>NC_137772.1:221933703-223133703 GCF_963455305.1 Plecotus auritus
AATGCATTATCTACGAAACACAATCTCTATTTCAGTAAAGTAGCATTCGAACTTAAAGACATTTGTGAAGTAATTTGCATACCAAATCTTTCTAGATATGTTAATTGAGTGTTTCCAGTGCTATCAATTTAATTTTCATAGAAAGAGCAATTATGTTTTTGGTCTCGCAAATGCCTTTCTCTTATCTTATTTCTCAATTGGTACAGAACTCAGCCAAGGGAAAAGTAGAGTGCTGTTTATTGGGTATCTCCCAAACCCTAACACCCACTGCATGAGATTAGTCTTGGTAAACAGACAGGAAGTAAAATTTGGGGAGTAATATACATGTGGAGGGTTGAAACCAACTAGAGAAAGCCTTTTTCACTTGCTGTGAGCATCAGTCATATGTTTTACAGAGGGGATGGGCAATATCAGTTCATCCGGAAAGAGTGAATGGGAGCTGACTGAGAGAGCTTCCACTGTACCAGTTTTACATTTTACATCAGATAAATACACATTAGTTCCCCCAAATCCTCATTAGGTGAGCATATTTTTTTTAAATATATTTTATTGATATTTTACAGAGAGGAAGGGAGAGGGATAGAGAGCTAGAAACATCGATGAGAGAGAAACATCGATCAGCTGCCTCCTGCACACCTCCCACTGGGGATGTGCCCGCAACCAAGGTACATGCCCTTGACTGGAATCGAACCCGGGACCCTTCAGTCTGCAGGCCGACGCTCTATGCACTGAGCCAAACCAGTTTCGGCAATAGTAGATATTTTGATACCCTTTCCCACCCAGCTGATGAGGAAACCGATTCCCAGAACTGTCTTTTTATTTTTTTTATTTTTTTATTTCAGAGAGGGAGATAGAAATATCAATGATGAGCGAGAATCATTAATTGGCTGCCTCCTGCACACCCGCCACTGGGGATCAAGTTTCCAACCCGAGCATGTGCCCTGACTGGGAATCAAACCGTAACCTCCTGGTTCATAGGTCTTCGCTCAAACATGGAGCCATGCCCGCCGGGCAGAACTGTCTTCTTGGCCTCAGGTCTTGTGGCTGGTTAGTGAGAAGCCTGCACCAGAGCCAGATTGTCAGCCCCCACCCCCCCAAGCTGCTACATCCATAAAGAGATTTCTCTGCACATACAAAAAGTACACTATGAAGCATCTTTTTAGCTTTTATATTTTGTCGCTATGAGCCTTTTAAAGCATTTGAAACATTTAAAAATATTTGTACCTGCATGTATAATAGAGATTTTTGTGTCAGTTTTGAGTAATGATTACTCAATACTTATTTAATGAATTAATTTGAATGTTGCATAAACTTATAGTTGTTTTGGTATATTTCATTTATGAAATTTTAATAAACTTTTACTTGACTCATTTTATTCTTGGAGGAAAATTACTTTTTATTGTCATGCCCTATGAATAACCTGTTCTCTTATAAAAATAAATTAACTGACATTTAGTTTATTAAGCAAATTTTCTTAAAATAAAACAAGTAGAATCAACCATTAGAGTGGGATCGGGCCTAAACTGGCATTCAGACATCCGCCAAGGGGTTCCAGATTGGAGAGGGTGCAGGCTGGGCTGAGGGACACCTCCCTCCCCCCACCCCCCCGCCCCATGCACGAATTTTGTGCACCAGGCCTCTAGTTGGTTCAATGCTTTACTTACATAGACATCCTTTCTGACAGGTCAGTATTTGTACTGTATGAGTTACTGAAGATTTTCACTATCACTTCTGCCAAAAGAGAAATAAAAAGAAAATTGTCTAGTACTGTTCAATACTCCAATGTCTTAAACTTTTGCTAGCTAACCTCCCTCAAGGTGGGGAAAATTCCCTCTCTACTTCAGATATATGTGTATAGACGACATACACACACACACACACACACACACACACAACACACATACACGTTAAGGTCATACTTCACAGTCTATCTACAGCAGTGGTTGGCAAACTCATTAGTCAACAGAGCGGCAAACCATGGCTCGCGAGCCGCATGTGGCTCGCAAGCTGCAGTTTGCCGACCACTGGTCTACAGTATCAGTAACAGAATTTCAATCTAATCTTTGAAAAAACAAATGTCTGAACTGAATTCCTGTGTGTTTTTCTCTTCCTACCTCTTTTAGGCAGTATTAGTGTGTTTCTGCAGAGTTTTGCACAGAGTCTGTTCCCATGCAAACCAATGAGGGAGAAGTATCGGAAGAAAGCGGTTCCAAGGTCAGTGGATTGCTAAAGGTGCAAACAATACGAGTAGAAATGAAAAACAGAGGCAGTGGATGAGTGGAGTGGGTGTTTTGTTTTAGTTGAATTTGGAAATTATGTTGATTTAAGGTAGATAACCTTAGATTGAGGTTTTTTTTCTCAATATCCATTTTTGTTATGCTACATGAGAAATTTAAAACTGATTTTACCGAACTCCTAGAGAACTTAATGATTAATTTGTAGAATACCTTTTAATATTTTGTCATACAAGTTATATATACTTATTTGAAAATTAAAACAAATTTCACTTTACCTTTTAATATTTTGTTATGCAAATTATATATATACTTATTTGAAAAATTAAAACAAATCAGAAGGGTGTACAGTAAAAAGTAGAAGTATTCCTGTTGCACAGAGGCATCACTGATTACTTTTTTAAAAAAATATATTTTATTGATTTTTTACAGAGAGGAAGGGAGAGGGATAGAGAGCTAGAAACATCGATGAGAGAGAAACATCGATCAGCTGCCTCCTGCACACTCCCCGCTGGGTATGTGCCCGCAACCAAGGTACATGCCCTTGACTGGAATCGAACCTGGGACCCTTGAGTCTGCAGGCCGATGCTCTATCCACTGAGCCAAACCGGTTAGGGCCACTGATTACTTTTTACACATTTTTTTATTATAAATTTTTAAGTAGTAGCTTGTTTGGTTTTTTAAAAATTAATTTATTTATTTATTGCCAAAATAAATTATTTTGAAAGTCATTTGAAAGACAATAAGACTCAACAGATATAGATTCCAAATTCATATTCTGTCCAACCCCCATCACTGTCTCTGTCATGCCATTGGTTTGTTTTTTCAAGCTAAAGCTCAAGTGACTGTTATCACTGTCAAACCCTGTATGTAAATAGTTATCTGTGTATTTATAACGGTATGATCTGCCTCTGTGTCCTGAATCTGCTTGGCTCTTTCTCTGTTTGGTCATATGGGACCCTCAGCACCCTCACTTCACCTCCCTCCTTCTCCTTTCAATGTTGTCTCTAGTCCCTTCTGGAAGTTCCAAGGGTGTCTCACATTGTGTCCAGGCCAGTGCCCAGCACTTACAGCATTATTGGCTGCCCTGGACCCTCCTAAGGGGATTCCTTTTTTTGTCTCCCCGGCTGCTGGTAGTCTCTGTGGAAGGGCTTATTCCTTCATCAGAGTAAAAGTGGAGAGGTGTCAAAATGTCACTGGGAATGCTCAAAACATCACATTGTGTGGAAGACACCAGGCACAAAAGGTCATTTTGTGTGATTCCATTTATATGAAATAATGCAGAATAGATAAATACATTGAGATAAAACACAGCCTGGTGTTTATCAGGGGCTGTTTGGGGGAGAAGAGAAAATGAGGAATAAGTATTTACTAGGTACAGGGTTTCTAGTTGGGGTGATGGGAATGTTTTGAAACTTGATAGAGATGGTAGATATACAACATTGTGAATATACCAAATGCCACTGAATTGTTCAACTTATAATGGTTAATTTTATGTTATGTGAATTTCACATCAGTAAATTATTTTTTTGTTAATCCTCACTCAAGGACATTTTTTCCATTGATTTTTAAAGAGAGTGAAAGGGAGTGGGAGAGACAGAGGGAGAAACATCAATGTGAGAGAGATGCATCGATTGGTTGCCTTCTGCATGCGAGTGAGCCTGCAACCGCGAGATACATGCCCTTGACCGGAATCGAACCCGGGATCCTTCAGTCCCAGGCTGACACTCCATCCACTGAGTCAAACTGGTTGGGGCACATCAGTAAATTTTTATTTTTTAAAGACAGGAAAAAAATACAGTCAAATCTTTATTCTTGAATGTCTCCCATCTCAAACAATTCACTTCTCAACCTGACAACCCTTTCATGCTCATACCTGTAAGGTCAGTCACATGTCTCTCAGACGACAAACAAAGGAGAGAATGTGCACGTATGAGTCAGTTTACCAGTGTTAAAATCACAGTATATTGTGCTGTGAATATTTTCATGGTTTTTGCTTTTGTTGTTGCTTACAATTATTATTAAATTTTCATTTTTTACTGTACATTTCCTTCCCTTTTTGTTAAATTTTCATTTATATTTCATGTCCTTTTTGTTTTTAAAGTGTTCATTTATAGATTAAATATACATTAAACATGTACTGTATAAAAGAAAGGTTAAAACAGGGAATCACTTGGAGTTCTGGAATGGATTAATTCAGTTTAATGGGGAAAAGTGATTCGGTTTCAAACAACCTTCCGGAGTGAATTAAGTTCAAGAAACGAGATTCCACTGTATCTGTGAATTCCCATCAGACCAGTCCTGGCTGCCCATTGGCCTCATGCAGTGCTTCACTGAGTTTGGAGAGGCCACCCCCTTCTCTGCTCTGCTGTACTTTGTGGGCTGGCCTACGCAGAAGTACTGTTTGAGCCCCAAGTCTCAGGATCCCTCATGAAAACAGCTCTTTCAGCTTCTTTCTGAATCCTCCCTCTCTACAGTCCATGCGTTGGGGAGAGAAATAGCTATTATCCTGTTCTCTTGTTTGTTTTATTCCCATCTCACCAGAATGAAGATAAATAATAAATAAATTCATTAATTTTTTAAAAAAGCAGAAGCCTATAGACTTGCATCAGATTCATCTAGATCCTGAAGCTCATTCAGGATTAGTCAGAGTCTGGGATACACACGTACTCTAGGACTCTACTCCCAGACACACAGAGACACAGACACCCAGGACACCCAAGATACACAGACCTCAGGGTTTCTGAAGTTCCTAATTTATTAACTTACAATGAACTATAATGTTAGGAAAGGCCGGATCTTGGTTCCTCTGGTTAATACATTCTCTCCCTGGAGAGCTGAGTTGTAGTTGGAACTGGTGAGCATGTAATTAGACCAACATAGAAGGTTTTATTGTGTCATAAACTTCGTTTCCACCTTCTTTCTGAGAAAAACGGAAAAGACTGGTTTTCTTGATTTTTAAGTTATTGTATAGTTTATCAATTTAGAGTCAATTAGACTAAATAATATACATTCCACCTCAATGAGGGAGTAACCATAAAAGAGAAAGACAAAGGATCTGGGAAACAGCTGCTCTGATTTAGGAGAGAGAGCAGGGAATGCCAGAGATGAAGGGGAAGAGACATCCCTGGCAAGGTGTCAGCTAATTAGCAGCCTAGAGAGCAAACAATCCCGGTGGGAATAAGGGAAAACCCCCGAGGATGGGCTCCAGGCCTGGAATGAAATTGATAGATTATTTGAAGTGTTTCAACTGAGATAAAGGAGACTTACAGCTCTGTTGGAAAGTTTGAGGATGAATTGGTGAAAAATACATAATAAATACTAAACCAGAAATATGGAGAGAAAGTAAAAGAAGAGGAAATAGTAATTGTTAGTTCCAGGGAAAACAAAAAAATGTGCAAGAAAGGAACTTTAATTATATTGTGCCTATCAAGTGAGGCTCTGAAAGGAATCTGAGGAAAAAGAACTGCGGACTAGATGTCACTATGAGGACTCCTTGCAGGTTCACATGGAGGGAGGGAGTGCAAGAGACACTTGTGGTCTGAGACGGATTTCAGAGTTCACAGACCTGGGTGTACAGCAGTGCAGATTGATGGTGAGGCTCAGCCTTGGGTCCTGCCCATTCCTAGCTGAAGCAGGAAAGATGGTCACCTGTCTGAGACAGAGTATCGGTTTCTTTAGACTGAGTTAAGTGTGTGCTTCCTGTTGTTTCATTGCTTGCTCACGCTGTATTGTAAGTGACTGGTTTTGTTTGTCTTTACCACTAATCTGTAAGTTTTTTTATGGCAAAACTGTCGTCTTCACTATTATCTCAGCACAGCACTTAGCATGTAATATGTTGGATGAATTAATAATAGTGGAAGAAAGGTGAGAAAATGATGTAAGTTTTATGAATAACTCTACTGAAACTTGTGAAGATGAGGTCAATGAGGAGGAATGGTGGAAGTAATCAAATTAAGTCCGAAAGTGTTCAGGAAATTTGTAGAAAAAATAAATTAGGATGCAGAGAGATTGGACATGGACTTGAGGAAAACAGGAAGTGGCAATAAGGAGCAGTGATCTTTCTGAACTGTTTATTGCCTTATGAGATGATGGAGATGAAGAAAAGGTATGAACTCTGGTGAAGGAGATAGTGCCTTCTGGGAAAAATTATTTAAATTGGCAATTTAAGGAATGAGTGGGAATTTAAAGTGTACATGCTGTGGAAGACCAGGGCTTCCAAGCAAGATGGAACATTATATGTAAAGGCAGAGAGGGTGAGGAGTTTGTGTGTGCTTCATGGGTGAGTGAAGCAGGGCAGATAAAAAAAGATCACTTAGGCAAATGAATTGAACTATCTCTCAGGATAGGTGATAGAGTGCCATTGAATAATTTCAAGGAGAGTGATGTAATCAGATTTGCAATTTACCACGTCCACTTCATGAAAGTGGTTTAGAAGATGGATTGAAATGAGATAGGACTCAGGAGCACAAAGACCAATGAGAAGGCTATTATAGTAGTGAGATTTAGAGAAGCTGGCTTTAACTATGGCCGTTAAAAGCGATTAGAAGGGGTGGCGGATATGAGAGCTATTTAGGAGGTAGAAGCCACGGTACTTGGTGATTAATAGGATGTGTGGAGTTAAGGAAGCTTGGAGAATCTTGTTCGATTATAGGTTTCCTGTTGGGAATCTTAGTGAATGCTGGCACTATTCACAGAGATAGGGGATATAAAAAGGAGAGGAAATTTGAGGCAGGATGGTGTTTTGTTATGGCCTTGTTGAACCATCCAAGTGGAGAAGACTTGTATGCAAAGGAAGGCTGGAGTTAAAAATTTGGAAGCCGGTATAGGGAGGTTATTGAAGCTGTAAGCTTGTTAAATTATTTCTTCTCATCATTATTATGCTAATTAGAAATTGAGTATAGATAAGCCTTTTATTTGTTGTTTGTTTAAACTAATAAGCAGAGGCTAAGGAGAGAGGATTGTTAAAGATGAAGGATCAAGAAAATTTTACAATACAGTATAGTTTGAAAATAGTCATTTTTGTCTTTGAGAAAATGATTTAGATTTCAAGTAATTTAATACATTTAAACAATTTGTCACTTATTTTCTAACTGAAGTCTGACATTCATACAGTTAAGTGCACAAAATGCATAGTTCAGTGATTTTTTTTTCATGAATGTGTGCATTCTTATAACCAGAATCCAGATCAAGATCATCTCTAGCTTCAAATAAGGTTCCCTTGCAACATTTTAACCCTAGTTTGTTTTTTTTTTGTTTTTTTTTAATATTTTATTGATATTTTACAGAGAGGAAGGGAGAGGGATAGAGTGTCAGAAACATCGATGAGAGAGAAACATCGATCAGCTGCCTCCTGCACACCTCCCAGTGGGGATGTGCCTGCAACCAAGGTACATGCCCTTGACCGGAATCGAACCTGTGACCCCTCAGTCCGCAGGCCGACGCTCTATCCACTGAGCCAAACCGGTTTCGGCTTAACCCTAGTTTTTATTCTAGAAATTTTAGATCACTAAGTAAACTTAGGATGGGAGCATCCTCCCTCTCCTTGGCAAAGCCCTGTAAGGTGCCCAATGAGAAGTTCTTAGAGAAGAATAAAAGTCGAAACCTGGCTTTCCAACTTGGTCCAGCATAATTGCTCCCCTAAAGAAGGGTGGTGAGAAGAAGGGCCATTCTGCCATCAATGAAGTAGTGACAGTGAGGGAGAATACACCATCAACACTCAAGCGCATCCATGGAGTGGGTTTCAAGAAGCGTGCCCCTGGGGCACTCAGAGAGATCCAGACATTTGCCATGAAGGAGATGGGAACTCCAGATGTGTGCATTGACATCAGGCTCAACAAAGCTGTGTAGTCCAATGTGGTCTGCAAGGGCACTTTGGAGTGAGTTACACCATAGTTACTGGCTGCTGCTGACCTGTGGTGCTTGCCTTTGCAGGTGGAGCAGGAGGATTTTGTAATGGAAGGGCATGGCAAGACTCCACCTCCTGGTGAAGAAAGCAAACAGTGAGTCACACTTTATTTAAAAAGGGTCTTATTACAGATCGGCAAAAGCACTTTGGTTAAACATGCTGAGAGCATGTTTGCAGGGATGTATATGTTGGGCACATTATGGAACTCACCAGTTGCTTTGGCTGCTGTTAATGCATTGCTTCTATTTATAGACACTAACTGGAGGGACAAGAAAGTTGGCTTTGTAGTTTTTCATACTTGAGTAATCGGAATTTATGTTACACTTCAGCAAAGGTTTCAAGAGGATGTTCCAAATGGAACTAATTCAGTCGGGTTGATTTCCAAAGAAAGCACAAAATTGTATATCCTTTTCTTAGCAGTGTCTTTATGAAGTGATGAAATTAATGGGCTGTTTTCTTGCATTCCAAGTGTGAATTTATTTGAATAGTACTTCCTGAAATTCTTTTCCATTGAGTTATTTATATTTCTGATCTTTGTTTAAATCACAAATTGTTTCCCTAGGAATAGGATTTATAAATAATGTAACTTAGCCAAATAATTCTGAATAATTCAGGATTTCTTCCTTCCTGATTTAAAGTGATTAAGTTTTAAATCTGAAATTTGGAGTCCTCTGGGTAGCTTTTGGTGGCAATGAGTAGTTTTTTTTGCCCTCTGTTACAGACCTTGAAAAATTGTGTTGCAGAGCATACTGGTGTTCCATATGTCCTGTTAATGAAAAAGATAGTTAAGCCCTAACCGGTTTGGTTCAGTGGATAGAGCATCGACCTGTGGACTGAAGGGTCTCAGGTTCCATTCCCGTCAAGGGCACATGCCGGGTTGCAGGCTTGATCCCCTGTTTCTGTCTCTCTCTCCCTCTCCCTTCCTCTCTGAAATAAATAAAAATATATTTTAAAAAAGGATAGTTAATAGTGGCTTAAAGGACTGATATAACTACTATTTTTTATTCAGACAGTAGTCTTCTAACTTGAATGGTTCAGTGATTCATGGAATTTACTGAAAATCTGTAGAGAAATTGCATTCTCTCGCCTTTTTTATTTTCTAGAAAATAGTTTTTATTTTTGGTCTGTCTTATGAAAATTGTGTCTTTGCAGCCCTTAGGAATGAATTATGCAGAATAGCTATGCTGCCACGTGGCCAGGTTCGTTAAAGGAGAATGTTCATCTCATATTTGTTGTGAATGGAAACCAGGATATTTTCACAGCTGGTTCAATTTGCTAAGCAGGCAGTTTTAAAAATAGCTTACAGTATAAGTCCTAACTTAGCTGTATTCTGTCAAATGCACTTATATTCTGCATGGGCTGTTGGAATCTATTTATCTTTAACAAATTAGAATACCAAACATCTAGTCCCAGTGAAATTACAGGAAAACTTCAGGTATTTCTTTCTGCCCCTCTGCCCACTTCCCAAACCCTACACTTTACTCTGGTGAGAGGTCTTTATAAAAAGCATAGCTCTCGTTTGACAAGGGTTTTCTGTGCACAGAATACTTTTCCAATTACAGTGTCTCCATTGAATTCAGAGATCAGGGTAGCTAACTTGCTCATGGTAATGTAGTTTGCAATTGAAGTTAGGATTTGAACCCGGATCTTTCTGACTTTAAAGTGTTTTATAATATCTCTTAAACACAAATGCTTTGCTAACCTTGGGAGCTATGTTCCTGAAAAATACTGTGGTTAGCAAAATGCAGTTGTCAAGATCAAAGTCTCATGGATAAGAGGGAGTTGGGGGAAACAATGAAAATGGCATTAAGCCTATTTTTAAAACACAGATGAAAGTTCTATTCTCTGGAGGGTATCCATTTCTCAAACAAACCAGTCTTTATCTTTAAAAACCTGCTGCAGTAACCCCTCTCCTGAATCGGCTTCTTTAGGTATTCAGGAAACATAGCTGGGGCAGATTCTCCCACAAGTTTTATGTTATACAAACTGCACTTCTTTTGGAGAGAGTTTCAAACAGCCACAGTGGACCCGAAACGTCATGTGTTGTAGTCTTACCATTCTCCCTTGTTTGGTATTAACAAACCTTATACTGCCTTTTCACAGAGAATCCTGTTTTGTTTTTCTGGGCTTGGTCTGCAGTCATACATCGAAAGGAGAAAGCAGAACTAAATTTTCTCACCAGTTGTTTTCCCCATAGACCTACCCACCTCTTCTGTGGAAGTAGAGAACAGAGGTGCTATGTTCTTGTCTGAAGCAACAGAATAATAATAATAATAATTTTTTTTTTTTTTTGTATCTCAGAACTGTAGTCAGCAAAGGATGATTGAATGGTAGGATCTACGTTGTAGATCCTGAAAGTGACACATTGCTGAATAATTTAATGGAAATTCCCATTCATTATTTTATTTTATTTTATTTTATTTTATTTTATTTTATTTTATTTTATTTTATTTTATTTTATTTTATTTGTGTTTTGTTTTGTTTTGTTTTGTTTTGTTTTGTTTTGTTTTTATTCCTCACCCAAGGATATGTTTCTATTGATTTTCAGAGAGAGTAGGAAGAGAGAGGGAAAGACAGAAACGTCGATGTGAGAGAAACACATCGATTGGTTGCCTCTTGCTCGCGCCCTGACCACGGGTTAGGCTGAGGAGGAGCCTGCAATAGAGGTATGTGCCCTTGACCAGAATCGAACCCGGCACTCTTCAGCCGAGGGCTGACAATCTATTCACTGAGCCAAACTGGCTAGGGCCATTGTTTTATTATTTTAATTATAAAAGTAATACATGCATTGGGGGGTGAGGGCACGTATGGGAGTGGGGTGGGGAGGGGCAATGGTAAGATATGTACACATATAATACCTTAATAAAATAAATAAATAAAAGTAATACATGATTGTCATAAAACATTTAAACATTAAACGTGGATTTAGAAATAAAAGTGAGATTCTTCTTTTATGCTGTTTCCCCTAGTAATCTTTCTATTTTCTGTGTATTTTAAAACAACTAGATTTTTTCTGACATAATTCTTCTGAAATATGCTTTTTAAATTTGATACCTTTTGCAGTCTATTTCAAACAAAAATCTTATTTAATAATGTGTTTTATAGACAGTATCCCCATTTTAAGAATTGTTGATAAAATTAATTGTATCAGTTTCTATATTTCTACTCCCTTGGAATGCCTCCCCCGCCCCTTTTTAAGGGGGAATCTGTTCAGAGCTTTCATAGGAGTCATATAAGGAGATCAAAGTGTTAAAGACAGTTTTGTATTGATTCAGAGAAGAGAATGTAATTTGTGGAGTAAATACTGATCTTCATTCCCAGTTTGGTATAATATGGCTTTGTGCTTGAGGTGTTTTTTTTAAATATCTTAACTCCAATGTCTTAATTAAATGCTCTTCTCATTACATACATTCTTCCCAACTTAAAAGGTCTAGTTATAAAATGCCCTTTTGATTTTTCTGAATTATTAATTATATAGATCTTTTGTAAGTTCTAACAGTTTGTCCTTACCTTATCTTTATTTCTGTTCCTATTCTAACTCCTTAACTTACAGTTCTATTTTCCTCAAATTCATCTTATACTGAAGTTTATTCTCCCCAAATCTCTATAGTAAAGAATTCCTTTTATTAGGATACTGGAGGTCCAGTGCATGAAATTCATGCACGGGTAGGGTCCCTAGGCCTGGCCGGGGATCAGGGCCGATCGGGGCCTTCTGGCTGCCTGCCCCCTGGTGGTCAGCGCACATCATAGTGAGCGGTCGAAATCCTGGTCAATCTAACTCCTGAGGGGACAATTTGCATATTAGCCTTTTAATTATATAGGATTTTTTGTGTCATTTGACCACACAGTTTAACCATTCTTGTGGGTGCTTGTTTCAAAATTGTGTCTGGGGGGCTTAATTTGTTGGAGCGTTGTCCTGTACACCAAAAGGTTGTGGATTTGATTCCTAGTCAGGGTACTTATCTAGTTTGCAGGTTTGATCCCCAGTCGGGGTGTGTGTGGGAGGCAACCGATCAATGTTTCTCACATTGATGTTTCTCTCTATCTCTCTCTTTATCTCTCTCTCTCTCCCTCTCCCTCCTTCCTCTACCCCTCCCTGTCACTCTCTCTAGAATCAGAAAATTTTCCTCCATTGAGGATTAACATACATACATACATACATACATACATACATACATACATACATAATAAAACACATCCTTGCCCGGCTGGCGTGGCTCAGTGGTTGAGCATTGACCCATGAACCAGGAGGTCATGGTTCAATTCCCCGTCAGGGCACATGCCGAGGTTGAAGGCTCAATCCCCAGTGGGCAGCCAATCAATGATTCTCTCTTATCATTGATGTTTCTATCTCTCTCTCCCTCTCTCGTCTTTTCTGAAATCAATAAAAATATGTTATTTTAGAAAACATATCCTCAGGTGAGGATTAAAAAAAAAGATATTTCCAAATCACTCATAGATAATTATCATCAAAACATAAGCCTTGATATTTGGCCATAGGAAAGGTTGTTTTTTAAAGAATCATTATATTTTCTGCATTCACCATCAGTTTTTCACCACTGTTTTTCCTTTGAACTATTAAAATTTGTACATGTTGAAATAAACTTATTAAGAAGTACCAAACTGAATGATTGAGTAAATTCATTATTATTACACAGCAATAAGCTGGACCTCAGAAGAATAGTTCGATTTTTATATAATCTTATCAGATTGTTTTTGGGAGAAATGAAGTGAGTTTTATTTTAAAGTTAATGGGTGTTTTGAAAATGTCACAAGTAGGTTCAATAGATGATAGTTATGCTCGCGGAGTTTTTGCTGCTGGGAATTTTAGAATAACCATAAACATTTGTACTAGGTCTTTGGGAAACTTTCAGTTGCTAATAAATTTTCTAATTTGCATTTGAAGTTACTTTAAAAAATTAATTCTTTGAAAACGTATTTTCCCCCCAGGAGTCTCAGAATCATAATAAATGAGTTCTGAATCTATTTTATGAGGTTTTCCTTGGATGTCTGAGATTAATTACAATAAGAATAACTTCAGGAGATAGGTGTCATAATTGAAAATGACTACAAACTGTGTGGGTTGCTACTACTTATAGGTTAAGGTGATGACTTTAAACAACAATGAGTAGGGGGGTAGATCATCAGCTCTCAGAAAACTGCAGTTAATTTAATAAAAGTCTTGTTTATTTAGCTTATATTTTGCTTATGGACAAATAATATGCCTTTATGAAAAAACATTACTTGAAAGGCAAGATGTGTTTTTCACATTCCTTGAAATTGGTGTTTTAAGGCTTCTTTTTTGGAGATGTTATTGTTATGTAGTTGTAAAACATTTTGAAATACATAGCATGATGTAAATATAAGTAAATAAATACATGTTCAGCAGCAGTAATCTCAGGACCTGGGCTTCCCTCCTTCAACCACCAGCAGGCACCTGGGACCCAGGCTGCTTTCCTCGGACCCTGGCTTTGTCAGGAAGAACGTCCAGACGTCCAGAAGGTCATTCGGCTGTCCGGTCTAATTACCATATTACCCCTTTATTATTATAGATGAGGAAAGAAATCACAAAAATGGCAACTTTAAAAAAGTTGACAAGTACAAAATTCAGAAAATATCATTATATTTGAATTAATTCACTGTCTAAACCAGGGGTGGGCAAACTTTTTGACTCGAGGGCCACAATGGGTTCTTAAACTGGACCGGAGGGCCGGAACAAAAGCATGGATGAAATGTTTGTGTGAACTAATATAAATTCAAAGTAAAGGAGCGAAGGGGAGAGCAAGAGAACCCTCCACTCTTTCGGCTCCGCGGGCCAGATAGAACAGCCGAACGGGCCGGGTTCAGCCCGCGGGCCGTAGTTTGCCCACGGCTGGTCTAAACACATTGCTGTAAAACTACTTTCCTACATTATTTTGACTGTAGGGAAAATATATTGCCCCTTCATATTATAAAAATTCTGTGGTATTTTCTAAAAATAGAATAGATAATTCAGTGTTATCTATAACATGATTAACCAAAATATGGTTTTTATTATTGACAAACTAGAAAAGTTCCTTTCAGTTTCACAACTTCTTATTAGTAACATCATATAAATTTGTAAGATTGTTATCACCTTTGGGAAAACTACTACTAAATGTCTTTTATATATGAGCTACAAGATTTTTATATAAGAGGTGTCATTACAAGCCTTCATTTTTCTTGTACATTGACTGTACTATTTGAATTGATACACTTATGATATGATATGATATGATAGGATAGGATAGGATAGGATATATGATATATGATCTGGCCCTGCATATCTCTGTCATGATACAGAGTGATTTGTTCCAGTAACATCTTTTGTACAAAATGATGGTTAACAATAACTTGACCATACATGGAAATGGCTGAGAACCACATAAATATATTCTACTAAACCCAAAGTAAATATATCACCAATTTAACTTTCCCTTTATAGGGATTCCCAAAATGCTTGTGGCTACTCTTAATTCTATTGACTTGGGAACTCATCTTGTGGGTATAGTTAAGTGGAAAGAGGCTGTGGTTTTCCCATCTGAATTAAGATTATGATGAAAAGATCTTGCTTTCATACATTTTATAAAAATAATTGGTAATGTTGGAGAACTCACACTTCCTAATTTCAAAATATATTACAAGGCCACAGTAATCAAAACAGTGTGGTATAGGCATAAAGACAGCATACAGACGGATGGAATAGAATAGAAAGCCCAGAAATAAACCCTCACATACACTGAGTGGCCAGGTTATTATGATCTCTGAACGCATAATAATCTGGCCACTCAGTGTATATCCTATATAATAAAAGGCTAATATGCAAATTGTCCCCTCGACCAGGAGTTCGACCAGCAGACAGGCCGGCCAACTGCCCATATACCCTCCCCCGGGCCAGGCTGGCCGGACCCCACCTATGCACAAATTCATGCACCGGGCCTCTAATATATATACTGAGTGGCCAGATTATTATGCGTTCAGAGATCATAATAATCGGGCCACTCGGTGTATAAGGTCATGTGATCTTCAACAAGGGTGCTACAGAGAGTCTTTCCAACAAATGGTGTTGGGAACACTGGATACTCGCAAAATAATGAAGTTGGACCCTTATCTTATACCATATGAAAAATTAACTCAAAGTGGATTAAAGACATAAAACTATAGAACTCCTAGAAGAAAATATAGGAGAAAAACTTCATAACATTGGACTTGGTTATAGTTTTTTGGAGATGACACCAAAAGCATAGGCAAAAAAGCAAAACTAGATAATGGGACTACTTCAAATTCTAAAAAGTTTTTGTACATCAGAGGACACAGTCCATAGAGTGAAAAGGCAGCCTACAGAATGGGAGAAAATATTTGCAAATCATACATTTGGTAAGAGATTAGTATTCAGAATATATAAAGAATTACAACTCAATAACAAAAAATCAAATAACTTAATTTAAAAATGGACAAAAAACTTGAATAGACATTTCTTCAAAGATAATATATAAATGGCCAACAAGCATATGAAAAGATACTCAACCTCACTAATCATCTAAAGAAATGCAAGTCAAAACCACATTGAGACAATTTCACACCCATAAGGATGGTTACTATAAAAAAGAAAAAAAGAAAGTAACAAGTGTTGACAAGAATGTGGGGAAATTGGATCCTTTGTGCTCTGTTGTTGAGGTTATAAAATGGTGTAACTGCTATGGAAAACAGTATCGAGGTTCCTTAAAACATTAAGAATAGAACTGCCATATGATCTAGCAATCCTTCTTCTGGGTATATATTCAAAAGATTTGAAAGCAAGTTCTGGAAGAAATATTTGCATATCCATATTGATGGCAGCACTATTCACAAGAGCTAAGAGATGGAAGTAACCCAAGTGTCCATCGGCAGTTGAACAGATAAACAAAATGCAGTGTATTCATATAATGGAATATTATTCAGCCGTAAAAGGAGGAAATCCTGTCACACGCTACAACATGGATGAACCTTGAAAATACTATGCTAAGTGAAGTAAGCCAATCACAAAAAGACAAATACTGTATGATTTAACTTACATGAAGTATCTAAAGTAGTCAGATTTATATAAATAAAAAGTGGAATGTTAGTTACTGGGGGCTGGAGGGAGGGGAATAAAAGGAAGTTTTTTAATGGGTATTGAATTTCAGATTTGCAAGATGAAAAAGTTTGGAGATCTGTTTCACAACAATGTGAATGTCCTTAGCGTTACTGAACTAGACACTTAAAAATGGCTAAGATGAGTCCTGGTCGATGTGGCTCAGTTGGTTGTCCTGTGCACCAAGGGGTTGCCAGTGGGAGGCCCTGCACTTAGAGGAGACGGCAATCGATGTTTCTCTCTCCCCCTTTCCATTCCTCTCTCTTTAAAAAAATTAATTAAAAATCTTCTAATAAACGGTTAAGATTAGAAATTTCGTTATGTTTATTTTACCACAATAAAAATAGAAAAGAGATCATTTGGACACAGTATTAGGACCCCTTCTAGGGCTTGGGGAGAGCCCCATGAAAGTGAGGAGTCCTATGCTTACAGTAAGCTTCATTAGTTGCATATTGAAGCATCTGTTTTGACCAGGCTGGTTTTGTCCTCCTTTGGAGCCCAGCTTAACTGAGCTGTGCTGTCTCCGTTTTCTAATTCCTGTCTCTCATGGAGTGGACCCAGACAGTTACCAATTTATCTTACACTGTCCTGTGTATGTTTTATCTCCCAATTAGAGGATTTTAAGTGTTGTCTTTTTTTGTACCCTATAAATGTCTAGGTTCATAGTATTCATCTTTTCATTCCTTTGCTTATTCATTTGGTCATTCATTCAGCAAACATTAATTCCTCCGTAGTACTAGATTCAGAAATAAAAACCACATACCCTGCCCCACATAGTTTAGAGGGAGACGCACCAAGTAAATAGGTAACAATAGTAATAGTGTATGGCTGTGCTACCATAAAGATATGTGCTGGGTGACGGGAAGCACAGAGGACACTGGAGTCAAACTGGGGTGTCAAGGAAGGCTTATTCCAAATGCAAATTTGACTTTTGAGGCCTGGTTCTAAAGAATTTAAGACTTTTTAAAATGTTCCCTAAAGAAGGCTGCTAGCATTCTAATTTCTAAATGTAACAAGAGTGTAAATGCTAACATTTTAGTTTCCAACTACAGTCCAGAAATTTTGGGTTCTAGTTACATTGGAGATTCCATGTAGTTTTGGTTACTATTTCCACCTCCTGACTTTGTTGGCAGTAAGAACCCTGGAAAAACCTAGCTCTTATATTTATATTGTTTTCTTGTCAGCCTTCCTCCTCGCCATTGATAGTACTGAAGATGATAAGACTTAGAAAAGCCTTTGCCTTTCTTATATTCTCTACATGGCAAACTTCTACTCATTCTTTACGACTTAGTTCAAAATCTCATCTCTCCTGTGATATCTTTCTTGACTCTCCCAGCAGTTAATCCTTTGTATCCCTATAGTATAACTGTCTCATATCTCTATTTATACTTCAATTATGGTACTTACCATGCTATAATTATGGATTTACATGCCTCTGTCCTTCAAGGTGTTAACATTCAACTCTGTATCCCCCTGGGCCTGGTACTAGTATAGTATATTACATAGTTGATGCTCATAAAATAATTTTTGACTGCATGAATGGTGAGTCAAGTTTGGAGTCTTTTTTGTTAACTTTTATTTATTGATTTTAGATAGAGGAAGGGAGAGAGAGAGAGAGAAAGAGAGAAACATTGATTTGTTGTTCCGCTTATTTATGCATTCATTGGTTGCTTCTTGTATGTACTGTGACTGGAGATCTGTCTGGCAACCTTGGTGTATCAGGACAACACTAACCAACTGAACTACCTGGCCAGGGCCTGGAGTCTTGTTTTTGGAAGTGTTGATTGACCTTACTATATTTCATGGTCACAGATTGTATTCCTAACAACAACCAATTATCTGGTGATAGAATCAGTGCTAGCTTCAAAATATGTTATGTACTTCTCTCCACCTCTACCACCTCTAACTGGTTCAGGTTACCCTCCCTCACCTAGATGGTGGCAATCACCTTTCAGCTGGTCTCTCTGCTTCTCCTCTGGGTCCTCTATACTGTATTCTCCACATAGAAGCCAGGATGAGCTTTTGAAAACATAAAACTGTTGCTTCTAAAGTGGTTGTAAGACCTCCATGAGTCCTTGGAATTCTTACTTTGGGAGGTTTTAGAGACTTTGTCCCACTTTATAGGAAACATATTCAAAGGTACATCCCATATTAAATATGTGGTTTCATTTATTTATTTTTGCTATCACATGTTAAAATAATTGTACTATTTTGCTTGTGAAATTATTTGGCTACAAATAACTGACTAAATTATAATTACCTAACATTTCTTAACAGTTAACATATTTAGGAATTTTTGCAAAGTGAGAATTGTTTTCAAATGTAATGAAATTTTTTAAATGCTAAATTTATTAGTGAAGAAAGTTGCTGGGTTATATTTTGAGGACATTTAAGCATTTGTTAATTTTTATGGTTATAATTTTCTTTTTGTATTTTGGACTTGCAAATGTATTCTTTCAGGTCCTAAACATTTTCCTAGTCCCCTGAAAAGCTTATTGATCCTAGGTGTTAGATAGAGGGTGAATAATAGATAAAATGGCACTGTTCAGTCTCCTGCTTTAAAATTCTTCTGTGACTTCCCACTGCCCTTAAAATAAAATCCTTACTGTGGCCTGCAAGATCCAGTATGATTTAGCTCCTCCTACCTCCTAGGATTCATCTCATCCCTCTCTTCTCTGTTCACATGGCCTAGCCTCCTGATCATTCATCCCTCTTATTCTTTGAACACTCAAGCAGTTGCTTTTCAACTCAGCTTAAGTGCCCCTCCTGAGAAAACCCTTCCCTAACAGCCTTATCTAAAGGGAGCCTCCCTCAGTTATTTCATATCCCATCAAACTCTTCATTTTCTTCCCAGTGATTTCTTTTTCCCATGAGGATGTTGGCTACATGTGGGCAAGAACCTTTCCTATCTGGTTTATTGCTCTGTCCTCAGCACCTGCCAGAGTCAGACACATAGAAAGCACTTAGTACATACCTGTTGAACAAATGAAGAATTACGTTAATAGATTTTGTAATTTAACCATCCTTGCATTTTTGGTAAAAACACTGTATGATCATAATATGATCTTAAAACTGATAAACTCAGCCCTGGCCGGCTTGGCTCAGTGGATGGAGCATCGGCCTGCGGACTGAAGGGTCCCAGGTTTGATCCCCGGTCAGGGCACATGCCTGGGTTGCCGGCTCGGTCCCCAGTGGGGGGCATGCAGGAGGCAGCTGATCAATGATTCTCTCTCATCATTGATGTTTCTATCTCTCTCTCCCTCTTCCTTCCTCTCTGAAATCAATAAATAAATATATTTTTTAAAAAAACGGATAAATTCAATTCGCAAATATTTTAAGATTTTTGTGTCTGTCTTCACAAGTGAAGATTGGTCTATAGTTTTATTCTTTTGTACCATCTTAGTCCAGATGTGTATCAGAAATAAGTTAGCCTCATAGAAAAAATTAGGAAACTTTCCCTTTTATATCTATAAGTTTGAGAACAGGAGCGATAGATAACATGGAAAATTATCTGTTTGATAGAAGTTTGGTAGACTTCATCCAGAAAACCATTTGTACCTCCTGTAGTTTCAGTTTGAATATTTTACAAATTTCTGCAATAGGTTTTTGTTATTTTCACAACTTTTTGTTTTTTAATCCTCATTCAGAGAGATGATGGAGAGAGATACAGATAGAGGGAGAGAGTGGGAGAGACCAGAGATATGTATTGACTGTCATCCATTTTATTTAATCTTCAAGTTTATTGACACAAAGTTATGTGTAATTCTCTCACAATTAAAAAAAAATCCTCTCCAAATCTGTATAAAGCCCCCTTTCTCAGTCCTACTGTTCATTTATGACTTCTCTTTTTTTAAATTGATCATATTTTCCAAAGGATTATTTACTTTCATTTATTTATTTGTAAACAAAAAAGTTTCTGGGTTTTTTTAGCCAGTCTGCTCTTTTTTTAAAAAATGATTGCTTATGTTTTTATCATTATTAATTTCTCTTTTGGGTTTGTTTACTGGGCTTTTGAGTTAAATGTTCAGTTTATATTTTTTGGTCTGTTTCCTAATAAAAATATTTTAATAGTATATAGTGATCAAAGATACCAAGTTTGAAAAAGGACACTTATGTGAGTGTATAACTTCTGGTCTGTTTGTTTAAAAAAAGTAAATTCATTTTTTATTACTTCGTATCCTCATTTTGCAATAATATAATTTAAAAACAGAATGTAATCAATATGAAAAAATTACGATAAGTATATCACAGCGTCCAAAAATGTCTGAAAATATAGGGGAAATAGAGTACTTAC
The DNA here is from genome assembly GCF_963455305.1 of Plecotus auritus. Lineage (NCBI taxonomy): Eukaryota > Metazoa > Chordata > Mammalia > Chiroptera > Vespertilionidae > Plecotus > Plecotus auritus. Next base: position 221,954,271 of record NC_137772.1, read on the forward strand.
TGCACTTGTTTCTTTTAGATCAGTGGTTCTCAACCTTTCTAATGCCGCGACCCTTTAATACAGTTCCTCATGTTGTGGTGACCCCCAACCATAAAATTATTTTCGTTGCTACTTCATAACTGTAATTTTGCTACTGTTATGAATCGTAATGTAAATATCGGTGTTTTCCGATGGTCTTAGGCGACCCTGCTAGCGGTTCTCAACCTGTGGGGTCGCCTAAGACCATCGGAAAACACAGATATTTACATTACAATTCATTAACAGTAGCAAAATTACAGTTATGAAGTAGCAACGAAAATAATTTTATGGTTGGGGGTCACCACAACATGAGGAACTGTATTAAAGGGTCGCGGCATTAGAAAGGTTGAGAACCACTGTTTTAGATGAACAATTGGAATAATTGCTTTAAGTTTAGAGGTATCTCACCAATAAATAAATAAAGATGTTAGGATGTTGAAGAAAAAATATCGATCATATTATTTGAAAATAGAACTACTAATATTTTGTTTTAAAATGTGTCTATGTTTCCCAACTTTGTACAGTTTGTTATTTAGCACTTACATGGTAACACATATATGCATTCATACAATAATCTCACTGGGGAATGGAGACTTAGAATTCAGTTTATAAAGAGATCGTGTCCATCACAAATTGAAACAAGGCAGCTGTACAGTCTTCATGCATTTTAACATGTTAAGCATGCTCCACGTAAGTAATCTTTCCGTAACTCATCTGGAAGGTATTGGAGGGATAAAAATAGACTAAGTATTCAAAATTTCCATCCTAGGAGTTTCCTGCTTTTGCCTACATCTCAATTGTCAGTCCAACTCCTGGCTCTTACTCCACTCAGAGCTGTACAAAGACAGTGGGAGCATTTAAGCCATAAATATTCAAGCTGTCAGATCATCTAGGCCTTGGACTCTGCCTTCCCTGAAACAGCTCCTTTCCTGTTCTTCTGTCGGAGTAAAAAGGAAGGTTGGAGACTGTATAAGGGCCCAGGAGCCAGGATGATGAATGTGGGATTTAGAAAGGGTTCATAGGTTCCTTTTTGAGGAATGTCAGGCTTACAGAATCCGTCAGTTCTTTGCTGGCTGGCATGGCAGATTACACTCGGTCAGTCTAGTTCATGTGGGAGAATCACACTGGAATCCCACCTGATCCGCTCTATGGATGGAGTCTAATAGGCACAGGTACTTTCGCTCACTGTCTATCATTTAGTTTCTTTATTTCCTCAAGCAATCCTTAAATAAATGGAGGCCAGTTTCTGGAAACTATGTGATTTTCATTCCTTATATTTGGGTGACAGATATCTTCCTTTTCAACCCAGGACTTCCAAATGGAGGTCTGGTTCATTTATTTACCTTTTTTGGGGCTCGGTATAGGGCTTCACACAGCCATTAAGGAAGATGTGGTGCTTATCCTTATACATACTGGGGAAGACCAGCAGTAAGCACATTATTTCACAAATAATAAATTGCTGTTATGACCAGTGCTATGAGGTAGTAAAAGATATTATGGAAGTGTTGAAAGGAAGGCTGGTCTAGACTGGGAAGAACAAGGAAAGTTTTCCCAGGGCAATGACTTACTTTTGAGATGACAAGGATAAGATGAACAGAACTGGGGGGGTGGGGGGAGGGGGAGAGTCATGTTTTAGATCTGAAAGGAACCTAAGATACCATCTAGTGATGTCTTATCCTTACTTTCTACAAATGAGAAGATCAAGGCCCAGGGATACGAAGGACGTGCCTCACTGAGGTTACACAGCCCGTTAGCCCCAGGGCTAGAGACACAAACCCAGTGTGGGTTTCTCAAGTGATTAGAACTCTAGAAGCATATAGCAAGAAGGGACCTAGGATGGGGGAAAACAGGCAGGTTTTTAATTTAGTGCTTACTCCATGTCAGCTGCAGAGCTACTTCCTCAGGTGGGGGAGTAGATCAATAATGACTCAGATCTGGCTTATCCTAGGGCCGTGGTTGGCAAACTGCGGCTCTTTGGCCCCTTGAGTGTGGCTCTTCCACAAAATACCACGGCCTGGGTGAATCTATTTTGAAGAAGTGGCGTTAGAAGAAGTTTTAGTTTAAAAAATTTGGCTCTCAAAAGAAATTTCAATCGTTGTACTGTTGATATTTGGCTCTGTTGACTAATGAGTTTGCCGACCACTGCCCTAGGACCTAGGGCATAGGGCAGTGGTCGGCAAACTCATTAGTCAACAGAGTGGTAAACCACGGCTCGCGAGCCGCTTGTGGCTCACAAGCCGCAGTTTGCCGACCACTGTCCTAGGGGCTTAATCACAAGTAACAACAACAGCCTGTAATTACTGGAATCGGAACTCTGTTATGCTGCAGCATAGTTTTTATTTGGGGTGGTGGGAGGAGATACCCAAAACAATTAATGTGTAGTTCAGTTGGGAAGCCAGTCCCTGCTCTGCAGCTGTCTAGCTGTGTGATTTGGGATAAGTTACTTAACCTCTCTGAATTGCCATTCTCAATTTTTACTTTGGTATATTTACTTTCCTTCTTTTCCTATTCATTTTAGGAGCTTGCTAGAGATCACTCGTGCCCTGTATTTCACCTTGATCTTTAAAAACTAAAGTCTCTTGTTTGGGTAAAGCATTGTTTAAGCCCCCTTTTAAAGAGCAGTTTGCCAGCCTGTGCTTGCCCAAACATCTAGAGAATAACTGTAGCAAGCAAGCTAAGCTCCAGGATCTACAAGAATCGTTAGCAACTGAGCATATTTCTATAAACCAATAAAGGTTTTTTTTATTTTGTTCATCTGTTACCCCTGTGCTGTTGCCACTTTCACATGCAGTGTGTGTAGGCAGAGAGTATGAGATAACAGCTTCACAAATGAGAGTGGAAAAGGGCCGCTTTCCCTTTAAGGCAGTTTCATCCCCAGCTCCCTCCCCTTTCCTGATTGACAAATCTACCCAAAGTCACATGATCCGCCTCTATTTGAAGGTCACAAAAAGCTGCTTCCTTTAGAGACAGAGGGGGGAGAGAGAGAGCAAGCGGGAGAGTGAGTGAGAGAGTTAGTTCAAGCCAAAATGGCCGACAGAGTCTCTGCTGGTTTCTGAATATTTAAAATACAAATACAGATAGACAAAAAGAATTCCTTTTTTGGACCTTTTTTCATTTCCATTTCTACCTTGTATGCCTCAATTTGCTGGATTTAAGCACTGCTGCACTTTATGAGGTTGGTACATATTTTCAATTTTTTAAAACCAATTGATTTATATGGATTTTGTCTAACCGTTTTCACTAGTGGTGTTGCAAATCGACATTTGTCTAGCATGGAGACTGGCTTCAGACATTTCGTGAATCTGTGTAAATCAGACCCGTGATGTACTTTTGGTTCGGCGTTTTAGAAATGGAAAAGCCTTGGTAAAATATTTAGATTTTGAAGTGATTTAATTGCACTTTTAATGTCTGCGACTCTTGTCATCGTTTCTGTCTTGCCACTAAATGAAGCTGTGAGTAATTGGAAATTTAATATTTAGAAAGGGGTTTTTAAAAAACACAGACCTCTCCCTGTCCCCTTAAATCTGCTGCAAAAATTTGCATAAATATAAATGGGTTTGCATTCTTTCGGCTGCTAAGGCCGACAAAGGATCTGGGAGGGCAAGCACTACAACGGGCAAGCCTTTTTTTTTTTTTTTTTTTTTTTTTAAAGCTAGGCCATCCTTCCTAGAGAGATATAAAACCTAAAATAAGAGCTGATACATTTTAGACATCAGGAGGGGGGCAAGTGAGCACCGGGAGGTTTGGGGTTTGTAGATTCCCCTGCTTGCAAACCTCCGGAGCAATGTGTGGATCGCCCCTCTCCTCTCTGCGCGCGCTCATGTGCACTGGGTTTCTCTGTGTTCTCAAATGTGCAGCCAGATGCGCTGTTATTTTGATCGTGGTTTGAACCAAATGGTAGAACTATCTTGTAAACACAGTGTTTAAAGGATATAAACAGCTATTCACCCCGATGAAGAATTATTTCTTTATCAGTTTCTCCCTGGAGATTAGCCTTCTCCATTTCTCACGGATTACATTTATTGTTTAAATTTATACAGATGAACTGGGCTTTTCAGCACAAATTCAGCATCTGTTTGTGCGGTGGCCTGTTTTGGTCATTTCCATTGTGAATTGGTCATTGAGGGTCACATAAATAATTAGCTGTGTATGTACATGTTAGTTACTCCTGGAACTATGCAGTGCCCTGAAGTTAAATTCCATTACTCCAAATGCAGGATTCTAGAAAGCCTCGGAGCAGAGAGGGAAGAAAGCTGAAAACTTGCTTTCTCAGAGCCACCTCCCCCTATCATTGTGAGAGTGTGATGTAATGCTTCTCGGTCTGGTGGGCTGAAAGGATGTAGTTTGTGCTGTGGCGGGTAAATTGCCCCCACCCCTGGGGTAAATTACCCCACTCCCTCAGCACATCCCAGGCTCTAAGAGGCCTTGTTTTCTTTTCTTTTTTTACCCCCCCCCCCCAATTTGTGTCCTGATTTATGCCTGGGATTATTGGCATGAGAAAGAGACTGTTCTTCTAAATCTGTTACAGAGTATAGTTTAGAAAGGCATTTAAAATATGCAAATTGGTTGAGTTGTCATAATCCCCATCATTAAATATGTAGAGTTGGATTAAAGCTAATTAGGCATAAATGGAATAATTTTAATCAGAAGGGAGCATTGGTTGTATTTTTGGTTCCTTTTAAATTAATCTAATTACAAGATGCTTGCTGGGCCTGAAAGTGTTAAAAAATGGGAAAAATGCTGGACCATTTTGAAAATTTGACAGTCTAGAAGAGGGTTGTGTAGTGCTTTCAAAAGCTTTATTCACTGTAAAAATGGATTGGCCTCTTGTGCTGAAAATGGCCTGTTTCTTTGGGCCAATTGTGTGTAGATGAAGGGACTTTCACGCTAATTTAACAAAAAGACTTTCCGTTTGAATACATAAAGATAATTAAAGCGCTCTGTCTCTAAAGAGCAAGTATTTTATTATTTTTCTAAAACTAATGTTATTAGTAATGGAAATAAGTAGAGACGTTAAGTGATGGTTTTAAATTCAGTGTAAATTTTTTGGGTAATACAAGTTTAGCTTTGGTGTAAGAAGGATTGGAAACATTACATTAGAGAGGTAGTCTGGAATAAATTTGTCTCTTTAAAAAATTTTTTTTACGGCTTCAGTTTAAGGAAAAACATAGAATTTGCCATAGTGATAGAGTGTTGCTTTGTGGTAGACCTAAGGAAAATTAGAGCTCTGATTTTGCTTGGGTTTATCTGAAAATGAAAGTGCTTATTTGGGGCTTTACTTGTTAGATGATTCATTTTACATCCATTTCCTAAATTGTTCTGACAGAAGAGTAAGAAACCTAGGCTTTCCATGTTTTGCCATTAGCTTGGTTTTTTGTGGACTGTTAGCTTGTGAACAGCAGGTTAACTCAGTTTGCAGAGCAGAGGAACCAGAAGCAGAGTGCCTGCTCTCTTAGGCAAGAAAGAGAACGATATAATGGACATAACCAGATGCCATCTAATTCTCTGAAATGTTTTTGTAAATATTCTTTTCTCCAAGACATTGAAAAGTGAGATAAATAAGACCTGCTTTCACGTATGTTAATAAGCATATGTCTCTGGTGAGTTTCAGAAACTCGGCTGCCATTTTGGATCTACGTTCCTGCAGAGCCAGTCCTTATGGCACAGCAAAACTATGGTAATTCAGAAGCAAATGAAAATGAGTAATAAATCAAGTGTGCAAATGGGTAGCATCTAATGTGTGTCTTTTGTTGAAGTTGTCGGTCAGTAGTGTGAAATGAAGCTTTAAGAACTTTAGAGATGTGGCTGATGTTACGAAGAACAGAATCCAGGGATATTAGAACTGGCTCTGTTGTGGTTTTTAAAATGAGATGGCATATGCAGAGGAAGTTTTTCACTGGAGAAAATGAACATAATCTTACTAGTTTCCCCTCCCCCATCCATCTTCGGCTAGGTCTACTTGTGATGTTACCGTAATATCATTCACAACACTGCTCTGTCTCACAAAAAGGTGTGACAGATTCCTTATTAAAATTTTACTGAAACTTCACAAAAATTGGGAGCGCTTAATCTATCAAAGTTGTATCTTGTTTTTCAACTGTTGTTTAGTCCTTCCATCTGGGTGCCAGAGAGGAAACACTGGCAACTTTGATACATGGTGCAAACTCAACTCTGTTGTTCAGCTTTGAATAGCCATTTGTTATTCTCTGTCACCACTAAGACAGCCCTTTAAAAATAAACTCCTTAAAATTGAAGCAGAAACTTGTAAGGCTTTTCTAGCTCTTCAACTCTACTAGAGACATTAAAAGAGTGACGTGATGATGAGACCTTCAGGTTCTGCAGAGCGGGCCTAGCAGATAACAGTAGTAAGGGGTGGATCTCATCCTATCCAACTGCTCCATGACTGAAAAGTTCTGAAGAAATTTAATTTTTATAACTCAGTATAATCATTGACTTTTTGCATTGTAAACTGGACAAGGCCTAAAACAATACAGATGCATGTTCTTTGTCCCTTCCCTCAAGGGGTACCAATCTAGCAAGGGAGATAGTCGGGTAAAGAGGTCAGCAAGGTACTATGTGTGCAATAGTTAGAATAACTATTTGGTACAGAAGTATCCTCAGTGTCTGCATTAGGTGAATCCTTATTTAAAGAAGCCAAATAATTGCCCCTTACTAATTTTCAGTCATCATTTGGATATTAGATTTTCTTTAAATGAAACTTGTGACTTAAAGATGTTTCAGACCGTTGGCAGCATATGCTAATTGTTTCCTAGTACAGTCTTATTCCTGGATTTACACTAATCCGACTTCCCTCACCTGCTTCTTGTGATTAAGACTGGTGGTAGAGTGAAGTTGGGTGAATTGAAGCCACTTGGCCCGAAAAGGGATTTAACCCATGATGGTGACAGTTTAGCATGTTCTTTTTTCTTCCTTTATATGTTCATTCAGCAGTCATTTAATGGTCCCTGGTGTGTGTCAGGTGCTGTTGTAGGTGCTGGGGAATCCAAGAATTAATTTGGTTAGTCCATTGTCTTAAACAGCTATTTGGTTCATGTGGAAATGTTTGCCATCTGGTAACTATTTAACCTACTGCTTTGGGTTATGACTAGGGTAAGGCTATCGTTCCTTTCACATGATGGTCACTTTACTAATAATTGGGAAATGAATAGTAATTTTTGCTTCTAGTAGCTTCTAGAGACTTCCATTTAAGGTTTGACCAGATAGTCACTTTATCCATTTTCTTTAACTCTACATAATTATCTCCTCAAAATTATCTTTTGAATTATCTGAGAATCTGGAAACCTAAGTCACCTCCCTAGTTACTCTATGACATTCCTCAGTTTTACTTTTTAACACCCCTTAATTGTATCACCAACTGAAATTACGTTATTTGTCTATGGTGCATCAGTCCCCACTAACCCATAAGCTTTTATAGCAGCAGACTGTTTTTCTCCTTGCTCAATCCCCAGCATATAGAACAGGGCTTAGCAGCAGTAAGTGCTCAGTACAAATGTATGAGTTAGAACTGAGTTATAGGGTCGCCAGGACCAGCTACGTGACCATAAGCCCCTGTTTCTTTATCAGTAAAGTGGGGCTGATACATTGTGAAGCAGAAGGGAAATGCTGAAAGGAAGGGCCAGCACCTAGGCTTATTGCTTAGTAAGTGTTTCCTTCCCCTTTGTTAACTAAACCAGAAAGGCTTTTATGGCCCCACAGATACCTCCATTCTTTCTGACTCCCAGGATCCTGAAGCTTGTGCACTGATTGCACTGAGCTTCAGCCTGGGCGAGGACAGGAGCAGTGCTGATGGTCTGATGTGGTCTCCTCAGGCGCTGCTGCTGCGGCGCATCCACTTTTGCTTGGCTGCTTTTCATACATTCTGTGTTTTGCATCAAAAGTTTCAAATGAATTGGTCCAAGAGTTTACAAGGCAAAGGAGAACATAACATACAGTGTCTTTTTTACTTTATTTTGATTATTCTAAGCCTACTCATGTAAATTCTATTTAACCCAACTATTAATAGTTTTGACTTAAAAAGACAGATAAAATAAAAATTTAGGTCAATTGCCCACTTTATACAATGCTGTTGAATTATAGATGATATAGAAATGAATTTCATTCATTGATCTCGGAATTTGTGGTGTGTTTTTTTTAAACAGAAAATTATTATATATTTACTCATTCATTCAGTAAATAATTCTTGAGTATACTGGTATTACCTGCCACATATTGAGATAAGTGCTAGCATAGGAGTAGCATGAAGCTTTTCTTTAGGCACCATTGCTGAAGTTAGAATATGAATGCAAGGAGCTTAACCAGCGCCTGGGGTATTGGTGATTATAAAGGAGGGGCACCCAATCCTACCAGCTTGTGCAAGAGCCCTGAGGCAAGAGAGGACATTGGGATATTTGGAAGACGGGATATTTGGAAGACTGCATATGGAGTACTTGGACATGGTTCAAGTGTGAGGTGTGTAAGGGGAGGGATGATACGGGAAATAAGAAGTGAAGCTGAAAAGGTAAGCACTGGCCAAATGCAGAAGAGTCTGAGCCATGTTTGGAAATCTTCATCTTGAGAATAATTGAAGGGTTTTCAGCATGAATTTTAAAAGATGATGCTAGTTGTACTACATAGAAAGTGGCTAGAGGATTGAGTGTAAGACCAGATGGTATTGCAGTTATCCCAGGTAATAGTGGCCTGGATTGACAGCAAAGTTGGGAAGAAGTGGTTAAGTGCAGAGATATTTAGGTAGAAGATTTCACGGCAGCTGATCATTGAGTTTGAGAAGGTGTGAGTTGGGGAAATTAAAGAGTGATACCTCTGTTTCCGGCCTGGGCTATTGATGGTATGGTGGTACCCTTTACTGAGATAAGAGACAGATGCGGGTTGAGATGAGTTTAATTTTGAAGTTACTGAATCTTGGGACATCTAAGTGAAGGTCTGGAGTAATTAGATAACTGGCTGGAGATGAAGATTTATCCATAATCCCAAGTTTACCAGGATTTTCCTTTTTAAGTTGATTTCTTTGAATGTCCAAAGATGGCAATGTGCAGTGCAAGGTGCTATTGGATGCTATTAAGGGGACACAGTTTTATAGAGAAGACAAAGCCACATACTCATTATCACAGTAGTTGCCATGAGAAATACTAAAGGAGTTTTCGGGTGGAGAAACACTAATGTTAGCTGGGTTGATCAGAGAAGGCTTTATGAGGACCTTGTGTTTGAGCTGAACCTTAAAGTTTGAGCAGAATTGTATAGAGTGGACTTAGAGGACAGGACCTCTGGCTAGAGGATTAGTTGTGTTCAGGGAGGTCGAATGTGTACAAGAGTGCTGGGGCGCCTGCTGAGTAGTTTGGATTGCCATGGTAGACATTGGGGACCTGTTAAAAGTTTGACAGCAACATAATCAAAGTGGTCATTTTGAGAATATTAATGGCAGTGAGCAAGAGGAGGACTGGGAGGTGAGAAGACAACGGGGAGAATTTAGAGTCAGGCCAGTTAGGAGGCAGTAGCAAAAAGGACTCTTATGTGAAAGGGCCTTGGATGGAAACTTGACTTGGTGTGGTGAGCACACAATACAGTAAATAGATGATGTGTTTATAGAATTGTACAACTGAAACCTGTATACTTTTATTAACCAATGTCACCCCAATAAACTCAATAAAAAGTTTAAAAAATTAAAAAAACATTAAAAGAAAGGGCCTGCTGTAAGGCTGTGGCAGTAGGCTAGAAAAGGGATCCGACTCCGGGTTTTCAAGGTTAAAGATGGGAATCTTCATCAGAAATGAAGATGAGGAATTCCAGGTTAGATATTCCAGAAACGAAGATAAGTTTAAGAAGTTGGTGGGACCTCCAGATGGATCTGTTTAGTAAGCAGCTGGCAGTGTGGAGCTGAAGCTTGAGAAACAGGTCAGAAGTGGAGATAAAAGACTTGGAAGTCATCCACTTCCAAGTGATAGTTGAAGCTGAGAGTGGATGAGGTCACCATGGAAGTGTGGAGAATGAAAAAGAGAACTGAGAACTAGGCCTTGGGGACAGGAAGAGAAAGAGGACCTGGGAAAGGATGAAGAGAAAGGTAGTTGTGTAGGACAATCAGTAATAGTTACTGAAAATGAGGGAAGGTCTTCTCAATCTCAGATGTGGTCAGCAGGTTTTGATGCTCCACAGGAAGAACAGTATTTGATTATGGCAACGTTTCTGACCCTTTTCCAGTGGGAAAGGTTTGGGAATCATTATTAGGTTACACCAACACCATTCAATAGAAATAGAATGCGAGCCACATGTGTTATTTTACATTTACCAGGAATCATATTAAAAAGCTAAAAAGAGCCCGGCCAGTGTGGCTCAGTGTCGACTTATGAACCAGGAGGTCATGGTTCGATTCCAGGTCAGGGCACAAGCCTGGGTTGAGAGTTCGACCCCTGTTGGGGAGTGTGTGGGAGGCAGCCAATCAATGATTCTCTGTCATCATTGATGTTTCTCTCTCTCCCTCTCCCTTCCTCTCCGAAATCAATAAAAAAAAATATTTTTTAAAAAAGGTAAAAAGAAACAGTTGAATTTACTTTTAATATCTATTTTATTTAACCCAGTATGCACAATATTGTCAATTTAATATGTGATTGATTTTTAAATATTAATGAGCTATTTGACATTTTTCCATACCAAGTGTTTGAAATCTGGTGTGTATTTTATGCTTACAACACATTTCAGTTTGAACACGTAGTTTTTATTGGAAATGCTTGATCTGTATTTAGAGCTCATAAAATTTACAATTGCAAAAGTGCATTCATATATCAAAGTTTTTCCAAACATACTGATGTTTTCCACCATGGAAATAAGTATCAACTTTAAATCTTAAGTTAATTAAACTAAAATAGAATTGAAAATTCAGTTACCCAGTCATTCTAACCTCATTACAAGTGCACTAGCCATATGTGGCTACCATTCTGGACAGCACAGGATTATGCAAAGTAAAATAGGTTACCTTACAGCTGATGTGTACTTTGAAAATAGTCAAAGCATCACAAAGCATTTCACAGGATTGGTATTTCTTGGAACACCTATTTGCTTATGCTAATGGTATTTTTAGAATTGGAAGGGTCAAATCCTAATTTTGCATATGAGGAGATGAACTTTTTATGAAAGTGCACTGATTGCAAAATTTAAGGCAGGAATTAAAAAATGTTTGGCTAAGACCAGCAGGGAGGTACATTGGTAGAAATTCTTAAAACATATCACTTTGTGTCATAGTTCAGAAATATGCTAGATGCAGATTACATTTTAAAACAGATTCAGGTGGAGAGGTGGGAGCATTCCCCACCCCTTTTGGAACTCGTGGAATCAGTGAGATGGTGCTCCAGGTGGGGAGATAGGAAATTAAGAATTCAGATGTTCAAGAAGCTTTCAGTCAGTGGTCCCAGCCTTTCCTCATGTATATCCCCACCCACACTACAAGACCAAAGAGCTAGTTATTTTGTGCTTGTATCTCACTTCTTTTGGGTGATATGCAGGCTGCTTGGCCTTAGATTAGTAGACTCATTTTGCATTTCTTGCTATCCTGGGCCAGTATAATATTTACTAAATATGGGTGGTTTATAAAAAGCAGGTTCAGAGATTTTAATTTAATCATCTCATTAGTTTAGACTGCTTTGTAGTTACTAGTTAGACCTTCCAAGAACAGGTATACCTTGTTTGTTTTTTTAATATATTTTATTGATTTTTTACAGAGAGGAAGGGAGAGGGATAGAGAGAAACATCGATGAGAGAGAAACATTGATCAGCTGCCTCCTGCACACCTCCTACTGGGGATATGCCCACAACCAAGGTACATGCCTTGAGACCGGAATCGAACCTGGGACCTTTTAGTCTCCAGGCTGATGCTCTATCCACTGAGCCAAACCGGTTAGGGCGGTATACCTTCTTTTATTGTGCTTAATTTTATTGTGCTTCACAGATGTTTCGTCTTTTTACAAATTGGAGGCAAGACCCTCCACAAACTAAAGGATTACAACTTGCTTTATTGTAAGGTTCCCTTTATTGTTGTGGTCTGGAATCGAAACCTGCAATGTCTCCAAGGGATGCATGTAATAACCAGTAAATTGAGAAATGGTCTTGAATTGTGCTTGGAACTAATCCTTGTTTACATTAGAGAGTAAGTGTTGGTTTTGGTTGCTGCATAATTTCATTTTAGCTAAGAGAGGAGCTTATTTTTCTATGAATTGCCCGCTAAGAGTTTGGGATATCAGCTATTCTGTGAAGTGCTGGTTGTTGCTTTTTAAATCCGTATGGAAATTTCTTACACTTTTGCTTTCCTTTAGAAGTACATTTTGGTTTGCTCTTTATGCCTTTGTTAAAACCAGACTGTATAGTGGTGGGTTTAATACCTTTAATGTTTTAATAAGGAGACTTAGCAGAAGATTCCTCACCACTTCTCCCAAGAGCCCAGAGTGGCAAGTTTTTTAACTTCTAGTGCCATTGTTTCTTTTACTGCTTTGCTTAACGAAAATAATTGCTGTTCTTTTTATACCAAGAAGTTCCTGTTTATAAGCTGAAGTTAGAAAATAATTGGATAGAACAGTGGCTTTCAAACTTTTTTATTGGATCTACAATAAGATAATATGCATTGAGACCATGTACATACATGAATACATGAATGTATACACTGAAGCAAAAGTATTTACTTTCGCCGAAACCGGTTTGGCTCAGTGGATAGAGCGTCGGCCTGCGGACTGAAAGGTCCTGGGTTCGATTCCGGTCAAGGGCATGTACCTTGGTTGCAGGCACATCCTCAGTGGGGAGGTGTGCAGGAGGCAGCTGATAGATGTTTCTCTCTCATCGATGTTTCTAGCTCTCTATCCCTCTCCCTTCCTCTCTGTGAAATATCAATAAAATATATTAAAAAAAAAAAAAAGTATTTACTTTCTGGTATGTAATGTATTCTGATATATTCTGTTCAAGTCCATTTGGTAAAACAAACAAAACAAAAAGAACTGATTCGCCTAACCCAGTGGTCAGCAAACTCATTAGTCAACAGAGCGGCAAACCGTGGCTCGCGAGCCGCAGTTTGCCAACCACTGGCCTAACCAACTAAATTGATCAGTGATTCATTAATGGTTGTCTCACTGAGGATTTAAGATTTAAAACTTAGGAGTGGTCATATTTCAGGATATGATTCCCAGTTTTGCTGGTCTTGAAAATCAAATTTATCAGTCTGTTCAGTTACCACACCAACCAAATTTATAAGTGATTTTTAAAAAAATGTTAATTTATTACTTCAACATGTTACAGATGGATATCCTCCTATATAATAAAGAGGTAATATGCAAATTAACCCTCACACCCTCACAAGATGGCTGCCTACAACCAGGCCGGCAGGGGGTTTAGTGAGGGACGACCAAACGACTGAGCAAGCAGGCTGCATGGGGTGACCAGCCTGGCGGGGGTGGGGGGACAATTGGGGGCGACCAGGCCAGCGGGGGGCAGTTAGAGGCAACCAGGCAGGTGAGCGATTAGGAACCAGCGGTCCAGTATTGTGAGAGGGATGTCCAACTGCAGGGATTGGGCCTAAACCGGCAGTCGGACATCCTCCAAGGGGTCCTGGATTGGAGAGGGTGCAGGCTGGGCTGCGAGCCCCCCCCCCCCCAAATGAATGAATTTCGTGCACCGAGCCTCTAGTATGTATATATTTTTAAAAAATATTTTTATTGATTTCAGAGAATTAGGGGGAGAGAGAGAGAGAGAGAAACATCAATGATGAGAAAGTTGGGCCCTTTCCCCCAACATGTCCCCTATTGGGGAACAAGCCTGCAACCCTGGGCATGTGCCCTGACCAGGAATCAACCGTGACCTCCTGGTTCATAGGTCAACCCTCAACTACTAAGTCATACCAGCCCGGTGGAGATGGATATTCTTGATGATCAGAATGTTGTCTTCCCTGCCCCATAGCATCCCATGTGGATCAAAAGGAGCTGGCTGTCCATATTGAGGAATGGAGATATCCTACATAATAAGAGAGGAATATGCTAATTATCCATTATGCCCTGAAGTGTAACGACCAACCACATAACGACCAGATCATGGATCTGCAGGAGGGTGGGGCAGCGAACTACAAGCCTGTGGAGGAGAGCTACAGGAGGAAGCAGGGCAGCAAGCTATGGGGGGGGGGGGGGGGGGAGAGCTACAGGAGAGCGGTAGCGACCTACTGGTGCACGGATTCATGTGCAGGGCTACTAGTATATATATATATATATATATATATATATATATATATATATATATATATATTTCCCCAGATTTTAGAGAAACTTAAATAGAAGACACTCTCTTACCAGATTATGTATTCTTTCTTGGAAAAGCCCAATAGAAAATACTGCTATACTCTTTTTTTAGGGGGGGGGGATGTGCTTCCCCACCTCTTTTCTAGGTTTCATGAAGATGCGTCTCCACTATCAACACATTCTGTTTTCAGACACATCATTTTATTAGTTCCACATTTCCCACTTGTTTGATGGGGTACTAATAGGTTTGCCTGCAAAGAGAAAAAAGGTTCTTTTCCTGATTAGGCTGAATTAAACTGGACTTTGCTTGCTATAGGACTTACAATGTTTAAGATGCTAATGTGCATTGGAAATCTTAAGCGATGTGTATATATAAAATCTTAATGTTCCAGGTGTTTGGTTTTTGTTCTTTTAGGCACAATTTGGGGGAAGTGCGTGGTTAGCTTTCCATTTCAATTATTCATTTCTAAAACTACCTGCTAGTCAAGCAAGCTGGATTTGGCTATTTCCCAAGTCTCTTCAGACACTTTAACGTGTTGCTTCCCGGACTTGGTTTCAGGGAATGGTAACATTGCAAAAGCAATATTGGGATCCAATATGAGTTACCAGTTTTAAATTTGCCAAGTGAAGGCATTTTTTAAACCCACCGTTTATTATAATAATTTCAAAGAAAAATTCTAATAAGAGATATTGCAGTAAATTGAATGTAGCTTTATGAAAACCATTACATAGGGAATATAGATCAGCACAGGTACTTAAGTTCAGCATTTGGGAAGCACATCTTAATTATAGACCGCCTCTTAGCAAGTAATACAATTAACTATGTGCTTGCTGGTTTATATTTGTCTCACTCGTAGGAATAAACCTTACTTCATTCATTCTTATTTTCTGACTATAGTGCTAGTGGTTTCAGTGACTCACTTTTAAAAATATTACTTTGTTCTCTCTGAATATTCTGTAAACACATAACCAATTTTACTTTAGTGTAAGAAAAAAAGCTAAAACAAGCCAATTCCATTATGTGCTGAGCAGTTGTAGAAGCTAGCAAAGTTTATCTGATTTAATGAGATATAGTCAAGGTGATTATGTGAAAGTGGCAAGTAGGTCACTAAATAATATTCCTTGCCTGGCCAGTGTGGCTCAACGGTTGAGCATTGACCCATGAACCAGGAGGTCATGGTTCAATTCCCAGTCAGCACATGCCCAGGTTGTTACTCGATCCTCAATAGGGGGTGTGCAAGAGGCAGCTGATCAATTGATGTTTCTGTCTTTCTCTCCCTTTCCCTTCCTCTCTCTGAAATCAGTACAAAAACATTTTAAAATAATAATATTACTAAAGTTTTGCCAGCCTGTTGGCTCTCTATGAGCTATGAATAATGGCCATGGCAGATGTTCTGTCATATTATGTATATATTTATTTTTATATCTACCATCCCACCCCCACATTTAAGTGACAAAGTCCTTAAATTTGGCAACCCACATCAAATGTCCCCTCTGTCTTCATCAAGAGAAAATGCTTCTTAGATATACTTTAATCCTGTAATGAAGGGGAGAGTGGCTAGCAGCTCACTTACCTGCCCCATCCGTGTTAATGCTGTCAGCAGTTTGTGGGAGTGGCAAGCCCTACAAGGGCTTTGACTGTCATGTGGAAAGGCCCTGGGGCAGAGAGGAGGAGGAGAGAGGTTGGGGTTAGCAGTGTAGGGTGTTTGGAGGTAGTGACATGCTGGGTAGACTTGAGTGTGAGCAGAATATACTCAAAGTCCTGTGTACTTGGAAGATGTTGTTTATTACATAAGTATTTATGTAACAGACACTGTATAGTGCTCAGAATACCAAGATAAAAAAGACCTGCCTTTTATCTTGGAACTAATGTAAATGCTCAGTGAGGTTGTCTGTAATAAAGATGGAAGTATGATGCCAAGGGATCCGTGAGGATGAAGAGAGAGGTCTAGGCGCAGTGGTCGGCAAACTGCGGCTCGCGAGCCGCGGTTTGCCGCTCTGTTGACTAATGAGTTTGCCGACCACTGACCTAGACTCTCGATTCCAATAATTACAGGCTGTTGTTGTTCCTTGTGATTAAGCCCCTATCCCAGTGGTCGGCAAACTCATTAGTCAACAGAGCCGCAGTTTGCCGACCACTGGTCTAGGGCACTGGGGAAGTCTCCACCAAAGAGGAAGCATCTGAGCTGGATCTTAGCAGGTAATTAGGCGTTGCTTGGTGAAGGGATGGTGAGTAAAATATGTAGTGGTTAAAAACTGAGATTCTTAAGTCAAGGCAGCTATGTGATTAGGTCAGTCCAGTGTTGGGCAAGAAATATCTGTGTGCCTCAGCTTCGTCACTAGGAAAATGGGGAATATAAAATGTACGGGCCTCAAAGAATAGTTGAGAATTAAGTGAGAATTTGTCTAAAGTGTTTAACATATTGTTAGGAGGCTTTCATTATTTTCACTGTTAGCATTTTAGATAGAGGAAATAGCATAAGCAAAGGCAAGGAGTTGGGGTCTACTCTAGGAGAGTCTGGGAAATGGTGAGATACTAGTGGAACACAAGTGTAGGCTGTCTGGAGGAGAGTGGATAGGTTGGCTGAGTTTTGTATTTTAAGAAATTTGTAATTTTATCTAGTAGGAAGCAATCAAGAGGAGTGATTGGAGAACATAACTAAGTCAGTGACAGTAAAGATGAAAAACCAGATTTTGGACTACTGAAGTAAAATCCATTGGATATGATGAGAAAGAGGGAAGAGTTGTGGATAAGCCTCAGACTGCATGAATGGGTGATGCTAAGAGTTAGGATAGGTATTCAGTGGGTGGAATAGGGGCTTGGAGTATGTAGTAGGGTGAGGATGGGGGCTGTGTTTTGCTTGAGATATGTTTTAGATGGTTGATGGACATTTACTATAGCTTGGCAAGTGGAAATAAGCTCAAGAAAAAGAAATTTTGAAGACATTGATTTACGTACAGAGATGGTCAGGGAAGTGACAGTGCATCCTGAGGGGAGTTGGATGAAAAGGAAAAGGGGTGGTGCAAAAGAAACCCAGACAGGAAGGAGTTTAGAGAAGTGTGAAAGATAGTCATCAGGGCCCTTGCCTCAGGGGGTTAGCTGAGATAAGCTCTAAATATGGGCAGTTAGGTTTGTCTGTGGGTCTTCACTGGGGCCAGCAGCCCCAGCACATTGTTGTTCATCCTGCTTGTCACTGTCACATTGGGAAATCTCCCCTTAGGCTCTTGGGTCTCTTTTGTCACTCACTACAGCGAGTAGCTCTAGGACAGGAACTAGTGTGCTCACCTCTGTAACCTCAGCACCTGACACACAGAGTGAGTGCTCTGAGCATTTGTTGAATGAATCAAGGATGACTTGAATTAACAAAACAAAATTTTTTGAGTGCCTATGTGCTCCAGGAGCTATGCTGCTCTCTAGGAATAAAGCAGTGAGCAGGCCTGGCCAGGTAGCTCAGTTGGTTAAAGCATCATCCTGACACATCAAGGTTGCAGGTTTGATCCCCAGTCAGGGCACATATAAGAATCAACCGATGAATGCATAAATAAGTGGAACAACAAATCAATGTCTGTCTATTTCTCACTCTCAAATCAATAAATAATTTTTTAAAGCAGTGAGCAAAATAGATAAAAATCCCTTTTCTTGTAGGACTTAAATTCTAAAGCAAGAATCGGAAGGCCAAGGGGAAGGACCAAGTAGAGAGGTAACATTAGGAGTACAAGGATGAGCTCTATATCCTCAACATCCATGAACTGAGCCTAGCTCCCTGATACAGTTAGTTGACTTGAACATGGGAGAGAGGGTGCAAAAAGAGAACTGAGGTATGGGAAGCGATTTGTTGCATAGATGACAGGTTAGCCTTGGAGAGGGGAGAGTAAATTTGGAAATGGAGAGAAGGCTATTTGAGAGAGTTCCCCCAGGGAGACATCTCTAAATACGTAGAAGGCATTCCTCTCTGTAAAATAGAAGATGAAGTCTGAATGAAAAGAGAAAACATTTCAAAAACTAAGCCCTCCCTCCCCCACCTTCAAAGAAAAAAACAACATCTATATAAAGAACTATCTACCAGCTCTAAGGGCTTAGCTGAGAGGAGATCCTTTATTTCCTAGCAAGTCAGGGTGAAGAACACAGTTAGTTGGGGTTCACCTGAGGCTGAGTGAGGATTGGCCTCTGTAGATAGTGTGGGATAACCAGGGGCTGAAGCCTTTGGTTCATAATGCTGGTGAATGTTCAGAAAAGTTCAGGCTGGGCTGGGAATAAGATAAAACCAAGCTCAGGCAAATGACCTGAAAGAATAGGGAAAGGAAGAGTCTGGGTTGGAGGAGGTAAGAACTTACATATGAAAGGAGAAAGGTCATATTTTCTGTGTGCTTTCTATAATGAACACCCGGCACACTCTTCTAACTGCATTACATGCAGTAACTCATTTAGTCTTTATAATGAAGACTCTGTAAGCTAACTGCAGAGAGGTTAAGTATCTTGCCCAAGGTTACACAGGTGGTCAGTGACCAGACAGACTTGGCAGCTGAGTTTGTGTGCTTGATTACCGTACTCCACTGCCAGAAACCAGACACAAAAGCTTCTCCCAGACCAACTAGGTTGGCAATAACTTCCTGAAGTTGCTGGGCCTCCCCTCCATTCAAGGAAAAATATTTGGACTGGCATGGAAGGGAGCTATGAACTGTTTGGTGCCCCCTACAATAAGTATTTCTGTTTAGGCAACAGTGTACTTGGTATAAACTCTCAGTTTTTCTCACCTCCCCGTGCTCATATCTGAATGACCTTTGATAGGAAAGAACACGGCAGAATTAGAGAAGACTTTAAATGCAAATCATTCTGAAGTCTCTGAGCTGCAGCACCTTCTCTGTTCACCTGTTCTTCCCCCATTAAACAAAGAGGAGCTAGAGTGGCTGTCTGGTCTACCACTTGGGGGTTGGAGAGACTGAAGAAAAGCATGGCTGATGTGTGGTACCTAAAAGGAGGGAATCTCCTTCCGCTTTGCCTGTTGCAGAAATACTGGTAATGTCTGCAGTGGCCGGGGGCTGCTGGTGGTGGTTACAATTCCTAGTTTGACAACCAGGAATGTGTTCTCTTCCTGGGGAGAATCCCCTTGTGTCTTAGGTTACACAGGCTCTTCTGGGTAACTGGTTGACTTCTGTTGGGTGAGGAATTTAGTCCCTGGCTCTGTGCCCTCCACCTGTGTCTGAGGCTTCTGACATATTACTCTGTGTCTAGCCCTTTGCAAACCCAGGGGAGACACTGACCTTTGCTTGCAGGCTGTTTAGAAGCACAGAGGTTTTGCAAATGAAACATGTAGGCAACTTTATCCTTTATAAAGAAAGGATTATTTGCAGAGACAACATGTGTATTCATGGTACCTCAGCATAAAAAAAAATTTTTTTTGCAGTTTTTTAATATCTGGCTTTGCTCTTAAGGCAGTTTGGAAGGAATGCCACTATATCTTCCATCTCTTTGATGTACACAAATTTTCATAATTTTCAAAGAAATAGTACACTAAAACCACATAATTTTACATGCCATATCAACTTTAGATATTTGAGATATTGAAATCACAGAGCAAATAGGTCATCTGGCAATATTTGCTGATAATTTTTAGATTCACTCAGTATTACAGGCTAGCATTTTTGTCTTTTTTTTTTTTTTTAAACACTGCTGGCCCATGGTGCATCACATTACTAACACCTTCAATTTTTAAAATTCCTTATCTCTAGTGGATTTTAATAGCATGATCTTCCTTTGTTAGGTATTAGATGCTGGTATTTAGCATTTGACAGAGCTGCTCAGGCAACAAAGCAGATAACCCACCACTGAGATAGTGCCTTCCGTAGTCCCAGTGCCCCCACGCCAGGGTTAATTGAGGGCTCAGGACTAGTTGGAGCCTTTACTTTGAAGTCAAAATAGAAATTATAGTCTATTTATTTCTAATTCCCTCCCTAACCCCCCAGCCCAGTACTGATACTTTTCTCCTGGGTGAGGGCAAAGTTGGTTGCCCAGTTTTAGGTTGTGGAACCCCTGCTGGTGTTTTTCATATTCCTCTTGTTTTGGTCAGTGGCAGTGATACAGGCAGACACAGTTTAAGTTGGCATGTTCTTCTGTGGGTTCCCTCTGAGGTTCTGCATGACCAGATTTTGTTTATTTTTTTAATCCTCACCTGAGAACATGATTAGAGAGAAGGGGGTGGGGGGTAGAAATGTGTGAGAGAGAAACATCGATCGTTTGCCTTCTGTACCTGACTGGCGGTTGAACCCACAATCCAGGCATGTGCTGTGATTAGGAATTGAACCGGCAACTCTTTGGTGCACAGGATGACACACTCAACCAACTGAGCCACTCTGGCTGGGGTGTATGACCAAATTTTAAAATACTGCTCTTAATCATACTGGGTTTTCCCATGCGATGGGAGAGGAGCAACGGACAATGAGGCCAGGAGCGGTAGTGTGCAGAGCAGGAGGTCTTTGGGGGCAGGCCTGCATGGCCATTGAAAGGCATTTTTCTTTTTGAGCAGCATGACAGATTAACTAAAAAAGAGAAATCACTAAATGATTGACTTTATTTTAGATGATTAATTGAAAAGCCAAATTGATTAATACAGTGACATTTTTAAAGGGTCTTAACTACATTGAGTTTAAGTAGTAATTCTTACAGTATAATCAAATAGAGGGTTATCAAAGCTGTAATGGAAAAAAATAGAAATTACTTGTAATTAGGCAATAATTAAAGGCAAGTACATGCCCAGTGATTTTAAAGTGCTTGAAAACAATTAGTTTTCTTAAGTAGGTTAAACAACTGGGTTGCAAGCTTGTTTACACTGTTAATTCACTTAGCAAACCTGTTCTTCATAGATGATGCAAAAGTGAACTTTAGCTTGGCTGTCTGAATTATCATCAGTTCTAATTTAATGGGTACTCTTTAAAAAAAAAATTTTTTTTTTACATTTAAATTTTAAAAGTATTCTTCTCTTCCTCTTCTCCTTTCTGAACAATTCTGTCCTAAAGCCTATTAGGTAGACAGAGAAGAGGCCTAATCAGGGATATCAGAGACTGAGAAGGCCTTCACATAAAGGATGAATTTAATGTGGTTTATCTGAGCTGAAGAAAGGCAAGAAGGGCATCCACATGGGGCTGAGGTGTCAGCAGCACTAAGAGATTGGTTAAATACAGGACGATTGATCAAATAAGTATGTGAAGGATAATGGGAGCCAGCACTTCTCACTGTTGAAACAGGGAGTTACAAATATTGAAAGGGGGAAAACTAGAATGAATCCTGTGGTGGTAGGTTAAAATCAGAAGTATTGTTGTGAACTCATGGATTTTAGTAAGTATTGATAGAGATATAACATAGGTGTAAAATGCACACATAAATGTGTATACACACATACATACATGCGTTTCTTAGCTCTGTCCTCAGAGAGGGTAAGTACCTGGGAGCAGCAATACCCCAGTCGCAATGAGCATATCTCATGTCTAGATCTTGACTTCTAAATACCACTTTTTTTTTTTAACTGAAAGGGAACCCCAGCTTCTTGGAGAAATGGCTGATTACAGGATAGAGCAGAAAAGTTTAAGATGAACCTGGAATATCTTGTGCTAGAAAGGAAAGAAGTCTTCAAAGAATGATGGACACATGTCATATGGAGGTGTTCCCACTGGCCAACTCTGGGACAATTTGATCATCAAAATTTAAGAACTGATAGTCATGGATTAAGACCTGTTGAAAAAAGAGAAAATTGAAGGTTCCCACACAATGTCACCTACTTTGCAATAAAATACATGTGTGGACTCATGAATAAATTCAGAGTTTGAGGAATGGGTTGTTTAAATTTAAAAGTACCCCCCTGAAAAATACCTATTGAATACAAAGGGAGGAAAAGAGTAACTTTACAGTGGGGAAGCCTGGCAGACACCACTTAACCAAGTGATCTGAGTGATCCCCAGCGGTGGGACAAGTTGAAGTTTTGTCACCTGATAGGTTACACTGAGAACACAGCATCACTTCCATGATATTCGGGCCAAGATGCATGACCTGGATCTAATCATGAGGAAACCACAGATAAACCCAATTTGAGGGACATTCTACAAATTAAATGGCCTGTGATCAACTTCAAATGTTTTAAGATCATGAAAGTCAAAGCAAGACTGAGGAACTATTTCAAACTGAAGGAGACTAAAGAGACACATCAACTAAATGCCACATGTGATTCTGACTTGGGTCCTTTTTTTTTAATATGTATATTTTATTTCAAAGAGGAAGGGAGAGAGCTAGAGAGATAGAAACATCAATGATGAGAGAGAATCATCCATTGGCTGCCTTCTGCACACCCCACACCAGGGATCGAGCCCACATCCTGGGCATATGCCCCGACCAGGAATCAAACTGTGACCTCCTGGTTCATAGTTTGACACTCAACCACTGAGCCATGGCAGCCAGGCCAACTTGGGGCCTTTTGCTATCAAGACCATTGCTGGCACATGTGGTGAAACTTGAATGGGGCCTGCAGATTAAATAGTAGTAATGTATCAGTGTCAATGTTTTGATTTTGATAGTTGTATTGTAGTTATTGCGAGAGGGCGATTCTCGGGTGACGCAACCCGGAATCGGGCTCCCTCCTCTCTGGTTCCGGGTGCATCGCCTGAGAACTGCAACTGCCAAGTCACCGTGGCTCGGCAGCTCCTGCGTTGAGCGCCTGCCCCCTGGTGGTCAGTGCGCATCATAGCTACTGGTCAGGTGGACCCTTAGGCTTTCATATATATATAGATTGGAGGTGTTACTAGTCCCCCTCTAACAGAAATATTTTGAGACATGTAAAGTGCTTATTACATTTGCATGTGGCATGTAGCAAGCACTTAGTAAATATTAGCTATTGCCAATGAGCATTTAAGTTACTGGTTTTTGCTGTTATAAATAATCTTAAAATTGCCTTGTACACATTTTTGCATACTTATGCTTTAGAAACTTTAAAAGACATTTGGTTACCTTACTATCATGAAGTTTTTCTTTTAGTGGATTTGTTAGCCTATTACATTTGTCTGAAATTCTTTGCCACATACAGCTAGAACTTGAGCAAAGTGGAATATGAAATATTGGCTTAATTCCAGATTTATCTCTACTCAAGCATTTGTCTACTAACATTGTTGTTTTTATCTGGAAATTTGCCTGTGTTCAAATAATACAACTTCAGAATAGTTAGATGAGTTTTGCCCAAGTGGGAAAGGATAATTTACGTAATGCTAATCGCTAGGAAATGTCAAGTTTCTTTGTCTGGAGTAGTTAGTATAAGCCAAGAAAATACTTTATAGAAGTTTTTGAAAACTTTGCCTGATGGATTTTGAAAGTCAGAGAATTCCTATATATTCTAGCTTAGTTAAAGTCATTTACTTTGGTGTTTATATTCTTGTATCTACCCTGCTTCAAAAGCTGCTTTAAAATCTAGAATAGGCGCTTAAACCTCTGAATGGCTTTTGTTTGCCTCTGGCAGATCTATTTTGCAAATGACCAACTTTCTATTATGAATTTTAACAAGGATGTTTCTACTTTTTACCTTTCACATTTAAAAGATTCAAATGATTTATTTTTAGGGTATTGTCATTGCAAATAGATTGTGATTTTCCTCTACTCTTTGAAGGAATGTAAATAAACCATTGCTAGCTATGAGTGTATATTTAAATTCATGTAGGATGGGGGAGATGCTTAAAAACTGCGAAGCAAAAGGGAGGCTATCTTTCAAAAGGAGAGGATCCATTTCTTAAGGATTAATCTGATTTATGCATTGCCTCAAGGTAGGGAATGACTTGTTTCCCAGTTTGAAGATATATAGCCTACAGTGCTGTATAATCATCCTCATAACTTTGTGAAGACCAAAATGTTTCCTCTGTCACTGGCACAATGGATCTCAAGTTCTTGCACATGTATTGGAGGACCTTATGTGGAATAGGAACAGGAGAGGAGTGAGTGGAGGGGGTCATTGCAAGTGGGGGGAAACTCTGTTCTTCCAATTATTGATCATCGGTCTGAGCGTCTGTACTGCTGTGTATCTCAAAAGTTACAGCCCATCACCATTGTTTCTATCTGTCTTTCTGAGCCATTCTTACTGTCTTTTCTTGTTAGCTTCTTTCTTCTTGCCCAGTTTTTCACTAACGTTTTGATCTAACACTTTTTTTTAGATTCTTTATTGTTTAAAGAATGTAGTATTACATGTAGTATTACATATTTCTCCTTTTCCCCCCATTGACCTCTCCCTGGCCACCCCCTCCCCACCCCCAGCACATGCCCTCACACCCCTAGTGTCCGTGTCCTTTTATTATGCTTAAATGCATGCATACAAGTCCTTTGGTTGATCTCTTAACCCACACACACTCACACCCTCCTTTTCCTTCCCTCTGAAGTTTGGTGGTCTGTTCGATGCTTCTCTGTCTCTGGATGTATTTTTGTTCATCCGTTTATGTTGTTCATTATATTCCACAAATGAGTGAGATCATGTGATATTTATCTTTCTCCGACAGGCTCATTTCACTTAGCATAAGCTCTCCATGTCCATCCATGCTGTTGAGAATGGTAAGAGTGTTTTTTTCTTTTTTACAGCAGCGTAATATTCCATTGTGTAGATGTACCATCGTTTTTTAGTCCACTCATCGCTGATGGGCACTTAGGCTGTTTCCAAATCTTAGCTATTGTAAATTGTACTGCTATGAACATAGGGGTGCACATATCCTTTTTGATTGGTGTTTCTTATTTCTTGGGATATATTCCTAGAAGTGGGATTACTGGGTCAAATGGGAGTTCCATTTTTAATTTTTTAAGGAAACTCCATACTGTTTTCCACAGTGTCTGCACCAGTCTGCATTCCCACCAGCAGTGCACAAGGATTCCTTTTTCTCCGCATCCTCACCAGCACTTGTCGTTTGTTGATAATAGCCATTCTGACAGGTGTGAGATGGTATCTCATTGTCGTTTTGATTTGCACTTCTCAGATGATTAGTGACTTTGAGCATGTTTTCATGTCTCTTGGCCTTCTCTATGTCCACTTTCAAAAAGTGTCTATTTAGGTCCTTCGCCCGTTTTTTGATTGGATTGTTTGTCTTCCTTTTGTTAAGATGTATGAGTTGCCTATAAACTTTGGAGATTAGGTCCTTATCTGATATAACATTGGCAATATGTTCTCCCATGCAGTGGGCTTTCTTGTTGTTTTGTTGATGGTTTCTTTTGCTGTGCAGAAGCTTTTTATTTTGATGTAGCTCCATTTGTTTATTTTCTTTTTAGTTACCATTGCCCTAGGAGCTGTATCGGTAAAGATATTGCTACGACATATGTCTGATATTTTGCTGCCTATGGAGTCGTCTAAGATTTTTTTGGTTTCCCATTTTCCGTTTAAGACCTTTATCCATTTTGAGTTTGTTTTTGTGTGTGGTGTAAGTTGGTGGTCTAGTTTCATTTTTTTGCATGTTATCTGTCAAATTTTCCCAACACCATTTATTGAAGAGATTGTCTTGACTCCACTGTATGCTCTTGCCTCCTTTGTCAAATATTAATTGAGCATAATGGCTTGGGTTGACTTCTGGGTTCTCTGTTCTGTTCCATTGGTCTATATGTCTGTTCTTGTGCCAGTATCAGGCCATTTATAGAACAGTGGCTTTATAATATAGCTTGATATCTGGTTTTGTGATCCCTCCAACTTTGTTCTTTTTTCTCAAGATTGCTACCGCTATTTAGGGTCTTTTTTTTATTCCAGATGAATTTTTGGAGAGTTTGTTGTAGGTCTATGAAATATGCCGTTGGTATTTTAATGGGGGTTGCATTAAATCTATAGATTGCTTTGGGTGGTATGGACATTTTAATGATGTTGATTCTACCAATCCATGAACACGGTATATTCTTCCATTTGTTTATGTCTTCCTCTATCTCTTTTTTCAATGTCCTGTAGTTTTCCAAGTACAGGTCTTTACCTCCTTAGTTAAATTTATTGTTAGGTATCTTAATTTTTTTTGGTGCAATGGTAAATGGGATAGTTTTGATCTAACACTTTTGAATTAATTGAGAAAAACATCAGGTCTATTGCCTTAGCCTGTGATGAAGCCATGGTCTGTGTTGAATGGGCTACAGCATTGCAGGTTGGCATTAGCTTACTAAGTTTCAAAAAAATGCTGACCACTGATTACCATCTTATCTTGTTGAGTGCAGTAGAGAGAACCAATTTTTGGTGCTCACAATGTTTAATGAACTTAACTGATAGCTCAAAACAAAACACATGTGGTCCTAAACTATTGGTGCTTCCCAGCCAGGTGTCAGCACACTAGTGCATCACAAAGACCTCACATGTCACAACATGCCAGGTTTCCCCTACTGCCCAGGGTCTGGCTTGCACCCTTAATAGATTCCCATCAGGCCTGCTTCCTCTTTCCATCCGTCCATGTCCCACCACATGCCCTTCCCTAACAGAAGTCAGCTTCATGAGAGTACTCTTTGCTTCTACTTTAATCTCTTTCAGGTATGTCATAAAAATGTACAAGTGTGCAGTTAAGTAAACAGAATTGAGAAGATAGCCCAGTAGACTCTTTGATAAAGGACACTTATGGAAAATCTTTACAGTAACAATACGTTCTATATTTAAGATGAAATTTTGAAACACGGTATCTTTTTTTCTTTTTCCTTTTCTCGATCTCCCTTCCTTCCTTCCTTCCTTCCTTCCTTCCTTCCTTCCTTCCTTCCTTCCTTCCTTCTTTCCTTCCTTCCTTCCAATTCAATCATGAGCGCATTCTCACATGCTAAGGCCTTCTGTTTCTGCAATTTTGTTATGTTTTATTTTCATTTCCTGCCACATGGCAGGTGCAGCTGAGAAGTACCTTCAGAAACCACTGAAAACTCTGGCCTGATCTTCAGGGTGCAGAAGGACTGTTAGTTGCCGAGTGGGAGGCTAGTGACTCACCTCAACGTGGATCTCTATCAGGTCTCTTATTGCCTTTTAATTAGGTGCCTCTTACTTTTCCTCCCCTTCCTCAGTTTTCCTTCTTGCTTTCTTTCCACCCAAGTAGCCTTGCCTTCTTTAGGCCTCTACATCTTACCCCCACTAGACCCTCATTAATGAAAGGGAACCAGACAGAAAGAGAAGGGAAGAGAAGAAGAAACATTTTATAATGCAAAGTTTTGAGCAAACTACTTAACTCTGTGTCTTATGTTGCCGCATCTCACATTTTTAGAAGATATGAACATTGTCTTTTGTATTTCATAAAACTGTCTATAGAGTCTGGGTTCTTTTTTTTTTTTTTTAATATATTTTATTGATATTTTACAGAGAGGAAGGGAGAGGGATAGAGAGCTAGAAACATCGATGAGAGAGAAACATCGATCAGCTGCCTCCTGCACACCTCCCACTGGGGATGTGCCCGCAACCAAGGTACATGCCCTTGACCGGAATCGAACCCGGGACCCCTCAGTCCGCAGGCCGACGCTCTATCCGCTGAGCCAAACCGGTTTCGACTAGAGTCTGGGTTCTTTATTGTTTAATTATAAGAGAAAGAGTTATGGGGAGCAAATTTCTGTCAGTCCTGTGAAGCATAAGAGTCTAGTATTAGTACACAGACCATTAGGATGAACTGGGCAGGCAGGTTCAATTCTCTTCCTCCTTGTGGGGATGCTGTGGCCAGGTCCAGGCCAGTCCTTCCAGATTCCCCTACTGGCACTTGGCTTCTCAGGGACTGTTGACCTGCCCTTACACTTCCTCTGTCCCACTGTATTCAGAAAATGCTAACAAGTGACTAGCTGGAGTAAATTTTACATGTTGCAAAGCAATTTGTGAAGCTTGGGTTTTAGGGCTTGCACCACCCTTTGTAATAAGCATGATGTGTCCGTGAATGGTAACGTGAACTGGGGGCTGCCTGGCCTCACTGATTCTCTCCTGTGAGAATAATGGACTGGTAACTGCAGAGCCGCCTGTGGCTATCAGGAAGCTGTGCTATATTTATGTCACCTGCTGTAGTTCTCTCTCGGCCTCCACTGCAGCTGCTTTTTCTATTTTTAATAAATTGCCAATTACTGGGTTTTTATAGGGTACCCACAGTTCACTGATATGGGCATAGGAAAAATGTAGTTGCTTTCTAATATTTATTTTCACTTACCCAGTGAAATTATTGATACTAAAAGACTCTTAGCAGTTATTATTTTGATGCATTTTTATCTTACTGAACAGCACTATTCAATTTTATCATTTTTTAAAAACAGTGTACAAGCATTTATTAGCAAAGGGCACTTTGCCCAACATACACTAATTTTCATGATGGTTAATTTCAGGTATATTCCACAGATGAAGGCAATGTGGTATATAGATGCAGGGATAGTGATGGATCAGTGGATCATAGTGGAAGTCCTAGACTCAGACGATCATGCATATGTAAAATCTATGATAGCACTGGCCTTACCAATCAGTCAGTGGGGAGAGGTGACAAATGACACTGCAGATTAGTAGCTTAAAGATGGACTTTCCAACAAACGGTGCTGAGATGCTCCATCTGATTGTATTGGTCTCCTGGGGCTGCCATAACAAAATATCAGAAACTGAGTGACTGAAAACATGATACATTTACACTCCACAGTTCTGGAGTCTAGAAGTCCCAAAATCAAGGTGTTGGCAGGTTTAGACTCCCTCTAGAAGCCACTAGGGAGGCATCTCTCCTTGCCTCGTCTAGCTTCCTGTGTTGGTTGGCAATCCTTGGTGTTCCTTGGCTTGTAGCCATATCATGCCAATTTCTGCCTCGGTCTTCACATGATCCTTTTCCCTTTGGATCAAGTCAGACACCATATACACCACATATAAAAATAATACCAAATAGATTCAGATAAATATGAAAAGATTTAATACTTCTAGAAACAAATATATGAGGATATTTATGACCTTGGGAAAGGGGTGTTTTAAACATGATACAAAAAGCACAAATCATGAATAAAAGTTGATACATTCATGTTCGTTATAATAAAGAATTTCCATTCATCAAATGACACTAATGAAAGTGAAAAAAACTAGGAGAAAATATTTTCAGCACATGTGCTCAACGAAGGATTTGTACTCAAAATACATTAAAGAACTACAAATCATTTAAGAAAAATACCTAGTTGAAAAAATAAAGAAATGGAATAAGAATTTCACAGTAGTCCAACTGGAGTGGCTTAGTTGGTTGAGTGTCATCCTGTGCACCGAAAGATTGATAGTTCGATTCTCGGTCAGGGCACACATCTGGGTTTCTCGGGGTCAGTCCACAGTTGGGGCACGTACAGAAGGCAAATGATCCATGTTTCTCTTTCCCTTCCTCTCTCTAAGCATGTCCTTGGGTGAGGATTTAAAATTTTTTTTTAAAAAATTTTAAAGGAATTTCACAGTAGAGAAAATCCAAATGGCCAATAATTAGAGTGAAAAGACATTCAATTTAATTAGTAATCAAGGAAATGCAAGTTACACCATAATGAGATACCATTTTGCACTCATCAAATTAGCAAACATTAAAAGATTTGAAAATACCAAGGATCCGTTGAGGATATGAAAATTTTATACTCAATGAGAATGTGTATACTCTTCTGGTGGGTGGGTAAATGGCAGTAACCACTTTGGGGAGAGTAGCATTATCCAGTACATTTAGAAAATATGTGACCCTGTGATCCAGGTTAAGTTGTAGGCACAAACCTACCCCACTGAGGAACTGTGTGTATGCTTGTACTGGAGACATGTAGTAGGGTGTTTATAATAACTCTGCAATATAGTAGCACAAATTGGAAACCTCAAATGGCCATCAGAAGGAGAATGGATACATACATTGTGGGATATTAACAATGCAACTTCACAGCATTTACATGCATGATAACACAACATAACAAAAATGAATTTCAGGAACAGTGTTGAGTGAGAAAAGTAAGCCATAGAAAAACAAAATGCAGTTGACCCTTGAACAATACGGTTTTGAATTGGGCAGATCCACTTACATGCACTTTTTTTTTTCAATAAAAACTGTAAATGTATTTTCTATTACTTACGATTTTCTTAATAACATTTTCTTTTCTCTAGCTTATTTTATTGTAAGAATATAGTATATAATACATACAACATACAATGTATTTGTTAATCGACTGTTTATGTTTTCAGTAAGGCTTTCCAGTCAACAGTAGGCTATTAGTAGTTAAATTTTGGGAGAGTAAAAAGTCAAATGCAGATTTTCAACTGTGTATGGCTTCAAGGGTCAAATGTAGTATGATGCCATTTATAAAATTCAAAATGTGTAAAATGAAAGAAATTTAATTAGGTTAGAAAGCATTATGTGTTACAAAACAAGGGGACAATAAATATTCATTTGAGGGGTAGTCAACTTGTAGGGTAAGAAAAAAATAGGATTACAAAAGGGTACAAGGGGGCTCTTGGTACTGGAAATGTTCTATTCTTTTTTTTATTAATATACTAATGGCCCAGTGCACGAAATTCGTGCACATTAAAAGGGGGACCTAGAGTCAAGTCTCTGCCCACCCACATGTGCCTCAAAATTACGTGAGACCCAGACCCGGCCGCGCCCCCCCTCACCCCCCACCCCACCCCACATTGGGCTAGATCCAGACCCAGCCAGTCCCACCCTTGTCAAGCCCCACTGGGCAGGGGGCATAGCCTCAGGTCCCCTTGCCCGGCACCAGGACGGAGGGCGTGGCCTGAGGTCTCCCAGATGGGGCGGGGGGTGTGCCTTGAGGTCCCCCGTCAAGCCCCGCCAGGTGGGGGACACAGCCTGAGATCCCCTGTCAAGCCCCACTGGGTTGGGGGCATGGCTTGAGGTCCCCCGTCAAGCCCCGCCAGGCGAGGGGGTGCAGCCTCAGGTCCCCCGTCAAGCCCCACTGGGTGGGGGGCGCGGCCTGAGTTCCCCCGACCCAGCACTGGGGGGTGCACCTTGAGGTCCCCCGTTAAGCTCCGCTGGGTGGGGAGCATGGCCTGAGGTCCCCTGTCAAGCCCCGCCAGGCAGGAGGGGCACAGCCTCAGGTCCTCTGGCCTGGTGCTGGGGTGTGGGGTGTGGCCTGAGGTCCCCCAGCCTGGTGCCGGGGTGGGGGGTGCAGCCTGAGGTCCCCTGTCAAGCCATACTGGGGTGAGGGAGGGTGTAGCCTCAGGTCTCTGCTGATTGCTCGTTAAGGCTCCTTAAGGGAACTTGGCCTCAGCTGTGGGTGCAGTCATCTTTGTGACAGAGTGATGGTCAATAAGCATATTCCCTCTATTAGATAGGATTTTTTTAAAATACATTTTACTGATTTTTTACAGAGAGGAAGGGAGAGGGAGAGAGAGTTAGAAACATCGATGAGAGAGAAACATCGATCAGCTGCCTCCTGCACACCCCCCAGTGGGGATGTGCCTGCAACCAAGGTACATGCCCTTGACCAGAATCGAACCTGGGACCCTTCAGTCCGCAGGCTGATGCTCTATCCACTGAGCCAAACCAGTTAGGGCTAGATAGGATTTTTATTGATTTCAGAGAGGAAGGAAGAGGGAGAGAGAGATGGGAACATCCATGATGAGAGAGTATCATTGATCATCTGTCTCCTGCACACACTCTACTAGGGATAGAGCCTGCAAACCCAGGCATGTGCCCTGACCAACCTGGAATCGAACCATAACTTCCTGGTTCATAGGTTGACACTCAACCACTGAGCCACACTGGCCAGGCATATTCTTTAACTGAGTAGTCAGTACATGGGTGTGGTTTTTTTGTATGTACTAAATATTTAATGATAAAAAATGTTTTAAAAATTATCCCCAGAAGTTTTATTGTTTTTGAGAGTAGAAAAATAACAGAAACATCAAGTCTCCATCCAAAAAGTAATTCAAGCGCTCAATACTTACTTTGACATGTGTTTTAAATTCTTTGTAGATGAGGGAGGCTTGAAAAAGGGAGAAGGGAGAGGCATGCCTTTGTTAGTCCCATGACTTCGGCTTTGAGAAGGCTTCTGCCCCTGCAGACTTGATACTGTGTTTTAGCTTCATGTGAAAGCATGTTCACATTTTTAGTGAAGCAACAATATGCCCATCTCCTGTTCATTTTATTTTTTCTTGGCATCTAAGTAATTGAGCCAGATGGAAAACGTTCCCTACACTAGGTTCTCTTTCAGCATGTCAGCCATTTAATTTTACTGTTCCTAATCTGTTGATAAGACTTCAAAATGTGAGTAGTTGACTTAGAGTCCAGTTTATTCTCGTCAAAGTCGATAGCAGCCTGTTCTCGGGACAGCCTTCCTTTAGAACATTTACTTTTCTACTAAGTTCTTTAGTATAGAAGCTTTTCATGATAGCTTACACCTTCCCCCTTATATTTAAATCAGATACTTAATAGCGAGTAAGAACACAATAAATAAAACTAGCTTTCAGCCTTTCTGGATAGAGGCATCTAGTTAACAATTGAAAAAGCCCAAACCTTTATCTCATCAAAACAACATGGAAAATTCAATATTAAGCAAAAGAAAAAGAGTAAATTAAGAACTTGGGCGTTCGCATCAGACAAACCTAGGTTCAAGCTCCATCCCTTATTATGTGTAAAAACTAATTTACTTAAAGTCTCTGAACTTCAGTTTTCTCACTTGTAAAAAGGGGATGATAATAGTTTCAACTTCATAATTTAAGGATTAGAGGAGATTATATACATTTATATATACATATATGTATATATATCAAGCACATATTGTAGCCATTGCTGTTATTCTTGGACCAGCCCTAATTTTCATGCAGTAAGCAGGGGCAGGTTGGATCCTTTGGATATTCCTCCCTCCGCCCCTACACCCCTCCGGTTTCACTAGGCACTTCCTACTATTTTAACTAGTTGTGTGAGCATTAGCAAATCATATAAAATCTTCAAAATGGTTTCTTCAGCTATAGAACAGAGGTGTCACAGTTTTGCTACACAGATCAAACAGTCAAGTGAGATGAGACAGTGGATGTGAAAATGCTCTGTCCTCTGTACCACACCGTGAGAACATAGGCATTGTTGACTGTTCTCCTAACACCCAGCCCCTCTCCCCAGCAGCTCTGTTAATGTTTGTTGAACATACAGAGTTTGATCTTTATAAAATCCCTTTGAAGGTATGTGGCTTGAATAGTCTTTTCTTAAAATTGGTAAGGGGGTTTGTAAATCAACTTCCTCTTTCAGATTCATTGAGAACTAATTACTACTTTGGTAAAAATTATTTTCTCTAATATTTTCTTATGTATTGCTTTCAGTGGTTAAAATGGGTAGATGAGTCTAAAGTCTTAACACTTCCTAAGTGTCCTCTGTTGGCAGTGGAGACAGTCTTAATGGTGAGGATTGGAAACAGACTGTTGGTAACAAACATTCTTTAATACCCATCTTTCCTAGAACTTAATTAATTAGACAGAAGATAGAATTGGTTTTATGTTATGGTTTGCTGAGATTTATGTTATCCTAGATTTGTCCTTTGCCATCCTCTCTTCATGCTCCCTGGATAGAGTCATCACTCCCAGGTCTTGGGCTTCCATCTTTGCACGCTAAGGCTCCTTATTCTTGTTACCAGCTCGGCTCTTCCCCTGGTAAGTTTCCAAGCCCGAACTCAACATCTTTATCTGAATGCCCAAGGGCACACAAGTTTTACCACATCCAAAACTGAACTCATTATCTCCCTGGCCTTCCCCCAGCCCCAGCCCTGTATTCTTGCTCCTGTGTGCTCTCTTTTAATTAATAGCACATTCTTTACCAGTCACCCTAGTCCGGGCACCTGGAAATTATCGTGGACCAGAGTTTCTCAGTCTCCGAACTGACGTTTGGGGCTGGATAATTCTTTGTTTTGGGGGCCTGTCCTATGTATTTTAGGGCAGCGGTCACCAACCTTTCAGACCTCACGGACCCCCAGTGGTCCGCGGATCACCAGTTGGCAAATGCTGTTTTAGGGTGTTTAGCAGCGTTTGTGGCTTCTATCCGCGGCGTGCCAGTAGGACCCTGGTCCCCTCAGTAATGGTAATTAGATACCTTCACACATTATCCGATGTCTCCTGGGAGGTAGAATCATTCCCGTTGAAAATGACTGTGTCACACTTCTCTTTTTCTCTTACCTCTTACCAAGCCCTTTCTGATGCTGCTTCCTGAACATCTTTCTGACATTTCATCTTTTTATTCTCATTGCTCATATGTCACTTCGGGTTCTCTCCTCTTGCCTGAACTATTCTAGTAGTACTAAGAACACCACCTGTATTGGGTATTTGATGTGCTGAAGACACCATGCTTGTGCTTCACATGTGTCATATGTAATCCTTACTTCGCATTTATTGTAGGTCTCCGAGTTGCAAGCAACCTAAACCTAGCTCACACCTTTAAGCCAAAAGGGGAAGTCCTGTTACTAGGAAGCTCAGGACTCCACCCTTCTCTATATTGCTAGGCTGTGCTTTGCTTGGTCTGGCAGGCCCTCCCTGCAGAGCCATCAAAGGAGGGCTGGCAGCTCCTAGCCCAACTTGTCCTTACAGCTCTCCATCTCAGAGAGCAGGTGGTGTCGTCAGAACTCTGGCAGCTGTCCTCAGCAGAGGCCAGTCTGTCACCTACAACAGAAATGTGTTGGAAGAGCCCTGGCTGGGTGGCTCAGTTGGTTAGGACATTGTCCTGTAAGCCAGAGTTGGCAGGCTCAATTCCCGGCCATCTCCCTCCCTCTCTCCCTAAAAATCAATAAAAAGCATATCCTCCAGTGAGGATTAAAAAGAAAACTGCTTAATTAGAAAAACATTTGTGTCGGAAAAGATCCCCATTTTACTTGTAAGGAAACAGATTCTGAGGGGAACCTTATGCCCACGATTATCTTTTGTGTGGAGCTGGGTGGGGTCTGACTCCAAAGCCTAACTCCTTCTCTTGCTGTGTGCTAAGGCCTAACTCATCTATCCTTTTATCTATCTCTCCTCCTGCCAAATAGCTTTCACTTCAAAGGCTTGCTTTCTAGAAGGCAAATTTGGTTGCTTAATTACTTTGCTGAGTAGATTCCTTCAGTGATGCTTCCCCAAGATACAGCCCAAATTCAGCCTGACAGGCAAAGCCCTTTGTATTGGCTCTTGCTTATCTGAGGCTCATCTGAGGCTTATCTCCTGCATTTCCCTGTCTGTCCCTAAGGCTCCAGCCACCGCTGCTTCAGATCATCACACTTGCAGTGTCATGGGTTTAGTAGAGTGGTTCAAGATCCTTGGGAAACAGACAGACCTTGAGACTTGGCACTACCACCTACTAGCTCTGTGACCTTGGACCCTGCCTGGAATGCCTCGCCCATCTTGTCCCCCTCACTGAAGTCCATCTTTAAGAGTATGAACCCTGCCTTTTATTATGGCCTCTTAAGGCCTCTACCCTCTTAACCATTCCATTTTTAGCCTCTGTACAAACTGCAGCTAGCCCTCTTATTAGTATCCTTATTTTCGATATTTGTTACTTTTCAAAAGTATACCTTTGGGAACAGATAGCTTGGAGTTTTTGTGGCCTGTGGGGATGGACCCAGGCCAAGGCTGTGGTTTCTGTGTGCTGGGTTTCTACATGCTTCCAGCATGCATCAGCTTCCCTTATAGCCGCAGCTTTGCTCCCTCCCGCCTTTCTGCCTTTCCTTTCACCAGCCGGGTATTTCTTCTTTTTCAAATGGTCGTGAGCAGTGTTATCCAATAGAACTGTCTGCGATGATAGAAATAGTCTATATCTGTGCTGTCCAATACGGTGGACAGTAGTCACATGTGGCTAATGAACATTTGAAATGTGACTGGGATTAATTTTTAAATTTTACTTAAATTACCACAGGTGACTAGCGGCCACCATATTGAACAGTCTGGGTCTTAACTGTTAATAATAACCCTTCCTAGTAAATGAGACTTTACATCTTTAATTTGTAACATTTGATATTCTTCTTCCTCTCTTATGGAAAACTGTTCTGTACTTCAATACCTGCTGCATCTAGAGTAACAAATGGATTAAAGTTGAATAACGTACTTAATGCCACTGAACCATATACTTAAAAACAGTTAAAACGGTGAATTTCATGCCATGTGTGCTTCACCACAGTAAAAAAATAGAGAGAGTGCTGCACAGTGAAGGCCGTCAGGGAAGTTTTCTCTTAGGGGGCCGCACCCTGAGTCTGGGAGGTATGAGCAGCGGCCTAGGGGAAAGAGATGAGTGGCTTCCTGACCTGGACCTAGAGAGTCTGGAGAGCAAGTGGGGGTGCTGGGCCATGAAGAGCCCCGAATGGCAGGCTGAGGAGATGAGGCTTGGTTCGGAAAGCCATGGAGGGGTTTTAAACAAGCAAATGACCATAAAGCTCCCTCCGGCTGCTTTATTGGCAGCGTAGCAGAGGGTGACAAAAGTGGATCATGGGAGACATAATCAGACTAATAACCATCACTGATAATAATATCAGCTAACATTCAGGGTGGCAGTGATTCAGGAGATGATGAGAGACTGAGAGTGCGAGGATGAGGTTAGGAAAGATGCCTTCTCTTATTTGAAAAATAAGATTTCCTTATTTGGAGAGGCCTTCACCCATTTTGCAGTACACTGCTATATAGCAATAGCTAACCCAAAACTAACTGAGATATTTTCTTTAATCGCTCTTTTAATATGGAAAAAACCCTCGTTCAAATAATAATAGAATAATATATAAGCTCTTTTCTTTACAAATAACATTGATAGGTATTGGTGGATGAGAGAGATGGCTGTGGTTAAAAGGGTAGCTCAAGGGATCCTTATAATGGAACTGTTCTGTATCTTGTACAAATTCACACATGACAAGTTGCATAGAACTAAACACACACACATGCACATTAATCAGTGCATTTAACAGATGAAATGTGAGTAAGGTTGGTGGGTTGTATCACTGTCAATCTCCTGAGTGTGTTATTATACTGTAGTTATGTAAGATTTACCGTTGGAGGAAACTGAGTGAAGGGAATACAGGACCGCTCTGTGTTATTTCTTATAACCACATGTGAATCTACAGTAATCTCAAAAAGTTTTAAAAAGAAAAAATCGAATAAAGCAAGTCTCCCTTGGAACACCTGGTTTTCGGTATTTTCCTTTTATCTGGATGTTTCTTCAGTAATAATTTTCTACAGAAATTACTTGTTTTGATTAAATTTGACACATGGCTAAAAATATTTAGCTGTTTTGTCAATTCTGAGATACACATTTTTTTCTTCACCTTTTCTTTAACATCTTTAAAATAAGTATGCATCACCTGGCCAATGTGGTTCAATGGTTGAGCGTCAACCTATGAACCAGGAGGTCATGGTTTGATTCCCTGTCAGGGCACATGCCCCAGTTTGCAGACTCGATCCCCAGTAGAGGGGGAGGAGGCAGCCGATCAGTGACTCTCTCTTATCATTGATGATTCTCTCTCCCTCTCCCTTCCTCTCTCTGAAATCAATAAAAACATTTTTTTTTTAAAGAATGCATCTTAGAATTCATGGGGAGTTGGCTATGAGTCGGTTTCATTGACTGCAGTTTTTCTTAATGGCACCTAAAATATTAGGGTGTCTTACAATCACTGGTGCCTTAGATTTGATACATTTGATTAGTGAGTGGGTCATTCAGCCATGTTGGAAAAGAACAGTGGCTGGTGAAAGTTTTGTTAGGTGTGGGTGGGTGTGGGTGTGTGTGAGAGAGAGAGAGAGATTTATTGGTTATTAAGTGTTTGTTTCTTAGCTCCAAGCCCGCTATTCTATACTCTGCCACCTGGCTGGTTGTTAGTGCCAATGGGGGTGTGAGACACGGTGACTGCAGGTCCAGGGAAGGAAGAAGGAACTTGCTTCCTCCTGTCTGCTTCCTCTTCCTATGAGAGTCACTGGAGCAATACTTCTTTGCCCCAGCTGCAGCAGCAATGCCTTCCTATAGCAGCAGCTGAGTCCATTTCCCAATTTTTCCAGTATTTGCAGGACCAGCTTCAGTGCATCCCTGAAGCATTGCCACCTGACCAAGCCCCCTGCTCAGAGGCCCATGGCCCCTCCTTGGACCCTTTTCCCTTTGTTCCCCAGCCCTACCTAGGGCAGCTGCTACCTCTGCAATACATTAGTTTCTCTCTCCCTTCCTCCCTCCCCCCCTCCCTCCCTCCCCCCTCCTTCCCTCCCTCCCTCTCTCCCTCCCTCTCTCCCTCCCTCCCTCCCTCCCTCCCCCTCCTCCTCCCCCTCCCCCTCCCCTCCCTCTCCCTCTCCCTCTCCCTCTCCCTCCCTCCCTTCCTCCTTCCTCTCCCTCCCTCCTCTTATCAGTGCTTTATGCCTAGTTAAGAATTCTTTATATTAAAATCTCTCTTAAAATAATGAGCATGGTCTGTCTCCTGGGTGGACCTTGACTGATAACAGTGAAGTCGATAGAACCAGCAGTATGTGCATGAACTGCATCTGAGCTTCTCTCACACGTACTCTGTTCTCTGCACCCAGTGACCTTTTTGAAATAGAAATCTGATATTCTTCCTACTTAAACCTATGGATGGATGCCCATGTTCCGAGGGATAAAAAGAAAATTCTTCATGGGTCCTGCAGGGTCATGGGTAGGCTGGCCCCATCTACTACCCCAGTCTCATCTCTTTACTTCACTTCCCCGTTCTCTGTAATCCAGCCACACTGATCTTATTTCAGTTCCTCAACAGTCAGGTTTCTTCCTGCTGCACAGCCTTTGCCCATGGGGTTTCCTCCGCTTGGACTGCTTCTGCCACCCCCACTCCTAGTTAGCTCGTTCTTCCTTTAGTCCCAATTTCATTGTGACCTTCTCTGGAACCCCTTTCTGCCCTCTCTGGCACCTACCCCACCGCATTCATTCTCAGTACCTTGTGCCCCTTAGCACTTATCACAGCCTTAGTGGGCATTTACATGAGTTTTTCTCTAATGAATG
The DNA here is from genome assembly GCF_963455305.1 of Plecotus auritus. Lineage (NCBI taxonomy): Eukaryota > Metazoa > Chordata > Mammalia > Chiroptera > Vespertilionidae > Plecotus > Plecotus auritus. The sequence continues at coordinate 221,993,426 of NC_137772.1, forward strand.
TCTCTTTCCCCAGCTCTACAGTTAGCTTCATAAGGACAGGACTGAGTCAGTGTTTGGGTTTTTCTTGCTTCTTTTCTTTGTCCTCAGTGCCTGGTATGTGCTAAATAATTATTTGTTGATTGAACAGTAGGAAGGGACCAGTCAGTGATATCTTGATATCGATTCTTATTATCAGCTAAAAATTTTGAGAAAGTCTCTCTTGCTGTACATTAAATTACTGCAGTAAAAATACTGACAAAGAACCAAACCATGAGGGGGGAAATTCACTTACTAAAGTGGAAGTCAAAGTATGTTACATTAGCCTTCTGTAATATTCAGATGAAAAGACAGAATATGAAACCCTGTGTATCCCAGTGAAGCCTAATTCTTACAGAAGTTTCTGTATAACCCACCCCTCCTTAAATAAAATCAAATAAGAAGTTATCCTAGCTTCTTTTCTTGTCTTTGAGTGGCCATTAGTCTCAAATTGGAGATTTTGCTACAACATCAACCCACAATGTATGGATACTTTTCTTCTAAAACTTTTTCTCTTAATCATTGCCTTGTGTTTGATGCAACTGTGCCTTTGCCTTCCTCTCCTCCAAGTCTTCTCAGGTTCTTGGTCACATGGGCAAAGCCCTAGCTAGGTGTATCCCACATAGATGCTCCCTGAAGCCCATTACCATACTCCAAAAATTCATTCCGATCTTGGAATCATTTCCTTCATTGCCTTTTGTCTTCCATCACTGTATTATTGGCATCAGCTGTTTTGTAATTAACACTAAAAAGGTAGATACTTGGTGCATGTCCTACGTGGTAATTCCCAAATTATTCTTTTGTTGAAATTGGATTTTACTAATTTATAAAGCCACCATTGAATGTTAGGGCTAAAAGGAACCTGACATCATCTAACCCCGTGATCGTCAAACTGCGGCTCGCGAGCCACATGCGGCTCTTTGGCCCCTTGAGTGTGGCTCTTCCACAAAATACCACGGCCTGGGCGAGTCTATTTTGAAGAAGTGGCGTTAGAAGAAGTTAAGTTTAAAAAATTTGGCTCTCAAAAGAAATTTCAATCATTGTACTGTTGATATTTGGCTCTGTTGACTAATGAGTTTGCCGACCACTGATCTAACCTAATTCCCGCTTATACTTGAGTGAGCCAGAGCAGATGAGTGGCCTGCCCCAGGACTCCAGATACCCTGGCTCGTGTGTTTCGTGTCAGTGAGGGCCACAAACCTACTGTGTAAGGAGGTGTCAGGAAAGGATGCACAGTGTGACTGTAAATTTCTTTCTAGGCCGGTTCTCTAGAACTGACACATTCTTTTAGTGCTGCTTTTAAAAAGCAGACTGTGCAGAAACTGAAAAAAGGCCCTCGCGCTGGTACATTCTGAAAGAGGAGATTTCAGACTGTGAGCCAAGAAAATATGACTGGAATAAGCACATAACCCTCCAAGATAACTGCTTTGAAAGGGACAAAACTTGTCTCAGTAAATTCTTGTATGATTGTTAAAATCTAAGGCTTATTTCTTTATAATATAGTTTATAGTGTTATGGCTACTATTTCCAGCATACTTATAATAGTCTTAGAGATGATGACCTAATTTTTTAAAAATGTATTTTTATTGATTTCAGAGAGGAAGGGAGAGGGAGAGAGAGATAGAAACATCAATGATGAGAAAGAATCATTGATTGGCTCCCTCCTGCACGCTCCCTACAGGGGATTGAGCCCGCAACCTCGGCATGTGCCCTTGACTGGAATTGAACACAGGACCCTTCTGTCCACAGGCTGATGCTCTATCCACTGAGTCAAACCAACTAGGGCAGATGATGACCTTATTTAATAAAACTAGAACTAATTTTTTAAATCCTGTTACATAGCACCTTATCGATTATTAAGTGATAATGAGGACTAGGAATTCTGAGGAGGGAAGGCAAAGCTGCCAGGAAAGCTGGTACAGTTGGACAGACATCATCTTTATTTCTTTGTTTTAACAAGCATGTTTGAGTGCCTTTCTTGGACTAAGGTTGGGTAGCACAGAGTGACCAGAGAAAAGGCAGAAGGTGACAGTGGGTTCTGGTAACAGAAGGCAAAGGTTTGTGTATGGAGATGTGGTAGAGGAGATGGGGATATAAGTTGAGGCCACATGAATGGTGGGCTTGAAGAGCCAGGTTCAGGGGTGGAGGCTGGATCATGATGGGTAATGTGAATTCTTTTTCCAAACCAGGACTACCTTCTGAGCAACAGACGCCCTAGACATTCTGGGAAGAGGGTTCACCTGCCTCTTGAGTTGTTAGGCTGCTCAGGCAGATGACATCATGCACAGAAGAGTTAAGTTGCTATTAGAGGCCATTACCTGATTAAAAGTCAAGTGAGCCTTTATTGTTATAGTTACCCCATCGTATAGAAATTATTTACTATTTCCTCTCCCTGGGAAGCTGGGCTGAGCCCCGTAGACGTGGGGCCTATGTCTGTTCACCTCGCTATCCCCAGGACTAGGATAATAACCTGGCTTTTAATTTAGTAGGTGGACAATAAACATTTACTTAGAAAAAATGAATACATGCTCTGGGCTTTCAGGAATCCTTCAGCTCTAACATGAACACTGGAGGAGGTGAGATTCTAGTGGGGAAATTCTGCTGGATGGAAACAATATAAGAAGGAGCAAGGAAGTCATTTCTGGAGGCGGGGGGGGGGGGGGGTGGGGGTGGGGAGTAACCTAAGCAAAGGTCCAGGCTTGGGAATGTGGACAGGAGGAGGCCCAACAGGAGGCGAGAGGTTCTTGGTTCTTTCATTGCTGCGGAAGGAAAGGAAGAGTCCTGGACACAATGGCAGGTGCTGTCCCCCTTTTGTATTGTTCAGGCATTCTCCATGGACCCCCTTTCCCCACAGCCAGCACCCACTCTTCTGTCATCTACCCTGCACTTGGGCTTACACTCAACAACTTGCTTCCCGCCCTGTGCCTTTCAGACTGGGTCTTTCCTCTGCCTGGATGCCTCTTCCTACACGTGGCTTTTTCTGAACATTCAGCACTCAGATGTCAGCTGCTCAGAAGCCTTCCCTACCTTATCCAAAGAAATCATTCTCTGCCCTTTTCACACTTTGCCCCATTACCCCTTCTAGCTTATTTTCTTCATAGTCTGACCACTACTAAAATCATAGTGTGCTGGTTTAATGCCTGTTTTCCCTTACTGGAAAATACCTTTTCTTTTTCTCCTCTATCCTGAGTACCCAGAACAAGGTATGGCCTGTATGGGGCACTAAGTGAATGCATGGCTGGGAAATAGATTTTACTACTACAGAGGGAGATCCCTTTGTTTTAAACAAGTGAGTAAACTTAGGAACTTTATCAGGAGCAAATGATGATGCAGCTCACAGCTGATCTCGTTGAGAACTGTTGCTATAGTAGGTGAGAGGTGAAGCTTTTATCTGGGAGCATTAATTTGTGTGTGTTCTAGCTTGAATGCTCTGCCTTTTGAACTCTTAAATCGATGCTGGTTCTTGTGGGTTATGGAACGTGTAGTAGGAAATCCTTGTTGGAGAATCCCCAAACTCAGTAGCCATGGACAGGCCACAGTGGTCCTGGAGCCGAAGCCAGGATCCTGAGTGTGACCAGGAGCTAGAGTTAGGGCATGGCAATAGGTATACTCAGGTGCATGTTCCTCTCCCTTTGAGAGAGGGGTGGTGGTTGAGTCCTCTCTACTCCCCACCTACTGAGGAGCCTTTGTCATTGTCAGTCTTAGAGTGACTTAGAAGAGGGAGGGAGGGAGGGGAGGCAGGGGCTGTTTGAATCTACGTTACTGGAGGCAGCAGATAGTTTTGTGTGTATGTGTGCACACTATTGTTCAAGTGTTTGCTGAAATTATTTTATCTTCTTGGAATTCATTTTACTTTTCTATTAGCAACTTTACGGGTTAGTTTTGGTATTCAGTGTTTCATTTCCTGTCTCCTTTTATCTTTTTTTTTTTTTTTTTTTTTAAGCAAAAGCTGCATACATAACTGCGGTAAGCTTAACTGTGGAAACCCCGAGTTGGCCAGAAGAATTGGCAGGCATTATGAATGTGCTTTCTTCACTTTCCTTTCCCTTTTAAAGCCTTTGTTTTTAGGGAAAAGGAAATTGGTGTGTTTGGAGAGCAGTTGTTAGCTTTTCAAGACTGGACTCGTTGGTCTAATTTGGTAAGGGCCCCGAGCATGTCAAATAAAATGAGTGAAAAGGTAAAGCTAAAGCAGGCATGTAGGGGAAAGCAAACAACTGTACATTTTAACCCCCAAAGCTGCACCAAATATGCTTAGCAAAAAGGCTAGGCCACTTCTGGGCAGTTAGGTTTCCTGAAGATGGCGGCATCCTTCTGAGGTATCCCATCTCATGCCCTTGCCACCCCTTTCCACCCCAGCCTCCAAACCCCAGTTCTGTTGCTACCAAAGCATTATTCTGTATTGTGTCCATACCGGCATGTGGAGATTCCAGTTCTTGCACCATTCCCGGTGATGCGGTGTAGCGCATAGTTTCCTTTTAGTCAGGGCAATTGTTTCCTTCTTGAGGTGCATGAATCGTTAGACAGTAGTACTTCCCTGTACTCCTAAGACAGGTCTCCAGTGTCAAAGCAATGTTTCAGGAGTCATGTTCCTACACCAGTTGACTACTCAGGAAATAGGTAAGTGCAAATTTATTTAGTTGTTTGCTTTCTCTTGGAGATAGTACAATTAGGTGAAGACTGTTGGCTACCTTCCTACTCCCTTCATTGACTTCTCTCTACTTCCTGCTACCCCTTGCTCCAGGTTCTCACTGGACATTCTGCCCTATCTGTTCTTATTCTAAGTGTCCTGTGTATTTGAATTAGATGGTTGTTTGGTGAGCATGGAATCCATATAAGGGGTGATTTAATGGAAAGATTTTAATGGCTAGTGTCCTGAAATTAATGTGTCCTGGCCTATCCATCTCTTTCCATTTTAAGATGTAGCCAGGAGGCAGGATGACTCATACCTAATAATGGGGGCACTTTCCACTCTGAGAGAAGTGGAGATAACATAAGTTCTTCTTACTCTTTGGAGTTTCCCCTGACCATCTCGCTCACGCAATATTCTGTCTTCACACAGTATTCTGTCTTCACACCATCTCATAGCTCCCTCATGGAGGTGAAAGTAGGTATTCCATGAAACCTCTTAGTTGTCCCTTTGAGCTTATTACTGAGGAAGGATCCATTCTATCATGGGTGATCTGGGCAGCCTGCATGTTCATGTTTGGTAGACGATGAGTTCCGTCTGTGTACCACTATTCAAAATGCTGAGGCTTAAAGGGGGTGGGGAGATGACCAAGAGGAAATTTTTTTGCCATTTGACAGCCTTGAAAGGATCAAAAGAAAGGAGGGGAATTTGGTTCTGGTTGTGAGGGATGCCTGGGTCAGAAAGGCAGAGCGGAATGGGGCTTGTCTGGGGAATGGAGAGTTCTCACAGAGGAATTGGGGCTCCTGTGGTGAGGCCCAATAGATTTCCTTCTGAACTCTGACCATGCTTTTGACTTCTAGATCCATTTTTATTTTAAAATAATTGTAGCCGAAACCGGTTTGGCTCAGTGGATAGAGCATCGGCCTGCGGACTGAGGGGTCCCGGGTTTGATTCCGGTCAGGGGCATGTACCTTGGTTGCGGGCACATCCCCAGTGAGAGGTGAGCAGGAGGCAGCTGATCGATGTTTCTCTCTCATCGATGTTTCTAGCTCTCTATCCCTCTCCCTTCCTCTCTGTTAAAATATCAATAAAATATATTAAAAAAATAAATAAAATAATTGTAGATTCATATGCAGCTGTAAGAAAGAACACAGCACACAAGATAGATAGATAGATAGATAGATAGATAGATAGATAGATAGATAGATAGATAGATAGATAGATAAAGTAGGCCTTGACCAGTATGGCTCATTTGTTTGGTGCGTCGTCCTGAAAACCAGAAGGTTGTGGGTTAGATTCCCTGCCAGGGCACATACTCAGTTTGCAAATCTGATCCCCAGTCAGGGTGCATATGGGAGGCAACCAATTGATGTTACTCACATTGATGTTTCTCTCTCTCTCTCTCTCTCTCTCTCTCTCTCTTCCCCCCTCCTCTCTCTCTAAAATAAAATAAATTAAGTAGTAAGAAATAATCTCGTGTACCCTTTACTGTTTCCCCCTATGGTAACTCTTGCTGTATATATTTTTTTAATTGAATGGGGAAAAGGGGGCATACAGTTGTCTTACAACCACCTAGCTTTTCTATCTCTGACACGGTAGTGTTACTAGTTTATGTTTCCTTCCAGGGAGTCTCTATTCATAAATAAAGAATTACATATAAGCCCCTTTTTTCTTATGGTACCATAAAGTAGACTTTTTGGATTTTATTTTCTAAATTTAACAATATATCTTGAAGATCTATCTTCATTAGTACATAAAGAGCTTCCTTTTATAATTGCATAGCATTCCCTTGTGTTGATAAGCTATAATTTATTTAAGCAGTCTCCTAATTAATGTACTGTTTCCAATATTTTGCCATTGCAAACATGTTGCAGTTAATATATGCTTTACATATATAATTTCCCACATGTGTAATTGTTTTTCTGTAACATATTCCTAAAATTGAAATACCTAGATCAAAGGCTACATAACACTTCCATTTTGACAGTTAACTGTCAAATTATCTTCTATAGAAATTATACCAGTTTATGTTCTCACGAGCAATATATGTGAATGCCTTTTCCCTAACACCTTTATTAGCACTGTTTTGTTTTGTTTTTACCAGATTTTGTCTTCAACAATTTGGTAAGTGAAAGGTGGTATCTCGGTATAGTTTTAATATGCTGTGTTCCCTCATAGGGAATGCAATAGCTCATCTTTTCATATGTTTTAGAACTCTCTTTCCTTCTCTGTGAACTGTCTGTTCATTTCTTTCACCCAATTTCCTATTAGATTGTTGGACTTTTCCTTATTGATTTCTAGGAGCTCTTTTATGTATTATGGAACCTAGCTCTTTGTGATATAAATTGTTAAAGATATTTTTCCCAGAAAATACTGATTTTTGTTACTGGTGGGTTTTATCATAATAATTTTTTACAGTTCTTATCTATTTGTACTTTATACAGATACTAGAGGCCCCGTGCATGAAAATTCGTGCACTTGTGGTGGGGGGAGAGTCCCTCAGCCTGGCCTGTGCCCTCTCACAGTCTGGGACCCCTCGGGGGATGTCCACCTGCTGGCTTAGGCCTGCTCCCCAGGGGATCAGGCCTAAGCTAGCAGTCAGACATCTCTCTGGCAGCCCGGGAGCCCTCGGGGGATGTCCATCTGCCAGCTTAGGCCCACTCCCTGGGGGATTGGGCCTAAGCTGGCAGTCAGACATCCTTAGTGCTGTCGAGGAGGTGGGAGAGTCTCCTGCCACCGCCGCTGCATTCGCAGCCGTCAGCCCAGCTTGTGGCTGAGCAGAGCTCCCCCTGTGGGAGCACACTGACATCCAGGAGGCAGTTCCTGCATTGAGCATCTGCCCCCTGGTGGTCAGTGTGCATCATAGCGACCAGTCATTCCTGATTGTTCTGCTGTTAGGGTCAATTTGCATATTACCCTTTTATTATATAGGACAGTGGTCGGCAAACTGAGGCTCACAAGCCACATGCGGCTCATGAGCCACGGTTTGCCGCTCTATTGACTAATGAGTTTGCCGACCACTGACCTAGACTCTCGATTCCAATAATTACAGGCTGTTGTTGTTCCTTGTGATTAAGCCCCTATCCCAGTCGTCGGCAAACTCATTAGTCAACAGAGCGGCAAACCGCACCTTGCGAGCCGCAGTTTGCCGACCACTGATACAGGATAACAATCATTTGTTTGTGGGTTCTGAGTTTGTGTCATAGAAAGTCTTTGCTCACTCTGCAATTATGGAAAGAAAAATTAGCCACAGTTTCTTCAAGTGCTCTAATGGTTTCCTTCCTTCCTTTACCTTTAAATGTTTCCTCCATCTGGAGTTTATTTGCATGTATGTTGTATGGATTCAATTTTTATATAGAGAGTCATGGAGTTTCTTGAGTGCCTTCTCAGGAATGGTGTGTGTCTCATACCTCTTTGTATTACCCACAGCGCCTTCTCTGGTGCTTTATGCAGCAGCAGTTCTCTTCAGTTATCTCCAGTCAATTAATCCACACAGCCACTCTTTAAGATAAGTAGTATAACCCCCATTTTATAGATACAGAAACTGACTTAGAGGCCAAATAATTTGCCCAAGTTCCTACCATTAGTGTTTGGACCTGAGTTAAATACAGTTTGATCTTAGGACAGTCAAACTTCAAAGCCTGGGTGTTTTCTCTTTATCTGGTGACCTGGGTATAGGGCTCTGCTTGTTGTAAATTACCATGTTTGAATATGGGGTTATGGGAGATAAAATCAAAAGAATTTCGAATATGTTGGAAACTGAGGGTACTGAAACACAAAGAAATAATATAAATACAGCAGGCATTCACCCTAGCCTGTGTGGCTTAGTTGTTTGAGTGCTGTCCTATGCACCAAAAGGTTGCTGGTTCGATTTCTGGTCAGGGCATATGCCCGGTTGGGGCCTTGATCCCCAGTAGGGGTGTGCAGGAGGCACTGATCTATGTTTCTCTCTCTCTCTGTCTCCTTCCCTCTCTCTCTAAAAATCAATTCAAAAATCTTTTAAAAAACATACTGCAAGTAATATATAGAAAGCCTAATCCTTACCAGAGGTGGGGAGAAAAAGTCTTCTTGATACCTTGTTTAAGAGAAATTTAAGTATTCTCAGAAAAACATATTTACACATAGCTATTACTGGTATTACTGGGAATATTTATTAAAGATTACAATGATAGAGCATTCTCTAAAAATTTTCCTCAGGATACTTAAGTAGAAATTAGATACAAAACTGTATTATATACCAACTTGAATATCATCTTAAATGTAGGTAGGCACCTTATATCTGATCCTGAAGAGTTAAACACAGGCACGTGTTGGCTTAGCTGTTTACCAAAAGGCTGTATATAAATAACATTTTAAAATTTTAAGTCACATTCCCACTGGTGTATAATTTTAGTTGGAGAATTGAGTCATGTAAGTTCATGAATTAGCTGTACTCTGTAGTTGGTTACTTATTAACATTAAACATGCTTATTTTTTAGAAATACACATTTTCCTCAACGTAATTCAGTTATTATCATTGAGGTTACTAAATTTAAATGCTGACTGCTGGCACACAAGAACACGACTTCCCACTTTTACTATTCTGGAAATAGAGCACAGATTAAAACCATTGAGAAGTAGGGTACGACTGTCACCTGTGGAACTCTGAATTCAGAGTTGATTTCCTTTTCTGCTAATTTTTTCAATACCAGGGTGTCACAAATAACACCCTTTCTCAGAGGGTTTCCAGAATTAAAATAACTGGCACAAACTTGATAAAATCATAGTGGTGCAGTGAAATCAGGAAGCTTACACGCTACCTGTCTTACTATCTGCAGTAGGTACTGTGTGACCTCTGAAAGTCCAAACCTTTTCCATTTAATTTCTCACATAAAATGCTTGGTTTTTTCTTAAGACACAGATCTAGAAAGGTGTGCAAAAATTACTTTTCCTTGATGGGCCACATTTTGACAATACCCTTCTGACCTTACCTGCCTCTTGGTCAGTGTGGCATATGCATCAGCCCCGTGGGCAGATGTGAGCCAAATGGGCAGAGCTTATCTAATTACTTAGCCCCATTTCCTGTGTGTACAAGTGTAGCCCTGAGAGAGAAAGTGGCTTAGTCTGTGAGAGAAAGGATCCAGAGAGTGAGGGTAACAGCTCCCAGGTAAGGGCATGCACACTACCCAACTCCTCTCCCCTGTGTTGGTGGGCAGTAGACCTCCCAGAACCTTCCATACTTCTCCATTGGGAGTGCGCACACAGGGATCTGAACCTCAGACCAAGGCTTCCAAATCAGCCTCTTCAATGATGAGGCCCTGGTGTGGCTAGACATGTTTAAAGCAATTCGGACATATTGATGTCCTAGCCACTGAGTCACTCTTCAGTGCACTTGGATATGTCATGCTTCAGTTGCTTTATTGCCTTTTAATGGAGTTTCAACTTACTGTAATTTTGGTTGAATTGCTAGCAATCTTAATAGATTTCAAATGTCACTTATTATTACTTACTAGAAGCCTGATGCATGAATTTGGGGTCCCTCAGCCTGGCCTGTGGGATTGGGCCAAAACCGGCTCTCCAACATCCCCCAAGGGGTCCCAGATTGCAAGAGGACGCAGGCCAGGCCGAAGAACCCTACCAGTGCACGATCGGGGCCGGGGAGGGACCGCGGGAAGGCTCCAGGACATGTCCAGCCTGCCTCACTCAGTCCTGATCAGTCTGACCCCAGCAGCAAGCTAACCTGCCGGTCGGAGCATCTGCCCCCTAGTGGTCAGTGCACGTCAGAGCGACTGGTCAACCGGTCGACTGTCTGCCCCCTGGTGGTCAGTGCACATCAGAGTGAGCGGTTGAGCGGCCTTAGCATATCATTAGCATATTACGCTGTGATTGGTTGAACGGCTGACCAGTCGACAGGACACTTAGCATATTAGGCTTTTATTACATAGGACTAGAGGCCGTTGCATGAAGAGATTCGTGCAATAGGCCTTCCTTCCCCTGGCTGCCAGCACCGGTTTTCCTCCGGGACCCAGGCCTTCGCTCTGCACTGCCTTCAGTCTTCACTTCAGGTGGAGCACCGCTCCTGTAGCTCCCTCCGCCCCCCGCCCTCCCCCACCTCATAGCAGGCCTCTTGCCCCGCCCGGCCACTCCGTGCCTGCATTCGTGCTGCCCAGAGGCCCAGAGCGGCTGGGGGGGCGGGGTCACCACCATCTAATTTGCATACTCACTCCTGATTGGCTGGTGGGTGTAGCGAAGTGACGGTCAATTTGCATGTTTCTCTTTTATTAGTGTAGATTCCTGTAATATCAGAATTGTGTCATACTATGCATGGAAGCAGGCAAAGAAGAGGGAGAAGCTACATAAAAAAGAAAGCAGCCCCACTATACTGTTAATAAGTTGTCAATTTTTCTAAATAACACATGCTTCACAACTGTGGATTCTGATTGATAAAAATTTTCTTTTCTGCTAAGGAACCTTATTTTATCACTATTCTGTAATGATTTCCAAAGCTCTGGCTTAGATTTCTATACCTTATTTCTTTTAGCTTTCTTTGCTGTTGTATGCTAAGGGGAGAGTACTTTTGTGGGTTTGTCTGGCCCTTAAGGTTTAAATATAGTTTTTAATGGTTCCAGGATATAAGTATTAGAGTATGTGGTATAGCCCTCATCATGATGTTGTTCCTTGGCCTGTTTGGATATTTATAAAACTAATTTCAGGCCTGTCTTTAGGTGCCTGGCGTATTAATTGTAGTGTATGGGAAAGTACTTTCAGAAGTAAGATAGGAGCCCTAACCGGTTTGGCTCAGTGGATAGAGCGTCGGCCTGCGGACTGAAGGGTCCCAGGTTCGATTCCAGTCAAGGGCATGTACCTGGGTTGCGAGCACATCCCCAGTAGGGGGCGTGCAGGAGGCAGCTGATCGATGTCTCTCTCTCATCGATGTTTCTAACTTCTCTATCCCTCTCTCTTCCTCTCTGTAAAAAATCAATAAAAAATATATTAAAAAAAATTTAGAAGTAAGATAGGAGATGGTGTTTACAAAGATTTATTCACCAAATTTTAGCACAGTAAGACCTAAGGGTTCCTTAGAGCTTACTGGAGCTTAGTGTAAGGCAAGCAAAACGACAAGAATGGTTGCAATAATAGCAGATTTGATTCAGAGTTACAACACAAAAACATCATGTAGGTGTTCCCAATTGAAAGAAACTTCATGAGAAAATCCAGTGAAGATGCCCATGGTTTATGGAGATCCAGCATGTTAGAGCAATGAAAGGAAAAAGGAAAGGTCTAAAAATTCAGATGTTTGATTTAGTAAGCTTTCTTTAACTGGAGGCTTCATTGCATTTAAAAATGAAACGGTACACTGTAGGAACATTATCCACGCAGAAGCTCCGATTTAAAGATTTGCCATCTTAGGGAACAGTGTGCACACACAGGGTGAAATTTCAACTGATAAAGAGATCTCCCTTGTACTGGTGTATCAGTCAGGGCTCTGTCAGGAAAACAGAGGTCATTCTAGGTATTCCATGTAGGAAATCTTTTTCTTCCTTTTTCTTTTCCTCTTTGTTTTTCTTTTAGCCCCTTTTGAAGTATAATAAACTGCTTATATGTAAAGTGTTCAGTAGACACTAAAATTTGAACTATGTATACAAAGTCAATGAGTGTATCCTTTATCCCAAAAAGGCTCTTTGTGCCCTTTGTTCAGCTCTCCTTCCCATCTTTCCCTGTCCCTCCCAACCCTCAGGTAACCACTGACCTGCTTTATGTCCCGGTAGAATATTTTGCATTTCCTAGAATTTTATACAAATAGAGTGTGCAGTGCTTTTTGTCTGGCTTCTTTCACTTAGCATAATTATTTTGAGGTTTATCCATGTTGTGTGTGTCAATAGTTCATTCCCCTGATTGCTGGGCAGCATTTCGTTGTATTTTGTTTATCCATTCACCTACGGGTGGACATTTGAGTGGTTTCTAATTTCCAGCTATCTATATACGTATATAAAAGCCTAAGCCAGTGGTTGGCAAACTGCAGCTCGCGAGCCACATGCGGCTCTTTGGCCCCTTGAGTGTGGTTCTTCCACAAAATACCACGGCCTAGGCCATTAGAAGAAGTTTAAGTTTAAAAAATGTGGCTCTCAAAAGAAATTTCAATCGTATTGTTGACATTTGGCTCTGTTGACTAATGAGTTTGCCGACCACTGGCCTAAGCGGCCAGAATGACCAGACGCTATGATGCGCGCTGACCACCAGGGGGCAGACGCTCAACGTAGGAGCTTCCCCCTGGTGGTCAGTGCGCTCCCACAGCCAACCTCCCCCCACCGGCCAACCTCCCGCGGTCCCGTCCCCCTGTGGGCAGGGCCCCCTCTATAGGCCCTGATCCAGCCAGCCCCCCTGATAGGCCTCAGTCACCAGCCAGGCTGAGGGACCCCACCCGTGCACCAGGCCTCTAGTTATTTATAAGCTGCTTTAATGTTCATGTAGAAGTCTTTGTATTGGATATATTCTTTTCTCTAGGGTAAGTACTTAGGTTTGGAATGGCTGGGTCATATGGGTATGTGTATGTGTAACTTCAAGAAACTGCTAAACATTTCCAAAGTGGTTGTACCATTTTACATTCTTATCATGAGAGAGTCTCAGTTGCCAAAATTTGGTATGGTCAGTCTTTTTATATTTGGACATTTTAGTAAGTATGTGTATGGTAGCATCTCACAGAGGCTGTAATTTGGTTTCCTCCTTAATGACTGATAATATTGACCATCATTTTACGTGCTTATTTGCTATCTGTATGTCTTCTTTGGTGAAGTGTCTGTTCAAATCTTTTGACCACTTGAAAAATTGGGTTGTTTTCCTATTGAGTTTTGAGAGTTCTTTGTACAGTAATTCTTTGACACAAATTTTTATCAGCTAACTAATTTGCAAATATTTTCTCTCAGTCTACTACAGTGCTTTTCATTCTCATAACAATATATTTTGAAGAGCAGAATTTCTTAATTTTGATGAGTCAAATTTGTCATTTTTTTTTCTTTTATGGATTACACTTTTTGGTATCATATCTAAAAAATAATTTGCCTAACCCAGGATCATAAAGATTTCCTCCTATAAGAAACGTGTTATCTTTCCTGTTTTGTTTTGTGTTTTCCTTCTTCTAGTTTCAGGTTTTTTTTATTTAGGTCTATGATTCATTTTGAGTTAATTTTTGGATAAAGTACAAGGTATAGATTGAGGGTCCCCCCCCCCCCTTTTTTTTTTTAACATATGGCTGTCCAAGTGTTCCAATACTTGTTGAAAAGACTCTCTTTTTGCCCTGGCTGGGGTAGCTCAGTTGCTTGGAGCATCATTCCAGTACAGAAGGCAACTGATTGATTGATTGATGTTTCTCTCTCTCTCTCTCTCTCTCTCTCTCTCTCTCTCTCTCTCTCTCTCTCTCTCCTGCTGTCATCCATTGAACTTTTTCTCTATCTTGGTGCCAGTATCAGACTATTTTAATGATTGTGTCTTTATAATAAATCTGGGTGTCAGATTGTATGTCAGATTTGTTCTTTTAAAAAAGTTATTGGTGCCGAAACTGGTTTGGCTCAGTGGATAGAGCGTCGGCCTGTGGACTGAAGGGTCCCGGGTTCGATTCCAGTCAAGGGCATGTACCTTGGTTGCGGGCACATCCTCAGTGGGAGGTGTGCAGGAGGCAGCTGATCGATGTTTCTCTCTCATCGATGTTTCTAGCTCTCTATCCCTCTCCCTTCCTCTCTGTAAAATATCAATAAAATATCTTAAAAAAACAACAAAAATAAATAAATAAATAAATAAAAAAGTTATTGGCTATTCTGGATCCTTATGAATTTGAAAAGGAGCTTGTCAAATTTCACCGAAAAGTCATATCGGGATTTTGATAGGGAGTGTTTTGGATCTATAAATCAGTTTTAGGAGAATTGACATCTTAACAATATTGAGTCTTCCAATCCATAAATACAGTCTATCTCTCAACTTATTTAGGTTTTTAAATTTTTCTGTCAGCAACATTTTATAGTTTTCCATTTGTGGGGATTATACATTTTTTGTCAGATTTATCACTAAGTATTTCCTAATTTTGATGCTACTGTAAGATTTTTTTTTAACTTGGTAGATTGTTTTATTTTTTTATATTTTTTTATTGTTTAAAGTATTACATATATTAGTACATATATCTCCTTTTTTTTTCATTGACCTTCCCCCAGCCTCCCCTACCCCCTGTCGCATGCCCTCATCCCACCCCCCAACCCCAGTGTCTTGTGTCCATTGGTGTGCTTATATGCATGCTTACAAGACCTTTGGTTGATCTATTTTCCTCTCTCCCCAACACTCCCCAGCCTTCCCGCTGTAATTTGACAGTCTGTTCGGTGCTTTACTGCCTCTGTATCTATCTTTTTATTCATCAGGTTATAATGTTCCATTTCTGATTGTTGCTCATACATAGAATTGGTTTTATATGTGATCTTGTATCCTACAACCTTGATAATTCTGGTAGATTTTTTGGTAAAATCTATTGCATTTTTTCAAGAAGGGAAGGTTGTAATATATGGAATTAAAGGCTCACACAACTATTAGAAAGTCTGGGAGGAAAAATTCAAGGAGGGCACTGTTCTTGTTGATGAGATTAGAGTGCTAGGTTCCCAGGAGAGCATTGATCTCAGCTGCCTGCAGTGCCAGTATGGCTTTAACTCATCTGGAAGCTACTGTAAAAGTGGAAAGTCCTGTGCACGGATGCCCATGTTATCTGCTTACAACTATTTTCAGAGAATATTGACTTCTTTTCTGCCTTCCAAATATAAGGTGGGTCCCTCTCACTGGCAGCAGCTAACCTAGAACAAATGGAGAATGGAATTCTGGGAACTGCAGCTCCAGACCTTTCCCTGCAGTGCAGGGAAAACCTTAGTAGGTGGTGATCACAGAGAACATTAATAGAGATGTATGCCAGATCCCGCACTTGGTCATGAACTGACTTGGCAGTACTGTGAAAAATATTGGGATTGGGAGGTTTTAACTCAATAAGATATGACTTCCAAGAAGGCAGCCTTGTTCTTTGACAGTATGGGCAGTGGTATATTATTATCTGGGACAAGGAAGTAGCAAGCATACTCTGTGTAGTACTACTTTGTCAAATAACTGGATGAGTGTAGACAAACTGGAACATGTTTAGGGGATGTGGAATGTTTGACGGGACTGGGAATGCCTCAGGGATGCATGATGGATGACTCCAAATATTTAGAAGACTTGTTCTTTGCCGTCTGAAAGGAAAGGCTTAGGGCCAGTGGTTGGAAGCTATAAGGAGACAGTTTCTAAGGCAGCATGAAGAACTTCCTGCACAGCCACATTCTGATTGAATTAGGAGGCCAGGAGTTTCCTTTGTTACAGATTGCTGGACTGCCAGGCAAGAGTATATAAGATATAAGAATTTTGGTTTCAAATGAGATGTTCCTCAGGCAGCATTGTAACCTTGAAATTCTTTGCAGGGAAAAATCCCCCAAATTATTGCTTACAACTTTGGCCACATGGTATTTCTGAAAGTGAAAACAAGTTCTTTTAAATATATTATCTTACTTTATTTGGTTTGAGTAATTCCAAATATGATTATTTCTTGCATGTGCCTCAAAATATGGAAAGTGGGAAAGAGAAGCTGTGTGTGCAAAAGTCTTATTGCCATATTTCATTGATTCTGCACTTGCTTCTTTTACATGCTTGATATCTCTGACATCTGCATGAAAAGAGTTAAATAAAGTGTTCAAAGTATCCATTTGGAGTATCCCTTCAACTACTGATGCTTTAACATTTGCTGTCATTCAGATTTTATTTTACCTGCACAGATTTGGTCCTAACTATTCTTAATGTTATTAATTCAATGGAATTCCATGCATATTTTGTACTACCTTAGTTGTTTAATTTACTTTTAATATACTGTCTTTATAAAGATTACACTGAAATTTGGCACTGAAAACAGATGGGAATAACGCATAAGCTTGATATTAATGAGGTTGTCTTTGAAGAAATGACTACAATTCCATATTTTCTTGGAAAGAAACAATCCAAGTACATTATACCTGTGAAGTTCAAGGTACAGTCCAGGGATCAGTAGCTTACTAGTATTAGAAATGAAGAGGCATAGGTCCTAGCCCACACCTACTAAATAAGAATCTGCATTTTAACAAGATTCCTGTTAAAGTTTGAGAAGCATTGTTTCCCACAGTGTTTTACTTATAGGATGATAACCCATGTGTAGAAGGAGCTATGTTAAGTTTTTCTTCCTGCGAGCCACTCGGTGTTAGAATGATTTTTTAAAATATGTTTTTATTGCTTTCAGAGAGGAAGGGAGAGGGAGAGAGAGATAAAGACATCACTGATGAGAGAGAATCATTGATCAGCTACCTCCTGCACGCCCCCTACTGGGGATTGAGCCGGCAGCCCAGGCATGTGCCCTTGATCGGAATCAAACCCGGGACCCTTCAGTCCTCAGGCCAATGCTCTTATCTACTGAGCCAAACCAGCTAGGGCTTAGAATGATTTTTATGTCTCAATGCTGTTTGGCCTTGTCCACTAATTTAATATCATGTGCAAATTACATTAGCATCCCATTAAATCCCCTCCTTCAGATCCAGCAAATGAAAAAATGTTAAGGACAAAACCAACACATTTATTTGGAGTACCCTACTATGTAATTTCCTCTGCCTGAATGGATATATTCCAACATGTTATCTTTTATAGTGTATACATTTTTTAATTAAAAATACTCCAAATGGATACTTTGAACACTTTAACACTTTTCATTATATTCCTTTTGCAATTTTCCTCACCCAAGTATGTGTGCGGTATCATTAATACTATGATTGTTAATGATTTTGTGTCGGTTATTTTCTTATTTTATAAATTGCCAAGATTAACGATTGTCTTTTAAGGAAATAACTACCCATAAAAGTCACATATATCAGACGTGCTGTGGAACCCTTACATAAATCTGTGTTAGAGTTCTTAGTATATGGACAGGAAGAATTCACTGTCACTTACGCCACGGGTCTATGAAATGGTGATGCTGTCTCACAGATCCTTGGAACCAGACCATGGACGGGGGGAAACCACTGTTACGGGTGTCGGCTTTAGGACCATGTCATCTCTACCATGCTCCCTGGGAGGATGAATGCCCTGTACCCTGTCAGTTCCCTGTTAAAGTCACACACAAGTACAACTTACTGGTAGAACATAAATCACATCTCAATCTCTAGTTACAAAGGAGTCAGGAAACAGACCAGAAGGGGCTTGGAATGGAGTTGACTGAGCAGATGCACATGTCCTGCTGAAAGTAAATAATAGCTCCTATTACTATTACATCACCAATTAAAGAATTATATTGTGAATTATGTGGTAGAGGAACATTTTAAATACCCCTGTGGTATCATATTTATCATATAATGTACTTGAGTCAAGGAACCGTGATTGATAAAACTGTAGCGATTTGAACATATTAGGGTAAAGTACAGTTTCTAGAATATTTTTGGAAATGCATTTCTGTGAATGTCAGGACTAAACAATTTCTAAAATTCTTTTGGACTTTGATGTGGCTTTCACAAAGAGCTATTTAAAAATGGTTTAAAGTAGAAGTCCTTGACAAAAATTTTAAAAGATGAGTTAATGTTGGAGGAGGCTTTTTAAAAAATTAAAAACTGTATTGAGATAATTGTAAATCCACATGTACTTGTGAGAAATGGCAGAGATTCCATGTGCCATTTACCCAGTTTCCACCAGCGAGTTCTTCTTGAAAAATTGCAGTATAACATCATAACCAAGATACTGACTTTGAAATAACTCACTGGTCTTATTTATGTTTCCTCAGTTTTACTTATACTTACTTGTGTGTGTGTTTAGTTCTGTACAATTTTATTACATGTAGGTTCATATATCCACCACCACTATCAAGATATAGAATCATTCCACCACCTCAAGAATCAGTAGTGTTGCCTTTTTTTTTTATCTATAGCCACACTGCCTCACTCCACCTCACCCCCTGATAACCCCACTTGTCATTTCAGGAATGTCATATAATTGGAATCATACAGTATGCAATCTTTGGGATTGGCTTTTTCACTTACCATAATGATTTGAATATTCATCCAAATCGTTGATGTTTTAATAGTTTGTTCTTTCACAGTGTCGGTTTGCTTCTGGCACGTTTCATGCGTTGGATGGATCGGTTCTATATGTTCAATTCTGTCTACCTCAATTGTGTGGAGTTGATTATAAACTGGAACCAGAGGTGCCACACTTACTGACCACCGAGCATGAGGGATGGGTTTTGATGCTGTGATAACCAGTTATCCACACCTTAAAGAAAAGGAAAGTTCTCTCTATAGCTGAAGATATTTTCCTGTCAAGATGAGTCCTGGTTGTTTAGCTGAATATAGGCTCTTACCATCTTTTCACTCTAGTCCGCATATTGGTGATTACTACTTTCAAGTAAGAAATTGTCAGCCCTGCCTCTACTTGATGTTTGAGGCATGATGGGCTTGGGCACGTGAATTCAAGAACCATCGGTCATGGTTTTCTAGTTTGTGGAACGAAGTTGATTTCCTATCTTGATTATCACAAGCCATGAATTCACATATTCAAGATTTGGTACTTAGAAAACAGCAAAGGACTGCCAGCTGTCTTCAGAGCAAGAACAGAGGTTCCTGCTCTGTAGCTGTTGTCCAGGTTGTGAAGCAAGATACAGCAATTTAAGAAGTTAAACCAAGCCCTGGCCAGTGTGGCTCAGTTGGTTGAGTGTTGTCCCATACACCAGGAGGTCATGGTTCGATTCCAGGCCAGGGCACATGGGTTGTGTGCTCAATCCCCAGTAGGGGGCAGCCGATTGATGTTTCCCTCTCATTGATGTTTCTCTCCCTCTCCCTTCCTCTTTCTCTAAAATCAATAAAAACATTTTAAAATTAATTAATTAGTTAATTAATTAAACTAAGAGTTTCAGGAAGGTCAGCAGCACTGCATCTTGTTTGCTGCTGAATTCTCAGCCTCCAGCACAGTGCTTGGCATGAAGTAGGCACTGAAACGAGGGAGGGAAGGAGGGAGGGAAAGAGAAGGGAACTTTTTAAGAGATAGGAAGCCCAGTTCTTTTGGTATGAGTGAGGACTGTTACAAAGTAAGCACAGAAAACTCTGAAGGGTGTGTGTGTCGGGAAGGGGGGAGGGTGCTATTGCTATGGAGGGAGGTGAGAAAAAGAAGGAAGTATAGCACCCTACCCCCCAGAAAAAAAGCTTCGTGAATTCACACGAAGCACTTTCCATTCCAGAGCCTTATACTTACTATTCCCTGTGCCTGGGCAGCCACTCATTTCCCAGATAGCTTTCTCCATTTAGGTCTCTGCTCAGATGTAAACACCTCAGAGAGGCTGTCGGTGAACATCTTGAGTAAAGTAGCCCACCCCCTTCCCTGTCCTTTCTCTCTTGGTCACTCTCTGGTCTGTTTCTCAGTTTTATATTCTTCATGGCATTGGTGATGCTTTCCTGGCACTGCCCGTTTGCTTTGTCTGCTATCTGGAATGTCAGCTTCCTGAGGGCAGGGACTGTCTCTCACCCAGTGTTTCACCCCAGTGCTTAGGTCAGTGCCTGGAATGCAGAAGTAACTCGGTGTACGTTTGTTAAATGATTTAATTATTTGCTTTGAGGCTTTTCTTTTGAATACATTTCCCAGGTTTAGCTTATAGGACCCTCTTCAACTGGCCTTCCTATGACCATTTGACCTGTCTCATCATTTATTGAACATTTTCTTGCTCCTTGACAAGCGAGTAATCCAGGCTCATCTTGTACTTTCCTTGCCCTAACCTCCAGATTAGCTCTTTTTCCAAAGAACTCCATTTTTTAGTGAATAATGGTAGTTAGAAGCCACAATCTGGATGCTAGGTATGTTCATTGTTATTTGGGTTTTTGTTCCTCAAGCCCTCTCAGTAATAGAGCTAGGGGTGTGTGTGTGTGTGTGTGTGTGTGTGTGTGTGTGTGTAAATATATCCCTCACTTATGCACAAGGGATATGTTCCAAAATTCCCAGTGGATTCCTGAAACCATGGAGAGTGCCAAACCCTACAAATTCTATGTCTTTTCCTAGATACACCTTTTCACTTCACCCATATTCTTTACGGCTTCTCTTCAGCATGTCGGAATTGCTAACATCACTACTCCGGTGCTTTGGGGCCATTAAGTAAAACAAGGGTTACTTGAACCCAAGCACTGTGCTACAATGACAGTCGATCTGATTACTGAGGCAGCTACTAAGTGATTAACATGCAGGTAGCTCATAGTATATTAAAAAAACATGAGTTCATGCCAATAATTAATTCTGGTCCAACTCCACAAGGTGCATTCTCTCTTTTCATTTTGGTAACTCCTTTTTGCAATAGTGAGAAACCTAACTTTCACTATCCTTAATATAGTTATTTAATTTTTCTTACTTTATTTTATTTTTTTACAGAGAACATTTTATTTTTTTTCTCATCACCATTAATCCCCTCTATACCTTCAACTATATTTATGTATTGATCAAATGCCCTTTATGTAACCAATCCTGCATCACCGCCACCTAGATGCCTTCCCTGCGTGGATGCCCTCTTCACCCAGCTTGGGCTCTGACTCAGCATTGGGGTATTTTAAAGCTCCCCAGGCAATGCTAATGTGCAGCTAAGATGGAGTACAACTCAGTTAGAAAAAAGGTGAACCCCACACTCTGTGATCCATTATTAAGTGAATGGCGCGTTTTTCATTTGGGTTTGGTTTTAGAAAATAAATTCTTCCGAAGGAAGTGAAATTTAAAGAGAAGACTCAATTCTACCAATATACACAGGAAAAGATCAGAGTGGAAAGCACAGCCTGTCCCTGGAAAGCTTTGTAAAGTATTTGTTTTGGAAGTAAATCTGCTTGTAGTGAACATGAATTGCAATTCCTTTCCCTAAATTACCTGTTTATAGGGAAAAATACTTGAAAAGGTTAGTTTTGTAAGAATGTGTCTCATTAAAGACTTACCGCTTCTTTTACATTGTGTTTTGTAAATGAACTTCTAATTTTAGAGTAGATTTAGAAAAATGCAACTTAATACTTTTTAAAGCATCGTATATTTAAGTAGGAGGTATTCATGCTGTGTTTGCTCTTTCTCAGTAATCAGTTGCACTCTAAAATATGAAAACCAAGTTATAGTATCTGGGTCATGAGGAACCCCATCTTCTTCCACTCGCATCTAGAGGAAGCAAGAGGCTCTAGAAACCAAATATAACAGGATCTGTGGTCAACCTGCCTTAGGTGGTCATCATCCATCTTGCCAGTTTTCGTAAATCCATTTTCTTAATGCATGGCTGCAAGTGGATTTTCACCAGGAGATCCGCACTGGGATTGATGTACACATAATCT
This sequence comes from Plecotus auritus, assembly GCF_963455305.1. NCBI lineage: Eukaryota > Metazoa > Chordata > Mammalia > Chiroptera > Vespertilionidae > Plecotus > Plecotus auritus. Next base: position 222,015,446 of record NC_137772.1, read on the forward strand.
GACTCAAAAGAAATCCAGCTCTAAACCTAAGGAAATTTCAATAAAATCTCTCTCGTGATTGTAGTTTTAAAGTTTTCATGGAAGTTACCTTTAGAGTGTGAATTGTGCACATTAGGCTTTTGTATATTTATGCTCAGAGGTTATACAAGGAGAAAATGTGAATGTGGACAGAGCCACCGAAAACTTGACATGTAGATAAAACATTTTTTTTCTGTTGTTGTTTGTTTTATGTAAGTACAGCATTAATTACATATTCATGAGAGCTCACTTCAGGGTTGGTCCGCAGTTCCTTCTGTATGGGTAAAGTGATTTCCACTCCCCAAACTTGAGTCCTTCAGGAACCATCTTTGTGATTTTTGTCACATATGCAAACTTTTTTTTTTTTAAATATATTTTATTGATATTTTACAGAGAGGAAGGGAGAGGGATAGAGAGTTAGAAACATCGATGAGAGAGAAACATCTATCAGCCGCCTCCTGCACACCTCCTATTGGGGATGTGCCCGCAACCAAGGTACGTGCCCTTGACCGGAATCGAACCTGGGACCTTTCAGTCCGTAGGCCGACGCTCTATCCACTGAGCCAAACCGGTTTCGGCAACATATGCAAACTTTTACCTTAATGTTTCTCTTTAATTTATCTGACTTTAGGTCTTTCCTAGATAATATCTGTGAAACCATGGATTTGATGTGTTGATCCCCTAAAAACACCAGTACTGTTTGGTACTTGGGGACCTGGGAACTAGATCTCCAACTTGCCTTCAAATTCTGAAATTCAATAAACAAGGCATCTGGGGGTCTCCTGACTTGAACTTTGAAGTTACAACAATGGTTGCTTATGCATTTTTCCCAGTTGACACATAACAGTGAAAGTTGGCATATATAAATGTTAAATTTTAAAGTTACTTTTCAAATGTGAGGTATAAATTACATTATCTTAGTTTCTTGAGATTTCATCACATTTCTTTAACTAGGATGTTTATTATTATGTATCATTTTTATTTTAATTGAGGGGAGCAAAACCTGATTGTCCTGATTCAGGTGTGCCAGGAAGATGCAATTGTGAACTCACCCAATAAAAAGTACCTGATATATAGGACACTTAGCCTTAAAAACACAAGATATAGGACATAAAGTATTATGTTAATCACTCTGAAAATGTTTTGGGAAACATCTAAATTATAAATACCTTTGTGCCATAATTGAATTAATATATTCTATGTTATTTGTGAAGACTATTGCCAGAAGCAAATTGGATATTGTCATATGTTCACATCACATTCTTTGATGAATGGAAATACACTAATTGTGTGTGTGTGTGTGTGTGTGTGTGTGTGTGTGCGCGCGCGCACGCTTTTAAGGAAGATCTCAAAAAAACTCACTTTAATGGACTTCTTTGAAGCTAAACTTAATGTCATGTTTTGCAAAAGGGGTGACAAACCAAAATTAGGGATAACTAAATTAGGTTTTTGCATTCTCTCAGTTTAAGTAAAATACCATGTTCTGCTCAGTCACAGAGATGAATTGTTGCATACACACCATCTACCAGCAGATATTTAACTTTATGGTCTGACATTACTTTAACAGAGAGAAGGAGCAAGAAAGGGAAGAACAGTTAATGGAAGACAAGAAAAGGAAGAAAGAGGATAAAAAGAAAAAAGAAGCCACTCAGAAGGTGGGTTTATTAAGTCATTTAAATAATGCTGCAGCTGATTTTATTAAAATAGCAGTAAACAATACAGTAAAACTTCGATATAATGGGCTAATTTGGACAAGGGGGTGTCCATTAAAGTCAAAAGTCTGTTATATAATAAAGTAGGTTTTCTGAATGTGTATGTTAAAAATTTGACAAATTAGTTTACATGTTTTTACTTATGTAGACACATTTGTGTAATTAAAATTAAGTATGCATGAAAAGTTTAATTTCACGGAAAAGTTTTCTATATATTATAGTAATTTTAAATTTATACCGAATAGGTCTAGTAATGCATGCATTTATTAGTCACCACAAATAAACAAAATGCACACAGCTGGGGTGTGGCCTAGCGCAGGTCTGAACATTAGCAGGCTCAAGTTAAACTGCTACAGAGGAAGCCAGCTTATCTCAGATGCCTAAGCCTGAACCAATCAGCTGTGCCAGGAAACTAATTAGAATAAGGCAGCTCTGAACAGCACATCTTGAATGAAGCTGCAGCAGCGGGAGGTATAGAGAGGTAGGGGTACTAGACACACAGTCCTGTGAGGGCCCATGATCTTTTCTTTTGTACTTAACCTTTGATACTGGCTAAAAAGATATCACAACAAGAAATTGCAAAGCCTAATTCAAAGTTCTGGCCATTTTAATAAGCTGCTATGTAATCTGACTAATCAATACAGCCATTTGACAGTTGAAACATACCAGATGAGCTCCAAAAACATCACCTCTGTGGTGCCAAACTCTGTCTTCCTCCTCCTCTAGATTTGGCTTATAGAGTGAAGCTATGTCCTAGAGTTCTTTTTTTTATAATTACATTGTTCTCTCTGTTGAATTGAATGCTGGATTTTTACTATGCAATAAACTGGTATATTCTGGATTCATACATATTTGTGAATAAAAATGGCATTCACACTATTAAAAAAACAAACTGCTGCAGAAAGTCACGCCCCTTGACTATAGAACCAGTTACCATGCTCAGGATGTGGTGTGATCACATGCTAATCCTTCACCGGACTTTGTTTAAAAGCCGTGACTCCTGATTTAAGTATGTAGACTATAGTTATAGGTTTGTAATATTTATTTATGTTAGTGAAATTACTGCTATTTTTTCCAACATATGACTTACTCACTAAAATTTGTTAAAAATAACAGTAAATTAATAACAACAAGTAACCTGTTAATTATAAGCAAATCTTGGTTAAAAACATTTTGTAACTAACAGGTGTTGATTTTCACATGTGACATATGGACCAGAAGTTTTGTTCATTAAATCAAATTCCATAAAATCAAGGGTTTACTCTATTGAGAAAGGCAAGACATTTACTAACACTTAAACTCTTGTCCTATTTCCTTATTTGTATCATAATCAATCTCCATTTTCTTAAGCAAGCTTATAGAATAACTTCAAAGTTACCGCAGTTTGCTCTTCGTATGGCCACCTCCAGCATTGTCATTTATATGAGCCTGCCTTTTGATAATTGTGTAAAGAAACCTCCCTTCGAGAGGATCTGATGGGCCTGCTTAGTGTTTTGGGAAAGAGAATGTTGCACCGCTTTGAGGGACTTGCTTAGGGGGAAGGAGATGCTAAAAGAAAAAAAGGGCAGACAGCTGTCAACTGAAAAGTCTTAGTTGAAGTGTTTGTCTCACGGGCTGTTGGAGTAGAGATGGTTTGAGCCCCTTGCCCGGCTCCCTTCGTGGCAGAGCCTGTCCCTCTGCCCTGGACATTGTCTGAGCTCATTTCCCTCACCTTGCCACGCCTTTAAGCATCACCTGATGCGGGCTTTGGCTCGGCAGGGTTGCTTTCTTTGATTCTTTTTTGGAGGCAAAATTGATTTTCCTCCTGTTCTTGTTACTGCTATCTGAAGCACTTGGGAAGCAGGGGCTCCCCGTGAGAGGCGGGTTTAAGGGTCCCTGCTGTGGTCGCAGGTTATTGCAGGTAAGTTCAGGGAGGTGAAAACTGTTAAAAGGTTCAGAGGGAGCTGTACATTTAAAAGAAACTCAAGGTAAACACAGCCAGTGCTATAACAAGTAAAAGGGACACTGCAAGTTTTCCCAGCATTGTTGGATATAGCATTTCCCATAATTCAGTTTTCTGAATTATTGAAATTAGTTCACTTATGAATGCCAGCCGTAAAAACAATACTGGAAATATTTTTTTTTAATTGGAATGCCTATGATTCTGCCACATTAAACCTATGAAATGTATTTTATCTTTTCTTCATTAAAAGGAATATTGATTACTGTTTGGTGCTGTAATAGATTGCTGTGCTCTTTAAGATTTTGTCTGCTTTTAATTGTTTCTGTTTCTATTTATAGTGCTGTGCTTACCATCACATCTTCCTGCTATAGGGTACCTGCTTCTCATGTGTTCCTTCTAACCTAAGCTTGTGAGAATTGTCTAAATTGATAGTAAAGATTTGACTAAAGTTGTGAGATAATGACCCGGATACTTTTTAAATACTTTCTTCTGGATATGCAGCCACATTTCACAACATTGAGGTTGCAAATAAGCGGGTTCACCCACCAGCCATACAGTGTTATGGGCATTGCCCCCGTGCCCCGCACATGCTGACCCTCCAACTGGAGTGATGGGAGAGTGAACCTCAGTGAAGGCTTCCTTTCCTTTAGGGCAGTGGTTGGCAAACTCATTAGTCAACAGAGCGGCAAACCGCGGCTCACGAGCCGCAGTTTGGTGACCACTGCTTTAGGGCATTCGCATTTCATTTACTAACTTGGTACAAAAACTGTGTTTTGCAGCTGTGGGAATGGATGGTTAATAGGCTGGACACTAGGGAGCTTGAGCAAAGGCTGTGAACAAGAAGATGCCAACTAGAGCAGTTGACTAGGATATGTGCAGTTCATTCTAGTCCTTCATGTCGACAATAGTGTTCTTTTAACCTGAAAATGTCAATATCTAGAAACAATTAATACAGTAGCATCTGTTAACTTTCAATGTGGATCCTACTAATGGAAAAATGATCAGAATTAAAGATGGTTTGGATTTATTCAAGAGTGAATTGGGGCCCTGGCCTGATACCTCAGTTGGTTAGAGCATTGTCCCAATACACCAAGGTTGTGGATTCAGTCCCCTGGTCACGGCACTTACAAGAATCAAGCAGTGGATGCATAAATAAGTGGAAAAGCAAAGCAGTGTTTCTCTCCTTTCCTGTCTCTCTCTCTCTCTCTCTTTCTCTCTCTCTCTCTCTCTCTCTCTCTCTCTCTCTCTCTCTCTCTCTCTCTCTCTCTTTCTCTATCTCTATCTCTCAAATCAATAAATTTAAAAAAATTTTTAAAGAGTGAATTGGGATGATTTATGCAGAGAATGTAGTTTATTCAGCTGGACGGTCTATCTCTGTGTGCTTGCATCTGCATCAAAAATTGGTTAAGTTTTGGTAAATAGGAAAATCACCATAAGTAAAATTTCAAATGGAAAATTTGGAACAATAAAAAGTCAGTCATTTTTGTTAAAAAAATCTTCTAGATTGACTGACATGGGATCTAGGCCAACACGTGGCCTTTGATATTGTTTTATCATACTGAGCTATTGTGAAATTTCAGAATGAAATTATGATTTAGCAGTTTTAAGGAGAGACCAAGAAGCTTACCAGGTGATTGTCTTAGTAGTTTTCAACTTTATTATAGAGATGACACCTCAGCTGGGAGGCATAAAATGTGCTATGATGCAAAGAATTGTGTAGAACGTGCCAGAGGTTCTATTATGTAGTCCTTCAGTCAGTCAGTCAACAAACATTTGTGGTTCTTTCAGCCCTTCCACATCTTTTTTGCTGCCTGGCCCATTGCTTTATAATCATTTCTTCGCTTTTGTCTTCCCCATTAGACTGACTGTAAGTTTCTCAAGATTTTATTCATATTTACATTTCCAGTAACTAGGATAGTAAGTGCCTGATGCATACGAGTCACTCAGAAAATATTTGATAAATGAATAGTCAAGAATGAGTGCTGGCAACATAATTTTCTTGAAGAATTTACTTTTAAACCTAAATTAAATTATTTCAACACAGAAATTAAACATGACTTTTTCCCATTGTGTTCAGTGTTTGTGGCAGTTTGTTCTTTCTAGAGCCATCACTGAGTAAACTGTTAGATTTCCATTTCCATTCATGAGAGGTGTCAGAGGAGGTTCCATTAACGTTCATTAGGCTGATGCTGCTAAAGGATCATTGTCAGTGTTGGCAGAACACATGCTGTGATCATCCGGCTTTTCACCATCAGGGGGACATCTCTCTTAACAGAACCCACATCATAAGACACATCGACATTATTTGGGTTTGTCGCTTACATTTGGGGAAGACATTGACTTTCTGTATAACTGATCTTCATAATGGCATTCTAAGAAATATTTACAATAGTATAAACCTTAAGTTGCCACAAGGAAATGGTATGTGGCTATAAATCTGTTCTTTCTTGGTTAAATGGGGTTATACAAAAAGCATACAGTTGAATTGAGCTCTGTAATAATTAGTACTAGGAAACACTGTCTACCAGAAATTCAATACAGTAAAATTAGCTTGTCTTTCAATGCAAGAATGTAAAAAACACTCCAGGAGGTCACACAAGTGGATTGTTTAATTCAGATTCAGTGTCTGACACTGGTGTGCTGGAATCTATTGTGAAATAGGCTGCTTACCTACAGGACATAACCCTCCAAAGATGAGCGTGTTTTTATGAACACCCATAGCAGTAATTTAGTATGATTACTAGTCACAAATAATCAAGTCTCTTCTTTTCTATATGATTTTTTTAATTGTAAAAGTCAGAGAAACAATATAAAAATGCTTTGGAAGATTGACACTTGGGAAAAGGGTTCAAAATTCCCTATGATCTCAATAATGTAAGATAACCACTATTGGAATTCTGGAGCACTTTTTTTTTTTAGCATTTTCTTTTGGATGTTTTCTTATGCATGCCCTTTTGTGGTTTTGTTTTAGTATTATAGGGCATGTATAATTAGGCACCCTTCTTTATTTTCCTCTCTTATTAGCAAAAACAGTTTTTCATGTGTCTCCTAACCATAATTTCCAAACTTTCTAATAACCCATCAGTATATTCAGCCTGTCCAACCTTTTAGGTTAATCACTTCCAAAGATATATCAGTGACTAATAAAAAATACTTTTAACAGAGGAATCTTTATTTGTTCAAACTTTACATATTTCACTCTTGCTGTATGTCATACTGATTTACATAAACTTTGATAAAAATAGCCAACATTTATTGAACGTTGGCATAGCATATCTGTTTAATCTTTACAGCAACCTTTTGTAAGGAGAAGCTGTTGTTACCTCCAGTCAGCAGATAAATAGAAAACTCAGATCGAACAGCCAGGAAGTAGCACAGCTTGGTTCTGAATCCTGTTCTCTTACCATGACCTCCGATGCCTTTGATGATGGGCCTCGGAACTTTAACTTTCTAGATTTGAGATCAAATGTGTGAGTCCATACTCACAGGGGAATCTTTGTCCCTATGGCTAATTTAGTTTCTGGGCCACATCCATTTGCTTTTCTCGAGTCATTAACAATCAAAATGGCAAACAGCATTGCTGGTTCAAGGACTTCATCATTTAATGAGAGTGGAATGCTTTTTGTTCTAACTTTTAGTATCCTTCATAATGATGCCATGTAAGTTATGATGGCCACTGTCTTTAGAAGGATGTCTGAACTGACTCCCAGCGTCTTTTTCTGAGTTTTGAACTATGTCTGTGTATCTGGTAGCTAGAATTACTTGAGTTACTGGAATTAAAGTTGTCTTATAATGTCAAGTTAGAAAGCAAATCTCATTGACTTGTAACTCTTCATTTATTTTGCAGGTCACGGAACAAAAAACCAAAGGTAAATTGGGTTTTGTTTGGGTTTTTTTTTTCCTTTTTAAGTCATTAGAATCTTTTGTGTTTCAATTTTACACCCTTGCTGACTGAGCCTCCAGTGCACTGGATAAGTGAGAGTGGGTATAGAGTAAAGTTGGTGGCTTGAAGTCACTGAAGAGCAGTAGTGACAAATAAAAAGTACTTGTCGTGGTGTTTGTAGTGGCCTTTTTAGTAGCCTTACATTTTTTCAGGAAGTAAAAATGTTTAGAAAAAGTGATACTTGTTTTAAAAGCATATGGGTCATGATTTTTGAACTCAACCTTTTCAAAACTTTTCTTCATCATTTTTTTTTTTAAGTGAAAATTGTGGGGAGAGCAGGACAGGGATTTCTGTTGGAAGTTATATGAAGGCATGGACTAGAGTTGGTCTTCCTACCCAGGTAACAGACAATAAAAAGCACTTCAGGTAGAAGCTAATATCCCCCGTTGCTGGATATTAGCATTGAGTTTCTGGGATTGATGCAGTAGATTTAACAGGGGTGAAGGATAAGGTTAGAAATTAAAAGATAGACTATGTAATGGAGGACTTTAGACATAGCAATTTAGCTTTGTTAAAAAACTATTCAGGTGATGGTTGTCTTGATGGGCATTATCTATGAAATGATTCGTTTATAAAAGCTAACCTGACCTTAGCTGCATTAGTAAAAATACGGTATCTAGAAAGGGATGTGCAATTCCTGTAATGGGCACCACACTACGGAAAGAACAGAGACAAACCTTTGTGGATGGTGTGGCATTTGGGCCAGATTGGTTAAGAAATGTGAACCTGTGTCACTCACCGCTAGGAAGTTAAACACCGGGGGATATTTAACCCCCAGGGGAAGGCTTCCCACCTGGGGAAGATCAGTATCTGTCTCCAAAGATTTGAAGGGCTCCTCTGGTGCCTAACACTCAGCAGTTCCTCGTAAATGTCTGTTGGATGTTTTGTTCATTGAGACCCATTCTCATCCCAAAAGTACCAATGATGAGTGAAAGCAACACAGAAAAGCTTCCAGCTCAATATGAATTTAAAAAATTTAGATACTGTTGTCCAGAGCAGTAAGTCATAACCTTTACCTTCTTGGGACATACCTGCGGGACAGCATCTTTGCATTAGCAATACCTGGGGTGATGGACCATTGCAGTGCATTAGTCACAACTCTGTTTTTTGAGCCTATTCTAGAAGGCAAACTACAGTGAGTGCATGTTGGTGGTTGGGATAATTTTGAGTTTAATTTACTGATATTTGAGGTGGGGGGTTTTCCCCAGGTAAATAATTTACTAACTAAATTACTTGCAGTAACCTTCACACCTTGCAGAGACACCTGCGTGTTCTAACACTGTGATAGGAGCTATTTCTTCAGGGATAGAACTGGCTTCTCTAGGGAGGGAATGAGTGTGATGTATTAGAAGACATGTGGCTCAGGAAGGTGGCCCAGATGAGAGGTAATGAGGGTTTGAACCTGTTTAGGAGCAGTGGTGCTAGAAAGATGCTTTGGTTCAATAGAATATAATGGTGATTAGATAATGGACACCTTCCAGGTTTCTGATTTGAGCAGCTGGTTGGATAATGGCTCCATTCCTTGGGCCAGACGATAATGGGCGGGGAGCAGGGGAACAAGTTTGAGGGTGACAGGAAGGGTGGAAGAGTTCTGAGTTGGAGACAGTGATTTGGGAAAGATTTTTACATAGTGGCAGGTAAAGCCTAAGCTTGGGAGAGTTTGTGTTCAAATAACTTAAATATGAGAAGGGTACAGGCCTAAGATTTATTAAGAGTATAGTCAGCCAAAACCGGTTTGGCTCAGTGGATAGAGCGTCGGCCTGCGGACTCAAGGGTCCCGGGTTCGATTCCGGTCAAGGGCACGTACATTGGTTGCGGGCACATCCCCAGTGGGAGGTGTGCAGGAGGCAGCTGATCGATGTTTCTCTCTCATCGATGTTTCTAGCTCTCTATCCCTCTCCCTTCCTCTCTGTAAAATATCAATAAAATATATTTAAAAAAAAAAAAAAAAAAAAAGAGTATAGTCAAAAGCAGGAGCTGCCAGCTGTGACCCGTGAGCCAAATCTGACTCACTGCCTAGTGATGTGCAGCCCGTGAGCTAGGAATGTTTTGTACGTTTTTAAATGGTTGGGAAGGAAATAAAAGAACAACAATTTTGCAACAATAAAAATGATACGAAAATTGTATTTCAGTGTCATAAAGTTTTATTGGAACACAGCCACACTTATTCATTTATACATTGTCTGTGGCTGCTATTGCCCTAAAAGTACAGAAATGAGTCGTCAGGACAAAGATCATATGGCTAGCAAAGCCTAAAATACTTACTCTCTGGCCCTTTACAGAAAAGATTTACTGACCCCTGACCAGGAGTATGAGAAACCACTCTGACCAGTGTGGCCTTCGTTGCTTGGGTGTCATCCTGTGCACTGAAAGGTTGCTGGTTCGATTCCTGGTCAGGGCACATGCCCAGTTTTCGGGCTTGATCCCCAGTATAGGGGCGTGCAGGAGGCAGCAGATCGACATTCCACTGTCACATTGATGTTTCTCTCTTCCTCTCCCTTCCTCTCTGTCTAAAACTCAATTAAAAAAAAAAAAGTATGAGAAACCTGCAAAGGAAAAGAGAAAATCTGAAGAGCTAGCGGAGTAGGTCTCACAAAAACAAAGAGGAAGAGAACAGCCAGTAATGTCAAGTTGAAGAAAAGTCAAAGAAGAAAAGGTCCAGCGAGTGCCCATTAGACCAGCGGTTGCCAACCTTTCAGACCTCACGGACCACCAGTGGTCCATGGACCCCCAGTTGGCAACCGCTGCATTAGACAGCAATGAAGGTCACTGTGATGTAATGAGGAGAGAAGCTCCTAGGGAGATGTTAGGGCAAAAGCCAGTGTGCATTGGGTTTAGGGAGTGAGTGGAAGGTAAAGAACTGGAGACAGTGCTTAGAGGTTACTGAAAATTGTTCAGTGCGCCTGGGCCACTCACTGGGTGTCATTAATCTTTGACATTTTTTTAAAAATATTTTTTATTGATTTTTTACAGAGAGGGAGGGAGAGGGATAGAGAGTCAGAAACATTGATGAGAGAGAAACATCGATCAGCTGCCTCCTGCACACCTCCTACTGGGGATGTGCCCACAACCAAGGTACATGCCCTTGACCAGAATCAAACCTGGGACCCTTCAGTCTGCAGGCCGACGCTCTACCCACTGAGCCAAACCGGTCAGGGCAATCTTGGACATTTTTTTGTACTACATTTTAACTGATTATTCTTCACAAGAAATTTTCAATCTAAAATAATGTCTTTTCTAGGGCTTGTTTGTATTTGCTACTTTTAAACATTTTCTGTATTTTTTTATGTGGGGTGTTGTGTTTTTTTTTTTAAAAATCCCTTTCAAGGTATTTAAAGAAAATAGTAATTTGTATTGGTTCTGCCTGTTTCAGAATTTTCTTCATATTTTTATCTTTTAAAAAGTAGCATCTTATTGAAGTTTTCCAGAAATAGAAGCAATTAGAAGTTCAAACTGAGATGAGAATGGTATTAAGATAAGGCAACGGAAAGGGAAAAATATTCAATCCTTAGAGTAAGTAAATGTTTTTGGGGAGTAAATGAATGATTTATGATCCATTCTATCTCTGATGTGATGGTGGGGAAATGCCCTGAGGAGCTTTAGCAGGGAATGTTGCACAATATGTGATACCCACTAGATTTCTGTGGTTGTGCTGTGAGTATTGTGAAGTTAGTTGAACTAGTGTTCAGACCTCAATTCTGTAGGCTGGTCTTACTGTGTCTTATTCTATCTTAGGGGAATGAGTCAAGGCGTGTAACAGACCTCGCTAACTTAAAGACTAGCCCTTTTGTAGAAGAGCAGCCTCAGAGGAACCTAGCTCCTTCCATCCTAAAAACCACTTGGGAAGAATCCTCCCAGCCTTTGCCAGCTTCTTGTGTATTCTCATGATGGGGAACCGGGATTGAGAATGCCGTGTGGTATCAAATCTTCCAGGCACAGATAGAAAATGGATCATTAAATAATTCATCTTTATTCATCAATTTATCAGTTATTTATCCATGGCTATTGGGTACTAACAGCAGAGGGTACTGTTTTAAAAATATTAGACAATGACCAGTTTATTCTCTTAAGTCATATGTTTATTCTGACCTACCTTCCTTACCAGGAGGCCCAGTATAGCCTCCTGGTGGGCTCAGACCCCAGGGTTGCTTTGACATTACTGCAGGCACCTACTCATTTCTCCTGTTACTCAGAGTACTCACCAATGTCCAGTGGGTATAGATTGAGCCCCCCTGATTTCTGATGATATATCTCTCTCCTCATAAAGGAGCCAGTTCAACGAGTGACATGCTGGCCCAGCATCACTTCGGCAGTCAGAACGGTACTGCCACCAGAGCTGGCCCTAACATTACTCTGGATGATAGGGATTTTGGCCTCAGAATCATCTGACTTATCAGGCTCAGTGATTGTTTCTGTATTACTGCCAGCCTCTATTTGCCAGGTAAATTTTCTTGGAAAGGGTGGCAGTCTTTTGGTAGGATGAAGCAAGGAAGGTCCAGATCCAGAAGAACAGCCCCCCGTAGTGTTGAGCTGAGGGTCCTGCAGAGTATAGCTTGACAGTTATCCTACACATCCCCACACTTCCTTTTGCCTTTTTTTAAAGTAAGTGAAAGCATTATTAAATCAATAGGGAAAGTATCTACATTGTGAAATTTTTATTTTAAATAGTTGGAAAAAACATACATGATACACTTAAAATGGGAAGAGGTGGGGCAAAAGCAAAATGATTATAACATTTCTAATATTTACACAGTGCCAAGCAAGAGTCTTTGAGTTCAGGTAGCTGTAGTAACCCACGAGTTGATTTTGTGATCCTTGAGGTTCCCTGTGGCAGACCTTAAGAAAAAAGGATGAAAGATGTATTTCTGGCTTTGTGGGACTTGAGATCTGGTGAGGAAGAAGAGCCTGTAAAGGGAGCATTTCAATATAATATGGCAAATTCAGTAGTAAAGAGAGATGGACGGCGTGTTCCAGGAGCACAGGTGAAGGGTGCTTAGCCCACCTAGTCCAGGGACTTTGAGAAAAGTTTCTCAGAGGTAGGTCTTTAAGAATGTGGATGACAGGAAAGGTCCCGTGGGCTAAAAGCCTTAAACCTTTACCAAAGACTTTGCCTGGGGACCACATGTACCCTCAGAGCTGCTGGGCAGCCCTTCAGGAAATCCCACTATTGCTTCCCTCTCCCTCTTAATGGGATGAAATTCCATGATACTGGTGTCTTTGAATACTTGTCACCATCACGCCCACCTCCATCCACCCTATCTTCAGTAAACGGAAGATGCTGCCATTTGGAAAGACCATGTCCATCAGGTATAGGATTATTGGGTTGTCTTATTGTAATTGGTCCCACATAAGCATTCTTAAAAATCATCTTTAGAAAAATGTATTTGGTTTCAAAAATGGTTTCCCAATCTCTTTCAGTGCCCGAAGTGACGAAACCAAGTTTAAGCCAACCAACGGCCGCCAGCCCGATTGGCAGCTCTCCATCGCCACCAGTCAATGGTGGCAACAATGCCAAAAGGGTGGCAGTGCCGAACGGACAACCGCCAAGCGCCGCCCGCTACATGCCTCGGGAGGTGCCTCCGCGATTCCGTTGCCAGCAGGACCACAAAGTGTTACTAAAACGTGGGCAGCCCCCTCCACCATCCTGCATGCTCCTTGGGGGTGGGGCAGGGCCTCCTCCCTCCACGGCACCTGGAGCAAACCCAAACAACGCACAAGTGACAGGAACGCTGCTGCAGAGTGAGAGTGGGACTGTACCAGGTGAGGAATCGGTGTCACCAACTTGAATTCATGGCAGCTTTAGAGAGGGAGAACACTTATATTGCCTGGTGTAAAGTCCGCAAAAAACATTCATTATAAAGACTATTGAAGTTATTCACAAGATGGGAGAGGATCCCAGTTATGAAATGTACGTCAGCATTTCTCTGCTGAAACTGGGTTTTAGTGTCCAGTGAGTGCATGCTCTTGGCATGAGAGGTTAATATAGCTGCTGTTTGTCATCGCTTTTTGGAGCCTTTTTTCCCTTCTCAGACAAAAGCGTTACAAATTTAAGCCTCCATCGTTCTATCTGTCACCACAAGTATGTGCTCCAAGTATGATTGGAAGTGGGGCTAGTTCAAGAGCGTGTTCAGAAGCTTAGATGCTCATGTTTATGCTCCCAGAGTGCTAGGCAGGTAGAAAGAATGGTCTCTTAGATTACTGTCTAGAATTTGGGGATTTTTTAGATTTTTAAAAAATATTTAAAGTATTTCTTTAGGGCAGTGGTCGGCAAACTGCAGCTCGCGAGCCACATGCGGCTCTTTGGCCCCTTGAGTGTGGCTCTTCCACAAAATACCACGGCCTGGGCAAGTCTTTTGAAGAAGTGGCGTTAGAAGAAGTTTAAGTTTAAAAAATTTGGCTCTCAAAAGAAATTTCAATCGTTGTACTGTTGATATTTGGCTCTGTTGACTAATGAGTTTGCCGACCACTGCTTTAGGGGGCCCTTGATATTGAACATTATTAAAAAACTATATGTAGATACAAGGATCTTTAGCTAAAGGGCTCTACTAGAAGTTTTGTGATTTCCCCCCGCCCCCAATGTGTGAATACTAAATTAGTTAATAGCTAAGAACTTTCAAATACATATTTTTAGCTCGTTAATAGATTTCAGCTTATCTCTTAAAATGTTTTGTTTTGAGATTGTATTAAAACTCAGAACTTGAGCACAATTAAGCACTGGCAAGGACACTTTATTCTAGGATGCTTTATTCTAGTCTTAAGTTTGAATGTAGAATTGCCCAGAAAATTCTCTTACTGTCTCATGTGCAGAGTAAGGGTGGAAAGAAACCTACGATGACATAGGCTTCATGCAGAGATAAGCCCTATGCATGAGTCCTCCCTGTGGTGACCATCAGGCCAGGCCCAAAGCTCTCAGGGAAGGCCTCCTGGCCCTTCCTTCTTGGCCCCTTATAACCAAATACAAAAAGAAGTATGTGAGGGGCAGTTGTGTTTGGCATTTATTTCTGCAGCCCAGTTTAGCCAGGCCTTGATGTAGACATAGGTCCAGTGTGAGCCAAGGAGGCCCCTAAATTTCAAGAATATGAGAGTCTGTGTTTCCTGACTTTTATATCACTTTATATAATATTTTCTTCAGGGTCATATTGATTTTAAGCTTCTTGGTTAAAGGAGTTAAATAAGTTTAGAAGAAATTATCAGTCTTAAACATGTCATTTTCCCCCCACCAAATAAGGTAAATTCCACCAAAATATGTGCTAAGCCAGACTAATTCATCAGATTAAGTTCCTTGGGCATACACACTGATTCATGCTGGTCTGCCCTTGGCGTCCAGCTGGGTGGCATTTATTATTCAGCCGATGCTCACTGAGCAGCGATGGACTGGACACTGTAGAATTCAAATGTTAGCAAAATAGGGTCTCTGCCTAAAAAGCACTAACATAGGGGAGGGAAGACATGAACACAGTGTCCTAGCACTGTGCAAAATGGCTCTAGACAGGAAAAGACTATTTTTGGTTGATGAGCTCATAAAAAACTTCAGTCAAAAATGTGGCACTTGAACTAGGCCCAGAAAAATGGGCAAATTGCAGTGTATGAATTTAGGATGAAAAAGGCAGTAAGTTCTGATGTGTAATGTTGCCTAGGTGAGAAGGTGCTAGTTGTGGAATGTCAAGTAGTATGAAATGTAGATGTCTACATAGAAATAGTGGAAGATGAGACTAGAAAAGTCAGTTGGTCCCAGGTCATGGAGTATCTTGGTCAAAAGACCAAAGAGCTTAGCTTTATTCTTGTGCAACAAAGTGATGTGCTTTAGAAAAGTCCCTCCAGCCGGGAGTGTTTAGAGTAGGTTGGAGATGCAGAGCAAGCAGTGTGTTGTTGCATTGTCCCAATACAAGAAGGCCCTTCTCTGTCAGTAGGAATGGCAAAGGGAAAGCTTTGAGAGATGTTGTGGAGTTAAACTTAGCAAGTACACCAACCAGGAAAGACGAAAGAGAAGAAATGACTAAAACAGGGGTGGTACAGTTCAGTAAGACAGGCAACTGGGTGGATAAGCTAGTTTGTGGGGAAATGTGACAAGTTCTCTAGGAGGCGGTTTGAGCTTGAGATATTACTAGAGCATGCATATGTATCTGTGATTGATAAGACAATCTCTTTCCCAGAGTCAACCCTTGGAGGTGCTGCTGCTTCAAATTATGCAAATTCCACTTGGGGCCCGGGAGCCTCCTCCAACAACGGCACCTCCCCCAACCCAATTCACACCTGGGACAAGGTGATTGTAGACGGGTCTGACATGGAAGAGTGGCCTTGTATTGCCAGCAAAGATACTGAGTCTTCTTCCGAAAACACCACCGATAACAACAGTGCCTCGAACCCTGGCTCGGAGAAGAGCACTCTGCCAGGAAGCACCACTAATAACAAAGGAAATGGGAGCCAGTGCCAGTCTGCAAGTTCTGGGAACGAATGTAATCTTGGGGTCTGGAAATCTGACCCTAAGGCTAAATCTGTTCAATCTTCCAACTCTACTGCAGAGAGCAACAATGGACTAGGAAATTGGAGGAATGTGAGTGGTCAGGATAGAATTGGACCTGGCTCTGGCTTCAGCAACTTTAACCCAAATAGCAACCCATCTGCCTGGCCAGCACTGGTTCAAGAAGGAAATTCTAGGAAAGGGGCATTGGAAACAGATACTAGTAATTCCAGTGCACAGGTTAGCACAGTAGGTCAGGCGTCCAGGGAACAGCAGTCAAAGATGGAAAATGCGGGTGTTAATTTTGTTGTCTCTGGCAGAGAACAGGCTCAAATTCATAACACTGATGGACCAAAAAATGGAAACACTAACTCCTTGAACTTAAGTTCACCAAACCCCATGGAGAATAAGGGAATGCCCTTTGGAATGGGCTTGGGGAACGCCTCCAGGAGCACTGATGCCCCTTCACAAAGCACTGGAGATCGAAAGACTGGGAGTGTTGGATCTTGGGGTGCAGCTAGGGGGCCTTCTGGAACTGACACAGCCTCTGGACAAAGCAATTCTGGAAACAATGGGAACAATGGAAAAGATAGAGAGGACTCCTGGAAAGGAGCTTCTGTTCAAAAGTCAACTGGGTCAAAAAATGATTCTTGGGACAATAACAGGTCTACGGGTGGGTCCTGGAACTTTGGCCCTCAGGACTCTAATGACAGCAAATGGGGTGAAGGGAACAAAATGACATCTGGGGTCTCTCAGGGAGAATGGAAACAGCCGACTGGGTCTGATGAGTTGAAAATTGGAGAATGGAGTGGTCCAAACCAACCAAATTCTAGCACTGGAGCATGGGACAATCAAAAGGGCCACCCCCTCCCTGAAAACCAAGGCAATGCCCAGGCTCCCTGTTGGGGAAGATCTTCCAGCTCCACAGGAAGTGAAGTTGGAGGTCAAAGCACTGGAAGCAACCACAAAGCAGGAAGTAGTGACAGTCACAATTCTGGCCGTCGCTCATATAGGCCCACACATCCTGATTGTCAGGCTGTCTTGCAGACTCTTTTGAGCCGAACTGATTTGGACCCCAGGGTGCTCTCAAACACTGGCTGGGGCCAAACTCAAATTAAGCAGGACACGGTGTGGGATATTGAAGAGGTGCCAAGGCCCGAGGGGAAATCTGACAAAGGAACTGAGGGGTGGGAGAGCGCTGCCACACAGACCAAGAACTCAGGGGGCTGGGGAGATGCACCCAGCCAAAGCAATCAAATGAAGTCTGGATGGGGGGAGCTCTCAGCCTCTACAGAGTGGAAAGACCCCAAGAACACAGGAGGCTGGAATGACTATAAGAACAACTCTTCCAATTGGGGAGGGTGTCGACCAGATGAAAAGGCATCTTCCTCTTGGAATGAGAATTCCAGCAAGGATCAGGGGTGGGGAGGTGGGCGCCAGCCCAATCAAGGATGGACTTGTGGAAAGAATGGTTGGGGAGAGGAAATTGATCAAGCAAAAAACAGCAATTGGGAAAGTTCTGCAAGTAAACCTGTGTCTGGGTGGGGCGAAGGAGGGCAGAATGAAATTGGAACTTGGGGGAATGGTGGGAATGCAAGCCTAGTTTCCAAAGGCGGGTGGGAAGATTGCAAAAGATCTCCAGCATGGACTGAGACAGGCAGACAGCCCAATTCCTGGAATAAACAGCACCAACAGCAGCCACAGCAGCCACCGCCACCACAACCAGAAGCTTCTGGTTCATGGGGAGGCCCACCCCCACCACCTCCAGGCAATGGACGTCCTTCCAATTGCAACTGGAGCAGCGGGCCACAGCCAGTAACCCCTAAGGATGAGGAACCCAGTGGTTGGGAAGAGCCATCCCCACAGTCAATTAGTAGAAAAATGGACATTGATGATGGCACTTCAGCATGGGGAGACCCCAACAGTTATAACTACAAGAATGTGAATCTGTGGGATAAGAATGCCCAAGGGGGCCCAGCACCTCGAGAACCAAATCTGCCTACCCCAATGACCGGTAAATCAGCATCAGGTAGGCAGTTGCTTTTCTTGCAGGTTTTGATGAAGAAGATAAATCCTAAACCAAGGTATTTTTATTAACTGCATTTATTCAATTTGGCTGTGTTCTGGGAATCTTCCCTACATTAACAGAAGCTCTTTTTTTTATAAAGTGATAGTGATAACAGATGCTAGTAGTACATTTTAATGTTCTTTCTTGGCAAAAGAAAAAGATGGTATCCCTGTGTTAGCTTCCCAAAATTATTCTTTTGCAATTGTATTGGTCTGCAGAATCCTAAAGACATATTATCTTGCTAAACAAACTATGCTCTAGATTTAAAAATAAGGAATTAAAATAGTAGCAGAAATAGACCTGATTTCCATTCTGGTTCTGCACATGGCCACATCCTCTGTGTTTCTCTTTCCCCGGTGAAGGGAAGTATTGTGTGTGGTTCTTGCAGAGGCCATCAGAATGCTGTAGCAAAGCTGGGATCTGGAGGGTTTGGTCACTTTCCAGATAATTTTAATGATCACCTTTGAAAGTAGAGTACTTTGTATAAGAGGTTGTTATCTCATGATAATCACTTGTCCACCTTATTCGAATAGGAAATACTATACCTAGGATATGAAAAGTAGTGCTGGTAATACCATTCTTAGTTTGGCGTTGTCAACTTGAATGCCCCCATAAAGCATATAGTTCAACAAACTAGAGGGATGCACTATTCAACTGCCTTTTTTCCCCTTTGGTTTTGTTTTGTTTGTTCGTTTTTTTAAATTTTCTTAGTATTAATCACAATATTTAGTTTTCCACTCACTCCCCAAAGTGTTCAGTGAATTTTATTATGGCCACTTAGAAAATGATTACTTTAACTAGTTCTTTTTCATTTCAAATATTAAAAAGAATGAGAAAGGAAATGCGGATTGTTCATTAAATCTTTGTCTAGAATAAAACCTGCTAATATATCAAAAAACAAACAAAAATTTTATCCATATAAGTCAGCCCTCTGGACCCACCGGTTCCCCATTGACAGATTTTATCCAACCACAGATCAGAAATATTTGGGGGGAGGGGAGGATATAGAATTACGTTGTTGTATACTATGTAGGCCTACAATGGTTGCATCTGTACTGAACATGTACAAACTTGTTTTCTTGTCATTATCCCCTAAACAGTACAGTATAACTTTACCTAGTATTTACGTTGTATTAGGTATTAAAACAAATCCAGAGATGATTTAAAGAATGATGGAGAATGTGCATAGGTTATATGCAAATACTATTCCATTCTACATAAAGGACTAGTGCATCCGTGGATTTTGGTTCTGGAACCATCCTCCTCAGATACCAAGGGATGACTATAGTAAAAGCCTTCAAACTATACAAAAAAGCAAAGGGTAATAAAAGAATCTTAGTTTCTAGGGTCTCTTCCCACAGGTAACCTCTTAGAATTTTGTGTCTCATTCAAACATTTTGTTCATACCTATAGCAAAATATATCGAATCCTTTAATAATTATACACAGAAGGTATTGCATTATATACACTGTTCTTCACCTTGCTATTTTCATTATACTTAAAAACTTTCCATGTTACCACATACATTTTTGTCCTTCTGATTGCTTTGTATATAGTATTCATTTTATGGATGACCCACGATTGGTGTAACCAGTCCCTTTCTGGTAGATGTTTGGGCTGCTTCCAAATGGTTTCCGACAGTGATGCACTGGGCATTGTTGTACTTGTAATTTCATCTACTTTCATACGTTTATGGTACAGTTTCCTGATAGTGGGATTACTGGGCCAAAAGGGATAATGCCAAATGCTCTCCATGAACGTGGAACCCACTGGTATTTCTCAGAGTGCCTGTTCCCCCACCAACCCACTGGATAGTATGCTGTTTAACACATCCTTCTGAAAGCCACATTTCCTGTCTTTACAGTCTGGAGCAAAAGCACACCACCTGCTCCAGATAATGGTACTTCAGCTTGGGGTGAGCCAAATGAAAGCAGTCCTGGGTGGGGCGAAATGGATGACACAGGAGCATCGACCACAGGCTGGGGGAATGCACCTTCCAACGCTCCAAATGCCATGAAACCTAGTAAGTGTACAGCATTATTTTTTAGGGATTCTCTGTTAATTTGGGGGGGTCAGACATTTTAGGGAAGGCTGTTTAGTGTTTAAACTGTTGTTACAGTGAGATTCAGGACCTTGCCGAAACCGGTTTGGCTCAGTGGATAGAGCGTTGGCCTGCGGACTGAAGGGTCCCGGGTTCAATTCCGGTCAAGGGCATGTACCTTGGTTGCGGGCACATCCCCAGTAGGGGGTGTGCCGGAGGCAGCTGATCGATGTTTCTCTCTCATCGATGTTTCTAGCTCTCTATCCCTCTCCCTTCCTCTCTGTAAAATATCAATAAAATATATTTTAAAAAAAAAAAGAGAGAGAGATTCAGGACCTTGAACCTTTAATATAAATGGTTAGTAGCAAATGGTGGACTTGAATTGGCAGGTGTTAAAATGCACACAGTGAACTAAAAGTCACAAGTTAATTTTGTTGATTTTATGTTAGGTTTAGTATCTGGACAGAATTGAAATGGTGATGTGGTGCCTTTTCTTTTTCTTCTTTCTTTCTTTTTTTTTTTTTTTTTTTTTTGCCAAGTAACTGAAATACTGCTTTCCACATCTATTTTGCATTTCTACTTCTTTTAGTATAATTTAAAAAGAGTTTCCTGGCTTTTAATGTGGGACATAGTCTCTGCTGCCCAGTGACTTCATTCTTCTGTTCCTTCCTATTTTCCCTTTGTCTCTCATACAACATCCACCCACACAGAAACATTTAAGGTTTCTTGAACCTGGCAAAGATTTCTTCATTTGAATTTTTTAAACAAAGCACGTCATACTTTGAAAATCTAAGCTATACTTGATCCAGCTGGCAATATGTAGTCATAGTAATTTGCAAAACTTTGTAAACTGATGCTTTGGAATGTCTCAGTGGATGTTCCTCAATTGAAAAATTCAAATGCCCGTTTTCATTTGTTTGTAGTTTTCCTAAAAAGTATTCCAACATCTCTTTCCTACCATGTTGCAGACTTAAGGAATTGTCTTTTGATTTAAAAGTGTGGTCATCCTGAATGCTCAAAATTTGAACAAGAATAAAAAATTGCATTGGATTATGGTTTTAGGTACATTCTATATGTAATTTGACTACATTTTAAAATTAGGAATCTCCTCTACTTCATAAAAATCGCTTTATAAAGACTTTGACTTTCATTGTAGACTGGTTGTATTGTCATGGGAGCTACCATTCTGCAGACTTGAAATACATCCAAAAAGCTGTTGAAAGCCATTAAGAGACCCTTGGCACAAGGGGGTACTTTAGCAGTACTTTCCGGATTTTTATGTCTTCGCCAACCTCAGAAGCACCTTTCTTTCATCATAAAACCCTCACTTTTCTCCAGTTTTAAAAAATGTTTTCTACTCTTCAGGAATATCTGTAGTCATAGCTATAGTTATAGTTCCCCTTTCTCTAGGTAATTTGAATATGTACTATCAGAGGAAGGAGCTTAGATCATCACAGCCTATTAATTGATGCTGGTCATTAACCTGTTATCATTGTTTCTAGACTACAAATATCTATGACTAATAATAAGTTCTCTTTTTTTTTCCCCCCATAAGAAGACATTTGTTGAAAGTTCAGCTCCTTTCTCTGAAAGAAGGGTTGCATGGATGTCTTTGTTTTTATAAAGGGGTCAGTATGTTATTTATATTGGGCTTTTAATTCCTATTGCTTGTCAGAGGATGGCATAAGGCCTATCCTATATAATAAAAGGCTAATATGCAAATAGACAGAATGGCAGAATGACCAGTCGCTATGATGTGCACTGACCACCAGGAGGCAGGTGCTCAATGCAGGAGCTGCCCCTGGTGGTCGATGCGCTCCCACAGGGGAAGTGCTGCTCAGCCAGAAGCTGGGTTCACAGCTGGCAAGTGCAGCAGCGGTGGTGGGAGCCTCTCTCGCCTCTGCAGCAGCGCTAAGGATGTCCCAACTGCCAGTTTAGGCCCGCTCTCCTAGATCCCCCCAGGGATCCCGGACCGTGAGAGAGCACAGGCCAGGCTGAGGGGCCCGCCCTCCCCTGAGTGCACGAATTTCGTGCACTGAGCCTCTAGTGCTTACATAATAATGAAATATCTCATATGCAGAAGAAACCATCCTGATTTTTAATGGTATTTTCAGTAGCAGGGAAAATAGCTCCCAAGCCCTGCCTCTACTGTCCAGTCAGAAAGCCCTTCATGTAAGGCTGGATGAACCCCATGGAGGGTCCGTCAGGTTCACTCGGGCCATGTGGAGGGGTGCCACAGTTAGAAGAAACCAACCTCCTTGTGCCCTGTGTACATCATGGGTGCCTTCATGACCGTCACAGGCCTGGTCCTAGGGGATGGCAACAGTCATTCAAGGAGTGAGCCACTTTTTTGGCTTTAGACTCTTCATATGCAGCTGTCTAAATCAAATAACTACCCCTTCCATAAATGTTCTGTCATTTGGTAAAGTGAAGGTATGGATGGAGGTGTGTAGGCAAGATAGTGAATTTTCCCTTCTTCCATCAATTTGTAGAGTCTCATGACCACAAAATGTATCCTTCAGTTCCATACAGTATTTTTAGAGGGAAGTAAAGGATTTATCCCAATTTCCAAATTAAAGATCTTTATTTAGAAGGGGATGTTGGTAGAGTACATCATGGATACTGACATTCTACTTCCTCTAACATTAGAGCCCTCATCACTAATTTCCCTCCCTCCCTCCTATCCTCTTTCCCCATCCTCTATCTTCCAATTTTCTCCACCTGTCTTTTAAAAACCATTGCTTGCACATTGTCTTTGCCTAGGATCTTTATTAGTGTCTTAACACATTTCAAGTATATCTATATTATAAAAACCCAGTGGCCCTAACGCCATAACAACCAAACGACTGGTCACCAGGAGGTGTGGCGGGGTCTGGGGTCATGCAGTGGCGCGTGGGTGGGCGGGGCCGTATGATTTCTTGCGGTGGGCCTCTAGTATATTAATAAATTACAAATTTTTATGGTTCTCTGTGAGTTTCTCTTTCACCATAATATTGATATTCAAAATCTAACAAAATCTTTTTTTTTCTTCCCCTTTTCATGTTCTTTTCTTAACTTCACCCCAAACAAGGTAGACAGGTGTTCTTTATCATACCTCATATTTGAGATGTCCATTATCAGTCACACAGTGTATTTTTAGGAAGGTAAAACTATAGTAAACCATGCTCATTAAGAGGAGTAGAGATGTGAAGTTTCTTATAAGTAGTGACGGGTTCTTTTCAAGCTTGAATTTCCTAAAACTTTGTGTAAGGGAACATCATTAAACCAGAAGCCAGGAGATCTTAATTCTGTGGTTTATTAACTTCGTGTCATTAAACCTTTATGGGTTTCCATTTTCTGCTTTCTAAAATATGAACAATGTTTGCCTTGTCATATAGATATAGTAGATAAAATTATAGTAT
Organism: Plecotus auritus; assembly: GCF_963455305.1. Lineage (NCBI taxonomy): Eukaryota > Metazoa > Chordata > Mammalia > Chiroptera > Vespertilionidae > Plecotus > Plecotus auritus. The sequence continues at coordinate 222,039,032 of NC_137772.1, forward strand.
GTATTAACAATTAATGATTTTTGTTACATATATGTTGTATTTACAAGGAATGCTATATTTACAAGGAATGATTATTGTGTCATTTTATATAGCTATCACATACAGTTGATTTCTTCTTTTATTAAAGATTCCAAATCTATGCAAGACGGCTGGGGGGAGAGTGACGGGCCAGTGACAGGAACTCGCCATTCCAGCTGGGAAGAGGAGGATGATGGAGGAGTCTGGAACACTGCCGGCTCTCAGGGAAGCGCTTCCTCCCACAACTCAGCAAACTGGGGGCAAGGAGGAAAGAAACAAATGAAGGTAGTCTGCTTTGGGAATATTTGAGCTTGCTTATTCATTCATAGAAGGCAGAGCTGAGAATTTTTTAGTAGAAGTAGGGCAGCTAGAGTCCCTGAGGTCCTAAGTAAGAGAGAAAAATATTTTCTTGGGAACAAATAACTACTTCCTCTTTACCCCTCATGTTCCTTCCCCATGACTTTGAAACCACGGACCACAGAACTGTCGCTATGGGTAAAATGGAATTTTCAAAGATAGATTGTTTTTACTTTTAATTTCTATATTATAATTATTCTTTGGAAGCTTTCAAGGCATATTCTATAAATGTTTTATGCTATTGCGTTCTAAAGCCAAGGAAGTCCTTAGAGTAAATCTTCATGAATATGTATAGAAACCAAAGTAAGGTAGCTTCTCCAGTGGCAATCAGCATGGCTGATTTTTATCTAATTCAGGAAATTCCAAGGCCCAGAACCCTTCTCCCAACAGTGGCATTAAATACATTACATTGTTGTGCTGCCATCACCACCTATCCACAAAACTCTTTTTATCTTGCAGAACAAACTCTTTATACCCATTAAACAGTAACTACCTATTCTCCCCTCCCTCCATTGAGGGGTGGGCTTGTTTTTTTTTACCTTTAAACATGTACCTGAACTTAAGTACCTTATTACTTTCAAGAATAATAAATTGATAGGACAAATATCAGAACACAAACAGAATTTTTTAACTGTAGAATGTACAAGTACACAAACCCCCATCACATCACCCCTACTCCCAGCAAGTCCGTGTCATAGTTCCACCTGCTTTCTCCATAGAAGTAAAAGTGGAGCTGGTGATTAGTGTCTTGTTCAGGGGAGAAACTCATTTGACCCATTAAGAAACAAACAAAAACTCATGTCTGCCTTATTTTGCAATAAGTCGGTGATGGTGTCTTCTGCTAGGCTTCTTTCCCATTGGGGACCCATGTCTTTTATACCGTGAAGCAAACGGATGAAAGTACTACATCGACCAGTTCTTCACTGTATCCACACAGAGAATAATGACCAGGTTAATATGGCTTCATGCACTAGCATCAAACATTTTTTTTATACCAACTGGCTTGGGTTACAAGGAGATATGAAAAGGGAAGGTACAAGCATGCAAACATTATAATTTATAAAATCTGACATTGACTGTAAATTTTTCCAGTTACTTTTAATTCAGTGTGACAAAAATAAAATAAGAATGAAAACATAGATATATCTAAGGCTTATTACTCTTTTAGACTAATATATAAAATATGAAAATAAACATCATTAAAGAGGAATAATTAGGGTTCAAAAAGGTAAACCCTTGGTTCTCTGCTTTCAATCTGTGTTTATGTAACTCAGATATGAAGTTGAAAAAATAAATGATTTGATTCTGACGTTACATATTTCATTTCTGTAGTGCGCACTGAAAGGAGGAAACAATGATTCATGGATGAATCCTATTGCCAAACAGTTTTCAAATATGGGATTGCTGGTACGTTTTATCTTTTCCTATGTGTAATGTATCCCGACTTTTAATTTTAGTACAAATTTTAAGACTATTGCCACATATAGTACAATTTGCAGATATGGAAACTCGTTAAACAGTGTTCCTGGTTTGGATTAGATTTGTTTTCTGTTCTTTTATTCTTAATCAAATACTCCAATATTTAAAGGTTATTGTGTATGTTTTTAAGTTGTAGTCCTTGTATTTTTTTCTTTATGCAAGTAGGGAAAAAAGAAACAGGCACTTAAAATTGGTACAGTTTTCCCAACAACTGTACCAGTTTTAAAAGACAACAATAGCAAAGTAACCAGAGAGATTATTTGTGATAAATTATGTAGGGAATTCTTGTAGAATTTCTAATTTCTTCTCTCTTGGGAACATTCTGGGGACACCCTGGCCCTGGTTGCCAAAAGACAAAAATGACTTTGACTTGGCCGCACATTTCCAGATTTGATGACTTGACAAGTCACGAGAAGAAGTTGTCATCATTTGGCTGCCACTTATGAAATTTGATCCTGAGCTGACTTGAACTTGAGGACAGGGGTTTATTTCTATAAGCAGCTGTTTAGCTATTGCTCAGTCCATAGATTTACTGAAACTAATTCTATGTGAAAATTGAATTTAGGAATATAGGTACCAGCAGCAATCAAAAGTATTATTGTCTTTATTCCAAGTGTTATTGTCCTTATATAGTGCCAGTAGTAAAATGGGACTATTACATGAATAATGCCATTTCTTCTCCGGTTCAAACATTTAATTCAAACCTTTAATTTTCCCTCATTGTTCTTTACTTTTCAGAATCAAACTGAAGATAATCCAAGCAGCAAAATGGATTTGTCTGTAGGTGTGTATCACTCCACTAATATGAATGGAATATTTTTCTTAACGACATCCTGTTGGGATCCCCTGCTCAGTTTGAGTTGGGATGGATGCAGTTCAGTAGACACGTATTGAACACTTACTCTGTGGAAAGGTACTGTGCCAGACACTAGGTAGGGCTTGAAAACTCAAATGACTGCAAGAGCCAGGAAAGTAATGTAAATGAGTGGTGTGTGCCAAGTATAAGAAATCGGGACTTGGAGGCTACTGGTGAGCTGTGGAGAGTGGATGTACCACCTAAAGGAATCAGCCTTGCTCGCTCTTAGCAGTTGTTGCCATGGAGGAGCTCAGACTCAGCAATAAGACTTTTGCCAGATCTTCCGGTTTTTGAAGAGAGGCCAGAAGAAATTCAGATGTATATTGATACCCTGATTTTTAAATATTGGAAGCTAATTCCGGTTTTTAAAAATGCTGTGTGTGGCCAAACAAAATATGTCTGTGGCCCTGCCAGACTCAGCTCTCAGGTTGCCAGTCCTGCCTGCCCTGGGATGTTTCATTACTGACTGACTCTCCCATTACAAGTGGAGCAGATGCAGGCTCAGCCCTTTGTCTGTGGGATCTTCAGATGCTGCTGCTCACCTTCTTAAAAAGAATCAAAAACCAAGAAGAAAGCAAAACAGTACTGGATAATGACATAGTCTTTGATCTGTGATATTTTAAATATGAGAATAACTAGGAATAAGCTTCTGGGGCACTCATCATGTCAGTGTACAATAGCAAATTTGTAAAGCTGTGAAAGAAAAGGGGAAATAATCATTGCACCTGGGAGTTACACGGCACTAGTCATGTGGCACACCGTCTCCTGTGTTCAAGTTCTAAATTTTAGAGGCAACAGTTATGCCTCTTTGATCTTTTTATTCATAACTAGAGGCCCGGTGCACGAAATTCGTGAAAAAATAGTCCTGCCTTCCCCTGGCTGCCGGCACCGGCTTCCTCTGGCACCTGAGACCCGGGCTTCCCTCCGGCCACCAGCAGGCACCCGGGCTTCCCTCTGGCCATCGGCTTCGTCTGGAAGGACATCCGGTCTAATTAGCATATTACGCTTTTATTGTTATAGATAACTGTGTTTCACAACCCCACTCATTTGTCTCTAACAGATGCTATAATAGCAGCAAGAGACAAATTCTGTCACTGAGGACGTTTGAATGTATGAGCAAGACATACTCATCAAACATATCAATAGCCAGAATAAAATTTTTCAAGTCAGATTTTTACCAGGTTAGCCCTAAGGTTGTCTTTCAGTCTTCCATAGAAAACAAACTACAACTGACACATGTTGGGTTTGTTTGTTTGTGTTGTTCTTTTAATTAAACAAAAAGGACCCACGTGTTCCAGGGAGGATCACCAGCAGCCAGAACCATTGAGAGTTCTTTTGATCTTATACCCAGCACCCCAGGGGTAGGTCACTCTTGTTCATGAGGGAGACATTGATTCTTGAAATTTTTCTGTGGTACCTTTCAGGGAGCCTTACAGATAAAAAATTTGATGTGGACAAGCGAGCAATGAATCTCGGGGATTTTAATGATATCATGAGGAAGGATCGATCTGGGTTCCGTCCACCTAATTCCAAAGACATGGGAACCACAGATAGTGGGCCTTATTTTGAGAAGGTGAGTTGAATCCTTTATTTAAGATAATTCATGAGAACCACTTTGGTTTCTATTTGTCTTTTGATAATTCCAGGAGGAAGCATAGAATTATTGAACTAAATTAATGAATAAGACATAAACATCATCTGGTGACATGAAAACAGTTGATTTCAACCGGTGATGATGCAGGAGCTAGAACCATGTCTTTAGGTATCGATATGAGATTGTGAAGAAGGTCCAAGTTTTAGAAAGTTTATGAAGTTTGGAGAAGAGAAATTGTCTTAACTATATACATAGTGAGGGAAATGAAAACATGTAGAAGAAATTTTAGAGACATTTCTGAATTATTTTTTCTGCTACTTTTTGTGCAGTTGAAAATTAAATTTCAATATCTTATGCAAATACTCTGTGTCTCCGAAAGCCTTGCCTTCTAGCTGTCATGAGGACCCAAAACTTTCTCCTTTGCTATTCCTGAGTATTCTTTGCTGATCTTTTTTCATTTCTTTAGTGATCTATTTAGTTACAGTGGTATAATTTCATACTCTTAGCTACCTGATTTAAATAAATCATGTATACCTATTTGTTTTGATTTTTAACAATTCTAATGGAGGAGATTATTCCTGAATTCAGAATACCAGCTTGCAGTGTTCGTGGTCTTCAGAAAGCAGTTAAAACCAAAATTTTTAGATCTAGCACATTTTTGACACCATTGATGCTGGCCCAACATATTCACAAGAAGATTTACTCTGGCTTCTATTTCTGCAGCTGCAAAGACTAATCAATATTAGATGCATAAAAATAAAGTGTCTGGCAATTTTTGTCTTAGTGCAGTGGACAGAATGTGTTACTAACTTAGAGGATAATAAAAATCTGTATCAAAGAAGATGACAGATGGTGTCTGTTGGGCAAAGTGTGATGATTATTATCAGATCCAAATTCTGTCCTTGTTTATTGCTAATACACTCTAACATTGTTTATTCCTAGTGTTTTCTCTCTTTTCCCTTCTTGCATTCTGTTGCTTCACTAACCAACCCTGGTGATTGGCTAACTACTACTTTTCAGCTGACTTTGCCTTTCTCCAATCAAGATGGGTGCCTTGGGGATGAGGCTCCCTGCTCTCCCTTCTCCCCTTCTCCCAGCTACAAGCTGTCTCCCTCTGGTTCCACACTACCCAACGTCAGCCTTGGAGCAATCGGCACAGGGCTCAACCCCCAAAACTTCGCTGCTAGACAAGTAAGGAGGCCTCTCAAATTTATAACTGCTTGACTGTGGCCTCGCCTTGGCCCTGGTCTGAAGTTTATTGCATCATTTGTCTGTCTTGGGAAATTTGTTGATTACTGAATGCACAGAATGATATTAAGTATAGACTTTAGATCTTTCAGCCCATAGAACCCATCTCTCTTCATGTTTCTCAACATGGATTTTATTTTAAATCTGTTTCTTTTGTCTTCTCATTCCCTGCTCTCTAGTTAACTAAAAACTGCCTAAGGAAAATGTTAAAGAGGCTACATAGGTAACTTACATCTAATTTGGCAACATATTTGCCATTTTTAACATTATATTAAATGTCAGGTACTAATACTTTTAAGGTATTTTCAATTTAATAAAACTGCTAATTGAGGGCGACAGCATCTTAAAATCTAGTGTCTTTAAAGTGTGAAACATAATAATTACCCAGAGAAAGTTAACTTTATTAGGTAACTAAGCTCTGAGAAGATGCTGCTGCTCAGACGTGGCAGTGTTTCCCTCAGCCTGGAGCAGCCCCTCCCCTAGGGTCTGATCTGTGAGTGTCTGGGTAAGGCCAGGCCATAGAAACAAGACGGGAAAGGCTGGCATGGTGATGCCCACTTGCTTTCACAGGCCTGAGGGGACGCAGCAGGCCTTTGTCTGTCACCCTGCAGGAGCTCTGTTGCAATTTTTGTTGAGAAAACCAGGAATTTGGAGACAATTCCTTTATGACAGTGACTCCACGATGATATTTTCCTAGTCATAGTTCTGTGACTTTCATCTCAGGATGTCAGGGAAGGACATTGAATTTTTAGTTGCACTCATTTTATTTCCACATGGCTTTTCACATATAAAGAATGCTATAAAACATCTCTTACACCATAGTCCTCACAATGCATGTAGTTCTTTCGTATGCTTTTTAATTATTGCCTTAGCATATTTTAAAAAATGGATATTATATCCATGTGTTCATATTGGTTACAGCACATTTTTAATGGATTATACCATATCCATGTGTTCAGATTGGTTATCTCTAGATTGGGAGTTACAGGTAATATTTTTCCTTTATATTTCGTTGTTTCTCTTAATGTTTCCACAGAGGATATGGATATGTATAACTTATATTAACATAGAAGAACAATTATATCAGTGTTTGGGGGGGCCCTTTGGTCTGCGGTCGAGGTATAGAAAATCTAAAGTAGTCAAACACTCTTCGTTGGTGGTAATTATGAACATGCTTCCAGGGTCACATGGGAATCAAATGCTGTTCTACTTAAGCGTTAGTATAACTGGCCGGCCAACCCCGCTGTGCACTGGGCTCTGTGAAAAGGCCATTCCTCCTTGCCTGTTGGTATGAGGAATGCTGCAGAGTCCATCGTGAGCCAGGTCAACACACGCACTCTATCCAAATGTGTTCATGGTTTTTCCATAGTGTTTTTTAAATACAGACTTAAAATGTAAGCTTTTTCTTTTCAAATCACATAAGATTTCAGTCAGCTTGGTAGCTCTTTTTATTGTATGTACCTTTGTATGTTAAACCCTGTAGTTGTGGCAAATTTCACCAATACTTATGAGAACGCAGGTCATCATAAAAGCCTCACATATCACAGTAAAGTTTTAGACATCATTAACTTGTGTACATTTTGGTGACCATTTTCCTAATTTCTAAAAGACTCGGCCTGTATGATTGTCACTAAATACATTGCTGGGCACAATAGCTACTTCTGAGCTAAGAAAATTGACTAGCTTGTAAAGCCAACATTTCATATAAAAAAATACAGAGGAAAAAAATAGAGAAGGTATTTTTTTAAAAAATATATTTTATTGATTTTTTTACAGAGAGGAAGGGGAAGGGATAGAGAGTTAGAAACATCGATCAGCTGCCTCCTGCACACTCCCCACTGGGGATGTGCCCGCAACCCAGGTACATGCCCTTGACCGGAATTGAACCTGGGACCTTCCAGTCCGCAGGCCGACACTCTATCCACTGAGCCAAACCGGTTAGGGCGAGAAGATATTTTTTGATAGAATACTGTTGACTTCTCTATAATAGTGACCACATCAGATATATCAAACGGCTTGGTGTAGCTTTAGAGACATTTGATAATGAAAACCTAAAATCTTCGGTGGAAGTGAGGTAGAATCTGTCTACTAGGCATAGAAAGGAGGGCTTGATTTTACAAAAACTAAAAATAGCAAGTTCCTTTTTTTTAAATGTATTTTTATTGATTTCAGAGAGGAAGGGAGAGATAGAAACATCAATGATGAGAAAGAATCATTGATCGGCTGCCTCCTGCACACCCCCTACTGGGGATCAAGCCCGCAACCCAGGCATATGCCCTTGACTGGAATCCAACCCCGGGCCCTTCAGTCCGCAGGCGGACACTATCCACTGAGCCAGACCAGCTAGGGCAGCAAGTTCCTTTTAATACTTCTTACCAAAAGAGATTAAAATTTAAAATGACCCTCACAAAGCAGCTTTGGACTTACTAAAACATGGAATATGGCAAGGACTTTAGCTACCAGAAACCCCACCATTCAGGGACCAGTCCATATGAATAATTAACATGTAATACAAGATTATTAGTTTGATAGTAAATGTCAGTGAGAACAGTCTTAGCAAAATATTCCTCAGACCAGCGGTTGCCAACCTTTCAGACCTCGCAGACCACCAGAAAGTGACCGCTGCTAGACCACTCGGCACCTTAGATCACTCAGCCATCCTGACCTTGCAGAATATTCTTAGCAAAATAAATGCTTCCTGTTTTTCTAGGAATGATTAGTAGCTAAGCTATTGACTACTACCATGGCCACAGAAAAGTTAGAGCTGAGTCATTTCACCTTATGGTGACACTTTGATTATTAAGACAGGAGAAAAAGAGATATTCAAGTTTTTAGAATTAGTATTTTCTTGTTTAAACAATTCTTTGGGAGATTTAAAATTTATGGTGAATCTTTGATTTTCTTTTTAGATAGACACAGATTTTTTATTGCCATTTCTACTTTATGTTCATAATCATTTTTATTTTTCAGTGCTTTCAAGTTTATTAATTTCCTTGTAGCATTCTCTTAATCTGTTTTAAATCATTAAGCCATCAAAATGTCTTTAGTATTCTAGAACTTAATGCCATTACAAAATTTTTTAAAATACCTTATCCCCACGATTTCAGGGATAAGATGACGGTGGTTCCTTCGGTTCATTGTACACATGCTTGGTATAAGCAATGGTATAGCTGTCTTCACTGATGATGTTCAGTGGGACATCTTCAACTAGACGAAATTGGTGGGTCATGGATGTTTGCAAATGATGTACTCATCCTACAGACCAGGGCTTTATTGAGCTTTGGGAATACAAAGAAGGACATGTGATGGGAAGACCGAATGAAAAATAACTAAAATGTAATTTGATGATGGACATTATCAGAGAGTTTTAAAGTGTTTTGAGGACATAGAGGTGGGCTTAGTTAATTTGAATGTGGAATGAGGAAGAAGGTTTGGGGGAAAACTTTCTTAGTGAGGACGACCCCTGAGCTGGGCCTTGAAGAGGCCAAGTGAAGGTGGTGTAGAAAGCTGCCTCATTCAGAGGGAACACAGTGTCAAGTATGGTGTGTGGTGTCTTTGCTGAAGGACTTTTCTCAGAAAGGAAGGGCCACACAGCCCCGCTTTCTATAGCATTTTGGAATAGTCTTAAAGTGCTCCAGTGAGTTGGTCCTCCAGAAACCAGGCAGTTAAGTTTCTTTATTAACTAGACTAAGAGTTGTACATTTGAACGGGAAGTTACAGGTGAGTAACGTTTGTTTTGGTGTCCCTGTAAAGATTTTTCTCTTATCCCCGTTCTTTTCATCTCGATCTATGATTGATTCATAATTATGGTCTCATCTAGCAAAGAAGGGACCAAGCAGACCCAAGACAGGGAAGGGTATTCAGATCTGGAGTAGGGTTCTCATGGAACTGGGCTGGGCTCATAATTGGTTGGCACTGATTTTATGATTGAACTAACCAGAGAACTAATATCATGTGTTGTTTCACAGTAATATTATTCGTAAGCCTGCATTTTTACTCAGTTGCCTTTCAAGATGGATCTTAATTTATAAGGCTTGAGAATAAATATGGTAAACTCAATCTTAAAGAAAGTTGAAATAAATCTTATATGGCCTGTGCCTTTCAATACAAAAAAAAAAAAAAAGAATGAAATGAGTGCCTTTTCTAACATTTGACTAAATTTAACCCTTTTGGTTTATGGAGTTAATCGGATTACGGGGTGGTAATGATATGGCTATGATTGAGTTTGAATAATATTCCTGAGCATTCCAAGATCAGGAACTTTTCAGGTATAAAATTCTGTGATTCAATGGAAAATAAGATATGATTCTTCTGAGGGATAGAAAATCTGGACTGTTTCTTATTTGCATGTTCTTATATTAACAAAAAGCCTTACTGTTGCATTATGTTTGCAGGGTGGCAATCATGGTTTGTTTGGAAATAGCACAGCACAATCGAGAGGTATGCACACACCAGTGCAGCCACTAAATTCTTCTCCTAGTCTCCGGGCGCAAGTGCCTCCCCAGTTTATTTCCCCCCAGGTAAGCAGTTGTGTGTTTCCACAATTCAAAAGTAAATCCCATTCGTGTGGTTGACTGGTTTTGTGGGCATAAAGGGAATAATAGTAGTCTTAAATTTGAAAAATCCAAATACCAAAGATCAAGATTTTTAAAACAAAATATCAATCTTTTTTATTGTATTGTACATACAAAGTAGATGTTTTTGCATGAAAAGCATTATGGTTATGTTTCTTTTACATCATATATTTTTCTAATACTGTATTGGTTTTTTAATTATATATGATTAAAACTGCTTTATAAATTCTGTTGTGTCAGTATTCAGAAGTGGGTTGCCCTCAAGGATTCACCCACAGATGAACCAGAAAATTGCCAGATTCTGATTTTTCTGCAAAGTTTTGAGGCGCTATCTGCTAAAATACAGACTAGGTGCTCTGGGGGGAGTTTTAGAACTAAAGAAGTCGCAGAGACTTGTTCCTGGAGCAGCTCTGTAAGGCAGTCTCTGGGAACCATGGGAACTTTCTGGGTCCATTTCTTAATAGGAGATAGGGAGTAAGTTTTTTGGGGGGTACAGGTGAGAGATTTGTGCCAATCTACCACATTCTGTCCCTGATACCTCTCAGGAACAAGTAAAAGCTGATAAGCTTGTGTAAGGGTTCAGTGTGTGACCTTAGTCTCCCTAGAATGTTACTTTAATGAACTAAGTTAGAGCAAGAGCTTTGAGTCCCATCCTACAAAAAGGGGTGAGGCAGCCGAAACCGGTTTGGCTCAGTGGATAGAGCGTCAGCCTGCGGACTGAAGGGTCCCGGGTTCGATTCCGGTCAAGGGCATGTACCTTGGTTGCGGGCACATCCCCAGTGGGAGGTGTGCAGGAGGCAGCTGATCGATGTTTCTCTCTCATCGATGTTTCTAGCTCTCTATCCCTCTCCCTTCCTCTCTGTGAAATATCAATAAAATATATTTTTTTAAAAAAAGGGAGGGTGAGGCAATTATTAGATCCAGCAAACTGGTTGTAAAAGGTCGGATTTTGTTTAGTTTTTTGAAATGTCTTTCAAGACTAAAGCTTAAAATGTTTATCTGAAACCATAATCTATAGATTTCAAATCCTGTTTTTGCCATTAAATCCGTATCTATCTTAGTAGAGGAAGAAATGTTCATTGTGTGGCCCCCTCTGAGTGTCTCTCATCCCCTTTATGCTCTCCTAAGTTCCAGTCATACTTCATGTCGCATACAATGGTGTGTCCTCCAGACAAATCTGTCCCTGACTTCCCCAGTACTTGCGGTGACAGTATCTTAATCCTTGGAGCACTTTCTAGTATGCCTTAGTATCGGATCAGCAGTCATTCATGGTTAGTGAATATCTGCAGTGTGCCAGATAGTGTGTTGACAATGCACATCTCTGCCTCCTGGAGTTGAAGAGTAGGCAGAAAGTGTGATAAATGTTGTATAGAAATGCTTAACAGAGTTTGGGGAGTTGGACAAGGCCTCACACTAGCAGTGACATTTAAGCTGGTTCTTGAAGCATGAGTCACAGTTTGCTGGGCACAGCCAGATTAATGGTGCCTTCTAAGCAGCAGGAGCAGCTTGTGTAAAAGACAGGAATATCTGGAAGAAAATGGCACGTTCAGGGAAATGCATTTAATTTGAATGATTAGTTTGAGCTTGTGGAAGCATATAGTTGCCGTCTAGAGTAGAATAGGAAGAAGCTAATCAGGAAGTTTGGAACCAAATTTGGAAAAACTTTGCATTGCTAAGGAGTTTAGACTTTGTCCTTGGTCTGCATGGTTTATAACCATTATTTGGGCTATTCCTTAAAAAATATTTGAGTTCCTAGGTCTCCCCCAGGATAGATACTGAGACAGAATCTTGGGTATTGGAACCTATTTACCCCCAGGTGATTTTGATGTGTACCCTAAAGTTTGGCTGCAACTGCTATAGATCATATACTATTGGGCAAGATTTACTTAGCCGAGTGACAGTGTAGGAAAATTTATGTTTTAGAAAGTTAACACTGACAGTAACAACATAGAGGACATGTTTGAATGGCAGAATTATTAGAGCAAAGGAGATCAGTCACGAGGCTAGTCCAGGAGTTCAGTGGCAGTGGGAATTAAAACCTTCTTGTGAAGGTCACCAAGGATCTTTGTGTTGTAGAATACAATGGTCTATTCTCTAGTTTCTTCTTATTCAGTGTATCAGCAGCATTTGACACAGTCGGTCACTCCCTCTTTTTTTTTTTTTTTTTTTACTGTTAAATTGTTTATTTTTATTATAATTTCTTATTTATCTCTTGTCTTATTTTCCAAAATAATAAACGGCAAGTAAACATTTACTCTCTGTCCAGTCACAATAAAAATTGCCTTTATTGCCCTGGCTGGTATGGCTCAGTGGATAGAGCGTTGGCCTGCAGACTGAGGGGTCCCAGATTCGGTTCCAGTCAAGGGCATGTGCCTGGGTTGTAGACTCGGTCGCCAGTGGGGGGCGTGCGGGAGGCGGCCGATCAATGATTCTCTCTCGTCATTGATGTTTCTCTCTATCCCTTCTTCTCTGAAATCAATAAAAAATATAAAATAATAATAAAAAGAAAAATAAATAAAAGAAATTTTTTTAATTGCCTTTATTTCTCATTACCATCTTTGCTCACTCTTCAACAGAAATAATATTCTGTGCTCTAAATTTTTTTTTTTTTTAAATATATTTTATTGATATTTTTACAGAGAGGAAGGGAGAGGGATAGAAAGCTAGAAACATCGATGAGAGAGAAACATCGATCAGCTGCCTCCTGCACACCCCCCACTGGGGATGTGCCTGCAGCCAAGGTACATGCCCTTGACCGGAATCGAACCCGGGACCCTTCAGTCCGCAGGCCGACGCTCTATCCACTGAGCCAAACCGGTTTCGGCCTGTGCTCTAAATTTAATACAATGTCCTGATGTACCTCACCTGACATCAAGCATGAAATAAGTAGGTAGCAATAGCCGGAGATACTTTTCTCTGGGGAATATTCAGTGTTATTAAGGAAAGAAGGGCATAGCACTTTGTACTAGGGACTCAACCAAGTATGTATGCTAGCAAAAAGGGGCTTAACTTGGGAAGTCATTTTTATTTATATTTTAAATCATTTTTTATTTTTCAATTACAGTTGACATACAATATTATGTTAGTTTTAGGTGTACACCCCAGTGATTAGACATTATATAACTTACTAAGTGATCATCCCAATAGATCTTGTACCCATCTGACACCATACATAGTTATTAGAATATTATTGACTGCTAGAAGCCCAGTGCCCAAAATTCATGCAAGGGGCTTGGCCCCCGCCGCCATGGTGGCTGCCTTGGTCCTCGCCCACCACAGCACGGCGGCAGGGGTCATCAGGTTAATTAGCATAATACGCTTTTATTATTATAAATATTCCCTATGCTGTACTTTACATTCCCATGACCGTTCTGTTACTTCCAATTTGTATTGCTTAATCCCTTCACCCTTTTCACCTAATCCCCTATCCTCCCCCAAATCGTTTTCTGTATCTATAAGTCTGTTTCTGTTCTGATTGTTTGTTTTTTAGATTCAGTTGTTGATAGATATGTACTTACTGCCATTTTATTGTTTATATCTTTATCTTTTTTCTTCTTCCTACAGAAGACCCCTTAACATTTCATGTACTACTGGTTTGGTGGTAATAAACTTCTTTAGCTATTTTTTTTTGGGGGGGGGATAAGCTCTTTATATGTCCTTCAATTCTAAATGGTAGCTTTGCTGAGTAGAGTAATCTTGGTTGTAGGTCCTTTTCATCATTTTGAATATTTTTTGCCAATCCCTTCTGTCCTGCAAAGTTTCTGTTAAAAAATCAACTTACAGTCTAATGTGAGCTCCCTTGTAGGTAACTAACTGCTTTTCTCTTGATGCTTTTAAGATTCTCTCTTAGTCTTTAACCTATGTATTTTAATTATGATGTGTCTTGGTGTGGGCCTCTGAGTTCATCTTGTTCTCTCAAGTTCATCTACTAAGTTCATTGAGCATCCTTATAACCAATGTTTTGGACTCTGCATCTAGTACATTGCTTATCTCCATTTTTATTTAGTTCTTTTTCTGGAGTTTTGTTCTGTTCTTTCTTTTGGGACATGTGTCTTTATCTCCTCATTTTGGCAGCTTCCCTGTGTTTGTTTCTATATATTCAGCAGAGTTGCTACACTTCCTGGGCTTGGTAAAGTGGCCTAATGTAGTAGGTGTCCTGTAGGGTCCAGTGGCACAGCCTCCCTGTCATCTGAGCTGGGCACTCCAAGTTCTTCCCCCTCCACCCCCCCACTGTGTGAGCTTTGTACACTCTCCTGTTGTAGTTGAACCTTGATTGCTGTTGGCACATCAATGGGATCATCTGTGCAAGAGCCCACCCCACAGAGCAGGACTTACTTCAGCCGGGCTCTGGTGCCTGCTGAGTCCACCCCTTGAGTGTGTCGCTTGTGGAGGTGGTTCGGAGGTGGTGCTTCATCGTGGTCTGAAGCTTTTCCCCAGGTACTGTGGGTCTGGGGCCTCCCAGAAGGCATAAGCCAAGGTTATCCACAACCTATGTTCTGCCAGGGGCCACTTGGCCTGAGCTACAAAGTGATCTGCAGATGGCTGCTACCTGTGCTAGACTTGGAGGTACCCAGTAAAGGCCAAGCTGCAAACCAAGGCTTGCTGCCCTAGTGCCAGGATTGGGGCCACTTAGAGGTACGGGGCACGCTAAAGTGAGATGCTGCTTGTTTGAGAGGTTTTAGGAAAGTCTGAAGCATGAGCCAAGACAGGCCATTCAAATGCAAAAGCCACTGGAAATAGTGTGGGTGGGCTCAGCAAATTGATGGGGTGGTGTCTCAGGGAATCACCAGGGCAGAGCAAACAGTGATAGCCAGGTTGAGGAGGCTCAGATATGGCACCCACCTACTAGCTCTTTGCGGGAAGGGCTTGGAAAGAGAAATGTGGCCTCTGCCAGCATTTCTGTCTGGGAGAAAGCTGCCCCACCAGCCCTCTCCCAATGCCAGACACTTCATTTCCTCCCCGTATATTCCTGGTGCCTTCCAAGTTGCTGCCCCAGCACTGGAACTCAGAGCACTCCCTCCTTTTTTGAAACACTTAATTCATTTGGCTTTCAGACTCCTTCTATATTGGTTCTCCAGCTACCTCTTCTCCATCTCCTTTATAAGTTTCTTCTCACTCTTTAACCTTTAAACATCAGAGTGCCCCTTTCTCAAACTTCGAACCTCCTTTCACCATCTACAGTGACTGCTAGGTGATCTCACCCAGTGGAATGGCTTGAAATACTTACGAGTTCCAAAATTGTGTCTTTAGCATAGATCCCTCTTCTTAACTCCACAGACTTCTGGGGCTCTCTATTAGGATGTCTTTGGCATCTCAGATTAACATGTCCAAAACAGAGCTTCTGACTTCACCCCACACTCCCCTCAAAAACATCCTCTTCCTCCAAGTAAACGGTACTCTCATTCTGCAAGTGTTCAGGTCACAGACCTGAGACCTAATTGTCCATCTTCTCACAGTGCACATCCAGTCCGTCAACAAATCCTTCCCTCACAACTTTATCCAGAATGTGACCAATTCTTACCACTTCCTCTAATATGACCCGTGGCCAAGTCACCGCCATTTCTCTCCTAGAAATGGCCTCCTGACTTCTAAAACTGCGCTGTGTGATGCAGCCATTAGCCACCTGAGCACTTGAAATAAGACTAGTCAAATGCAAGAACTAAATTTTTAATTTTAATTAATTTAAATAGCCACCACTAGTCAGTGGCTACTATATGGACAGTACAGATATAGAACGTTTATATCAATGTAGAAAGTTAAGGTAAATCAAGTTACTATTCAACTGGGTATCAGTCCTCTTATTGCTCTCTCTCACTAAGAACACAAAGCCAACTCTTAACTGGGGTCTTTAGGCTCTTGGTGATATCCCCACCTCTATCTGCCACGCCCATTTGTTCAGGCCTCTCCTTCCAGCAGGCCCCAGCACACTGAGCATGTTCCTGGATCGATCTCCCAGATTGTCACATGACTTCATCTTTATTTCCTTTGGATCTGTGCTTCAGTGCCCCCTTATCAGAGGGGCTTTCTCAGGCCACCACCACCCACTGTTACTCTCTCTCCCCTGAGCATGGATTTTGATTGAGCTCAGTAAATTTATGTCAAGTCATGGGAAGATGCATTTCTGAATGATTTAGGAAATGGAATTGTTAGGAAAGCACAATTAAATTCATCTAGGAGACGTAGTTAAGGCTGCAAATTTCGTTATGACCAAAGTATGTGTTCTACTTGGAAAATAAAAATACTTGTGTTCTCCTACATTTTTGAAATTTGTTTATTTAGCAAAATGTGATTAACATAAGGGCAGTCAGTATTTAATGTACACATAGAAAGAAGACATTGAAACTAATCTTTACGATTTGTTACTACAAATGTTCCAGGCCTTGGGTTTTTCTACCTTAGATATTCAGCAAGTAACATATTCTAGCAAGCTTTTGTCTTGCTTTTAAATTGCTGTCATTTTGCACCTGCAGTGCTTCGTTTGCTGCCATATTGGCTCCAACTAGATCTTCACTTTCTCCAACCCAGCTAGAAATTGATGGCTTTCAAGCCAGAGTAATTAACTCCCTGCTATGGGAATGTGCAGACCTGCACTTTAATTACTCTGCAACCCAGGTACAAATAGCCACTTGCCAGGAGCTAGTCATGCTTCTCTCTGGTCCTTCTGTATCATCAGAGAAGGGCTGTACACGTGCAATCTGAAGAAGGGAACGGTTGAGCAAAGCTAGATAGCAAGTCCTCAAAGTGTAACTTTTATAGTCCTTGTAACTGCCAACTTGTGAAACCTGTGAGATGCTGGCATTTAAATTAAATTATAAAATGATCTTGTGTTAGCGTTTCTTTACTTTGTAGTCTTTGTGTCTGTCCATCCTTAAACAATATATTGTTTCATTTTGCCTTTTTTGCACTTTATGTAATGAAACCATACAGCGTATAGCTTTCTCTGACTATTTTTACTTGGCAATGTTTCTGAGATTTTCCCACGTTGATTTGAGCAGTTGCACTTCATATAGTATTTCATGGCATGAATACACCATCATATATTTACCAATTCTATCAGTAGACATTTGGGCTGTTTCCAGATTTTTGCTATTATGGGCAGTGTTGTTATGGATATTCTTATATTTCTCTCCTAGGATGAATTTCTTTAGGTTACTGCAATGCCATGGGCATGTTTACTTGGAATGGTAGTTTCTTTTGCTAATTTTGAGTAGTAGGAATAGTAAGGGGAGGAAGTAATAGTCTCTTGGCAAGGGAAGGCATACATTCTCAAGAGAAATGCGTTGATCAGGAGACTAGCTGATTTGTTCAGTAGAACTTTTAAAACTGACTGAAGAAGTGGGGAGAAATGAAAGTTCAGACAATGGCTTTTTATTTTGGAGGCCAGTAGATTGGGAAACAAGTGGAGGGGATTTCCCATGAATCATAGAAAAAAGCCTTGCTTGGAAAAGAAGTTAGAAACAGTGGTCGAGAATAGCACTGTCCAAGAGAAATATAAGTGAGCCACATAATGTAATGTGAAGGTTTTAGTAGCCACATTTAAAAAGATAAAAAGAGCCCAGCCAGGTGGCTCAGTTGGTTGTCATCCATCCATGTACCAAAATGATTGCGGGTCCCAGTCAGAGCACATACCTACATTGTGGGTTCAAACCCTGGTTGGAGTGCATTTGGGAATCAACCAATTGATGTTACTCTCTAATGTCAATGTTTCTCTCTCACCGCCACCACCCCCACCTCTCTCTCCCGATCCCTCTCTCCAAAATCAGTAAAAATATTTGTTTAAAAAAAGAAAGAATCATAGCTTACTAACAAGTTTTGATTTAACTCACTAACAAGTTTTGATTTAACTCATTTTCTTCTTTGATTGGTAAAAAAAAAAAAAAATCTTGGATTATAAGAATGATACAGTTGGATCTCTATTTTGACCAGCCAATTGACAAGCTATCTCTTTGTTTCAGACAAGGTAGAAAAATGTAGGCTAAATGCTGAAACAGTTGTGTGGATTAGTAAATGACTGACTGACTATTCCCAAGCTGATCAGTTTCAGGTTGGAAAGGAGTTTTTGTTGCCAGTTTTTGTTGCTAGATTATCCTTAGCTCTGTCAAGTTCAACATTCTCATCGATGATCAGATAGGGAAACAAAAACTGGGAATCTATATACATAAAAGCCTAATATGCAAAGTGTCCCCTCTGGAGTTCAACTCACCAGGAGTTCGCTATGACGTGCACTGACCACCAGGGGGCCACATGGAGCGAAGGAAGGCCCCAGCTGGCAGCCGGCAGCCACTAGGGACTCTACCCATGCACAAATTTCGTGCACTGGGCCTCTAGTAAGTAGAATAATAAGACAGAAAATAATTTGATGGAGTGACTCTTAATAAGTTAAAATAGAGTGTTCACTTAATAGGTATTTATCAAGCATCTACTATGTGCCATGCACATAAAGATAAATGTAAGGTCCTAAGATCAAATCATCCTATCTAATAAAGAGGGAATATGCTAACTAACCATCACACCCTCACAAAGATGGCAGCACCCACAGCTAATAAGGAGGGAATATGCTAATTGACTGCCACGCCCTCAAAGATGGCGGCACCCGCAGCCACAAGATGGTGGCACCCAGTCCCCTCAGCCCCACCGGGGCGGCAGGCGTGCAGCACAGCCCGGCCCACTCCCAGGCGTGTCCGGCCACTCCGCGCGCCTGCCTCCAGAGTCCCCCAGTCCCCCAGCCGCTCAGGGCCAGCCCGAGGCACAGGCAAGCCTTGGATGGCGGCTGCCCAGCCGCCCAAGGCTTATGCTGCTGGCAGTGGCAGCAGCAGAGGTGTGATTGGGGTGTTGCCTTCCCCTGATCGCTGGGTCGCCTCCCACCCCTGAGGGCTCCCGGACTGTGAGAGGGGGTAGGCCAGGCTGAGGGAACCCCCTCCAGTTCATGAATTTTCATGCACCAGGACTCCAGTAAATTAATAAAATTTCAAAACCTAGCTGCTTAAATATTATATAGGGGAGCAAAACATATTACAATATTGTAAATTTTATTTTTAAATATTGAGATTTTAATTGACAATAAGCTTATATATGCAATCATCAGAGAAACTGAGATCTTAGGCATCGTTAACAAAAGCATGGCTTTTAACAGAAGGGTTAGTGGTGGCCAGGTCTACTGAGTACTAGACTATTCTAGGAAATGGCTTTCTGTTGTGGGCTCTGCACTGAGAAATTGAATGAGATACAAGTGGGGAAAAAAAACAAACAAAACACATTTAGCCTAAAGATGAGACACAAGAGAACTGTAATCATTGTCTCTAGACATTGAAAAACCATCCTGAAGAATAAGAGCATATATGGGGTGCATTTCTAAGCACTTGACATGGATTAACTCATAAAATTCTCAAGCAATCACTGAAGTTAATATTATTATTCCAATTTTGGAGGTAAGGAAAATGAAGCTCGGAAAGGTTAAATAAGTAACTTGCCCTGAGTCACACGCCTCAGAAATGGCAGACCTATGCAGCCTGCCTCCAGAACTAAATAAACTCTTGACCAGTGGTGCTTCTTGCCGCTCATGGAAGAGGGATTAAGTTTGTTGTCCTTGGCACCAGCTGATTCAGTGGGTTCAGTGAAAGAATGTGCAGAGAAACTCAGTTCCAGTCAGATAAAACACCTTAAATGAGCAGTCCGAATACAGGAGGGAGTCCTGTGTCTACCCCTGGAGGTTCCTGCAGCCTAGCCTAGCTCACTCCTGAGAACCATGGAGGAGGAACCAGCTGAGCCAGTCAGTGTCTTTTCTTTATAAGTTGATATATGTTTTTATTTGTATAACAAATATTTTCTTTCAAGCATTTATTAAGTAGCTTTATACGGTTTGATATATTTTGTTTTATGGCACATTTTGAGTAATAATTTCTCAGACAAACGTCATATTGTCATTAAAATTTTCTGATCTTGCCGATGTTTTTCTGATTGTAAAGTTTATCATTTTTGTTGTAAAAAAATTGCAAAGTCTAATAAAAGAATTTAAAAGCTCATACACTATCACCACTCAGATAACCATTGTTAACTCTTTGATGTAATTTTCCCAATCATGTAATATTTTTCAAGGAAAAAATTGACTCTTGTTTTAGATCTATTAAGATTATTTCCACGCAAGAATAATTCATTTTGATAAATTCTGACAGTTCAACTTTTTTGTTCTTTTTATTATGTTTTTGGCTAGGTTTCTGCCTCAGTGCTCAAGCAGTTTCCCAACAGTGGCCTGAATCCAGGTCTTTTCAATGTGGGGCCCCAGTTATCTCCTCAACAAATTGCCATGCTGAGCCAGCTTCCACAGATTCCCCAGTTTCAGTTGGTAAGTAGCAGATTTTCCTCCTGTAAGTAAAAGGGCTATGTACTTTTTCTTTAACTTGATTTGCTACATTTTATGTGCGCTCATCTTGGGGGTAAAAAAGACCAATAGACCAAGAACTTGGTGGTACTTTCCTCGTGGACCCTTGATTCAGGAAGCTTAGGGCCTCTCTCTTTCTTCCCTGTAGGCATGTCAGCTTCTCTTGCAGCAGCAGCAGCAGCAACAGCAGCAGTTGTTACAGAACCAGAGAAAGATTTCTCAAGCTGTGCGCCAGCAGCAAGAGCAGCAGGTACATGGGATTGCAAGGGTCCCTCTCTAGTGCTTTTTGTAAGGAGTGCATTTCTACGAAACCTCTTTGATAGCAAAAACGAATCATATGTCATCTTTTCCTGTGAAGTTCGGGACATTGCCTTACCGTGTGTCTCTTCTCCCTTGGGCCTCCTTGCTCTGGACTGCCCGCCTCCAGCTGGCTCGAATGGTGAGTGCACTGCAACAGCAGCAGCAGCAGCAGAGGCAGCCGAGCATGAAGCATTCCCCGTCTCATCCCGTCGGGCCCAAGCCACATCTGGACAACATGGTACCCAACACTCTGAATGTGGGGCTCCCAGACCTTCAAACCAAAGGGCCAATACCTGGATATGGTTCCGGTAAGTTGTTAGTGATGAGAATTACCTTTTTTTTAAGCCTGTGGTAAGGATTGAACCTACATTACCCTCTGTTTTCATAACAGCCATGCAAAGTGTGTATAGTCTTATCTCTGTCTTACGGATGAGAGGTATCTGAGTTATCAACATCTGAGAGTTTCTGTAGGTTTCAGAAGCTTACCACACAGTGAGTAAATAGCAAAGACAGGGCTCCAACTTCTGACCAAAAAGCAGTCTTATTATATGGATAAATGGCAGTCTCCTTCCCCAGAAGTAGGAATTTTTAAAAACTGGTTTAAATGTTTGTATATGCTGTGAGTGCTACAGGTACCTGAGGTTATAACATGTTAAAATATATACAAGTTGAGGTGTTTAACTTGACTGATAAAATTACCTTCTCTTGAAAAAATAGAGAACTAAAATTAAATTTATAAGGCAAACTGATAAAATTCTTCTGATATTTGTATTTCATCTGATTTAAATAGAATTAGCACAAGTAAGGTTACACCTTTGACATTCATAAAGAATTTCTTGGCAGGCAAATCGTAGCTCTTTCAGAACTGAGGAACATGTTGTAAGCAGAATCCAATCAGTGAGGCAACAGTGATTTAAAAATAAATTTCAAAAATTAAAAACGTAGCACACACCACAGCGGATTTCTTCTCAGACTCACATTTAGATTTTATCTTGGTAAAGAAGGTACTCTACTATGCAAACTCAAAAGCAGGGAAACCTGAAATCCATGCTCCTAGGTGGCAGGGTGACCCTGGACAAGTGACCTTGCTCTCCGTGCTCTAGTCTGTGAGGCACCTACTTATATATGTTTTTATTTCTTTCAGAGAGAGGAAGGGAGAGGGGAAGAGAGAGAGAGAGAAACATCAGTGATGAGAGAGAATCATCTATTGGCTGCCTCCTGCACACCCGCTACTGGGGATCCAGCCTAGGTGTGTGCCCTGACCAGGAATTGAACCGGGACTTCCTGGTTCATGGGGTAACGCTCAACCACTAGCAACACTGGCCAGTCTCAATTATACTCTTTCTTAAAAATGACCCACCTGAGAACTGACTTAAATTCTATATATCCTTTCTACCACTTGACACAGAAGGGCAGACTCTCCACCATCCCATATCTTACTAGGGCATGCTCATCTGAGTATAGAACACCGGTTACCAGCAAGGAGGAAGCCTCCCATAATAACTAGTGAAGGTGTCATTATCTCCTGGGTTTCCAGTCTGCTGCTTCATCATGATTTCTGTTAAGGCTGAAGCTTGACATAAGAACCTGGGTGTTTCGGTATGTGTTGAGTTCTGAATTTAGACACCATATGCCAGGGGTAGGGAACCTTTTTTTCTGCCAAGGACCATTTGGATATTTATAACATCATTCGCAGGCCATACAAAATTATCAACTTAAAAATTAGACTGCTATATTTGGTCAAACATTTAATTAACTCACCCCTAATGCCTTGGCAGAGTCAGACCAAATGATTCCACAGGCTGGACTTTCCCCACCCCTGCCGTATGCTGTAATAAAGCAGGACAACTTTGCTTCCATTTCTTTTTATCAAAGAATACGTAGTTCTCAAAGTAGAGTCCAGGCAATTCAAAGCAAAGAGCATTTGCGAAGTGCAAGCAGCTTTTCCACATATTTAAGTGACATGGTTCTTTTCAGATCTTCTCAGTATTCATCCCTAGAGCATGTCTCAAGTTGAAAGAAAGGCACCTTCAAACAGCTTGAACATACAGGTTACTGACAGTACTCTTAAAACACGTTTTCAGCCTGGCCTTTGTGGTTCAATGGGTTGGGCACTGTCCTGTGCACCAACAGGTTTCTGATTCGATTCCAGGTCAGGACACATGCCCAGGTTGCAGGCTCGATCCTAGGTTGGGGGTGTGGAAGAGGCAGCCAAGCAATATTTCTCTCACATTGATGTTTCTCTCTCTCCCTCTTCTCTCTCCCTCTCCCTTCGTCTCTCTCTAAAAATCAGTAAAAATATTTTTTTAAAAAACACGTGTTTTCACAATGCATTAGGTAAAGCCTGTGGATAAACTTTATTACATGATTTTCTTAGTCTGGGTATATATTAGTAAGACCTAAATCATGATGTATTTAGCTCAGTGACAATCAGTCTTTAGAACAGCTTTAATATTTTCTGCCTCCTATTAAAAAGTAAAATTATACTTTGACTTTGAATCTGTTTTAAGCACATACACCTTTCTTATTTATTAAGAATATTGAAAAATTTTATCATGATGCCTTGTTAGATTAATGGTGTTATTTGTGATTATTGTTTTTGTCTTAACTATTCCTAATGGCTAAAGGATCAGAGTTCAATATACACACACATGTGCATTTATAAAAAAAAGTTTGTTTTATATCATATTCCTGTTTCATAAGTAACTTATACATTTAACTATGTATTGAAATCCTATTGAAGCGAGGAGCAAGAACATACTGACTTATTAACCTGTTTACATTTGATAACTTATTAAACAACTAGAGGCCCAGTGCATGAATTCGTGCACGTGTGGGGTCCAGCCGGCCCACCCCCATCGGAACAATCAGGACTGAAATGGCCAAAGGGAGGGGCCGCAGGAGGTTGGCGGCCAGCCCCACCCCCCCATCAGGACGGTTGGCAGGCCGCAGTGCGCATCATAGCGACCGGTCATTCCAGTTGTTTCAGTCGCTTGGCTTTTATATATATAGATAGCTAAATTAATTTTATTAGGACTTTATCATATTAATTGTAATCTGACCAGTTTCAATCTTCCTTACAGGATACATTTTGTATAATTTTTCTTAATGTAAACTACATTACATTATTTATTTAAATTTAAATACTTATATATTGAAAAATATATTTTGAGACTCAAAGTAAGTCTGATTTGGCTGCCTGTTTTGAATAAATCTGTAGCTATAAATTTTGATAAAAATATATTTCAGGCTTATACAGAGATTAAATTTTTTTTTCAAAAAAGATTATATGGCAAAGATGTAACAAAATGAATAGTATTTTAATCTTTCTAATGCTGAGTGTATCAACCTAAAAAAGATAACCTGTGGGTAAAAGTAGCAGGAATAATTAAAAGTATCTTAAGTCTTGATAAAGCTTCTTTTGGTGTATTTTCTCAAAATTAAAAAGTTAAAATGACTTTTGACGGCTTAACTAATTTTTAATTGATTGTTTCTGCAAAATAGATTTTTTTAAAATTCTCTGCTTATAGCAAAATTGAAAAATTAAATTGTCAGTTGATAATGACCTATCTAAAAGTTATGTTTTAGTATATATGTTATCAAACCCTGGGGTGGGGAAGGGGAGAAATATACTTTAAAAAGAATTCAAAGAAGTAAGTGATGTTATTTAAAAAAAGAGAAGTGATGTTATACCAAGACTTCTTCTTTTCCAATTTGCTTATTCATATAAAATTTATTGGTGCTTTATGTGTACAAAAATTTGTAAAAATAGGCATAAAGTAGCATGAATTTGATCTCATTTTTTTTTTTTTTTTTTAAATCTATTTTATTGATATTTCACAGAGAGGAAAGGAGAGGGATAGAGAGTTAGAAACATCGATGAGAGAGAAACATCGATCAGCTGCCTCCTGCACACCTCCCACTGGGGATGTGCCCGCAACCAAGGTACATGCCCTTGACCGGAATCGAACCCGGGACCCTTCAGTCCGCAGGCCGACGCTCTATCCACTGAGCCAAACCGGTTTCGGCTTGATCTCATTTTTTTAAAATATATTTTATTGAGTTTTTACATAGAGGAAGGGAGAGGGATAGAGATTTAGAAACATCGATGAGAGAGAAACATCGATCAGCTGCCTCCTGATACACACCTCCCGCAACCAAGGTACATGCCTTTGACCGGAATCGAACCTGGGACCCTTCAGTCCTCAGGCTGACGCTCTATCCACTGAGCCAAACCGGCTAGGGCTGATGTCATTTTAATAATAAGTCATAGTCATATTAACGCCAAAAACCCATTGAAACCTGTAAAGAATTTTTGTGAGTTTATTGAGCCAAACCATCGACATATGCCAGGAAGCAGAACCTCAATGATTTGAGATAATGCTCTGGAGAATGGCGGGTTACATCTGTATTTATACATTGCAATCAAAGGAAAGGGACGGAGGTGGGTTACGTGAAATCCATTGGTGACAGACTAGAGAGGTGGGAGAAAGCAAAGTGGAGAAACCCCTGGGATTGGATAAAAGGTAAAATGATAGACACATACTTAGGAGGGTGCAGGAAAAATTAACATGATAATGAAGGAATTTGTGGTATCTATCCCAGCACCCAGCACTTTAGGTTGTGCCCCAAGGGGTCCAGAAAAAGGGAAGTTACAAGTTACCCAGACATTTCAAAGGATATATTATTATAGATGCAAAAAGATAGATAGGCTCAGCTAAGGTAAAGGTTGACCTTGTCAGTGAAGATACTGGCCTAGGACGGAACTACCCACCATCACTGCTTTTAGTTAAAATTTCATTTCAGACCATCCTTTGTGGTCTCTGAGTTTGCAGGACCGCCATGCAGGCCTCCCCTGAGCTTGTCAGGTCAGCATGTGGCCCCTTTGGTCCACAGTCATTAGTAGCTAAACTAATTGTTAAAACAGTCATGCATCTTAATAGAAAATGCATTTCCAATAAAATCTTATTTTTTATGTTTAAAATGTATCAAAATTTGTAATATTTATGTGTGCATACCTAGTGAAAAGTAAAGTTATGAATATTACAGATTTTTAAAATAGCAAGAGAGTAATTTGTATCTATGAATGTCACAGTATCATGTACATGTGGACATGGATTAGAACTGTTGTGTTAAATGGGCAACTGTGGGTGATTTGTTTCTCTTGTAATGTGTTTATTATAATTATTACAAAAGCAGTAGTTTGTTTTTTAATCTACAATAGAAGGAGTAGCAGAAAATAGAGAACTACAAAGGGAGTGAGGGAGGGAACAATGAAGGACAAGTTCATTTGAGAGAGTTTCCTTCAGATGCTAAGCACTGAGCCAAGTGGTAGTGATGAACAGATGATGAATTAAGGTGCAGGGAAGCAGGAGAAAGGACAGATAAGATACACAAAGGGTTGTTTTTGTAAGAATGATAAGATAGCTAAAAGGGATATACTGGAGAAATGAGTCCCTGGGAAGGCAAGGGGCATGTCTTATCTCTCCGTACCTCAGTTGCTAACTTAGAACCTGGTGCAAATTAGGCTCTCCATAAATATTCATTAAACTGAACTAAATGGTTTGTTTTATTGGAGTTCAAGTGTTGGTGAGCTGGAGAACTGCAGGGAGGCCACTTGGTGGACTGAGCACGTTTGGTTTTAATGAAAGAGCAGTGTAATAAAGTCAGTGTTCTCCTGGGTTTAGAGGTATGACCGCTCATTAGTAGCCCAGAGATCACAAGTGGTGTGCTCCTCTGCTTTCTGTTAATGCAGCCACAGAGCACAGCGCCCAGACTCCCTCCCTCCAGAGTTGCTGAGTGCATTCTGTATCCTGATGTCATGCCAACACTGCATGACATCGAGAAAAAAAGAGTCGTTACAACCTTGCACTGACTTTTTTTTTCCCTCTCAATGGTTTTGGGTTTGTAGGGTGAACCTTTCAAGGCAGTTTCATCTTCTGTCCTTCCTATCACCCCTTTAATTTTTTTCCTTACCAAACCTTGTTATTTAGTTATGTCGCTGCTATATTTTGGTGGCATTTGATCCCCAAGTTTCTAATGAGAATGATGCCCACTTTGCTTAAGGTTCAGATGGACTCCTGAAACTCTCCCCTCTCCTACGATTCATAATTCTTACTAATTTTCTACACTTCATGTGTCACAAAAGAATTCTAAACAGCTAAAATTTAACACCTTTAATTCACTATGAGTTTTAGAGAAATTTTAGAGCAACGTTAAAGAAAATTAATGTGTAAGGAATGGTTCCTTATCCTTTTACTAATCCCTACATTCTTGTTTTTAATCTTCACCAGAATCCTGAGTTATTTTCAAAAGCTCTTTCTCAATGACTGGAACCAGCTTTCAGATGGCCTGGAATCCAAGCACCTTGGGCTGGTTTTCTCTGTCAAAGGTAGAGGTGTAATTTGCCCAAGGAGCAACACACTTAGGCCATTAAAGCTATGTCAGAGAAAGCCCTTGTTGCATTCAACTTCCCTGCCCTCCAGTCTTATTTTAACTCAGCTACATAGGACAAAAGATGAAAATATCTTAAACCCTATTTTAAAAAATCGTTTAATTTGAAATAATTCCAGCTCATACCAAGGATTTCTACTCTCCACCCTTCAGTTACTTAGACTAGTGAAGTCAGTTACAGTGTGAAAGAACAGAGTTCTTTCTATTTATAGCAACATTTTGAACATGTCAAGAGGGTGTTAGAAATGGACTTGAACTTGATTTATTATACATTTGTAAAACTACACCTGACAACTAGGAGAAGCACAGGGGGGGAAAAACATGTCCTGGACCCTCAGTGGGATTTGGATAAATGGTATTTAGGGACCATAAGACACCAGCAGATGGTAGGAGAGTAAAATGGGTGCAGCATGGAGTCTTGCCTGGCCAGAGCTACACATTCTAGAGTAAGAATAGATTGCCTTTGGCTCTTACAAGCCACCTGAGCTTCGGCATGGGGAACCCTGATCACCTCTCTGGGTTGCTACACTTACTATAGCTCTTAATTGCCTCTCTGGTTATTCATTGTTCTTCCCCTTCTTGGTTTCATTGCTTTATTTCAGTCCTTTATTTTACTTTTATGGCAGTGGGTTTGAAAAAATATTAAGTACATTGTGATTCCCAAATGGATGGTGGACCTTGTGAAACTCCATCAATGAGTCTCTCACGTTGGCTTTCTCCTGTCCAGCCCTCTGCGTGGGAAAGCATTACCCACCAAAACGTTGCGGAAAGCCTGGCACCCGAGGCTTACCTGGGGACTCATGGCAAAGTCAGCTCTGAGCCTCTTACTGATGACCTGTTTGAGCTGTGGGATCTGCATCACTGCATAAAAACCTTTTTGAAATGGATCTCTCAGATTCTACCTGACCTTCATCTACCCATTCTCACCTTGCCCGTTCTCTTTCTAAAATACAAACCTAGCTACTGCTCTCTCACTTGCTTAAAATTTTCTTTATCTCCTGTCTTAGAGGAAAAAGGTCCAAACTCCTTTACCTGATATATAAAGACCCTGCATGACATGACTCTTCATTTCTCCCCCACCTCCTGCCACTCTGCCTCACTTCATCCATAGTTAGCCAAGCATTGGAATTACGCCGGACTCGCATTCCTTAAATATTGTCATGAGTTAGAGCTTTTACTTGGTTTCCTTGATTTCCTCACATACCTATCCTAGGCCCCAGGTCAAATTTCCCTCCTTCTGCAAAGCCTTTCCTCCCCCAGTGCCCTTACCCCACCTCATAGCTGCTCTTACTCTGTGTTAGTTTAATGTGTGGACACCTCCACCTAAGTTGGAGAATCACTGGCCCCAACATTCTATTTGGCACAGGTGTCAGCTAAATTAATAGGTGAGATGGTCTTAATTATATGGCAGTCATACACATTTTCATACCTGAACAGAATCGTTATGTTTTTAGCAAGCAAGAGCCAAGATCAGTATTTTGAATTAAAATGTCTGTTTCTGAATGAAACTCCTTGAGAATTAGTCTTTAAGTTTACAAATGAATCCATTCATGGGTTCTGCCTCAGAACTCTTGTTACTGATACTAGAAATGTATGGAAAGACATAAGATGTGGTTCTCTGTTTTAGGCTTCAGCTCTGGCGGCATGGACTATGGCATGGTTGGCGGGAAAGAGGCTGGAACGGAGTCTCGCTTTAAACAGTGGACCTCCATGATGGAGGGACTGCCCTCTGTAGCCACACAGGAAGCTAATATGCACAAAAATGGTAAGAGCAAGCAAAGCATTGTGAGTTGGAGCTCTTCTGACCCTCAGCAGGCCTTGAAGTGTCCTGTAAAATTATTGTAAAGCATGGATTTTTAGGTTTTTCTTAGCAAGCCTCTTAATTTCTCCCAGAAAAATCTTATGATTGTCTATGAAGGAAGATTGTGTGTGCGTTTCAAATTATAAGAATGCTAGTTCTAATTAAAGAGAGCAAGACTTCCCACCTGCGGTGGGATGGGATTGAGGATAGTAGAAACAAACTTAATCACCCATTTAGGGTAAAACCCTAATGAATTGGCTGAGAGAACAAAAACAGGGTTTTTTAGGTGCATGAGATCGCAACAAATACATTGATTTTTGAACCTTTCACTCTCCAAAAGATGACTAATAGATTAATACATAAGATTTGAACTTTCCACAAAGCTTTCTTGCTCTTTGTGGATTACAGCAATTGAGGGCATTCTAGGCTTTGGTTGTAAATGTGGGTCAGCCCTTCGTCTCCATAATTCTCTGTAAGAGCTTCTCCATTTCCCTGTAAGACAGATAAAAGGTCCCGGCGTCTTCCTTCAGCCTTCGTTTCAATGTTAGTTTCAATGAATAGTAATTGGCTTGGACTCAACTCTGTCTGTGAGAACCGAGTATAAACAGGAGTGGGACTGCTGCTGCAGCTCCCTGGCGGGCCTCGGCCCCATCAGCCTGTAGCCTGCCATGGTTCCTCTGTAAGCCACCTAACAACGTGCCCATCCAGTGGCTGCTCCAGCGGCCACCAGGAGCTCTTTGCCTGCTGTCCCAGAGCACGCCGTTTGATTTTGTGCCACAAAACGAAGAACGATTTGTAGAAACTATAAGATCTGTTTCTGAACTCAATAACCCAAGCCCATCATCTATAGCTTCAGGCACTGACACTGCTTCCTTCCCCCAAAGACTTGCTAGGTGCATGACAACAAGTACAAAATGGCCTGAGAGGATATCGAAGGTAGAACAGCCACTTGCCTTTTTAGAGCTAACAGGTAATATTTTCACCATTTCCTTAGCAACCTCCAAGGGACTCGAGCTTTTCGTGCTCTACTGCTGCACTGTACTGTGCCCTCGAGTCAGATTTCTTTCAGAGGCTCCAGAAAGTCAGTGACTTCTTAGCTGAGCATGGAGATAGTTTTGATGATACTCCTGCTAGGCCAAACCAAGCAGATTCTTTTAACCAATATTTATAAATAGATATTTTAATACATAGCCTTTGAACTAATTTTATTAGTTCATAAATAGGACCCTAAGCATAGATCAAGTGACACAATACAGCATGTAAAATTTGTTGGAAAAATAGGTAGAATGGTATCTCACAGAGACTAAAAATGTTAAAGTGAAGCTCATTTTTTTGTTAGTTTAAGGGAATTTTAAGCATTTGATTTTTTTTCCTGCCTCGTGGCATATAAAATGTATGAAGCGGGCACTGACAAAACCGCTGAAATGCTCTCAGGAAAGTACTTACAAAGGATTTGCTGTTCTTCGTGTGTGGGGCCATGGATCTCAGAGCTGCAGAGTTCACTGCTGGTCTTGTGCTGGCAAAGACCCTAGGCAGGAATTCC
This sequence comes from Plecotus auritus, assembly GCF_963455305.1. Classification (NCBI taxonomy): domain Eukaryota; kingdom Metazoa; phylum Chordata; class Mammalia; order Chiroptera; family Vespertilionidae; genus Plecotus; species Plecotus auritus. Next base: position 222,069,633 of record NC_137772.1, read on the forward strand.
ATCTCATGGCTTTGGAATTTAAAGCAATTGCAGATGCTTTTCTCTCCAGTGGACTTCCCTGCGTTCATACTGCTTCTGCCAGCAAAACTAGGCCTGATTAGCACTGAAGAACTTGGGTGGGTAGTGTCGATACAAATGTAGTTAAAAAGCCTTCTTATGTGCTGCAAGTTGTTTAATGTTTTTATTATTTTTCACTTTTGAGTCATTAGTATAGAAACTGTGGAGATAATGGTGTGATTTGTAGTTTATGAAAGTTTAGTTAACTTCCTAAGACCATGGAATTTTAAAACTGAAAGGAACATTCAAGAATGAAAATAGTGCTATGTGCATGAGTGAGAAACAGAAAGGCTCAAAAAAGTGAAATGAATTGTTCATATCATCCCTCTTATTAATTATATACTGGATCTCAAGTGTGACCCCTCATCCTAGTACTCTCTCTACTTCATAAGCTTCAGAATACTGTATTTGTTTGAGTTTCTCTAAAAAAAGATTGACAAGTTCTATTCACAGGAGTCCTTTCCAAGTGTGAATTAATTTCCTCTCTCTCTTGTCAGGCGCTATAGTGGCCCCTGGTAAGACCCGAGGAGGGTCACCATACAACCAGTTTGATATCATCCCAGGTGACACACTGGGTGGCCATACGGGTCCTGCTGGTGATAGCTGGTTACCTGCCAAATCTCCACCAACAAATAAAATCGGAAGTAAATCCAGCAATGCCAGTTGGCCTCCAGGTATTGTCCAGGAATTCTGAACAAATTGTTTTTGCCACCCACTTTACTGAGGCATCTACTTTGATTTGCTTCATTTAATAATTATTGCCTGATAAAAGCAAAGTATGTGATATGCTGTGGGAAGATAGAAAATTTTCATTAGATACGGTCTCTGCTCTGTAGCATTCAGTCAGGAAAATAAGGTGTTGACACTGATCGCCTGCAAGGTAAACTACTGAGTGGTAAATACTGTGTGGACTTGGATACACTGAAGGAAGTCAGAGGAGGGGAATCCAGAGATAAAAGAAGGTGACTTGGAGCTGGGGCTTGGCATGCATTTGTCATAGGATGCTTTGTAACCTGGATTCTTCTGAAATAGCCATTGAATTTATTTATTTTTTTTTAAATATATTTTATTGATTTTTTACAGAGAGGAAGGGAGAGAGATAGAGAGTTAGAAACATCGATGAGAGAGAAACATCGATCAGCTGCCCCCTGCACACTCCCCACCGGGTATGTGCCCACAACCAAGGTACATGCCCTTGACCGGAATCGAACCTGGGACCCTTGAGTCCACAGGCCGACGCTCTATCCACTGAGCCAAACCGGTTAGGGCGAATTGATTTATTTTTTAAGCAAATACTTATTGTCAGGTTCACAGTAGTGAGTGAATGAGAATATTTGTTGCTTTTTTTTTCTTCTCTCTCTCTCGATGCAAATAACTTATTCATTGTAGAAAAAAATTTTAATGTAGTAAAGCAGAAATAAAAAGAACATTTGGTATATGTCCTTCTAAACCTCTCTGTATAGTTATATTTGTGATATGAGTGTGCTGAGTTTCAGTTTATTAAAGTAGGCTTGTATAATGCCTGTTGCTCATATATAATGCATATTGCTTTCCTTCATCATGATTAGAAAAACAAAAGTTTATTAAGACATCACATAACTTTAAATGTGATTGGAATTAACCAATAAAAGTTGTAAACACTATTTATACATATTCCAGGCTTTTTCATGATAAGCCTGATTATTCCTGCCAGTTGTCCCTGCACATTCCGTGTGGTAGTGGTCATTTGTATTGTGTTTTCTTTTGTGCATCTGAGCCAATTTGCGGTGAGATAAATGGGAGAAGCCACTAATCCCCAACCTAGATTTTCTCTCAGTTCTTGTCCTAGATGCCTGAATAGTTCTCATGAGGACCAGGCCTTAATCCTGCCTTCCCGCCCCGGGGCCTGAATTTCCCTGGGAGCAGGAAGAGCAGGTATTAGGACTAGACACTGATGAGCTCTGGCATTAACTTCACAACCATAGAGAGACAGAAGGTTGACATGTTGTGATAACACAAAGGTTGCTGCCAGAGTATATTTTCAGGGTGACATTTTTAAAAATTCTATGATGAAAATCTGAAATAAAATAGATTATTTAGACTTTTTACAGATCTATTTATATCAAAAAATAACTTTATTGTACCATTTTTTGAACAATCTTCTACCTCTTGCCTGGTTGGCGTGGCTCAGTGGTTGAGCATTGACCTATGAACCAGGAGGTCACTGTTTGATTCCCGGTCAGAGCACATGCCTGGACTGTGGGCTTCATCCCCAGTGGGGGGCATGCGGGAGGCAGCTGATCAATGATACTCTCTTACCATTGACGTTTCTATCTCTTTCTCTCTGAAATTAATAAAAATATATTTAAAAACAAAAACCTCTAATACTTGTTCTTCTTCTCTCAGAATTCCAACCAGGAGTGCCATGGAAAGGTATCCAAAACATTGACCCTGAATCTGATCCCTATGTCACCCCAGGAAGTGTACTGGGGGGTACAGCCACATCTCCCATTGTAGATACTGACCACCAACTTCTGCGGGATAACACCACAGGTAAATAAGTCAAGCATCCCTTGTGTTGATGATTCAGCACCCAACGTTTTCAAATGTGTCAACCTGTGGCTTCATTTATACTTGCTACTATCTAATAATTTAACCAGAAAACGTAAGAACATAAAGCTTTTCCAAGTTTCATTTGTTATACTGACATTTATCTGCAATATTTTCATCTTATTTTTCTTCTGTCACTCAAAGGGTCTAATTCTTCCCTCAACACCTCGCTGCCTTCACCTGGTGCCTGGCCCTACAGTGCCTCTGACAACTCCTTTACCAACGTTCATAGCACTTCAGGTATGAGTGTGACCTGTTTGTTTCCTTTTACACAGGAAATTGGCATGTATTTCCTAACGAATACTTTTATAGTAGTTGAATAGCAGCAATATGTCAGCATGGATGGAGGCACAACTCTTGTGTTGACCATGTTCTGGGGGACCTTCCAGTGTCAGAGGGGCAAGATGAGACGTACAGCTTTAGGACAAAGCAAATGGTGACATAATCACAGAGAGCTGTCAGTGTTGAAAGAGGTCAGAGGTTATATCCTGATGGCACAAGTGCTTTTCTTTTAACCAGTCTGCCAAGAGAATCAAGGGCCATGGGAAGAACCAGGCAAGTCCGGGTTGTTATTCCTAAGGCAGCCAATTACAGCTTGCTTTTCTCTAACAATCCTTCCGCTTTCAGACAAAGTCCATGAGCAGCCCTGGCTGGGTAGCTCCGCTGATTAGAGCATTATCCCGATACACCAAGGTTGCGGGTTTGATCCCCAGTCAGGGCACATATAAGTATCATCAATGATGCATAAATAAGTGGGACAACAAATCTCTCTCTCTCTCTCTTTCTCTCTCTCCTTTCCTCTCCCCCCCCCCCACTCCTTTCTTTTCTCTCTCTAAAATAAATAAATAAAATTTTAAAGGCTAAGGAAAAACAAGAGGACCTTGATTAATTCTACCAACAACCTTTGTTGAGTTCCTTTTTTGTCATTTTGTTTTTTGGGGAAGACTAGGGAATGGAAAAGTTAATGGCTATATAATGGATATAATGGAGCCTTTGAAGTCACTCACTTAACACAATGCCTTACAGATTGGGAGAGAAATCATTAGTAATTGTCACTTTGGTCTTGGAAAAGTTGGACCTTAAGCCATTCAAGTCGTTAAGGCTTCTGTTCTTTAGGCAAAAGTAAATAAAACAAATCCTTAGCTACCTACTAAGACTCTGCAGGTTAATGACCTTACAAATTATTTTCTATTTTTTTCTTTTTACCCCTGTCATATCAACAGTGCAGCAATAATCTGCCATTTTATTGAGTGCTCCTGTAAACCAGGCAGCATGCTAAGCCCTCAGCATGAATTCCTTTTTTTTTTTTTTTTTTTAAAAAAAAGCAATGACTTATTTCTTTCTAATGACTCAGTGGGTTAGAAGTCTGGGCAGGGCCTAGTTGGCCAGTTTTTCTGCTGCAGTTGGGGTCAGCTGGGGTGTCTCATGAAGTTGCAGTCGATGGCAGCAGAGCTGAGCTGGAAGGTTTCCCTCAGTTGTCACCTGTCCAACTCCCCAGTGTGCCTTCTCTCTCTGCATGTGCTGCCTCATCACAGTATTTTATCTCAGGCTTCTTTTTTTTTTAATTGAACTTATTGGGGTGACATGTTCGCAAAACCATATAGGTTTTAAGTGTACAACTCAAGAAAACACTATCTGCACACTGCATCATGTGCTTATCGCCCCAAGTAAAGTCTCTTTCGTCCCCATTTTACCCCCTTTGCCCACCTCCACCTACCCCCCCCAGCTATCACCACACTGTTGTTAGCATACATTCCATTTTTTTTCTTTTTAAAGTCCTTTTTTATTGATTTTTTAAAAATATATTTTTTTTATTGATTTCAGAGAGGAAGGGAGAGGGGAGAGAGAGAAACATCAATGATGAGAGAGAATCATTGATTGGCTGCCTCCTGCATGCCCCCTATTGGAGATCGAGCCTGCAACCTGGGTATGTGCCCTTGACTGGAATCAAACCTGGGCCCTTGAGTCTGCAGGCCGACGCTCTATCCACTGAGCCAAACCAGCGCTTTTTTTTTTTTTTTTTTAATGAGAGAGAGAGGAAGGGAAAGGGGGAGAGAAGGAAACATTGATGTAATACCAAACAGTGATCAGCTGCCTCCTGCATGCCCCCTACTGGGGATCAAACCGGCCACCTTTCAGTGCACAGGACCACACCCAACCAACCACTGAGCCACACCAGCCAGGGCTCAGCATGAATTTTTATCTTTCACTAAAAGTAAGGAGGTTCTGGTGTTATCCCCATTTTGTACATGAAGAAACTGAGGTTCAAAGAGCTAATGTAATTTGTCTCAGGTCTGAGTGTATAAAGGAGCCAACTCAGTATTTCATATTTTAACCACTGCCCTACATTATACTTTTGTAGGACTTCTTCCTTACATTTTCACCTAACTCTTTTATTCCTATAACTGCCCATATCTCAGGTTTATCTGATTTATCTTTTGTCTATAAGTGGACGTTCACCTGAGAGATGGCCCAAGAATTAGCCCAGATATGTCTAAAACTGAACATACACTGTCCCACCTCCAATATTATCTTTCCTTTTTAACTAAATTCTGTATTTTTCTTAGTGATGCACTCATGTATCACTAAGTCACAAAATGTCAGTATTGTTTTGCTCTTTCATTTCTCCCTTGTTCCCTGGATCCAGGCAGTGATGATGTCCCCAAGTGGTTTAGTCTGCCGTCGTGCCTCTCTTATGCATGTCTCTGTTCCATTGTGTTTGCTGTCACCCAGGTTTTCGATCCTACTTTAAATACTACATACTGAATCTACTGCGAAATCTCCTCCTGATAGCTCACTCAGTCCCCAGCCTACCTTCACAGCCTCCTTTACCTCTCTGCCCCGGTGGAATGTTGTTCAGCCAGAATTGGGGGAAAGCATATTTGGTACAGAATGAGTGTAAACTCTGAGCCCATCTGTTTATGTAAATCCTTCAAGACTTGTCTTTGCACAGCCTTTGCTGACAGTCCAGTATTGTCTTTCTTCTCTGTGTATTGAGCATATCTGATGTTGCCTGGGGTTACCAATTTTGTTGTTCACCTGTTTTGTCTTCCCATCTGACCTTGAAGTTCTTGGGAATAACTATATTACCCACACACTGATTTAGCGTCTTAAAGCATAGTAAGCCCTTAGAGAATATTTGTTGATTGTATTGTTTAAAATCTGTTTGAATGTTGATATCTAATATTCTGGATATCAAGAAAAATGTAATTTTCTAATGTAATTTCCATTAAGTCAGTATTTGTAGAATGTCTTAGTTCTGCTAGGTTTCATATTCTATATCTAGAAGTCTAATGGGTTCAGGAATACTGTCCTTGAATTTATCTTCCCTTTCGGGCTGTGTTTAGTTAAGAAAGCAGTAGGGAATTGGATATCTTATTAAAGCTTTACTCCATTTGTTAATTTGTAAATTCAGAGTAATAGTCATTGAAAATTTTATATTTAGTAAGCTCAAAAACTATTATTTTGCATTGCTGCTTTTTAAATGTGCACTTACTATTTTTAGAATTTATTTTTTTAAAATATATTTCTTTATTGATTTCAGAGAGGAAGAGAGGAGAGAGAGATAGAAACATCAATATGAGAGAGAATCATTGATTGGCTGCCTCCTGCACGCCCTCCACTGGGGATCGAGCCTGCAACCCAGGCATGTGTCCTTGGCCGGAATTGAACCTGGGACCCTTTGGTCCGCAGACTGACGCTCTATCCACTGAGCCAAGCCGGCTAGGGCTGTTTTTAGAATTTAAATGTGTGTGTGTGTGTGTGTGTGTGTGTGCGCGCGCGCGTGCACACGCGCACAGAAGTTATGTGTATTTGATGACAAAAGTAACCGATCTAACCTTACTCTTTCCTCAATTTTCTTACAGCAAAGTTCCCTGATTACAAATCAACATGGTCCCCAGATCCCATAGGACACAATCCCACTCATCTCTCCAACAAGATGTGGAAGAACCATATTTCCTCAAGGAACACTACACCGCTGCCCCGCCCACCGCCTGGTCTGACCAACCCCAAACCATCATCTCCCTGGAGCAGCACAGCACCACGATCAGTCAGGGGGTGGGGGACACAGGACTCACGGCTTGCCTCGGGTGAGAAGGATCTGCATAAAGGAGCATCCTTGTTCAAACACAAAGGTCTTATGTTAACACAAATGGTGAAGATATGAAGTCTTCACAAGAGAGGAAATTCAGGTTGGCTGGTAGAGGCGAAAGTATCTCTTGAGTGGAGAATTGCAGTCAGTGTAAGGCAAAGGGACCCAAGAACTCCCAAGGTGCTGATGGAGTAAAAATGACAAACGGCAGAAAGAGCACTAGGAGGAAAACGTTGTCTTGTAGAGAAGGCATGAGAACGCATAGGGATCCAGGTCTCGGAGAAGAGAACTGGCCATTCAGTGACAAGAAAAGGTCAGAGTGAGCTGGAAAAGAGACACTGATTTATACGAGGAGAGAAGAAGCATGTGGGCTATATGAAAATGTTTCTCACTCGTGCCTTTTTAAATCTCTTGATGTTTTTTCCTAATCTTATTTTCTGATTGCTTATAGGCTCTACCTGGAGTGATGGTGGTTCAGTTCGTCCTAGTTACTGGCTGGTTCTTCATAATCTCACTCCACAGGTAATCATGCTTTCTTGTGATTTTCTAGATAGAACTTAATTGTGTTGAGAGGGAGAACCTCAGAGATGTGGCCAGATACAAAAACTAATTTATTTCCTGTCACTGCAGAGAGGTCTAGCCTGGAAGGGTGTGTCTTCCCACCCAAGGCTCAAAGCCTAGTGCTGAATGGGAGATGTTGGCCACTCAGCTTCACGCCTGCCTTCATGGTGATGTTAACATGTGTAGTTTATAAAATGGTGACAGTGGGGCATTATTACCTGGCGAATTCTGTTTAGCAGAGATAACTTGCTATATAGATTTGCCTGTCAGAATCTAGAACTAAGTGGGAGATAATTATTTAAGTGTTTTAACCACATGCAAAAAGTTACCTGTTTTTAATTACTTAAGACTTGATATTAACTGTTTTTCTGCTTCATAAATAATTAACCATCTGTCTCTGCAGAAGGAATGTGTCTATTTCATGAGGCTTAAATGCTTCGTGGGTACTTCTGATTTTCTCTCCGTTACGCTCTTCTGTGTAGATGGCATTACTCCTTTCCATCATCAGAACATGCCCTCTGGGTTGTTTGTAGTGTGGTGGGACTTCAGTTGTACCAGAGCACCCTCCCTCACATTGGTTGCTTTGATAACTGACATATTTGCAGCAGCATTATGTTAAGCATTCAAATGAGGTTAAATGAACACATCGAAACTGAGCCCATACCCTTCATTTGGACTTGCCAGCACAACCTTTACCACATCTTGTTAAAAGAGCTCAATTAGGTGCCCGGCTGGTGTGGCTCGGTGTTTGAGCATCGACCTATGAACCAGGAGGTCACTGTTCTATTCCCAGTCAGGGCACATGCCCAGGTTGCAGGCTCAATCCCTAGTGGGAGGTGTGCAGGAGGCAGCCGATGGATGATTCTCTCATCATTGATGTTTCTGTCTCTCCCTCTTCCTTCCTCCCTGAAATCAATAAAAATACATTTTAAAAAAAAGAGAGATCAATTAGGCCTCCCTGCCTTCGACACACAGAATGATTTGTCTAGCTTTGAATTCATAAATGAATTGGTGTACACTTTGCTAAGCTAGCACTTCCAGAGTGGTTCCCATGGGGTATTAGTAGGTGTCTGGCCTAATATGTTGGGAATGTATACTTGATTAAACAAAATTAAGTAGGTTTCTTCACTCCAAGACTTTTTAGTTCCTTTAATATGCTAACGTGTTATGATCCACTGTGGGGAAATAGAGCTTCTCCTAAATTTATTTGCCCAGCGAACTTATCTAAGGTTAGATAGGACACTTTTGTCACCAAATACACATAAATTTGCAAGTAAACCCAGGGCTTTTATTTCATGGTACATGCTGAGAAAGGCAGTTTTCTAAATAAAATTAACATGAGCAAGAGTCTGGATTGGCTCTTAATCCCTGTATCTAATAACTCGGCCAAAAGCCCCAGGTTATTTAGCTAATAGTTGACTAAAGCATGAAGATTTTTTATTATTATCCTCAAAACTATATCTGCCTCATTATTTCTAAGTAATCACACACAGTGTGGTGGGTGTAATGTGGTTAGGATGAGAGAAGGAATACACTCTATTGAAATGAAATTGAGCAAGCTAACCAGCTGTTCACCCCCATTTTATTTTATTTTCACTCCTGTCTTATATGAAAAATAGTATGTATATATGTGTATAAAAGGAATAGAGGTTGGCTGTGTTTGTATTTAAAAATCAATACTAGCCGGTTAGCAGACTAATCTCAGTTGTAATTTAAAAGAAGGTTATAAAGTCAAATCTTTGGTGCCTGGACAAATTTAGTTTTTATTACTTAAATTATTTTTGGAAGACATCTTATCCTGAAAAGTCACTAGTGGCATATGCTGATATGCTTCTGTAGTCAATTGTCACTTTAAAAACAATGCTAAGAGCTGTTCCTCCAATCAAATAATAAAAGCATAATATGCTAATTAGACTGGACAGTCGAACAACCTTCCGGACGTCCTCCTGGACAACCTTCCAGACGAAGCTGGGGCTGCAAGGGCTGAGGCAAACTGCCGCAGCTGTGAGAGCCAAGCCCCTTGCACGAATTGCATGCATCGGGCCTATAGTCCATATATATAAAAGGCTAATATGGTAAGTGTCGGACCAGTCGCTATGATGCACACTGACCACCAAGGGGCAGATGCTCCATGCGGGAGCTGCCATTTACAAGGACCTGGCACCCACAAAGCAATACTCTGCTTCCCCCAAGTGGGACACAGGCCCCACCACCACCCCGGAGTGACAGCCCACCAAATCGCAGCCGATGCTGCCGAGATTCCATGGCACAAAATGCGGCCCACAGCACAGCCCAGCCCAGAAACCGTCGCTGTGGGTGCCAGGTAATGACATTACGTAGCAACGCCCAGCTTCCTCTCCCTAGTGACTAGCCTCCTTGGAGTTTCTTCAGCTCAGGAACATGACTTGCTTTATAGCCAGGTGCAAACATTTTACACTTTAACCAAACGTCTGTGAAGCATTTTCCCATGCCTCATCTCATTTGATCCTCACAGAAGTCCTGGAGTAGGTAGATAGGAGACTTGGTGGAATCCTATTTTCTTTTTTTTTCTTTTTTTTTTTTTTAATATTTTATTGATATTTTACAGAGAGGAAGGGAGAGGGATAGAGAGCTAGAAACATCGATGAGAGAGAAACATTGATCAGCTGCCTCCTGCACACCCCCACTGGGGATGTGCCCGCAACCAAGGTACATGCCCTTGACCGGAATCGAACCCAGGACCCTTCAGTCCGCAGGCCGACGCTCTATCCACTGAGCCAAACCGGTTTCGGCTCCTATTTTCTTTTCATTAGCCAGAAAATGGAGATTTAGAAAGTATAGAACACGACTGAAAAGAAGAAATGGTGGACCTTGAAAATTACTTCAGGTTTTCTCACTGTGCAGAATATAGTCAAACACTGCTACAGTTAAATATTTCACCCTTTGTTCTCCCTGCGTGATCTACAATAATTATCTGCTTTGGGTTGATATTTACTGCTGTGTTGCTCACAATTACCTGAAAGAGAAGTTGAGGTGATTCACTGGGCTGGAAAAGGTTTAGCTAAATCAGAAAGCAGGTCTAATTAAGGAAGTTTATTCTATATATATATAAAGCGCTTGCTGGGACTGATCGCACGCATGTGTTTGTGTGTTTCCATCTGTCATTGTCGATCGTGAATTTGGTTGACACTTCTATTATAGAGAAAGGGCAAATAGCGATATTAAAATATTTCTTCTAATTGCCTTTCAGAGTGCACGAATCTGTGCACTGGGCCACTAGTTTTCTACAAAGAACTATGGGAAAACTGCCAGTCTCATCCTGCGGGTTTTCCATGGTAAAACAACAGAATGTTTCCCACTGCTGCTGCCAGTAGCACTTTTGAAGGCTCTTCCAAAAGTAATCTGTTTCACTTCCAAAGAAATGAACTGAAATGTTGGACTGAGTAGCTTAAATAAACATAGTTGAGATCTCGATACAAATAAATTAATCAGAGTGAATAAATAGATCTATTCATTTGAGTCATAGGTGAGGGCAGTTATCCCCAATCACTGAACATCTTAGTGGTAAGATCCTGGCTAAGGTGAGCAACTACAACCTTTGGTCCCATTGGCAGTGGGCAGCAGAGGACAGAGCAGTAGGTAGAAATAGTTTCACCTTGAGATGGCCAAAGTAGGAGAAAGAGGACATCAGAATAGTCTGTGAGCTGGGGCAGCTGTCAGTACTTTAAATCATCAGATGGTTAGCAGTGCTTTTATTGTTTGTGACTCTCTCTAGCTCTTTGTGAGGTTGTTAACTGGGGAGGTGCAAGACTACTACATTAGTAATGATGCTGAGAATTTTGTGTTTTCTTAAACTCTTCTTTGGGTAGCATCTTATTTATGCTTTTTAAAGCTCTACAAATTAGCACATGTTTACATCTTAAAGAATATAGACCACAAGTTGAATCATATGCTTTTGTTTTGAGCTGCACTTATGCAAACTTTTTAATTTGCAAAATGGGCACATTAGATCTCTGCCCAATGCTTTGCGTATCTTAAACTTTTCCTTTAAGACCTCCGTATTCGATGCACTCTTTTATTTTGAGTTCTTCATTCATCCCTCCGAGACTTATTTAGTACTAATCCTCTTTACAAGCCAGAAGCCCTTCTCATTCTCATATATAAGAAAGGTCACTTGACTTCCTTTCACACCCACCTCCAGTTTTTATCTCACAAATGTCTTACTCCTTAGATTGATGGGTCAACCTTGAGAACCATCTGCATGCAGCATGGCCCACTGCTGACATTCCACCTGAACCTAACCCAGGGCACCGCCCTGATCCGATACAGCACCAAACAGGAGGCAGCCAAGGCCCAGACTGCACTGCACATGTGAGTACCCACCCTGTGCGCTCACTGAGACCAGTACGCAGGAAGATGCACACAGGAACATTCTGGCACCTGCTTAATTAAACAAAGATGCACGAGAACACGCCCAAAACAACGCCATCGCATAGCAATGGTTTGGTACTAAGGTGGCTGTTCTTTACCTGCTACGCATGGATTGTCCTGTGTGCATCACAGGTCGATAATGAGGATTCCGTAAGTGAAAAATTAGTGAAGTAGTGAATAAATTTTAAGTACCGTAAAACAAAGGTCAGTATCTATGAAAATGTGAAACCATAATTACTGTCTCTTTATAATCCTGTCTGACTGCTTACTCTGGCTTCTTTGTGGGTGATGGAATATTGTGGTCTTGATGGATAGCAGGGGTTTTGCATCAAGTAGGTGGGACTGGATCAGACTTTGACCATCCCCCTCCCTGCCACTCTCAGACCGGTGGACAAGAAAGAGCTGACTCCCCGTGGCTACATATGCCGCAACAAACAGCTACACACAGAACAAGCAAGTAATGGTGAGGCTCCAGCAGTGAGCCTGCCGCTGAGATGGAGCAGCATTTCCAGGTGCCTGAAGCTGGGTCACCTTGATGCTTGGTGTGTGATCTTTTACCTCCCATGGGGTTGGGGGGAGGTGACATTATTCTTGACATATAAATTTCACACATCAAGGGATATCGATCTATAGTATCCTCCAATAGTCTTTGGATATCTTGAGATTTTGTGATATTTTATTGGTTTAAATCAGTACCTGGTGTCCTGGTAAAAATGCAGGTTCTGATACTGTGATTCTGCATTTTAAAAAGCATCCAGGGGATGTGGACGCTTCTAGTCAAAGGACTGCACTTCGAATAACAAGGACTCAAAATGCTCAGTCCCTATGTGCTTTAGGGTTTTCCTCAAATCCATAGTTCTTCTCTTCCCTTTTTTCCAGGTGTGTGTTGGGAAACACTACCATCCTGGCTGAGTTTGCCACCGATGATGAAGTTAGCCGCTTTCTGGCACAAGCTCAGCCCCCTACACCTGCAGCAACCCCAAGTGCACCCGCAGCAGGTTGGCAGTCGCTGGAGACCAGCCAGACCCAGTCAGATCCCGTCGGACCTGCTCTGAATCTTTTTGGTGGGTCCACAGGGCTCGGGCAATGGAGCAGCAGTGCTGGCGGCAGCAGTGGGGCTGATCTTGCTGGCGCTTCGTTGTGGGGGCCCCCAAACTATTCTTCTAGCTTGTGGGGAGTCCCAACTGTGGAAGATCCCCATAGGATGGGCAGCCCTGCTCCTTTACTACCTGGTGACCTTCTAGGAGGAGGGTCGGATTCAATCTGAACTTTGAACTTTCAACTCTGACCTCGTGACCTTTTTTGGAACAGCAGCAGCACTAACTTGACCTTTTCGTTTTTTTTTTCAACTTGCAATAAATACATTTTTAAAAGGAAAAAAGAAAACGGAGAGAGAAAAAAAAGGTGGGTCATTGACAGACTGTCTGAGCACATAGTTGCCTCCCTTATAACTTCAGTTTTTTCGTTTGGAATATGAATCCAAAAAGAGAACATATCACTCTTGAAATACTTGAATCATGAACGCCAACCTAGAAAGACAATGTGAAGCAAGTACACATACCATTTAAATTTAAACACAAAAAAAATTAAAAAAATTAGTTTCTAGTTTTTCACTTTTTTCATGTTATATGGAAGTTGTTGCTAAGAAACATATATACTGAAAAATAGCTTTTTAACTTTGTTTGCACTGGGTGTGTTTCCGTCCTTAGGTCTACCATGTTTGGGAGGGAGGGGAATTCAAAAGAATTGTTGGGGTGGGGGGAGGGAAGACTTGACGGAGCCTCACTTTAAAAACAAAAACAAAAAAACCTAAAAAAAAAAAGGAAAAATTTGTGATTGGCTGGTTGATAAATACCAGTGTGTTCTGGCACATGTAACTGCCCAGGCATGCTCGTTCTGGTATGCGTGTGCACGTGTGTTCATGTGCATTCGCGTGCATCCTTCTCTCTGTCTCTGTGTGTGTGCGTGTGTGTGTGTGTGCCTGTGTCCTCTTCTGCCTCCTCCTCCTTCCTGACCCTGATTTCTCAGAAAGCTGCATTGCTGACAGTCCGTAGGCTGGCTGGCCGGCCATCTGCTTTTTACTTTTATTATTATTTTTTTAACTATGAGAACACACAAGCACGGAGAGCCACTGCTACTAAAGCAACTCCTTTGGGCTGCACTGAAATGAACAGAGTGCTTTTTAATGATGAAAGCAGGGAGCTCCTTTACATCTGCAAAGTAGCCCGAGTGTGAGTTTCCTCTAGCTTTTCTTCTGACCTAGCAGTAGCGCGGAGCACTGCCAAGTCCAAAAAATGAGGAGAGCAGGAGGTACCTCTGGGAGCAGCTGTGTGTGTATTTATTTCTGTTTTTTAAAACAAGTGGCCACTAGGCACATCTGAATCTGTTAAGTTTTACGCAGGCCTTTTCGTGACTTTGGGAACAGATGATAAGTTAGTTTTTAATTATGTGATGTCTTGAAAGCAGAAAAACTGTGTTCCCCTCCTTTCTTGTGTAATCAGGTATGAGAAATTCATCAGAAAGTCAGGTAATGCTGAATTCACCATTTCTATTCTCTTCTTCGTTTCATGGAAACAGAAAAAGGTCAGTTGTGAGCAGCCTCCTGAAAGCATCCGCAGCTCCTCCCTCTGCTCCTTCCTTGCTGAGCGTTACCTGTGCCAGGCCGTGCGTGTTACAGCACCAGGCCATCACTGACAGAAACGTTTACTTAACGAATGTTCTTAAACCAGTGTGTACTTCAAGCGTCTCCTTTTGTTTCTCCGTGTTGTGTACTTCCTGTGTATGTGGTTTTGCTTAGGCAGGTATAACTTAGCAAAGACTTTTAAGTATTGCACCTTTTTTTGGTTTTGACCTCTTTTTTTTTTTTTTTTTCCTTATAATGTTGCTTTTTTTATTTTGGTATTTAAAGACTTTTTTTTTTTTTTTTTTTTTTTAAGCGTCAATGTAGTAGTACTCTGGGCCGAATAGGAGGCATCTTTTAATCCACAGTTATCACCAACATGTATGTACTTACGTTGGAATCAAAATGTATCAAACTGCTTTTTGTGAAGAGTTATAGCAGCCCTGAGGGGGTACCCCTTTATACAAAGCAGATGGCGGGTGGGGTGGGGGGAGGGGAGTCGTATGCCGGTTATGTGCTAGCACTTGTGTGGACATCCCAATCTGCATTATACTGTTTAACATAAAGTGCCGACATTCTGTACCAGCAAATACCTGCCCATTCCAACCCTTGGTGGGAGCAGACCTCTACTGTCCTCCATAACTTGCTGCTAGTGAGGACAAAGGAGTTTTTCTTTCTTTAGCATCTTCAGTGAAGGATATAACAATGCCTAATGTATTTGACTTTTAGCTTGTGTATTTGTGTAGGTGGGTGGGTGGGTATGTATAGGGAAAGGCAAAAACTCATTTAAGTGGTTTTGTGAGACAAAGAATGGGAATTCTGTAGTCCTCTCGGCTTACCCTGTTGATGATAAACCTAGCCTCTAAAGAGATTGACATGCATAATTCAAGTGAGCGTTCGCTCATGCAAGTCTTTATGAACCCTTCGTGGGTAGGTGGTCAAACTTGAGTTGCCAGCGTTGGTTTGGTCCGTTGGATGCCTTGTAGAAACTAACCGTGCCCTCCTCCTGCTCTCGGTTTTCATCACCACCATGCCCCTGCCACCTCTGCCCATGTACACAGTGTCTCCTCCAGGCCCCACTGCTGCTCTGTGTGAGGAGCAAAACCCTGCCATGTGGCGAGCTCCAGGTGAAGAGCAGCTGTGGTCAGACATCGCCAGAAGGCTAACTCCTAGCGTCCCTAGGCTAGGCCAGGAGCAAGTCCCAAGGCTCCCGAGAGCCCGTGGTGACCCTGCCGTTCTGTTTCCTGCCGTGTCCTGCCCCACCCTCCACCCTTCCAGCCTGTTGGTTCCTTGACCTGCACTATGGGTTAGTTGAGTTCCTTACGATACTACGGTGAAAGCCGGGTGCTAGAGCCCCTCTTGTTTACAAGACATACTGAGGGATTTGAAATATGTAAAATTAACATGAGAAGCTAAAATGTTCTTCCATCATAAGCTTAAAGGGAAAAAAATTAAAACTTTTTAAAAAGACCAAAAAGTGCGTATATATATATACATATATATATACATATAAATATATATTTTAGATGAAGACTAACTCTGGGAGCATTTAACAGTGTTTTTTGTTTTCGTTTTTAACATTTATTTTCCTGCTTTAAAATTTGCAAGCATTCTCAGGAATTCTAGGGTAGGAAGCCAGTTTTTTGAAGATGGGTTTATTTAACCGTATCTTATCCTAGATAGACAGCTGTTTCTTTCCTGTTAATAAACTTTTACAAGTTCCTGAAACTTCAAAAAGTTTAAAAAATTTTTACGTAAAAAAAAAATGTAAAAAGACAAGTCTCCAAACGTTATTGTCATACTGGGGAATCACACCTTTTAAAACATGTAGAAATAAATATTTTTTAAAAATGATCAATTTAGCAGCAACAGGTAAATTCATTATCTTTAAAAATATGGGAGAAGGATTGAGCTTTCTAAGTGCTCTATCACGGATTTATTTGACATTGTGTGTAATTTAATGGGAGAGTGTTTGGTGTATATAAATGGAAATTCCATCACTTTGTTCCTTTCCATTTAAGACTGAACTGGAATCTCCCCTACTAATTTTTTATTTTTGTTAAAGGAACCCTTCTCCCTTCCCCCAGCCCTACCAACAAAAGAAAGAAAAAAACAACAGCTTAAAAAAAAGTAACTCTAATCTGTAAGATAGTACCGTTGGATTGCTGAGAATCTATGTAAAGAGTTAGGAAATATAGGTTAATAACTTTTGGAACAAATTTTAAATATAGGCATTACTAGAGGAAAAATATCTATGGACTGTTCTATTAATGAAGAATGTCTGTCTTACCTCCATTTGTTATGGCAGGAGGAGAAAATAATAGAATCTAATAAGGAACAAGTGATTTTACTTTTTTTGCTCCCAGCCACTGTTGTGCTCATTTTAAATGCTATTTTAAAGATCTGCTGCTTAACTATCCCCGTCCCTTAGCCGGAGATGTGGAGTGTTTCCTTTCAGTTTGGGGTGATATCGAATTCTCCTTTTGTATTCCCTCCTGGGGCCCGGGGTCAGCATTCCCAAGCATGACCACAGCTTCTTTCAAACATCTAAGCTTCCCAGTGGGAAAGAAAATGCCACTCGACAGGTACGGAGAGTGGGTGGGGTTGCTGCCTGCAATTTCTCTAAAACCGCATTAGTGCCTTCGTACATACACCCAGGCATCCTAAGCAGGGGGACCCGTGTGTATGTGCTGTGGTCCGGTCACTCCACAGACGTTAAGACGCTTGCCCGATAAGGACATTGGAGTGGTTCTGGACAGGCCCCAAAGGCAATGGGCTAAATTTAAAGTAAATAAATAAACAGAAATCCAGGACGTTAAATATGCTTTCTGTCTGGAAAATGTGGAATGCCAAGGTCCTTCCTTGTGTTGGTGCCCTCTGTTACTGGGCATTGACTTCTCCAGGTGTGTCAGTGTGACAACTAGAATGATTTGGAAAGTCTCTGTGTCAGGCCAGTAGAAAGGGGTTCGTATTTTTCTATTCTTGTCCTTCCTCTCCTCCCTTTCCCTGCCCTTTTTATTTCTTCTCCTTTTTTTCTTTTATCAACTTGCTGGAAGCTTTGCTTTTATTGGTTGGCAGTGACCTAAGAACAGGATATAGTGAGATGTAATGGAAGAGAAAAACTCTGCTTTCCATGGTATTCTTTGGCAAGAGCCATGTCTGTAGAGAGGATATGCGGCTTCAAAACACTTTAGAAAATTCAGTGGGAGTGTCTTCTCCCCCACCACATTCTGGCATGTGTGCAGAGGCTTGCTAGTCACCTCTCGTTACATGAATTTGCTTCATAAACATTCTGATCATGTAAATTTGAGCTTTCCAATTTTTTACTAGTTCCCCTTTGTTTCTTTAAACACTCGATTACTTGTGGCTAGAGGTGTCCCACTCTCAAGCATCACGAACTTGGTTTCTGTCTACCACATGAGTAGCCAAAACAAAAGAAGCACTAGTAGGGAAAGGGATGTCTTCATTACACTGGGGACCTCTACTGGCAATTGAGATCCAGTGCCATTACCTAATTTTAGGTGTTATTGTGTTTTTTTAAAAAAAATAGCAAAGTTCCTATCTCCAAGACACTGTGAAAAAGTGGATGTGGCATCTCTGATCCCTCAGGCCCTAGCCCTAGATATTTTTCATTTACAACATTCATAGAAGTTACCTAGCAGTGCTGCAGTGAAAGCCCCGAACAGAATTCTTTCATCAGTGTCCCCCAGTAAATCAGCATTACCCATGGACTGCCATTCAGTTTGTTTTCTTTATAGCAGTTTGATTTTCTATTACGGTGGCTCCTGTTCTAAGAACTCTCCCACCTCTTCTGACATGAATGTAAGCACACAAATTAGCAGTTGGTTCTTCCAAGTTCCTGTGGGCTGAATGTGGTGTATAAGATATGCAACAGAAAAGAACGGAAAATAAATTCCTGCCTAAGAATTTGGGAGAGCTTTTACTAATACATCTAGCAGAAACTAAAATTTCACAGGCTATTAACTTGTTGCAAATATTCACTCTCACTTTCACCACTCTTTGCGGGGAGAGGGAACAGTTTTTGTAGAGTTAACAGCCAGATTCCATATCGACCTCAGATGCTGTGTACTTTTTAATTTTATTTTTTTATATTCTGGCATCTTGACTCTTTAAACAGAATGAAGATGTCTGTGTGCTGAGCAAAATGTTTCAGCCAAGCCTGTTTTCTTTGCAGTGCAAACAGGATGTTTCCGCAGACTTGGCTGTAACAGCCATCTCTAAGATTAGGGAACAATTGAGTCTTTATGTAGAAAAGGTCCCCTTCTCCCCCGTCCTCAGCATTCAGATTCAACATATGACACTTTGTAGGTTGTTGTTTTGGATTTGGAGGGTTTTTTCTTTTGTTTTAATTATCTATAAGATCTTTAGCTAGGAGTAGAGATATATTTTTAGCTGTTAAAAAAAAAATCAAACTTTTTCTTCTCCAGTATTTTTGCCAAGTTTTTGTCAACACTTCCTGTCTGTGCATTAACTACACTTCTTAGTGTTATTGCAAAAAGAAATCTTAATTCTTTGTTTTCCCTTCTATGAGTGTACAACAACCAGGCCGCATGCGATAGTGCAAATGAACGTAGTCTAGCCTGTGTGTATACAGTGAATTGTCAATCTTTGACCTCAGCATCATTTTAAAAATAGGGTGCCCTTGCCCTTCCTTACCCTCTGCTGCACCCCCTGTTCCACCCCTTTTGCTTTCTTATCTGCAAGTACAGGGTGTCCACACAGTCTAGAAACAGACATATATACATAATGTTGTCAATGATATCCTCAGCCTATTAAAAACAAAATATATATAGTTTCACAGTTAGACCATTCCCTGTAGTATGGTCTGTAGGTTCATGGCCAGTGCCAAAGGTGTGTGTATTTTCAGAGGTGGTTCCCACTTGTCAACGATAGTGTTTTCTTGACCTTCAATTTGACAAAGGAGGTGCTGGCATCACATTCTTTAGATTTGAAATAATGATCAACTTCCAAATCTGTGAACATTGTAATAACTTAAAAATTGAACGTTGGCCCTCCCTACCCCACCCGGAATGCCTCCTCCTACCCACACTGCCAAAGCAAAGAGGCCATGAGCACCTACAGGGTGGTGAAGGGAACACTGATCAGGAAAGCGTTCCTCCCCACCGGCTGGGCATCCATGCTTCCTGCGGGTGGTCACTGACTAGATCTGGAGGAATTACCCAGTGTTGTAAAATTTGAGTGATTTTTAAACTGTCCATCTCTTGTAGTAACCTGCTACCACCACCAAAAATAGCAAAAGTGATCGAAACTGCCAGTGTTTGCCTCACAGAATTTCAATCATTCCCTTTTCAGTTGGCTGTACACCTGAACTTGTTTTTAAGGAGAAATTGCACACCAGAAAAAATGGTACTCCCCTGGTCAAGGGGCCTCTGCAAGACTCAGTGGGCCGAGTCTTCATTCTGCCAACACTCGTTTTGATCGTGGGAGGGGAAAGGTCAGATAAAGGCAAGAAACGTTCTGTTTTAAATTTTAAAAAGGAAATGTTTCCCTAGTAAATCATTGCTTTGGAAATAAAATCCCAATTGTAATTGACCCGTTTTGAGGCAATATTAAGAAGTTGGGACTGTGTTTTAAAGAAGTAAAATTCCTTTTTACAACTAAGAGAGCAGCAAAAGACGGTGGCTAGCAATACGTGGCGGAGCTGTGAAGGGCTCTCCTTCCCTCCTCGCCTGCTCTGTTGGAACGCATGCTGAAGGTGGCAGGCCTCCTCCGGCTGCTGAAAGGCGTGCACACTCCTCAGAGGGTGGGGTTGGAAGAGGCGGCAGAGTGAGGGGGAGCAGCCTTCCTGCAGCACCAGCCTGACAGCAGAGCTTTACGGAGAGCAAGATAGGTGTCCTACCTGTGTTCGCCAAAAGTGAAAGGGGGAGGTGTTTCTACGAGACCCAGGAAAAAAACCTTTGGAACCATTAAGTTACATACCTTCTAAAGGTAGTATAGTTTCTCACTAAGTGATGCCTTCAGCATACACTTCTTGCCAGAAATTTCGGGGTTAGAATAAATGTGTTTAAAACACCACCTCTTACCCGCCCCCCCTTTTTAATTTTGTCCAAGGAATTAGTTACTTATGTGTAGTATTTCTGAATGTGCCTTTGTGAGTCCAGAGACCATCTGTTTTAGGAAGAAGCTGTCCATTAGGATAAAACGGAAAGATGGTCAGCCTAGTCTGTAGGGAAGTCAGCCTTTCTCCTGGCAGTCTCCGGGGCAACTGTTTGAGTGTTCGTTAGCATCAATGTTGCACAGTGTGGGGTGTGGAAGAGGCTCTGGGACCTGGGAGAGGGGCAGTGAGGTGATGGTGCACAGGTGACAGAGACCCAGGTTAGTCCAGGAGTGCAGGTTGAATTTATTATCTGCATTATCTAGTTTTCTTCGTGTATGTGTGTGTGTGCAGTCTGGTTGTTTTTGTTTTTCTGTAAGCACTGGAGAGCCGAAATATGGTGATGTGTGTGACACATTCATGCATGTCAAGACGGCGTTTCCCAGCGTCTGCGTGCAGAGTGGGCGGCGCAGTTCCACCCTCTGAGTCTGTGTCCTGAGAAGGCAATTCTTTTCTCAAATGGAAGTCACTTCATGTTGCTGTTTCTGCGAACAGGGTATTACACACAAGGAAAAGGCTTTGAAAGAATACGATTGAAGTGTTTGAGAAAGAAAAGAGAAAAATCTGAAATCATATTTTATTTCTTCAGAACTATTATAGCTAAAACATAGAAACCTGCAGCGTGTCTTCATTTGTTTTCATTTGTTTTAAACGATTCCACCTCTTCTCCCCACTCCCGATCTTCTAAAGAAATATCAAGTGAAAATAAGGGCCATTTCCATAATTCCTCAGAACTCCCCAAAGAGGAAACCGATCCCTCCCGCAAGATTCCTTCCACTTCCTTCAGCTTCATTCAGGAAGACTAAGGGAGGAGAGGTGCTGCCGCTCTCAGTGCTTCACTCTCATTCCTCTCTAATGGCCTTGAAATGTATTATTATGCAAATGTGAATTTTGATACTGAATTTAAGAAGAGGTTGTTGGATTTTTTTTCTTTTTTCAAAAAAAAAAGGTCCCATACGTGGTCATCATTGCTTCTTTATTTTGTAACGTGAATTGTAACTATGCATTCTGCAAAAGGGGGGAGGAGAGGGCAGAAAGGGGAAGGAAGTAGCTTTGCATCTTGTTCTATGGTTTCTGTGTCCATGGTATCCCATGTCCTGGCGGGGAAGGGGAGTGAGAGCAAGAAGCGGTAAAGGTCTGCGCAGCGAAGTGCAGAGACCTCTGGGTCCTCCTGTGGTCGCTGGCAGGCCTGGCAGCCCAGCAAAACCAGTGTGGTACCGGATTCTCCATCCTAGTCGTGCAGTGTTAACCCAGGGCTCCCGTGGGGCCCCGGAGGCTCCGGTGTTCTCTGGAAAAAAAAGTACTCATCCTTTTCTGAATTCAGAACCCTTTCAAGCTCAGGAAACCATGTCTCACTCGTGCTGACCTTAAAGTTCACCTTATGTCAACTTCATCAACCTCCTCCTCTTCCTCCTCCTCCTCCTCCTCCTTGCTCCTTTTTAATTTTTTGTTCTTCCTTCTTAATCATGTTTAAGTGAACTTCATTATAAGGAAACTGTCTCACTCTAAGGGGACGAGGATTGTTGCTTGGCAGGCAGAAAGGATTCTCTGCCCCATCCACTACCCCTCAGCCAAACGTGATCTCTCTGCTTCCCTGGCATTCATTAAGCTGCGCATAGCTAGCGAGCAGCGAGGTGTTCGCCACGGGGAAAGCCGGCAGCCTTCTCTTTGTCCTAATAGAATTCCTTCGTGGATCTTGCCTGTGGTGAGTCGTGGCACCGGCATTGCTCTGGTCTAGGCATTATTTGCAGCACAGTGTTGTCCACAGGAGGTGGTTCTGCCCGTGTTCAGTGTCCCATGCAGCAGCTCTTGTCCACAGTACTGTAACAAGTCACAGACGTGACCAGTCTCCCGGTGCCCAGGCGAGGCTGCATGGGCACGATCTTATCAGGGTTCCAATCTGTTAGATTGCCTTCAGACACACACAAAAAACAAAACCAACAAAAAAAATTAAAATCCTGATGTTTCAACTGTCTCACACAAAATAATACCTCAAGGTACATTTCCCCTGCAGTATAGGCCTTGACTCCCCTCCTTTTCTGACAACAGTGGGTCATCCTTTTGAGAATATGAACGTGTAAATAGCAGGATAACTTTTATAATTTTTTTTGCTGTGAAAGTAACCCTAAAATATGATACTTTTCTTTTTTAAGTCATCAGAAGTTTCAGATCTTTTTCATGTTTAAGAAGAGAAAGCAGAACCGGTCAGGGTGTGGACTTGCATTTGTGGGCTGGTGTTCCCTCCATTGCCCCCCCATTCACAGTGACAGCAGGCCAGTGTCTGAAGCCTGTTTTGAATAGATGCCGTCTATTCCAGCCTTCTCTCTCCAGGTGGGGAGAGTCTAAATTTCTCTTTTCTGGAAGCAGAATGTGTTCCGTGGGAGACCTTGAGCTCTCACCTTTTTTGATTTACACACACACGCAGTAACTGAGTAGCATTCTGTAGTTCACGAAGGGAATTAGTCCCTGGCATTTCAGTTTGGCGCTGTAGAATTTATAGCCTTGTCATCCTGTGATACTCTGGACATGTTTTGATTTGTTACTTACACAGAAGCTCATCTGAGATGTGCAAACAGCCACCCTGCCCTGAAAGGCTTCTGCACCCTCAGACATTGCTCCCTCCGTGAGGCTTGGCTGGCATTAAGTAGAGGGACATGAGTTTAACAAATGCTGCTTGTAGGGCTCCGTCAGCTACTGTGCTCTTAGATTTGGCCACTTACAAGGCAGGGTCGGAACCGCTTCTTCACAAACACCTTACCCCCTTACCTCCATCTTAAAGACACACGCTGTATCTGTCAAGAAGCCCTTTTTAGTTTTAACTTGTACAGTGACGACTTCCTTTGAGGGGAAGAAGCTTGGTTATAAATGCATGTATGTTCACCACTCGCCTTCTGATTTTGGCTATGTTGACCTTGGGATTTGATTTCTGTTTGTTTGGAGAACTCTTTTCCATCAGTCTCCTTCCTCTGACCTCTAAAAAGTTCTTCCTGCCCTTATCCTTCTACAATCCTCCCAAAGGGCTTTGCTGATCTCTGCACTTCTTCCCTGGGGCATTCACTCCCCCACCACCACCTTTGCACACACACCCGTGACCAAAGTGTGTCCAGTGATCTCACAGAAGACATCAAAAATGGTGCCTGCACCATGAATGTGCTCACAGAGACACGTGCACAAGGATCCTGCACCCTTGGCCTTAACCTCAGTATGACTTAAGGTGCAGGAACGTTTTTAACAGGTTTTAAAATAAAATACCCATCTGGGAGGTGGGGGGCACTGGGGAGGCAGACACAAGAGCTCAGCTGTGCCGGCTCCTAACTCTCACTATTTGCTTGCAACTTCAAATTCCCTGCCCACCCTACTCCCGTCCTTGTTCTGAGTAACCAAAAACAGACAAGCAACCTGAGGAGAGATTTCTGGACTATTTTGTCTTTCTCCATTTAGATGGAGATATAAATGCTGCTTTGGGTTCCATAATCTTAGGGGGCTATGTTTACAGAGTAAAATACATCCTACCAAATCAGGAAACTGAATAATGGAACCTCTGCAGTGAAAGTTAGGTCACTGATGGTGAACAAGAGAATCGAGGGGCTGGGGGGTGCAGAGGAGGACCGACGGAGAAGTCCCATTTCAATGACTTGTGACATATTGCTCCCTTCCTCCGTTTTCCTCCCTTCGCTGCTCTCCTTGCCCCTTTGAACAGAAGGTGCAGAGAAGGGCATCGGAAAGAGACTAGACACTTAAAAGGCAGCTTTCCAACTTTGCACACAAACAGGTAACAGGAAGGTACAGTAAAATCCTCTCATCTGAAACTGTCGGCAGAAACTGAACCTGTAACACGACTGAATAGCTGCACAGCATCGATGCTCTCTCTCTGCAGGTTACCTAGAAGTGTTTTATTTTTCTTATACTTGAAATAGCTTTTACAATATTATTTTGGTGGCTTTCTTTCCTCTCTTCCAGTGGGCAATAGAGAAAGTGGATGATGGGATTTAAGGAAGTTTGAGGGGAGAAAAGGAAGGATATGGCATTGTCTTTTTTTTTTTCCCTTAAACATAGAGGTTTAATCAAACTCCCATATGTTGAAATTGCTCCTCATATTACTGGTTTTACATGGACACAGAAACTAGGCACTTTAGAGGTGCACTTGCATGGCAGGCTGGGCCCCCCTTTTCTACATTTTATTTTACTTTTTTAGTATAGTGGTACTTAAAATCACTGGTTCACTTAAAAAACAAACAATAAAATGTTAAACTCTACTAATGTACAAATAAGCTGAAAAGTTGCATTTTATGTGTATTTTTTGCCATAGCAGGTACTGTATTTCTCATGCTGGATTTCAAAAACAAAAAAAAAAATCAAAAACAAAAAAACTAAAGGGTGGTGTTTTATTGGATTGTGACAGGTTGAATAATAAGGAATTAAGTCTTCGTCATTTCATTAAAGCTGAGAGATGATGTAATGCATATATAAGAGTTTTCTGAAGGGTTTTTTTGGGCTTTTAAACAGCTTATTTTTGTTTTTGTTTAGTATTTTATTTTATTTTGGAAAGATATGATTGTATTATGTG
Source organism: Plecotus auritus (assembly GCF_963455305.1). Lineage (NCBI taxonomy): Eukaryota > Metazoa > Chordata > Mammalia > Chiroptera > Vespertilionidae > Plecotus > Plecotus auritus. Next base: position 222,094,666 of record NC_137772.1, read on the forward strand.
CAACTCAGTTGCTTACATTATAACTACAAAATATTTTTGGGTTCCTGGAAAAAAAAAAAGAAAAAAGACTAATAAATGTGTTTGGCTGCTAAGCATTTATTGAGGTTTCCTGTTTCATTCTGCCAATTTAATTTGCTCGTTGGTTGAATATTTGTATTTTGCTACTCTTCCTTCACTCTGCTCCACACCTGAAAGCTCTCCAAAATTCAGCATCTAAATTGGGCCTCAACTCCGTCTGCCTTGCCTTGGTATGTTTTTGTTGTTGGGGTTGGCCGGTTGGTGGTGGGTTTCTGCTCCTTGCTCTTGCCGCCTGCCGCAGTGCAGAGTTCAAATCCTCTAACAGAAATTGAGATTGTCCTGCCTTTTGTTGTTGTCCCCTTTAATCCTTATTTGCATTTGGAGTGAGAGCACTAGAGTAGAGGAAAGAAGAGAGAAGACTCCTGCCCAGGGCTGGCTACATTCACCCCCCCCCCCCCCCCCCCCGCGGCTGCTCCCAGGGAAGAGAACCAACCAGCTTTCCAGGAAACACTCCCGCTGCTCCCTGCCCCGTGCGATCACACTGCCGAGGAGCATTAGAGCCTTTCCCTAAAGGCGAGGTTTTCTTATTTGCCATTAGCTGCTAAAACAGAGACTTGTTGAGACATGGGATTATGAAACACCTCCAGAATGGCCAAGGGGAGGAAGGTAGGGAAGCTAACACTAACTCCCAGGTACTGTGTTTGACTTAATTCTCAGAATGCTGTGCGAATGGATAGCAAACCACATTTCACGAGGAAACGTGGCTCAGAATAATTAGCTGATCATAGGTAACACTGATTGATTGTTTACTATCAGCTGGGCACTGCTCTAAGCATACCGTGTGTATTCATTTAATTGAAACTTGTCACAGTCACTGCTGAATCCATGCTAGGAACCCACATAGGATTCAAATGTTATCAAAATGCCTGTGCTGCAAAACACCTGGGCTTCTGAGGAAATGGTCTTAAACAAGCCTGTTGTACACAGTGGTAGGCCACATACCATCCAGCTCTTGAAAATTCATGCACTGGAGGGGGAGTCCCTCAGCCCGGCCTGTCCCCTCTCAGAGTCCAGGAGCCCTCGGGGCGGGGAGGCAACCTGGCGATCAGGGGAAGGTGATGCCCCATCACACCTCTGCTGCTGCCACTGCTGGCAGCACAAGCCTTGGCCGGCCTTGGTTACCTGAGCCTTGGGCAGCTAGGCAGCCGCCATCCGAGGCTTGCCTGTGCCTTGGGCCAGCCTTGGGCCAGCCCTGGGCGGCTGGGGGGCTGAGGGGACTGGGGGACTCCGGAGGCAAGCACGCGGAGTGGCCGGGCCCGCCCCAAGGCGGGCCCAGACTTGCTGTGCGCCTGCCGCCCCGGCGGGGCTGAGGGAACTGGGCACCGCCATCTTGTGGCTATGGGTGCCGCCATCTTTGAGAGAGGGGCAGTCAATTAGCATATTCCCTCCTTATTGGTTGTGGGCACCACCATCTTTGCGATGGCGTGAGGGTCAATTAGCATATTCCCTGTTTATTAGATAGGATAAGTAAACACTGGGAAATATGAAGTGAGAAAAGGTGAGCTCTTCAAAAACATCTTGAAGGCCGTTCTGTTACAAGTAAGTGTTGTTTTTTTTTAAGAAATAGAGATAGTTGCAAACACTACGAAGAACCTTAACAAAGATGTTGGATATTTTTTAAATGCATCAACGGCTAAGGGGGGATGTTTTGTACAATTAAAGGTGGTTAAGACTTTAGCATCTTAAACCCTCATGACTTTAAATACTATCTATATGCTAATGATTGCTAAATTTGTATTTTCAACCCTTACCATTGAGCTCCACACCTGTATATATAATTGTCTACTCAACATTTCAAAACACCTGAATTTTTGTTTGTTTGTTTTTCCTCCTGCCACTGCCACAAGGATACCTTGGGTCCTATTCATTTTATTTCTTTAAATATGTTTTTATTCATTTCAGAGAGAGGAATGGAGAGAGAGAGAGAGATAGAAACATCAATGATGAGAGAATCATCCATCAGCTGCCTCCTGCACTCCCCCTACTGGGGATTGAGACTGCAACCTGGGCATGTGCCCTGTCTGGGAATTGAACCATGATCTCTTGGTTCATGGGTGAACACTCAACCACTGAGCCACTCTGGCTGGGCAAAAACAACTGGATATCTTAATGGCACTGCAAACTCAAGTCCATCCTGCCTGTTTGCCCCTCCTCCCACCCCATAGCAAATGGCATTACCAGATGGCCATGATAAAACCTAGAAACCAAGGAGCATCCTTGACTCCACCCCCTCACTCTCCATAACTAACTCATCATCAAGCTGGATTGATTGTACCTCTTTAATTAATCTCTGTTCTTAATTTCCTCTGCCAGTTCCTTTGTGCAAGCTAGATCGCCTACACCCCTAGGTCTTTCTTATCTAGTCCACTGCATTAGCCCAACTGACTTCTCACTTGGCACTCATGCCAGTTCCCCTGCCCACACTCCATTCCATACATAATAGCTGGGATGATATTTTTCAAAGCAAATCAGATGAAGTCATCCTCCAGCCTACGGCTTTTTAGTGGCTTTCCATTGCTTAGAATACAACCACCAAATATCCTTATTTCCAAGGTTCTCACGGTCTGGCTACCATCTACTCCAAATTTACCTCCCTCCCTCTCTTCCCACCTTTGTCCTCTCCAACCTCATCAGCTGAGCGTTGTACCCCACTGCCTTGTACAATGCCTGGCACACAGTGTGCACTATCATGGAATGAATGATCCTAATGGGTAACTGGATGCTACATTAAGAATTTGTTTAAGAAATTAGGCATTTGTAAAGCCTGAAAAATAAGGATAGATACAAAAGAGAAAAAAACAAACAACCACATCTGTTCATGAGGGCACAAGAGATGCAAAAGTAAATTTAGAGATGTTGCTCTTGGTAACAGTGACAACCAGCCGGAAGTGTCTGGGTGACCTTTGGAGATCAAGAGCAAAACTCTGGAGAGCCTGCAGACTCAGAAGGTAAGCCTGGAAGATATGCGAGCTGTCTCCGAGGGGAAGAAAAGTAGGTTAAACCTTGAGGGAACTCCGACTACTTTCCTTTCCAGGAGTGAGAGAAGGAAGGGTCATCAAAGAAAGAGTAGCAGAGAGAATAATACACTTTAGGGTTTTGTTTTATTTTTATTGATTTTGAGAGAGAGAGAAGGAGAGAAACATCTACTTGTTGTTCTACTTATTTATGCATTCATTGGTTGCTTTTTTAAAATTTTTTAAATTGATTTCAGAGAAGGAGAGAGATTGAAACATCAATGATGAGAGAGAATCATTGATCAGCTGCCTCTTGCACACCCCCACTGGGGATCTTGCCCACAACCTGGGCATGTGCCCTGACCGAGAATTGAACCATGACCTCCTAGGTCAGTGGTCGTCAAACTCATTAGTTAACAGAGCCAAATATCAACAGTACAATGATTGAAATTTCTTTTGAGAGCCAAATTTTTTAAACTTAAACTTCTAACGCCACTTGTTCAAAATAGACTCGCCCAGGCTGTGGTATTTTGTGGAAGAGCCACACTCAAGGGGCCAAAGAGCCACATGTGGCTCGCAAGCTGCAGTTTGCCGACCACTGTCCTAGGTCAATGCTCAACCACTGAGCAATGCTGGCCACGCTCATTGGCTGCTTCTTGTGTGTGCCCTGGCCAGAGATTGAATCCAAAACCTTGGCATATCGGGATGATCTGACCTACTGAGCTACCCGGCTAGGGCAAGACAATTTAGTTTCAAAGTAGGAGGAAGAGGTTGTCAAAAAATGCTAAATACTGCAATCACACAGGAAGGATGATTTAGTAAAGCGGGGGAAAAACTATTTGGCTCAAAAATCAAAATTATGTAAGACTAGAGGTCCAGTGCATGAAATTTGTGCACTGGGCAGGGTGTGTGTGTGCATGGGGGGTGGCCCTCAGCCCAGCCTGCACCCTCTTGCAGTCCAGGACCCCTCAGGAGATGTCTGACTGCAGGCTTAGGTCCAATCGCCCAGGGATCCGGGATCCCTCCTGCAGTCCAGGACCCCTCACTCCTTACAGCCCGCCTGCTCACTGCTCCTTACTACTCAGCTCGCTGCTCCTTAGCACGGCCGCGGAGGCGGGAGAGGCTCTTGCACTTGCTGTGGGAGCACACTGACCACCAGGGGCAGATCCTGCATTAAGCATCTGCCCCCTGGTGGTCAGTGCACGTCATAGTGACCAGTCGTTCTGCCAGTCATTCTGCTGTTCAGTCAATTTGCATATTAGGATTTTATTATATAGGATATACAGTGGGAATTTTGCTCCTAGTTTTGTTCCCTGCCCATCTCATTCCCTGCATGTGCCCCCCACGCCCCCTGCCAACATTTACACTTTATCATATTCTTTATGCAAACATATGTTATGGAGAAGGACCTTTTGCTTATTAGAGGAAGTTGTCGGTAATCAATGAGAATGTGGTTTGGAGGAAATGAGAGAGGGCAAGGAGTTGTAGTGCAGTGCTAAGGAATAAGTCAGGGAGAGGAATGAATTTGTTGAATACAGGTCCTGGACACTGAGTTAGGGGGTCAGCATCTATTTTTAAATCAGAGGAGAAGGGAGACAAAACTGGAGAGATTAAAAATCCATGATAAAAATAATTAAAAGCAAGATAGTTTCCTGAATGAAGAGATAGAAGGCTGGAGGCAGAAACTCCCATTTTGTGGAGGAAAAGTAACAGCAAAGTGAAGCAGAGGCAGGAGAAAGGGCTGAAAGGCTAAGGAGACAGTTGCATTTGCAATAGTCACAAGTGAGAACAGTAAACTCCATGGTACATCAAAGCTAGGAAACACTGCAAAGAGTGGAAAGTGGAAGGAAGTAAATTCATCTTTCCAGAATTGTCTGCCCTCATCCCCAAAATGAATCCTCTGCAGCTCAACAGGGGAGATGGAAGAAGACCTAAATGATGAGCTCAGGTGACTGATGGGTTTCTCTGATTCAAGGTATTCTGAAATTGGTGCTGCAGTCAACTGATAATTCTGGAGTCCAGATGGAGACATGAAGGAGCCATAGAATGAGGACACTGAAGAGGTGTTACAGAAGTTGGGGAAGAAGTACAGGATCAGGATCTAACTTGTATCTTGGCTATTGTGGGCCTTATTTCTCTTCCTGGGCTAGGCTCCTTTGCTCATTATTCATTCATCCAGGAAACATTTATTGGACACCTATATTATGCTAGATCCTGTGCTAGGTGCCAGGGATATGGGTGACCAAGACATGATGGCTGAGTTTGCCATCAATGGGAAAAGTAAATTCTCTGGTGAAAATTATGAGAGGCCTGTAAGAAGCCATCTATGAAATCTCAGAGGTGGGCAGGGAGGACACTACAGGAGTGATCTACATATAGGTTTCTGAGTGAATCTGAAATAAATGAAACAGAAATGGAAAGATGACAGGAAAGTTATTGTCAAAAACAAGATCTTTACTTGAGATCTAATCAGCAATGTTTAATATCCTTGAAATACGGTTACTGGGAAAGAGGCGTTCGCCTCACCAAACAAGCTGGGAGGTCTTACTTTTAGTGAAGGGCTCAGAAGGCAATTTAAAATTTTTATTTATTGATTGATTTTAGAAAGAGAGGAAGGGGCAGGCCGGAGGGGGCATGGTGGGGAGAGAGAGAGAGAGAGAGAGAGAGAGAGAGAGACTTCAACTTGCTGTTCCACCCACTGGCTGCCTCCAGAATGTGCCCTGACCAGAGATTGACCTCATAACCCTTATGCTGCCTCATCCAATCGGGCCAGAAACAGGTCATTTTATTTTTTTTAAATATGTTTTATTCATTTTTTATAGAGAGGAAGGGAGAAGGATAGAGAGTTAGAAACATCAATGAGAGAGAAACATCGATCAGCTGCCTCCTGCACACTCCCCACTGGGTATGTGCCCGCAACCAAGGTACGTGCCCTTGATCGGAATCGAACCTGGGACCCTTGAGTCCGCAGACCAACGCTCTATCCACTGAGCCAAACTGATCAGTGCGAAACAGGTCATTTTAAAGCAGCTTGGTACCTTTGGAGTGCCAAGGAAAGGGTACATTTGGAATTAAGAACCAAGTGTCTGAAGACTATCCGCCTGCAATTAACTCCTAGTTCTCCCCTTCATCATGAACAAACTAAAGACACTCAACCTGCCCAAGCCTTTGTTTTGTCATCTGCAAAATGAGATCATAATGACTAGCATTTATTGGGTACTTACTCTGTGCATTGCACCAAGGGCTTTCTTGTAGTATTTCATTTAATAATACCTGAGCAACTCAGGAACACGATTTAATGAGATCACTTATGTAAAGCAGTGCTACCTCCATAAACTGAGGAGCTTTTATTAGTATTAGCCAACCAGAGGACAGAGCGGGACCATCAGGGAACATTCTCTGGACTGGGCCTTAAGTAGTGAGAAAAGAGGTGTTCCAGAACCGGGGAATGCCGTCACCAATCGGAGGTGTGACCCGGCGTGGTGTGTGCTGGGAACTATACCGCTTCGTGGCTAAGAGTGCAGAGTCTCAGGTGGGACGGCTCCACTTAGCTGGGTGAGTGACCCTCAGCACGTCTCTCAGCTTCTGAGTCTCAGCTCCAACGCTTGCTGAAGTCCAAGGGGACCACTTGCAACTCAATAAATGCCAATTTCCCTTAGGCATCTTCATTTCACCTCAGAACCAGACAGGCAGTAGGAGTGGGGGCGAGGGGGGGAGGAGGCGACAATAATAGCAAACACATGGACGGCTAAGTGTCCCAGACATCGATCTGATGCTCAAACCTCACAGCAGTCTTAAAGGCAGGTCTTAATGTACCTTTTTCGGATGAGGAAATGAGGAACAGAGCGGCTAAGTAATTTATGAAGCGCTGACCACGTTTCTTGTAAACGAAGAGAAAATTGTTAACCCTAGACAGCGAGCTACCAGCCAAAACTCCGCACTCTTGACCCCCCAGGTTTTCCGGAGCTCCAGGGACGGGACCACGTGGAGGAAGTCCCGCCCCCAGCAGAGGAAGTCCCGCCTCCAGACGACTGCTTCCGCCCCGGCTGTCCTGTCCACTCTGGTGGGGTCTCGTGGTCGGCATGGCGGCGCGAGGAGACTGTGGCGGGCAGCCGGCGGCCTGCGGGTACGACAGCTACCGCTCGCCGCTTGCCTCCCGCTACGCCAGCCCGGAGATGTGCTTCGTGTTTAGCGACAAGTACAAATTCCGGACCTGGCGGCAGCTCTGGCTGTGGCTGGCGGAAGCCGAGCAGGTAACGGGCCGCGGAGCTGAGGGACCCCGCGCAGGGAGGCGGGCCCGCTCCAGCTCGTGCCGGGCTCCGCGCCCACGTGGGTCTAGCCGCCAGGGGACAGCTGTCCCTCTATTTTCGGCCGGGTGTTCCCTTTCGTGATGAGCCGGGGCGCCGCCACCTGTTGCCTCACATGCTTTTAGTCTCAGAGGGTTGGAGACGCGGAGGCGGCGGCGACAAGTGCAGTCTGTGATTTCAGGTCCTGAACCTTGGCCATTCCTGCAGGAGTGCCCGGGTAATCCTGAGCGCTCGTGACGTGCTGTTGTGCCCATTTCTTTACGTATCTTTTCTCATGTAACCCACAAAGCCCTTGCAAAGCAGGTGATGCTCTTCCCGCGTTGGAGGGGAGAAAACCAAGCCTCGATAATAACCAAAGGCGTTGTGTGCGCCAGGCCACCCAGCTGCTGGAACGGAACTGGGATGTGAACCTGGCTGGGTTCAGTGCCGAGCCCGAGGGCTTGATTAGCCACTTCGTCTTCCACCGTGTCTCTAGGGACTGGACTGTCATTGCAAATTCCGTGTTTCCTAGGCTACTCTCCTCTTCACCAGTCCGCGTCTTGCCTCCGAGGAGTCAAAGTATAGGGACTTCTGGTTTGTTTGATAAGAACTGCATGTAGAGCTATTGGGGCAAAGGTTTCAGAAATAGCTCCAGAGGAGTGAAAGGAAACTGAAGGTGATACAGAGAGCTGTAAAGTTTCAGAGGAAAATACCCCAGCAAGCAAGATGGCAGTGCCTTCTGAAATGGCATGCGTAAACACTGAAACAGTGGTGACTAGGAGGGGGGTACAGTGGAAGTCCCCCGAAGGAAATTTTCGTCTTAGCTTACCCCCTCCATACCACTGTGCTCAAGGAAATAGAGTGACATAATAATAGCAGACATTTCTATAGGGCCTACTATGTGCTGGGCCCTCTTTTAAGACTTTACATATTAATAGCACAGAGAGGTTTCATAAACTGTTGGCTCAGGTAATCGTAAAAGAGGACATTAATCGTGTGTTGTGGTTTGTTATGTGCCAGCATGTACTTTACTTTCTATACACTCTGGTACTTTATTTTATTTTTTAAATATATTTTATTGATTTTAGAGAGGAATGGAGAGGGAGAGAGAGATAGAAACATCAACGATGAGAGAATCATTGATTGGCTGCTTCCTGCACGCCCCCTACTGGGGATTGAGCCTGAAACCCATATGCCCTTGGCTGGCTTGGAACCTGGGACCCTTCAGTCCTCAGGCCGAGGCTCTATCCATTGAGCCAAAGGCCACTTTCGTAGTTTATTATACAGGTTAGGGTAGTGGCATTCCAAGACTTTGCAGAGTCATCATGGCTAGTCAATGGCTTCAAGCTGGAATTGAACTGTAGAGTTGTCTGAATGTGTGTTCTTTCCTCTGCCCAGTCTGCATATTCCCTGAAATGCATACAATTTTGATATGATCCCCTAAACTTAGATTACCTATTAGTTAGGGTGTCAAAATTAGCATAAGTTACATAATTTAGTCGTGAAAAAGGGAAAATGAGGACTGAGAGATTAAGAGTGTAAAAAATGAGGAATCTGGAATGAATTCTGAGAAGATACATTGCTTGGGGGTAGGAAGCAGTTTGGTCATGCTGCCCCCTTCTGCTTTGCTTTAGGAGGAGCCCTGAAATGTCATAGGTACCCGCTACAGCCTCAAGGCAGCGCGGGCCACGTGTAGCTACTGAGCACTTGAAATGTGGCTAGTGTGACTGAGGAACTGAATGTGTACTTTTTAATTTTAATCAGTTTAAATGTAAATAGTCTCATCTGAACACTAGTTACCATCTTGGACAAGATAGTTCTAAGGACAAGATCCTCCCAGAACCAAGGCTTGGGAGTTTCAAATGAGGTTTGAATAAATTTCACCAATGTACATGTTCAGGGTTCTGAGCTGCCTGGGCAGCCAACTGTTTTTTGCCAGCATGACTTTCCCAGTGATGGATGAATGTAAGATGTTGGTGTGTAGCCCTAGCCGGTTTGGCTCAGTGGATAGAGCGTCAGCCTGCGGACTGAAGGGTCTTGGGTTGAATTCCGGTCAAGGGCACATGCCTGGGTTGCGGGCTCAATCCCCAGTAGGGGGCGTGCAGGAGGCAGCCAATCAATGATTCTCTCTCATCATTGATGTTTCTATCTCTCCCTTTCCCTTCCAATCTGAAATCAATAAAAATATTAAGAAAAAAAAAAAAGATGTTGGTGTGTTTATTTTCTCATCAATATCTTTTGGAATTGTTTTAAGTTGCACTGAATTTCTGTATCTAATTTGTTAGGAAAACAACTTACAGCATTCATAATTTTGCTTTCTCTGAATAAATCCATCTGGGTCAAATGTAAAGCTGTGGCTTGGATCCCACAATTTGGGCACTTACATGCCATGCACTAAGGAGTACGCAGTAAATATGACAACATTGCTCATGGAGTATATATTCTAATGATTAGGATGGACATTTGTAAAAATGTCATGTGATGACAGCCGAAACCGGTTTGGCTCAGTGGGTAGAGCGTCGGCCTGCGGACTGAAGGGTCCCGGGTTCGATTTCGGTCAAGGGCATGTACCTGGGTTGCGGGCACATCCCCAGTGGGGGGTGTGCAGGAGGCAGCTGATCGATGTTTCTCTCTCATAGATGTTTTTAGCTCTCTATCCCTCTCCCTTCCTCTCTGTAAAATATCAATAAAATATATTTTTTTAAAAAAATGTCATGTGATGAGTGCTCTAAGTAAAACCAGGCTACGGGATAGAGAGACACAGAACGATGTCTCACATTGAGTCAGGAAAGAGATCTCTCTGAAGAGGTGACATTTGAGCCCAGAAACCAAAATATGTGAGGGAGTGAGCAGAGATATAGGGCCAGAGGGAACAACGACCAGAATTACATTGTTGTATACATTGGAGTTTACTTAGAATACAATTTACCAAGATTCATTGAGAAAGTCATCCCCTCCTAACCATGTACTTTGAGGTACACCAAATTTTAAGAATTGGGAGATAGAGCATAAATGATAGCATGAACTGCCCTAACTGGTTTGGCTCAGTGGATAGAGTGTTGGCCTGCGGACTCAAGGGTCCCGGGTTCGATTCCAGTCAAGGGCATGTACCTTGGTTGCGGGCATATACCTGGTAGGGAGTATGCAGGAGGCAGCTGATCGATGTTTCTCTCTCATCAATGTTTCTAACTCTCTGTCCCTCTCCCTTCCTCTCTGTAAAAAATCAATAAAATACATTTTTTTAAAAAAATGATAGCATAGCCAGAGCCGGTTTGGCTCAGTGGATAGAGCGTCGGCCTGCGGACTGAAGGGTCCCGGGTTCGATTCCGGTCAAGGGCATGTACCTTGGTTGCGGGCACATCCCCAGTAGGGGGTGTGCAAGAGGCAGCTGATCGATGTTTCTCTCTCATCGATGTTTCTAACTCTCTATCCCTCTTCCTTCCTCTCTGTAAAATATCAATAAAATATATTAAAAAAAAAAATAAAAAAATAAAAATAAAAAATGATAGCATGAACCAATTTTTTTCTCTCAGTGTTACTTAAGTTCAAATAATTGTGACACCTGAAGTTATGTTATTTTATCTTGTGTGTCCTGCAGACATTGGGTTTGCCTATCACAGATGAACAAATCCAGGAGATGAAATCAAACCTAGACAACATCGACTTCAAGATGGCAGCTGAGGAAGAGAAAAAATTACGACATGATGTGATGGCTCATGTGCATACGTTTGGCCACTGCTGTCCCAAAGCCGCCGGCATTATACATCTTGGGGCCACCTCCTGCTATGTTGGAGACAATACAGTAGGAACCCGTGTTGTTTTGTATCCACTTAGGACTCAGTCATCATTATTAATAATGCATTTACAAATTGTATTTTACTTTATCCAGTTTGAGAAAGTGATTCCATAGATCTTTAGTTTTAGGGATAATTTAATGCTCAGGAATTTTCTGCTTTTGATACTCTTCCAATCTAAACTATAAGCCCCTACTCACCTCCATAGATTAAGACCTGCAGATACTGCTTACCCATTGGCATGCTGGACGTAAACCAAGGTTTACATTTTCGTGGCCAAGGTAATTTTCCAAAGGGATTTTTCTTTCCCAAGTACATTATAACTCTTTACTGTGACATCAGAAAAGAAAAAAGGGTTGCATTATAATTCTTAAACAAAACCTTTAATTAGAAAAAGCATCAGCATATATTTTCCTAAGAGTTTACTAGGTGCCTGGTGCTATTCAGAGCACTTTATGTATATACTAGAGGCCTGACGCACGAAATTTGTGCAAGGGGCTCAGCCCTCGCAGCCCCGGCTTGGTCCGGAAGGTTGTCCAGAAGGTAGTTCTGCTGTTCTGTGTAATTAGCAATTATCTCTTTATTATATAGGATTCATTTATTCTTCATGACAGTCATAAGAGTTAGATGCTGTTATCTCCATTTTAAAACAGCTTTATTGAGGTATAGTTTACATACCATAAATTTACCCATTTTAAATATACAGTTCAATGAGTTTTAGTAAATTTATACAATTGTTAGCCTTCATCACACTCCAGTTTTAGAGCACATTCCTCACCCCAAGAAGTTCTCTCGTGTCTGTCAGTCAGCCCTCACTCCTGCTTCCAGACCCATACTATCACTGGCCTGCTTTCTTTATAGTTTTGCCTTTCCTAGAAATTTCATATAAATGGAATCATAATATGTAATCTTTGGAGTCTGGCTTTCTTATCCCCATCTCTACAGCTCAGGAAACTTAAAGAGAGGTTACATAGCTGAAAATGATACCAGACCCCGTAGAATGGCTCCAAAGCTGTGCTCTTAATCCTAGTGCACCAGTGGGAACAGAAGTTACATTCCAGATACACTTCCAATTCAAAAGCAAGCCACCAACTTTTAAGTTGCCCCAAATACTTTATTAGTCTTAAGTGGCACATAATTGAAGGCACCTGTGTGTAATTAGTGTGTCAACGGAAGAAGAACAATCCTGTCACTTCAAATGTACTTTTTAAAAGTGCCCAATATGTAGTTGGGCTCAACAATTACTGTCTTGTATAAGTATGTCTCAGAGTTGTCTGAAATACATCTCTGATCTCCCTCAAAAACAGCTTTAATTTCCTAAACCTTGATGTTCTGGTTCATGTCTTTTTTTGTCTGTTAGCAAAGATAGACATGATAAAAAGAAGAGGAAACTAATGGAATGGGCCCTATGGAAGCTTCTCGAGACTCAAGCACTCTGTGGGAAAGTACAGACCTTGTTGACCTGGGCATCTTCACAGTATTCAGGAGTTACTCCTTAAGTATTTTCCAGTCATTTTAGATACCACATAAACTGGGCTTTATGAGTATAAAGGTTTTGTTCCTTACAGATTCCAGTAGTTCCACTCTCTAAGTTGGTGTGCTTTTAAAGCAGTAATCAGAAAACAACATCCGTTAGCATCTTCTGATTTGCACAGTAGGTTGCTAATAGTGAGGTAGACGACCAGCTGAGAAACCCAATTATGATGGCCAGAAAGTGTTATGTAATAATGTTTGGGCAAAGCTGTTTAATATAAAACCATTGCATTTTCCTTTGCAGGACCTGATTATTCTTAGAAATGCTTTTGACCTGCTTTTGCCAAAGGTGAGTTGATAGAAATTTTCAACCAGCCCTGGATTCCCTGTGATAGGGGATGGGCACCACTTACGAGTAAATCAATACAATAGTCATCTAAATAAATGCTCATTTATTCAGGTGAATGATCCTACATCTAATTTCTAGTCAATTCATTTTTCAAATGTTCATTGCTATGAACTCTTTAAGGCACTTGAGGATATAAAAATGAAAAGATGCCTGTGCCTTCCATGAGCTGGAGATCTAATTCTATATTAACTTGTGTAAAAGTTTAGTTCCTGATTATGTAATGAGCTCAACCTGAATTCACCCTCTTTCTACCACATGGTCTTTCTTATAGCTTGCCAGAGTGATCTCTCGGCTTGCTGACTTTGCTAAGGAACGAGCTGATCTTCCCACCTTAGGTTTCACACATTTCCAGTAAGTGATATGATTACATCTTGGGAATGGGGCTTGTTTATGTGCACCTGGCTTTCATTTAGTTTTCAGTTCTTCTGCAGGGAAACCTTGAGGTGAATAATCTCAAAACATAGCTTAAGCAGATACCTGATACCTGCCCTAAATGCTGTACTGGAGAGACAGTAAATGTAATAGTTCATTTGGGAAGCATTGGGAAATAAGTATCAGGAGCCTTAGAAAGTATTCATACCCCTTGATTTAATACTTCTATTCTAGGGAATCTAGACCAAAGAAGTAATCCAAATTATGGGGAAAGTTTTATGTACAAAGATCTTTGTTAAAATACTAGAGGCCCAGTGCACAAAATTCGTGCACTGGGGGAGGGGGGTGTCCCTCAGCCCAGCCTGCACCCTCTCCAATCTGGGACATGCCCCTCAAAATCTGGGACTGCTGCTGAAACCGGTTTGGCTCAGTGGATAGAGCGTCGGCCTGCAGACTGAAGGGTCCCAGGTTTGATTCCGGTCAAGGGCACGTACCTTGGTTACGGGCACATCCCCAGTGGGAGGTGTGCAGGAGGCAGCTGATCGATGTTTCTCTCTCATCAATGTTTCTAGCTCTCTGTCCCTCTCCCTTCCTCTCTGTAAAATAGCAATAAAATATATTAAAAAAAAAAAAAAAAAATCTGGGACTGCTGGCTCCCAACCGCTCGCCTGCTTTTGCCCTTAATTGCTTCTGCCTGCCAGCCTGATCACTCCCTAATCACTCCCCTGCCAGCCTGACCAACGCCTAACTGCTCCTGTGCCGGCCTGATCGCCCCCAACTGCCCTCCCCTGTTGGCCTAGTCACCCCCAGCTGCCCTCCCCTGCTGGCTGATCACCCACAACTGCCCTCCCCTGCTGGCCATCTTGTGGCGGCCATCTTGTGCGAGGGTGTGATGATCAATTTGCATATTACCTCTTTACTATATAGGATTATTTATAATAGGAAACAATCTGAATGTCCCACAATAAGGGGATAATTAAATAAGCTATATGGCATATCCACAGGTTGGAATAATATGCAGCCATTAAAATTATTCAGGTAAGACTAATACAGAAACATGCTTAGGTTAATGTTAGGAGATAAAGACAGCATATAAATAGCACAAACAATGGAAGAAATTATACCAAGCTGTAAATATTGATTGCTGTGGTTTAGGACAGTGGTCGGCAAACTCATTAGTCAACAGAGTGACAAAGCGCGGCTCTCGAGCCGCAGTTTGCCGACCACTGGTTTAGGAGATAGTAGGGTAATTAATCTTTTTCTCTACTGCTTTTTTAATTTTTAAAAAATGCAAATATTTTTATGATACTCTAAAAAACCCTGTTTAAAAGCTGATTATGTGATTTTTGGAATACAAGTAGCAGGTTTTGAATGATGGTAGTTCAGAAGTGGTGAATTAGCATGTGCCTTATGTTTTGATGGGGTATTGCTATGGTAACAAGATTGTCATCTCCTATATCATCAATTTAGGAAAGCCCAAGTTGAGTTTAATCTTCCTAAAAGTTAGGGCCTGTATTTATTGGTAGAAACCTGAAGAAATTGTCCATGTGAAGGAGTCAATGCTCAGTGTCTGTGTGTTCCTCTCTGCTGCCTCCCTACACAGCGAGCATTACCTGTGTTGCAGCTTCTCTTCCTCTCCTGCATCTGTTGGAGATGCTCAGGGCCTGCAGGCATTCCAGTGATCTGCTGGGGGTAGCATAATGAGAGGTATCTGCTGCCATAGTTAGCAGGCATTGGGAACTCAGAAAATGGTGTAGCTGTGTAGGCATCTCCTCCGTATGTGTCAGGACTGCCCTGCAATGAAAAGAAACAACTGTATTGAGATATAGTTCACGTATTATAAAATTCATCCCTTTTAGTGTACAGTTGAGTCGTTTTTAGTATATTTACAGTTATACAGTCATCACCAGTGTATAATTTCAGAATATTTTCATCACCCCACAAAAAACCTGTACCTATTAGCAGTCACTCTCATTCTCCCATTCCATGGCCCCTGGCAACCATCATACAATATTCATCTCTTTTGACTTTTTTTTTTTTTTTTTTTTTTTTTTTAGCTTAGCACAATGTTTTCAGTGTCTACCCACATTTGTCCATTCATCAGTTGTTAGATATTTGGGTCATTTCCATTTGTGGCTATTATGTAAAACTAGAGGCCCAGTGCATGAAATTCGTGCATGGGGCGGGGGGGGTGGTCCCTCAGCCCAGCCTGCACCCTCTCCAATATGGACCCCTCAAGGGATGTCTGACTGCCCGTTTTAGGCCCGATCCCAGTAGGATCAGGCCTAAACGGGCAGTTGGACATCCCTCTCACAATCTAGGACTACTGGCTCCCAACTGCTCACCTGCCTGCCTTCCTGATTGCCCCTAACCATTTCTGCCTGCCAGCCTGATCACCTCCTAACCACTCCCCTGCCAGCCTGATGGATGCCTAACTGCTCCCCTGCCAGCCTGATTGTCCCTAACTGCCCTCTCCTGTAGGCCTGGTCACCCCTAACTTCCCTCCTCTGCCGGCCTGGTCACCCCTAACTGCCCTCCCCTGCAGACTTGATCACCCCCAACTGCCCTCCCCTACAGGCCTGGTCCCCCCTCAACTGCTCTCCCCTGCAGGCCTGGGTCCCCCCCAGCTGCCCTTCCCTGCAGGCCCGGTCACCCCCAACTTCCCTCCTCTGCCAGCCTGGTCACCCCTAACTGCCCTCCCCTGCAGGCTTGATCGCCCCCAACTGCCCTCCCTTGCAGGCCTGGTCCCTCCCAACTGCCCTCCCCTGATGGCCATCTTGTGGTGGCCATCTTGTGTCCACATGGGGGCAGGATCTTTGACCACACAGGGGCAGCCATCTTGTGTGTTGGAGTGATGGTCAATTTGCATATTACTCTTTTATTAGATAGGATGCTGCTGTGAACAGATCCATGCAAATTCATTTATTTCTTTGCTTGTACCTGTAATCTGTTAGCAGGAGTGAGCAAAGAAAACTACTTAAGATTAATTTGGAGATATATTATAGCATGTGGTCTGTCTGCTAGAGACATTCCTATTGGTGTTTCCTGATTTCTCCAGCTATCAGTGTCATCAGCGTAATAGAGAAATTCCATCTGGAGTGGGCTAGTTCATCTATTAGGACTCCTGCATTATTGCAGTTTATTCGTAATGTTTTATGTTCAGAAACAGACCTGCAGTGGATTGATTGGTTTAGACTTCAGACTACATACAAAGCCATTAGCTGTTATGTTCGAGTCCTTTGGTTATGTGTGATTTGGGGGTCTCCACAGTATGGCTGTTCTTTATAAAGTCTTGACTCCTTACAAGGAAAGGCCTTCCTTGATTGCCAATCTAGAGTAGCATTTTCCATTGTCCTAATTTTCTTTTTTTGTATTTTGCACAACAAATCAACAGTTATCTTGTTTATTTGTTTACACTACAGTGTGCACTCCATTGGACAGGGTGCCTGTTTTGTTTGTTGTTTTATTTCCAAAATCAAGAAAACATTAGATACTTGGCAAATGGTTTTTACATGAGTATATGTATATTTCTTACCAAGGTCTGGGGATAAACAAAACTGACATTGTCTCTGCCCTTACATTTCCTCTTGATGATGAAGAGACAACTGTGTTGGGAGCCCTTTAGCTTTATAATCTTTGGATATTTATAAGTGGCATAGAATCTCCTTAACTATTATTTGTTCAAAAATTTTAGCTCCAGCCCTAACCGGTTTGGCTCAGTGTATAGAGCGTCGGCCTGCGGACTGAAGGGTCCCAGGTTTGATTCTGGTCAAGGGCATGTACCTTGGTTGTGGGCACATCCCCAGTGGGGAGTGTGCAGGAGGTAGCTGATTGATGTTTCTCATCAATATTTCTAATTCTCTATCCCTCTCCCTTCCTCTCTGTAAAGAATCAATAAAATATATTAAAAAAAAAAAAATTTTAGCTCCAGTTTTGTCCATACTCGTTTCTCCATCTCTTACTTTAATTCTTCCCAGGGGTAACAGTGATGACTAGAGGAAGCAAGGAAGCTGTTATGAAAGTCAGTTCTTGGTTTGGAACTTGCCTGTGTTCTCTTTGGGTTGCCTTCAGGCCTGCTCAGCTGACCACAGTTGGGAAACGTTGCTGTCTTTGGATTCAAGATCTTTGCATGGATCTTCAGAATTTGAAGCGTGTCCGAGATGACCTGCGCTTCCGAGGAGTGAAAGGCACCACTGGCACTCAGGCCAGCTTCCTGCAGCTCTTCGAGGGAGATGACCAGAAGGTACTCTGAAAGCGACCTGGGGACACAGAAACTCAGTGGAGCCGTAGGGCAGTGATCTCGGGATGCGTGGAATCTGGACTGGAAGGGGTCCGGGGAGTGCAATCTGAGCAGGATGAGATATTCTCATACTAGACACCCCTGGATTACTATAGGGATGTCTTTTCTTTCCAAGGTAGAGCAGCTTGACAAGTTGGTGACAGAAAAGGCAGGATTTAAGAGGTAGGTAAATGGGAAAAGTGTTTGTCTCCCTATTAAATGATGAACAGCCTGTGTTCACTGTATCTGTAGATTTGACCATAACTTTTTGGCTTTTTCTTTGCACCCATTTCCTCCCATCACTTGTCTAGGATTTGTTTTCTTATAGCCTGGATTCTGTTTTCTTACAACCTGTAAAGAAAAAAGAAACTTTTACTTCGGAGATTTTTAGAATAATAGCCTTACACATGTTGCTGTTTTTGTTTATTCACTGAGGCCTCCAATGCATTAGTTAAACCTGGCCATTTCCATTGGGGGCCACCAGGCTCCATGTGGCTCCTTCCAGGCACATCCATCAGCTGCAGCAGGACACAGCAGGCACATGGACCGTATTTCCTTCTTGTGTCAGGAGCGACGGGGTA
The DNA here is from genome assembly GCF_963455305.1 of Plecotus auritus. Classification (NCBI taxonomy): domain Eukaryota; kingdom Metazoa; phylum Chordata; class Mammalia; order Chiroptera; family Vespertilionidae; genus Plecotus; species Plecotus auritus. The sequence continues at coordinate 222,112,892 of NC_137772.1, forward strand.
TTAGTAAAAAGGGTGGAAGAACAGTTTGTTCCAGGAACTAGTTATCAGTGAAGTCCTCTGGGCCGAATGTGACTTAGTATACCAGTGAGACCAAGCTTTCACTTAGGGTCTGTTTTTGTTCATTTGTTTGACACAGTCACATTTTGAAATATTTCCACTTCAGGCTCTTTTCTGTTTATTTCTAGAGCTTTCATCATCACAGGACAGACCTATACACGAAAAGTGGATATTGAGGTGCTGTCTGTGCTGGCTAGCTTGGGGGCTTCGGTGCACAAGGTGAGTGGTGGTAGCTGGTGGGGTGGGATTAGAGCTTTGGACACCATAGACAGACCAGTCAGCCTCAGACTTTTACTTACTTCGCTCAAGCGATGTCAGGTTTCATTTTTAGCAGTTTGAGGCCCATAAATGAAGCCTCTTAATTAAGGTGTGTCGAAGGGAAGGACTAGTTATGGTGTTCTCATTAAAGTTCATCTTGCCATTGTCTTTCCACAATATCTTACGCAATGTTTCACAAAAACATTCCCATGCTCCCTGAGCTTGTCTTCCCAGCTCTTGAGGGATCAAGAGAAGTCTGAGGAAGTTTCTCTCCACGCGCTCTTAGGAAGGACATGCTAATGAAGGAGATGAGCTCTTTAGACTCAGCAGTAGCACACTTAGCAAGCAGTCCCCTTCAGAAGTCTAGTCCCTGCATTCCTGCATTCAAGAGTGTGGGGTGATGCCTCCACCCTGCTTTCCTCAGATCTGCACCGACATACGACTCCTGGCAAACCTCAAGGAGATGGAGGAACCCTTTGAAAAACAACAGATTGGTGAGTGTGTGTGAAGACTGGCACACCGCAGAGGTGCTGCCGGCTTGCGGGCATGTGTTAATGGCTCACCCACCAGCGTGCTCAGGCTCTCACTCTCCTCTGAAGTCTTCCTGCCTTTGCTTCTTGTCCTTGTACGCGGGCAGGCTCCAGTGCGATGCCATACAAGCGGAACCCGATGCGCTCAGAGCGGTGCTGCAGCCTTGCCCGTCACCTCATGACCCTGATCATGGACCCGCTGCAGACGGCATCTGTGCAGTGGTTTGAACGCACGCTGGATGATAGTGCCAATCGGTCAGTGGAGTGGGGATGTCACAGAAGCATGTTTTGAGTATCTCTGCATTTTCTCATTGTCCCCAAGGAGCCCGGAGTCTTGGAGGGAGGCAAGAATATAGAAAACGGTGTGATAAGTGTTAGGATCAAAGTGTGTACAAGGTACTCTGTGAGGAGGCAGGGAAAGCTTCTCAGGAGGTGATGCTAAGACTTAAGAAGTAAATAGACATTTTAAAAAGACATTTAAGACAAGATCGGGACCATATATAAAAGCCCAAAGACAGAAGAAGGACATTTTACGGAGTAAACTGAGTTACTAATAGGTAGCACTGGGCAATGAAGTCTGTATGTGGCAAGAGATGAGGTGGGACCGATAGGGATTGTAGCCAGTTGATGAAGGGCGTTATAGGCCCTGAAAAGGAGTTTAGATAATGTTCTGAAGGCAGGTAGATGTCAGCTGTGGTGCCTGGCACAATGACATGTTAATGAGGTGGGTCAGAAGTAATGTCAACATGTATGTGGTTTTCTACTGTATGTATATACTTATTTAAAGCAGATTCACATTACACTGGTTTGCTTGCATTGTACTGGGATGTGAGAGGATACATAGTTAAAGCTAGCTTTTTGGGATATCTGTGTAACCCAGGGTTTACCTATGGAAATATGACATGTGTACTCATTCAGAAATCAGCCATTGAATACTTTTTATCAGGGTGTGACCTAGTGAGATATGTCCATTAAAACACCCTGCAACAATTAGGACATTCAGTTATAAGGGGACATTAATCTAGTCAGAACAGGTTAGGAGGCTATTTTATTTTTTCTAATTTTTTTATTGATTTCAGAGAGGGAGGGAAAGAAAGATAGAAACATCAGTGATGAGAGAGAAGCATCAGTTGGCTGCCTCCTGTACGCCCTACACTGGGGATCTAGCCAACAACCTGGGCATGTGCCCCAACTGGGAATTGAACCGTGACTTCCTGGTTCATAGGTTGAAGCTCAGCCACTGAGCCATGCCGGCCGGGCTAGGAGGCTATTTTAAAAATCCAAACCCACACTGGCACAGTGACCGCGTGAAAGGAGAGGAAGGATGTAGACATAAAACAGTGGCAGATGAGCCTGGGCCAGCCTTGGTGGTTGACCAGAGTGACAAGGTGGTTGCCTTGGTGATGGTATGCTATAGTGCCATTTTCTGAGCCAGAAGCCACAGGGAGAGGGAGAGCAGTTTTGGGAAGGTGAGCAGGAGGCAGTGGAAAGGTGGCTGAATTCAGTTTGGGGTTTGAGATACCAATGGATCAACCAGGTGGAGCTGTTGGAGTGTATGGTCTGGTGCTTGGGCAGGTGGTCTAGACAAGAGGCGATAGATCTGAGGGTCATCACGATATTGAGGTAGTAGAAATCAGAGAATGAAGGAAATGGTCCAAATAGCACATGTGACCTGAGAAGTCAATAGGACTGCTTGGGACGCACCCTACATTTCACTGAAATTGTTATTGTTTAAAGAGATAACTGAATTGGCTGTTTGTTTTCTAGACGTATCTGTTTGGCCGAGGCATTTCTCACTGCAGATACTATATTGAATACATTGCAGAATATTTCTGAAGGACTGGTGGTGTATCCCAAAGTAAGAGGCCTCAATTAAAAACCAAAATATTAGGGAGGGGTTCAAGGGTGGGAAGGGGAGTGGGTATGTTGGGGGAGCTATGGTATGATCCAGTAGTTCTTCCCAACAGGAGCTCATTCTTCTGGTTTTGACATGAAATCTAGGGAACAAACGTGGAATTTATAGACATGTTTCTAGAAAATGGGGCGAAGTACTTTGAATTGGCTTAAACAGTCAACCAGCAAGAATCATCAGGTCTGGTGTGACCACCAGAATAGGCTGTCCCTTAGCCTGTTTGTTAATCCTCACCGAAGGACATTTTTTCCATTGATTTTTAGAGAGAATGGGGAAGGGGGCGTGGAGAAAGAAAAGAGAAGCATCGATGAGAGAGAAACACATCGATTGGTTGCCTCCCACATGCGCCCCAACTGGGGCCGGGGATCGAACCTGCAATCCAGGTACGTGCCCTTGACCGGGAATTGAATCTGTGACCCTTCAGTACATGGACCGACGCTTTAACCACTTCACCACACCAGCCAAGTCCTCCCTTTGCCTATTTTTTTGTTGTTTTTGTTTTTACTTTTTAATTGTTATTTTTGTAAAGTAACTTTTTTTCTCAAAAACAACACTCAGGCTTCATGTAGAAAACATTCTCAATGTAGCTCCTTGGTTGTAAGGGTTCTCTCCAGCTGGTCTTTAGTTGGTTTTTCAGGATGATTTTTCTGTATCTTAGTTGTAATTCCAGTTTGGCCATGGGAGAGTGTCAGTGTGGCTTCCATTTAATCCGCCGCCATCTTGGAACCCCCTTTGCCTGTTTAAGCACCTGCGGCAGATGGGTTCATTTCCGTCAGATACTTGGCTCTTGCAGTGGCACTGAAATTTAACAGTTGAGGTTTTAGGGATTGTTTTCAGTGAAGCAACTTTTAAAAGTTTACTTAATATTTTTTTAAATCAATATATCTTTTTTAAATTAAATATCTGGATTACTAAGAAAAATTAAGCCCTGGCCTGGTAGCTCAGCTGGTTAAGAGCGTCGTTCTGATACACTAAGGTTGCGGGTTCGATCTCTGGTCAGGCCAACCAATGAATGCATAAATAAGTGGAACAACAAAATCAGCATTTCTCTTCCCCCCAGGATCAATAAAAAAAATTTTTTTAAGAAAAATTAAACGTATGGTATAGATTTAATTCATAACCCTGATACGCATTTTGCTGGTCATAGTTGATATCTTACTGTGTATATGACTTCGCAACTTTGAGGCCTTTCATTCATTCTTCTAGGTAATTGAGCGGCGCATTCGGCAAGAGCTGCCTTTCATGGCCACAGAGAACATCATCATGGCCATGGTGAAAGCCGGGGGTAACCGCCAGGTTTGTAACTCCTTGTGCTGCTGGATAAATTGAGTGCACCTTTAGTCCTGAAGAGGAGTAGATGAAGGAAGGAGTTTCTGTCATTACCTTCAGTCACGGTATTGGTACAGAACAGTGACCATATTCTATCGTAAAATAAGCTTATTCTGGAGGGCGATTGTGTAGACTCAGTTTATTAAAAGTGAATCAGTCCCTTGTAGAAAAGGTCCACTCTTAGTGAAGGGCTTAGGTCTGAGTTTCCAGAGGAAGTGATGGGAAGGAGGCAGGACACAGACAGATGGTTCAGAGGCTTTAGCGGAGCCTGCCCTGTCCTCGGTTGTGGTTAGAGTCAAGATCTTGGAGGAGCCAGACGGTAAGGGAACCACCTCAGCCTGGAGGGGCTTTGTGTACCAGCCAGAGACAGTGTGGATGTGAAGTGTCGGGTGACTTATCAGGGCATTCAGATGCCCTGTTAGTAGTGAACCAACATGGCCTCACTGTCTTCCAGGATTGCCATGAGAAGATTAGAGTGCTCTCCCAGCAGGCAGCTGCTGTGGTCAAGCAGGAAGGAGGCGACAATGACCTCATAGAGCGAATCCTCGCTGATGCTTACTTCAGTCCCATTCACTCCCAGTTGGACCGTTTATTGGATCCTTCTTCTTTCACTGGGCGTGCATCCCAACAGGTAAGCTTCAAAGCACTTCGGTGGAGCTGCAGGCTTCCCAGATGCCATCTTTTCATACTGCTGGGCTGCGGGGATACAGGAAAGTTTCCAGTCTGTGTGTGTGTGGCGGGTTGATGAAAATGGGGCCAGTTAGAATTCGAAGTAGGTTGCTGGCTAGACTGTAAAATTTTGGTTGTTTTGAGCTGCCTTAAGTGTTTTCTGTGTGGATTTCTCTGAATTCTCCTTTGGTCTAGAGAATGTGGTATAATGGACAACAATAGGGTTTTATCCCATAGATCTGAGTTCAGTCCTGATTTCTGGCATTTACTGACGAGATAAAAATACACATCTCATAAAGGGATGTGAGATTGAAAGGCCTAGCATGATGCTTGGTGCATAGTATGTATTCAGTAAGTGTTTGCCATTTTTCCTCTTGGACTTTTGGGGACCACAAGAGTCGATTCAGAAGCATTTCTCAAGTGTTTAATTTGGGGGCTTTAAAGATGTGTAGATTCTTCAGGGAGCTCAAAACTTAGTGAAGACTTGTAAATAGTTCATTTTAATACCAAGCAGTACATACAGGAATTGAGGGAAGCACATCTTTTGGGGGATCACAAAGGATGACATAACTCTAGAATAGAAGAAGGTGATGAAACTTCTTGGACAGCATGACATCTGAGCTGAATCTTAGGGCCAAGTAAGAGTTAACCTGGGGTCACCAGGCTGAGAGGATATGTCCAACATTGGAGAGAGAAACCACAGTCATTTGCTGGCATATCAGTGCCCCAGAAGTAGTTATAGGATTTAAAGTTGAAGACAGGCAAGAGTTTATCGTTTATATTCAAGTCACTCTGGAGTTTTGGATTTGAAAGACTTAAACAGGAAGTAGGGAGGCCAACAAGGAGGCTGCTGCATGGGCCAAGCACTGGGTGATGAGGGCTTTGAGCCAAGGCAGCGGCAGGTACAGGCAGCGGGAGAGATTTGAGGGCCCTTAGAAGGGTAAGCACTTGGTAGCTGGTTGAATGAGGGGCGGGAAGAAGCAGTGATGATTTTAGCTTGGGTAACGGGGTGGAGAATGGTGAGACCCATTGAAAACCTGGCTTGGAAGGATAGCATATGTGGGCATGGTGGCTAAGCTGCCTGTGTCTAGGGAGAGAATTCTGACAGGTAATTGAGGAAAATAGCTCAATGGTGGAGTAAATTCTTTATCAAATTCGGTCTCAGTGATATAAACTGACATTGAAAAAGTATTGTCAAAACTTACATCTTAATGTGTTGTTTCATATTTGCTTTCCTTTTTGGCAGGTACGGAGATTCTTAGAAGAGGAGGTTTATCCCCTGTTAAAACCATATGAACATGTAATGAAGGTGAAAGCAGAATTATGTCTGTAGAGTTGGAAGAGAATTAAACAAAAAGTCATTGTTGGCTGTGTTAACTTCAGTGCCTTATTTTACCTCAAAAATTGTTACCTTAAGTTAATATAGCACTTTTTTCTTTCTGTGGCACTTTCACATTTCTCAAGGTTTACAATGCAGAAATAAATTGCCTTGTAGTTGGACTCTGTTTTTTTACAGCAAAACAGACTTACATAATAAATGTAGCTCATAGTTTGCCCTCTGTTCTTTCGAGGCGTGTTTTCCCTCTAATCTAGTCCTTTTCACATGTTCACTTGATTTCAGGTTAGTAAGGAAGTTCCTGGTCCTCTCTTTTGAAGGTAAATTTGATCTGGGTCTAAGACACCAAGTCACCTGGATTCAGTGACTCAGTATGGTTGGATATCTTTATTTCAGTTATGTTTGGCTAAAAGAAGTAATGAAATTTGGAGATATAATAAATTCTCAAAGAAACTGATTTGATCATCAGGCTTACTCAGCTCAGATTGTACCTGACCTTACTTCATCTTTTGATAAGGCTTTTATATATCAAGTAAAAGTCAATAGGGAATATTGATTTCATCAAGGCCTTTGACAATCTTTAGTCCTGGATACACAAACTGATAGTTTATTGAATTAGCTGTAGCTAAGGAAGATAGATTATAAATCTTCTCCACCAGAGGGAGGGTACCAGTGTTAGGTCACAGCTCTCTGTCACTAGCTGTGCCGCTACATAACTTTTTCAGCATAGCTGGGAAGAAGAAAGCTGCTTTATCAGATTTGCAAATGATGCAAAACTAGGAGAATTAACCAATATATTTATTTGATAAATAACTAAGGTTTTATCTAACCTTAAATAGGCTGATATGTGGCCAAAACGAAGAAGAAAAAATTAAGATAAATGTGAATAAGTTAACCTTAGACTCATTATAAACCAGAAAGGGTTGCCAGTGAGATAAGACCGTTTTAGGATGTGTTAATGGTATGTATCCAGAAAACTCACCAGTCTTACTGTTCCACACTCATGGTATTAAGTTCAATTTTGGACAGCCAGTTTGAGGAACAGTTCATTGGAGAGCCAGCTTCCAAAGAAGACCTTGTCATGAGCGGTGAAGGAATGTTAGGGCTCTTCATCCTGTAAGAGAAAACTTAGTGCTTCCAATACCGTTGTGAGGAGGAAGAATGACTTAATTATCTGTTGTCCCAAGAGACACAACTGAGACCAGTATCCATTGGTGCAAGTCTGAGGCTGGTTTGGACCCAGACATTGGAGATGCTAAGTTAGTGATTCTCCCCCCCACCCCACCCTTTCAGGTCAAACAGAAGACTCCCTAGTTGTCGGGAATGGGAATGTTCTGAGAGAGGAGAGGTTTAATTGCTTCCAATTGTATCTAATCAAAGGTAGAAGTAAAGAGCTCAACTTATTGGAAAGGAGAATAAGGCAGTCTTGAAAACCAAATTTTATAATACAGTTCAGTGTAGCAAGCATGGATGGTGTGGAGCCATATGACATTTCAACTCTTTCAGAAGCAATTTGTTATTCCTCTCGTGCAGATGTTTAAATCGGGTCTGGCACAAGGAATTAAGTCACTGGGCTCTGATCAATCACTCTACTTCCTTCTCTAGTGTGGGCCACTTCAGAGGAAGAGCCTACCATCAGTGTATCTGTAATCAGAGGATTTCTAGTACATAGACATACTGGGGATATCCAATACCATGGAGTTAATAGATTTCCTCAGAGGAAATAAGATCTTGACAGTCTTGTTCTGACAATTCTGTTGGATTTCTGAACTTGTGATTGGTGATCCTGGGCTATATGAATGGGTACCTTGGTTTGTTGTGTGTTTCTTCTTTCCTATTCCATGCTCATTTTTATATATTTGTGATATACTCTTAAGTGCAATTTTGTTATCTTATTTTCCCATTTAGCACTTTAATTAAAGGCATTTGGGTGGGCTAAAGTTTGACTGAGAAGAGAGAGCATTCATGCCTTCTCAAAATTAGGCTGAATTCAGTTAACCAGTGATGCAAACTAGGATCTGAACCATCCAGAAACCAGGGTCTGGACAAACCTTAGGACAACTGGCTTCTGTTCAGCTGCATTCAGAGTCCTGGACACTTAACTGCTCCTTCCCCCTGGCAGATGGTAGATTTCATTTAATAACAGGAGGGCCTGATGACAAGTGGAAGCACAGATTAGGTGCCCCCTGAATGGAGACATCCATCCTGGGTGGATGTGAGGTTCAGTGACTGCAGTGGCATAGCAGAGTCTGACAAAAGAAGGCACTCTGAGAATGTCCTTTTCCTTTCAGAGCCCAGGAGGGCTCACCACTTTCTTCTCTGTGGTCAGTCAGGGAGCCGGCTGAGACTGGAGGGTGCTGCTGTTGGTTTGGTTTGCCTGCCATGGAAGAGAGTATATCCTGAACTGGAACCAACTAGAGATTGGGAAATGAGTCAGAAATTAAATAGAAAAAAAGTAAAAAGTTAAAGAAGTTGGAAAGCTACATAAGGAAATATTAAGTGTGGTTTCTTGGCTAATGAGTTCAGGTGGTTTCATTTTGTTTTTGTATTTTTTCAAGTTTTTAATGCAATTTTTATTTAAATAAACTTTAAATTTTAGAAGTTTGGATTTACAGAAAAATTGCAAAGATAGTACAAAGTTCCCATATACCCCATACTTGGTTTCTTCTATTTTTTTTTTTTTTTTTTCAAATTTTTATTAAGGTATTATATGTGTACATATTGGTTTCTTCTATTATTAATATATTTGTATGGTACCAATGTCACAATTAATGAACTAATACTGATACATTATTAGAGTCCTTAGTGTTTAGCTCATGTCCTTTTTCTATTCCAAGATCCCATTTGGAAGAGAAATTACATTTTATCTGTAACATTTTAAATATTAGAATTCATATATATTACTTAAGGTATGTTCTTTATAAGAGATGTAGTCTAATGAACACAAAATCTAGCTCATAAATTTAGCTAATTCTCAATGTAACTAGAAGTCAAAGCAGAATTTGGTTTTCCATTCTGGATCTGAGTGACCTTGTCCTTACCTTTTTAAATGATGTGTACAGTGAAGTTCTTAGAGGCCACATTTCTGGAAAAAATGGTATAAGTGGTGAGTGTGGCTATAAATTTGCCTTCATGAAAAATCCAAGCTCAAGAAGAAACAGCTGGGTTTCTGGCCCAGCTTTCAAGATGAGATCGTCAGAAGACAAGATGATCTGCAGGTGACTACTTGGTCACAAGGTTAAATGAGAAATGGGTGGGTGGATGAAAATAAGAGGCCCTGTGTATCTTCTATAACAGGGCCCTTTAGCCTTAGAAAAGTGAGGTTTGACCTGCCCTTTCAGATTCTGACTTTGGACTTGGTTCTGCCAGTTCTCTTATATTTGTGGTGTTATTAGGCCTTCCTCTTCTATAGAGGGCCAGAAATTGTGGTTAGGCAACATCTCAGCCCCGGATAGCAAGGAAGGAGGGGTTTGAAGATATCTTTGGGAACTTCTGTAGACCCCTGTCCCTAATCCCCATAAGGGGTTTCATAGGAAATAAGCTCATATTGAATGTGGTTTTAAGTGGTCACATGTGAGACTGGGAAAGAGATGAACCATGAAGGCCTCCAATCAGTTTCCATCCATGAGTGATCTAGCCTTTCATTGCTATGGCTCTAGGACATAAACATTTAAAACAATGGGAAACAAAACTCCTCCGTGGTTTTAAACTTAAAAGGACAGCTGTCTTTAGAAGTTGTAATTAGGATAGTGCCAGTTGTAAGAGTACAAGCCAAATTCATTTAAAATACATAATGCAGAGCCCAGCTGTGTGGCTCAGTGTTTGTGTGTCAACCTATGAGCCAGGAAGTCACAGTTCAGTTCCAGGTGAGGGCACATGCCCAGGTTGTGGGCTCAGTCCCCAGTGTGGGGCATGCAGGAGGTAGCCAATCGATGTTTCTCATAACCGATATTTCTATTTCTCCTTTCCTCTCTGAAAGCAATAAAAATGTATTTTAAAAATAAAGTAATCCAGAAATCCAAATAACATCTCAGAAGGATTCATACCATAGTTCCTTAAATAAATTGCTCATTTCTTTGAAGGAATAAGTAGGGGGTAAAATAAAATATACTTCACACTTAGAAAGCTTTATTTCTTCAGTGATAACCTGGAAGAAATAAGTATTTACAAAATTTTTTTCTGATGGAGGTTTCATACTTTAACAGGTACTTTTCAGCACCCGACTATGTACCAGGAATAGTGGTGAGCAAGACGGTCTGCCTTCCTGGAGCTGTGGTTCCAGGGCAGGAAGCCGACTACACAGTGATGAATGGCTCCTCGATAATGGGACATACAGAATTCAGCCTCTGAACACGTAAAGTTCACTAAGCTCCACCGAGAAGAGGTGCTCCTGAGATGTAACTTCAACAAGAAATCCACACTGCAGGGTTTTAGCAGCTTGTAACTCTTCATGAGGCAGGTGCTGCTTTTCCCACCGGCACGGTACTTGGCTGAATTACTTCAGTACACCTGGCTCCCCATCCACCCTTCCTTGGCATTAATTAATTGGGCCTTGCCATGGGTGCTGTCCTAGGAACCTAAGAATTCGGCATTTTTCTTTCTCCCTCTTGTTGTCTAATGGAGGCTAAATGTGTATGTTGTATTCTTACACAGCATTTATAAATAAGTACGTTTTATAGAATCGGTAGCTAGTCTATCTCCTGTGGCCTTTGGACCTGCTGGGTATTAATCTCTGACAAATATAAGTCCTTAGTTCCCTATTAAGTCTGTAGGGAAAGTAGGCAAAGACAGAATGCTAATGCTTTATTGCAAAAACCTAAGGGGCCTATGCTGAAACTAGCGTTAATCAGCCGTTGAGTTTTGACACTTAAGTTTACCTTACAATTAAATTTGTTTTTTTCTGTAAAGATATATTTAAGAAGTAATAGCCCTTGAAAGTTGTGATATGAGAGAAAAGGGATGTTACAACACCAAAAAGGCTGGAATTCATTGCTCTATGGCATTTAAAAAAATTATTGATTGGTTTTAGAGAGAGAGAGAGGAGGGAAGGGTGGGAAGAGAGGGGGAGGAGACATTGATTTATTGTTCTACTTATAATACATTACTGGTTGATTCTTGTATGTGTCCTGACTAGGGACCAAACCTGCAACCGTGGTGTATCAGGAAGGCAATTTTTTAAAAATATATTTTATTGATTTTTTACAGAGAGGAAGGGAGAGGGATAGATAGTTAGAAACATCAATGAGAAACATCCATCAGCTGCCTCCTGCACACCCCCTATTGGGGATGTGTCCGGAATCAAGGTACATGCCCTTGACCAGAATCGAACCCGGGACCCTTCAGTCCACAGGCCGACGCTCTATCCACTGAGCCAAACCGGTTAGGGCGGCAATTTTTTTTTTAAGAGCAGAATTTGTAAGGCTAGTGTAGTTGGGAAGAAAAATGAACTTGGCCACAGAAACGGTTCAGATCCCGGCTCTGTCAGTGCTTCTCATTCTCTTGGCCAAGTCCTCTGTAAAATGCAAATGATGAAACTCACCGTGCTTTGAGTGTTGTGAATTGCATGGAAGTGCTTTGTAAAGTGACCATGAAACAGTAAGATGACTGAGACTGCCTTCCTGTGTTTTGTGGGCTTTGCCTATGGTTCCATTCATTTACCCTGGGCATCACCACCCTGGAACACCACTAGGAATCCGTGCTTAGGTTAGTAAGCAGCCCTCAAATGAATCTCTTCAGAATAGGGTGAAATTTCTAGGAAACATTCCCGTTGTAGCTTTTGGTGACCTTTCTAAAATGTGGCAATCGCGTTGTTTTTCCAACCTAGAGCCTGATGTCAGCTAGCACCCGGATATCAGATAGAGATGGGCTTGCCACCCTCTTGGACTATTAGTTTGTACTGTGCATTAACATTTTCTCAAATAGCATTTAGTTCTCACAACCGTAAGTTCACATTCTCATTTTGTGGGTGAGCTCAATGTTAGCGTGGTTTAGTGACTCAAATGCAGGCCGCTGACTGCACCCACTGCATTGCGAGTACCCGGAGCGTGCATTTCTTGGGCATGACCTCAACCAATTTGTTCCATTTTGGAGCTCCTTCCAAAGCTTGTGAATTGTGTTAGCGTGGATCAGGCTGGTCTTGTACTAGTTCTGTACACTCGTAAAGAAGGCACTTAAATATTTAGAAAATGAGCATCAAGTAAGTGCCCCTCCTTCCCAGAGACCTGTCGCGTCTATCCCCCTCCTGACAGCTGGTTCACCCCATTTTGCCCAAAGTTCCTCGGGCTGCAGTGCACAGGAGACCGGTGGACATTGCTAGGCTAAACATAGGCTTCGAAGGTTGTTCAGCTCTGAAAGGGGGCTCGAAAGCGGGGTTGGGGGCGTGTAAATCTCGCCGCTCCCGCCCATCGGACCCGGAGGACTTCAGCCCCCAGCATGCCCCGCGGCCGCCCTGCTGGGTCCTGCGCGCGTGCGCAGTGGCGCCGCTGAGCGCTGACTGGATCCAAGGCGCGCAGCAGCGAGCCCGACCCAGGTCTGCACTGAGGTGGCGGGGACTCGCGGCGGCGAGGCAGCTGGATACCTCTTGTGGGGCAGGTGAGTGCGCGGGGAGGGGACGACGGGGCTGGCTGGGTCTGCGGGGCCGAGGCCCACACATGCCCCTCGGGTTGGGACGCGGGGGCGGCTGCGGACGGGCGGACGGGCGGAGGAGGGGAGATGCACCTCCCGGGCCGCACCTCGCAGGTGCGACGCCTGATTTGGGGCCGGGGCGGTGGCGGTCAGGTGCGGGCTCTCGCGTCCGGGTGCGGGGCCTGCGGGGCGGGGACGATGCTCCGACCCGCGAGCCCCTGCGTCTCTGCTGGTCTCTGCTCAGAGCGGGGGCGGCCTCCGAAGGCGGGACTCCCCCCCCCCCCCCCCGTGGGTCCGCCTGGCCTCGCGGGAGGTGGGGGCCGCCGGCGTACCCTGCTGAAGTGCCGGGGCGGGAGTGGAGGGGGCCTCGAACCCGAATATGTACATTCCCTTCCAGCAGCTGGGAGCAGTTTTACGGAAACCACCGAATGCGGGGTGTGCGTGTGCGTGTGTGTGTGTGTGTGTGCGCGCGTGTGTGTGTGCTTATTTATTTATTTTTTAAAGAACAGCTGCCTGGAGCACGCTCACAGCAGAAACTCTTCCTCAGGTGTAACTTGTGAACATGCTGGTCGGGTCCCGACACACCGTGATATTGTTTGTGCTTTAACTTAGGGGAAATTGAGAATAAATTATTCAGGATCGCCCAGTGTGATCAGGCCTGGAATTTGGAAATGCATTCTCGTACCTAGTTTAATGATCCACATGCTTCCTATTTGGGGGTGAGAGGTGGGGAGGCCGAAGTTTCTTTGCAGTTCCTTGTGCTGCTCGCCAGGTTGCGGTTCGGGCTGGCTCCTGTTTGGTTCTGGTGGGTACTAAAGGAGTCCTGGAGTATTTACCCTTCTGTCTCCTTTTTTTGGTAAATTCAGGTTCCTAACAGACTGAAAAGAACTGAATTTTCTATTTTGACTTGGTTTACTTGTAGCTTTTGTGATTCTGTGTGTGATTCTTTGTGGATACACATATATTTCCTACTTCTTTTCTTCCTCCTCTCTTCCAGTTCTCTCTGAATGCGACACAATAGCTATACCTTCTTTGTTTTAAATCTGTGTTTCTGTTCTCCGTGATCAGCTTGTAATTGACTCTAAATAAAGGTCAGTATCTTTCCTGTCTTTTGATAATCCTTAGTGCCTGTAGCCTTTTCATCATCAATTGTCGCATTACCTGGCGTTAGTCCCCTCTCCCATATCCCTTTTTAAGCATGGAGGTGTGTGATCTGGGAGAGGGGTGGTGGTGTTTCTGTTGATCAGATATAGGTAACAGTTGTGTGACCAGAGCATTAACTTTAAAAGGCTGTGAACAAAAATTGTTTATATATAAAAGGGCTTACTAACCTTATGAATTTGGGATCTTCTCAGTTTGACAGAAAAGTCCATCAACTAGAGTAGCACCTCACAGAAATGAACCTGACACTAGGGTGAAATATTGAGAAAGGAACTCAGGAGAGAATCATCTCTTATCATACAAGCCGTCTTTCTGTGCCTGGAGTGGATGCTGGGTACACCTGTTGTCTTAGACACTTACTGTTCTGTGTTTCTCTCTTCTTAGTTCTCAATGAGAGTTTTGGCAGGAGCCCAAAATCTTGTACATTTGATGATTTAACATCAGTTTCATCTAGTTATTCTCCAGATCCTCTCTGCTCCTCAGCTGGTGACATCAGTAATTTTCCATAGCAGTCATTCGTGAGCTCATGCAGACTGTCACAAGGAAGTGGAGTAGCACAGAGGGTGGTACACACAGAAGAAATAAGAACCCGGTTTCTTTGCCGTCACACAGTACACATAGATTAGAGACGGGAAATCTGGACTGGAGCACACACATTATATGGCTGCGTTAGTCCGGGCTTCCGCATACTGTAAAAAGCATTGATAACATTCATTGAACATTTTCTGTTTGCTAAGTGCTGTAATTGTCACCGTGAGGTGTAGGTATTATTCTCATTTTATGTGTGAGTGTAAGCTGAAGTACAGAAATTCAGTGGATTGCCTACAATTATGGTGACAGGGCCAGAATTCAACTTCAGGTCTGACTCTGACACCCCTGCTGTTTCTAATGTGCTTGCTGTACTACCTTACCAACAAAGATGCTCAAGTCTTTCTCATTCTTAAAAATGTATAAAACTACTGTGACCACATTTCTCCTTCAAACTACTACCATTTCCCGCCCTTCTCTTCCATTTACTCCTTAGTTCAGCCGTCGCCAACCTTTCGGACCTCACGGACCACTAGTCGTCAGCAGACCACCGGTTGGCGACCCTAGTTCATTGCAGTCCGGCTTCCACCCTCAACTTTTGAAATTGCTGTCATGAGCTCCATTCAACCATTTATTGAATACCTATTGTATGTACCATCTTCTAGATGTACAAAGAGGCCAAAACATGGTTCTTGCCCTGTTGAGGGACTAACGAGGAGGAAAAAGGAATTCATACATGTCAATGTGATGTGTTAACTACTGATGGAGCAATCTTTGCTTTTGGGAGTTGAGGGAGGACCACTTCACTGAGAAAGGGACACTGGACTGCCAACAGAGAAAAACCTACCTTGTTTTAGACAGTGGTGCTGGGACTGCATACTTAGGTGTGTGTACTTTTAGCAGTGAGAGATGATACACTTGAAATATACAATGTAGGTTTTTGAGTCTGACCTGGGAACTGATCCTTAATTTTTTTCTTCATAATGCCTGCCTACAATGTAAGCTCTATGAAAGTAGAGTCTGTCTTTTTCACCACCTCACTTCTATCTCCTAGAATAGTGGTAAGAGATCAATAAATATTTGT
The DNA here is from genome assembly GCF_963455305.1 of Plecotus auritus. Lineage (NCBI taxonomy): Eukaryota > Metazoa > Chordata > Mammalia > Chiroptera > Vespertilionidae > Plecotus > Plecotus auritus. The sequence goes on from NC_137772.1 coordinate 222,128,380, forward strand.
AGAGCGAACACTTCCTAGAAGGTTGTGTTCTGCACGTGGTAGGTACTATCTAGTAATACTATGTGACTGAAAAAGTGAGGCAGGCTTTCAGTGTGGCTTGTGAACTGATTTTGAAGATACCATCGTTTGAATAGTATCACCTCTCCCTCTTTTTGACCAATTAGACTTGTTATCTATGGTCACAATTCATAAATGAGGAGGGAGACATTCACTACATTTCGATAGGCACTGTTGACTATGTCTTCACTTCTAACATTGTGCCTCTTTTGCAGTTATAAACACGTTCATGCTTTTTCTAACTGTGATGTAGGGTTTTTTCTGTGCTAATGATGTGAATTGTTTTGGAAAGTTAACTTCTTTGGCATGATTAAATAGCTTTACCAATAAGAGTAACATCAGGCCTTGGCCGGGTTCTTGGTTGGAGCGGGTTCGATTCCTGATCAGGGCACATACCTGGGTTGGGAGTTCGATTCCTGGTTGGGGTGCATACAGGAGGCACCTGGTCAATGTTTCTTTCTCACATTGCTGTTTCTCTCTCTCTCCCTCTCCCCCTTCCTCTCTTTCATACATATACATATACATATACATATACATATACATATACATATACATATACATATATATATATATATATATATATTTCCCCCCCCCCCCCGGAAGGATTTAAAAATAAAAATAACATCAGAAATGAGATTGAACACACTAATCCAGTTATCAGAAGACTTGTTCTTGAGAAGGGCCTGATTTCCAATTAGGGCTTCCTTTTTTTTTTTAAACAAAATGATAAGACCTGGGCCTCTCTAGATATCTAGTTAGCCTTCTAGCTAACATTCTAAAGACATGAAACAACAAATCATTTCCCTCTTCTTGTGTTTGAGTTTCATTTGTAAATATTCTTAATTTGTGTGACTTGAGGTTAGGGTTAAAGTCCAAATACCACTGTGTGTGTGTGTGTGTGTGTGTGTGTGTTTAATTTTTTTTTAAATTTCTTTATTGATTAAGGTATCACATATTTGTCCTCATCCCCCCATTCCCATCCCAAACCCCTCCCCACACATGCCCCCACCCCCCTGTTGTCTGTGACCACTGGTTAGGCTTATATGCATGCATACAAATCCTTTGGTTGATCTCTCCCCCTTACCCCCACCCTCCCCTACCTTCCCTCTGAGGTTTGACAGTCTGATTGATGCTTCCCTGTCTCCTGGTCAGTTTTTGTTCATCAGTTATGTTGTTCATTATTTCCCCTAGATGAGTGAGATCATGTGATACTAGAAATACACTTACAAGAACCGAAAATGAGACAAGCAATATTGGTTATGCTGAGAGGCAAATGAATCGGTCTGTAGTGAGTTTCTTTCTGGGCCAACAGTTCTTTTGAGTCCCAATTTCAATGTCAAACAGTTCCTTATGTGTACATGTCAGCAATGATATTTCAGTTCTGGATGGTGGACAAATGGTGGTAATGCAGGTCCGACCCTCTCTGGTTTGGTCCTGGGCAACCTGCTGCAACACACAGCTGCTGACTCCTAGTATGGCAAGGTGTCGTCAGCGTCTTCCATCTCTGGACTGTTTCTCTTCTGTCTTCATGGCTGGAGCAGTCCTGTCAATTCCTCTCTGTTGCAGGAATCCACATGGCCTTGGAGTTGTTTTCTGAAAATATACAAAAATATTCTCGACCAAAAGTTAATAAAGGAATCTTTTCTATAAATTTGACTTGGGATCCTTTTTCATTTTTTGCCCATACGATTTTTCTTTGGCTTGTTTTGACACCATGTGTGTTTTTCATGGTTGTCTTGCTGTTAGCATTACAAATGAAAGTTAATTTTCTAAAGTAAAAATTTTCCAGATGTAATTTACTTACAGGATATTTTTCCTTACATGATATTCTTCTACTCTCCCCCCTTTTTTGATTTAAATATTAGGAGGCTTTTGGAAATTTTATAATGTAGTCTTGATAGCTTTTAAATTTTAATTTTTTTTTACTAAAATATGACTGTTTTAGGTTCATTACATGTTATGCAATTTTACCATGAGATGAACTACCAATAAAAATTTTAGTTACCACTTCAGGAACAGCTTTTTGTCCAGTACCATTAATTTTTCTAGAATATTGGCTTATTTCAATTAGCCAATTTAAATTAGTCTGAGAACTTGACTACTATTTTACTGTCAAATTTAATACTCTAACAACAATCTTATTTTACCCTGTAAATATTAGTGCAAAGGATTATTTGCCTTCTTGAGTAGGCCCTGAGCATTCCTGGTGCTAGGCTGGATTTAGATATCAAAAACCCACTTCCCCACACCATGGGTACAAGAAACTCAAACAAGTCTTGTTGCAGTGAGAGGGCAGCTGCTGTTGGCCAAGTTTGTCTGTTACCTGGGTCCCGATTTGAGCTGGGCATGGGAAGCGAAGCAGCCATGGTGTGTGTGTGTGTTTGTTTTTTTAACTCTGAACTTAGTAGAATATAGTAATTAGGAGCACCTAACAATGAAGTTCAAATTCTGGCTCTACCACTTTAAACTTTGATATAACTTCCCAATGCCTCATTTTCCTTTTCTGTAAAATTGGAATAATTACTACCACTACCACCACCACCACTCATAATAACAGTTAATATTTATTGGGTATTTACTATATACTAGGCACAGAATTTTATTATATTAACTCAGTCTTTACAACCACCCTATATATTATTAGTATTATGCCTACTTAATATGAGGAGACAGTCACAGAAATGTTGAGTAACTTGCTTAAGGCCACACAAATAAGTGGTGGAATCAGCATTTGAACCTGGGTAGTCAGACTCCAGAGTTTGTACTCATAACCTCCTACTTCATAGGGTTGTTTTGAAGATTAAATAAAATCTATGTCATGTGTCTGACAACTACAGTTGTACTGGTCAGTGTGGTGTAATAGAAGGGACGGCTCAGGAGTCGCTGAGTGTTCGATGTGAGCATTGCTTAACCTCTCTGAGCCCTGGTGTTCTCAGGTTTCTTAGCTCAGTGGTAAATGCTCAGTAAATATTTTCCTTGGTACCTCCCTTATAATACCTAAGCCCGTTCACTGCCACAGAGTAAATAGGGTTGGATTACCATACTTTAGGGTTATTATGTAGTTATTTTCATATCTGCAATTGAAACATCCCCAGTAATTATATAGATGGTATGGCCAAATAAATGACTTAAAGATAAGATAGTTTGCAGACCTGTATGGTTTAATTATATGAGGAATAGGGACTTTATCAACTTTATTTATGATCTCATGTTAAGTGCTATATGCTTCTAGGTTAATATAAAACTTGAAATATAAAGTTCCCCGTGGCCTTTTTTTTGCCAATTGGCCCTCAAGAAGCTTATTTTCCTCAGACACTCTTGCCTGCCATTTTTCAGAGCTACCCGAATGTTGAGCTGCAGTTAGCTAACCGTTGTTTGTTTCACTTTTACTTCTAAGGGGGTGGTTGCCCCCCTGCCCCTCTGGTTGTGGGAATGGCAGAAGGTCCATGCAGCACCTTGCTTTTGCTTCCTTGTCGCTATCCAGGTGCTGCCAGGCTGTAAACTTAGGGGAGTGATCCTGGGAGGGACTCAGGGAGGTAACTAGATTACCTTGGATGATTAATTATTTTACAGGAAGACCTAGATTGGATGAGCATGGTTCAGACGTCTGCACAGCAGAGTTTCATGTAACCGGTGCTGCTGTGCAGGAAAGGGGGAGCTGTACCTGAGCTTGTGGAATTCTGGGGTGAGGTTCCTGTTTCCATGGTCTGTTCTTCCACAGTCTGCTCTGCCTTGCACAGTCACCCCCAACTCTTGCCTAAAGGAACACTATCTCTGGTCACAAAGGAAATATTGACTCAGGTAAGGGAAATCAGTCCTAGCTGTAAACCTGTGAGAGCAGGAGCAGGAGTGGAGCTCAAAATAGAGTCTATTATTGGAGTCATTTTGCTCTTCTACTGATGCTAGTTTTGGGGGAGTCAGTTGAGAAATTTGGATGATGTAGTGGGTATTTACTTGATATGTCTTTGGCAATAAGGGCGATAAAGGGTGATATGAATAATAAAGATGTTTTCAAAAAGAATGACTGAGGTGACTGGAGCAGGGAACCAGTTCTGGAAGATGAGTGCCACTAGCTGCCTTATCATGGTGATTGTGGGGGCCCAAGGTTCGAGACTTCCTTTACATACTGTTGTTTCATTTACGTAGCAGCATGCTCTGAGAGAAAGTAGGTGGGTTCCAAAGTCGGAAAGAAGTATTCTGTGGCTGGAGCATAGAGCATGTGTTGAGGGCGAATGAGAGGTAGGTGTTGAGAGATGAAGCTGGAATGGTTAGCAAGGATTACTAGGTCATTCAGGGTCTTATAAGCCAAGTTATCAAATTTGGACTTTTTCCTAAGTCAAAGGGAAGAAAAAGAGTAACATCAGAAATGAGATAGAACTCACTAATGATTTCCTTCTTAAAGAGAAGGAAATCACTAGTTGCATTTTTAAAGGATTTCTCTGGCTGCAGAATAGAGAGTAGATGGGGCTTGGGGTGGGGGGGTAGGGATCCCAGTTGAGAGATTTGTAATAACCATGGTGGTGAGAAATGAAAACTAGCAACAAGTTGAAGAAAAAAAAAGGAAATTCAGAAAATATTAGGAAAAGCCTAAGAGTGGGGAGGGGGGAGATGAAGGAGAATACATTAGCCATGAGGCTGAAGAGAGTGGGTGGGTAGGTGATAATGCCAGTTTCCTGAGATAGGGACCACTGTTTTTGCTCTTTGCCTTTTTCACTTAATGCTGTATCTTGAAGATCATTCCCTGTTAATGCATAAATAGCTGACCTATTCTTTTTTGACAGACGCACACTACTCCATTATATACATGTACTGCCCTTCATTTAATCCCTTTTAATGGGTATTTAGGTTTTCTAATATTTTGCTATCACAAGCAGTGTTGTACAGATTGTTGGTTTTTTTTAATTGATTTCAGAGAGGGAGAGAGAGAGAGAAACATCAGTGATGAGAGGGAATCGTTGACTGGCTGCCTCCTGCACACCCCTTACTGGGGATGAAGCCTGCAACCTGGGCATGTGCCCTTGACCAGAATCAAACCCGGGACCCTTCAGTCTGCAGGCCGATGCTTTATCCACTAAGCCAAATGTGCTAGGGCTGGAGTGTCCTTGTATATGAATCATTTTGCTGAAATGTAGAATAAGTTTCCAGAAATGGAAATTGCTGGACCATAGGGCCTAGAAATGTTTTGATACAGCTTTGCTTATTAGAGTTCCTGGCACTTAGAAAGTCTGCAATGAACGGTAGCTATTACGATGAATGTGTTATAGATGGGTTGTACGATGGGTTATAGATAGAGTGAATAGGGGCGTCTGACACAACCAGAGTGGGGGCGTGTCAGAGAAGGCTTCCGGAGGAATTGCCGGGGCTTAGCCTTGAAGAATGAGAAGTCAGGTAAAGCGGAGGGCATTACAAACAAAGGGAGCTCAAGGAGCCAGGCACAGGAACTTAAAAGGATCTGGTACGTGGAGATCTACCAGGAGTTTGGTATTCCCTCCATTCAGCAGTCTACCCCTGTCACGGGTCAAGGCTCTAAAGAGTAAGGCAGGCTTTACTGAAGATAGGGAATAACAAAGGGATCTTGCTTTGCAACAACACAGTAATGGGGTTTGGGATTATCCTTTTCTTCAAAAGCATTTATTTGGTCCCTGCCCCGAGGCCTCCGCAAACCCAGGTGCACAGAGTTAATGTCTCGTAGGTGATTTTGTGGTACAGGAAGCAGCTCCTTACCTTGTCTTTGGACTTCTCCTCCCCTCCCCTCTATAGTCCAGGCCACCGCTAGTCCGTTCTCCCCTGTCTCCAAATTTCTCTTGATTTCTTTTGCTAGGCCATTGATAAATCTTTCCTTTCTTCTAATCTATGCCTTCAAAGTTTACCCTCCACCTTTAGGGAGTGTATTTTCCCAAACAAAGATAAACTCTTTCTCTGAGAAGCCTTCTGGAGCCAACTATTAAAAAGCAATTTTCCACTCTGCTGTAATTATACAATTTTAAGTTCACTTTAGGGGTCATTAGATTTATTGTCTGCTTCAACTGGCATCATGTTAAACTCCATTACCAGTCATTTGTTGCTAACCTAATCTTATACTTTGATTTTTATTAACAAAGTTGACACTAAAGTCAAGAAAGCAGACTTTAAAAATCCAAATCCTCTCCCAAATGAGACAGATGTGTTAATGTCATTTAAAAAAAAAAAATCTTTAGAGGGAGAGTACCTCACAGCATTGTTTTTATTGCAAAAATTGCTTTTTAGGTGCTTCAATATTGAGTTTTAAAGTGTTGTGAGTTCTTTTTCCAGCGATTACTTAGACTATTGGGAAACTTGTTACAGTCTTTTATAATTTTTACCTTTTAGCAGCTTAGGGAGTTCCTGACTTCACAGGTTGCTAAGATGTCAAATTCATGCTGAGTAGTGTAAGTAAAGTGTTAGTTACAAATGAGAGATAAAGGGATCCTTTTCACAGTTATAAATAAGCTATTGCTAACAGTTTACACTTCTTTATTTTTCACTTGTGCTTTTCTTGGTTTTGTATAAACATTAAATCCCCTGAGGAGATGGATATTTAAGTTGATAAGTAGTAGCTTTGACGGAGAAAGAGCAGGGAAGACAGAGAGGTTACGGGTGCTGTATGTTCAGGACTTCTTTTGTGGACCTCAGAACACACTCAGGTAGGACACTTCTTATTCCTCAACGTTCGACAATACTTAAATGCAATTTTAAAAATCGAGATATAATTCATGCACCACAAAGTCACCGTTTTAAAGTATACAGTTCAGTGGTTTTCAGTGTATCCACTGTGTTGTGCAACCATTACCACTGTCAAATTCCAGAATATTTTTATCATCCCAAAAAGGAACTCCATACCCATTAGGAGTCATTCCCTATTTTCCCCTCCCTCCAGCCCCTGGCAACCACTAATCTACTTTCTGTCTCTATTGATTTGTCTATTCCAGGCATTTCATATAAATGGAATCATAGAAATGTCACTGGCTTCTTTCATGAGTATGTTTTCAAGGTTCATCCATATAGTAGTGTGTATCTGTACTTCAGTCCTTTTTATGGCTGAATACTAGCCTAGTACATGGATATACACATTCTGTTTATCCATGTGTCCATTGATGAACATTTGGATTGTTTTCATTTTTAGGCTATTATAAATAACTGGAGGCCCGATGCACGAAATTCGTGCAAGGGACTCGGCCCTTGCAGCCCCGGCTGCCTCGGCCGGCCCTCACAGCCCTGACTTCATCTGGAAGGTTGTCTGGACGGTCTTTCTGCTGTTGGGTCTAATTAGCGTATTAGCTCTTTATAATATAGGATGCTGCTGTATTTGTGTACAGGTTTTATGTGATGTAATTATTTTTAAACACAGTACATCTGTACTTTGTCAAAAAAGAAAACATTAGAAATCAAGACTAGTAAACCCATATTCCTACCACCTAACCCAGCCATGTTCATTTTTATATTACCTTCAGTATGTATAATATTCCAAATAGTTAAGAAATCATGTGCTGTCTTGATGCTGATACCTCCACTCTTCTTTTCCCTCTCCAGCCCACTCCTGTTGGACTTCCCTCACCATTAACAATCAGCTCTTGTCCCGATCACCAGCCGTCTCCAGCTTGCCGAACCAGTGACCTCTAAGTGGCATGTGATGCTGATGATCATCCCTTCCCCTGAAACACTTTCTTTTCTTGGTTTCTGTCGCACCGCACATTATGAGCATTCCTTTCACTTCACTGGCTACTCCTCAAATTATATTTCCTGGTTCTTTTTCTGCCTCACCTCTAAATATGGGAAAGTTCCAAGATTTGGTCCTAGGCCACTACTCTGCATTGTCTCCTCAGCCATGACATCTGCTCCTAATGATCCCTAAATTCACATCTTCAGTTCTGACTTTGGTGAGTTCTCTTGATTTCTTTTTTTAATATATTTTTATTGATTTCAGAGAGGAAGGGAGAGGGAGAGAGAGGTAGAAATCAATGATGAGAGAGCTGCCTTTTGCATGGCCCCTACTAGGGATCAAGCCCATATCCCAGGTATGTGCCCTGACCAAGAATTGAACCATGACCTCCTGGTTCATAGGTTGACACTCAACTACTGGGCAGATTTCTAACCCTGAAACCTGCTCTTCCCCGAATCGTCCCTCATCTTGGTTGATGGGACCTATATAGTTGCTGGGGTCTAAAACCTTAGGAGACACCATTGATGCCTGCTTTCCATTATCTACCTCTGCACTGCCTCCACATTATATCCAGAATCTAGTTAGTTGTCACCATCTCAAGATAGCATCCTCACCTGGACAATTGTAATAGCTTAGAGTCTTCGTTTTTTTTTAAAAGGTTAATCCACAGAGGGGGTTTTTTATTTTATTTTATTTTATTTTATTATTATTATTTTAATATATTTTTAACAGAGAGGAAGGGAGAGGGATAGAGAGCTAGAAACATCGATGAGAGAGAAACATCGATCAGCTGCCTCCTACACACCCCCTACTGGGGATGTGCCGCAACCAAGGTACATGCCCTTGACCGGAATCGAACCTGGGACCTTTCAGTCCGCAGGCCGATGCTCTATCTACTGAACCAAACTGGTTTCGGCTGCTTAGAGTCTTAACCCCTCTGCAGTTCACCCTTCACCATAGCGAATGTGATTTCTTTAAAAACCCAAGTCAGAGACCGTGTCATACCCTTCCAATGGCTTCCATTAAAATAAAAGCCAGAGTCTTTGCCATGGGGAGAAGGCCCTGCCTAACCTAGCTCCTGCCTGTCTCTCCAGTGCTTTCTGCTCATTTCCCCCTCATTGCTCTACCTCAGACACACTAGCCTTTTATTTCTCCAGTGCCACAAACTCTGTTCTTTAAGGCCTGCATTGCAGGAGCCATTTCCTCTGCCTGGGCTGCCCTTCTAGGTCTTTGCAGAGCTGGCTCCTTGTCAGAGCTGCCATCAGCTGAAATGTTACCCCCTCAGAGAGGCTTTCCCTGACACTTGTCAAAAATAGTCCTTCTGCCACTACCTGTCACTCTGTAAATTATTATTCTGTGTTTTCTTCATAGCATATATTATTACTCTGAAATTATTTTATTTACTTACCTATTTTTATTGCAAAATTTTTTAATTGAGGTCTAACTGACATGTAACATTATATTAGTTTCAGGTGTATAACATCAAGATTCAGTATTTGTATACATTGTGAAATGATCACCACAATAAGACAAGGAAACATCCGTTACCTTACATAGTTGCAAAACACTTTTTTTCATGATGAAAAGTTTTAAGAATTTTCTTAGCAACTTTCAAATATGCTATATGGTATTAGTAACTATAGTCACCATGAATTATTTATTTTAAAACTGGAAGTTTGTATCTTCACCCATTTCTCCCCCCCACCACTCCCTGCTTTTGGCAACCACTAATCTGTTCTCTGTATCTATGAGCTTGGCTTTTTTGTTTTTGTTTTTTGAACATTCTACATATGAGTGAGATTTTACGGTATTTGTCATTTCCTACCTAATTTATTTCACTGTTTACTTATTTATTGTCTATTTCTCACTAATATTAATAGCTGGATTAAGCACACACTATGTTATAGGTATTTATTTACATTTTGTCATCCCCATTTTATAGATGAGGAAACTGCAGTTAACAACAGGAAGAACTTGGTCTATCTTGTTTTACCGCTATATCCCTAGCACATGTAACAGTGTCTGGCACATAGTAGTTGCTCAAAAAATACTTGTTGGTTGGGTAGAAGACGGGAAGACTCCCAAATTTATATCTATAGTACTGCATCTCCCTGGAGATGTACACTTGTGTATCCAATCACCTACTAACATCTCCACTTGGTTTTCTAAGCAACATGGAAATTATCCCACAACTCTAACTCCCTCTGTGCCTAAACCTGTTTTTCCCCCTCTTCCCCATATTAGTAAGTGGCATCACCATAAACCCAAAAGCTCAGACCTGAAACCTAGGCTTCGCTTTTGGTTGCTCCCTCTCTCCATTGCCCACATCAACCCAGCAGTAAAGCCTTGGTTCTGCCTCTGACTGTATCTTGAATCCATTCATATCTCTTCATGTCCACCTCAGCTGTCACATTAACCTCACTCTCCGTCATCTCTTTTCTGGACCTTGCACTTTCAAACTTGTCTCTCTGCATCACTCTTGTCTCTCTACAAGCCACTTGCCAAATAGCAACCAAAGTGATTTAAAAAACAAACAAACATATCTTTATTGATTTCATAGAGGAAGGGAGTGAGAGGGAAACATCAATGATGAGAGCGAATCACTGATTGGCTGCCTCCTGCATGCCCACCACTGAGCACGCAACCTGGGCATGTGCCCTTGACCTGAATTGAACCCGCTGAGCCGATGCTCTATCCGCTGAGCCAAACTGGCTAGGGCCAAAGTGATTTTGTAAAAACATGTAGTTCGCCCTAACTGGTTTGGCTCAGTGGATAGAGCGTCGGCCTGCGGACTGAAGGGTCCCAGGTTCGATTCCGGTCAAGGGCATGTACCTTGGTTGCGGGCACATCCCCAGTGGGGAGTGTGCAGGAGGCAGCTGATTGATGTTTCTCTCTTATCGATGTTTCTAAATATCCCTCTCCCTCTCTGTAAAAAAAAAAATAAATCAATAAAATATATTTTAAACAACAACATGTAGTTCACACCACTGCCATGTTTAGGACCCTTTGTGGATTCCCATTGTTAAAATCTGAATCCTTCACTCTGGCCTACAATCTCTTAGTGATCTAGGTGCCTCTGCCTCTTATTTCCCTCTTCCTGTTGCCCCGCCTGTTCACTGTGTTTCTGTTCCTCCAAGATCTTCCCCACCTCAGAGCTTTTGGACTGGCCATTCCTTCTGCCTGTGACTCTCTACCCCTAGATCTTTGCAGGACTGGTTTTTTGTCCTTCAGATTTCAACTCAAAAAACACTTCATAGATTTCTTCCCTGGATTCTATGTCACATCAGCCTTTTGTTTTATTCAGAGCACCTAACACCACTGGAATTGTCATTTATTTATCCATCTATTTATTTTCCCCCTCTAGATTATAAATTATTGTTGCCCTAGCACATAATATGTTATAGAAATATTTGGGGAGGGAATGACTGAATGATATACACATTCTGGGTGTACATGCTATATTATAATACCACTAGAGGCCCAGTGCATGAAAATTCATGCACTGGAGGGGGGGGTCCCTCAGCCCAGCCTGCTCCCTCTCACAGTCCAGGAGCCCTCAGTGGGGGGAGGCAACCCAGCGATCAGGGAAAGGCAACGCCCCCATCACACCTCTGCTGCTGCCACTGCCGGCAGCGCAAGCCTCGGCCAGCCCTGGTTACCTGAGCCTTGGGTGGCCCTGGGCAGCTGGGCAGCCACCATCCAAGGCTTGCCTGCGCCTCTGGGTGGCTGGGGGGCTGAGGAGACTTGGGGACTCCGGAGGCAGGTGCACGGAGCGGCCACACCCGCCTTGTGGCAGGCCCGGCCGTTCTGCATGCCTGCCGCCCTGGCAGGGCTGAGGGGACTGGGCGCCGCCATCTTGTGGCTGTGGGTGTTGCCATCTTTGAGGGCATGGCAGTCAATTAGCATATTCCCTCCTTATTGGCTGTGGGCGCTGCCATCTTTGTGAGGGCGTGATGGTCAATTAGAATATTCCCTCTTTATTAGATAGAATGTGTTCCCCGTAATGTTAGATAATAAAAAAGGTCAATATTTCTTTAGTCCCCATAATTGGGATTCTTTTTATATTCTTGTGACTGGCTTATTTCACTAAGCATACTATTTCTTCTTTTATGTTATTAAAGTTTACTTTACATACAATAAAATTCACCCCTTTTAGTGTGCAGTTCTGCAAGCTCTGACAAATACATACAATCATGTAATTACCAACACAGCAAGATATAGAACAGTTCTATCACCCTAAAAAATTAGCCCATGTCACTATGTAGTCCACTTTCCTATACCCCTTTCTGATAGAAACTACTGGTCTTTTTGCCAATGCTACACTGTCCTGTAGCTTTATAGTAAGTATTGAAATCTAGTAGTGTGAGTTCTCCAACCTTCTGCTTTTTCAAAACTGTTTGGAGTATTCTGGTTTCTTTGCCCATCTATTTAAATTTTAGATTCAGCTTGTCAGTTTCTCCAGGAAATCGTCTGGGTTTTGATTGGAATTATGTTAAATTCTTTCCTGTTCCCAGTCTTAGGGGGAAAGCCATCAGTCTTTGAACATTAAGTGTGATGTGAACTGTAGGATTTTTATAAATACCCTTTATTAGGTTAAGGAAATTTTCATATATTTCTATTTGAGTTTTTATCATGAATAGGTATTAACTTTTGTCAAATGCTTGTTCTATTGAGTTAATTGTATAGTTTGCTTCTTTGGTCTGTTGATATGGTTTTTAAATATTGAACAAATCTTGCATTCCCAAGATAAAGCCCACTTGGTCATGATGGTATTGTTTTTCTAATTATTGTAATTTTATATGTATTGTGTGTTTTTATGTATTGGCATAAAGTTGTTCATAATGTTCTCTTGTTACTTCGATTTTTCTCTATTTTTTGTTTTCTACTTCATTGATTTCTGTTTTTAATCTTTGTTTTCTTTTTTCTGCCTACTTTGGATTAAATCCATCAATAAATTCAACAACTTAGATAATGGACAAATTTCTTAAAAGTACACAAACTACCAAAACAGAGCTCATTCAAGAAGAAAAAGATGATTGGAATAGTCTTATCTCTGTTAAAGAAATTGTAGTTGGAAACCTTCCTACAAAGAAAACTCCAGGCACACATGACTTCATTGATGATTTTTACTCAACATTTAAGAAAGAAATAATACCAATTTCTATACAAACTCTTTTTGAAAATTGAAGAGAGGAGACTACTTCCCAAATCATTCTACAAAGCAAACATTATCCTGATACTAAAACAAGAAAAAGGTATTACCAGGAAAGAAAAATACAGATCAGATATCTTCCATGAACACAGCTGCAAGAATTCTAAACAAAGTTTTAGTGAATTGCATTACACAAATATATAAAGAGGTTAATGCATCAGGATGATTCCGTGGGGTGAGCTTCAGGTGTTACTCCTCTTACAGGTGGTTTTTCCTAGCTTTGGGTAGTTTCCTCACACATGTGTTGTGACCAGTATTAAGATGAAGAGTTGGGTCCTGGCCGGTGTTATCAGTGGTTAGAACGTCGGCCCATGGCTTTGATTCCTGGTCGAGGGCACTTAGCTGGGTTTCAGGTTTAATCCCCAACCCTGGTTGGTGTGCGTGTAGGAGGCAACCTCTCTCATCTCTCGCTCTCTCTCCCTCCTCCTTCCCCCTTCCACTCTCTCTAAAAATCAGTGGGAAAAATATCCTCGGGTGAGGTTTAACAAAAAATAAACAAATAGCCCAGCTGGTGCGGCTCAGTGGCTGAGCACCGTGCACCAAGCGGTCACCAGTGCAATTCCTGGTCATGGCACATGCCTGGGCTGTGGGCTCAATCCCCAGTAAGGACATGCAGGAGGCAGCCGATCAATGTTTCTCTCTCGTCAGTGTTTCTGTCTCTTCCTCTACCTCCCTCTCTTCCTAAAATCAATAAAAATTAGATGGATGGATGAAGATTTGGGTTGCCCTGTACAGATTTCTGAATTTTGTCTGTGTCAGTCTCTCTTCTCCATTTCTCTGCTCTGCACATTCAAGCTGCTTTAGCTGCTAACTCTCACCTCAGCTCCTGGGTCACCTCCCAGCACTATAGCCTGCAGACTCTCCAGGCAGCGACTGAGGAGAGGGTTGTTGTCTCCCTCTCAGGATTCACTGCCCTGTGCTGCTTGATATCCAGCATCTGAAAATTACTGTTTCATCTATTTTTCCAGTTTTTTAGTTGTTCAAGTTTGGAGAGGAATATATTTAGTCCTTGTGACTCCATCTTGGCCAGATGCAGAAGTCCAGAGTTGGAATGTGAAATGAGTGAATCAGATTTATTGTGTCAGTATACCAAAATTTGATAAATTTGCCTGTTAGACATTTAAATTATTTCGTATTATTGTTGTGTGTAGGTAATGCTACAGTAAACCTTTCATGCACATATCTTTTGCTTTAATTGAATTATTAAGTTTCTAAGAAAATAGTTACTGAATAAAGGATGTGGAAATATTTATGTATATTCCATTCCTAAAGGAATGATCAGTTTACAGCAGTTCATGAGTGAAGTAGATTTTTATCACAAAACTAGTTATTGCCGGCATTGAGTATTTTATTTAAAAATGTATTTTTAATTTTTAACATACGTATATGTACATATACATATGTACATATATGTATACATTTATATATACTTGTATATACATTTTAATAATATGTATATACATATAATTATACCAACATATATTCATGTGTGTGTGTATATATATATAGGATGGGGCAAAATTAGGTTTAGTTATTCATATGGAAAATAATACAATCTATACTAATAAAAGGGTAATATGCTAATTAGATTGGACATCCATCCAGACGTCCTTCCAGACAAAGCCACGTGGTGGGGGCCAAGGCAGAGGCAGTTAGGGGCGATCAGGTCGGCAGGGGAGGGCAGTTAGGGGTGATCAGGCTGGCAGGCAGAGGTGGTTAGGGGCAATCAGGCAGGCAGGGGAGCAGTTAGGGGTGATCAGGCAGGCAGGCAGAGTGGTTAGGGGCGATCAGGCAGGCAGGCAGGCAGGTAGGTAGGCAGGTGAGTGGTTAGGAGCCCTCAGTCCCAGGTTGTGAGAGGGATATGTTTGACTGCCGGTTTAGGCCTGATCCCAAGGGGGAAGTTGTTGATATTTACATGATTTCATCTACCTGAGCCAAGCTCACTGGTTTTAGGTGAGCACAGACCTGAGCTATGCCAATGATAACACTTAATAGGACTAAATATCAACAACTTCCCCCATGGATCAGGCCTAAGCCGGCAGTCGGACATCCCCTGAGGGGTCCCGAATTGGAGAGGGTGCAGGCCAGGCTGAGGGACCCCCCCATGCATGAATTTCATGCACCGGGCCTCTAGTAATCCTATATAATAAAATGGTAATATGCAAATGGTCCTTACGCCGTGATGTGTAACGACCGATCACCAGGAGGTTGGGGCAGCTACAGGAGGGCGGGGCAGCGAGCTATGTGCAGTGGAGAGCTACAGTGGTGGTGGGCAGGGTGGCCAGCTGAGGCAAGTGGCAGCAAGCTACTCGTGCACGGATTCGTGCACAGGGCCACTAGTAAATAATAATAAAAGAATAAACTCTGTTTCACGTACTCACAACTGTAAACCTACTTTTGCTCCACCTGTATGTGTGTGCTCCAGCTCTAAAAGGTATAGACCTCCTACGCTCTTTGGTTCTCAAGTTCAAAATCTCCAAGAAGAGATCTATTTGACCATTTTTGGTCAAGTGCTCACACCTGGTCTGATCACTTTGGCCAGTCCTATTATTATCATTGGTATAGCTCACGTCTGTGCTCACCTAAAACCAGTGAGCTCGGCTCAGGTAGATGAAATCGTGTAAATATCAACAACTTCCCCAAACCGGGCAGTTGGAAAGAGTAAAGGAAGCAGTTTCACAGTGTGGGGTCAGTGTGGTGGGCAGGTTGCTGCTTTCTAGACACCGCAGAGGAAGGGAGAATATGGAATAAATAAAATGCTAGTTATTTATTACCATGGCATGGAATGTGCCTTTTGTTTACTTTTTAAAAATTGGCTGTTCATTCATTCATCTAATTTATGTAATAAATGTTTATTGGGAGACTTTTGAGTGCCAAGGATGCAGAGAAACAAGATGCAGTTGAGTCTAGTGGAGTCATTTGGCCAAAGAAAGGGAAAGGGATAAAAATGTTAAGAGGTAAGTTCTGTGATGGGTTTTCTCAGAGGGCTTTTTAGGAGCACAGAGAACCTCAACTATAGGCAGAGAAGAGTCATGAAGGTATATTAGTTGTGTAACAGATAACCCCAAAATTTAGTGGCTTAAAACAACAGTAACCACTTACTATCTTCTTACGGTTTCTATGAATTGAATTTGGGAGCATCTCAGGAGATTTTGGATCGTGAGAGAGGAGGGTCTCTCTCATAACATTGTAGTCAGACATTGGCTGGGTCTGCAGTCATCTGAAGGTTTGGGACGAGGGGATCTACTTCCCAGGTGGCTCACTCATGTGGCTGGCAAATTGGTGTTCTCATGACAGGACATGGTGCTGACTTCCCCAGAGCAAGTGACGCAGGAAACCAGGATGGAAGCTGTAATGCCATTTATGGCCTATCCTTGGACGTTATCCACGGCCACTGCTGCTGTAGTCTGTTGGTCGCAGAGATTAGCTGTGATTCAGTGTGGAGAGGCCCTACCCAGGGAATGAACACCAGGAGGTAGAATCATTTGAGCTATCTTGGAGGCCGGCTACCACAGAAGGCTTCTTTCAGTGACAGGTGTCCTTTGAGTTGAGTCTTACAGTATAAATAGGACCCTATTTGGCAGATAAGAAGACCATTAGAGACAAAGCAATGGAGACATTGGGCAGCTGATAACAGGCCACCTTGACTGCGTAAGGTAGGTGTGGGGATGGTAAGAGAGAAAGAGAACCAGATCTTGTAGAACCTCATATTGCTAGAGAACGTGGCCCTTATTTTGGGGATAATGGCAAGCCACTGAAAGAGTACAGCAGGAGATGCAGGGTTTGCATTTGCATTAGGAGGATAATGTTGTTAGGAGGAAGTAGCTGGAAATAGGAGTCTGGAGCTTGCAGGAAAGGTGTCACTGGATGAAGGAGTCTGACAGGTGGTTGTAGAAGCTCTGGCAGGTCATGATATTGCCCAGGAATAGCTCCAGTGAGAAGAGCAAGAGCAGAGGGCGGAGCCCACACCCATTTAGAGATTTGCTGAGGAAGAGAAAACAGAAAGAACTTCATTATTTTTCTACTCTACCTTCATAAAAGTACTCACATATTTTCCTTCATTTCCAATAAAATGTTCATATCCTATTGAGCATTTATTGTCTGATTTTACTTTTTTAAAAGCTTTTCTAGTAGCCACATTATCATCTTTCTCCAGCCTTTCTCAGACTTTCCTGTTTTTGTATTCTCTCCCAGTTTGTTGTTAGCGATAGCTCTCAGTGTCCTGACATTTCCCGGAACAAAAAAATAGTCTTCAGGATATCCGAGGCCTCTTAGAATACAAGTATTTTTGCTTTTGCTGCTTACAGCTTTTGTGTTCCCTGGAAAATGTGTGACCACCTATGCAGTAGGGGCAACTCTGCTGTATTGTCAAGAAAACTAGGAGACAGAACAGGTTAGTAGGTCAGGAGTAGATACAGGACGAGATCTCTTTAATCTGTATCAAGAGTCCCCTACCCACCCCCTGCCTCTCCACACCCCAAGGATTTAGAATGACATCTGTTGATCTTCGCTTTGTGAACAAAATTTGTCTTGTAGGAAATGTGGGGTCAACAGACTGGGGAGAAAAATATTGGAGGCAGAGTAAAAAGACTGATACCTTTAAGCATTAAATAAAATTTAATTTTTAAAGCTTCTGTTTTAGAGCACCTCAAAGTTGCTTGCATCAATCCTGTTTCTCCAAAGTTTTTGCCTCAGTACTTCTGTGACAACAGCAGGGCAGTGAGTGACGTGGCTAACTCCTCATTTGCTTCTGCAGGCTCACTGATGGCTGGTTTCCATAGTGACCAGAGGCAGGAAAAACCTGCCTGCCCAGCTCAGCAATATCACATCCGGCTCCTGTTGGGAATTCAGAGACTCAAGGGCAGTTGATGGGAGACTCGCGCACACACACACACACACACACACACACACACACACGTAATTGCAGAGACTCCTTAAAATATATCCAGAATCTGATCATTTCTCACTGTAGTAAAGCCAACATTATTCCAACCCCTTCTGCCTTGCTTCTCTGCACCACAGCCAGAGAGAGCTTTTATTTTGTTTTATTTTATTTTTAATCCTCACCCGAGGATATTTTTTCCATTGAGTTTTAGACAGAGTGGAAGGGAAAGGGAGAGACAGAAACACTGATGTGAGAGAGACACATCGATTGGTTGCCTCCCACATGCCCCCTACTGGGGATTGAGCCCGCAACCCAGCATGTGCCCTGACTGAGAATTGGACCTTAACTTCTTGGTTCATAGGTCCACGCTCAACCACTGAACCACACAGGCGGGGCCAGAACACTGCTTTTTAATCCTCACCTGAGGATATGTTTTCATTGATTCGAGAGAGGGAGGAAAGAAGGGAGATAGGTAGGTACGTAGGGTGGGTGGATAGATAGATAGATAGATAGATAGATAGATAGATAGATAGATAGATGGATAGATGGATAGATGATAGGAGATGTGCTCTGGATCTCTCAAAGCCATGGCCTGGCACTGGAGCTCAGAAGAAGCGGATGTATAAGAACTGCCTGGGGTTCCAGCAGCCTCCGTGTCACTCAGCCAATTATAGCCCAAAGTTACGAGGACTTCTCTTCCCAGGTCTGGAATCCTGGGCTGGAGTCTGGAGTGGGGCTGGGACCTCTTGATATCCCGCCCAACTGAAAAAAATGCCACACATGGTGTCAGACCAGCCTTTCCACACCCCCGCCCCTCCTACTAGTCTCGATGTACTTTATTTCTCTAGTTGTAGAATCACCAGTTTTCAGGCGGTTCTGAATGATGCTTGTTAATGTATTTTTGTTATAATTTTGATGTGGTTGTGGGAGGCGGTGGCTTTTACCTACACCGCCATCTTGGTTCTCTCTCTCTCTCTCTCTCTCTCTCTTTCTCTGTCTCTCTCTCTCTCACACATTGTGGTTTTGATTTGCATTTCCCTGATGACTAAAGATGTCAAGCATTATTTACCTGCTCATTGGCCATTCACATCTCTCTTTTTGGAGAAATGTATATTCAGATCTTTTACCCATTTTCTAAATTGAACTACTTTTCTTTTTGTTGAGTCCTTGTTTATTTTGGTTAACATTTTAAAAATTGATTTTAGAGAGAAGAAGGGGGGAGAGAGAAGGGAAAAAGAAATATCGGTTTGTTGTTCCCCTTATTTACGCATTCATTGGTTGATTCTTGGATGTGCCTTTGCCAGGGACAGAACACCTGACCTTGGTGTATGAGGACGTCACTCTGACCAACTGAGCTACCCGGCCAGCCAAGTCTCTTTTTTGTTTTTTAATATATTTTTATTGGTTTCAGAGAGGAAGGGAGAGGAAGAGAGAGATAGAAACATTAACGATGAGAGAGAATCATGGATCGGCTGCCTCCTGTATGCCCCTCCTGGGGATGGAGCTCTCAAACTGGGCATGTGACCTGACCAGGTCGACGCTCAACCGCTGAGCCACGCCGGCCAGGCAAGTCTTTATTTTTTAAGTGAACCAAAAAGGGAGGGAGGAAGGCAGGGGTTTAAACAGTGACAGTAGAAATCTGAATTAGATTGCAGTTTTCTAGTTTCCAAGCTAAGTTAGTGAAAAATGTGGTAGAGCACACTGTGGGAGGAAGTGGAATGTGTGGGTGTTGACTCAGAAGCTGAGTTGTATTCTCTCTGAAGGATTCCTCAAATATTCTGGCTCAGGAAAACCTTCTCACGGAGGTTTTGATGGTGTTGGGTTTTATTTTCTTCATTAAACATTTGTCTGAGCATAGGGCATCTGGATGTGTGATTCTCTCCTTCCTTAATATGGCAACTGAACGAACGCTCCCCTTCGCTCACAAAGCTGTGGAGAACGTTGGTTTTGTAGCTTCTTCAGAGAGTATCTTCCCTCAGATGAAATGTTCAGAAAAAGGCCTTTTCCAGTGTGATTCTCCCTTCCCTTGTTGAACAGTGGCCAGGACTTCCCTCCCCACCGCCGCTGGGCCAGCAAACTCAGAGTGGTGGGTGCAGAAGACTCAGGAGGGGCTGCTTCAGAATGACTTTCCCCTTTGCTTTTGCCAGGGCACATGTTTCTGGACCAGATGAAGCCAGAGGCGCCTTCCAGCTGTAAGATATTAGGAAGGAAAAACTTCTAAGTCTGGATCGGCAGAAGACTTGCCTCACCTCTTCACAATGTCAGGTGGGAAGCAGGGACCTGCGTTGGGAAATGGGTGAGAAGCTCTGCAGAATGAAGGGGAGTCTGATCCAGGAGGACCCACTCAGTGGTGAAGCGGGCTTGTTTGTTTGTTTTTCACATACCTTTGAGGGTCATGGCCATCCAGGTAAGAGGTGGAGGAAGGAGGAAGGAGGGAGGAGGAAGTCTTCTGACGGAGCAGCTGGGAGAGTTACAGCTCTCTTCTCAGCTCAGCTCTCCAGTTTTCCTTAAGTCTCTGTCCTCTTCCCCCCTTCCAGCTGCAAATCCTCACTCTGAGTGGAGGGAGAGGCAAGGAGAGGGAGTTTGGTGGTGCTTTTAACATGCTGGTTTTTGTGTGATTTTTTCCTTTTCCTTCCTCTAGAAATTTGCACATTCCCAAGTTCCTGCCTCTCCCTGCCTGTCTCACTTTAGATGGTGCAGTCAGTCCCTTTATGCTGGAGCTCTTGGGGTGGGGGTGGATATCTCAGCTTGAATTTTCCCTTTGTGCTCTGTATTGCCTTTATCTCCTATTCCTGGTTTTCCTTGATTTCAGGAAGCCACATACCTTCTGCCTCTGGTCCCTTCTCAGCCCTGACTCCGAGCATATGGCCCCAGGAGATCCTGGCCAAGTGCACGCAGGTACAACAGTGGCCAGTGGCTATGCTCCCAATTTGTGGTGCTGAGGGGACCTGCTGCTGCAAGCTCCCAGCGGGTGGCCATGCCATCCTGTTCACACAGGGTCAGAGGCCCCCATCAGAGATGGCATCTTAGCTCCACATTCTCTGTGAAGGAGTCATTAGGTTAGAGCAGTGGTCGGCAAACTGCGGCTCGCGAGCCACATGCGGCTCTTTGGCCCCTTGAGTGTGGCTCTTCCACAAAATACCACAGCCTGGGCGAGTCTATTTTGAAGAAGTGGCGTTAGAAGAAGTTTAAGTTTAAAAAATTTGGCTCTCAAAGAAATTTCAATCATTGTACTGTTGGTATTTGGCTCTGTTGACTAATGAATTTGCCGACCACTGGGTTAGAGCATTATGGCATTATGTACTCAGTATTTTGAGGACACAAATGCCTTGATCTTATTTCATTTGACATATGGGGAAAACAAAGAAAATGCCGAGCGAATTCGAGAAGGTAGAGGCACCTGTAGCTGAGTGATGAACACAGAGGCTTCAGAGGAACACTCAGGTCTTTGATCTGAGTCTTGGCAGCATCGTGGGCGGCATATCCAGAACCTGTGGTCCTAGACTGGAGGCTGCATGACTGACTCTTCCTAATCCTGGTTCTAGAAGGAAGAGTCAGTGGAGCAACCAGAGTTCTACTACGACGAGTTCGGTTTCCGGGTGGACAAGGAAGGTGAGATGAGCCCCTTGAGTGTCATCTTGCAGGTGTTCTTGGCGAGGACCCTGGTTGCAGGGTCTCTCGTTATGCAGCTGACCCACGCAGTTTGGTTGACCTGCTGTTCAAGCCCAAGTTGTTTAGGGGTCAATTGGCGGTTGGCAATCTGTGTACACAGAGAGCCAACTTAGGTTATACTTGATTTTTGACCGTGAGGGTGGCCCCTAACCTGTGTTGTTCAAGGGACCTATGATTTTTTTAGATTAATTTTATTAATCTTTATATGATAAAAACAACGTTCCTTGTAGAGAAGTTAAAAATACAGAAAAGTATAAAGATTAAAACAAATTAACCTATAATCCCACACAACCTGAAGATAACTGCTGACATTTTAGTGTATCCTTTTCTAGCTTTGTGTTTATAACTATATATATTATATATACTTATCATGTATATGTCTTCTTTTACCTTTAAAAAATATTTTTATTTATTTCAGAGAGGAAGGGGGAGAGAGAGAGAGAGAGAGAGAGAGAGAGAGAGAGAGAGAGAGAGAGATATCAATGATGACAGAGAGTTATTGATCGGCTGCCTCCCTCACGCCACCCCCACTGGGGATTGAGCCTGCAACCCGGGCCTGTACCCTGATTGGGAATGGAACCATGACCAGGAGGTTGACACGCAACCACTGAGCCACTCTGACCCGACTGTTTTGTTTCACCTTAAATTTGTTTTTTCAATTACAGTTGACGTTCAATATTATTTTAGTTTCATGTGTACAGCATCGTGGTTAAACATTTATATAATTTATGCAGTGATCACCGCAATAATTTTAGTACACATCTGGCACCATACATAATTATTACAATACTAGAGGCCCAGTGCACGAAATTTGTGCATGGGAGGGTGGTGCCCCTCAGCCTGGCCTGCGCCCTCTCGCAATCTGGGTCCCCTCAGGTAGGGTCCCTTGGCCTGGCTGGCAATCAGGGCCTATCGGGGCTTTCCTTCCCCCGGCTGCCAGCAGCCGGCCCTGCCCCTGCCCCAGCTTGCCATCTGTGTGGCGCTGCACTCCCCACCCCCCCCCCCCCCCACTGGTTGCCTCCCTCTGCCAGCATGGATGTGATCACTTGGCTGGCCTGGGCCTCCCTCTACGGGGCGATCGCTGGCTGGCCCCACACACCTGCCACAGTGTCGCTGGCTGGTGGCCTGGGCCTCCCTCTGTGGGGTGATCGATCGCAGGGCCCCCAGATCGATTGCCCAGCAGACGGAGGCCCTGCCCACCTGCCGCAGTGCCGCCAGCCAGGTAGCCTGGGCCTCCCTCTTTGGGGCAATCGATTGCAGGACTCTACAATTGATCGCCCAGCAGAGGCAGGCCCCGCCCACCTGGCTGGAGCTCCATGATCGATTGCTGCGCAGAGGGTGGCCTGGGCCTTCCTCTTTGGGGCGATTGCAGAGCCCCCCTCCCCCCCCCCCCCCCCCCGTCAATTGCCCCACTGGCCGGTGGCCTGGGCCTCCCTCTGTGGAGGGATCATGGGGCGATGGCAGGCCCCCCGACCAATCGCATTGCACCCGCCTTGGCTGGCCTGGCGCCAGTGTGTGTCATAGTGTGGTCATCAGGACAGTTGTTCTGCTGTTTGGTCAATTTGCATATTACGCTTTTAGACTAGTGGCCCAGTGCACAGATTTGTGCACATTGAAAGGAAATTAGAAGAAATATTTTAATACCGCTATTTGTCCTTTCTCTATAATAGAAGTGTCAACCAAATTCATGATCAGCAATAACAGATTGAAACACACACATGCAATTGGCACCAGCGAGAGCTTTTTATGTATCATGCATGCATGAGTCAACTTAGCCTTTTATATATATAGAATAAACTTCCTTTATTAGACTGCTTTCTGATTTAGCTAAACTTTTTCCAGCCCAGTGAAGCACCCCAACTTCTCTTTCAGGTAATTGTCAGCAATACAGCAGTAAATATCAACATGAAGCAGATTATTATTGTAGATCACGCAAAGGGTAAAATATTTAACTGCAGCAGTGTTTGACTATATTCTGCGCAGTGAAAACCTGAAGTCATTTTCAAGGTCCACCATTTCTTTTTTAAATATATTTTATTGATTTTTTACAGAGAGGAAGGGAGAGGGAGAGAGAGTTAAAAACATCGATGAGAGAGAAACATCAATCAGCTGCCTCCTGCACACCTCTTACTGGGGATGTGCCCGCAACCAAGGTACATGCCCTTGGCCAGAATCAAACCTGGGACCCTTGAGTCCGCAGGCTGTTGCTCTATCCATAGAGCCAAACCGGTTAGGGCAAGGTCCACCATTTCTTCTTTTCAGTCAGATCAAGTTTCTAAATCTCCATTTTCTGGCTAATGAAAAGAAAATAGGATTCCACCAAGTCTCCTATCTACCTACTCCAGGACTTCTGTGAGGATCAAATGAGATGAGGCACGGGAAAACGTTTCACAGACATTTGGTTAAAGTGTAAAATGTTTGCACCTGGCTATAAAGCAAGTCATGTTCCTGGACTGAAGAAACTCCAAGGGGGCTAGTCACTAGGGAGAAGAAGCCGGGCGTTGCTACGTGATGTCATTACCCGGGCCCACAGCGACCATTTCCAGGCTGCGCTGGGCTATGGGCTGCATTTTGCGCCATTGGGTCTCGGCAGTGTTGGCTGTGATTTGGTGGGCTGTTGTTCCAGGGTGGTGGCGGGGCCTGTGTCCCACTTGAGGGAAGCTGAGTGTAGCTTTGTAGGCGCCGTTTCTTTGTAAATGGCCAGTGCATGTCATGGCAGCTCCTGCCTTGAGCGTCTGCCCCTGGGTAGTCAGTGTGTGTCATAGCGACCGGTCGGAGGGACACTTAGCATATTAGCCTTTTATATATATAAATTATTGACTATATTCCCAATGCTGTACTTTACATCTCTGTGCCTATTCTGTAACCACCAATTTGTACTTATTTTCTTTTTTTAAAATTAACTTTATTGGGGTGACATTGATTAATAAAATTAGGTTTTGCCCTGGCCAGTGTGGCTAAGTGGGTAGAGCGTTGGCCCATGCACCAAAGGGTCTCAGGTTCGATCCCCAGCCCATCAGGGTGCACATGGGAGGTAACCAATTGATGTCTCTTTCTCACATGGATGTTTCTCTCCCCCTCCTCTCTGTTTCTCCCTCTTTCTTCCTCCCATCCACTCTCTCTCAAAATCAATGTAAAAACTATCCTCAGGTGAGGATTAACAAAAAATTTATTTTATATATTTTATATTGTTATATATTTTATACATGTTTCAAGTGTACATTCCTATGATACATGATCTGTATATTGCATCGTGTGCCCACCACCCAAAGTCAAATCATCTTCCATTTTCATATATTTGGCCCCTTTTACCCTTTACTACCCCCCCCCCATTGTCCTCATACATATTTGTAGAGTTTTTAAAAATACTAGTGGCCCGGTGCATGAAATTTGTGCACTCAGGGGGGCGGGGGGTCCCTCAGCCTGGCCTGTGCCCTGTCATAGTGCAGGAGCCCAAAAGAGGTAGGCCCCGCCCACCCATCTGGGGCTCCTCGATGGATTGCCCCAAAGAGGTAGGCCGGAGCTGGGGTCCCGCCTCTGTGCCGTGCGGAGCCGCGGGACCCCCAGGCCTTGCCATGCGGAGCCGAGGGATCCCCAGGCCTCCGGGTGATGGATTGTGATGGTGTTACGCAAGTCCCCGCCCACCCACTCCTGCTGTGCACACAGCATGCTGATGGGTCGTTATGCGTGAGGGCATCCTGACCATTTGCATATTACCCTTTTCTTAGTATAGATGTTTCTACTGATTTTTTAGAGAAAGGGAGGGGGCAGGGGAGGAAGGGAGAGAGACACATCAATCGGCTGCCTCCTGCACACCCAGCGCTGGGAGTTGAGCCTGTACTGGAACCCAGGCATGTGCCCTAACCAGGAGTCGAACCGGCTACCTCCTGGTGCGTGCATCTGCTCAACCAGCTGAGCCACACCAGCCAGGCTGCGTGTTTTTATATTGCTCTTAGAGCTCAACATCATACCATGAGCATTTTTTTCTCAGTTAAGACCTGTTTTAAAGCATATTTTTCAGTGGCTGCATAATATCCCATTATAAGGGGTTTATCATAATATTTTTATAACCGTGTTTCTGTGAGTGGGCCTGCAGGCCATTTCCATTGTTTCCTGGTATAAATGCACCTGTTGGTTCCTGAGTGGGCTATGGGGAAAGCCATTTTCCAGAACCCAGGATGGCCTCTCACCAGGATATAACTGTGACTAGAAGATTTTAATTGGTTGGAACCAGTCATCTTCAGGTCATTCATATTTACAATTCTGGCATACGTTTTCCTTATTCTCTAGTTTGCAGGCATATATTTGCAAGTCAGAGCTCAGGGAACTCAGGAAACTTTCTAGTATGATGGAAACAGTCTGTATCTCCATGGGGACAGTGTTTATACATTTGTTTATTGATACTCACCAAAATGTTCCCTTAACATTTGTGCATTTTACTGTATGAAAATTCACTGAAGGTGGAATTCTAGAACGCTGAAGCTGTGACTTAGGATGAGTGAGGATGAGGCTTTCTGTGGGGCTAACTCACACCGAGACTGCCAGGTGGCTGGCGGCTCGTCCATGTTGATTGGAGCAGTTCAGGAGGCCAACTGTTGTCCACTCCCCACTGCTGCACCCCCAGAACCTTGAACAGAACCGAAGGTGGTCTTGGCCTCATGGAGTTCCCCCGCAATAAACAAACCAATATATCATATGCTGGGGGGCAAAGAGCCATGAAATAATTCCGGGAACTAGGGAGGAGGGAGGTGGGTTGTTTATATAGGAAGGCTTCTCCAAGGCGGAGACATCTGATCGGAGACGGGGAGGGAGAGAGGCAGTGAGTATATAGAGCCACGGAAGCGGAACAATAAGTGCAAAGGCCCTGGAGCGGCGTGGATTTGGTGGGGAGTAGCTGGAGTGAGGAAGCAAGAGGAAGGTAGGAGATGAGGCCAGGGAGAAGACGGGACAGGAGGAGGCGGGTCACAGTGTGGTGAGGCAGTAGGTGAGGCGCCTCTACCAGTGGCGATTGGTAGGAGGCGGGCGAGTGAGCGGCACTAGAGGACTCTGAGCAGTGACGTGATCTGACTTGCCTGGTCAAGGGCGCTGGGACTGCTGTGTGGAGGATTGCCCTTAGGGAGGCAGGGGCGGAACAGGGAGGAGGGCTGTGGTGGTAACCCGCAAGGAAGGTGATGGCTTGGAGGGCAGTGGCCAGAGGTGGTGCGTGGAGAGATCCTGCCTGTGCTCTGAGGGCCCAGCCAACAGTATTTGCTGAGGGATTGGTCCTGGGGTAGAAGTGGAGGTGGTCCTGAGGTTTAGGCCCGAGCATCTGGAGAATGGAGGGGGGTCTGTGGGTCTGGGAGATCATGGAAGGGCAGGTTTGGGGGGAGAGTGAAGAGCTCAGATTTGCTGGTCCAAGTGCTCCTTGGGCCATGGAAACTGTGGCTCTGGGTTTCCGTGGTGGATCTGGGCCCCGGACTGGAAGCTCAGAGACATTTTCCTTCCTCCTGGCTCACCGCCCTGTCCTGGGTGCTCTCCTGGCAGAGGGTGCCGACCCCAGTTCCAGCAGACTGCCTGCTGTGTCTCTGATGGAGGACCCTCCCCAACGGCTGCGGTGGCAGGCCCACCTGGAGTTCACCCATAACCACGACGTGGGCGATCTCACCTGGGACAAGATTGCCGCCTCCCTGCCCCGCTCAGAGAAGCTCCGCTCCCTGGTGCTGGCCGGCATCCCACACAGCATGAGGCCACAGGTGAGGCCCTGGAGGCCAGACCACAGAGGGCCACAGAGGCTCAGGTGTCTGTCCAAAGACTGAATGCTTATCGGCTCCTCCCCTCAGCTGTGGATGCGGCTCTCGGGGGCCCTGCAGAAGAAGAGGAACTCGGAGTTGTCCTACCGGGAGATGGTGAAGAACAGCTCCAATGATGAGACCATTGCTGCCAAACAGGTGAACGGGGTGGTCCTGCAGGCAGGCAGTGGTCTGCCTGGGATTATAGGAGTCCCCTTGTTGGTCTCTCCTTGGCAAGGGTGGCGGGGGAGAGCACAGCAGCTGCGTAGAGGCCTGGGCAGTCCTTGCACCCACAGGTGTGTGCCTGGGCATTCTGGCTCCCTCCCGGTTCTCTGTAGGCAGCAGGGGGATTGTCAGAAGGCCATCCAACCGGGTGCACATTAGGGTCACCTGGAGACTTAAGTACACATTTCCAGGCCTCGTTCCAGAGACCCTCATTCCATAGTTCTGGCCCGAAGCCCAGGAATCTGCCTTTTGTTTGTTTGTAAGTTCCCCACGTGAATCTGGTAGAATCAGCTACAGACACTAGCTGGCTCTACCCCTGAAGAGAGCACAAGGAATCCCCATTCCTGGGAGAGAAGCCCACGTGGGGAGTGCCCTTGGGTTAGAGTGTCAGCACTGCGGAGGGGTGGGCCCACAGGCGTGCGGCGGTCTCATAGGGCTTGTTGTGGGCGGGCCGCTGACAGATTGAGAAGGACCTGCTCCGCACCATGCCCAGCAACGCCTGCTTCGCCAATGAGAGCAGCATCGGGGTGCCTCGCCTGCGCAGGGTTCTCCGAGCACTGGCCTGGCTCTACCCTGAGATTGGTTACTGCCAGGGCACAGGCATGGTGAGCACAGCCGGGAAGGGGAGGGGGTGTCCTCAAGGGTGTTCTCCAGGCCCCAGGGACCAATCCAGGGCAGTAGGACCGGAGCAGGGGTGGAGGTAGAAGTACCCAAGGAGGGCTGTGGCTGCCAAATACGGTGGTTCTATCCTGAGGAAGGCACACGGTCCGTGACATGACCCTCAGAAGGGTGCTGCTGCTCATTCGTGTGGAGACCTGGGTCGAGGCCCCTTGTCCCCCTGCCCTGGCCAGGTGGCCGCCTGCCTCCTGCTGTTCCTGGAGGAGGAGGACACCTTCTGGATGATGTGCGCCATCATCGAGGACCTGCTCCCTGCCTCCTACTTCAGTACCACCCTGCTGGGCGTCCAGACAGACCAGCGGGTCCTGCGCCACCTCATTGTCCAGTACCTGCCCCGCTTGGACAAGCTGCTCCAGGAGCATGACATCGGTAAGGGCCGCCTGTCTTCTCCGGGGTTGAGGGCTCTTGCCATGCTGACTCAGATACTGTGGATCTGGGGCTTCCTGACAGAGCCCGCAGGGGGAGCAGCAGCTGGCCGCCTTCGGGGAAGAAAGGACTCCTCTGCCGATGACCCGGGGATGCGGCACTTGCAGTCTTTGTTGCTCTTGTTCTCTGACGCTGCACTGTCTCCTCCTCCCCCTGGAGCAGGGTGGGTCTCCTGCTGCTTTTTGGGAGACACTTTCCACCCTTCCCCAGCTCCTGGCAGTGCCCCTTCTCTCGACTACCTCACGCCAGTGTCCCTGGTCTGTGTCCACAGAGCTGTCCCTGATCACGCTGCACTGGTTCCTCACGGCCTTTGCCAGCGTGGTGCACATCAGGCTGCTGCTGCGCCTCTGGGACCTGTTCTTCTATGAGGGCTCCCTGGTGCTCTTCCAGGCCACGCTGGGCATGCTGCGCCTCAAGGTGCGGCTGCAGCCCCCCCCCCCCCCCCCCGGCCCCGCTGCCCATGAGGAGCCCGTGGGCCAGACGCAGCTGGTGCTCCTCCTCTGGGGGATGCAGTGGTGTCCACGCTTCAGCATCCTGTGGCCTGAGCACAAGCTCCTCCTGAGAGCCGCTGGGGGGTGTCTCCTGGGGCCAGGAACTCCCTTGTGCTCAGCTGATCTCCCAGGGAAGTCACACATGCCTGGGGATGCTGATTGGGGTCAGCTCCTGGGCCTGGTGCCAGGCAGTGACTCCCCCTTTCCCCTCACATGGCCCAGGAGGAGGAGCTGATCCAGTCAGAGAACTCGGCCTCCATCTTCAACACGCTGTCGGACATACCCTCGCAGATGGAGGACGCGGAGCTGCTGCTGGGGGAGGCCATGCGGCTGGCTGGCTCCCTCACGGACGTGGCTGTGGAGACCCAGCGCCGCAAGCACCTGGCCTACCTCCTTGCAGACCAGGGTCAGCTCCTGGGGACCAGCACCACCACCAACCTCTCCCAGGTGGGCCTGTGAGGGAGGAGCCACGAGGATCCCCGCTGTGCCGTCCCCTCCCCAACTCAGCACCCAGGCTAGGCCTGGCCCAGCAGACCCCAGCTGTGGAGTGACACCCAGTTTGGGCGTAGGAAGACCCAGCTTTGAACTGAGTACATTTCTGACCCCAGCCGACCTTGGAGGCCATTTCCCATGAGGTAGTCCCCGTGAGAGGCCTGAGCTGCCCCCAGGGAAGGGCTCGGTCCCCTTCCTCTGGCCCGAGATTGCCTCCACTCGGCTGGGCCCTGGGAGCCCTCCTGCTGCTGACCCATCCCCGTGCCTGCAGGTGGTTCGTCGCAGGACGCAGCGGAGGAAGTCTGGTTTCACCTCCCTGCTCTTCGGTGAGTCCTGGCCCAGTTCAGCGGTTTCCTCACGGCCAGCCGAGCCTAAGCTCTTGGAGCCTGGGGTTGGAGGGCGGCGAAGACCAGGGGGTGTCCGTCATCCTCACACTCCGGGTGGACCCTGAGCTTCCTTGGAGTTGGGAAGGGGACCAGGCAGGAGCCATGGCTGTCATAGCCTTTTGGGCCCTCAGGGGAGGACGACCTAGAGGCACTCAAGGCCAAGAACATCAAGCAGACGGAACTGGTGGCTGACCTCCGGGAAGCCATCCTGCGCGTGGCACGCCATTTCCAGTGCACTGACCCCAAAAACTGTAATGTGGTGAGTCGCACGCTCCCAGTCCTGTGCCCAATGGATCGACTTGGGGGGCTCCTTTCCCAGCCCTATCCTGAGGCGCCTTCCCCTTGGTGGGCCTTTCCACTTCTCTGGCAGGAGCTGACCCCAGACTACAGCATGGAGAGCCACCAGCGGGACCACGAGAACTACGTGGCCTGCTCACGCAGCCACCGGCGCAGGGCCAAGGCCCTGCTAGACTTCGAGCGACACGATGACGACGAGCTGGGTTTTCGCAAGAATGACATCATCACGGTGCGTGGGGCGAGGCTCGGGAGGTGGGTGCTCAGAGGCAGGTGGAGCCTGGCTGCTGGGAGCAGGTACCATTGGTCCTGCCACCTGCTGGCCCTGAGGGTACAGCCAGGTTATTCAGCCTCCCCCAAGCCCTCTCCCTGCCGAGGACTCCATCCACCGGGCCCAGGATGAAGCCGGGTGGTGTGCAGGCACTGGGCCCAGCAGCCAAAGCTTTGAGTCCTGCTCTCTTTCTACAGATCATTTCTCAAAAGGACGAGCACTGCTGGGTCGGGGAGCTGAATGGCCTACGAGGTGAGGCTGGTCACTTTTCGCTGCATCCCTCCTGGCCCCCTCCCCTCCCCAGGAACTGGGCCGAGCCTGTCCTCAGCCCCTTTGGGGAGGGGGAGGGGGGGGAGTGTGGGGACACCAGGCTCCTCACAGGACCCTGCCTCTCTCACAGGCTGGTTTCCAGCCAAATTTGTGGAAATCCTGGATGAACGGAGCAAAGAGGTAAGAGGGGCACAGGGCAGGGCTGCCCCTGGGGGCTGCTGCCTCCACCCTGGCCAGGCCTGCACCCTCCTGGCCAGGGCCTGTGTCCTGAGCGAGTTCTGGCTTGAGGCAAGGAATATGAGGACAGGGAGAGGGTGACTGGCTGCAGGTGCAGGGCTGGGGCCTCTCAGACCCCGTCCCCCACCAACAGTACTCCATTGCGGGGGATGACACTGTAACGGAGGGCGTCACAGACCTTGTGCGAGGGACCCTCTGCCCAGCCCTCAAGGCCCTGTTTGAACACGGGCTGAAGAAGCCGTCTCTGCTTGGGGGCGCCTGCCATCCCTGGCTGTTTATTGAGGAGGTGAGTCTGTGGCTGGACCCATGTCCTCCACTGTCCTTTCCCCCAGGTCCCTGGGCTCTGTGGAGCTGGCAGGAGGAGCTCATGGGGTGGTGGTGTGCACTGACTTGGACCCTGTAGCTTTGACTTGGAACCTACCCCGTTGTCCCTGACGCTCTCTCCCTACAACCTCCAGGCAGCAGGCCGGGAGGTGGAGAGAGACTTCGACTCGGTGTATTCTCGCCTGGTGCTGTGTAAGACATACAGGTAACTGGGCTCCAGTCCCCCACCCTGGCAGGGGTCCTGGCAGCAGCATGGAGGGAGAGAGCAGCCCAAGCCTGCACATCTGGCAGCTTTAGGTTCCCCCCTTCCCCAGGTTGGATGAAGATGGCAAAGTTCTGACCCCGGAGGAGCTGCTCTACCGGGTAGGCAGGACCATGGGTGGGGTCTGGCTCCTGGGCTGGCAGCTGGGGCGCCTGTGTGACAGCTGTGTCCTCCCAGGCTGTGCAGTCTGTGAACGTGACCCATGACGCTGCACACGCGCAAATGGATGTCAAGCTCCGCTCTCTCATCTGTGTGGGGCTCAAGTGAGTGTCTGTGCCTACTGTGGGCGTGACAGTCCATAGTTGGATGAGTGGCAGCCTGGCTTTGGCCCCGTGGGGGAGAAGGGGCTGTGAGCTGGGTCTTCCAGGCCCCCAGGAGTTGGATAGACAAATGGAAGCTGGCAAGGGTAACCCCCAAAGACCTTCCTTCAGCACGAGACCAGCTGCTGCTTTATGGGGAAGGTGCTTGAGGATTTATGAAGCACAGGTGACCAGTGAAGGGGCTTCCCAGAAATGAGTCTGCTGCAGCAAACGAGGGAGGGGGCCTGCTGAGAGGCCTTGGGCATTTGTGAGGCTCAGGTCTGGGTAAAGGAGATGTTTCTGGATTTGCCCTCTGGGGTGGGAGGAGGAGTGGTTTGCAGAGACACGCTCAGAATGTGGCTGTGGGCCCAACAGGCTGGTGAGTATGCACTTCACTCCTGGACTGACCAGCCGGGCTCAGGCCCCTCTGCCTGGCAGGAGGCAGTGACCCCACCTCCTTTACTCTCAGGTGCAGAGAGGAAAGAGCTGTGACAGGACTGAGGGCTCTGGGGGCAGTGTGGCCCTGAGTGTGTCCCAGTGTGAGGGAGCTAGAGCCAGGGGCTGAGAGGAAAGGAGGTGGGGTCACCTGAGGAGGCTGAGAAGTGGAGGGAAGGGGGCTGGGGTTAGAGGAGCCCTGGAGTGGGGATAGCCTGGCACTGGAGGGGAGAACCCCACCCATGGTCCTCAGAAGATTCTGTGGATGGCCCACTTCCCCCACCTGTCCCCAGTGAGCAGGTCCTACACCTGTGGTTGGAGGTGCTCTGCTCCAGCCTGCCAACCGTGGAAAAGTGGTACCAGCCCTGGTCCTTCCTGCGAAGCCCCGGCTGGGTCCAGATCAAGTGTGAGCTCCGGTGAGGACCCTGCTCTGGTGCTGGGCTTCTAGAGCCCAGGCCCAGTGGCTCTGTGGGGAGGGGGACAGAGGAGCCGACCTGAGGGTGACTGAGCCTCCCCTTCCTCCTCTCTAGTGTCCTCTGCTGCTTTGCCTTCAGCCTCTCCCAGGACTGGGAACTTCCTATGAAGAGAGAGGTGGGTGGTTGGGGTTGGCCTTCCTCCTGGAGGGGTGCGGTGGGTGTGGTAGCTGAGGCAGGGCCCCTGCCACCTTGGGCTTCCTTGCTGTGTGCAGGAGGAGAAGAAGCCCCTGAAGGAGGGTGTCCAGGACATGCTGGTGAAGCACCACCTTTTCAGCTGGGATATAGATGGGTGACGCTCTTCCTTCAGTGGCCCTGTCACACCCAGGCCTCTCCCAACCCGTCGGCTACCAGAGCAGCTGCTTCCTTAAGAAGAGAAGGGCGTTGGGATGGGGCTGACATGGTCCAGGCCTAACCCAAGCTACGGGATCAAGGGAAGAAGACACTGGAGTTTGGCCAGGCACCATGGTAGGGAGACTGGGGACACCACCCTGGTGGCAGAGGTGGGGCCTGGCTCACTATCCCTCCCAGTGTCTAGGGAGGCTCCGGGCCCCACCCTTACTACTTGTGCTGACCAAAAACCTCGTGAGGGGGTCGAGAGCCACCTCTGTCCGCTTTTGCTCAGGAAGGGAGGGGGGCGTGGCTAAAGGCTCCTTGGCCTGTAAATAAATTGTCTTTGAGGAAACACCTTCTGTCTTCAGTCCGGTCCTAGAATGGAGAGCCTGGCTGGGAAGGTGGGGTTAGGGCAGTGGTCGGCAAACTCATTGGTCAACAGAGCGGCAAACTGTGGCTCGTGAGCCGCAGTTTGCCGACCACTGGGTTAGGGTGTAGGGCCCAGCCATACCACCCACCTTGTCCATAGAGTGACCAAGAGGGACTAACAAGCTGGTGTTTTTGCGTTTATTTTAAAAAGTTCACAAGCTTCCCCACCTCTGTCCCAGCGCTGGTGCCCCCCCCCCCCCAAACCCCTAGAGTAACAGTGACAGCCAGAAGGGGAGGCTGGGCCCCAGGGCAGGAGGAAGCCATAGCTTGACGGTCACGTCTGGCCCCACTATGGGGCTAATGCCCCTCCTGTCCCAGGGCCGTGGTGGCTGCAGTGAGGCAGCAGGACGGAATGTGGGCAGGTGGCCAAGATGCACCTCTGCCTTCGTGGCACTGATAACGAGCAGGACAGGTGGGGTACAGGCTGTGATGGGGTGTCTACATGTCAAACACACGTGATGGGTGGAGCAGGGGTCTCCAGACCCTTCTATATGTGCACAGTAGGATGGGAGGGAACTTACTTCACCTCCTACCCCCCAAAAATATATGTATATATATGTATGGCGATATATAATATAGAGGTATATACACCTGTACAGAGCATGTTTGCCACCAACCACTAAATGGTTACTCTACAGCAAGACACTAACATGGCAGCGCCTCCCCCAGCCTAGGAAACCTGGGGTTAGGGTCACGGGAAATGGGGAGGTAGAGGCCCAGTTTCTTTCCCGAGAAGGGAGGGAATTCATACCTCGCCACCTGAGCAAACTGTAGCCAGGCAGGGTACCTCCAACCTCACAAAAGGAGGTCAAATAGAAAGTCCCTGGCCTGTCCAGGTCTCCAAAACCCCTGGGTGACCCTGAGCCAGGGAGAGGAAAGCAGGGCCTGTGATTGTCAGGACTCAACGACCACGCTGAGCTGGACCCCGCAGGAGAGAGCCGAGCTCCCTACTGTTCCTGAGGCTCCCCAGCTTCCAGCCCCTCCAGTCCCCTGGCAAACCTGAGAGCTACAAGCAGGAATCCCAATGCAGCTGCAAGTCATGGCCATCAAGGAAGTCTGTGGAGAAGAGGCTGGGGGCCGTGTTGCTGAGTGGGGCCAGGCTGAGCACGGGGCCACCTGATGACAGCTCCAGCCAGTCCATGCTGTCCAGGTGGCCATCAGCCAGGTCCAGGCCCATGCTGCTGGGCTCGGGGGCAAAGTGCAATTCCGAGGTGTCCATGGGTGACGGGGGGTGGTCCAGGATGGCAGAGCTGCTCAGCATCTGGCTATGGAGGTCGTCAATGAGGGAGAGGGGCTCTGGCCCCTCATGTCCGCCAGTCAGCAGGGGTAGCCCAGTGCTGCTCTCCAGGAAGTCCTCCAGGCGCCCAGGAAGGACAGGTGAGGTCGATGAGGGCAGGGCAGCCTGGGGAAGCTCAGCAGAGGGTGGGGACTGCGTGGCCAGGGGCGACCCACAGGCTGCTGTCGCGGGGGGCTTCTCTTTCCCTGGCAGGGATGGTGGCTCCTTGAAATCTGCTGAAATTTCTACCAATCAAAGTGAAAGGACGTCAGAAACCAGGCCTCAATAGGACCTAAAGTTGGACTCTACCTTACACCATTTATGTACAAAAATTAAAATGGGTCAAAGATCTAAATTCAGGAGCTAAAACTACCAAAATCTTAAAAGAAAACGGGGGGAATTATCATGACATTGAATTTGGTAGTGATTTCTTGGCAACAAAAGAAAACTGGACTACAGTAAAATGTAAAATTTGTACATCAAAGGACACTATCAAGAGACTGAAAAGACCCAATCAAAAAATGGGCAACGGACCTAAATAGATACTTTTTGAAAGAGGACAGAAGGCCAAGAGACATATGAAAACCTGCTCAAAGTCACTCATCATCCGAGAGATGCAAATCAAAACGACAATGAGGTACCATCTCACACCTGTCAGAATGGCTATCATCAACAAACGACAAGTGCTGGCGAGGATGTGGAGAAAAAGGAACCCTCATACACTGCTGGTAGGAATGCAGACTGGTGCAGCCACTGTGGAGAACAGTATGGAGTTTCCTTAAAAAACTAAAAATGGAACTTCCATTTGACTTAGTGATCCTACGTCTAGGAATATATCCCAAGAAACTAGAAAGGATATATGCACCTCTGTTCATAGCAGCACAATTCACCATAGCTAAGATGTAGAAACAGCCTAAGTGCCCATCAGCAGATGAGTGGATTAAAAAACCGTGGTACACAATGGAATACTACGCTGCTGTAAAAAGGAAGGAACTACCATTTGCAACAACTTGGATGGCGCTGGAGAGCATTATGCTAAGTGAAATAAGTCAGAGATAAGTATCACATCATCTCATTTGTGGAATATAATGAACAACATAAACCGATGAACAGAGACAGAGAAGCATCGAGTAGATGCTCAAACCTCAGAGGGAAGGTAGGGGGGCGGGTAAGAGGGGAGAGATCAACCAAAGGACTTGTATGCACGCATATAAGCATAACCAATGGACGCAGCCACCAGGGGGGAATGGGAGGATAAGGACACACATGTAACACCTTAATAAAGAAGAAAAAAATGAAAAGAACCCATGGAATTGGGAGGAAATATTTGCAAATCATACATCTGATAAGTGATTCATATCCACAACAAAACCCAACTAAAAAATGGACAAAGGACTCAGAATTTCTCCAATAGAAGAAACACAAATGGCCTATAAGCACATGAAAAAATGCTCGACATCACTAGTCATCAGGGAAATGCAAATCAAAACCACAATGAGGTACCACTTACCCACTGGGATGGCTATAACGAAGAATATACGTATTAAAAGTGATTCAGGGAAATATGAACCCTGTACACTGCTATGGGAAAGTTTTGTGGTTTCTCAAAAAGGTAAATATCGAAAATTTTATGATCCAACAACCCCACTTCTGGAGATACACCCCCAAAGAAGTGAAAAGCATGCTGGGGCTGAGAGATCTGCATACCCATGTGCACAGCAGCATTACGCCCAGTAACCAAGAGGTGGAAACCACCTGGGTGTCTGTCCCTTAGTGGATAATGAATCGACACAATGTGATACACTCATTGGATGAAGTCTTCAGCCATGAAAAGGAAATTCTGGCACATGCTATGTGTATGAATCTTGAGGACAAGATGCAAAGTGAAGTAAACCAGAAACAAAGGGGACAAAGACTGCATGATTCTACTTATGTGAGGTCCCTAGGGGAGTCAACATCATGGAGATAGAAAGAATAGGTCAGAGGTTACCAGGAACGGGGGGGAGGAAGGCAGGTTACTGTGAAATGGTAAACGCTTGTCAGTATAGAATGATGAAGTTCTAGAACAGTGGTGATGGTTGCACAACACTGTGAATGTACTTAATGCCACTAAATTGCACATTTGAAGTGGTTAAATGGAAAATCTCATGTGTATTTTACCACAATAAATCAAAATTGCAGAAACTAGGCTTGCTCCCTGCCCCTCTAGGTCCTATCTTCCCACCCACTCCGCTCCCGTCCAGAAGACCAGCTCCCTCTGAGGTAGCTTGTCAACCTGCCCAAATGCCACCACTGAGAATGCTGCCACCCTGCCCATCTGATTCAAATGCCCTCCTGGCATCCTCGTCACCTTCTCTCTGGCCACTTCTCAGCACTCCCCTCCTCTTTCTCTGCCATCTCTGGGGGCTGGAGCTCAGGGCCTGCTCCCTTTCCACTTCCTGCACAATCTCTCTTCTCTGTTCTTGGACAGCCTCATCCCTCCCAGTTTCAGTTCCTTCGAAGTTCACACCCAGGTCTCTCCAACTGCCCCAGAGTACCTCCCAGCCCAGGAGCCTCAGTGCTACCTGCCCTGGTCAGTAACGCTCCTCAGGTCCCACCGCAGACCCTGGTGTCCAGGGAGTGTCCCTAAGATCAGAATCAGTGACCTTGAAAGTAATGTCAGCTTTTGAGCTCTTTTTATTTTTAAAAAAGTTGGTATAAAATGGACCATTTTAAAGTGTACAATTCCATGGCTAAGCTCCCACTTTACCATCTTTCTTACCCTCTTCCTGCTGACGTAATTAAGGCAGCTGAAAGAGAACTTCCACACACTCTGCCTGCTGCCACCAAGGAAATCGCCGTGCTCAGACTCCTCCGGACCTGCTGCTTCCCACACCTTCAACCCGCTTCAACAGGCACTTGCCCACGGTCCCACTGTAACACCCTGGCTGAGGTCCCCGTCTTCCCTGAC
This sequence comes from Plecotus auritus, assembly GCF_963455305.1. NCBI lineage: Eukaryota > Metazoa > Chordata > Mammalia > Chiroptera > Vespertilionidae > Plecotus > Plecotus auritus. The sequence continues at coordinate 222,166,203 of NC_137772.1, forward strand.
CGCCCATCAGCAGCCCTTGGCTTCAGAAGCGGCTCACTGCCCAGCCTCATCTGTTTGTGTCCCCAACTCCATCTCATTCTCTCTGTTCGCCCAGACCTCACCTGGGCGGTGTCCACATTGATTCCTCCAGTTTTGGGACATATTTAAGCCCAGCTGAGGCTGCACCTTATACATCCCCCCCACACCCCACCAGAGCTCCCCCACAGTCACACAGCTGCATCCTAGTGACTCAGGCTGAAACCCTTGGTGTCGTCCTTGGCTGCCAAACTCCTAATCCATAAGGAAATCACACTGGCACTCCACAACATACCCACACTCCAGCCTTCTCCGCTTCACCATTGCCTCCCAAGCCTCTTGCTCCTGCCCTTCCAGCTGAACATTCCTCAAAGTTACGCGGTTCTGTTGTCAAAGCCCCTCTACCCTGCACCCAGGAGGCCTTGTGATCTGCCCCTGCCCTGACTTCTGCACCTGCTCACCACCAACCACCGTGCACCTCAGACCTCTCTTCCCTCTTCACAGCACTTCTCTACCATGATATAATTTACTGGTTTTGTCGTTTCTCTCTCACAAAAAGGCATTCGCTATTTTGCTCACTGCTATGTCCAGGGCTGCAGGGACAGTGCCTGCCAGGCAGTGGGTGCTGGATAAAACGAACGTGTGTGTTGCTACACCCCCTCCCCCAGCGTGCATCTCAGCCCTTGCTGCATCTAAAGTACAAAAAACAATAGATGAACCCACTGAGGGCTGAAGACAACCTATGGAGACAGGAGGAGGTTGGGGAGGCAGCTCAGGGACTTACCTCCACTCTGAATAAGAATGTCAAACAGGTCATCCATCTGTTGGCTCGAGGAACCATTTTCCTATGGGAGAAAAATAGAAAGAAAAGAAAGATGAAAATCTACAACAGGAGCCCCCCAGCCAGGCTCAAGGTACAGGCCGCCTTCCCCTCTGCCCCTGAGCCGGCAGCCAGACCTGAAGAGCCCACCTGCCCAGAACGGCCCACTCCCTCAGGCCTCTCTGACCTCACAAGACTGGCTCCTGCCCACCCCTATCCTCCCGCTGGACTCGGGGGGATTGCGGGAACCCAGCAGCCTAGGTACCGCCCAACGTGGCCAGGCCTCAGGCTACCTTCTTCACCTGCTGTCTGGGCTGCTGGTTCACGGCTTCCTCATAGCCAGGCGGCTCCTTCTTCGGCAGAGAAGTGGAGGTCCCAAATGGGGGCTGTGGCAGGTGCTCCAGGTCCATCTGGGCTGGTGGGACGGGGGCTGGAGAACCAGGCTGGGACAAGGGCTGGACAGGAGGAACGGTGAGAGGAGCAGTGATTGGCGTGAGGCAAACAGCCCAGGGCTCTGCACACTCAAGGAGCACAGGCAGGAGGTGCCTGCCTTCTAGGCCAGGCCAACCTGGCCAGCTGCACTGGCTCTCGGGAAGCTTTCATGAAAGCCACTGGGGAAGAAGGAATAAGGGGAGGCCCTGACCTCTGATCCTGCAGAGGGTGGGGTGAGCATGGGGTCTGGTCCAAGCCACATGGGAGGGAGGGGGGCTCTGGGCTGATTCCTCCCTTTCTGTCTCAGAGCCCCTGTCTCCCCTCCCGAGGTGCCTGGTTCCTGTCACTGTCCCCTCCACCCTGTTGTGCAGGGCTGAGGCCACACAAACCCTAAAGCAGGCTGGGTGGAGGGTCTGGGCTGTGTAGGTGGCAGCAGCAGGGAGTCAGCTGCTGATGGCGCCTTGGTGGGGACAGCTGGCCTGAGTGGGGAAAAGGAGTGAAGGTCGCCCCAGCAGCCCCACCCTGACCCTCATCTGGGGCCTGTCCCACTCCCATGGAGCAGAGGCAAGAGTGGGCCCTGGCCTGGGTGGGGGCTGCTCAGAGCCCTCTACCGGAGTGCAGGAATGTTCTGGTATCAATGGCCAGAGGAGGTGGGCAGTCACTGACGGCTTCACCCTATGGGTGTGGGGTCATGGGCAGGTCCCTTAACCATCCCAGACCTTAGTACCTCCTTGGTGACATGGGGGTGGCGATCCCTCAGTTTGGAGGGCTGAAGGGAAAATTGAAGCAAGCCTAACTGCCCCGCATGGGAGTGCCCAGTGAACGGCTGTCGTCACAAGTACCATCACACACTCGTGTGTCCCCTGCCCTCCCACACCCAGGTACCTGCTGGGGGCTCCCACTGGCCAGGCCAGGGCTGTCTGCATTCTTATTGGTCACAGTGAGGACAAGGTGGGTCCCTGTGGAGTCAGTGATGACGGTGGGAGGTGTCACCCCTTTGATGAGGCTGGGGCCCTGTGCGCCCAGAAGCAGCTGGGGTATGGGGGCCGGCTCTGGCTCCGGCTCGGGCAGCATGGCTTCCTGCTTCACCACCACCGAAGGAGGCACCAGGGCACAAGTGTCTACGTGGTGGGGAGTGGGGGCTGCCAGGCTGGGACTGAAGGGATGAGCAGGGCCCAGGGGCTGCTGGCTCAACTGGCAGCTGGAGAAGCTGTTTTCTTGCTTCACTGGGACGCCAAGAGGAGTGGGGGCGGGAGCGGGGGCTGGCGCTGGCGTGGGCTGCTGGGCGCGCTTCTCCTGCTCCAGCTGCAGCCTGAGCCACTCCACCAGCTGCTGCTTCTGCCGGAGCATGCGGGTCAGCTCCTCAATCTGCTTGTCCTTTTCCTGCAGCATCTGGTCCTTGTCACGCCCCTCCAGCTCTGCCCGCACCCCAGGGCTCACGCAGCAGGACCCGGCCCGGGGACCCTCCTCCTTTACAAGGATCTGCAGTGGTGAAGCCTGCAGGGTGAGCTGGGTCAGTGGTGATGTCACCATCTCGCCAAAGGTGTCCCCAGGTGTGGAGTTCTCATCTCCTGTGCTGAGTAGCGAACGCTCTGAGGGAGTGGGAGACACGGGGGGTGTGGAGCCCGTGCTGCCAAATTTCACCACTCCATTGCTGGTCACCGTGGCCACTACCACCTCGGCTGGGGCCAGGCCTGCTGCCACCAGAGCAGGCCCCGTGCTTAGCCGGGCCGCCGGGAAGGCTACTACCACCTCGCCAGCCTTGGGCAGGATGGAGGTGGCAGCAGGGACCTTAGGGGCTCCTGGGGCGGGGCTGACTTGTTCTTGGTAGGCACGCAGGCGCTCAATCAGGTCTGTCTTGGTGCCAGAGACGGGCAGTGACCGCAACTTCAGCTCCTGCTTCAGCTCTGCTACCTGCAAGGGGATGGAGAGTCAGGGCAGCAGGGGATGAAGGGGACTGGGTCCAGGCAAGAGGGCATCAGGGAAAGATGGGAGGGGCGAGCTTTTTGTCTGTTAGACCTCGTCTATTCGGGCCTCATTGATCAGTAACTATACATCAACCGCCTGACCCTCCCACCTGGAGGGTGAGACACATGCCCCCAGCCTCCCCCCCGTCCCCGTCCTCACCACCTCAGGGGCCTGGTTAAAATGCTCCCTACCCCACGTCTGGGCGGGACATGCCCTCAGCTATCCCCAGCATGATGCTGGTGCTCAATACATATTTAATGAAGTGACTGGATTTTACAGAAGAGAAAACTGAGCTCACAAAAGAAAATTTCTTCAAGGTCAAAGAGCGGCAGAGGTAGGAGCTACGGCCAGGTCTGATGGGCTCTGAAGCCTGTGCCCAAATGCCCCCACGAGGCCTGTGACTTGCTGCAATCTGACCTGCTCAGGAGGGGCCTGCCTGGTTCAGGGGGCAAGCCCTCTGAGGAGAATTCGATCCACCGTAGGTGCTAATCAGGCATAGGAAACAGGCCAGGCCCCAAACATGACCCGCCCCTGCAAGGTCCCAGGACACGAGGATGGGCCATCCCTTCCCAGGTGGCTCAGCACTTGCCCAGCGGATAGGGGAGTGGAAAAGGTGGAGGTGCTGAAGTGGGCAGCCCCGAGTCTGAATCCGGGCTCTACCCCCAGCCAGACCCATCCTGAGACAGCTCCGCTAGCTCATCCTTAGCGGGGAACACTTCCCGTTTATCACTCTGCACCGAAGAGGCCGGAGAAGGGAAGAGACACACAAGGACTGGGTCAGCCCCAGGCCCTGGACAGGTGCTGGCAGATGCTGTTCGTGGTCATGACTACCGCGACCAGGCTGATGTCTAAACCAGGGCCAGGCAGGCCTTGAACAGATTCCAGGTGCCTCTGCCGGAGGAGATCCGAGTCTGGAGCTCTGCTCTGCCTGCCCTGAGCGTGGGCCCTGCGCTGGCTGCTTTCCCCAACTTTGGGGCGACCACCTACCTTCATGTCGTCCAGGTTGGCGGGCAGGGCTCCCAGCTTGCCAGTCAGCGAGGTGCTGTTTTGACGTGTCAGCCCACTGGGCCCAGGGGTGCCCGAGCTGGAACTGGTACTAGTAGTGGAAAGGCTGCGCATCGGGGGAGCCCCACTGCTTCCCAGAGCCTCACCTGCCGGCCTGAGGAAAAAAAAGGCAGAAATGAGCACCCACCAAGGCCCTCCACCCCCAGGGCTGGGTGGAGATGGTGTGGGATGAGGGGCCTGCCCATAGGCCCTGCCTGGGGGCCATTCCTGCAGGATCCAGACCAAAGGATCCTCGAAGGCTGGGGCTCACGCCCCCCGAGACCTGGCATCTGCCTATCTTGGGGTACCCACGGGTGAGACGGGAAGGAGTGGGAGGGGGCTCCTACTTTGGGGGGGCCGGTAAGATGGTCTGGTAGTTATAGTGCTGCTGCTGCTGCTGGTTGAGGATCTGCAGCTGGAGGAACAGTTGCTGCTGCTGCAGGATCTTGGCGTAGGAGGAGTCCATGGGGGGTGCCCCCTTGTCCTGCTTTTGGTCCGGGGGGATGTACTGGTGATACTTGAGCTTCTTCACCTTTGGCTTCAGCTCCTTGGCTTTCTTGCTGCGCTGCGACTTCTCGCTGGCAGACTTGGGTTGGCTTTGCTGAGGGCACAGGAGACAGGGGCCGTCAGGGGGCATCCTTGGCTTCCAGAGGGAGGCCCCCAAGTGGGAGGCCAATGGCCGTCCTGTTGTAACGGAGTGGCTTCTGAGGAGGCCTCCTGCCCAGTCCCACTCTCTCCCTCCAAAACCAGTGCCCAGACTGTCCCAAGGAGGGGCAAGGGCTGAGGGAAAATCAACCAAAAAATAAAGTCTCTGTCACCCCCAGCAGAGGGAACATGACAAGAAATGAAACAGCTGGTTTTTGGAACGTGTGCCTTCCACACCAGGTATTTCACAAAGGCCAGGTCCTGCAGACCTGCAAGAATCCGGCCTGGGCAGGAACCAGCAAGTGCACGTGAAGATGAGGAAATAGGCCCGTGAAGTCCCTTCCCAGGGTCGCAGTGATCTTGATCTCACCACGTGAAGCTGGGACTCCAAAAACTGTTCCTTCACCAAATGGGCCTCAAAGACCCCAGTGGGCGCACACAGCCTCCCACGTGAGTGTCCATGAGGACCCAGCAGACCAGGAAGGGCCAGCAGGTCCTGCCCGGAGGCCTGTGTCTGGGTCAGGAAGGGTGGAGCTGGACAGGGGCAGAGTCAGCAGGGCGTGCAGGCAAGGCGGTGGAGGGCCTAGACGCCTTTGAGTGGAGAATGCTAGACAGAAGGGCGGAGATGGCGCGGCATCAGCAGGGGGTCTCGACCAGGTGGCAGTGGGAGCCAACACGAAGGTTTGGGTAGACGGACTAGAGGAAGAGGGGACAACAGGAGCATGAGGCAGGTGAGCAGTTCAAGGGTTATTGGCTTTGAGCTTTGGCAGCTGTGACAATGGTGGTCCCTTCGTGGGAGTCAGGAAGAGGTTCTGGGTTTGCTACGGAGCATGGAAAGGGGAGAAGACGGCAAAGCTGGCAGAGCAACTGGTGCATGAAGATGGGCCTGTGGGGAGGATGACCCAGAGCGGCTTCGGAAGGGGGGGCCGAAAGGGACTAAGGATGGAGGCTGAGAGCGGGGCCTGGGGCACCCCACTGAGAGGGAGGAGGAGGAAGAGCAGCCGCAGAGGAAGGCAGAAAAGGCAGGAGAGGGGAGCATGACCCGTGGGGGTCAGAGGCAGATGGGGGGTTAGGAAGCCTTGAGGAGGGCTCACTGGCAAGGCTGGGGGCTCTCCCCAGAGAAGAGGACGTGTAGACAAACACATATACATTCTTTTAAATGTGTGGTGGTCAAAGGAAGGCACCAGTCAGATGACGAGAAGCAAGTCTGAAGGAGGAATTTTGGAGGAAAACCTTTGACATCTGTGGCCAAAGAGAAGTGCCTGTGATGAGGGAGCAGGCCGGAGCCAGCAAGCGCTCTGGAGCGCCTGTGACCAGGCCAAGGCGCTGGTGCTTCCTCTGGGACGAGGGGAGGCCTCACAGAGACCATGGAAACGGGCGGGCCTGGGCACAGCCCACACAGGAGGGCCCCAGGAAGCTCCACCGATGAATAGGCAGCAGGGCTCAGCTAAGGGGAGAGAACGCGCACCTGGTCAGTTCCCAGCTGTGAGTGACAGGAGCGGAGGACCAAGGGTGACCAGAGACACCCAACTGGGCCAGGGCCTGTGTGCCAGGGGGACTAGGGAATGAGGCCAGACAGGGAAGCAAGCGGGGCCGGGAAGGAAGGGAGCCTGCCCAGCAGGAGCACAGACTCAGGTCTCAGAGACTCAAGGCGGAGGCTCTGAGGGAGGGAGGACTGGGCAGTGGCTCTTGGTGCCCAGCACAGTGTCCCCCACGCAAGGTCCCCGATAGGTGTCTCGTGGGGTTGACGGTAAACCCAACCGCCCCTGCAGGTATTTCAGGTCAGGCCTTGACGGGGAACAGAAGCCTACGCCCGGCACTGCCAGCAGAGTGACCTCGGGCCCCTCTGCACTTCTCAGTGGTGTCGCTTGCAGAACAGGGTTCTTCACTGCCCCTCGAGGCTGTGAGTGACCCCGGTGGGACGGGTGGGCATGTTTCCACGGGGAGGGCAGGACTACAGGCCTGAAAGCCCAGCCCAGAGCCTGGCACACTGTGCTCTGTAAACGGGGCTGTAACCATGACAGCCAGCATCCCGGAGAACAGGAAGCACTCCCACATTCCTCAGCGCTTTGCTGAGCCCTGACCCCCTGGGATGAAGTCTCAGCAGGGCTCAGAGGGGTATGGGGGACGAATTGGAGAACTGTACCTTAATGAGCGTGGGGGTGGGCTTGGCGGTGGGGACCGTGGTTCCATTGGTGAGGCCGGGAGGCAGAGGAGGCTGCTCTGCCAGGAAAAGCGTTTCTCTGGACTCTGGGCCCACTGGGGGTTGAGACACAACCTGAGAGAGAAGGGGGAGTGAGGGCGCCTCCCTTTCTGGCTGCTCCAGAGGGCGGGGCCGTCTCCAGGTGGCAGTGCATCCCAGCCCTGCCCTGCCCTGACTGGAGGTGGGTGGCAGCCACTTCCTTGGACACCATCACTGTCAGGGGGCAAAGAGGACTAGAACAGGGAGAGACGGAGGGCGGTGAGAAGATCACAGAACTGAGTGAGTGGACACGGGGCGGGCCAGGGAGGCTAACAAATTGCATCCACTGCCGACACCTCTCTCCCCTCAAGCAGCCAGCCCTTGAGCTCCCAGGGCAACACCCAGGGACCTTGAACTTGGCAGCTCAGCAAGTCTGGGGCCCTGAGGGGCAGGGGAAGTGTGTCGAGGTCAGCTCACCTGAGTGGGGGATACAGAGGTGGCACTGGGCAGTGGCTCACTGACTCGGGCTTCCAGGGGTGATGGCACTGAGCCCTGGGACTCCTGGCTGGCAGGCTGCTCAGGGGATAAGGCATCGCTGCTGTCCTCGTCGAAAGAAGAGCTGTCTGCCACTTTCGGGTAATTCACCTGGCCCACTGAAAGCCAAAGTCCGAGTAAGACGCCTCTTCCGGCCCCAGGGAAGGGGGAGAGGGTTGCTGCTCACCACCCAGAGGCTGTCCCAGCAAGGTGCCCGCTCCTCAGCCCGCACACCCCTCAGCCTCCTCGTCTCCTCGCCTCCACGCCCCAGCGAGGCAGACGGGAGAAGGAAGACCAGTGTGCTCGTCATCATGACGCCGGAGACAAAGGCTGGGAAGTCCTGCTGAGCCAGCAAAGTGCTCCCCGGGAAGGAAAGGCCTGTTCCCCCTCCTGCTTTTCACTCTCCACTGCCGTCAGTCTTAAAAGTCAAGTTCTCCACGTGCTCCCTTCCCCCAACCCACAGCCTGCTGCCTCCTCTGCCTCCGATACCCTGCTGTTAAAGGCATTTCATTTCCATCCTATGGCTGCGCACTCTCTTCTCTTCCCTGGAGGCTTGTGGGCCCTGCAGTGAGGGCCGGTGTGCGGAGGGGGCTGCAGAGCGGTGCCACCTCTGGAGAGCAGCTCCTCCTGGGCTGCCTGAACGAGGCCGGGGACATTCCAAGGAGCTTCTTGGAAAAGGAACTCCTCCTGCACAAGTGAACCGGGCCCACTGGAAGTGGCTTCCCGTTACTGACTCGCAGAGTCCCAAGGCCAGCAGAAGAAAACCCATCCTATGGCTATTCCCACCCTCCCCGCCCTGGGCCGGTGGCCGTGAGCGCAGGGGCCCTGGGCTGGCTGAAGCCAGGCTGAGAGGGAGAAACAGGAGGGGCGGGGTCCCGGCATAGAAATCCCAGGATACAGACGGAAGGAAGGACAGTAACAGGGGCAAGCAGGATATTTCAAAAGACCCATGTCCCAGCCACGGCCTCGGCGCAGTCGGGGGAGAGGTTCTGCACCGACGGCTGTCCACACAGAGGAACCGAGATGGTGGCCACGACGTGGAGGTGAGCTGTCGGCCACAGCTGGGGAAATCTGCTGTGGTGGGAAGACCACAGAAAAGGAACAAGAACACGCCAGTAACTCTCCCCTCCAGGGCCATGACCTGAGGCTCCCTCCTCCCTGGGACTGGCAAGGAAGTCCCTGAGTTTGCTCCTCCACCAGCCAACTGTGGAGGTGGAGCCAGGAATGCCCAGGGCTGGGCTGGCTCACCCTCCGCCCCATCTGTCCTAGCAGAGGCACACACAGCACACGGAGGTCAGGGTGCTGGCCACTGTGGACCTGCTGCCAATCACACACATTTTCTCCCACGGTTTTACTCCCAGGGAGGGGGCCTGCAATGGGACAGCAGCCACACGATGGAACCAGGAAGAAGAGCTGCAGCTGCACCCCCGGGTCCTCCAACCAAGGAAGCTGCTGGCCCCCGGATCAGCGCGAGGCCCGGTGCAGCCAGGGTCCCAGCAGCCTGCCCCTCTCTGCTGTGCCAGCTGTCGGCTGCGTGCAGGGTGTGGAGGGACAGAGACGGGTCCGGGCCCTCTGGGAGTTATGGTGCCATCACCTTGGAGCACAGTATATGCTCCACTCGAGGGAAAGGACGCTGAGGGGACACTGAAGGGAGGCTCAGGGAACTCTCTGGAAGAGAGGGCCTTGGCATGAATCTCACATCAACCGGAGGTGGCCTGGAGGCAAGGGTGTGAGTGTGAGCGACTGGGAGATAGAAAAGCGCCCTCCCAGCCCCCTCTTGCAGGCTCCAGAACTGTCTCAGCTCCCTCTCCTCCCCCCCCCCCCACTTCTTCCTCAGCCACAGTCTGCTCCACTCCTCCCAGCCTAAACATCCTTCCTACCCACCCACCACACCTCACTCTTTTCCTTCTCCCCTCACCTTGTGAACAAATGGGCCACATTTGCTGTCACCATTTCCTTACCTCCTGCTCATTCCTCAGCCCGCATGATCTGCCTTTTGCTGGCAAATGCTTCTTTCTCTCCCGTCACCAGTGATTACCTCATTGCCAAACTAAACTACTCCCAGGCCTTAATCGAGCCGCACTCCACCAGGCCTCCAGGCCACTGCTCCTACTGTCCCCTCCGCCTGGAATGTCCTTCTGTACTCCACTTGACAATGTGATTCAACCTTGGGGTTGACCCCAAATGGGCCATATCACCTATGGAACTGCCCCAGCCCTGAGAGAAGCCCATCTTGGCAGAGCTCCCCCTGCACCTGACACACAGTCCACTATCGCATGCGGTCCACCACGGAATAGGGGGCTGTTTTACCAACAGCAGCAGCCCTTCCACGAGTCTCCCCGGGACCAAGGATGTGCCAGGCTCCTTGTCCTGCAATCCACGTGGCTCAGCTATGTCACAGGGCACATGCCTTTCTGCTACACGATGCTGGCAGCTGCTCAGAGCCAGACTCAGAGATTACTTGTTTATACATCAGTTTATACATCAGGCCACATTCTTTGAGGGAAGCATCATCGTTTGTTCATCTCTGCAGGCCTTCATGAGGGGCCTGGAGCATTGCCAACTCTTGGACAACATTTATCAGGTCTTGGCTGGCTGGAGAGTCCAGAACTGACCTTGGCTCAAACACTGGCCTGTAAACTAGGGGCTGTTGTGGAATCTGGTGAAGATCTGGGTAGGAAAACACTGAGATGAGGCAGATGGATGCCAAGGCAAAGCAGTGAATAAAAGGGCTCTTGGGGGCCCAAGGTGTGCCCACCTCCAGCACAGGGGCTCCTCCTCCGCTGTGGCACCACCGTCCGCAGTGCAGATAAAGCCCTAGAAACCACAGTCCCCTCTGACCCAGGCTCAGAGCACAACTCGCCATGCTTGGGGTCCACTCCTGTGGTCTCCTCTCGTGCTCTGCCCAAGGCGGGAGCAGTTGAGCCCCCTTCTCCTGAAGGCACAGCTACCTCCCGAGGGCAGGAGCATACAGCCTCGCCCAGGTTCAGGTTTTGGGTCCACTGTTGCGAAGAAGACCTATCTGTACCAACAATCACAACATCTAAGGGATTCGTGTCTAACCACCTGACTGGGGCACATGAAGCCCTGCCCGCCTTCCAGCTCCACATCTCGCTCTGCCTCTCTCCTGTGCACGCACTTTCCTTTTTACTCCCCTGCAGCCCAGCCCAGCCTCTGACACCACACCCCACTGTCAGGGTCGGGTTGGGGGCCCTCTCTGTGTGCCCCCTCCAGCACAGAACTTGCTTCTGCCTATTTTACCTGCCTGTGTCTGCTCCTAGACGTGAGCTCTGTAAGGCCAAGGGGCGTGTGGGGCTGTGGCCACTGCTTGGATCAATAAATATTTGAAAAGTGAAATCCGGTGCAAAGTGCCAGGCTCCAGAAAGAGATTTCACTAATAGAAACCCCAGTGGGTACAGATTTCTAATCTCTGGCATTTCCGCATATTTACACTCACCGGTCCTGACCCCCACCTACCCTGTGAGAGGAATCAGCTCTGAGTTTACAGAGATGAAGGTGGACAGGCCTCTCTGTTATGCACCTATGTTGCCATGGCGCTGATTCCCGTGGCCCCTGGCACTGTCCCAAGCTAACACAACCTGTTTATCAGGCTCTCATACTCCGTACCTCAGTTCCCCAAGTCAAAGCAAGAAGTTGAAGGGCAAGAAGCCCAGAGCCTGCCCCCACCCCCACCCTCTGCTTCTGGCCTGCAAGTGCACACAGGGTGTCTGGGCCTCCTCACCGATGAGGGCTTCTTTCAAGCTGGACTCCACAGGCAGGATGTTCTTCTCCACCAGCTCCATGGGGCCAGGCCTCTGTGCAATCTTCTCGTTGAGGTCATCAGCCAGCCTGGCTCTCTTCAGCTTCAGCTGCTTGGCCTGAAGGGAAGGCTCAGCCGAGGTCTCTGCCCGTGGGAGAGAATGGAGTGCAGGAGGATGTAGAAATGGACCTGGGTTTGCCCTGGGAACTCCAGAGCAGTCTCCTTCCCTCTGGGGAAGGAGCAGAGACCATCAGAATGCAAAGTGCATCCCAGGCGGAAAAGGGTGGCCCAGCTTAAAGTTTCACGAGGACAGAAGGGGCCCCTGCCTACTGTGGGTGATGTGTGGCCACACACAACAATGGCCACCAGGCCAGAGGACTCCCTGAGGTGGAGCTACGGAGCTGAAAAGAGCACCAGACAGCAAAGTGACCTTCTCAAGCTTGCTGTGTTACAGGGGCAATTCACCTCCCTGCTCTGGGCCTCAGAGTCTTCATCAGCAAAATGTGGGGTTCACCCTAGGAAAGTTCTCTTCCAACCCCAAAGGTAGTTCAAAACTAAAAAAATGGAGATTCACACTGCTTTCAGCAGCCACTGCCTTCACCAGGTGGGAAGAAGCGTGTGCTGGAGCCCGGTGGAGTGTGTCTAGGTGACCTTACTTGTATATCACAAGTGCTCAAGGAAATGCTGAGTGAATGAATGGATCAATGAATGAAAAAGAGAAAGCAAACGCATTTGAAAAACAGATCTTAGAGGGAAAAAATTTACATCAAGAGATGACCAGCCCCAGGGCCACCTCGTGGCCACAGGAGAAAGGGTAAGCCAGCCCAGCAGAAGGCGTCGCGCTCCCAGGGGAATTCCGGCAACCACAGCACTGCTGTTTCAGCGTGCTAAGGCTCTGGCTCACCCACTGCCTACAGAAATGAGAGCGACAAGAAAGGGAAGAAGAAATGTGGGTGCTGAGGCGGTGAACACACAGTGAGAACAGGGTTTAGAAGCAATGCCATTTTAACACACCTTCCAAAATGTGCATCCTGACCAACTCCGATCTCTCTGGCCGGGAGCGAATCTTCCGTTTCAGATAGTCCTCTGTCTATAGAAAAAAAACAACACCAAGAAGCTCTCAAATCCAGATCACAAGCTTTATGGCATGGACAGGACCCAAAAGCAGCGGTGGCTGTTGGTCACCTCTGCAGCCCCACCACCTCAGTCTGGAGACGGCAGGGTGCTGAGGCCCAGGGCAGCCAGGGGAGGACGAATCCACTGCCAAGGGCACCTGCCAAGGGCACCATCCGTCAAGAACATTTGTCAGTCTGAGGTTGGACTACCGATACATATATTTTTAAAATCTATTACTTTCACTGTTATAAAATTAATATAGTTTCATCAAAGAAAATGGAAAATTACCAAGCGAAATGACAATAAAACATTTTAATCACCCATTGTTAGTATTTTGGGATGTTTATTTCTAATCATTCTTCCACATGGAAGACAAGTTTAATTTTGCAGAGCTGTAATCATGCTGAATATAATTTTATATCTTGTTTCAAATAATTTGCATGATCTTATAAGCATTTCCCACTCATTTTGAATGATTATCAAATGGAATACTAATTCTGATACATGGTGTCAAAGCTCTAGTTCCTTAAAGTCCAATGTAATCATTTCTGCATTTCTGAGACTCCAGGCAAACTAAGCCATTTCTTCAACAGTCCCAAGCCACCCCACTGCCTGGGGCTCATGTTATAATGCATATAATGTGACCCCAGATCTGTCTGACTCCAGAACCTGGGCTCTTAACCTCTGCACCAGAAATTTTCAAACCATAGGTCAAGACCATTAGTGGTTCCAGATCAGCAGAGAATGGGATAGGATAAGGTACAGTAGGGTAGAACAGAAGAGAGTAAAAACAGAAAAAGTATGAGAGCACACTGCACATAGGAAAGTGTGTGAAGACCTGGTTCTGCCCTGCCTGGCCCCTGTCAGCTGCCTGGGCTCTGACTGGGCAGCCTGTGCCAGCCTGGGTTGGTGCTGAGCTCTCCGTGAGATGGTTTAAAGCGGCTGTGGGCTCTGGATCTATCACCCCATCTGCAGTGGGCAGAAAAACTTCTCTGGCTGCTGTAGAAGATGCTAGAACAGGTGTCGGACATTGCAGGTCTTCACAGCCATCAGAGCAGGCATATTTTCTAAGCCAGTGGTTGGCAAGCTCATTAGTCAACAGAGCCGCAGTTTGCCGACCACTGTTCTAAGCCACCTGAAGTTCTGAGCAGTGACCAAGGCCAAGGCAGAATACAGTACTGATTAAGAAAATACCTGGAGTCCACAGACCAAGGTTTAAGTCCCAGCTTTGCCACTTGCTAGCTGGACAAATGACTTAACCTCTCTTAGCTGCAGCTATAAAATTAAAATGAAGATAGGAACACCTAGTTCATAAGAGCTGATGTGAGCATAAACAAGGAAATGATATAATTTTACATGAAAAGTACTCAATAAGATAACAGCTGCTCTAACTGGCTCATATTTACTCCCTGCGTGCTTGAGAAGCAGTCAGGAAGTGGTGCCAAACCTTACAAATGGGTTGGGGGCACAGGCAATGCCCTTCCTGCCCCCCCCCCCCATATTCTCTAACACTCCCAGCACTACAAAGTGCAGTTGGTTACTGCTTTGGTTCCCAGTACCCATGACCTCATTCTTCTCGTTCTAAGAATTAATCATGATTTTCCTTAGAACATTTTAAAAATAATTTAAAAAGAGGAGGTAGTAAGGGAAGTCTTGGAGGGAAACATTTCGTCTCTGAAAGAGCTGTGGGTCTTAGGGTACCTCAGTCTGTGACCCTCCCTCTGGGAGGCTCTCCTCCTTTGTCTTTTCCGTGAAAGACCAAAGTGAAGGGGGTGCGAGGGGGAAGCGTGTTTTGGCGACTTCCCCATCTCCGCCCACACCGGGCAGCAGAATATCCCCCGAGGCCTCTGAGGGAACTGAAAGCAAGGGGAACAGGCAGCAAGCCAGGTGCAACAGCACGAACCCGGGCTGAGGGGCCCAGCTTCTGCTTCCACAGCCTCTAGTGGACACTGGCTGCTGAGGGCCATGAAGACCAGCGCATGCCCAGCCTGGAGAGGTGTGGGCAGTGCAGCCACTGACATGGAGGGACCACCGATGCTGTCCATGTCCTAACATCCACAAAAGGTTATGGTGGTTATAAATGGGAAAAGACGAGTGGTCTCCAAAACAACAGGAGAAAGGCTCGGTGAGCACTACACACTCTTAAAGGTGATAAAGGGGAAAACTCATTCTAATCATCTTCTGCATCATCGCGCTAGGAGATGGCCGTGTGGAGACGAAACAGAAAAGGCAGAGCTTGCTAATCAGAACTGTGAGGCATGGGCTGGCCCTGGGGGCCTGCTAGACGGGAAGGAACATGACCGGCAAGGCAAGGGGCTCTGAGAATACCCTTCAGAGGTCCTTGAGGAGAACGCGTGCCTTACCCTGGCCCGCTCCAAGCTCCTTCTCTGTTCATGAAACGCAGCTGGACTTTTCAAAGCTGTTGGGAGAGGAATCATAAAAGAATTACTTTATCAGTGAAGCATCATGTCTACTGCTACAACTTACCATGGAGAAGGCATCTTGAATTCAAGTTAATTTTAGTAGCACTATTAATACCAGATGAAATGAAGAAGAAAATGGCACGTGAGCAAGCGTACACCTTTATGGTTCAGCTGCCCCATTGAAATAATTTTGGTTACTTTATTCCTAATAGGAGTAGTCACTGGCCTAAGCTTAAGCTCTATAAAGTGCACCCGTCAAATATAACTAAAAAATATCCTGGACCCATTAGCTGGACTGTTAGCTGCACAGTCCTCATCGATCGGTCAACCTCCACACACAGCTACTGGCCTCACCTTACTCTCGGGGAGACGGGGACTCAGGAAGGGTCAGAGCTGCATGTCGGGCCCACCTGACTCCTACCTCATGAGGAAGCACAAAGTGACCAAACTGAATGGGGCTGTTAAACAAAAAAGACATGTCTACTTGGGTGCCATTTCCTTCTTCATTTCAGCTGATATTAATAGTGCTGCTAAAATTAAACTTGAATTTCATCTCTAAGGACTACAGGAACTTCGCAGTGGTTGTATGTTTGACCCTGGTGCACAAACACAACCAGCAGCTGACAAGAAGGGCTCTCTGCAGCCCCTGTAAGGACTCCGCTCTATTCTGGGGCCGCCGCCGCCACCGCCACCACCACCACCACCGGGACCACAGCTCTCGACCCAGCACACAACACTGAGGGTGGGGAGACCCAAACAGGACCCTCTACAAGTTCGGCACCATGAAGAGAATTTTGTCAAAAACTTGGCGGTAGTGACAAATGACGAGTTGGGACACCCTGAGGACAAGAGGGGAAAAGGCCTGACTCACTTCA
This sequence comes from Plecotus auritus, assembly GCF_963455305.1. Classification (NCBI taxonomy): domain Eukaryota; kingdom Metazoa; phylum Chordata; class Mammalia; order Chiroptera; family Vespertilionidae; genus Plecotus; species Plecotus auritus. Next base: position 222,182,017 of record NC_137772.1, read on the forward strand.
AGTAGGGAACACTGGCAATAAGAGAAAATTTTACAAGACAGTGGTCAGTTTCACGGCTGCTTCCCTGGAATTTCAGAACAGCTGCGAAACTGTGTGAGGAGATAATTTTGCTAGGCTGCTGGCTGTGGTAGGAGTGCATGGGTAGGGAGACGCTAAAAGTAGCCAGAACACAGATATGACCCTATCCTGCCTGGGCCTTTGCACTTCCTCCCTCCATCCTAACCCTGGGTCTCAGCACCAGCAGTTCCAGAACAAAGCTCCAAATATCCCAGGAGTACTTAATAAAAAATAATAATAATTAAATCTTAGCATTAAACACACACACCCACACACACCTCTATTTCAAGAGACAAGTTGGGAGACCACCCCATCCTTTAACAGCAGGGGGAGCTATAGATTTAACAAATGATCTGGAAGGAAAACACAGCACAGGCTGGAGCCCCAGCAAACCAGGCTGCCCAGCTCTGCTCTGGGAGCTCTCGGGCATCTTAGTGGTAAGTCGACAGCCCTTGTGACTGTTTCTACTGCGTTAGGCTGACTCAACTGCAAAATCCACCTCCAAAGGCCCTGATACGCAGGAATCTGTACTAGGTATGATGGGCCAGCAGGGAACGCAGCCTACTCTCTCCTCGGAGAGCTTATCACATGGATAAGACAATAAGCAGAAGGAATCAGAGAAAACTCAGTGTCTGGTCTGCCCCACCCCACCCCACCCCACCCCACCCCACCCCACCCCACCCTTCTTTCTGCCTTGTTTGTCCCCACAGCACTCCTCAGGGCTGACCCTCTCTACAGTAATACTACCTCTCTCTCTTGTTTATGGTCAGCCTCCTACCACAGAAGCTTCATCGGGGCATGGCAGGGTTTTGTCCATGTCTTTCATTTCTGACAGTATCCTCAGTGCCTAGAGTACCCAGCACACAACTCATTCAGTGAATCAATGAATATTGTGTAAGAAATGGATACCAAGTATACACGTGACAGGGAAATTGGAGGATTCTGTGGCGAAGCACTACATTTTCACTGGGACAGCCAGAGCTATGGCTGTCATCTGGGTTCAAAAAATCACAGAAGTCCTGTAGAAAAATCAAGGCATTTGTGTTCTTGTCCTGGGTTCTACCAATGACAAATGGTGTGACACCGGTACGACTGTTTTTTTGGGGTCTCATTTTCTTCTCTGTAGAGCGAGAATCTGTCCGTCTCCCAGAACTCTTGCAAGAGTCAAACGACAGTGAGAGTGCTCAGAAGCAAATGGTGCACTCTCCGATGCCTCGAAGGTGCCGCTGTCATCAAACACAGTGTCTGGGTTGAATCATGGGTTCAATTCCCAAACAAGCCAGCTATAGTTTCTGTACCACAGCCACCCATTGTGTCTAAAAATCTGGATGACTTGCTGAATCAACAACCCATGTTGGCTATCCCTAGGGCTAAGGCACAAATCCAACTTCTGAAAAATCAACTCATGAAGCCCAGAATTTGATGGAAGGGAACTGTATCATCTTCATGTACAAGGAAGATGCAGCACTCCTGGGGATAGCTGGCTGTAGTGTAGATGACCACATATAATAGCAAGGAAGACACTGATATCTACTGAGCACCTGCTTATGTGGCAGGCACTGTTCTAGATAATTCCTAAAGATTAGGCCTGTTCTAATACTCCTAAAGATCCCAGGTGGTAGGTAACATTCCATTTTACAGATAAGAACAGGAAAGGCTAGCAAATGGCAGTTAGGATGACAACCTTAGTTCTTTCCACTCTGGATTGGTTTCTTAACTTCTTCAAAACATCAGAGAAGAATGGCCCTATTACAAGCATGTCAAACTTGGGGCCTGCTGGCCGCATGCCTCGTTTATTTGGTCCGTGTTAGCCTTTGAGTTTGACATGCTTGCCCTATTAGATGGGAGGCAAGGAGGCTTCAATTACACAAACTTAGATGTAGGCCTGAGTGCAGGCAAGGTGGAAAGGCCAGTTCAACCACAGCACTGAGCACAAACCAGTGCAAGGAAGGCTCACAAGAAGGGTTCAAAATGACCACAGGCACCGAAAGCCAAGGTTCAAAACACGCGTCTTATTGTAGAACTTAAGGAACAGCCTTCAGCGCTGATACCAGCTGAGCTGGGAGGGGAATGAGAAGATGAGAAAAACTGAATTCATTAGCTGTTCAGGGCCTGGTTAAGAGAACCAGAAATGAGGACCAAGAAAATAATTCAAGACAATAATGACCAATCACAAAAGACAGTTTCATTTTGTAACAATAACACATTATAACTGCATCCTTTCAACAATCTGGCGGTAGGAACCAACATTCCAGTTTTATGTGTGATAAAACCAACACTGCAGCAAGCTGTGAGGTCATCCATCGAGTGGTGGGCCCACCCCAGGGCTAGTTCTGTCTTCCCTTTCTTTCTTCTCTAAAACTTCTGACAACTGAGCCAGTGTCTCTCAGTCCTCGAACAGCCCACTCACTTTGTGCAGCTCTTTCCGCATTTCTAACCGCTTTCTGAGAGCAGGGCAGCAATTCAGTAACTAATTCGAGCAGGTGAAAGGAGCAATGGCCCCCTTCCTTCAGGACTCTGTCAAGACTCCTGTAAGGCACTTTTCAGGTTTAGCTGGGGACAGACTAGAGCTGGGGCGGCCAGTGACACACGTGGGTGCAGGGTCGAGAGGGCACGCCATGCATGTCCAGACAGCTTTGTTAAAAGCCACGGCTGCGGAGGGCTGAAGGAGATGGAGGGCTGATAAAAGGTAAGCCCTGGCTTTCTGGACATGGAACAAATGACAGTCACCTCCTGCTTCCATGCGAAGGGGATGAAACACGAGGAAGCCCAGCAGAGCAGAAAACAGGTCATAAACGTTAGGCTTCTGCTGGTTGTGGGAAAATCCACAAGACTTAACGTTAACCCATAAATGTGTCTGACAGGAGGGCGCATTCACCTTGGACTTCATCTCCCTCGGCCTTGCTGGTTTTGTCAGAGGAGCCAGGACGTTACTCAGAAGTTTCATTTTCCCAGAAAGTCCTGGAAGGCAGTCTCTGAAAGAGAAGCCCCCCAACCACTGCAAACCCCAGCGCTGTGCACACTGTCTACAGGAATATGCATTTTGCTGTTGGAGGGCAGTTCTTGACCCTTTACCCCGCGCTCTGGGAGCTGCTCTGCTGGAAACTCGCAGGGTGTTGTGTGAACAAAGGGAAGTGAGCAGCACATCCTGAAAGGGGACAAACCAAGCTCCCACAGAAGTCAGATGCACAGAAGTGGCTAAGAGGTGTGGCGTTCTTAAGCAGTTTCAGTTCTAGATGTAGGTCCCGCCCCTGGCAGGCTAAAACCACCAATAAATATTCTGTTCCCTCCCTCCAGCACCCATTTTCTTTCTCCCCTTACACATTTGCTACATTACTTAAATGAGGTCATTGGGAACTAAAAAGAGAGAAATGGTTTCAACTTTCTTTTTAAAGATACACAGTCAGCCCTAGCTGGTTTGGTTCTGTGGCTAGAGTGTGGGCGTGCGGACTGAAGGGTCCCAGGTTCGATTCCGGCCAAGGGTACATTCCCACGTTGCGGGCTCGATCTCCCCCAGTAGGGGACATGCAGGAGGCAGCCAATCAACGATTCTCTCTCATTGATGTTTCTATCTCTCTATCCCTCTCCCTTCTGCTCTCTGAAATCAATCAATCAATCAATAATAAAAACACACAGTCATCCCTTAGTATCTGTGAAAGACTGTTTCCAGGACCCCCCGCCCTGGATACCAAACCCTTATATAAAGTAGTATCTGCATGTAACTGAGGCAATCCTTCCTTATTATACTTTAAGTAGAGGCCCAGTGTACGAAATTCATGCACTCGGGGGGGAGGGGGGAGGGGGAGGGGGGAGGGGCGAGGGGGGAGGTCCCTCAGCCCGGCCTGTGCCCTCTCACAATCCGGGAGCCCTTGGGGGATGTCCATCAGTCGGACATCCTTAGCGTTGCCATGGAGGCAGGAGAGACTGTGGGAGTGCACTGACCACCAGGGGGCAGCTCCTGCATTGAGCATCTGCCCCCTGGTGGTCAGTACGCATCATAGCGACCATCATTCCACTGTTCGGTCAATTTGCATATTAGCATTTTATTATACAGGATCATCTCTAGATTACTTATAATACCCAATACAATACAAATGCCATATAAATAGTTATTATACTATATTGTTTAGGGAATGACAAGAGAAACAAGTCTGTACCTGTTCCGTACAGACCTAACCATCACAGGCCTAACTATAGAGTACCCATCAGCAACCATATAACATTTTTTTCCTGAACATTTTCAGCCCAGGGTTAGTTGAACTCATGGACGCAGAAGCTGGAGATATGAAGGACTGACAGCACTGCCATCCACTTCCAAGGGGGAGCTCAAAGACGAGTTCAGCGTGTCTACAGGCTCTGGCTCACAAGTCAGGAGCACTGCGATCGGCCGGTCTTGGTTTCATCTAGCACTGACGAGTAAGTGGGAACCCTTGAAAACCAAACTGTCATGTTAATTTAGGACATTAAGCAGCACTTTCCCATCACCATCCCCAGATTTATTTACACACGAAGGCAAGTGAAAGTCTAGGATCCAAAAGCAGTTCTAGAAATAAGTCTCAGCAAGGAAGGATAGCAATTAACCATCAAGACTTATTTCCTCATCATTATCATTAAAAAGTACTAGGTGATCTCTCAAAGGCAGCTCAGGGTCTGCTTAGGAAAAAGACAAATAATTACAATACAAGACGAAAGTACAATTGTAGAGGTGATTTAAAGTGCTACCTAGGACAGAAGAGGCAACATTCAGCCTGAGAGAAGTGTGTGAAGTGACCAAGTAGATTTTACAGAGAAAATCCATGTGAATGGAATACAACCTCCACAGGCAGACAAGGAAGAGAGTCAAGAGGTCACCTGAGGCAGAGGAAGAGCAAAAGCATGAAGGGGTGAAAGCACACAATTTCAAGTAGTCTGGCATGGATGGACCTAGAAGTTCATGGGGGGACCATGAGGCTGGAAAGGGAGGCAGGGACCAGCCCGTGAAGAGCTTTAACGTACAGTATTCTGATTCTGGGAAGATGTAGCAGACACACTTTCCTCTATTCCTCCCACTAAGTACAACTAAACTCTGCACATTTATGTAAAACAAACATAAGCGAGTTCGGAAAGGTGGAGAGAAGAAGGCAGACTGGCTAGGGGCCTTGGGGCCCGAAGAACAACACAGTGGTGAGTTTCCTGGATTTCCTTTTGCTTCATACATACCAGACTCGGAGCTGGAAAAAGGTCAGCAACTTGGAAATGCCAAGGAAGGTGGACCGAAAAAGCCCTTACAAAACCTACTCTCACTAGCCAAAGGACCAGGGAAAGGCAGCCTAGCAAGATGGAAAACTTTTAGACAATAATCCTTCTATTCCAGCCAGACACCAGAAGGAAAAAGAGGGGCCTCAGCCCTACCAGGAAAGGTCAAGTGTGGAGTCCAGCCCTCTCCCCGTGCAAGGCTGTAATGAAGCACCCCAATACCCCCGCCCCGGCAGTGTCAAAGGCCAGAACTGCATGGATAGGGCGGGGGAGTTATTTCTAACGTGATTTTTTTTCGTTAAAAAATAAAACGAGCAGAAACACACCTGGTAATTGGCACATATTGGTGTTACCCCCATGCCTGCACTCACATGCTCTCCTTCCCATGCCCTCTTTTTAGAATTTTTCAAACCCCCAAACATCAAAAGAACAAATAATGAACAGCCCTATAACTGACCTAGACTCACCAATTCTTTTTTAGTGGTATTTGTTTTACCTCTTTCTCATTTGCACACAGGAATGCACACCTTTTGTTATTCTTTACCACATCACTTGAAAGTAAACTGCAGATAATAATCACATTTCATCCCTAAATTCTTCAGTGCACATTTCCTAAGAATAAGAACATACTCTTTCATAACTACCATTATCACACCTAAGAAAATTAACAGTAATTCAATATGATCTAATTTACAGTCCACATTTGAATTTCCTCAACTGCCCACACAATGTCTTTCGTAGCTGTTTGAATCCCCCCTTCCTCCCCGCTCAATCTAAGATTTAGTTAGCAGTCCCATACACCACATTTAGTTGTTGTCTCTTTAGTAACAATCTAGAACAGTATTCCTACCTTTTCCATTTTTAATGGCACTGAATTAAGTATGTAAGCCAGCTGTCTTGCAGAAAGAATGTCCTATATTTTGAGTCTGTTTCCTCATAAGATTTAGGCTAAACATTTTTGGCATGAGGACTACATAGATGATGTGTACTTCTTAATATCAGGAGGCACATATATCATGTTGTCCAACCACTGACGGTGCTACAAGCTTGGAGGGTGACACCAGAGCATATCACCGTTTGTAATGAGTATGTTATCTGTGGGGTAACATTTTGAGGACATGTGAAAATCCTGTTCCCTAACCACCATTTACTTAATGGTTTTAGCATCTACTGATGATCCCTGCATAAAATCAATTCTTACAGCAGGAACTGCAAAATAAGGAGAATTGCATTTTTAAAGATCACTTAGTAGTGATCAAGAGGCCATTTAGAAGAACAAAATGGAATGATTGGGTGAATGGTGCCATTAACACTCCCAGACAAGGGACACAGGATGATGAACTTGGGACAGGGTGGGAGAGACTGTGTTCAGTTTGGGGCATTAGTTGATTGTGAGACATCCTATAAAGAGACTAGGGGCCCAGTGCACGAATTTGTGCACCTTGAAAGGAACTGTGGGCCGTGAGGCTCTGGTGGGCACAGGGGTGGGTCTCGGCCCATCTCCCCGCCCCCGTCCAGTTCCTCCCACTGTGGACCCTGGTCCCATCTGCTGGCAGCCCCTCTCCCGCCGCTGCCACTCCCACATGCTGATGGCGCCAGCCCACTCACACCCACTGACGGCGCTGGAGCAACTGGGGCCGATGCCAGCAGCGGGTGCAAGCAGGGCCGGCGCTGTCAGCGGGTGCAAGAGGTGACTGCTGCCCCAATTGCCCCTCAGGAGCAGCAGATGTGAGTGGGGCTGGTGCTGGCAGTGGGTGCAAGCAGCCGCCACTTGCACCGACAGCGCCGAGCGATCAGGGCCGGTATGAGTGGTGGCTCTGGCACCGGCAGTGGGTGCGAGCAGCGCCGGTGCTGGCAACAGGTGCAAGCATGAGGCGGGACCATGCGTGCGGGAGCCAAGAATTTTCAGTAACCACCAGAGGCTCGTCCCGATGACAGCAACCGGCGCCCCGCCTTGGTCTAACACCCCCACTCATCTGCTCCACCATCCCGCCACAGCCGATGCCCACCATGTTCCGCATACGACCCCTGGTGGTCAGCGCATGTCATAGCGACCGGTTGTTCGGTTGTTCCGCTGTTTGGTCTATTTGCATATTAGGATTTTATATATATAGAAGTACAAATGGTGTGTGTGTATACAAAGGTGTGTGTGTCTGTGTGTCTGTGTGTGTGTCTGTGTGTGTGTGTGTGATCATCTAGGGATAATGTGACACAATATGTAGGACAGAAGACAATACTTCCCAGGCTGAATCTAAGGGAATCCCAGAATTCCCTTAGGTCATTATGAGAGTCCAGCATAGGAACCTGAGGCTCACAGAGCAGGAAAGGGCCAGGCAAAGAGTGAGCATAAAGAAAAGGAGTGTAGGAAGAAAAAGAGAGATGCTAGTAGTGGGCGGGCAGGTGAAATAAGGCTTGCTAGGTGTCCAGAGGATTACTTATACTAAGGACATGGCTAGTGGGCTCAGAGCTATGCCAGTGGGTTGGTGGAGGCAGAAACTAACCACAACAGGTTGGGAGTAAGAGGTGAGGAAGTGGAGTCCGGAGGTTTATGGCCCTGAGAGCTTAAGTTGTTCTAACAGTTGTTCTCACTCACTCTCCCAACAAGTATTTACTGAGAGCCCATATGTGTCAGACTCTGTTTTGGTGCTGGGATACCCATGTTCTTGTGGAGCTTACACTCTAGTGCAGTGGTTCTCAACCTCTCTAATGCCGCGACCCTTTAATACAGTTCCTCATGTTGTGGTGACCCCCAACCATAAAATTATTTTCGTTGCTACTTCATAACTGTAATTTTGCTACTGTTATGAATCGTAATGTAAATATCTGTGTTTTCCGATGGTCTTAGGCGACCCTGCTAGCGGTTCTCAACCTGTGGGTCGTGACAATTGGACCATCGGAAAACACAGATATTTGCATTACGGTTCATAACAGTAGCAAAATGACAGTTATGAAGTAGCAACGAAAATTTTATGGTTGGGGGTCACCACAACATGCGGAACTGTATTAAAGGGTCGCGGCATTAGGAAGGTTGAGAACCAGTGCTCTAGTATAAAACAAAGATACAACACAGTAGTAGGTGACACATACTATGATGAAATATAAAGCAGGCTATGGCGACAGAGTGGGAGCAATTCATAGGGAGTGGTCAGGAAAGACTTTCTGATGTGACATTTGAGCAGTGGCCTGGAGGAGGGGAGTGAGTCCTGCAGCCACCTGGGGAAGAGCCGTCCAGGCAAGGAAAACAGCAAGGAGGGCCCTGAGTAGGAAACTACCTGAGTGACGGAGGGACACGGAGGCCAGAGTGGCAGAGCACAGTGCACACAGAGAAGAGGGGGAGGAGGTGAGGGGCAGTCACACGGGCCCTGTAGGACTCTGCTCCCAAGCAGCACCAGAGGAAGTAAAATTCCAGCATAAGAAAGCAGGGTTGTGCCCATCAACCTTGCCACTGATAAAAAGATTTGTAAACTGTTTCCTTGCCCCCGCCCCCATGGTTGCCTAGGGTGCGGGGAATTACCTTACTTGAGCTGTTATTTTCCATGTTATATAATGGAGAACTGACTTGAGATCACATCCTCATCAGCTGCAGAACCAAGACTAGACTCTGGTTCTTCTGATTTCAAAATTTAGACCTTTTATTTATGTATATTTCAGCATAAGGGAGGAAGGAGGAGGGGGAGGGAGGTGGTGGGTTGGAAAAGAGATATGTCCCTGATTCCTACCCCCCCAAAATGTGACAGTTACCAAAACAAAACAAAAAAAACACCTCCAACTGATTTTAATCTGGTCTCTCACATTTTGCTTTCTTTCCCTGTTATTCCTCTGGAAAGAAATGCTGCCCTGTCCTTTTCTTTAATGTTGGCAATGGGACAGAAGGGAGGACTTTAGCAAAAGTCAAGGGACCCATATTCTCCCACTCCTTTCCCCCTCCAGCCTCTCTTGAAGGACACAGCAGAAGAGGGAGTCGCTGAATAATCAAACTCCTTCCAAAGTTAACTGAGTCTTTTGCCACATCGTTTGGCCCTAGCTCAGAGTTTGTCACACTGCTCCAGGCAGTTTGTTAACTCTGCCAAACTGACCACTGACCACTGACGTGGTACAAGGCCATAAAAAAAGGCAGGCTTTTCCCAGCACTGGAGACAGGGGCTCATAAGTTCTCTATACCCAATTCTATAAAATAAAACCCTAATATGCAAATCGACCAAACAGTGGAATGACGAGTGGAATGACCCGTCACTATGATGCACACTGACCACCAGGGGGCAGACGCTCAGTGCAGGAGCTGCCCCGTGGTGGTCAGTGCGCTCCCACAGGGGGAGCGCCGCTCAGCCAGAAGCCGGGCTCATGGCTGGTGAGCGCAGTGGCGGTAGCGGGAGCCTCTCATGCCTCTGCGGAAGCACTAAGAAGCTGCCAGCTGAGCGGTAAGGAGCAGTGAGCAGGCAGGTGGGCAGTAAGGATCGAGGGGTCCTGGACTGTGAGAGGTATCCCAGACTGTGAGAGGGATGTCCGCCTGCCGGCTTAGGCCCGATCTCCCCAGGACATCCCCCGAGGGGTCCCAGACTGAGAGAGGGTGCAGGCCGGGCCGAGGCACCCCCCTCCAGTGCACAAATTTCATGCACCAGGCCTCTAGTCATTTTATATGATGCAGCCTTAACTGTCTTAGAAATTGGTCATCAACTCTTGACTTATGTGGACAGGGGCATCCTCTACTTTAGAACCCTGGGGAGAAGAGAATAACAGTAGTCTAGCCATCAGTAAAAATGAAAAGAGGAAAGATACCAGCAACCCTTGGTCCAGTGTTTCTCCAAGTGTAGTTCAAGAACCGTTTGCGTTAGAATGTCTCTGGAGTGCTGATTCCTGGGCTTCAAGTATTTTAATCTTGCCCTAGCCGGTTTGGCTCCACGGATAAAGTGTTCTGGAGGCAACCACTCTCTCACACTGAGGTTTCTTTCTCTGTCTTTTCCCTCTCCCTTCCACTCTCTAAAAACCAATGGATAAATACCCTTGAGTGAGGATTACAAAAAAATTTTTTTTTAAATCTTTAGTAAGATCTCCAAGGATTCTGATGCCACTAAAAATTAAAAAGCCACTGTTGCCCTAACCAGTCTGGCTCAGTGGATAGAGCGTCGGCCTGCAGACTGAAGGGTCCCAGGTTCGATTCCGGTCAAGGGCATGTACCTTGGTTGCGGGCACATCCCCAGTAGGGGGCGTGCAGGAGGCAGCTGATCGATGTCTCTCTCATTGATGTTTATAACTTTCTATCCCTCTCTCTTCTTCTCTGTAAAAAATCAATAAAATATATTTTAAAAAAATAAAAATAAACTAAAAAGCCACTGTTTTCCTAGTCCAAAATGCAGAGGAAAGGTGACACTGCTGATAAGAAAGTAAAGACCTTTATTTGCTCATTCTCTACCACCAGAGGCAAAGTGACTAAAAAGTACCTTTCTCAACAGCTTAACTCAAAATTTCAACTCTGGCCTGCATAGGTGCTCATAAATTGGCAAACAGTTTAATCTCCTGAGCCCCTTTCAGGATCAGTGCTTTGAGTTGCAAAGCGTTTGTTTCTGAGTCAATGGATCAAAGCTTTTTGCCCTTTTCCTCACAAGCCTTGCGGGGTCCTGATTCAGCAGGGATGGATTCCACACGCCGCTGTTAGAATCTAGGGCATGACAGTTGCAATCAGTGGAAGGCAGCACAGAAACGTAGTCCTTGGTGTTAGCACGCAGCGAGTGAGGAGCAAAGAGTTCACTGGTGCCAGTACAGGAAGTGGGGAGAGTCACTTACCCGCTGAGCAATGAAGCACAGAGGTCGGCTGTGTCACTGGTGTGTAAGGGTCTAGAGTAGACTACTGCCATTATGTAGATGATTTTTCTTAGGGTTCCGTATCCAGGCAGAGCAGAGCTTCTTAACCTGGGATGCACTGTACCAGATTTAGAGTATCTGTGAATCCCTAGAAACTGTGGGCTGAATTTGGGGTACTTGCTTGGGCAAAGTCTAGTGAGAGGTTGTGTAAAATTTTCCAAGGAGCAATAATGGCACAAAAAAAAAAATCAAGAACCTCTGATTTAAATAAGGGTTATTATGACAGATGTGGAAACATGCATGCATGCCTGTGGCCTTTAGGCCTCACAACCAGCAGACAAGAGCAGCAGCAGCAACTCAGAAGCAATTTTTTAGAGGACTTAAAAATGACAGGGTTACTCTCACCCCCACTACCAACTTTCACCTTACCTCACCAACTAAGGCTCCTGATTTGACGCTATTTTCAAAGTTGAAATTTTGGTGCAAGTACAGCAGCCTACCCTCATAAAATTCCTATGTCATTAAGAACCATTAAACCATGGTCTTCAGTAATTAGCATGCAATTTGGAGCCAGAAACTTGGGTGAGATCTGCCTGTATTTAGTGGCGGTGTGACCCTGGGCAAGTCGCCCAACCCCTCTGAGCCTCAGTGTTCTCATCCACAAAATGGCAATTACACAAACTACTCTGATGACTTAGCATTAAATAAAGTGGAAATAATTTGCTAGAAGCTCTGTTAAGCTTGAGGCATTGTTACGGTTTTAATTTTTTTCCTCTCTGCCATTCTCCTTTTGAAGAAAACAGTATGTGTAGAGTCAAATGCTGAAAGCTAAGTAGGCTTGACTTCCATTTTTTGTTTTACTGGTTTTAGCTGTCATACCAAAATGCCTACAAAAATATCCTGCAACAAGGACCATTAACCAAAGAGTTATGTCAACATTTCCAAATACTGGCCATGACAATGAAAACCAGAAGTAAGTTCATGTGAATCAAAGAAAGAGCTTGGGTGGTGGAGTATGGGGAAGGGACCACACATTCTGAGACAAGCAAGGATCCAAACAGTCAGAAAACGTGCTTCATACACATCCTGTTTTGGTTCTCAGACTTGCCACCACCCTGTTTTGGCACCAGGGCTGTCACCACCACCCAAATCAGCAGGAAAGCCGAGTACCAAGAATGAATATAAAAAGTAGAGACTCAAGGATGCTAAATCTTTACCTTCCCAGAAGTGCAAGCTGTTCCAGTCTCGCACCCCTGACTCACTGACGATGAAAGAGACTCCAGACGGGGAGAAAAGGTCAGTGCACAATGTATAGCATGAATATCAACAGGTACAGTGAATTCCAAAGTATCAGGGCCCAAATATTTTGAACCTGACTTCCAATCTTCTCTTTGACATATATGCCAGCCCTATTAATACCTGGTTTTCAAACCATTGCCCAGTCTCATGTTCCGGATCAATCGTGATCCCAGTATACATACACACAAGTTAGAGCATGCTGAGAGAAAAGAAAGGAGAGAGAGAGAGAAAGAAGGAGGGAGGGACGGACGGACACATAGACACAGACATCGATGTGAGAAAGAAACATCAATCAGTTGCCTTCCATATATTCCCCACATGGGGATCAAACCCCCAACCCAGGTACGTGCCCTGACTGGGAACTGAATGAAAACCTTTCAGTGCACAGGACAATGCTCAACCAACTGAGCCCTCCAGCCGGGTTCCCCTCTTTCTGAAGCCCTATAATCAATATGCCTAAGTCATCTGTTTAGATATAAGCTCCAAATCACCTTGCTCTTCTGCAAGTAACATCCCACTAAACTGAAGAATTTTATTATTTTTTTTAATCCTCATCCAGAGATGCTTTTCCATTGATTTTTAGAGAGAGTGGAAGAGAGAGGGAAAGACAGAGTGAAATATCCATGTGAGAGAAACACATCAATTGGTTGCCTCCTGCATGCGCCCTAACCAGGGCCCGGGCTGGGGAGGAGCCTGCAACCAATCTACGTGCCCTTGACTGGGATTGAACTCAGGACCCCTCGGTCCACAAGCCGATGCTCTACCCACTGAGCCAAACCAGCCAGGGTTAAACTGAAGAATTTTAAATGTCCAACCCTGTCATATATCTATCAGGGGTCCCCCTTGGGTGTATAATGCTTTAGGACAGTGGTCGGCAAACTCATTCGTCAGCAGAGCGGCAAACCGCGGCTCGCGAGCCGCATGTGGCTCACGAGCCGTGGTTTGCCAACCACTGCTTTAGGATTTATATTGTTTAGGTAAAATCAGTGAGTAGTTTCAACAAGTGACTATAAATTCCTTTTCTTCATTTACTATCATGAAAAGAAGTCAGCCTTGGATATCTCAGACATTTCCAAAACTAATAATTAAGTGAAACTGAATACCTACCATACCTTTTAGACATTCAATTGTATCAAGAACTCATATCAAGAAAACTACTTTCGAGGGCTTATTCAACAGAGCTCCCTGTTGGACCCTTCTTTGCACTAAACAGTGAATATGCTCAGAATGTGAACATACAAACTCAGTCCTATTTTAGGATTTGTCAGCAACTGGCCAAGGAGGAGGTTCTAGCCTAGTCCCTGACCTCTGAGGTAGGATACCCTACAACAGCAGGAAGAGAGAAAGGATGGTGACATCTATCAGAAATGCCTGGGATTGATGTACCCAGCTGGCTGTCTCCTGAGATAAAAGAGAAGTTTCTGAGGTCACATGCCTAACACAATTTTCTCTCAGCTTCAAGTCTAGGGAACAGGTTAGCCACAATTCTAGAACACATGTTTACAAATGCCATTTAAACTTGGAGTCAACTCCAGTTAAACAGTCACATTCCTGTGCTCATTTACATAATCTAAATGACGTAGGATTCTTTGCTTCTTTAAAAAAAAAAAGTTACAGTATAACACCTGAAACCAATATAATGCTATATGTCAATTACATTTCAATTAAAACAAAAGCAAAAAAGGAAACTAGCTCTTTTTAAAAATATATATATTTTATTGATTTTTACAGAGAGGAAGCGAGAGGGACAGAGTCAGAAACATCGAGAAACATCGATCAGCCGCCTCCTGCACACCTCCTACTGGGGATGTGCCTGCAACCAAGGTACATGTCCTTGACCGGAATCGAACCTGGGACCTTTCAGTCCACAGGCCGATGCTCTATCCACTGAGCCAAACCAGTTAGGGCGAAACTAGTTCTTTCATCCAAAGATACCTGTGTATCTAAAAGAGCCAAATGGATGACACGAACATGTGTGAGTGAGGCTCTGAAAGAAGCACGAGCCTGAGGGCACTGACCAGAGGGAGCCTTTTCTGAGTTCCAGGGACAGCAGTTCAGAGATGACCACACCGTGCTGGCAGCTCCCAGTGGACTGGAGCCGACGGGAAATGACCACAGCCCAGATGAGGATCTGCTCCCACTCTAGTCCCCATCCAAACTCATAATTTACAAAATCTCCGTTGAGACATACATCTCTTCAATACTATTAATACTTCACTTAAAAGCAAAATGACAGTTCCTTGAAGCCTACAATTTTGTCATCTTAAATCTGTAAGTTGTTGTTTTTTAAAGGGCAACTCAGCCTCAAACCAGACCATCTCATCTGCTCTGGAATCACCACTATGTCCCCACTGGTGAACATTTCTGTCTCTTGGCAAGTTGCCCAGAAACAAACAAGCAAATAAAAACCATTATTTCTAATCCAGCCACTTGTTAGTTTTAAGAGAGTTTAAAAAAAGAAGCATCCACTACCACAGAGAGGGCATGCAAATAAAATGAGTCCTGCTCATAAAGGACCAAAAAGGAAATAATTTTAACAGAGAACCATATTGATTAGTGGTTCTGTGATTCTTGACAATTTTCAGCAATTGTTTTTAATTCCACAAGTAGGGAGAAAAGTAGAATTAAGGAGGATTTGGTTTATTGAAAATAGTTCCTGTTCCCAAACACCGGTTTTGACAGAAATTAGTGATATATGTGTGTGTGTATATATATTAAAAGCTGCTTTCAGATACACAAGATGGCAGATCAAAGCTAGTGCTCCTCTCCTGGTTTGCCGAGAATAACAATGCCTGTATTTCAAAAGCATGAACAACATGTCATATCGTATATCTCCAAACCAATTCTGTGGGGTAGGTAAGACAGGCATTACTATCCCCATTTTATAAAAGTTGGAGTTGAGTTCAAAAGAGTTAACTGAGTTGCCCAAAGTCACCTTGTTCCTCAGTGGCAGAGTAAGGTCTAAAACTCTACTGCAGGGGTGGGCAAACTTTTTGACTCGAGGGCCACAATGGGTTCTTAAACTGGACCGGAGGGCCGGAACAAAAGCATGGATGGAGTGTTTGTGTGAACTAATATAAATTCAAAGTAAAGGAGCGGAGGGGAGAGCAAGAGAACCGGATAGAACAGCCGGATCCGGCCCGCGGGCTGTAGTTTGCCCAAGGCTGCTCTACTGTCTAATAAAATAGCCACCAACCACCTGTGACTATTTACATTTAAATTAATTAGGATTGAATTAAGTTTAAAAATCCAGCTCCTCACTCAAGCTAATCTCATTTCAAGTGTTCAACAGCACGTGTGCCTAATGTTACAGAATATTTCCATCATTTCTGAGAGTGCTATTGGGCAGGGCTGGTGTAGAGGCTAGTTCTTCCAAATTCATGGAAACTTGGGGACTAAATCACATGGCATCCCAGTGCTTAATAAAAATGGACCGAAAGTGACAAATCAGTCTCTTTCTCATTACAAGAAACTCTCAAACTTCAGGAGGTTGTTTTATCTTCTTAAGGATTATAAAAACAGAAATTAGTTTTTAAAAATTTTAAACTGATTTTAGAAAGGGAGAAGAGGGGAGGGAGGGAGGGAGGGAGGGAAGGAGGAAGGGAGCGAGAGAGGGGAACATCGATGTGAGAGAGATACATCGATCGGTTGCCTCCCCTATGCACCCCAATCAGGGATCAAACCAGCAACATCGGTTTGTGCCCTGACCCAGAATCAAACCTCCAAACTTCCAGTGCATGGGACGACACTCCCATGAGTGTCATAACCAGTTGATGTGTTTCTCTCACATGGATATTTCGCTCTGTCTTTCCCTCTCTCTTCCACTCTCTCTAAAAATCAATGGAAAAGTATCTTTGGATGAGGATTAAAAAAATAATAAAATTCTTCAGTTTAGTGGGATGTTATTTGCAGAAGAGCAAGGCGATTTGGAGCTTATATCTAAGATAGTGCCAGGCAACTATCTGAGCCACATTGGCCAAGGCAGAAATTCGTTTTAAAAGATATTTACCAAAATGCATTTGATCCATATGTACTCAGGAAGGAAAATCTTGAAACTCAGTTTGTGTATTTGGTGAAGAATAAGTAATAATTCCTCCAAGTTATTAGCAATAAAAACATTATTTAGAAGAATTTAGATTCAGAGAAAAAGGGATCAATCATAGTAATCAAACTTGTTACTTCCAGCCATTAAATAACCTCTTTCAGGGATTAGAATAAACTTTTTCTTGGTGCAGCGAATACCACAGTCAGATGGACAGGAGATTTTCAGCTAACCCTGAGGTCCAGTAAAATCACAGCTGAGATTGGCTGTAAGTGCAACTGGGCCACACAGTCTCTGTGTAGACCACTTAGCTCACACTGACAGCTGAAGTGTGACAAAGAGATCAAACTGTGGAACTGAAGGTTAGGGAGTGAAGATGGGGCAAAGTTTATTAAAAAGAGCTGCAAGAACTCATGACATGAAGCCACTGTTTTCAGCTTCAATGGAAGATACATGGTGCCAACTTATAGACCCACGAACCAGTCACAACGAGCTGGCCAATTTGTTCACTTTTCACTTAGCGACTTGTCTGAGCACCTTTCAGGGCAAGGTAGTTTGTGAAGCCTGTGGATTGACACTAACTGGCTGTCCCCTCAGACTCTTTGGATTCTCCCAACCATTCAGAGATAAATGTTACTAATGACACTGGCTGGGTGCACAGAAACACCATTTAAAATGAAAAACAACAACAACAACAACTAAACAAAAAAACAAAAAACAAGCTCACTCGAGAACTAGAGCAAGGTCCTTAGAGAATCTGTAAGACAAAAATAGTAATTTCTTCATGTGCCTGCCAAGGTACCAAGATTTTTCTACTACATGCACTTGATAAAATAATAAACTGAGGGTTAACTATAGCATCAGGAACATGTCACTTTGTGCTTTTTTCAAAGATTCACAACAGAATAACAAAAGGTAGAGGAGGAAGAGACAAACAAGTGTCCTCTCTCATAACCAGAAAGATTACAGGAGACTTTTCTCAGTTGTCTGGGTCAGAACTGCCATGTTTTCCTTTAAAAGGTTATTCCTTTACAGCAGCTTTCATTGCCAGAACATTTTTCTTAATTTTCACCTTAACCTTATGATCTTGTGCACCTTTAAATGTCAAAAGAGAAAGGCTGTGGGGGATGCTTTGTTTGAGAACAGAGTGTACCACACAAGACCCATCTCTTCTATGAGTCTTCACTCTGAATACAGAAGCATTCCTGATCTTAATCTTTGGATTTAAACACCAGCTTCCTGTCTGTGCCATTTCTCCTCTCCCTCAAGATATGCAGAGCTTCAGACATCATTAAAGAAAGCTTAGGGCCTGGAATATGTAATCCTTTGCTATCTGGCACTCTGTATTTGGTAGGGTTTAAGTGGTGTTAAATGAAACATATGTTTACATGATGAGAATGAAGGATTCTGGGAAGTGATCCTGTTTAAAAATACACCAGAAATCAACTTCTCTACCCCATAGTTTGGATGCCATGAACAGAGCTTATCAAGCAGCAGAGAGAAATGTGTCAGAATTGAGAGATTCTTTAATCCCCTGAACTTTATGGAAAGGCCATATCCCAACTTTGAATGATATGTATGAGAAGCATGGCCAATCCTGAAGGCAAGAGAGCCACTGGAGACACTGTATCCTACAGACATGATGGAATTGAGAGCCAGTCCTACATGGGAACTGTGCACAAGTATTTTGGGAGATGAGGTGTGTGTGTGTGTGGGGGGGGGGGGGTTTCTTCCCAGAACTAGGAAAAAAAAAAAACTGGGATGAGAAAAATTTGATAAAAGATATGAACACATAAAGGATGAGGGGCAGAATATAGCCATGACTACACTGCTCCTTTCCGCCAGCTTGAGGGCCCTACCCACTTCCTAATTTGTAAAACCAAGGGAAATATAAAGGCACTTTCCAGAAACTCCTCAGGCCAGCAAGATGGGAATGGACGTGGGCACTTCAAACCAAATGTTACTTTTTCAGGGTTCCAAATCTCCAATAATCAACAACAACTTTCTGGTCATTTACAGTTTGCCCCAGCACTGCTCATATTTTCTTTGAAAGACTGGAGACATTGGTGATGTCTGGGAGGTGGAAAATGTTGGAGATTACAATAGGAATTAAGGTAGCAGGTGCAGGGTTGTGGTGAGGAAGCAGGGTTACTCACAGTGTGGGGGGGCTAGCAAAAAGTGAGCCTCCTCGTTGGGAACTCAGGGCCCTATCTGTATAACCAGGTACATGAGCAGGGTTTTTCATACCGGAAGCTAATGCCAGGCCTCAACATTCTCTCTCAATCTAAGCGTTGGCTACCTACTTCCTTCACTAGAAAAGCTGAAAACCAAGACTGTGCCCACAGCTGATGGTGGCTCTTGCTATGAGGGAAGATGCAGTATTCTCACAGAAGCAGGTCATTTCTATTCCTATAGGAAGGACAACTATTCTCACGTCACAGATACAGAGAATAACCCAAAATATACAATTAGATATTCAGAACATTTTCGAACCTAGCCTCCTGACAGAACTGGAGTGTTGTTTCAAATTCCATGTCTCCATGTCCAGAAATTCAACAAGTTTGCAAGAGAGTAGTATCTGTCCTCTCTCTCTCTCTCTCTCTCTCTCTCTCTCTCTCTCTCTCTCTCTCTCTCTCTCTCACATACTTTACAACTGTATGTTTGCACCCATTCATTCATTTGGTGCCAGGCATTGGGTACAGAAATATAAATAAGACACTTTCTCAAGGAGCTCACAGTCTAGCTGGAGAAACAAACACATAAGCAGATAACTGCAATAACTGAAGCAGGATTAGTCCTAAGCAAAGAGATCACATTCAATAAATCCTATTAAACAATGATCCCCAGTAGCCCCTGGTATCAAATGAAAGACAGGAAGAAGACTGCAGGGCACCTCTGCATGGCTTTTAGATCCTGAACATCTTACAGATTCTGAGACGTAGCAGTATGCTCTCAAAACTAGTACTGTAATTACAGTCAACATCCACTGATCAGCAATGAATTGCTCCTTATATTGTGTACGGGTAAGTTTTAGCTACCCAAATAAACAATTAAATGTCTTGAGGGCAGGTACCATGACATATTTCTTTAATCTCTATAGCAGCGGTCGCCAACCTTTTGGACTTCTCGGACCACCAGTCGTCCGCGGACCACCGGTTGGCGACCGCTGCTCTGTAGCATCTAGGACTACCCTGGGCACAAAGTAGCGGCTAAACACCTGATGTTCTTGGTGAATGGAACAAGGAGATGAGACCCTTGGTAACTTGTTCCTCTATAGAGGTTTGTAGGTTGGCAGATCTGGAGTGTTCTGTAAAGCACAACACTGCCCTACCTCATCCCATTACTGATCCACTGCACAAGCCATCTGCTCTATCTGGCACTTTAAGGGTTGGGGGTACTGGAGGGCCAGAAAATAAGACAGTATAATGTGGGTAAATGGCTTGGTAGTTCATTGCAATAAACAAAAAGATGAATTTGACACTAAAGTCCCCTGGCTGATGCTTAGGATAGAAATAGAGCCCAGATTCCTTAAACCTGTCACATAATTCTAGCTTTCAGAAATGGACCTGCCATTACAATGACATAAATTAAATCCCGCCAAAACCGGTTTGGCTCAGTGGATAGAGCGTCGGCCTGCGGACTGAAAGGTCCCGGGTTCGATTCCGGTCAAGGGCATGTACCTTGGTTGCGGGCACATCCCCAGTGGGAGGTGTGCAGGAGGCAGCTGATCGATGTTTCTCTCTCATCGATGTTTCTAGCTCTCTATCTCTCTCCCTTCCTCTCTGTGAAATATCAATAAAATATATTTAAAAAAAAAAAATTAAATCCCACCCTCATTTGCTTAAGAGCCTTCAATGGCTTCCCATTGTACTTAAAATAAAATCCACCTCCTGTGTGGTTGGTAAGGCCCTCATTCTGGTCTTGTTCACCTTACCAATCTTAACTGGCCTTGCTCTCCTCTCACTTACCAGGCCCCAGCCACAACAGCTTCTTGAGGTTTTCAATATGCCAGGCCCTTTCCTGTACTAGGCCCTTATACTTGCTTTTCCTTCTCCCAGGGCCCTCTTCCTACTCTTAAATGGCTAACGCCATCTCATCCTTCAGATCTCAGCTCAAATATTTCCTATTCAGAGAGGGCTTTCTTGACCATCTTATCCAAAATGACCCCCATCTCATTTCTTTTGCTTATTAACATGCCAACCAGTTAATTTACTTCATAGCACTTCCCATGCTCTGAAATTATCTTGTTTATTTGTCTCCTTGTTAATTACCAGATTCTTCTAAATAAAAGACTCCCGAGACCAGGAGCTGGATTTATCTTGCTGTATCAGCAGGCATACACCAGGCACTCAAGTATTTGAGTGAATGAATGAATGAGAATTAGGAAAATACAGTGGCAGCAGGTGAGCAGGCACTGAATTAATGTGAAAAACATCAGTTTTCCTACTGTGAAGCTAGGAATTGTTGTCTGACATTATATTTTATTGTATTAGGGTATATTCAAGTAGCAATAACATACAAAGAAAAACGAAAGGAGAGTCTAAGCCCACTGTTGATGACTTAAAAATGTCAAAAAGAGCAAAATCTAAAAAAAAAAAAGAGCAAAATCTTGCTGGTTCCAGCTTCCACTCAGTTTGTAATGAATATTATTAATGTGAGAAGCAAATTTTATTATTCTTCGAACAGATTCCAAGGTTGGTTTCATTTCTCCCTGAGTAATGCAGTTCTGCCCCCAGCTCTGCAACCACCCAGCTAAGTCTCATCCAAGCACATTCACACCCAGGCCAGCCTGGAGTACCTGAGGGTCTCACTCTAAAAAAACGAAAAACTCTTGTTGTTTCAAAACACCAGGCAGAAAAGAGTTTGAACACAAAGCAAATCATATGCACGAAGTAGGTTCTTCCTCACAATACTTAGGCTCAAGATCTGCTCCTCCAATAAAGGGAAGTGTAACAGGGCGTGGAAGTGTAACCCTTTTAAAGGTGCATTCAAAAGCTAATGCTGACACCATCAAAACTACTGCTGCTGGTTTCAATGAACTCAATCCATAGGGCAGTTACCTTCACTCTTAGTGATGCAGAGTCCTGAACTGGGAAAAACACAAGCAAGAAGAGTGAAAGATGAAGCCTGTTGCCCTTGTTTTCTGTCGGGACGCCTTCTGTGCCATACCGGGTACACACAACTATGTCCTAAAAGCAACTCAGCCAAATGCTGAAAGAGAGAGAGGTACTTACGAGGCATGATCCCTTGGCTCACCAGCTCTTCCCGTGTCCGCCGCTGCTGGAGCTTCAACTGCAGCACTGCAGGGCAGCAAAGTGAGAGAAGAGATGAAGGCTCAGTAGGGCATTCCACCACAAAAGACACATTTTCAAATGCAAAGACAATCTCAAAACAGAAGGGTGTAGTGTAAAAGAAGGATCCCCTTGAATTGTGACTGTAATTGCAGAAGTGGCCTGATACAGCAGGGTTTCCGTATTCTGCTGTGGGCGGCGAGAGGAAGTTGCAAAGGGTCTTGCAGGGCGATAACAATCCACAAAGTACCAAACTCTCGCCTCTTGCTCAAAAGCTCCTACAACACTGTCCTCTCAAGGTTGAAAACACACAAATGCTTAACTCAAAGAAAATATGAGGACCACTACCCAGCAGAAAAAGCTTCCCAGGTATTCTACACTTTCTTCCCGGTAGCAAATGTTTACCACCATAAATACAGTGAATGATACAGTTGTTCACACAGATCAGGAAGTATTGGTAAAATCTTTTCATCTGCATCTAAAAATCATACCTATTTTCACCAGAAAATATCTTACCATTAATATAACTCTTTTCTTCCTATTAGAGCCTCTTCTGTTGAGGTGAAACACCAACCAACTAGATTATTAAAGCACAGAGGCTAGGGTGGGGGGGGACAGGTGTTTGTCCTATTTCCACTCTGGCAACACCACTTAATGGGACAACTTATTAGGAATTTTTTTAAACTTAAAACTCAATGATCTATACTTCAAATGCCAATGAAACCTAGAGGGTATTATCACTGCACACCATGCATAATGATGATGCATGTCATGGCCTGCATTCAGAGGCTGGGTGAGAAAATGTTCAAAAATTTCACAGAAGGGTCCCATGGACCAAGGACAGTACCCTTACATGATAATTCTTTAATTATAAGGTCCCTGCAAGTCACATCTGAGGGACCTGCCTCTAATAGGAACCATATTACCCTAATATCTGTCTTTCCCATCCATAGAGCCGTTTTTAAGGCCTCCAACATTCATAACTAGGCTTCTGACTAGATCTCAAATCCAGCAGGCCCTAAGTAGAACTTGTCTTTCTCCCAAAACCCTAATCCACTTCCCATTCTTTTTCTCTTTAATGGCATCACTATCCTTCCCAGTACTAATATTAAAATTTCTGAGCCACTTCATCTCCTTCCCCTCTGCTGCTCTCCTATTTTATAAAGTTTTCTGCACTATGCTTTCCCATGCTGCAGTATTAGCTCACTGGCTTGTGTCCTTCCTTGTACTGTGTATCTTCCTTCTAAGTCCCCCCAATGAAGGTTGTCCAATTTACTCTTCCTCAAGTACCATGCACTTTTCCAACTCCTTATTCACTTCACCTGAAAATGTCTACCCTCTTCACCTGACCTTCCCAACTCAGTCCCCAGCATTCAGAATTAGGGCCTTAGGCCTACTGTGAGCTACTTTTTATCTGAAATAAAAGGTATAGTAATATTTTGCCCTGTGTAATACTTACCCTCTGAATATATTTTCTCTCTCCTGCCAGTTTATACCCTCTTGGAGGGCAGGAAATATATCTTATTAATGTATGCCCCCCCCATAGCACTTGATACACCGTAGGCATTTAATAATTGTTTCTTGAATTGAACTGAATCTCAAAATGATGATACATACAGTCTAAGAAATCTAATCAGGAGGTTATAGCTATAATTATATATTTTCTTTCTTTTTTCTTTTACAACTTAACACTGTTAAAAGCAAAGCCTTGCAGAATAAAATAGGTATAAACAGCGATAGCCACTCTAGTAGCTAATATTTACAGGCTATATGCTCTGTGCCAGACACTGTTCAACGTACTTTCATGTTTTAACTCGTTTACTCTTCAAAACCCCCTATGGCAAGAGGAGTATTATTAATCCTATTTTACAGATAAGGAAAATGTGCCCCAGAAAAATTAAGTAATTAACCTAAGGTTATTTCACTAATAAGAAGTGTAACAGGATTTGAACCCAAGCATTCTGATTCCAGACCCTGGGCCCCTTACTCTCTGCTTCTCCAGGGTCTTCTGGAACCCTGTGCTGTTGAGATAACAGGCATGGAATGTGATCACCTGGGTTCATTCTCTGGAGAGAGACAAAAGGTCTGAGGAAAACAGATACTTCAGGCCAGGGTCAAAGACGTTTGGGTGATCAACTTCAATAAAACAAATTTAAATGAATCTAGGAACTTGATTTCAGAATAAATTATAACCTCAGATCAGTAACAATAACAATTATAATAATAAAATACAAATAATAATAGTTAGAAGTTAAGTGTTGCTGAGACAGCCCTGTGTTAAGTAACTGACAGGTTTTTAACTTATTTAAAAAAAAAAAAAAAAAAAAGGCCCTGTGACTAAAAGTGTGGGCACTTAATACTAACTAACCCATATGTCTCCTTAGATGAAAGAAAGAAGTGCCAGCAAGATAAAGAGGGGAAAAGGGCAAATATCTGTCATTTTCTATAGTAGTTCTAACGCCACTGTAAGATGAGCTATTAGAAAAGTATAAAATACAAGAAATTAATTTGATTTCAGATAATATGAAAATCTAATGTAATTCAATAAGTCTGAACACCTCAAAGAAATGAGAACTATGGCTGTTGGCCAAGAATAATTTTGAAATATCAATCAGCAACCCTCCAAAAAAAAAAACCCCAAACATATACAGGTAAGGCCACAGGACTATTTTATGCAAGCTTCTGGATTAAAAAAAACTTCTTGCTTCATGAAAGCAAAACTTTGAGTCTATGATTCAAGTTTTTTATGGAGAGCAAAGTAAAAATCTTTTTAAGCTTTATATTTTAAGAACTCTAGTTCAAAGAGGAAAGTTTACTGAATAAACCTTTTCCATCTCTAAAACTAAATGAAATTAAAGTTTAGTTATTTGAAAATTCCATCTTGTCCCTCTCAGTGGGTTAACTTGGGTTAACTCCAAATTCCATGCTTATCTGAAATGTGACCAAGTTCCCCATTCAAATAACAGAAGTTGCCCTGCATCAGTATTATCTTGGGTATCACAACTTGATTGTAGGTATGTCCTGTTTTATACATTGCATAACCCTCTCCTACTAACTCTAACAATCTTTATAAGGAGGGTGAAAAGACCTAAGCAGTAAACTCAGAATTATGGTAGTCAACCTATACTTTATTTTATACTTTATCTGATTGCCTCTGTGTGTGTGTGTTGTGTATACATACAATGATCCTTTTTCTAAGATTTCAACTACAAAGAAATAAATTATTTATATGAATATCCTCTTTAATATATCTTACTCTCTCTTAATTTAAACACTAAATATAATGCTTTTATGTTTCCAGATCTTAAGGATTATTCATTTTAGAAGAAATCATTTAGTAACTCACTTTCAGTAAATAACATTACAAGGCATATGCTCTGTATTAGCTGCAGAAGGTACCCTAATCAGAAGTATATTTCAGAGGCCATACATTTAATGCACATCCACCCTCACCAAGAATTACCCAACACTAGTTCAAATTAATATTTTCACAGACAGTGCTAGACCAAGGAGATGCAAAAAGTAAGAACTGAACGAAATCTCTCTGTTTAACATACATCAACATTTAGTTTTCTTCTCCACTCCCCAAATCAATAAAAACTAAACAAAAATACCTACTTGTGTACAAGTCTTTCTATGTTCACTGTTATTGAATTCCACAAGTTTAATATATCATCTGTTTCTAAGTGGTTCTGTGCGAGCAGCCTATATATAGATGAGCAGATGTCTTTAAAGCTAATGGATGGTAAATCAACTGAGTTGCCTGCCAGAAAAGGATTGGAATGAAAAGAAAAGAAACTGGGCCATAAAGAGGAAATAATAAAGTTTTCCACCTGTTTCAAACAAAAGTGATCAATTGCTATTTGAGTAACTGGCTACTTGAGAAATCAAAGCAAATGAATGAACATCACGTATTTCTGCCCTGTAGGAATATGAAAGCACCTTGATGGTATTCAAGGGGTAATGCCATCAAAACAATCGGGTCAATCAGGACTGGGAAGAAAAAGCAAAATAAGCGCAGTGTTCTCAAGCCCAGCGCTGTGGCTTCCACTCGGGAAGACGGGAGGAGGAACAGTGCGGATTTCAGCCTTAGAGCTTAGCATGCTGATGTTAGAATGTCCACCTTTGCAGCAGTGAATTATACCTACTTTACTGGTGTATTTTATACTTCAGTTTATCCTACATGCCTGAAAAATCATTTAGTGACACCCAACTGTAAAACCACATCACCTATCACTCAGATCCTAAGGCTATTATTCTCTGAACACTCAACTAGCTTAATTCTTAGAATGTATGATTAAAAGTAGGTGAAGGGTGCCCCCAGAAGAGGGTAGTCCTCGTGTTCTACTGTCTGAGTTACTTTACAGCATCACCAAAATAGGAACTGGGAGTTGGGATGGAGAGAGTTCTCCATTCATTCATCTAACACATATTTACTAGACAACTATTGGTATACCTCATTTTATTGCACTTCACAAATATAGTGGGGGGGTTTTTCTCAATCCCTCCCCTTCCCCCCCACAACCTCCCTGACAACTGTGAGCCTGCTCTCCATGCACATATGAGTGAAATCATATGGTACTGGTTGTGTTTCTTATTTTACAAATTGAAGGCAAGACCCTCCACCAGCAAAAGGGATTATGACTCACTTTATTGTGATATTCACTTTATTGCAATGGTCTGGAAGCGAACCCATAATATCTCTGAGGTATGCCTGTGCTATGTGTCAGGCCCTATGCTGGGTACTGGATACACCTGTGGTCTCCGCTCACACAAAGCTTTCAGTTCAATTGGGGTAAAAGACATCAAATCACATATAAATAAGTACAGATTATGATCAATCTTTTATAAGAAAAGAATAAAGGATATTAGAGAGGTCGGACCCTCCTTTAATATTCTGTGATAATTAACTTTTCACATTTCCTCTTTACTGCCATACAGTCAATTGTTTAAGATACTAAAACTCCTTGAAAAACAGAGAGCTCAGTAAGCTGAATGAAAATAAGTAAGAGAAGGCACACAATTTCATTTATTCTTTACACATATTTGCTTAGTTGCTCTAGGGTTCGCACACTAGTTGGTTAGCACATCTATTCAATTCATATTCATCATGCCTTATTCAGATCTTCCTTAGTTCCTTGTCAAAACTTTCCTTAGGCATTCATTCAAGAAATATGAGGGTCTACTATACACACCAGACACTGATTGCTGCTGGGGATACAGTAGTGACCAGACCAATTTAATAGCTGCCTTCAGTGGAGTTCATACTTTTGTGGGGGAAACAACCATCAAATAAGTACTTAAAAGAGTGAAAAGTATTTTCAAACAAAACATACTCAGACACTACATCCTAACTAAGCAGTTTGTTCCCATGATTCAATTCATACATTCAAGTATCTTTTGTACTCTCAAAGCGAGGGTTGAATGCTAGAGATTCATATGTGAATATGACACTGTTCTCATCCTTGTTGAATTTTTAAACCTAATGGGGGAAAAGAGACTCAAATGAGTAATTTACAATGCTATAAGAAAAATACTGTTATCTGTAATACAGAATTTTACTTAAAAAGCCATAGGAAAATTCCATTTTAGTTAATACACATGCAGTACTACTAAAGGTCCCTGCCAAATTCCAATCATCTGGTCTTATGTGTGATACACATATGTGCATAAATAATAAAAAAGTTGATTTCTTAAAAGCAATAAAACTTAAAAGCAATAAAAATTCAAATAGTTATCTATTTTTTTTAGGTGCAAAGGTGATACTAACCAACACTGGAAGTCACAAAGAAAGAGAAACAAGATCCTTTCTATGTGGGGTAAGACTGATGAACATATTAAACAGGGCCTTGAAAAATATTTTATCCTCAGGGTCAGTTTTATTAAAGTTTCAAGTAATTCCCTGATGTCATTCCTAAGAAGTAACATTACTCTGGGCCCCTACTTACTATAAATTCCCACATGCCTTTCCTGATACAGCCTGGAAAGATGCTCCCTAGTTCTCAATCCTTACCCCGTCCTACAGCATCTCTGGATTTTTTTTCTATTTCTTCTATATAATTTCCTCAAACTTTCTAAACTAAGTTTCTCTGATCCTTTTCATGATTAATTTTCTTCCTTCGACTTGGGAAGCGAGCCTGAATGGGTTAGCACAGTGTACTACACCAAAAGTGTATTTTTGGCTTGTGCTTTTAACATAAACAACAGCATTTTAAAGGCTCTACGTATTCTATAATTAGCTCTACCCTTCAGCAGAAGGATTTACTGTCAACCTAACTATGATTTCTGGGGAAAGGGGCAAGCATTGTATACTGAGTTGATTATATGAATATTTTATAAGTTCCAAGTGAATGCAATATACTTACAGAATCAACCTTTAAGTGGAGACCAAAAAACATCAGAGAAAGAATCGAAGACAGGGGAAAGGGGGAGGGGAGGGACGAACTGCAAAAGAAGGGAAAGGAGAACTGTTTCCTTTAGAAAGGTAGTTCTGGAACATGTAGTCAGCGAAGATACACTCTCTGCTCCCAGACTCTAGGCAAGCTAGTATGTATAAAGCAAGACTTGGAGAAAGGAGAAGAATCGCTACGCATCCTATATAATAAAGAGCTAATATGCTAATTAGACCGAACAGCCGAACGACCTCCTGGACGACCTTCTGGACGAAGCCAGAGCTGCGAGGGCCAGCTGAGGCTGCGAGGGGCTGTGAGGGCCGGCCAAGGCTGCACGGGGCTGTGAGGACCGAGCCCCGTGTGCGAATTTCGTGCATCGGAACTCTAGTTCATTGATAAAATTAAATATACAATGGATGTTGAAAGTATGCTCCTGAAATTCTAAGTTGTCAATATGGAAACAGTGGTTAAAGGATCCAGAAAGGTCCATTCGTTTGTTACCAGAGAAAGATGGACCTGCTGAAATTCAAATCTAGATTTAAAACAAACAAAAAGTGGAACTGAGAAAAAGAAAGTGAATTCTCTCTGGGATCCTACTGATTCAGCATCTAAAAATCATATGCAATGTGGTATCTTGGATTGGGTCTTGGAACAGAAAAAGGACATCAATGGGAAAACAGATAAAATCCAAATAAAGTTTGGAATTTGCTTAGTAGTGTACCAATGTTAATATCTTAGTTTTGACAAATGTACCATGGTTATGTAAGATGCTAACATTAGGGGTATATGGGAACTCTCTGTACTATCTGTGCAACTTTTTGTAAGTCTAAAATTATTCCAAAGGAAAAAACTTTACTTAAAAATCCCATGGATTTGATTCTCCTTTTGGAAAGATTTATGAATCAATTACTAAAACATATCAAAGGTCAGGTTTTTTTCAAATTGAAATGTTACCTTGTCTTGTACAGAAAGTTATTATTGATTTCTGTAAATGATTAATTAAAAATAAATAATAATGCACCTTTTCATAAATGCAATTTATAAAATGATTTGTGGCATACACACACACACACACACACACACACACAATCCTCCTATATCCTATATAATAAAAGAGTAATATGCAAATTGACCCTAATGGCAGAATGACTGGGAACTACCAGTCGCTATGACGTGCACTGTCCACCAGGGGGCAGACGCTCAACGCAGGAGCTGCTCACTGGTGGTCAGTGCACTTCCACAGGGGGAGCACCGCTCAGCCAGAAGCCAGCTTATGGCTGGCCAGTACAGTAGCAGTAGCGGGAGCCTCTCCCACCTCCACAGCAGCGCTAAGGATGTCTGACTAAGGGCCTAAGCCGGCAGGTGGACATCACCCAAGGGCTCCTGGGCTGCCAGAGGGATGTCTGATCAGGCCTCAGCCGTCAGTCAGACATCCCCCGAGGGGTCCCAGACTGCGAGAGGGTGCAGGCCGGGTTGAGGGACACCCCCCGCCCCCGTGCGTGAATTTTCATGCACCAGGCCTCTAGTCCTAATATATAAAAACCCTGGGTCCGTCATGACCAGAGGCTCAACCAACCGGAAGTCAGTCCTGCAGTCAACGCTGGGTTGCCGTGGCTGGGTTACGGTGACCCAGCACTGACTGCTGAGGGGCCTGTGAATAAGGCCTGGAGAGAGGCCTGAAGAGAGAAGCAGGGTCTGATCCATAGCCTCTGTGGCAGCTGTTGATCAGCACTTGCCTCTCTCTTTCTCTCCAGGCCTGGCCAGCAGCTGTGCCTCCATTTCTCTCCAGGCCTCCACCAGGGCTGCTGATCTGCCCCGCCTTTCTGATCAGGCCCCGTTGATAGGCCCAGAGACACTGAATGGCATAGAAACCAACCACTCAGAACCAAATCTGGGTGAACTGTGAGGAGCCAGTGGCTGCCTAGGAGGCAGAGCTTTTGACGCTGACTGGCATAGAAACCGACCAATCAGAACCAAATCTGGGTGAACTGTGAGGAGCCAATGGCTGCCTAGGAGGTGGAGCTTTTGATGCTGACTGGCATAGAAACTGATTAATCAGAACCAAATTGGCCAGCAGAGGAGGGCAGTTGGGGGCGAGATTAGGCCTGCAGGGGAGAGCAGTTGGGGGCGAGATCAGGCCTGCAGGGGAGGGCAGTTGGGGGTGAGATCAGGCCAGCAGGGGAGGGGAGTTGGGGGCAACCAGGCCAGCAGGGAAGGGCAGTTGGGGGCGACCAGGCTGGCAGGGGAGGGCAGGTGGGGGTGACCAGACCAGAAGGGGAGGACAGTTGGGGGCGATTGGGCCGGCAGGGGAGCAGTTAGGTGTTAATCCAGCCAGCAGGGGAGCGGTTAGGGGGTGATCAGGCTGGCAGGCAGAAGCGGTTAGGGGCAATCAGGCAGGCAGGCAGGCAGCAGTCCCGGATTGTGAGAAGGATGTTCGACTTCCAGTTTACAGCAGTCGTACATCCCCCGAGGGGTCCCAGATGGGAGAGGGTGCAGGCTGGGCTGAGGGACACCCCCCCACTCAGTGCACGAATTTCGTGCACCAGGCCTCTAGTATATAATAAAAGCCTAATATGCTAAGTGTCCTGTCGTCCATTCAACCAATCAAAGCATAATATGCTAATGATATGCTAAGGCCGCTCAACCGCTCACTATGATGTGCACTAACCACCAGAGGGCAGACAGTCGACTGGCTGACCACTTGCTATGATGTGCACTGACCACCAGGGGGAAGACGCTCTGACCTGTAGTTTAGCTTGCTGCTGGGGTCCGGCTGATTGGGACTGAGCAAGACGGGCCAGACATGCCCTG
This sequence comes from Plecotus auritus, assembly GCF_963455305.1. Lineage (NCBI taxonomy): Eukaryota > Metazoa > Chordata > Mammalia > Chiroptera > Vespertilionidae > Plecotus > Plecotus auritus. The sequence continues at coordinate 222,212,943 of NC_137772.1, forward strand.
AGGCCCTCCCGTGGTCCCTTCCTGCATCCCTCCCTGACCCTAATCCTGCACCGATGGGGTCCCTCGGCCTGGCCTGTGCCCTCTTGCGATCTGGGCTGAGGGCCCTGCCCCCCCAAGTGCACGAATTTCATGCACCGGGCCTCTAGTAAACAATAAAGTAATGTTGCAAAGATTTGAAGAGAGGAATTCCTAATTCTCTCTTTTACAATCACAATGTCAATAGTCATCTATAATGAGATTTCAAGTTTAAGTTTTATCAATATGCTCAATCATTCATCCCTTTCACAATTCCATAAATTTCTCTTCCATCTCTATATATAGTGTGTAAATATGAGTTAAATTCTCTCTCAGTCAGCTTCGGAAATTAGAAATAATACCCCCCAAAATGGTAAATATTTTCAATTTAACCTGAATATCATCAGGAATACAGGCAGAAAGATGAGAGATCTTCCTGGTTTGGTAAATCTGGGCTACTTATACATCTATCCTCCTAATTTACAAAGAATAAGCTTATGAAAATTGAACATGAGCTACTAAAATATTCAAAATAAAGGCTCTCTATGTTGTGTAATAATCTATAATAATAAAAGCATAATATGCTAATTAGACCAGATGTCCTTCCTTCCGGACAAAGCCGCAGCAGGTGGGGGCCAAGGCAGAGGTGGCAGAAGCCCCTGGCCGCTATGGTGGCGGGTGGGGGCCGGGTCCAAGGCCCTTGCACAAATTTCGTGCACTGGGCCTCTAGTTACTTATAAAATGGTAAAAACACACCTGCATCATTTTGTTTAATTCTTAAAACAAGGCTTGTGGAAGACACTATTATTATCCTATTTGTAGATGAGAAAATTGAGCATTAGAGAGATGAAGCAACGTGCCCAAGATATCTAACGCAATCTACAGCCTGAGCCCTCAACCACTATTAAATGTGGCGCTTCTCCTTTCATAAAACACACCAGTTCCCTGTGTTTAAAAATGACACTAGCCAAAACCGGTTTGGCTCAGTGGATAGAGCATCAGCCTGCGGACTGAAGGGTCCCAGGTTCGATTCCGGTCAAGGGCATGTACCTTGGTTGCGGGCACATCCCCAGTGGGAGGTGTGCAAGAGGCAGCTGATCGATGTTTCTCTCTCATCGATGTTTCTGACTATCTATCACTCTTCCTTCCTCTCTGTAAAAAATCAATAAAATATATATTTTAAAAAAAAAATGACACTACACTAACAGTGCTATCTGCATGACATGGCTAGAAAAGACCTATATACTTACTAACTAGGAGAAAATCCAGGTGATTTCAGTGAACAGTATTTGACATTTCACAACTCTACAATCGGAAAAGAATTCTTATATTTAAATTCCAAAAGGAATAGGAACTCTAACAGGGTAACAATGGTCACAAGTAAAGGTCATTTAGAGGGACTTATCCCAGAGATAGGAGACAGTATGAAAGGTTACAAGAGAATGTCACAGGCCTACTTGCCACTTGGTTCTCAAAGCAGGAACATCCACACTGCAAAGGCAAAGAGCCCAGGTCCCGGGTGCCTGCCAGCAGCCAGAGGGAAGCCCGGGTCCTGGGTGCCAGAGGGAAGCTGGTGCCTTTCTGCATTCTGTCAGGGTTCTTCCCTGGTACTAGGGAAATTCTAGGTTAATTCATTAATTCATTTACTGAACTAATATTTATCATGCACCTATTATATGCTAGGCACTGTGCTAGGTGATGTAGCAGTAAAATGGGCACGTTGCTTCATCTCTCTAATGCTCATTTCCCAGCATTTTCCTTGCCCTCACAAAGCACGTTTTAGTGGGAGAAACATAACAAATATATATATTATAATTTTTGGTGGTACATTATGTGAAGAAAAATACAGTGTAATAAGAGAATATAGAGAGTGACTGAGGGTGGTAATTTCAGACAGAGTACACAGGGAAGACCTCTGAGTAGACAGATGACTCTTAGGTAGAAACCTAAATAGTATGATAAACCATGAAAAGATCTGAAGAAATAGCAAATGCAAAGGCACTGAGGTGAGAAAAGGCTTATATTGAGAAAGAAACTCAGATATAAAATGAGGAATTTAATATGCTGAATTCCTACATTATGCAGTCACACTGGATTGGGTGTACTACTTCAGTGATTCATTTTCATTTAATCTCAACAGCTAGCTGAACTATGTATTACCTTGATTTTATGGATGAAGAAACAAAGGTTCAAAGAGATTAAGTAACTGTTTGCACAGCTAATAAGAGGCAGAGCCAGTGTTCAAACACAGATTGACCTAATACCAAAGTCAATGCTTTTTCTACTATTTAATCCCAGAATCACAGCAAAAAATATTAATAATCTATAATAATAAAAGCGTAACATGATAATTAGACCAGACGTCCTTCCAGACAACCTTCTGGATGAAGCCTGGTCTGCAAGGGAAGCCCAGGTTCCGGGTGCCTGCCAGCAGCCAGAGGGAAGCCCGGGTCCTGGGTGCCTGAGGGAAGCTGGTGCCAGCAGCTGGGGGAAGGAAGGCCTACTCTTGCACAAATGTTCATGCATCTGGCCTCTAGAATATATGTAGAAACCAAATGACCAGCCAACAGGCCAATGGTCTGATTGACCGACTGGTAGCTATGACGTGCACTGACCACCAAGGGGCAGACACTCAACGCAGGAGCTGCCGAGCTGTGGTGACTTCACAGCTGCGGTTCTCAGGTGATGCACCCAGAACCACAGAGGAGGGAGCCCGATTCTGGGTGTGTCACCCGAGAACCCCCTCTCGCAATCCGGGATCACTCGGGGGATGTTGGAGAGCCGGTTTCGGCCTGATCCCCGCAGGCCAGGCTGAGGGACCCCACCGTTGCATGAATCCATGCACCGGGCCTCTAGTTATAAATAAATAAATAAATAAATAAATAAATAAATAAATAAATAAATAAAACTCTAGAAATAAATAAATAAATAAATAAATAAATAAATAAATAAATAAATAAATAAAACTCTTTCCCACATTCTCAAAAATCTGGGGCTACCATTTCATTTCAGGTAACTGCTCATCTCCACCTTGGGGAAAAGAAGTCACTTCCTTCTCTAACTGCAGCAGACAGATCTCAAACAGCCAGCTGCTTCAATGTCATGAGTCCCTATTCTGAGGATCAAAAGACAATGCTCAAATAACATCATCGCATGAGATTGAGCATAACATGTACCTGTGCCCGATGTATGAATGGGGTGAAGATACACTGGGAATGTCATTCCTTTAAACTGGCAGGGCCCTCTCAGGGATCCCTCCAAAGTCAAAGGCACCAGGGACAGCATTTTCCCAGCTGCATTCGTTCTGTACATTTGCCCAAAAAATATGGGCAGTCTTGAATCTCATTTGCTATTCCCTGCTGGTATTACTGATGATGACTTTATACCAGGGGTGGGCAAACTTTTTGACTCGAGGGCCACAATGGGTTCTTAAACTGGACCGGAGGGCTGGAACAAAAGCATGGATGGAGTGTTTGTGTGAACTAATATAAATTCAAAGTAAAGGAGCGGAGGGGAGAGCAAGAGAACCCTCCGCTCTTTCGGCTCCGCGGGCCGGATAGAACAGCTGAACGGGCCGGATCCGGCCCGCGGGCCGTAGTTTGCCCACAGCTGCTTTATACTCATCTTTGTTGAGGGTAGGAGAAGGTTAGCAGATTTAGAACCTGGAAAAGGGTAGTTACTCCACAGCAAGCCAGAAGTGACTAAAAATTTTCCCCTAAAACTACATTGGAGTACTTACTCTTTCTATAGCTTTATAATATGGACTTGAAAAACATATAGCATGGTAGAATAATCAGTACTAACTCTCCTGATAGGCTTTCTTATCTATCTATCTACCTATCTACCTACTTACCTACTTATTTACTAGTATATCTTCACTCCAGGATATGTTTAATATGTTTATTGATTTTAGAGAGGGAGGGAGGGATAGACGGAGGGAGGAGGGGGGGAGAGACAGAAACATCGATCAGTTGCCTCTTGTACTTGCCTCAACCAGGTATCGAACCCACAACCTACCTATATGCCCTGATCAGGAATCAAACCTGAAACCTTTTGGTGTACAGTATGACCCTCCAGCCAACTGAGCCACCTGGTCAGGGTTAGGTTTTCCGGTTTAGTTTCTTGATGTTTTTGAAATTAATTTACAGTGTTTGTATTAATGACATTTCATTTAACTGACATTAAGAAAAATAAAAATGTAAATTCTGATAAAAATAATTTTTAAGTTAGAAGTAATTTTTCTAGGGGAAGGATTAGGGAGCAGAAAGGGTTTTAGAAATTAAAATTTTGGCCAAATGGGTTAAAAATACACGCACACGTGCACACTCACACACACACACACACAATCTAAAAGTTCTTCAAATGTTTATGTGTATAGTACTCTATGGGTATGTAAAGAAAAAAACAATAATTTCTCACCCTCAAATCCTAGCTGATATAAAATTTTATGTATTTGTCTATAAAATTTTGGTAAAGGCTACAGCTAAGTTTTTCTTCTTTATAGAATGAAATTCATAAAATTAAACTTCACACAGCATATGAAGTGTGAAAGTCTATTAGCTAAAATTATTGGGTTAAAATTCTCAAGTCTATCCTATCTAATAAAAGAGTAATACGCAAATTGACCATACCTCCACTACACCCACAAGCCACGCCCACAAGCCAATCAGGAGCGGATATGCAAATAAACCCAACCAAGATGGATTCGGCCACGGAGAGCAGGAGGGAGGCTTGAGTTTCCCCGGCAATGGAGGAAGCCACGCTTTCCGCCTGCCCTTGCCGGCCTAGGCCTCCATTCAATTCTACAAAGTTTCAACGATAGAAGATAAATAAATCCCAACAAAAATGGCAGCAGCCAAGGAGCTGGAGAGAACAGGAGGCTAGGGTTGCCCCTGGCGATGGAGGAAGCCAAGCTTCTGCAGTCCTGGCCAGCCTAGGCCTCCACTCCAGGCTACAAAGTTTCAATTGTAGAAGATAAATAAATCCCAGATACCAGGGCCTCCGCTTGGGTCGCCGGGGGGGCATGGCTGGCCTGCAAACCACCACAGGCCCCTCGCCCAGGTCGCCCCATGCCCCAAGGGAACCCCCACCCTGATCCGGGACACCCTTCAGGGAAACCAGCTGGCCCCCACCCATGCATCAGGCCTCTATCCTATCTAATAAAAGAGTAATATGCAGATTGACCATCACTCCAACACACAAGATGGCTGCCCCCATGTGGTCAAAGATCCTGCCCCCATGTGGACACAAGATGGCCACCACAAGATGGCCAGCAGGGGAGGGCAGTTGGGAGGGACCAGGCCTGCAAAGGAGGGCAGTTGTGGGCGATCAAGCCTGCAGGGGAGGGCAGATAGGGGTGACCAGGCCAGCAGAGGAGGGAAGTTGGGGGTGACCGGCCTGCAGGGAAGGGCAGTTGGGGGGGACCCAGGCCTGCAGGGGAGAGCAGTTGAGGGGGACCAGGCCTTCAGGGGAGGGCAGTTAGGGGCAAACAGGCTGGCAGGGGAGCAGTTAGGCATCAATCAGGCTGGCAGGGGAGTGGTTAGGGGGTGATCAAGCTGGCAGGCAGAAGCGGTTAGGGGCAATAAGGAAGGCAGGCAGGCGAGCAGTTGGGAGCCAGCAGTCCTGGATTGTGAGAGGGATCGGGCCTAAACGGGCAGTCGGACATCCCTCGAGGGGTCCCAGATTGGAGAGGGTGCAGGCTGGGCTGAGGGACACCCCCCCCCCGCCCCCTCTCCACGCACGAATTTCGTGCACCGGGCCTCTAGTTATAATATAGCAGCCCATTTAACTACAGGATTTCCCCACTCCCATCCCCTAGATTAAGTAAAGACATCTTAAAAGTAAATGTACATGTAACTGTAAAGGAGTTCATGTTGTTAGAACTGCAACTTTATATTTCCTGAAGTTTGTGTGGTTGAATTTGCAAGTGGAACATTTCATTACTGCAGGTTTTGCTCAAAATTTTACGAAACAAACCTGCATTAAGTTAAAGCAGAACTGAAATCAATGCCTTTTCTGGCCACTTCAGGAATGATTTCCAAATATTTTCCTATCACAGAATTCTCCTTTTTATTTTGATGTTTGGCTACTTCAACACACACCATGGGTGGAGGGAACATTCAAGCTCTAAAGCTAAAAAAAAAAAAAAAAGTAGAATGCAAAGTGATCAAACTATTACTCAGTTACCACATACCACATTTTTCTAGCGTAATTTTGAGTGAAACAGACAGTGCCACACCTATCAGCAGAATGCTTATTTTTAAAATGTTCTGATAGTAGCTTGCCGTTTCCCTCTTCCTGCATTTTCAAATTATCCCAGTATTAACATCCCTCCCTAAGAAGCCACAGGATAGTTGTTTCAGAAAAAATGCATTAGACTTGTCTGATACCCTGTGTGACACAAGCAAGCCCCATCTTTTTGTGGCTTTTCTGCCTCTCCCAGCCATGAAAACAGCCAGAACTACAGCAACAGCTGGGGATCATTAAACCGACAGAAATAGCTTAGGAGACTCCATTGGTGTGAGAGGGGGGTGGGGTTGGGGAGGAGAGTATCAGATTTTAAAAAATCAAAAGGGCAACAGGAAGGGGGCGGGGAGAAAAGGTGAAGCCTAAGGAGTGTGTCATACCCAATTTTCCTTTACCCATTGCAAAGGGATTCACTGAAGCAAATGAAGGCACAAGTGACTACAGTCTAACTTGCCTAGCCCCCCACCTATTCTTGGATGGAAGGTTTAGTCAAACCTAAAAATGTGGGTCAGTGAAGACAGGCTGGGGTGGGAGGGGAGCAGAGTTGTGGCATCTCAAAGGCTAACCTTGGGTCATCCCAGTCTGGAGGAATCACTTGGAGGGTGGGAGTCAGTTCTGGGGCTCTGCTGACGGTAAAAATCAACTCCAAGATGGGGTAGGGGCAAAGGATGTAAGGATATATGCCAACCCCTAAGTGGACTCAGAGACCAACCCAGTCCCAAGGCATTCCCTCAACTGGAGAGGACCAAACACTAGATGAAACGCAGGCTCTCCGGGTTGTTCGTGCCAGAGAACAGCCATGCCTTCAGTGCCAGCTGTGTAACCTGGCAGGCTTCCGAAGGTCAGTACAGGAATGTGCCATCTTCCTGGCCCACTGCCCGAGTGTGATCAGCACATATCTGGTGCCCCAGAGGAGCTTTAATCAGATCACCCCATGGGAGTGAGATTGCATAGCCTGACCTATGCCTTAAAGTCTGGTTAGTCCCAGGATCCTGGGGTACCCCCCCCCCCCCCATCTCCACACTTGCTAGGTTGTCCTTTAGTATCATCAAGGCCTCTCACACCAAAGCATTCTCTTTATAACTAATCTTACAGAACTGCAGTTTCAGACAGCTCCCCACCTGCAAGCCTGAACAGGAAATGATTCGATTGCAGATATTATGACTGCAACTCTCTTTGGCAAGAGTGTTTGGTAACTGTGAGATTGCATGAACTTCAGCTGAATATTTTATTTAATGCATATGATTTACAAGAGAAGGCTCAGTCTAGGCTGATGGTTGTTCTCAACAAAAAGCAACTACTGCAATACCCTCTTCTAGAATGGCTCCATTCTTTTCTAACCCACGAACCTGGCAGGAAAACATGCTCATGAATATTTTCCAATGACACCAGTTTGGCTAAGTATCTGTATTTGAACGTGGTTTTCTATAACAAGTCCAAAAACTTCACAATAATTAGCTCATTCTGAATATTTCAAGTTGCTATTAAGGAGGGCAGAGGGCATAAAAAATAAATCCAATAGATAGGAAACTAAAAAAGAGTCAAAACTATATATAATTCACACACACATATCAGATACAGTTTATTTTAAGGCTGTATAACATCAAAGGACAGGATATATGCTAACCAAACTATTGTGACTGTAATCACTTCTCAGTGTATGCAGTCTAGGTGGGAGTAATTATATCAATATAGCTCTCATCATCCTTTAACAAAGTACATTCTTTACTTAAAATGTAAAAAATTAATGTCAAGATATTTATAATCAATCACTTACTATGTACATGCCTTAGCACTAGGTACAAGGAAGGAATTGAGAAGGAAAATAACCCTATACATTTATATAATACTTTACAAAGCTACTTTCACACATGTAATCTTATTTAACCCTATGAATTAGGATGGCAGCCATTACACCCACACACAACATAAGAAACTGGTTTGCCAAGCTTCAAGCAACTTAACCAAGTGCATCATTGGCAAGATCAAACCAAGAACTTCAGGTTCCTATCAGCTCAGTGCTGGAACACTGACTACTCAGAAAAAGGCTTCTGCCCTCAAGGAATTAATCTCTGACACTTAATGCCTTGGCCAGTGTTTCTCAGATGTACCAAGTTTCTTCTTAGTACAAATCTCACCAATCTCCTGGTTCAACATCATATTCTGAATTGAATTTAAGACAATTATGTGACAAGGTTATTCATTAACACTAACAATTAAAAGATCTGAGCTCCTTATGAAGGTTAGAATTACTAATATGAGACTGAATAAAACTAAATTAGGACAGAGTGCTCAAAATATATGTCACTTTGGGATAAACATTTTGTTTATGGGCATGATACTGCCCTCTAGTGCCAGGAAACACAGTAACTTCAGTAGACTAATTCAGCTAATGCATATTAATTACCTACTATGTATAAACATATTTTGCTAAGCACTTGGGGGTAGGGGTTGGGGGTGGAGAAAAGGTTAAGTCTACCACACACCTATAATCATAAAAACTATATAGGCCCCTCAATGAACTTATAAATATAATGGGGGATATAAGAAATGTAAAATAAATCACTGTAATCAAAGACAGTGCTATAAATGCTTTAAGAGTTGGCAGATAATAAATTACTAGAGTACAAAAAGGATTAGGTAAGCTTCATGGGATCAGTAGCATATAAGCCATCTTTGAAGGACTTCATAAACCAGAGATGAACAGTATGAATCAAGACCTGGAAGTAGGAAATACTATAAGGTTAAGAAAATAGCTAATAAGCTCCAATTTAGCTTGTAAGGGTGAGTAGAAGGTAGCTGAAAAGGCTGGCTAAGGTTAAACTGGGAAGGTCTGGAACTGCGCTATCCAACATTGTAGCCACTTGAAGTATAAACCATTTAAATTTAATCAAAATAAAAATGTCAGTTTCTTAGTCATTCCTGTCACGTTTCAAGTCTCAATAGCCACACTTGGTTGGTGGCTACCATATTGGACAGTACAGATACAGTCCTGAGCAGTGCTGTACCAGCAGGTTGTATTAAACCACAAAACATCAATCTTTCAAGGCTTACTCCTCCTAAAATTTGCATATCTGATCCTTGCCAAAATCTATTAATAAAGAAACCCATAGGTCCTAATGCCATAAGAGGCAAATTTAAAAGTTTGGTTCCTATTCTTCTGGACATTTCCAACTGTCACCTAAAACAGAGAAAAGTAGCACACGTGGCCTCCTAAGAACCCTAAACAATCGTATTTTTTTTTAAATGTATTTTATTGATATTTCACAGAGAGGAAGGGAGAGGGATAGAGAGCCAGAAACATTGATGAGAGAGAAACATCGATCAGCTGCCTCCTGCACACCTCCCACTGGGGATGTGCCCGCAACCAAGGTACGTGCCCTTGACCAGAACCGAACCTGGGACCCTTCATTCCGCAGGCCGACGCTCTATCCATTGAGCCAAACCGGTTTTGGCTAAACAATCGTATTTTAAAAAGAGTACCAGCCTTCAGAATCTTTTTCTTTTTTTATTAGGAAAAAGAAAAGACAGAACTAAGGAAACTATGAAAGAAGGAAAAGACTATTAGGGCTTTATCTATAATGATAAAACAGAAGACTAAGAGGAGTCATTTCCAATGGTATCTCTGGGTATTTAAAGCAAGTATTTGAGTATTTATCCCTTAAACACCTGCTTTGGCCCCAAAGGTGTAACATCAGTCATCCTTTATACTTTTCACTATCTAATGCACAATCTATTTCTTTTGTGCAGTTTACAAAATGACAGCCATTAAAAAAAAACAAAAACAATGTGTATAACGTATTTGTAGAAAGCATAATGTGAATCTTCTCAAGATCCAGTAGACATTCAGAATCCTAAATACAGGTTCTAAGCACAGTATAAAACCAGAAAAACAGAGTCAATTGCTTAGGGTAGTAGTCTAAAATTACCATTCCGATCCTACTTATGGCAACAAGTCTGCATTTCTAATTCTTATCCACATCTACGTGTAAAACAAATATATTCTTAATGATCAGAATGGGAATCTAAACCACTGCAATGCTTTCCTCCGAATTACAAAAAAACCAACAGTAACAAACGGCCCAAAGATACAAGCCCTGAGCCATACTACCTGTCTCTGACTCTCAAACAATCTTCCTTCTACTGTAGCTTTGGGTTTTGACATTAGTGCAGTACATATTCAAAGAAAAATCAACTTCTCTCAACCGTTTTTTAATTCTCTTTGCAAATGGGGCACTGATAACCACTCACCTCCTCTTCAGTGGGCTCATTCTTTGCCAGTTCTACATGTTCAATTCACCTTGTCAGATGCTCACAGAGTCCCAAGGAGAGCTCAAAAATTCAAGAGAATTATCTAAGTTTTAGGAAAGTGGCATTTATGTATCAATATTTAAAATTGTATATAAATTCAGATAATGAATAAGAGAGGGTCTCCAAGATAGGAGAGGGAAAATGTCAATAATTATTTTCCATTCACTTTTGATAGAATTTGGATAAAGTCCCTATCCGCCCCCCCCTTTTTCCATAATCCAAAACTCTTCTGAAAGAATTTGCCTCAAATTTAAAATTGAACTTTTTTTGCGGAACTCAAATGTACCTGTTCTACTCTCAAATAATATTCTCTTAGCAGTTTCAGAATACAAAAGAGGGATGTTCACAAAGGAAAACTTACCTAATAAAGAGTTTCTTGCTATCTTTCACATTCCTGGATGTGATTCTAATGTAATTCTACAATTACTAAAAAGATTTGCTAAGGCCAGTCCAAATTGTTCACCCAAACCAAAACTAACATGAAATACAAGTGTTATTTTATTTTAAATTATGTTATCTTAATGTTATGAGATCTTAGAGGTTATCGACCTACTTTTAGTGTTTAGCAGAGAAGAAACTGAAGTCATTATCATCAATAGCTCTTTATTTGTAAAATACCTATGGCTACATTATGTTTTATTGATAAAACACTGTATTGGACCCAAATAAAGAAGAATCCCACCTTACTAAAGAAAAGTTTTTCATTCTTCTTCCATGATCTCAGTTTGGTAACATGAGCTCTGCATGGGTGGAAGGAGAGGCGTAGGAAAGTAAAACATCCTGAACACTGTCTGATCAGGTCATGAAATATGTCCTCCAGTACCATGCCCAACTATCTATCTGTTGAGTGCTCAAAAAGCTTTAATAAAAACCCTGGGACAATACCCCACCAAAAGTCAAAGCTTGAAAGACGACAGAAAAATGGGGAGGGGATAAAAAGACAGCAGTAAGTTAAGGAGGGGAAAAAGCATGCAAATCCCAAAGGGATAAATATGCCAACCTTCCCGCAAACTGTGATAAGGGGCCAGGCACACTGTTGAGTAGCTGTCCTTTCCCGGCTTCAGGACAATCCATGAGAGTGGCAGAATCCTGCACGTGGGCTGATGAATCTTGGTCTTCTCCTCCAGCATGCTGGGGGAGATGTGAGACTCCAAAGGCCAATGTTGCAATAAACCCGTCTTCCTTCCCTCACTCCTTAAAGAGGCCATTTATTATCTGCTGAAGATTTGATTAGCATTGCTCTTTAGGTTAAAGGGGTACTTCATTTCTGCAGTACTAAGGTTTGCAAGAACAGCTAGATCCCAAGTTTACTTAAGGAGTGGGGCATTAAAAGTAGTGACAGCAGAAGGTCAGAATCAGTAAGTCTCCTGGAAAACATTTCTTCCTGTCAGCACTGGGCCTTGACACAGACACCTCCCTCCTCTACCCAAATGCCAAAAAGCAGGACTGATTTCAATGTGTAGAGCTGGAAGACAAGAGGGTTCCCTCAGAGAAAATGCTCGTAGCAACCAACCAACCTCATTCACCCAAAATAGTAAACAGTTGGTTTCTCTGCTCAGAACCAAAAGACTTCTGCCAGACAAGCAGTATCACATGACCAGGTTCCCTGTTCGCTCCTCTGCCTCCCTCCCTTTTTGTGCAAAGTCTGCACCAAAGTGGAACAAAGAGCTAAAACACTGCACTATTTTATTTCACTTAACATTTGTTTTTAAAATGTTTACAGATGAAACATACCAAATTGGGAGGAGGGGGAGGTACCAATGGAAAAACCAGGAAGAATTTACTTTGAATTAAGCCATACCACAGCATTGAGAAGAGTACCATTAAACAGAATGGTTAACTGGCAATTCAATGAATAAACAAATGAGTAAACAGATGGACACTTAACAATATGCAAATATTTTGCTGATAAAATCTCTAAAGGAAGATATAGCTCAGTACATATCTGACTTTTTCATTTAGAAAGAAAGGCTGTTAGATGCTGGCTAGTGCCAGAGACAATGGATTGCAACAACAGTGGCAGCCCACCAAAAATATGAGAGTCATACCCTTATCTTGTCCATTTTACTTAATTTGATTTTATTCCTTATATCATAGGCCCATCATTCAAATCACTGGGTAGGCAACCAGGGCAGCTACATCAAAAGAATGAATTGAAAAATCTACCCAGCTAATTATGGAAACAGCTGCCACCATGACACTCACTAGCATCTACACCTAAGGGTGGTAGTGGTGGTAGATCATAAGGCTGGCAACACAGCTAGAGCCAGATGTGCCACCAGATTCCTCTCCCTACGAAGTTCCTTAGCACTTGAAGGCTGAGCAAGGCATACAGTGTAGAGGCATGGAAGCAAAAACCTCTATGCAGAGCAAGTTATTCCAGTAGGAAAATAGGTAAAGTATAAGAATCAACTGTGTCACCATCGTCTACCATGGTCCCTACCTGCAGGGCCAACCAGGGAGCTTTAAGAATAGAGTCGCTCATCCTTATCCACCCCCTTGCATTATAAGATGCTCAATAAATATTTGTAAAATGGAAAAGAAAAAGGAATATGTGTGTGTGTGTGTGTGTGTGTGTGTGTGTGTGTGTGTGTGTGTATTAGAGGCCCGGTGCATGAATTCGTGCATGGGTGGTCCGGCCAGTCTGGCCAGGGGTAGGGGACATGGGCGGTTGGCCGGCCTGCCTGCTGGTCGAACTTCTGGTCGAGGGGACAATTTGCATATTAGCCTTTTATTATATAGGATATACACTGAGTGACCAGATTATTTTGCGTTCAGAGGTCATAATCATCTGGCCACTCAGTGTATATATCAGAAATAATTAATTTAACCAATACCTTTCCCTAGCAAGACCATGCTGAGATAATTGTTACAGGAGGTCTTCAAGATAACATTTTCTCGTTACAACATTGTTGAGATGCCATAGGAGCTTAACTCTTGTTTCATCAATTAGCCCATGTAAAACTGGTTTCATTACACATCATTTAGCTTAAAGTCACAGAACCTATCTGCGACATTAGGTGAGGACTTAACTATACTTGGCTAGTGTTAGAATACAAATACTTCCAATAAATAGTTCGCTGGCCAGGATGAGGAGCAAATGAAACTCTCAGACATTACTGGGCACAACCCAAAATAATAATGCTACTTTGGAAAACAGTTTGGAAGTCTCTTTTTTTAAAAATATTTTTATTAATTTTTAGAGAGAGAGAGAGAAACACTGATGTGAAAACATTGATCAGCTGCCTCCTGCATGCCCTGCAACAGGGATCGGCCTGCAATCCAGGCATGTGCCCTGACTGGGAATCTAACTGGCAACCTTCTGTTGCACGGGATAATGCCCAACCAACTGAGCCACACCAGCCAGGGTAGAAGTTTCTTATAAAGTTAAATTTACACTTACCATACAACTCAGTAAATCACATTCCTGGATATTTAAACAAAGGGAAATTTGAATGTATGTCCACATAAGGAGCTGTACATGAATATTCATAGCATCTTTATTTTAATAGCTGAACACTAGAAACAACCCCGATGTCCTTCAACTTGTGAACAGAATAAAAATTGTGGTACATCCATACAATGAAATACTACTTAGTGACTAAATAAACCCCCAACTACTGCTACCTACAACATATACAAACCCCAAAAGCAGGCGTCCTTAAACTATGGCCCGCAGGCCACATGCGGCCCGCCGAGGACATTTATCCAGCCTGCCGGGTGCCGCTGCCTGTCCTGCTTAGCAGCTGACTCGTCCCGGGCCCGCAGTGCGCATAGGAATTTGTTCATAGTTTGTGTTTTTTTTAATTATAGTCCGGCCCTCCAACGGTCTGGGGACAGTGAACTGGCCCCCTGTTTAAAAAGTTTGAGGACCCCTGCCCAAAAGCATTATGCTAGTGAAAGAAGACAAACGCAAAAGGCTACATACAGAATGATTGCATTTAAGGGTAGAAATAACATCAGAGGTTGCCAGGAGTTGGGAATAGGAAGGAGACTGTCTGTAAACAGGCATGATGGGACTTTTTGAGGGAAATATTCTATGTCTTGATTGTGATAGTGGTTTACCTTTTACCAAAACTCTCGGAACTGTATCCCTATAAAGGGTGACCATTGTTGCATATAAATTAATCTCAATTTTTAAAAAAGCAGACTATGAAATAGTACGCATAAAGGCAGAATGGAATAGTAGTTAAGAATATAAGCTCTAGAATTAGATTGCCTGGGTTTAAATCTTGGCTCTAAACTTACTAGCTGTGTTACCTCGAGAACTTTAACATCTCTATGCCTCCATTTAGTGGGGATAATAGTATTTACCTCAAAGGGTTGCTGTAATAAATGAGCTCATACACTTAGAACAGTGCCTATTCTGTAAGCATCCAGTGCACGCAAGCTGTTGTCATCACACAATTATTTAACACATACATATATCTCTGGGCACAGAAGAGAGTGGAAGGATGGCCACTATATCTGGTTGGTGGGAAAGGATGATTTTATTTCCTCACTCTCTGCTGTTTATCTGTATTTTCTATATTAAAGAACAATTGCCTTTATAATAAGCAAAAAATAATGATTTTCTCAAAAAACAATAAAAGAAAGGACACTGGGCTCTGATTTAGTTGTCCTGTTTTTCAGCTGTGCTAATTATTTAGTTGTATGACCTAAGGGTGTCGCCTTCATCTCTAAAAAGGAAGGGCCAGAGCAGATAGGGTGTCCTCTATCTCTAAAAAGAAATAGTTTTCTAGGACTTATGGTGGGACTAGGTGAGTTATACCTTTTATTTTGTCTCACTTTTCTTTTTCCATATTTGCTATCTGCCTACCATGTACAAGGCACAGTGGCACACACAGATAAAACACCCAAGTCCTTGACCTTACAGAGCTTATAGTACAAGCTATTCAAAAAAACAAAGACAGGCTTAAACCCAATTACTCAATCAGTCAGCATGATAAGTGCTTTGAAGGAAACACAGAAGCAGACTAGCTGGGTTTGGAGGAGTCAGAGAAGATACCTGAGCCAAGAACTGAATGGTTAAAAAAAAAAAAAAAGTCAACCAAAGAGATGGGGAAGGAAATTCTAACCAAGGGAATAGGAATGTACAAAAGCAAAAGGTGTGCAAATAGCAATTTCCTGGAATGAAGGATAGCAGTATGGAAATGAGGAGGGCCAAGACAAGCAGCAGGGAGGCTGGTTAGAAAGAGGAAGATGAGGAGAAACCAAGATGGCGGCATAGGGAAACACCTAAACTGCTGCCTCGCACAACGATATCAAAACTACAACTAAAAGACAAAACAGACACCATCCAGAACCACAGGAAAGCTGGCTGAGTGGAAATTCTACAACTAGAAGGAAAGAGGAAAGCACATTGAGAATCAGAGGAGCTGCAAAAGGCTGAGGTACGGAGACACGCAAGCGCACAGAGAGGATGGGCAGCTGAGTGCACAGGTGGCTGAGTGCGTGGCTGGCTTTCTAAAGGGGGAGGGAGACGGAAGCTCCCGACTGCGCTGAACTCCAGTTCCAGGCGAGTTTCTGGGAACCCAAGCTCATTTGGGGAGAAACTGGACTGTCAGGAAAAGAGAAAGCACACTGAGACTCAGGGGAGCTGCAGAGGCAGAGGTCCGGGGGTGCGCGCGTGCAGAGAGGACTGACTGCTGAGTGCACAGGCGGCTGAGTGCGCGGCTGGCTTTCTAAAGCAGGAGGGAGACGGAAGCTCCCAACTGCGCTGAACTCCAGTTCCGGGCGAGTTTCTGGGAACCCAGACTCATTCAGGGAGAAACTGGACTGTCTGGCAGTGGGCGAAACTCGAGGGCGGCTTTCTCTCAGAGGTGCTTACAGTGATTACTGAGGGACACTGAGACCCAGAAGCCTCACAGGGCAGGGCTGATGGGAAGCCAAGCTGTCTGCTCCGCCCCATCCAAGCTGAGCACAGAGGCTTTTGCAACTTTGCAAGTCTTGTCTCATAAGGGTGTCTCCAGCACAGAAGTTCTCCCGGCGTAGACACAGCTGATCCTCACAGCCGATTGGCCTGAGGTCAATTCCTCCCAGTGATACCAACAACAATCAAGACTTAACTACAACAAGGCTTTACACACAGTCCACAAAGGGGTGCACCAAGAGTGTCCACCTCAGGTAAATGGGGAGGCTGAGCCACTGGGCCATATAGGACACCTAGCACACAAAGCTACTCTACCAACTCAGGCAAGCAGCGAAAATGTGGAGACAAAGAAACAGATCACAAACGAAAGAAATAGAGGAAAACAAATGACTGGATATAGAGTTCAAAACCACGGTTATAAGGTTTTTCAAGAATTTCCTAGAAAAGGCCGATAAATTTAGCAAGACCTTCAAGGATATGAAAAAGGACCAACTAGAAATTAAACATACACTGACTGAAATAAAAAATATTACACAGAGACCTAACAGCAGACTAGAGGAATGCAAGAATCAAGTCAAAGATTTGAAATACAAAGAAGCAAAAGACACTAAACTGGAAAAGCAAAAAGCAAAAAGAATCCAAAAATTTGAAGGTAGTGTAAGGAACCTCTGGGACAACTTCAAGCATACCAACATCAGAATTATGGGGGTGCCAGAAGAAGAGAGAGAGCAAGATACTGCTATTTGAAGAAATAATAACTGAAAACTTCCCCCACCTGGTGAAAGAAATAGACTTACAAGTCCAGGAAGCACAGAGAACCCCAAACAAAAGGAATCCAAAGAGGACCACACCAAGACACATCATAATTAAAATGCCAAGAGCAAAAGACAAAGAATATTAAGAGCAGCAAGAGAAAAACAGTTACCTACAAGGGAGCACCCATACGATTGTCAGCTGATTTCTCAACAGAAACTATGTAGGCCAGAAGGGAGTGGCAAGAAATATTCAAAGTGATGAATAGCAAGAACCTACAACCAAGATTACTCTACACAGCAAAGCTATCATTCAGAATTAAAGGGCAGATAAAGAGCTTCACAGATCAGAAAAAAACTAAAGGAGTTCATCACTAACAAACCAGTATTGTATGAAATGCTGAAAGGTATTCTTTAAGAAGAGGAAGAAGAAGAAAAAGGTAAAGATAAAAATTATGAACAACAAATACATATCTATCAACAAGTGAATCTAAAAATCAAGTGAATAAAAAATCTGATGAACAGAAAAACTGGTGAATATAATAGAATCAGGGGCATAGAAAGAGAGTGGACTGACAATTCTCAGGGGGAAAGGGGTGTGGGGGTTGCAGGAAGAGAATGGACAAAAATCATACACCTATGGATGAGGACAGTGGGGTGGGGGGTAAGGGCAGAGGGTGGGGTGGGAACTGGGTGGAGGGGAGCTATGGGGGGAAAAAAGAGGAACAATTGTAATAATCTGAACAACAAAGATTAAAAAAAAGAAGAAGAGGGAGATGAGCATTTGTTTATTCAGACCATTGATAATCTCCAGAAAGCATATGAGACTGTTTTATTATTATTCAAATGTCTCTATATGCCACAAATAAACCTGATAAATATTAGTCTAAATGTACTTTACTATATTTATAAATATAGCATACTAGAGGCTCAGTGCATGAAAATTCGTGCACTTGGGGGAGGGGGGCGTCGCTCAGCCTGGCCTGTGCCCTGGCAGTCTGAAACCCTTTGGGGGATGTCCACCTGCCGGCTAGGCCTGCTCCCCAGGGGATCAGGCTTAAGCTGGCAGTCAGATATCCCTCTGGCAGCCTGGGAGCCCTTGGGGCATGTCCAACTGACAGCTCAGGCCTGCAATCGGACATCCCTAGTGCTGCCAAGGAGGCGGGAGAGGCTCTCGCCACCGCTGCTGCACTCATAGCCGTCAGCCTGGCTTGTGGCTGAGCTGAGCTCCCCCTGTGGGAGCGCACTGACTTCCCCCCAAACTTCCCTTCACAATGAAACCAGGCAGTAATACTTCAGCTCAAACAGAAGAATTTAAGAGGCAGAGGAGAATCTACACAGGAGTTTTTCTTTTTTAAAATATATATTTTATTGATTTTTTTACAGAGAGGAAAGGAGAGGGATAGAGAGTTAGAAACATCGATGAGAGAAAAACATCGATCAGATGCCTCCTGGGGATGTGCCCGCAACCAAGGTACATACCCTTGACCGGAATCAAACCTGGGACCCTTCAGTCCGCAGGCCAACACTCTACCCACTGAGCCAAACCGGTTAGGGCCGATACAGGATTTTCAAGTACAGTCTATAATTTTTTTATACTGAAATAAAAGTCTACATCTATAAACAAAAAGAATACCATACTTTTACATCTCTTCTCTTATTAATGGTTTACAATCTCCTTTATAAAGACAGTTCTCTGCATGCTTCCAGGGAAACGCAGGTCCTTTTTGCCTACCTAATACTACAGAGGACACCTTTCGGCTGTGTTCCTCCACCCTCTCCCTCTGTCATCAATGCACAGGGAAGCCAGCAGCTTGTGAGCCTCTGAAAAACCTGAGCGTCCCTGCTGTGCTCTGTTCTCTTAAAGGTCTCCAGCTGAACTTTAGGCAAGACCCTACAGGAACCACAAAGCCCTTTAGATACAGGACAGCTGAGCTAATGAGGCTAGAAATCCGTTCACGTGTGCTTCCCATGACTGCTTGCGGTAGCCCCATTACACACCTCCATTTGCTCGTTTCTCAGTGGTCCAGCTGTCACTAGCCAAATAAGAACTGGCCGTAAGATTACAAGTGCACAGTTCCAAGGAAAAAACTACTTAGATGATATCAAACTACATTTCTGCTGGCTCTTTCACGACTTCGTTATTTTTTATTATTTGCAACTTTCAAAGTCAAAAGCTGCTAGAACTCCTCCAGGACAAGGCCATCTCCCTCCACTTATCTTCTCCAAAGCAAGAGTAAGTCACGTTAATTCTTCAGCAAATCCAGGCATTTCCCCCTAGAAATCAGGTTGCCCAGTAGCCACTCACTCACTAGGGTTACATGTTTTGCTTCATATACATCAATCCTCTAGTTTTTGTTTTTTTTTAAACATATTTTATTGATATTTTACAGAGGGAAAGGGAGAGGGATAGAGAGCTAGAAACATCGATGAGAGAGAAACATCAATCAGCTGCCTCCTGCACACCTCCCACTGGGGATGTGCCCGCAACCAAGGTACATGCCCTTGACCGGAATCGAACCCGGGACCCTCCAGTCCGCAGGCCGACGCTCTATCCACTGAGCCAAACCGGTTTCGGCAATCCTCTAGTTTTACATAGATACACACAAGCTTCAATCGCAGGGCAGTACAAACCGGAGTCCCATTTAACTCCATGGTGTCTGTAATTTGGGAATCTGAAAGACAGTACATTTATTGAGCTCCTTTAATGGTACTATACTCAGAGAGTCAATTCCAATTTGGAATGCTTCATAATTTTAAAAAGAGTGGTGTCCTTCATCAGACACCTTACCTTGAGACTCTGACACTATTCAACAAAAAGATTTCTTAGCAAGACTGTACTGCAAAGAAGGTATCAACATTTCCCAGGATACATTATAAAAATAAACTATCCAAGGTTGCACAGGCCCACTGAAAAGACTCAGTTAAATTTAGATGAAAATAACTAATTTCATAGCTTTAAATGTAAATGGTGAAGTTAAGAAAGTTCTAAGCTGGATTGGGGGCAATGAGTCTTCTCTGTAAAAGTTTGTTATTTTAAGAAAAAAATATTGTTTTATAATTGAAAATTAATTTTAACAAATAAAAATTGATCACCACTTGCTTTGTAGTTGGAAAAATTAGCCTAGTTTTCCCCCCTCAAACTTCTTAGGTCTCAGATTCTCTCAGGTAGGTAATCTCAAGGTAAATGCTCTGTCTGGTCAGACTTCAGAACAAAGTCTGGTTCTGAACGTATTTAACACATCAGTCTTTCTGTTGGGAAACAGTAAGCTTTCTGATTAATTAAACTAAGCGAATGGTGAAGAACAATTAAAACTACCTCTAACCCATATATTTTAATGAAAAGCAACAGAGTGCCAAAATCTATTTTCTGAATCCAGATCATATAGTTAAACATCATCCCCACAAATTCAAGCAATCAAAATGATAAGGGAAGCATAGCAAAGCAGTCATTTAAATAAGTGAGAGACTAGGTAAGAGTTTGATCAAACAGAATCCTCAATTTATAATCTCAAATTTGGATGTGTTACAAGGGATACTCCACTCTTTAAAATAATAAAACAGCCCTAGCAGGAATTTAAACTGCTTAATTCCTTCAGCTTTTTCACCAAGTCCCCAACCCCCACTCCCCTCCGGCCATCATCAGTTTGTTTTCCATAGCTATGAGTCTGTTCCCGTTTTATTTATTTTGTTCTTCAGAGTCTGCATATAAGTGAAATTATATGTTATTTGTCTTTCACTGTCTAACTTTTTTCATTTAGCGTAATAACCTCTAGGTCCATACATGCTGTCGCAAATGGTGAGATTTTCATTCTTTTTATGGCCAAGTAATATGCCACTGTATATATGTACCACAACTTTTTTTATCCACTCATCTATTGATAGGCACTTGGGTTGCTTCCATATTTTGGCTACTGTAAATAATGATGGAATGAAAATTTTATTTTTTAGTGTTTTGGGTTTTTTCTAATATATACCCAGAAGTGGAATTGCTGGGTCATCAGCCAATTCCGTATTTAATTTTTTAGGAACCTCTATACTATTTTACATAGTGGCTGTCCCAGTATGCATTCCCACC
This sequence comes from Plecotus auritus, assembly GCF_963455305.1. Taxonomy (NCBI): domain Eukaryota; kingdom Metazoa; phylum Chordata; class Mammalia; order Chiroptera; family Vespertilionidae; genus Plecotus; species Plecotus auritus. The sequence goes on from NC_137772.1 coordinate 222,234,217, forward strand.
AACAGTGCATGAGGGTTCCTTTTTCTCCACATCCTCACACTTGTAATTTGTTGATTTACTGATAACAGTCATTTTGGCAGATGTGAGGTGATATTTTATTATGGCTTTAATTTGCATTTTCTAATGATTAGTGATGCTGAGCATCTTTTCATTTATCTATTGGCCATCTCTACGCCCGTGTCTGTTCAGGTCCTCTACCCATATTTTTAATTGGATTGTTTGTTTTTTTGGTGTTGAGTTGTATGAGTTCTTCATAAATTTTAGATATTAACCCCTTCTCGGATATGTCACTGCATATAAGTGAAATTTTGTTTTGTTGTCTTTTTGTTTTGTTGATGATTTCCTATTTTTTTTAAAATATATTTTATTTTATTGATTTTTTACAGAGAAGAAGGGAGAGGGATAGAGAGTTAGAAACATCGATGAGAGAGAAACATCGATTCAGCTGCCTCCTGCACACTCCCCACTGGGGATGTGCCTGCAACCAAGGTACATGCCCTTGACCGGAATCGAACCTGGGACCCACCAGTCCGCAGGCTGACGCTCTATCCACTGAGCCAAACTGATTAGGGCTCCTATTTTTTTACTGTGCAAAAAGTTTTTACATTGATGTAGTCCGATTTGGGTTTTTTATTTTTGTTGTTTCCCTTGCCCCAGGAGATATATCAGAAAAAAATGCTAATAAAGGTGTCAGATTTTACTGCCTACGTTTTCTTCTAGGAGTTTTATGGTTTCAATTCTTACATTTAAGTCTTTAATTCATTTTGAATTTATTCTTGTATATGGTGGAAAAAGGTGGTCTAGTTTCATTTTGTTGCATTTATCTGTCCAATTTTCCCAACACCACTTATTGAATAGACTGTCTTTACTCCACTGTATATTCTTGCCTCCTTCGTCACTGGTATGGGTTTACTTCTGGGCTCTCTATTCTGTTCCAGCGATCTGTGGACACAGATCAATACCATGCTGTTTTGATTACTATTGCCTTATAGTACAGTTTGATATCAGGTGGCATGACACCAATTTTGTTCTTCTTTCTCAAGACTGCTGTGGCTATTCGGGCTCTTCTGTGGTTCCATGAACACTTTTAATTATTTGTTCTCGTTCTGTGAAAAACACCATTGGTATTTTGATAGGGATTGTGAATGCTAACTCTTTGCAAAAAGGATTACATCTTGTTTCTTACAGGAAACCCAATGGATACTCAATAAACATTAGCAAATACCCACAGCATCTAGCCCACTATCTTTCAACCAGATGCTCGCTAATTATTGAACCCTTAGCAATGTTATTTACCATCACTGCCAGATCCTAGACAAAGGGAAGTAGAAAAGATCATACTCAAATTAGACCCTGGTACTGATCAGACCCAGACTGCAATGGTCTATATTTATGATAAAATAAAGTTTTAAAAATTACCAGAGGGAAAGAGGGGTGGGAGGAGGTAGAAGAGGGTAATGGGGGAATAAGTGTGGACAAAAGTTATCTTGACTTTGGATGGTGAACACACAATATAATATATAGATGATATATTCTAGATTTGTACACCTGAAACCTACATAATTTTATTAACCAATGTCACCTCAACAAATTAAATTTTAAAAAATTTAAAAAAATTTTAATTATCCATAAATCTTATTTAAGCTTTTTCAACTGATTTAATTAATATATATTCAGGTGCTTTGAAGTCAGAGGTGTGACCCCTAGTTCCAGCAATTATCAGGTAGGTTCCAGGTTCTCTCAAAGTAAAATTTGACTTAACTTGAAGGACTTCTGTTGAAGTTAAATAAGATGATTACTTAAAGTGCCTACTACAAGGGAGGCAGTCAATAAATACATGGCAGCTATTATTGCTATTAAAATTATGATTAAGTATAAGTTAAAAATTCATAATATAAATTACATTACATTAAAGTACATTATGAAATCAATATTCTGGTAAAATATGGGACATAAAACATAATCCCTTCCTGAACATGATTTGCTTACCACTATGATAAACTTCCCTAGAAAAATGATCTCTGTAGAAAGATCTGGGGAAAAAGGTTTTGCATAGATACAAAGACTATGCACTAAGACTCAATTTTATGCAACATTTTTATATTTAATAGGTGCCTTAGAATCCGAATGCCCAGCCTTTTACTATTAATGAAATCTTGTACTCGTCCCCTGATTCCTTGTAATCCATATCTCACTGTCATTGCAAGTTGTGACTGCAATGTCCATAGAGGTTGGGTTGAGATTAAAGTAACAATGAGCTATCACCTTGTTCCTATTAGACCAGTTAAAATTTTAAAGGAGTTGCCCTGGTCAGGTGGCTCAACTGGCTGGAGTGTTGTTCCATACACCAAGGTTACGGGCTCTATCCCCAGGCAGGGCACATACAAGAATCAACCAATGAATGCATCAATTAGTGGAACAACAAATCTCTCTCTCTCGCTCGCTCTCTCTCTCCTTTCCCCTCTCTAAAATCAATCAATAATTTTAAAAAAATGAAAGTGGCAGTGTGCATAAATAAATCTTACTGGGAACAGACAAACCCCCCTTTTTTTACATTCCATCATCATTTGTGCTTTATTTTTAAGTTTTGTTACTTTTGTTATTTCCTTAATCAAATGGGAGACTCAGTTATCCTAAATTTCTGCTTGGAAAAACACTTATTTCGCCCTAGACACCACCATATTGATCTTAACAGCGTATGTGCCAGGCACTGTTCTATGTGCTTTATCAACCCTTTTATTCCTCACAAAACCAGTGTAGTTCTCAACCCGAGGTGATTTTTGTCTCTCCACCCTGGGGAACATATGGCAATATCTGGAGACATTTTTGCTTGTTACAACTGAAGGGTTGCTACTGGCATCTGCAGGCAGCAGCCACGTATACAGCTAAACACCTTAAAACACACAGGACAGCCCCCCACAACACAGAGTTATAAAGCCCCAAATGTCAATGTGCTGAGCTCAGAAACCCGGCAATGACCCTACGAGGTAGGTACTACTGTTGTTCCAATTTTTCAGATGAAAAAACTGAGGCACTGAGAAAATAAGTAAATTGCTTAAGGTCACAGATCTAGCAGATGGCAAAGCCAAGATTTGAACCTAGCAGTCTAGCTCCAGAGTCCATACTCTTTTTTTTTTTTTTAATCCTCACCTGAGGATATATTTTCATTGATTTTTTGAGAGAGTGGAAGAGAGAGGGAAAGGCAGAGAGAAATATTAATGTGAGAGAAACACATTGATTAGTTGCCTCCTGAATGTGCCCCTACAAGAGCCCAGGCCAGGGAGGAGTCTGCAACCGAGGAATGTGCCCTTGATCAGAACTGAACCCGGGACCTTTTGGTCCACAGGCTGATGCTCTATCCACTGAGTCAAACTGGCTAGGGCCAGAATCCATACTCTTGACCTTTCAGAAGGAAGACCTAGTTGAGAAGCTTACCCACAACCTTCTCTCCCTCCTCGATTCCAAGCTTGTTTGGGAGAATAAAGTATTTATTTGGTCATTCATTCACAATTCCATCTATCCATCTATCTATTTAACAAGTATTCATTGAGCATCCACTATGTGTCTAATACTGCTCGGTGAACAAGATAAGGCCTCTGCTGTTGTGATATATACGTTCCTCACTCATATTCTCCCACCATATTTACTGGTTCTTGAACATGCTAAGCACAATCGCACCTATGTCTGGAAAGTTTTCCCCCAGAAGAATTCGAGCATGGATCACTCCTTCACTTCATTCAGGTCTCTGCTCAAATGTCACTTTCTTAGAAAGGCTTTTTCTAATCACCCTTTCTAAATTAGGTACAGATTTTTACCATCTATCCCCTTTCCCTGCTTTATATTTCTTAATAGCATTTCTCATTCCTAATATTACATTACATTGTATTGCTCACTGTCACTGACTTCACTCTCACCAATAGAACATAAGCTCCATGAGAGCTCTATCTTCAGAACTGAGAAATCTACCTAGCACATAATCAGCATTCAATAAATATTTGTTAGACTAGCAAACATCTTTTTAATATAAGCATCTTCTCATGAATACCATAGTTCACCTGGACTTCTGCAACTACCTCTATTTGGTCTCTCTGCCACCTTTCTTAGCCTCATTCAATTAATCTTCTACATTGAAACCAGAATAATCTCTAAAATACAAATCTAATGTCATGCCTCTACTCAAAACCCTTCAATGACTCCCCATTGCTCTCAGAATAAAGACAGAACTCCTAAGGCTTTTCTGGGCCTCCATGAATCTCTAAGTTACTTTTACCATTCATCTTCTCACATTTAATAGCTGTAGTCATAGCAGTATCAGTAAAGCTAACATGTACTGAGCACTTGCTGTGTGCCAGGCATTAATCTAAGGGCACTATATGTCCTAAATAATTTAGTCCTAATCTGTAAAGTAGGAATTATTGTTATATCTATTTTCAGGTGGGGAAACTGAGGCACAAAGAAATAACTGTCCAAGGGCAACTAGTAAGTGGTAAGGCCAGGATGTAAACCCAGGCAGTCAGGCTCCAGAGCCCTCACTCATATCCAGATAGTCTACGCTGTCTCTCTACATCAACTGTAACAAAAGTCTATCACTTCCTCAAATGTGCTATTTCATTTCACACCCCCAGGTCTTCACACTGTTCTCAATGGTGAAACATGCTTCAGATCATAGCTTACACATTCCTTCTTCTGCAAGGCCTTCCTGCCATGTTCCCTAGAATTGTTTGGATCCCCCTGCTCTGTTCTCCCATAGCACCCTAAATTTCCCATTATAACCCCCATTCTATTTTATTATAATTACTTGTCTTCCTTCACCAATAAATTTCAGGCTGCATGACGACAGGAACTATGTCTATCTTGTTCACCACTGTACCCCCAGCACCTACCATAGGCCTGGTATATATGCGGGGCTGAGTAAATAATTTCTTTTTTAAAAAAATATATTTTATTGATTTTTACAGAGAGGAAGGGAGAAGGATAGAGAGTCAGAAACATTGATGAGAGAGAAACATCAATCAGCTGCCTCCTGCACACCTCCTACTGGGGATGTGCCCGCAACCAAGGTACATGCCCTTGACCGGAATCGAACCTGGGACCTTTCAGTCCGCAGGCCGACGCTCTATCCACTGAGCCAAACCGGTTAGGGCGAATAATTTCTTATGGTACTAGCACCATGAGGCCTTTCCTAACCCCGTCCTAAAAGTAATTCATTGTTTCTCTAAGAACCCTGCTCATATGGCACATATTTTATGCTTCATATTTTATTACATATCTATTAAAATAATGTATATACATGTATTCTTTTCCTGTATGCTTGTAAAAATCAGGTACAATATCATATATTTATGAAATTTTTGGAGTGACTTCCACAAACTTAGCACTTAATAATTATTGTGTATGAGGGATCTCTCTATTATTTCTTAAAAATGCCTGTAAATCAACTTAACAGGAATAATTGAAAGAAATGGACTGATAATTACTCAAGAGTTTAAAATGACTCCCCACTCCTGATAAAGGCCAAGCTCTTCAATTTAACACTCAGGGTCCTCAATAATCCAGCTCCTTATTACCTATGCAACTCAATCTTCTTTTCCAACGATCCCATATCTATAATTCTAATCAAGGAGAAAACCTTATTTTTCCTCGCATACCATGCCTAGTCTAGTTTCCAGATCTTGCCTTAAGAATCCTCTTCCTACCTGTACACCTTTGATTCACCCTGACTTCTCTGACTCCTCCTGCCTATCCAAATCGCACTTTCTCTCAAAGGTCCAGCTCTAATCTTACCTCCTCGGTGAAGTTTTCCTGACCTTATTTCTTTCTCTTTTCTAAGGAATTTATAATTCTCTGTAACCCCTGTATCTCCAAAAAGAATATGTTTTCTGAATCTCAGAATCATTCCTTCCACTTCTCAGAAATCCCTCAGAGTATCTACCAGAGTGTTAAGTATATAATCAATAATAAATACTTGCTAGTTAAAAGAGAAATCTCACAGTAGCCATACATATTATCAACCCTCAACCACCCATGCTAACAGTAGAAGCCATTGCACAGAATGACAACCTACTGGATGAGTGCAACTATCTTTCAGAGTGGGCAGGAATGCCTGTATTTGTAAGAAGTACTCTGTACTTGTTTCCAATTTTCCAGAAAGTTACAAAGCTGCCACAAATGGTCTAACTACACAATTCTTCCATTGTCAGGGCCCAGAGCCTGCTCAGCTTATCATTCCACAAAGGCAAACAACTGTGTAACTTTTCCTCATCTGTGACACAAAGATAAAAATAAGCAGAGGTAGTCATATTCTAAACATCTGCTGGTTCACACCTTCTCCTAATAGGGAGATCATCTATTCTAACTCTTAGTGTTGGTATCAATAAAGTGCTTTTGTAAACAGAATACAGTGACAATAAAAATAAGAATTTGAAAGAGAGATTTGCCAAAGAAAATCCCTGTGATGATCTACTCTTAGTATAATCCAGAACTGATAAAAAGCCAAGTTTTTCCCATAATCCCTAGAGATTTGCCTCGGCCTACAGCTATTTTCCCTGAGAGTTTCTAAACTCCTAAAACTCTTTCTGGTTAGCTTCTCTTCCTCATCCAAATGGTCAAAGTTTTCTTCTAACAACATACCACACAACTGAAAAGCTAAGTTCCTCAGTCTGAATTTTTGTTTATACCTGACAGAAGCTACAGCTTTTTCCCAGAAGGATTTCAAAATACTGAAGCTTATCTCCAGAAAACTCTTCAAATACTTTTCAGTAACCTAATGGCAACTGCTTTGCTACTAAAAAAATTTCCCAACATCTTCCTGTTTTGGCAGGCCCTGCTGAAATCCCCCTCCCCATAAAGGGGAATTTGAGTAAAAACACTGCCAGCTTCAAGTTCCCTTAGGCAAATTTCCAGCCTCTGTGCAAGGCCATGAGGTTAAACATTTCTCAATGACGCAGACTCCTTCGGAGGGAGGAACAAGGAAAAAATAAAAATCAAGGCTTATTCTTCCCAGTGCAGTAAATCAAGAGACAGCAGCCAACTCCTAAAAAATAAAATGTGAGTGAAGCTAAACTATGAACTATTTGCTTTGCTAAGGCCCCCAGTAGGAGCATAGAACCAGGATGAGAGCTGTGGGATGGGAGAAAAAGTTACTACAGAACCAGCAGTCCAGCCAAATTGACAGATAAATTTCCAGGTTCTCTAGAGAATCTCTATAATATTAATATACATGTTTCCAGCCACTGTATAATTTATAATTAAAGCATAGTGACTGAATCGGTGGTTGTGGAAGAAAATGGAGTCACACATGAAGCAAATCATTACTTAGGATTAAAATGTGTATTAGGTGGAAGACTGGAAAAACTAAAGGAAAGTATGCTTAATCGACTTGTTGGGAAAAGAGTAGAAGGCTGATCACAGGGAAGGTAAACTCATCTGAGGGGCTGGTAGAGGTCTTGAACCTTTGGCCCGCAGCATTTAGAAAAAATGAATGAAATAAAATCAGAACTGTTCCCCTGAAACTGATTTATAGAGCATAGAACTTTAGAGTTTGAAAGGGCCTATTCCTTGTAAGAAAATTCCTATGTTAAAAATACTGTTACATTTGTACAACACTTTAAATAAAAAGTATTATATACTTGCTATGTACTGGGACCTGGGGAAACAGAAATAAGACACCTCCCCTGCATTGATGAGACCTGTTAGGAACAATAATGTAATTAAACAATTGCTCTGGTGGTTTGTACCAAGTATGGGGAGAGCACAGAAGGAGTACCTAAGTATGTCTGGAATCAAATACAGCATTTCGGAAGAGGCAGCCCTTGCTGGGACTTGAAAGATGAGTAGAAGTTAGTAGTCTGGCAGGCAGAGAAAGAATAGGTCAAAGCAGAGGGAAGATTATATGAAAAGAAACAGAAAATTAAAAGAGCACAGGATGTTTTATAAAAGCAGTTCAGCATTGCCGGGGACTGAAGTTGGAAGCGATAAGAAATGACTGAATAACCGGAAGCCAAATAGACAAATATAATAGTTTAAATTTTACCCCACAAGAAGTTGAATAATTCTGAAAATTATTAGAACTGACTGTAGGAAAAAGTATGTTGGCAGCTGTATAAATGACAGATTAGAAGAGTCAGGTTATAGGTGGGAGACCAATAGGAAGGCTACTGAAACCACAGTGAGAAATTATCAGAGTCTGATCTAGGGCAATGAGACAAAATAGAAGCCTAAATAGAGGTACAATCCACAGAACTCAGATACTAAATAGATGTGAGGAATACAGGAAAAGAAGAATTAAGTATTACTCGTAATTTTCTGGTTAGGCAACTGGTACTGAGTTAGGGAATGCAGGGGTAGTCCTGGAATGGTGACATCAATTTTAACTATGTAAAAGGCTGAAGAGTTTATGAGTCATCTAGATGTCTACATGGGAAGAATTCACAGATTAAATGAATCCAGAGCTCAGGATACAGACACAGATGCCCTAAAGATACAGATACAGACGATAGTTGAAGCCACAAGTTGGGATGAGATTGCTAGAGAGAATGTATAGGCTGAGAAGAAAAAAAGAGTCAAGGACTAACCCTGGGAAATACTTAGAGAAGCAGGATGAGTAGACTGACAGATAGAAGGCAAACTGGAGAGATAATGGTGTCTATAGTTTAGTTGCCCAGGATGTGAATGCCTTTCCAATTTGGGGGAAATTCCATGATAGGGGGAAGTCAGGCCCTTCTTATTACTACGGAAGCTGAAGAGGAACAGATAGTCCCTTTCTCAGCATCCTGGCATCTAGCTCACAAACACAGCCTAAGTCTAGCCAACAAGGTCCTCCCATTTAGAAATTTAAAAATTGGGGGAATGACACAAAGGTGGAAAATATAATCAGAAATTATTCATGGCACTGCCACAAGTGTCTACTGGTGGCAATGCCAACAGCAACAAGAGTTTGTTGGAGACCAGGCCAGTAGCAATGGCAAAGATCCAGTGAGCAGTGCCAGTGAAAGAGTCCTCAGCCGACTGGTTCTGTGACATGGTCATCACTGTTTTAAATGTGCTTATTTCTGTACATTTTATTTTTAAATTTTTTATTTAGTAATTTTAGAGAAAGGAAGGGAGAGAGAGAGAGAGGAACATTGACTTGTTGTTCCACTTATTTATGCATTCATTGGTTGGTTCTCGTATGTGACCTGACCAGAGTTTGAACGCTCAACCTTGGCATATCAGGACGACACTCTAACCCAACTGAACTACCTGGCCAGGGCCTCTGCTCACTTTCTGACCTTTATTATCCAGCCTTTTTATTAAGCTGTGCACTATCCAATACTTCTCAAAAAAATTATTTTATGCTTAGGTTAATCAAGATTATACAAAGAACCCCAAGTAATATAGAATGAGGAGAGAGCATCGAATAGGGTCAAATGGTAAAGAAAAATCAAGTAAGAGGCCTAAAATGGGCTCACTGAATAGCATGGCTAGGAGATCAGTGGTAATCTGGTAAAATTGTCCACGTGTTATCTCATTCCATCCTTACAACACTTTCTGAGAAAGGCAAAACAGGTACTACATCTTTATTTTTAGAAGAATTATTTAATGAAAAATTTGAGGCTAAAGATTGAGAGGATTGCTTAAGGTCGTACAGTTCTTTTTACTATTCAAGGTTGCCCTCAAGAAAGTTATTTTATAGATGCTCATTAAAGGAGATGTTAAATGTCTATACTAATTCTTATACCAAATGTCAACTAACACAAATGATGACCCCATTGGTTCACAATATAGGACTTTCAGCTTTTCAATAGGTAATATAAAGAGGATCCTAACAAAAGCACTAGGATCCTTGTAGACAACCATCCAGAGACATACCTCAAAGTACAAGAGGTTCCTTGCCACTCATCTTTCTCATAGCTCATTTATTGGTTACTACTTAAAGAATACATCATCAACTATAGGATTCAAGTGGAATAATAAGGAATCTTCTATCCCTGGCCATGAGAACCACTGTGGGAATGAGAGGTTGAGAACTATCAAAAGAAGATGATTATTTCTCAACTTCATTCCTTTGGGATATGTCACAGCCAGGAAGAGAGAAATTGGAAAAACCAGCTTTCACAAGCTGCCAAATCCATGTCCTAGTCCCAGGGGATAATTAGCCAATGAGGTTTTGTGGAACTGATGTAATGCTGGCAGAGGCTAAGTTTTATGGTTGAACATGTAGCCTCTTGATATTTAGCTACAGGGCTAAAAAGGATGACATCCTGAAAAGCCAAGGAACTCATACCCATAACACCACCACTTAGCAATTTGAATCTTAAGTGTAATTTGTAAACTGAACCAATCCATCTTTATTATGAATAGTTTATAAGAGCATTTGTTAAACTACAAATTTTCTAAATCTTATTTTATGTAACTCTTTTGTTAGGAAAAGAAATTTCTAAGCACCTCCAAAGAACAAAGACAGTTCAGAAAGCTTAAAGTAACAAAAGAAATTAGGAGGGAAGTTTTCCAAGGAATAAAGTCTGTTTGTGGTACTTTAATCCTACCACCAGCACACCAAATTTAAAGCTGTCTGACGTCCTTATGAAAAGAATTTTTGAGTACACTAAGCCAAGAGCTTTCAGAAGCACCACATATCTCATAAAAATTGTCCATCTTCACCTTAAAAGTGCTCTGAGATGCAGGAAGTAAGAAATCAGCAGGCAGGGAGAAGTACTCAGACACTAATACTCTTGATTTGAGCTTACATGATTAAGTTTCAAAATGAATGCTTGCCATTTTAATAAAAATAGTTAAGCCACTTGAGTTAAATATGCCATGATGATATCCCAAATCCTGAGTCAAAACTAAGTATATTAAAAAGAAAAAAAAATAATTTCAAATCAATTACCAGAACAGAGGGCTCTCAAATATGTGCTAGCGCCCTACTTGAAATAAGATACAATTTCTGGATCAACCCTGAGCAGAACAGTATCTAGTGACAGGAATACGAATACTCTGTAGGTTTATATATCTTGACCATTTCATGAACACTGAGGACCACCTTTCTCAAAACGAATAAGGGACAGGGAGAGACGGCACACAAAAACATGACCGCTACATCTTTGTAAAGGAACTAGTAGAGTCATCCTTAGCAAGACAGCTTGTACCTGCTGCTTTGTGAGAAACAGTTTGGTCGGAGGATCTGAATACCAAATACTCCAGGAGTGGCTTTCTTCTTCCCAGTCTTTCCAATGTTCCATGCTCACTTCATTCATTCAATAACATACATTTATTTAGCATCTACTAGGTATCAAACTAGATAGATGCTGGATATAAAGTGGTAAAACAAAATGAACAGGAACAGATGTAATACCTGCATTCATAGAGTTTATTTTCTAGTAAGGGAAATACACATTAAAAAGTTTAAAAAACACCCATAAATAAAGTATAATCTCAAAGTGTAAGTGTGTGAAGAAGAGAGAAAAAGAATGAAAATCACTGGAGAGGAGGGGCATTCTCTGAGACCTGAAGGATGAACAGGAATAAATAAAACAGGTAGGAAGTAGGAGGGAAGAAAAATGGTGGATGGAATCTAGAAAGTAAAAGGGCAAAGAACAGGAAGTGACGCTGAAGAGGTAGGCAGGAAAAGAAAAAGTGGGACATGCACTTTGGGACACTCACCTATTAGTCCCTAAGTACAAATACTGACTTCAGGACTAAATATTATCTGAACCAGAATATGATCCCTATGCAGGTGGGGACCACATGTTTTTCTAGATTCTAAAACACCTTTCATGAAACACCTAGCAAATTCTCTGAGTACATCAAAAACATATTTTTTCTTTAAATTCACCCAGACTTTTCTAAAAAAAAAAATTATACTAGCCACCTTAATTAGAAGTAAATATAAATTTAGTAAAATTAAGTCAGTTACCAAAAGCCTAACTCCAAGGTGATGATCAGGATAAAACTAATGAAAGATTTGCAAACATCTCATGCACTGACTTAGCAGAAATAAAATTCGGCTGTTAAGAAGTTCCTGAAAGCTCAGTGCTACAGAGCTCAGAAGAAAAGGGGGAAGGAGGCCAGGACCTTTTTTCTTTCCAGAGCCAGCAAGGACCTTCACATAGAAACTGTTCCTATTTTATAGATACACAGTTTAAATTTACTTTTTAAAAATTTCTTTATTGATTAAGGTATTACATATGTGTCCTCATCCCCCCTTTGCTCCTCCCACCACCCCACTCATGCCCTCACCCCCTTAAATTTACTTCTTATCCACAGAAACTATTTGCTACGTCGGAAAAAATTTCTAATGCACATTTATGGCAAGACACTCAGGAGGTTTTAGTTAGTGTCAAACATATGATGCTGGTTTGGGCATGGGTATAGAGTTAGAAATCTTACTGCCGTGTAACTCAAAACGGCATCCTTTTTGATCATTGTGAACAGGTACAAGAGTCACTGTTAAAACCAGGAAAGCTCTAGTGTTTCTGTTGAGAAATCTGTTGATATTCTAATAGGAGATCCCTTGTAGGTAACTTTCTGTCTCTCTCTGGCAGCCTTTAAGATTCTTACTTTGCCAAAACCGGTTTGGCTCAGTGGATAGAGCGTCGGCCTGCGGACTGAAAGGTCCCGGGTTCGATTCCGGTCAAGGGCATGTACCTTAGTTGCGGGCACATCCTCAGTGGGGGGTGTGCAGGAGGCAGCTGATCGATGTTTCTCTCTCATCGATGTTTCTAGCTCTCTATCCCTCTCCCTTCCTCTGTGTAAAATATCAATAAAATATATTTTTAAAAAAAAAAAGATTCTTACTTTGTCATTGGTGTTCGCCAATTTAATTATGATGTGTCTTGGTGTCGGTCTTTTGGGGTTCAACTTGTTTGGGACTCTATGTACTTCTTGGACTTGCATAGTTTTTTTCTTGCCAATATCAGGGAAGTTTTCTGTCATTATTTCTTCAAACAGGTTTTCTATTCCTTGCTTCTCTTCCTCTCCTTCTGGTATCCCTATTATTCTAATATTGTTTCGTTTTGTGTTGTCCCACAGCTCCCTTAGGCTCTCCTCTTGCTTTTTAAGTCTTCTTTCCAGTTGCTGCTGTGTTTGTGTGTTTTTTCCTACCTTGTCTTCTAATTCGCTGATGCGGTCCTCAGCCTCTTCTATTCTACTGTTTAAGCCTTCTAATGTGTTCTTTATTGCAGCTATGTCGTTCTTCATCTCCTCTTGGTTTCTTTTCATGTTGGTGACATTCTCATTCAGCTCCTTATAGTTCTCATTGAGTTGTGTGTATTTGTCATTGAGTTGTGTGTATTTGTCATCCATCCGTTTAAACATCCTTATAACCATTACTCTGAATTCTTTCTCTGTTAAGCTGCTAGCTTCAATTTCATTTAACTCCCTTTCTGGTGATTCCTCTTTTTCTTTCCTTTGGGAGAAAACCAGGAAAGCTCTAGGCAGAGGTTAGAGCTTGTAGGAAAGCTTTCTAAATAAGATAAATGCAGGGGGAAAAAAAAAAAAAAAGGCCATCTCTATACAGAGAGGAGGTCTAGAACAACAGAATTTAATATAGGTATTCAAAAAGAGCAAAACGTTAGAGGTATTTTTTGTTCTTAACTATTATGTCATAGTGTTCTAAGGGGAAAAATAAGGCTGGGAAGAAAGGGGGGCAAAAAAGACAGGTAGGTCTATGTCTTGAGAGAAGGGGACAAAGGAACTTAGACTAATTGGGTAGCCTGTCAAGGGCTCCTATATAATTACTTGGGGATAACAGGATTTTGAGTTCACATGGAAAGCAATATAATGTAGTGGTAAAGAACATGGAATCTTAGCTCTATCACTTAGCAGGTGTGTAGCATTTCACATATTCCTTATCTACTTTGCACCATCAATTTCATAATCTGTTAAAGGGGATAATAAGCCCTGGCTGGTAGCTCAGTGGTTAGAGTGTTAGCCTGTACACCAAAGGGTTACTGTTTTGATTTCTGGTCAAGGGCAAGTACCTGGGTGTCAGGTTTGATCCAGGCCCAGTAGGGATGCATGGGGGAGGCAACCAATCCATGTGTCACTCTCTCCCTGTCTGTCTCTCTCCCCCTACCCCACCCTCACTCCCTCCCTTCCACTCTCTCTAAATATCAGTGGAAAAAATATCCTCTGGTGAGGATTAACAAAAAAAGCAAAAGGGGATAGAGCATTAACAAAAAAAGGGGGGGGGAGGGGTAGTAAGAAAATTCATTTTGCATCTTTGTTGTAAAGATTAAAAGAGTTAACATAGGGGAGGATCCAAGATGGCGGTGTAGGTAAACACCTAAACTGCTGCCTCGCACAACAATTTCAAAACTACAACAAAAGACAAAACGTCTATCACCCAGAATCTCGGGAAAGCTGGCTGAGTGGAAGTTCTACAACTAGAAGGAAAGAGAAAAGAGCATTGAGACGTGCACAAGCGCTGAAAAGCTGAGGTACGGAGGCGCGCGATCCGGGCTCGCAGCAGGCATTGCTTTTTTCAACCCAAAGGGAGACAAGCCCCCGATTACTCTGAAATCCAGTTTCTGGGGAGACGCGGGGGACCCAAACTCCTACGGGGAGAAGCTGGTCTGTCTGACATCAGGTCGGAAAGTGAGGGTGGCTTGCTTGCAGGGCTGCGCGCAGGAATAATTGTTTACTGCGCTGGGGCCCAGGACGCGGGGACGCGGTTGGAGACACAGAGCCAGCTAACTGGCAGCCATCGCTGTTTGCCACGCCCTAGCCTAGTCACGCCCTGAGACCCCGCCCCGCACAACCTACAAACCCACCCAAGCTACAAGCAGCGGCTTTAGCATATGAATGGCCTGCCCTTTTGCAGCTTAACATAGCAAACTTGCAGCCCGGGTCAGACAGCTCCAAAACCTCCAAACCCCAAGCAAAGAGGAGAAAAGTGTAGTTCCTGCTGTAGCTCCTGCTGGGTGGCCTCAGACAGTAGCTGACCTGCACCCCACTGGAGATCCAGAAGCCAGTGTACCTAGTGGTCACTGTGAGACACCAGATTTCAACTCCTCACATCCATAAGTGACACATTCAAGAGGCAGACTCAGTGAGCACCAAAGCCCCACTGAAACAAGTCCTGCACCATAAGGGTGTCTCCAGTGCAGTTCTTCCATTATAGACACAGCGGGTCCTCACAGCCAATTGGCCTGGAGGTCAATTCCTCCCAGTGTACCAACAGCAATCAAGGCTTAACTACACCAAGACTTTGCACTCAGCCCACAACGGGGTGTACTAAGAGCGTCCACCTCAGGTGATTGGGGAGGCTGAGCTACTGGCCCCTATAGGTCACCTACCACACAAAGCCACTCCATCAACACAGGGAAGCTGCCAAAATGCGGAGACAAAGAAACATGTCACGAATGAAAGAAATGGAGGAAAGCAAACTACTGGACGACATAGAGTTCAGAACCACATTTATAAGGTTACTCAAGAATCTTCTAAAAACCTCTGAGGAACTTAGTGAGACCTTTAAGGATCTTAATGAGAATGCCAAAAAAATGGAAAAGGACCAGTTAGAAATTAAGCATACACTGTCTGAAATAAAGAATATACAGAAACTCAACTGTAGATCAACGTATCCCAAGAATCAAACCAAAGATCTGAAATATGAGGAAACAAAAAACACCCAACCAGAAAAACAAAAAGAAAAAAAGAATCCAAAAATATGAAGACAGTGTAAGGAGCCTCTGGGACAACTTTAAGCGTACCAACATCCGAATTTTTGGGGTGCCAGAAGAAGAGAGAGACCAAAATATTGAAAACCTATTACAGGAAACAATGACAGAAAACTTTCCCTGCCTGGCGAAAGAAATAGACTTACAAGTTCAGGAAGCGCACAGAACCCCATACAAGAGGAATCCAAAGAGGACCACACAAAGACACATCATAATTAAAATGCCAAGGGCAAAAGACAAAGAAAGAATCTTGAAAGCAGCAAGAAAAAAACGGTTAGTTACTACAAGGGAGTACCCATACGATTGTCAGCTGATTTCTCAACAGAAACTATGCAGGCCAGAAGGGAGTGGCAAGAAATATTCAAAGTGATGAACAGCAAGAACCTACAACCAAGTTTACCCAGCAAAGCTATCATTCAGAATTGAAGGTCAGATAAAGAGCTTCACAGACAAGAAAAAGCTAAAGGAGTTCATCACCACCAAACCAGGATTACATGAAATGCTGAAGGGTATTCTTTAAGAAGAGGAAGAAGAAGAAAAAGGTAAAGATAAAAATTATGAACAACAAAATGACATCAAATACATACCTACCAACAAGTGAATCTAAAAATCAAGTGAATAAAAAATCTGAAGAACAGAATGGAATGGTGAATATAACAGAATCAGGGACATAGAAAGGGAGTGGAATGACAATTCTCAGGGGGAAGGGGGTGTGAGGGGTACGGGAAGAGATTGGACAAAAATCTTACACCTATGGATGAAGACAGTGGCGGGGGGTAAGGGCATGGGGTGGGGTGGGGAATCAGGTGGAGGGGAGCTATGGAGGAAAAAAAAGAGGAACGCCTGTAATAATCTGAACAATAAAGACTTATTAAGAAAATACTTATATATTCAGTTTGGCAATTTGCATATGAATAAAACAATATTTTATAAAATATACCTACATTATACAAAATTAAGAGTATATAAAAATTCACCCCATGTTCTCTATTTCTAATCCCACAAATTTTAAGAGGGCAGAAGTTATTGCTAATGATTATAGCTCAAAGATATCTGCTATATACTTGAATCAATTAAGATTGCAGACTTTAGGAAATAAAAACCACTTCATTTGACATGATGAAAGTGATTATCTTTAAAAGCTTCTACAGTTTTAGAAATGGAAATAAACTATAAAGGAAACTATTTCAAATTTCCACCATTCTACAGAGGCTGTTTTTAAAAAATAGGAAATATAATCTACAGGTGATCAAGTCTTGTTTAATAGTCTCTAAAATTTTCCAAGACTGATGGTTCTTAATCTAGGGGCACATCAGAATCATCTAGGGCAGTGGTCGGCAAACTGCAGCTCACAAGCCATATGCAGCTCGCAAGCCGCCATTTGCCACTCTATTGACTAATGAGTTTGCCGACCACTGATCTAGGGAACGTAAGGGTTAAACAAAGAAAAAGATCCAATGCAGTTATACCAAAATTTCTCAGGATGGGATGTTCCCAAGGTGATCCTAAATATTCAACTAGGGTGGAGATCCACTAACTTTTTTCATTATGGCCTCTTTAGTTACAAGTTAGAAAATGAATAAAGGACCAAGTATACAAACTTGGTGTTGTTGGGGGAGTGGAGGGGAAAGGGAGAGATCCGTAATGGAAAGAATGAGAACACCATTCCCACAAATCTCTCTCTGCCTTTAATAAACAATTTAAAGCTATTTTATAACAGCCATTTGAAAATAACTATTACTCATAATCTGTGTGATCTAATAAATAAAAGTATTGCAAGTGTAAAAAAATAATAAATAAATAAAAAAAAAAGAGTTAACATATGTAAGAAGTTTGGGACACTCTCTGGCATATGGTAAATCCTATTTAAGTGTTAGCTACTATTTTATTTTAAATACTAGGGGCCCAGTGCACGAATTTGTGCACCTTGAAAGGAACTGTGGGTCGCTAGGCTGCGGATAGGCACAGGGGCGGGTCTCGGCCCATCCTCCATGCCCCTGCCTGGCCCCTCTCACCATGGCCCCCGGTTCCATCTGCCAGCAGCCCTGATCCTGCCACTGCTCCTACGCACTGATGGCGCCAGCCCCGCTCGCACCCGCTAATGGTGCGGAGCAATTGGGGCCAGCACTAGCAGTGGGTGCGAGCGGGGCAGGTGCTGTCAGTGGGTGCAAGAGGTGGCTGCTGCCCCGATCACCCCTCAGGGATGATCAGGGCTGGCAGCCACCGCTCACACCCGCTGATGGCACCGAGTGATCGGGACCAGTGCCGGGCACCAGCAGCAGGTGCAAGCGGCGGCTCTGGTGCTGTCAGTGGTGTGAGTGCCAGGCAGGACTGCAGTGCGCGGGAGCAAAGAATTTTCAGTAACCACCAGAGGCTTGGCCAGATGACAGTGACCAGTGCCCCTCCTTGGTTGGCACCCCACTCACCTGCTCCACTATCCCACCGCAGTTGATGCCCGCCATGTTCCACACACACCCCGTGGTGGTCAGCGCACGTCATAGCAACCAGTTGTTCCGCTGTTTGGTCTATTTGCATATTAGCCTTTTATTGTATAGGTTATATTTATATTTTGCTATAATTCTTACAAAACCCACTTAAAATTCCATAATCTAGGAATGTGTCTGTTGTGTTTGGCGTTTACATTTTTTTGCACTTTCCTATTTGGTTTCTACTAGTTTTTAACAGTTTGTTTTTGAAATATAAGGCTGCCTCAGCTATGCTTAAGGAAAATAATAAATTATTTGTCCACCTGTGGAGATTTTAAGTGGGAAATACTCAAACCCCTGGTTTGGGGCATGATCAGGCCCCAAAAATGAGTGAGGGCAGGGGAAGAAAACCTCAGGGAGAAAGTTAAGGAGCCACCTACAGAGTTAGTATTTCTAACCTGGCGATCATCTTCCAGAACTGTTCTCAAACCTGGGAGGGTTTTGTGTAATTATAGCACATTTCCTGGCAAGGTATCAGGGTTGGGAGACAGAGGTGATGTAGGTGGAACAGAAGTTCACACACTTGGTGTGTTTTCTTAGTTTTGTTTGTTAGCATTACCTAGCTGTGCTACCTCCTTTTCATCGTTTGCTTACTCCCTTGAAGAGTCACTTTAACTCCAACCTCCTAGAGCCCAAAGTAGCTCCAGGTACTCCACAGTGGAGGTGAAAGGCAATCAGCCTGATTTTTAATACCCAATGAAACCTTATTCTGTTGTACATAAAAGGAAAAAAGCAAAAGCCAATAGAATGTTCCACAAGTTTAAAAATATTTAGAACAATTACACCCACTCACAGATTTGGAAAAAGCACAGCAACAGAATTATGCTAATTCAAAAGTGTAAGGGCACAGTCTGACTAAAACTGATTAATCTAATTTCACTTTGTAAAGTGACTAGATGGAAAAAGGAGATAGAAATTAGCAATGTAAGTCAGAATCCCTAAATTAGTATGTATTACAGCTGTTAGCCTATATTAATAAAACAGTTTTAACCTAAAGGTCACTTTAAGCTTACAAAAATTAGAGATAATTTTTATAAAATTTAAAATCAATTTTATTGAAGTTTAATTTTGATATAATAAACCTTGCCCATTTAAAGCATACAGTTCAATGTGTTTTGACAAATGTATACACCTACCATAACCACTATGACAATTAAGATATACACTGAGTGGCCAGATTATTATGATCTCTGAACGCATAATAATCTGGTCACTCAGTGTATATCCTATATAATAAAAGGCTAATATGCAAATTGTCCCCTTGACCAGGAGTTCGACCAGCAGGCAGACTGGCCAACTGCCCATGTCCCCTCCCACTGGCCAGGCTGGCCGGACCCACCCATGCATGAATTCATGCACTGGGCCTCTAATATATATCCTATCTAATAAAAGAGTAATATGCAAATTGACCGTACCTCCACTACATCCACAAGCCACACCCACCAGCCAATCAGGAGCGAGTATGCAAATTAACTCAACCAAGATGGCTGCAGCCACTGAGAGAGCAGGAGGCTTGGGTTGCCCCCAGCAATGGAAGAAGCCAAGCTTTCCGCCTGCCCTGGCGGGCCCAGGCCTCCCCTCAAGGCTACAAAGTTTCAACTATAGAAGATAAATAAATCCCAACAAAAATGGCAGCAGCCACGGAGCTAGAGAGAGCAGGAGGCTTGGGTTGCCCTCGGCAATGGAGGAAGCCAAGCTTTCCGCCTGCCCTGGCGGGCCCAGGCCTCCACTCAAGGCTACAAAGTTTCAATTATAGAAGATAAATAAATCCCAGATACCAGGGCCTCCGCTTGGGTCGCCGGGGGGCGTGGCCGGCCTGCAAACCACCGTAGGTCCCTCGCCCAGGCCACCCCAGGCCCCAAGGGAACCCCCACCCTGATCCGGGACACCCTTCAGGGCAAACCAGCCAGCCCCTACCCGTGCACCAGGCCTCTATCCTATCTAATCCCATCTTTAAAAAAATGCAAATTGACCATCACTCCAAAACACAAGATGGCTGCCCCCATGTGGTCAAAAATGACTGCCCCCATGTGGACACAAGATGGCCAGCAGGGCAGGGGAGTTGGGAGGGACCAGGTCTGCAAGGGAGGGCAGTTGTGGGCAATCAGGCCAACAGGGGAGGGAAGTTGGGAGGGACCAGGCCTGCAAGGGAGGCCAGCTGGGGGCTATCAAGCCTGCAGGGGAGGGCAGTTAGGGGTGACCAGGCTGGCAGAGGAGGGAAGTTGGGGACGACCGGGCCTGCAGGGAAGGGCAGTTAGGGGTGACCAGGCCTACAGGGGAGGGCAGTTAGGGGCAAACAGGCTGGCAGGGGAGTGGTTAGGGGGTGATCAGGCTGGCAGGCAGAAGCGGTTAGGGGCAATAAGGAAGGCAGGCAGGCGAGCAGTTGGGAGCCAGCAGTCCTGGATTGTGAGAGGGATGTCCGACAGCCTGGTTTGTTTACCCATTCATGGTCTAAACCACATTTTGTTTATCCATTCATGGTCTTAGGTGACCCTGCTAGCGGTTCTCAACCTGTGGGTCGTGACCCACAAATTGAGAACCGCTGCTGTAGAGCCTAAGACCATCGGAAAACACAGATATTTACATTACGATTCATTAACAGTAGCAAAATTACAGTTATGAAGTAGCAACAAAAATAATTTTATGGTTGGTGGTCACCACAACATGAGGAACTGTATTAAAGGGTGGCGGCATTAGAAAGGTTGAGAACCACTGCTCTAGAGGAACCTGCATTTTTTCTCATACAATTTTTTTTTAAAATATATTTTATTGATATTTTACAGAGAGGAAGGGAGAGGGATAGAGAGTTAGAAACATCGATGAGACAGAAACATCGATCAGCTGCCTCCTGCACACCCCCCACCAGGGATGTGCCTGCAACCAAGGCACGCGCCCTTGACCGGAATCGAACCCGGGACCCTTCAGTCCCCAGGCTGACGCTCTATCCACTGAGCCAAACCGGTCCCGGCTCATACAATTTTTTTTATTGAGATATTCACATACCATTTAATTCAGTCACTCAAAATAAAATATATAATTCAGTAGTTGTAAGTATATTCCCAAAGTTGTGCAACTACCGCCATTATCTAATTCCAGAATATTTTCATTACCTCCAAATGAAACTCATATCCATTGGCAGTCACTCCCCATCCCATCCTGTCACAAGGCCCTGCACCACTAATCTACTTTGTCTCTATGAATTTGCCTATTCTGGACATTTCATATAAATTGAATTGTACAATATGTGCTTATCTTCATTCACATAGCATGTTTTCCAGGTTCATTCATTTTACAGAATATATAAGTACATCATTCCTTTTTATGGCCGAATACTATTCCATTGTAAGGAAATATCACATTTTGTTTATCCATTCATCAGCTGATAGACATTTGGGTTGTTCCAACTTTTGGCTAATGCTGCTATAAATATTCATGTAAAAGATTTTGTGTGGGCAAATTTTTTCAATTTTCTTAGGTCTATACCTTGGAGAATTGCTGCGTCGTATGGAACTCTGTTTAGATTTTTAAAAAGGTGCCAAACTGTCTTCATTTTTTAATTAAACTTATTATTTTGAGATACTTATAGATTAACATGCAGTTTTAAGAAATAATACAGTGAGATCCCATCTCATGTATCCTTTACCCAGTTCCCCACAATTATAACATCGTGCAAAACTATAGTGCAACATTACAACCAGGATATTATGGATATTGATAGAGTCAAAATACAGAACATTTCCAACACTACCAGGATCCCTCATGTTGATCTTTTATAGCCACATCTGCCCTAGCCCCTGACAATCATCAATCTGTTCTCCATATCTATAATTTTGTCATTTTAATCATTTGATAATGTTACTAGAGGACCGGTGCACGAAATTCATGCATGGAGGGGGGTTCCGCAGCCTGGCCTGCACCCTCTCCAATCTGGGACCCCTCGGGGGATGTACCGTAGGAATTGGGCCTAAACCGGCAGTCAGACATTCCTCTCGCAATCTGGGACGACTGGCTCCTAACCACTCGCCTGCCTGCCTGCCTGATCGCCCCTAACCCCTCTGCCTGCCAGCCTGATAGCCCCTACCTTGCCCCCCTGCCAGCCTGATCACCCCTACCTTGCCCCCCTTCTGGCCTGATCGCTCCTACCTTGCCCCCCCCCCCCCGCTGGCCTGATTGCCCCTAACCTCTCTGCCTGCCTGCCTGATCTTACCCCCAACTGCCCTCCCCTGCCAGCCTGATCTTACCCCCAACTGCCCTCCCCTGCAGGCCTGATCTCGCCCCCAACTGCCCTCCCCTGCTGGCCTGATCACCCCTAACTGCCTCTGCTTCAGCCCCCACCACCATGGCTTTGTCCAGAAGGAAGTCGGACGTCTGGAAGATGGCCAGTCGACCGGGTCTAATTAGCATATTACCCTTTTATTAGTATAGATATGAATGAATCATATAGTATGTAATCTTTTGGGATTGGCTTTTTCACTCAGCATAATTCTCTGGAGACTCGCCCAGGGTATTTTATGTATCAACTAGAGGCCCAGCGCACAAAATCGTGCATGAATAGAGTCCCTAGGCCTAGCCCGCGATTTGTGCCACGTCCGATGCTCTGTGACGCCCTGCACTGCCCCACGACGCTCACCGCCCTGCGAAGCTCCGCAATGCTCTCCGCCGCTGCTCCGCGATGCTCCCTGCCACCACCCTGTGACTGCTCTGTGACGCTCCGTGACACTTGCCACTGCTGCCCCACGATGTTCCACGAAGCTCCTCGCCCCACGACGCTCTGTGACGCTCTCCACAGCTGCCCCACGACGCTCCCGGCCACCTCCCCATGATGCTCTGTGAAGCTCCTTGCCCCGTGACACTCCATGACACTCAACACTGCCAACCTGCGATGCTCGCCACCACTCGCCATTGGATGCTCACTGCCGCTCAATAGTCCCCAGTCCTGTCCCGCCGCCACTCCCCCTCCCCCCGTTCACCGTGGTTCCCCATTCGTTTGCCATACTGCGATCAGAGCCTGCGGGGCAGGGGGAGAAGGGACCGAGAGGTGGTCAATGCACCTCATGGCGACTCGTCTAACGGTCGTTCCGGTTGTTACGCTTATGGTCTGGCCTTTTATTATATAGGATAGTATGATCCTTTTTAAAATTTCTTAATTGCTGAATAACATTCCTAAGAACATTATATAAATGGACATTCAATGTGCACTCACTTGAGGCTGGCTTCTTACATTCAGCATAATGTTGTTGAAATTCATCTTTTTAAATGAATCAATATTTTGTTAATTTTTATTGCTAGTAATTTTCTGCTTTCTGGTTGTACCACAATTTATCAATTCACCTGTTGATAGTTTGGGGTCATTAAAAATAAAGCTCCCCTATGAAGCTTCATGTACAAATGAATCCATGTTCCATTTCTCTTAGGTAAAGACCTAGGAAGAGAATTGTTAGAACTATGTGGGAAATATGTTTAACTTTTTTTCTTTATTCTCTTTTTTAATTTAAATTCTTTGTTGTTTCAAGTCTCCTTCCCCCCTCCCCCCATTGACCTCTCCCCAGCCATTCCCACCCCCCAGAACATGCCCTCACCCCACTATGTCTGTGTCCATTGGTTATGCTCATATGCATGCATACAAGTCCTTTGGTTAATCTCTTACCCCTTCCCCTCCCCTGACTTCCTTCTTAGGTTGGACCATCTGTTCGATGACTATGACTCTGGCTCTATTTTTGTTCATTTGTTTATGTTATTCATTATATTCCACAATTGAGTGAGATCATGTGATATTTATCTTTTCCCGACTGGCTTATTTCGCTTAGCATAATGCTCTCCAGGTCCATCCATGCTGTTGCAAATGATAAGAGTTCCTTCTTTTTTACTGCAATGTTGTATTTCATTGTGTAGATATACTACCATTTTTTTAATCCACTCATCTGCTGATGGTCATTTAGGCTGTTTCCAAATCTTAGCTATTGTAAATTGTGCTGCTATGAACACAGAGGTGCAGATATCCTTTCTGACTGGTGTTTCTGATTTCTTGGGCTATATTGCTAAAAGTGGGATTACTAGGTCAAATGGGAGTTCCATTTTTAATTTTTTGATGAAACTCCCTACTGTTTTCCACAGTGGCTGAACCTCGACAGCACTTGTTATTTGTTGATATGTTGATGATAGTCATTCTGACAGGTGTGAGATGGTACCTCATTGTCGTTTTGATTTGCATCTCTCAGATGATTAGTGACTTTGAGCATGTTTTCATAGGTCTCTTGGCATTCTGTATGTCCTCTTTCAAAAAGTGTCTATATAGGTCCATTGCCTAATTTTTAATTGGATTGTTTGCCTTCCTTTTGTTAAGTTGTATGAGTTCCCTGCAAATTTTGGAGATTAAACCCTTATCGGAAATAACATTGGTAAATATGTTCTCCCATGCAGTGGGCTTTCTTGTTCATTTGTTGATGGCTTTTTTTGCTATGCAGAAGCTTTTTATTTTGATGTAGTCCCAGGAGCTGTATCAGTAAAGATATTGCTACAACATATGTCTGATATTTTGCTGCCTATGGATTCTTCTAAGACTTTTATGATTTCCCGTCTTATGTTTAATAAGTCCTTTATCCATTTTGAGCTTATTTTTGTGTATGATGTAAGGTGGTGGTCTAGTTTCATTTTTTGCATGTATATGTCCAATTTTCCCAACACCATTTATTGAATATGTTTAACTTTTTAAGAAATAACAAATTGCTTTTCAAAATGATAGTATGAGAGTTTTGTATGTATTATAGATACAACCCCTTTTTCAGATACATGTGAATATTTTTTATATATTATAGATACAACCCCTTTGTCAGATACATGTGAATATTTTTTTCCACTCTATGGCTTGTCTTTTTATTTTCAGCAACGTACAAAGAGGAAACAATGTGTTTAAACTTCATAAAGCCCAATTTAAGAATTTTTCTTTTATAGTTCATGCTCTTTGTGTCCTTTAGATTTTGCATTTAGGTCTGTGAACCATTTCAAGGTAATTTTTATGTATGGTATGAAATAAGGATCAATGGATTTTTGTTTTGATTCATTGTTTTTGGAGTTTGGGGGGACAGAGGCAGCTAGTTCTTTCAGCATTCTTTGTTGAAAAGGTTTCCTTCCCCGATGTATCAACTTTTATTTAAACAAAGAAAAGAAAAATAAAATAACACTACTTCTCAATACTCAAAACCACTGCTATTCCCTCCTTAGACAGCATAGGCCTGAACAGCTAGGTCTGTACCTTCCCCCCTTAGACAGCATAGGCCTGAACAGCAAGCTCCAATGGTTCAGAGAAGAAGCAGCCTAACTTCTAGACAACAAGTAAATGTTTTCTTCTGAAGCTATTACCTATTCTTTCTTCCAAAAGCCAAGAAAACTTACCCTAAAAAGATGTCAAACTGTGAACATTTATCACATGGTGAATACTGTACTAAGAGCAAGTTTCCTTTTTTTTGTTTCCTATTTTATCCCATGTTTCCATAGTAATTAGACATCATATAATCTTTCCAACCATTGTAGTTCTATCTTCTGATTTTTATCATTTTGAACAGTGCTTACTACTCAGGAAATACATCACTACATCATCATTTCACCTGTTCACCTCAACAAAAAAAAGGTCAATAAAATATCTGCTGGAACAATACTTGTCAACTTTAACATGCACCTGAGGATCTTGTTAAAGAGAAGATTCTGAATGCACGCCTAAGGTGGAGCCTGAGACAGTGAGTGCTCCCAAGTGATACAGATGCTGCTAGTCCTTGAAACACAATATGAGTAAGTAGCAAGGTGTTAGAATACCGAGTTCATAGTATCTATTTGGAGAACCTAATTAATATTAATACTACAAGTTTTCAATACTCTATACAGCCAAATATTTTATAAATTAGTTTTATGGCACTGATTTGAGGAATATAAACTCATTGATTCTCAAGAGAACATACTAAATATAACAACTCAGAAAGTCAAGGTCAATTTAGTTTTGTTATTGTTAATATTTTTTGCATTGATTTTTAGAGCGAGTAGAAGGAGGGGAGTAAGAAGGGAAGAGGGGGTTGGGGGGAGAAAAAGAGAAATAGCAATGTGAGTGAGACACATCAATTGGTAGCCTCCCACACATGCCCTGACCAGGGCGGGGGGATGAAAGGAACCTGCAATCCAGGTATGTGCCCTTGACCAGGAATCAAACCAATGACCCTTTGGTGCTCGGGCTGACTGACGTTCTACCACTGAGCTATACCAGCCAGGGCTAATTAACACTGTAATGCTTGAACTAAGTGCTCTAGGTCCTACTTATAAAGCAAAGATGAGGCAATATGAGTTATGGCTTTCTGATAAAGAGTAGATGGGTTGTTACAAGGATTTTCAACCTACCCTCAGGTCAAAGAACAAAATATATTACAGAAATTTACTTTCAAATAATTTTTAAAAATTTATACTAACACCACTCTTTATGCCTAAGAGATCTCAAATTATTCTAACCCATCAGAACCAAAAAAATAATTTAGTGTGTTTTTACTTTATAAAAACATCTGAAAGGCTCAGCAAATTGAGAGTAAGTTAGTGTGCATAGGAAGGATCTACAGCTCTGCCAAGAACATGGCCTAATACAAACACTGCAAAGATAAATTTCAATAAATCTTACAAAATAGAAACAAAGGGAAAAATGAAAAAGGGATTTATACAAACTAGACTGCTAGAAGGAACAGCTCAATGGGAGGAAGTGCCTCTTTATCACATCCTTTGGTCAGTGGAGCGCTTTGACTACAGATGTCCCAAACCAACAGTTCTAGCTCCTAATCCAACATACTATGTTTTCAGCCATTTTCTCGCTCTTTTATCCATACCTACAACACACACACATACTCGTGCGCACGCACGTGTTCTCTCTCTCGCTCGCCTATTACAATACTAGAGGCCCAGTGCATGAAAATTCATGCACTGGAGGGGGGCGTACCTCAGCCTGGCCTGTCCCCACTCACAGTCCAGGAACCCTCAGGGGCAGGAAGCGACCCAGTAATCAGGGGAAGGCATCACACCTCTGCTGCTGCCACTGCTGGCAGCACAAGCCTCAGCCAGCCCTGGTTACCTGAGCCTCGGGTTGACCTGGGCAGCTGGGCAGCCACCATTCAAGGCCGAGGCTTGCCTGCACCTCGGGCTGGCCCTGGATGGCTGGGGGGCTGAGGGGATTGGGGGACTCTGGAGGCAGGCAGGGCTGAGAAAACTGGGCGCCACCATCTGTGGCTGTGGGTGCCGCCATCTTTGAGGGTGTGACAGTTAATTAGCATATTCCCTCCTTAATGGCTGTGGGCACCTTTATGATGGCGTGAGGGTCAATTAGCATATTCCCTCTTTATTAGATAGGATTACTGTTTTGCAGATGAAATAACAGGTACAGAGAGGTTAAGTAATTTACCCAATGTTACCAAGGTCACACAGTTAATTAGTGGCAGAGCTAAGAAACCTGGACTCCAAAGTTCATGCTCTTAAACACTATCCCTACTCTTCTCAAATTTTTTAGTGTCAGGAATCCTTTACCCTCCTATAGTTATTGAGAACTTCAAAAAGCTAATGTATAACACACTTGTTTATGTGGGTTATACATATCAATGCTTTTCATGTAAGAAATTAAAAAATAAAAATGAAAAACATTTAAAAGATTTACTCTTCTTTTAAAACTAGCAACAAACCCACTACATGTTAACAGATTTTTATGAAAAATACTATTATTTTCCAAAATGAAAAGACAACAGGGAAAAGAGTGGCACTCTTTTATCATTTTTGCTAATCTCGTGTACAATTTACTAAAAGACAGCTGTATTTTCACATGATACTGTACTCAATTTGTTGGGATACTGAACATCATGTACCTCTAGAAAAATACATTGTGCACTCATAAGAGAACAATTGGAAAAAAGACAAATAAAATTTTAGTATAAATATATGAAGTTTTAATCTTGCACCCACTTAAAAGGACACCCAGCGAGGTCCCCAGACCACATTTTGAGAACTACTACACTAGTTAGTGTAATGCATGTGATACAAAATCAAAATGCATAGTCTCAGGAACATACATGCCTAAAACATATTCCACATTTTTTAGTAAATCATTTATTCAAGAATTACTATTAAGCGCATATTATGTGCCAGGTACCCTTACAGGCATTGGAAACAGCAGAAAACGAGAGAGAAACCCCCTACTTTGATGTATTTATATTCTAGTCGGGAGAGAGCAGTAATCAATAAACAAACAAATAAATCACACATTCTGTCAGGTAACTAGCATGAAGAAAAATAAAAGCAGGATTGAAAAATACAGGGTGGTGCCAAAATCGGTTTGGCTCAGTGGATAGAGCGTCGGCCTGTGGACTGAAGGGTCCCAGGTTCGATTCCGGTCAAGGGCATGTACCTTGGTTGCGGGCACATCCCCAGTGGGAGGTGTGCAGGAGGCAGCTGATCAATGTTTCTCTCTCATCGATGTTTCTAGCTCTCTATCTCTCTCTCTTCCTCTCTGTAAAATATCAATAAAATATATTTAAAAAAAAAAAAAAAAAAGAAAAATACAGGGTGGGTCAGGGAAGGCCTAACAGAGAAAGTGGCATTTGAACAAAGATCTGAAGAAGGTGAGGGAGCAAGCCATGAGGCTACCAGCAAAAAGTGCTCTAAGTAAAAGAAACAGCAAGTACACAGCCCTGATCAGAAGCATTCCCTAAGGGGTACAGGGGACAGCAGAGAGGCCACCAGGCTAGGGCAGAATAAACAAGGAAGAGGAGGAGATGCAGGCAGAGTTATAGGAGTGGGGGCAGATCACATAGAACCCTGTAGGCACTGTAAGGACTTGAGCTTTTCCTGTGAATGAGAACCACTGGCAGGTTCTGAGTGAGAAAGGATATGATCTGACTTTCATTTTAAATGAACATAAGTCAGTAGTGACTGCCATGAGATGAAGGATGCCCAAGACCCCTGACACCGTGAGCTCAGCCAGATACTGCCCTTTAGTTTGTTGAGAGCAAGACAGAGAAAATTGGTTTTTGTTGTTGATGGGGGGTTTTTTAGTATTTTTTCCTTGTTATTCTACAGAAAATCCTTTAAAAAATAATGTATGTGGCAATCATAAAAATGAAGCTCAAAAAAAAAACAACACACACCCACAAAACTAGGAGACTCATCTTTATTTAATTTGGCACTGTTCTAATAAAGCTAAAAAACTGTGGTTCATGGTCTTGACAGCTTGCCTTATCCAAAAGGAAACAAGAGGGAGGAAAAAAAGATAGAGACAGACAGACGAATTCAGATTCCTTTGATCTGGGTCCTAACTCTTAAGGGGATCCCAGATAAATCAATGAGTCAGAGAAAGGGGAGTAAGATGTAATCCAGAACACTGATGACAACAGCTGTCTGTCTGCCTACCTGTCTTCTGAGATCATCATCAAAGTATGAGATCATCACCCAGGCCAGAGAACACAGGGCAAGATGGAGGTCCACCACAGAACTATGGGGCCTGTAGCATCTGACTCGTGTTCTTAAGGGCAGGAAGTGGACACCCAGGCACTGTTCATTTGTTTTTTTTAACATGTTTTTATTGATTTTAGAGATGGAGGGAGGGAGGGGGGAGAGGGAAAGAGAGAGAGGGGGGCAGAGAGAGAGAGAGAGAGAAACATCAATGATAACAGAGAATCATTGATTAGCCACCTCCTGCATACCCACACTGGGGATTGTGCCCCAAATGGGAATCGAACCATGACCTCCTAGTTCATGGGTCAACGCTCAACCAAAACAGGGGGAGGGGGGATTAACCAAAGAACTTATGTGAATATATGTATAATCCATGGACACAGACAATAGTGTGGTGAAGGCCTGGGGAGGGGGGTCAGGGTAGAGGGGGTCAATAGGAAAAAAAGAGGACATGTGTAATACTTTCAATAAAGATTAAAAAAAATTTTTAAAGCAAACAAAACTGTTTCTAAGGGATAAATCAAAGAGAGCACTTAGAGATTTCAGTGTATATTGTACTCTTTCTTAGGTTATATAATGTGTCCATGGGTTCACACACTGTGTATATTGTTGGACTCTATTCTTTCGCATTTACAGGGTGTTCCATAATCATCATAAACTTAAAAGAGAACTCAATTGATTTGTGGGACAAAAATTCTTTTCTATGCCAATCCCATGAGGTAGTCACTGTTACTAGTTACTTCCAGAGATATCCTATACATAGATAAGCATGGGGTTGGAGGGTAGGGTGTGGGTAGTGTGTGTGTCTGGGTGCAGTGCATGAGAGTGGGTGGATGTGTGGTTTAACTACTTTAAAATGTGCACAAAAGAGACAGAAAGAACAAACTGACTCCCTGACTGTGCCCCATCCAGATCAGGTGTATGTCAGGGACCAAAGCATACCTAGGGAACTGCTTCAATACTTTTCTCTACAAGGGAACTCTGTCTCACTACCAGAGTTATCCTATATAATAAAAGGCTAATATGCAAATTGACCGAATGGTGGAACAACCAGTAACTATGACACACACTGATCACCAGGGGGCAGATGCTCAACGCAGGAGCTGCCCCCTGGTGGTCAGTGCGCTCCCACAGGGGGAGCACCACTCAGCCAGAAGCTGGCTCATGGCTGGCGAGCGCAGCAGCAGTGGCTGACAAGTGCAGCAGCGGTGGCCGAAGCCTCTTCCACCTCCGAGGCAGCGCTAAGGAGCAGCAGCGGCCAGGCTTCTGGCTGAGCGGTGCTCCCACAGGGGGAGTGCCGCTTAGCCAGAAGCCCGGCTCATGGCTGGTGAGCGCAGCAGCGGTGGCAGGAGCCTCTCCTGCCTACCCGGCAGCGCTAAGGACCCCTCAGGGGGTCCCAGACTGCGAGAGGGTGCAGGTCAGGCTGAGGGACACCCCCCCCCTTCACTCTCCCCAGTACACAAATGTCATGTACCAGGACTCTAGTAAATTAGTAAGACTGCACTGGCTGAATGCTGGGATAAGGCCTGCCTGGTCAAAGCCTTACATATTTGCTGAGAAGAGCTGAACCCCAGAATTTCTCTGTTCTAAAATACATGAGACATAGTACTGTGTCCCAATATTTCCTTAATGTTAGCTTCAGAAATCCCAAATATCCATCTAAGATCATCAGTTTTCCAATCACAAGGATCTAGATAGGTTTCGAAAATGGTAATAGATGCTTTAATCCTGTAACTGTGGCTTGATCAGAACACTTAGATTTAGCAGTGTGCCCTGTCTTCATAGGAAGACAGACAGAGCACACTGCACATCCTGAGTGTAGAAGAATCTCAATTTTGGAAGTCCTGCTTTCAATAGTGCGTGCTTTGGACAAGGATTGGCTAAGATACAGGATGGTGGTTAGAAATGGATTTATTTCTTAATGCAAAAACAGATCCCAAAACACTTCAATAAATTCCTGATTTAAAAAGGCTTATGCCTATTAGGGGAAGTATGCCGAACCATTTTCATTCATTTAAAAAAAATTTTTTCTGAGGGTCTATATGTGCCAGTGTCAGGAGCCAGTATACAGATTAACATATTGCCTTTGAGAAGTCAATAGTTTAACTAAGGAGGCAGGTATAAAATGATAGTCTACATTGTAAAGGTGGTACTAGGGAACAAATAGGAGGAAGGGTTGACTATTGAGAGAGGTTTCACAGAAAGGCAGTATCTGAACTGGATCTCAAACGGTCAGTAAGAGACCACCACCAGCAAGCAAGATGGAAGACTTTCCGTGCAAATATGCCTCACCAAAATCCCCAAGCTCCAAATACTAAATGAAAACTGTCAGTAAGTACACAATGAACCCTGGAACTTTGCTATATAATATTCAGTATCCTAAAGTTTAATGTAGGGTTAAAACTTTTGCATCTTGAATTTTGTCTTAAAGAGGTTTAACTACTTTAAAATCTTATTAAACCGTAGTTTCACCTACAAAGCATATATTAATGGAGGTCCCAAATATTTTACTGCTAGAAAACCTATGGCTCACACAGTCTAAATGTCGACTTAAAAAAATAAAAGTTGGCTTTTGGTTTATTAAGGCTTCATAACAGATGCTTTTTCACTTTCCATCATAAATATAACTGTCAGATTACTATTATATTTCATAACTTCTTCTGAAGGGTAGAGCTTCAGAAGAAAACAGTAACAATTTCACAAAACCAACACTATTAAAATTTTTGAACATTTAGGAATCACAACTATTATAGAAATAGGTTTCCTATTACTCCTTCCTATACCGTTTCTCTCTTACACACACAGGCAAAAGAAAGAGGTCCACATACATGCTGTTCTCTGCAGACCTTTCATTCTACCTGTTTCCAACACCCTTGTCAATTTCATCTATACTTGTCTTTCATACTATTATCCTTTGAAAGATTTATGAAGTAGTTAGTTGGTCCAACAGATGGGTGGCTAGCTCTGCCCAACATATGTCATAGGAAAAACAGCTCTTAGGCAAGACAAACCACGTAAATCCCTTCCCTTATCCAGCTGGGAAGAGTGAGACCCCTTAGGAGAAAGCAAACAATCTTTTAACCTTTATTAGGAAAAGTGACTAGACCGAGGTGATCTGTAAGTAAAAGATGATTAAAGAAGGGAGAGAGCGTTCAAATGCTAACATCTACTCCCTAAGATGAACCATGCGCTTGCCGGCAGACAGCAGAGAACTAGAATACAGAGAGGAAAAAATAATTGAGTCAGTGTAACTGGGAGCTATTTCATCAAAGACAGATGGGAAACATTCAGATAAGCACATTACCTTGTTTAGAACATAGAGCTCAACAGATTTGGGGGAGGAAAAGGAAAGGCAACCTGGAACACATAGCATATTATAAACAGAAAAACTCAATTAAATGACCCATCACGGTCTTCTTTGTAAAAAAAAAAAAAAAAAAAAAAAAGAATAGCAATATCTTTCCTCTTTACCCCTTACCTGTCCATAAGCTTAGCCAGATAGCATCTGATCCTATCTTCAGATGGATATCTGTGTCTTTCAACATACTATCTAATCACTCCCCAAGGAAAACAGTGAGACCAATTCTGCCAGAGACAGTATCTTCGAGAACCAAGGAGTCGCATTCTCCTTTGAGTGAAGGCCAGTGGATGGGAAAAGATCCTCAAATGCCACTTGTACGAATCTATCAAGCTATGCTGTAAAACAGGAAAACACTAGACTACATTTTAGCAGAAGTCTAAAAATAACAAAAGAACATTCCCTATTTTTAGATGTCTAACTTATAAGTTTAAAAACACTAAAAGTAAAACAAACCATTAAAAACAAACTGGAATTTAAAATGTTTTAAGATCCTTTTGGAGTTGGGAAGGCTGTTTTTAGAGAATTTCAAAAATTCTTTGTTTTCTGTCTCCTTGCTCAAACTTTCCCATCTCTAAAACTTAAGTCATAATCCTATGTGTTATCAAGAGCATTTCCAAAGACCCAAAACACGAAATAGAACGAAGGTTATACCACAAGAGAGAAAGAACAGCTAGGAAAAAATTTTTAAATATGCTTTCACATAAATATATAAAAATAGAGTATAGATTATTGCCTGAAGACAATAACGTATAAAACAACAAAAACAAGTTAATTATCTTACATTAAAGATGATAAAATAATTGATTAAAGGAAAATAGTTCTTTTTCCCCACATAAGTCTCCTCACTGAACAGTTTTAAGGTCAGTAAACATCTAATTCAAAGCTATGTCTGAATAATCAGAATTTGCAATTAGAAAAATAATTAATTTTTTTTGCAATAAAAATCTGAAAACACATACATTTACAGGAACATTAATCTTAACCCCTATCTTCCTCCCCATCTCCATCCAATCCTAGCACAAATATTCCCAACCTTTTTTAAGAAACCTATGGCAAATAGGATTTGCAGGAAATATGGGAAATTACCGGACTGCACAGCCATCATTAACATCTCAGGTTCCAGTAGAGTCATGACAAATTCTTCTCAAAAACAACAGTCCACAAATATAATGAAAAAATTCAAAGTCGCAGAAGAAAGATGTTGTTTTCAGAGACTACCGAAGCTTTTATAAATTCAATCTCATGCCT
Organism: Plecotus auritus; assembly: GCF_963455305.1. Taxonomy (NCBI): domain Eukaryota; kingdom Metazoa; phylum Chordata; class Mammalia; order Chiroptera; family Vespertilionidae; genus Plecotus; species Plecotus auritus. The sequence continues at coordinate 222,268,434 of NC_137772.1, forward strand.
TATGCTCACAGCAGACTGTGAGAACTCCCCTTCTCAGTGCAGTTACCAGTTTATCCACCCTTCAGGCAAGTTAAGATGACACAGAGTTGAATTACTGCCGACAGGAAACCAAGAAAAGCTCTCAAGTTAAGACATATGAAGTGTGGTTAGAACAGTGAGTGAGCTCCTCCCCCTGCTATTTGTCTCTGGGGGGAGGAGAGAGAAATACAGAATGAGATCTTCAGAAAACCAATTAACTGCTTTTCCCCCTCTCTTTTTAAAAAGGGAAGCTGAGGTTTTATTCAAAATCTTAGTATAAGAGACTCTGTTTCTATGCAATTTAGAGCAACAGATTAAACAGAATCCCTCAGTCTTGTGAAAGAGACAGCCCAGTTACTGACGCACTGATAGGAGGTGAGGATGAGGATTAGGTATATAGAAACATATATATACATACATATAAATATGCATGTATGGTGAGTTCGTTTTCTGAAAAATGGTTCCAATGGCTTTTTCATCTGTGATATTTATAGGTAACAGGCTAAGGATCTTGAATATTTAACTAGAGAAGCTCAACTATTTCTCCACCCCCACTCCAATTAAAATATCTGTTTCAAAAAGTCATCTGAGGGGACATAAGTAATACTTTCAACAATAAAGTTTAAATTTCTTTAAGTCACCTGAATGCATTCCAAAGCTGTAATCTGTCTTTCAGATCTGCCAATCCCCTAGAAGAGCCTCTAACTTGTTCCTATGTGAGAAGTGTGATCTGTGACTAGACAGCTTACTGACGTTATTTGAATTTTCTAAAATACTTTATGGTCTTGCTGTATATATGGAACACATAAGAAGGCAGTTTCAATACATAAGAATTTCCTTTTCCTGATAAAGAAACTTCAATTCTTTTTCTACTAGCACAAAGCAGGATCTTCTGAATAAGAACGAACATGGGCACTTTACCTTCCATTGCAAAAAACAAACAAACAAACAAACAAACTGAAATCCTTTTAAGTTATGGCAATTTCCAGTTAACCAAAATTAAAAGCTCATTCGTTCCCTTCATAGTACTTTTTACTAACAGATATTCAATAAGAATAGTCAAATGCTTTTACCATATTTAAGTTTTAAATAGCTCAAAACTAGAAATCCATGTTTCGGCCCTGGCTGGGTAGTTCAGTTGGTTAGAGCATGGTCCCAGTATGCCAACATTGCAGGTTTGATCCCCAGTCCGGGCAAATACAAGAATCAACCAATGAATGCATAAATAAGTGGAAAAACAAACTGATGTTTTTATTCATATTCTCTCTCTCTCTCTCTCTCTCTCTCTCTCTCTCTCTCTCTCTCTTTCCCCCCTTCCTCTCTCTCTTTCTCTCAAATAAATTTTTTTTAAATATATATTTTATTGATATTTTACAGAGAGGAAGGGAGAGGGATAGAGAGCTAGAAACATCGATGAGAGAGAAACATCGATCAGCTGCCTCCTGCACACCTCCCACCAGGGATGTGCCCGCAACCAAGGTACATGCCCTTGACCGGAATCGAACCTGGGACCCTTGAGTCCGCAGGCCGACGCTCTATCCACTGAGCCAAACCGGTTTCGGCTCAAATAAATTTTTAAAATATGTACAGAAATCCATGTTTAGTATGTTTACCTAGAATTCCTCAATCTTTCTGGTAAAGTATCAGCCCGTATTTTGAGAGCCTACTGCTGCAAACTCAGCCCAGTGAATGCCTAAATGCTCACATAGTCACACAAATGATAATTAAAGTACCAAGACACTTTAAAAGAGAAAACTTTCAGAATGATTGAAGGCAATATTTTGTTATTAGAAAAGAAAAGCAGTGCAAAATTGGGGGCAGGGGAGATTCTATGGCGGAGAGAAAAAACTTCCTTTCTTTCTCACTCCAAGAACATCATGTTTAAAAGAAAAGCTCTATATAGAACTGTGGGAATGACTCAACAGGCAACAGAGTGGCAGCCAGTGTGGGCTAAATGCTGCTCTGGAAAGACAGAATCATTCCCTCTGGCCCCTTCTGGCAAACAAGCTCACAAATTGTCTTATGAAAAATGGATAAATTTCAACTCTCATACTACATAGATAGTCTGGTCAGAGGTTAAGAACTAAAGGAAAAGCATCCCTAAAAGGTTGAGTCATCTCTTTGTCCCTATGTGGGCTGTAAAATCTGCTGTGTGAGGGCTTTTCAAATGAAACAAGTTCTCACAGCTCTGTACTTACATGAAAATATATACAAACAAGAGGCCCAGTGCACGAAACTCATGCACGGGTAGGGTCCCTAGGCCCGGCCAGTGATCAGGGCTGATCAGATTCCCCGCCTCCCTGAGCACTGTCACCATGTGGCCCGCCCCCCTTCCCTTGCTCCCTCAGTGCCCTGCCTCCACCATGCCGCCCCTGGTGGTCAGCGCATGTCATAGCGAGCGATCGAACTCCCATTCTCCTGGTTGAACTCCCGATGAGACACTTTGCATATTAGCCATATATAGATAGATAGATAGATAGATAGATAGATAGATAGATAGATAGATATAGATAGAAGATAGTAAGATTACTGCACAGAAGATGGTTGGAAGGGCAGAGGGCTATTTCCCTCCTGACAAAACTTCTCTCTTTGCTGTTTAAGAGTGTTTGGAAAGCCACAATATTTCAGCCCTAACACAGATACTGATGGTCATATGGTGGAAGTAACAGTAACACATCACATTCCAACTGTCTTACGAACTTCTCCACAGCAATTCCACATCCATTCTCTGTCTCATCTGCCCTCTGGAATAAAAGGAGCTGCCCTGGCTGGTGTGGCTCCGTGCACAGAGCCTCAGTCCACAGGTCCACACAAAACCACCAATGATCTCTGTGGGATTTCAGAACATCGAAGTGTAACCTTGTTCCTATGACCATCTCTGATGTGGGTTCTCACAAATACATATATGAGTTTACTGATGTTCAGATCTACAAAAATCTAATCATCATATTGAAATTTTACAGGCTCTAACCAATTAAGTCTCTCCCCCAGACACCGAGTGCTGAGCAAAGTTAAAACACCCAAAAGATAACATAACCCAACACCCAGGCAAGTTGCTACAGATTCAGAGCAGCTTCTATTTCCTGTGACCACAACCTACTACTGATGGGAAACCCTGTCAAGACGAGCAGTCCTGGTTTTGACTAAGTTACTGCAAATACAGGGTATGGAGCATGGCTAAGTAACATCAAGGGGATACAGTCAGCAAAATTACTCCAGGTATGCTCTTCCTTGGCCTCAGAATAGATGAAGGCTGTATTTTCAGCTAACTTTCCAAAGTATAATAAATGTTAAGGGCTATGATAGCCATAAACATAAACAGCCAATTCATTCATACTGTATGTCCGAAATACTGTCATGCACAATGGCAATGCCAACGGGGGCACAAAGACAGATGAACCAGACTGGCACTGCTTCTGCTCTGAAGGGCCTTATAATGAAGTAGGGCAGAAAACCTCTAACCAGCAATTAAAAGAAAAGAAAAATGAAGCGCTAAATAAAAGTACAAGCAATGAGCTAAACAAATACAAAAGCAGCAGCAATTCATTCTGGGGAAGAATGATGTGAGCTGCCTCTTAAAAAAGTAAAGGCACCAGAGTTTATCAGTTTCTTTTCAAAATTCCAACTCCAGAGACGTGTATACTTGTATACCCAATAACAAAGCCAAAAGAAACTCAGTCTTGACCTAATCCAGCCCCTTATCCAGAGTACTAAGTGTGAAATACATGTAGGAAACTCTTCTATAAATTCCTGACAAGTGGTTCCCAGTGTGTTACTAGAGTACTTGTGGAACAACTTAAAAATAATGCTTTAGTGGGCAAGGAAATGAACTGAATGGTCCAAAACAATGAAACACCCACTAGCTGCAAACATTTAGGGAAAAGTTCTTCCTCACTACTAATCAGAGAAATAAAAATTGAAATGAAAACATTTCATCTATCACACCAGCCGTCTTTTATAAATGACACTATCAATGTTGATAAGTGAACCAGGCACTCATACAGGATTGACAGAAATATAAATGGGTAAGCCACTATGGAATGGAACCAGACAATGTATTTCTCAAGAACCTCAATTCTTTTTTTAAAAATTTTTTAAAAAATATATATTTTATTGATTTTTTGCAGAGAGGAAGGGAGAGGGATAGAGAGCCAGAAACATCAGTGAGAAACATCGATCAGCTGCCTCCTGCACACCTCCCACTGGGGATGTGCCCGCAACCAAGGTACATGCCCTTGACCGGAATCGAACCTGGGACCCTTCAGTCCGCAGGCCGACGCTCCATCCACTGAACCAAACCGGTTAGGGCAAGAACCTCAATTCTTAATAAGGCCTACAAAGGCCAGTGTGATTTGGCCCCTATATACCTACTTATTTCACGTCACTCTCTCTCAATCCCTCCACTGACATATTGGTATTCTCTTAGTTTTGTTGGGCCAAGTTTTCCACAGTAAGTCTTACTTTCCCGCTTCCCTTTCCCCCAGCCTTAACGCATGCCAGTCCCTCTCTCCTTTGTCTGCCTATCACTCCTGGTGCTTTGGCTATCAGCTTAAATGTCTCTTCCCTCTAGAGGCCTTTCCTGACCAATAGCTCACTGCCTAAATTAGAACCATCACTATTAAATCAGTGATAACATCTTATGCCCTGACCCCCTCCAAGTTTTAACTATGAATTGGCTTGTATAAATCTGTTTAATCTTTCTTTCACTAACTGTAAGTTCTGTGACGATGAAAACCTTATCTGTGTTGTTCCTTACTGTCTCTCCAATACTTAGCGCACGGATGGTGCCATAAGTCACTGAATAAGTTTTCAATGTTAAAATGATTCAATTCTTTAAGCCAGTATTTCTATTTCTAAAGAAATAATAAAAAATACCAGGGAAAAAAAGCTTCAAAAGATGTTCATCAAATTTCTGTAAAGTGTGAAAAACAGAAAATGATTCAGTGGGTGTGAAGGTGGAGGAATTGAATAAATGATGGCACAGAATGGAATGTCATACACCCATTAAAATGGCTACTTATAAAACTTGCAGTGACATCTGAAAAATCTTAAATTATATAATGCTAACTGAAAAAAAACCACATAGTATTAGCTTAGTTATTTTTAAAACATACATTTGGAAGAAGAGGGGAATAAACCACATTCTATAGAAATTTTCTCTGGAAGATGGAATCCACTGGGAGGTTTTTGTTTGTTTTGTTTTTAAAGAGGGAGAGTCTATCTGGTATTTGTTCTCTAAGAACCTAGCACATTTGACAAATTCATGAGAATGGAAAATTGGTTATCTTTAAGTACTGAAATGAATTAGGTTATGAAATTCTATAAATCACATTATAAACAGAATCAGTGAATTGACATGTTTAAGATTTGGGCGTTTTCACATTGGCTGGGAGACCTAATCTACAGAATCCCTGCAACCAAGCTGCCTGAGGAGCGTAAGTAACAAAGCTCTTTCCTTTCCCAAAGAAAATATTGTAATTTGAATCAGAAACTGCCTACTCAAAATTTTCACTTCTCCCGGCAGTTAATTAGTACCTCCTGTGAAACACTAAAGCATGAAAGGATACAGTGCGTACCCTTACAGAAAAAAACTACATTATCTGCCCTTTCTTCTACAGGCTACACATGTGGAAAACAAATGAGTACTTCCTAAGTTTTACACAAAGAAAAGAAAAGGCTATGAAAGGGGACCAAGAGAGAAACCAAGATGGCGGCATAGGTAAACGCCTAAACTTGCTGCCTCGCACAACCACTTCAAAACTACAACTAAAAGACAAAACGGACATCACCCAGAACCACAGGAAGGCTGGCTGAGTGGAAACTCTACAACTAGAAGGGAAGAGAAAAGCACACTGAGACTCAGAGGAGCTGCGGAAGTAAAGTGCAGAGGTACGGAGGCGCGCGCGAAAAGGGCTGGCAACTGAGGACGCGGCTGGCTTTTCAACTGGGAGAGAGTCACAAGCTCCTGACTGCTCTGAACTCCAGTTCCGGGCAAGACTCTGGGGACCCAGACTCATACGGGGAGAAACTGGACTGTCTGGCATTGGGCGGAACTCGAGGGCGGCTTTCTCTCAGAGGTGCTTGCAGCAATTACCGAGGGACACTGACACCCGGGGGCCTCTTAGGGCAGGGCTGATGGGAAGCCATTGCTGTTTGCTCCGCCCTCAGACCCTGCCCCACCCAAGCTGTGTGCAGAGGCTTTTGCATATGAATGGCCTGGTCCTTTGAAATCTAAAATTACCTAACAAACTGCAGCTGAGTCAGTGAGACCCAGAACATCCAAAAAAAGGCCCAAGTCCCCGCAGCAGCTTGCATTGCTTCACAGCTGGGCCTCATCTGGGCACCTCCAAAACCCAAACAAAGAAGAGGAATCTGCAGATCTCTCTGTAGCTCCTGCTGGGTGGACTCAGGCAGAGGCTAAATTAGCACCTCCTTGGAGATTCAAGAGCCAGTGTACCCAGTGATCAGAGTAGGACCATCCAGATTACAACTCCTCAGATCCATAAGGGACACACTCAGGGGGCAGACTCAGTGAGCACCAAAGCCCCACTGAAGCAAGTCTTGCCTCATAAGGTAAGCACCGAAGTTCTCCCATCATAGACACAGCTGATCCTCACAGCCAATAGGCCTGGAGGTCAATTCCTCCCAGGGATACCAACAACAATCAAGGCTTAACTACAACAAGACTGGGCACACAGCCCACAAAGGGGTGTACCAAGAGTGTCCACCTCAGGTAACTGGGGAGGTTGAGCCACTGGGCCCTACAGGACACCTAGCACACAAAGCCACTCTATCAACACAGGGAAGCAGCCAAAATATGGAGACAAAGAAATAGGTCACAAATGAAAGAAATGGAGGATACAGAGTTCAAAACAACGGTTATAAGGTTTTTCAAGAACTTTCTAGAAACCACCAATAAATTTAGTGAGACCCTCGAGGATATGAAAAAGGACCACCTAGAAATTAAGTATACACTGACTGAAATAAAGAATAATATACAGAGATCCAACAGCAGACTAGAGGATCATAAGAATCAAGTCAAAGATTTGAAATACAAAGAAGCAAAAAACACCCAACCGGAAAAGAAAAAAGAAAAAAGAATCCAAAAATGTGAAGATAGTGTAAGGATCCTCTGGGACAACTTCAAGTGTACCAACATCCAAATTATGGGGGTGCCAGAAGAAGAGAGAGAGCAAGATATTGAAAACCTATTTGAAGAAATAATGACAGAAAACTTCCCCCACCGGGTGAAAGAAATAGACTTACAAGTCCAGGAAGTGCAGAGAACCCCAAACAAAAGGAATCCAAAGAGGACCACACCAAGACACATCATAATTAAAATGCCAAGAGCAAAAGACAAAGAGAGAATATTAAAAGCAGCAAGAGAAAAACAGTTACCTACAAGCGAGTACCCATACGATTGTCAGCTGATTTCTCAACAGAAACTATGCAGGCCAGAAGGGAGTGGCAAGAAATATTCAAAATGATGAATAGCAAGAACCTACAACCAAGATTACTCTGCCCAGCAAAGTTATCATTCAGAATTGAAGGTCACATAAAGAGCTTCACAGATAAGAAAAAGCTAAAGGAATTCATCACCGCCAAACCAGTATTTTATGAAATGCTAAAAGGTATTCTTTAAGAAAAGGAAGAAGAAGAAAAAGGTAAAGATAAAAATTATGAACAACAAATACATATCTATCAACAAGTGAATCTAAAAATCAAGTGATTAAAAAATCTGATGAAGAGAATAAACTGGTGAATATAATAGAATCAGGGGCATAGAAAGGGAGTGGACTGACAATTCTCAGGGGGAAAGGGGTGTAGGGGGTGTGGGAAGAGATTGGACAAAAATCATACACCTATGGATGAGGACAGTGGGGGGGGGGGGGTAAGGGTATGGGGTGGGGTGGGAACCGGGTGGAGGGGAGCTATGGGGGGGAAAAAGAGGAACAACTGTAATAATCTGAACAATAAAGATTTATTTAAAAAAAAAGAAAGGGGAATAAGCATGTCCTTTTCACTTCCATTTTCTCCTTACTTCTCTTTACATAACTTCTCATCCCAACCAGCAGAGCAGATAACTGTACATTGTTTCAGACAAATATCTGGGATCAAATCAAGAACAGTTATAAAATAATTTTTTTAAAATAACACAACAGCATTAAAATATATGAAACCTTTAAAATAAATCGAATGGATGTATAAGACCACCACAGAGAAAATTATAAAACCTCTTTGGGAGATCTTACTGAAAATATAAATAAATGAAGAAATATACTACATTCACAGTGTAATATTCTAAAGATGTTAATTCTCCACAACTTGGTTTACAGAGTTAGTGTAATCCCAATCAAAACCCCACAGTAACTTAAAAATCCATATGGAAAGACACTCTTGGAAAATAAATAGGTGGGAAGATTTATTCATTCTCCCATATAACAGGGCTTACTACACTTATCATTAATAAGACTGTGAGGTACTGGTGTAGTTGTAGACAAATCAGACTGATGCAAACAAATAGTGAGCTCAGAAACACATCACATGTAGGTAGGTCCTTCATATATGAAAGAGGCAGCTCTGCTGATCAGTGGGGAAAGATCAGTATTTTCAATAAATGAGAATCCATTTGAAAAAAAATTTAAATTGGAGCTTACTTTACCCCCATACAAAAAATTAAGACACAAAACTCAATAACTATAAAGACTCATAAATCAATTACATTAAATTTAGAAATTCTTAATTGAAAGATAACATAAAAAGAATGATAAAGACAAAGAGTGGGAGAAACTATCTATAGCATATTTAAGAACAACAAACTAGTATTCCAAACATATAAAGAATCCTATTGGTTAGCCAGGCTGATGGAAACTCAGATATGGTGCCTGCCAGTCAGCTCTACAACTGGGGTGGTTTCAGCATAGGAACAATGACCTCTGTGAGCACTTTTGTCTGGGACAGTGGTCGGCAAACTGCGGCTCGCGAGCCACATGCGGCTCGTGAGCCACGGTTTGCCGCTCTATTGACTAATGAGTTTGCCGACCACTGGTCTGGGAGAAAGCTGACCCTGAGTTCTTGCCCTGATGCCAATTTAGTTCCTCCCTGTATGTCCCTGGATCCTTTCAAGCTGCTGCCCCAGCACTGGAGCTCAGAGGGAGTGAGTCTGAAAGTGCTGACAACACAAGAGAAAGGCTTCTCCACCTTTTTAGCATCTGCCAGATAAGGTGTTAATGAAATCAACCTAAGAGGGAGAACCTCTAGCCTTGGGATAGGCAAGACTATGCCCCTTAATAGCAGGAAGCAGTTAAAAGAAGATGGAGACCTTCGTCCATTTCTCCTTTGAATTGACAAATTCAAATAAAGTTCAGAATTCATTCTGTGAAAATTGAGCTCAAGAAGAATTATAAGTCAAGATGTGGAAACAGCCATCAGCAGATGAGTGGATAAGAAAGTTGTGGTATCTCTACACAACGGAATATTACCTGGCTGTAAAAAAGAAGGAACTCTTACTTACACTTTGCAACAGCATGGATGAACCTGGAGAGTATTATGCTAGGTGAAATAAGCCAGACAGAGAAAGACAAATACCATACAGTCTCACTAATATGTGGAATCTAATGAACAAAATAAACTGACAAAAAGGAAAAAAAAAGAACTATTAGTTGACAAGAAAAAAAATGACAACAGTAGGAAAAAATAGGCAAAAGATTTCACTAGGCACTTCATAAAAGAAGAAATCTAAATGGCCAGTAAATATAGGAGATATTTAACCTCATTAGAAAACAGTATTTTGAAAAATCAAGAATGTCATAAGATACCTTTATATAACTAGCAGAGTAGTAAACATTAAAAATCTAATGATTCCAAATATTGTCAAGGACATGGAGCAGTGGAAACTTTCATATAATGCTGGAGGGTATATAAATTGGTACAACTTTGGAAAACACTTTAGTATTACCTAATAACTTTACATTAAAATATAATATTTTATATATATACTAGAGGCCCGGTGCATGAATTTGTGCACCAGTGGGGTCCCTCGGCCCGGCCTGCGAGATCGGGCTGAAACCTGCTCTCTGACATCCCCTGAGGGGTCCCGGATTGCGAGAGGGTGGACCCCAACAGCAAGCTAACCTACCAGTCAGAGCGTCTGCCCCCTGGTGGTCAGTGCACATCATAGTGAGCAGTTGAGCGGCCTTAACCTATCATTAGCATATTATGCTTTGATTGCTCGACCAGACACTTAGCATATTAGGTTTTTATTATATAGGACGTAAAATTGGAATCTTCATTCCTATGTATATATGCCTGTACCCCATATACCAAGATACATGAAAAACATTCACAGCAACATATAATAACCTAAACCTGGCAACAACCCAAATGTTCATCAACAAAATGGATTTTTGTAAAATTACAGAATAATTTTCCATGGAAGCATCCACTATACAGTAATGAAAATGGGTGAACTAAAGCTATATACATGAATGAAGACCACACATGTTGAGCAAAAGAATAATACAGATTCATTCATATAAACTTCAACTAAACTATATTATTTAGGGATAAATACATAGTAGGTAAAACAAATGATTGTCAAGAATAGCAGCCCTAGCCAGTTTGGCTCAGTGGATAGAGCATCAGCCTGTGGACTCAAGGGTCCCAGGTTAGATTCCAGTCAAGGGCACATGCCCGGGTTGCGAGCTCAATCCCCAGCAGGGGGCGTGCAGGAGGCAGCTGATCAATGATTCTTTCGTCATTGATGTTTCTATCGATCTCTCTCTCCCTCTCCCTTCCTCTCTGAAATCAATAAAAATATATACTTAAAAAAAAAAATACCAGCTGCTCCTAGGAAGAAGAGATGGGGCTGGGATGGGCTCACAATGAGCAATTGTTGGGCTGAGTAGTGGTTACACAGCTCTTTGTTTTGTGATTATTCTGTAAATTATCTTATGATTTATGCACTTTTCTGTATATACTAGAGGTCCAGTGCACAAAATTCGTGCACTGGTACAGTCCCTAGCGGCTGGTGGCAACCTGCCAGGTACACCCTCCCTTCCCCCGGCCACCTGCCACCAGCCAGGGCCTCCCTCCCTTCCCCCAGCTGGCCCCACCCCCTTGGTCGAACTCCCAGTCCAGGGGACAATTTGCATACTATGCTTTTATTATATAGGATGCTATTATTTCTCCCCCCCACCCCAAAATAAAATGAGACATGAATAGTAAAATATATATATCACCAATCTAACTTCAAGGAAGGTGTTTAGTACAAGAAACTTTTTTCAGCATTGCCAACCTCATTGCAAATATTCCTTTCTATTGTTCTGTAGGCATATTCATAAGTGTTGGACCATGAACAAGCTGTGATTCAGAAAATAAGTTTCCTATACATGTAGATATAGGCAATTTTTTGTGGGTGACATTTCAAGTTTTTATTTATTCAATCATTGGTGGGTTGGAGAAAGGCACTTTCTCAATAATAGGACCGCCCCCTTCAAAATGCAAAAATCCAAGTCATACAAAGTTCTCATCGATTTTAATATCCAATCAAGGATTTGTTAACCAGAACACAAGAAGTGCTATCAAGGGGATGCCTAGGAAGGGGGACTAAGCAGGGAAGAGGAAAGGTAAATCTCACCAGCTTAAAAATGTTGCCTGATATTCAACCTCTATCCAAGATCCAAAAAATTATCCCCATAAACAGATCACCAGTCCCAAATTTAGTTTGTGTTACCTAAAATGGAAAGGAAAAACGAAGAAATTTGGTATTTATTAGATCTGATAAAAGAGCTAATGGTTTGCTCATTAAAGGAATAGGAGGGAAGGAGGCAAAACTAGTAGCTGTAGTACAACTTGTTGAACCTTTCCATGTCTTCCTCAGTGTCTCATTTACTACAGGTACTTTATAAATATCTGCTGAATACTAATTTCCATAGTGATCACACCAGTGAATAGAACTGCAGGAAGGCACAAATGACTGTCCTGAAATAAAATTTTAAAAGTCAAGGACAGCCCTAACCGGTTTGGCTCAGTGGATAGAGCGTCGGCCTGCGGACTGAAAGGTCCCAGGTTCGATTCCGGTCAAGGGCATGTACCTGGTTGTGGGCACATCCCCAGTGGAGAGTGTGCAGGAGGCAGCTGATCGATGTTTCTCTCTCATCCATGTTTCTAACTCTCTATCCCTCTCCCTTCCTCTCTGTAAAAAATCAATAAAATATATTAAAAAATAAATAAAAATAAAAATAAGCGTATTTAAAAAAACAAAAAGTCAAGAACAAAATAAAAGGTCAAGAATATAACCCCAAAAATGACATTTTTCTCTTGGAAATCTTTATGAACTTGTCATCCATTAATTTATCCAATGCCTTCTGAGTAATGCAGTCCATGTAATTACTACTCACTGTGTCACAGCTCTATAATTCCCAATCGTTAAGAGGCACATCTCTTAGGATATAAGCAAGTCTCCAACTTATAAATGGATTATACTCCAAAAGCTCATTTGTAATCTGATCATTTGGAATATAGAATGCACTTTCCCACAAAAGCCATGAAATATGAATTATGGTAAAATTCCCAGGCTTTCCTACAAAAGCCTACAGGGTAACTAAAATGCCATATATTTACAATGAGAAAAAAAACAAACGGTATTTCAGCTCCCATTCTAGAGGCTCCTGAAATAGTTTTATGCAGTCTCAGCCAGTTCTAAAACTTATTCATACTTAAAAGACTGATCTCATATTATTATGAAGAAGGAATAGATATGTAAGGAAAAGACAGCCAAATAGCACTACACCATTAATGGACGAAGCAAAATGAAACCTAAATTTTCTAGTATGGCACATTCATCCAGAACTCCTTTAGCTGGAGCCAAAGAGGACGGGGTTAGATGGTTACTGAGGTCTCCAGGCTTCTCCCAGCTCAGGCTGGACAGAATCCACAGTTGGATCAATTAATCTTTTAGACCTAAGTGCTCAGCTTAGAAGAAGACAGAAAAGTATTATTTGAAAATACACCTTGAAACTTTCTCAACTTTTTCCAATTACACCAATAAGGGTTGGGTTAACCCCGTGGTCAGCAAACCGCGGCTCGCGAGCCACATGCGGCTCTTTGGCCCCTTGAGTGTGGCTCTTCCACAAAATACCATGGCCTGGGCGAGTCTATTTTGAAGAAGTAGTGTTAGAAGAAGTTTAAGTTTAAAAAATTTGGCTCTCGCCGAAACCGGTTTGGCTCAGTGGATAGAGCGTCGGCCTGTGGACTCAAGGGTCCCGGGTTTGATTCCAGTCAAGGGCATGTACCTTGGTTGCGGGCACATCCCCAGTGGGAGGTGTGCAGGAGGCAGCTGATCGATGTTTCTCTCTCATCGATGTTTCTGGCTCTCTATCCCTCTCCCTTCCTCTCTGTGAAATATCAATAAAATATATTTAAAAAAAAAATTTGGCTCTCAAAAGAAATTTCAATCGTTGTACTGTTGATATTTGGCTCTGTTGACTAATGAGTTTGCCAACCACTGGGTTAACCAAAGTCACCTTCTCTCATTAGGACTCCAAGTCCTCTGTTTAGGATAGAGCGGTGGAGCCGCGGTTTGCCGACCACTGGAATAGGGGCTTAATCGCAAGGAACAACAACACCCTGTAATTATTGGAATCGAGAGTCTAGGTCAGTGGTCGGCAAACTCATTAGTCAACAGAGCAGCAAACCGCGTTCGTGGTTCGTGAGCCGCATGTGGCTCGCGAGGCGCAGTTTGCCTACCACTGGGATAAAGCTATCAGGACCTTGACTGCCTACTGCCCTGCGAGGACCCTTGCTAACTCACTGAATTTCTATATAACATAAGCTTCTATATAAAAGATATAAAACAATAATTTCTCACTCCACCTTTTCAACACAAGGTACACCATCCATAAAAAAGCAGCTCCTCTAACTCCAGAAATCATTCTGCTCTAAACTCTCCACTTTCCAATTTTACTATCCTCTCAGGGATTTTCCATTTCTACTCCTACTTTTACCTCCCTACTAACCATGCAAAGAAGACTTCATGTAAAATACAATAATGATTTTCTAGCCTTCTTTCTCTTTTGACAGGAAGAAGCACCATCAAGGTGCACAAAAAGGAGACCCAATTATGGACCGGAAAGCCCTTCAACTAGACAATAATATTGCCCCCGTCCAGACATTCACCTGATAGTTGCTGAAAACAATATGCATGTTTCACCAAGATAACAGCTACTCTGCAACTTCCTATTCTCTTAACTTGATAAACATTTTCTATTTTCTCTATAATAACAGAATCTGATTTTGACAGTTACTTTAGTGATTTTTGCTAAGCAATTAGTATTTCTGATCACTGGCCATCAATGAACTGAGTAATTATGAGGAAATCTTTATTTTCTTTTTTCCTATACTTTATCTGATTATAAAACAAAACCTTTACATTTTCATATAGGAAGAAAACAAAACAACCTCTGGTTTGAACATCTGGGTGGAGAGGTATGGTTTCCTATAATGGAGAATTCAGTAGGAACTGCAGGTGAGGTAATGGGTTTAACTCTGAGAATACTGAGGCCAGTGGAGGTGTTCAATAGATAGCCAAGAAAATGAGTCTGAAATTCAGGAGAGAGACTTGGCCTGGACCTATAGGGTGGGCAAAAGTAAGCTTACAGTTGTAAGTGAAACAGAGTTTATTCTTATACTGGAGGCCCAGTGCATGAAATTTGTGCACAGGTAGGGTCCCTAGGCCTGGCCGCCGATCTGTGGGGTGACCAGCGGGGCAATTGGGGCCCCCGCTGGCAACCGCCTTGGCTGGCCTGGCGCCATCCACTGGCTGGCCCCGCCCCCTGCCACCGCAGCCACGGGTTGGGGCCTGTGGGGTGGGGGCAGTTCCTGCATTGAGTGTCTGCACCCTGGTGGTCAGTGCGCATCATAGCGACCAGTTGTTCAGCCGGTCGTTGTGCTGTTCGGTCGATATGCATACTAGGATTTTATTATATAGGATTATTATTTATTGTATTTATTATTATTAACCTACTATGCTCACCTCTGTATAAGATGGGAATCGACAGCATATGATGATGATGGTTAAAGCCAAAGTTCTGGGGGAAATCATTCAAGATAAAGATATAGAATAAGCCCTGGCTGGTTTGGCTCAGTGGATAGAGCGTCAGCCTGCGGACCGAAGGGTCCTGGGTTCAATTCTGGTCAAGGGCACATACCTGGGTCACAGGCTCGATCCCCACTAGGGGCTGTGCAGGAGGCAGCTGATCCATGATTCTCTCTCATCAGTGATGTTTCTCTCTCCCTCCCTCTCCCTTCCTCTCTGAAATAAATAAAAACATATTTTAAAAAATGATATAGAATAAGAAGTAAAGAAGCCCCATAAGTAACAAAATTTAGGAGATGGGCAGAGAAAGATAGCAAAAGATCTGAGCAGAAAAGAGAGTAGCTGGAAAGGCAGCGCTTAAAAACTGCTTAAAAAGCCAGGAAAGAGTAATGTCACAGAAGTCAGTGGAGGAAAAGTTTCAGGTCAGAGGGAGTTGCCACCATATCAAAAGTTGCAGAGAGGTCAATAGACTAAAGAGTGCCTATCTGATCTACAATGAAAAGAACACTAATGGCTTTGGCAATGGTAGTTTCTGAAGAGAGGTAGGGACAGAAGCCAGAATGCAGTGAAGTCTCTAGAATGTGGGAAAGTAAACTACTTTCAGGAGCTTGACTCCAAAGATTAGAGAGTTGTTTTTCAAAATGGGGGAAAATTCAGTAGATTTATATACCAAAGAGTTGAGAAAGAAAGGCTGAAGATACACCAACACCTCTGCCCCAACAGCAACAGCTGCCTTCTACTCCACTGAGACCAACACATCTGTCAGTACCAATTTTCTCCACTCCCTGCCCAAAACGTAAGAAGTTTGTTGTTTGTTGACTGTCATCACCTTTACTGCCATTCCTCCTATCCCTGAGGAGTGCTGGTCTTCACTCTTGCTCAAGACAAAGCCAATACCTTTGGATCCCATCCCCTCCTATCTCCACAGGAACCTTGCTCTATCAGGTATCCTTTCCTTTTTTCTGTGTTCAGCTTTTCCCTCCGGATTAACTATTTCCCCTTAACATATATAAGTTAGTTAAAGTCTATACAATATGGGGGTAAAAAAGTAGAAATTAGGAATGGGAAAAGAACACACAAAAGCTGCTTGAGTGTCCACTATTTCCCAAAATAAAAACTGCTTGAGTTTTCATTACTTGTCCCACTATGGATGTAAAAATACAAGTAAACCATTCATTTATTCATTCAACAAATATTTAATGAGCTAGGAGTTGAATATACACCTGTGAGCAAAATAAAGTTTCCGGTCTTATGAAATTTATTAAAGTGGGGGTGGTATAGATAATAAACACACAAATACACACATCATAGTAAGTGCTGGGAAGACAGAGCAGGACAGAGAGTAACGGGAGGCATTATTTTGTAAAACAGGCAGGGAAAGCCTCCCTGAGGAAATGACATTTGTGCAGGAACTTCAGTATAGGCACAGCAAGTACCAAGACCCTGCGACAGGAGCACACCTGATGTGTTCGAGAAACAGCAAGTGTGGCTGGAACAGAGTAGAGTGAGTGAGAGAACAAAGATAAGAAATCAGGTCAGAGAGGATACCAGTGCCTCATCATCCTACCTAATAAAAGAGTAATATGCAAATTGACCATCACTCCAACACACAAGATGGCTGCCCCCATGTGGACACAAGATGGCTGCCACAAGATGGCCAGCAGGGGAGGGCAGTTGGGAGGGATCAGGCCTTCAGGGAAGGGCAGTTGTGGGTGATCAGGCCAGCAGGGGAGGGTAGTTGGGAGGGACCAGGTCTGCAAGGGAGGGCAGTTAGGGGTGACCAGGCCGGCAGAGGAGGGAAGTTGGGGGCGACCGGGCCTGTAGGGAAGGGCAGTTGGGGGGGACCCAGGCCTGCAGGGGAGAGCAGTTGGGGGCAATCAGGCTGGCAGGGGAGCAGTTAGGCATCAATCAGGCTGGCAGGGGAGTGGTTAGGGGGTGATCAGGCTGACAGGCAGAAGTGGTTAGGGGCAATCAGGAAGGCAGGCAGGCGAGCAGTTGAGAGCCAGCAGTCCTGGATTGTGAGAGGGATGTCTGGCTGCCCGTTTAGGCCCGATCCTATACGGGCAGCCAGACATCCCTCAAGGAGTCCCAGATTGGAGAGAGTGCAGGCTGGGCTGAGGGACACCCTCCCCCCACCCCCCGTGTATGAATTTCGTGCACCGGGCCTCTAGTAAGAACTATAATTTCATCATAAGTCTTTAGGAAGACACTAATGAGTTTTGAGAGGAGTGTAACAATGTCTGATTTCAGTTTTCAAAGGGTCACTCATGTTGCTGAGTGGATAATTACCATTATAATCCTATCTAATAAAAGGGTAATATGCAAATTAACCATCACTCCGTCACAAAAGATGCCGGCACCCATAGCCACAAGATGGAAGTGCCCAGTCCTCTCAGCCCCGCTGGGGGTGGCCGCTTAGAGCAGGCAGCATGAGCGGCTTCCCTGCCGGAGTCCTCCAATCCCGGGGGTCGGCCACTGAGAGCAGGCAGCGTGACCGGCCTGGCGGAATGCTTGCTTCATCGCCACGGCAAGTACAATAAAAGTTGGCTCCAAAACAGCCTCTTTCTTGGCGAGTCTAGGCAGGAGATGGTCCTGAGAGCTCTTCTGCTGACTGCTCAGGAAACAGCGCTGACGCCACTGAGGGAGCTGTTGGGGAGGAGGCGGTAACTGCCACTACGGAGCTAGAGCGGAGGAGGTGGGGGAGCGGAAGCAGAGGAGGCGGGGCTGTCTCTGCTCCCACAAGGGTGGCAGGTAAGCCGCAGGTCAGGAGCTTCTGGGAGTGGCGACGCCAGGCCATCCAGTGCTGCATCCAGTCCCTGAGGCATGCCCGCCAGTACCACGATGTCAACTGCCCGCAGCCGTCCTGCCAGAAGATGAGATGGGTTGTGCAGCACACCAAGGGCTGCCAGCGCAAGACCAATGGAGGTTGCGGAGTGTGCAAGCAGTTCATGGCCGTTTGCTGCTACCATGCCAAACACTGCCAAGAAAACACATGCCCCATTCCCTACTACCTCAACATTAAGCAGAAGCTCTGCCAGCTGAAGACACAGCACCGCTGGCAGCACGCGTAGCTCATGTGCCAGCGGATGCCACCATCAACACCCACATCGTGCCTCAGCCGAGTCTGCCTTCCCTCCTTCAGTACCACCCTGGCACTCCACACTGCATCCCAGCACACCCTGGACACCACAGCCCCCGACCTCAACTGTGAGCATGTCACTAGCCGGCTTCTCAAACATGACCAGAACTCAGCCCCCCTCCACAGTTTGCACTGGGAAGCCCGCTAACCAGGTGCCAGCCCCACCACCCCCTGTCCAGGCCCACCTGCAGCAGTGGAGGTGCCCGGCAGATTGCACGTGAGGCACAGCAACAGCAGCATCTGTACTGGGTGAGCACCAACAACGGTATGCCCCTGAGGCACAGTGACCCCTGAGAGCCAGATGGCCTCCATGGGCCTGAATGTGACCCAACCAGGTCAGTGGGCCTGTTATTCTGCCCACCCCCCCGAGCCCCAGCAGTGGCAGCCGGCACCCATTCCCCAGCAACAGTCAATGTGAGGCATGCCCAGACCCATGATGTCTATGCAGAACCAAGGTGCAGCCACCTCAGAACATCTCTCCAGGTGCCCTGCAGGACCTGCTGTGGACCTGAAGTCTCCCAGCTCCCCCAGCAGCAACACATGCTCAACATCCTCAAGTCAAACCCTCAGCTGATGGCAGCTCTTATCAAATAGCACACAGCCAAGTAAGTGGCCAGCCAGCCTGGCCTTCAGCTCTAGCCCAGCCTGCTGAATCTGAACACCATGCAAGCCAGTGGGCCACGACCTGCTGTCCCTCTGCAGCAGCAAGCAATGGGAGGCCTGAACCCCCAGGGCCAGGCCTTGAACTCATGAACCCGGGGCGCAACCCCAGCATGGCGAGTATGAACCACAGTACAGAGAGATGCCACAGAGCAACAGCAGCAGCCGCAGCAACAACATTGCGAGAGGCGTGTCCGACTGTCAGTTGTGATGGGGCGTCGCCTTCCCCTGATTACCGGGTCGCCTCTCGCCCCTGAGGGCTCCCGGACTGTGAGAGGGGGCAGGCTGGGCTAAGGGACCCCCCCCTCCAGTGTATGCATTTTCATGCACCGGGCCTCCAGTATAGGGTGATAAAGATGATAAAGGTCAACTGGACAAACCAAAAGAGAAACACCTAACAATGAATATGAGTTAGGACAGGCTTTGCAAAAAAAGTGATGCCTGAACAAGAAAGAGTTAACAAGAAAGGAGGTGGGGGGGGTCTATGCTATGCCAAGTAGCTGGCATAGGTGTAGAAAAGCCACAAGAGTTTTGAAAAGATTTGGTATTTCAATTTCCCAGCACCAAACAGTCCAAAATATTTTATAAAAACATACCTCTTATAATTGTCTACCCAAAAAAAAGACCTAGTAAAGTATTTGCATGACCTTTATGGAGAAAATTATAAAACTATTGAAAGACAGTAAAGGAGCCCTAGCTGGTTTTGCTCAGTGGATAGAGCGTAGGTCCAAGGACTGAAGGGTCCCGGGTTCGGTTCCGGTCAAGGGCACGTACCTCGGTTGCAGGCTTGATCCCCAGCCCTGGTCGGGGCACAGGCAGGAGGCAATCAATCTATGTGTCTCTCTCCTATTGATATTTTTCTCTCTCTCTGCCTCTCCCCCTCCCTTCCACTCTCTAAAAATTAATGGAAAAAATATCCTCGAGTAAGGATGAACAAAAAACAAAAAAGACATTAAAGGAGGCCTATTTTATTGAAAGATTCAACTGGTTGGGAATTCCCAATATTTAAACTGTGGCCCCTGGCTGGGTAGCTCTGTTGGTTAGAGCATTGTCCCAATACACCAAGGTTGTGAGTTCGACCCCTGGTCAGGGCACATACAAGAAACAACCATTGAATGCATAAATAAGTGGAACAACAAATAGATATTTCTCTCTGTCTCCCCCATTCCTCTCTCTCTAAACTCAATAAATTTAAAAATGTTTTAAGTGTGTATTCTCCCCAATAACCTATATATATTTCAAATAAAAATCTGAACAAGTATATCAAAAGACATGTACAAAAATTTCATAGGACCATGACTGATAATAGTCCCAAATGAAAACAACCCAAATATCCATCAAAAGTAAAATGGACATGCCGAGACCGGTTTGGCTCAGTGGATAGGGCGTCGGCTTGCGGACTGAAGGGTCCCGGGTTCGATTCCGGTCAAGGGCATGTACCTTGGTTGCGGGCACATCCCCGGTGGGAGGTGTGCAGGAGGCAGCTGATCGATGTTTCTCTCTCATCGATGTTTCTAGCTCTCTATCCCTCTCCCTTTCCTCTCTGTAAAATATCAATAAAATATATTAAAAAAAAAAAAGTAAAATGGACAAATTACAATATATTCATAAAATGGATTTATTATAAAGCAACGAAAATAAATTACATATAATTCAACACAAATCACTCCCTAATTTTAGCACAGTTTATAATACAGTGATGCTCAATAAATATTTCCTGAATTAATGAATTTATGGAAGGAGTGAGGAGGGAGAAGTAGAAAAGTAGGAAGACAAATTAAAAAGCAATTATAATAACCCAGAAAGAAGATGTTGGGTTCACAATGATCATCTAAACTTACTATTTCTCTGTTTTACAAGAAAGAACAAGATTATAAGAAACTTTTAAGAGACCTAAAGTAAAATAAGACCCTGGGTCAAAGCAGGCAATGCAGTAATTCCCTGCCTACTCACCATTCTTCCGCTCACTAAGTGGAGGCAAATTGGGATTCCTGCCAGGGTGGAGGCCCAGGGTCAGCTCGGGCTGCAAGGAGAGCTCCTGCAGTTCATTGGCAACAGCTTCGCTCTGGGGGCTGGGGGCCGCAGACAGGGACACCAGCACTGGTTCATCATCATTTTCGCCAGCCCCTCCTCCGTCCAGCCCATTCACAGCAATGACGGAAGGGGGCAGGCACACGACACTGGAGAAATCCACTTTGGCTTTCGTGATGGCAACCTGGAAATGGAAGGAAAAACAAAAAGCTTAGATGTCACTGTAAAGAGATTATTTTACTGAGAATAAGCTGGATACTAATATTATAAATTATATTATTAGCAAGCTACCACCATTCTTTAAAACTTTTCGTAAAATAAGATAGCAGCATTATTAAATTAACTACACTCACAGAGTGCATGAGATTGAAAGTCTGAAACTGTCCTCAACCACATCACTCAGGAGCACAACACACAATTAAAATAAAGGTAGCATGCGCACACACACATACAATGAAATAAAAGGAAATAGTGGCCAAGGAGAAATAGCTGAGATCAGTGTTACCTTCCAATTACTATGGGAAAGTATCCTGAGAAATAACACTTAATGAGTATCCACAAGGTATGAAAGTGTCATATACTACCAAAACCATTTGGGGGAGAAAATTTCTTTAAGAAAACAATCCCAAGCCATTAGATTTCATAAAGAAATATAAATATACAGATGTCTGTTTAATGATGGGTAGTAGCTTACATGAATATTTAATCATAGTACCCAAGAATCCTATATAATGAAAGAGTAATATACAAATTAATCATCACGCCGCTACACCCACAAGCCACGCCCACAAGCCAATCAGGAGCGAATATGCAAATAAACCCAACCAAGATGGCTACGGCCACAGAGAGCAGGAGGGAGGCTTGGTTTTCCTTGGCAATGGAGGAAGCCAAGCTTTCCACCTGCCCTTGCTGGCCTAAGCCTCCACTCAAGGCTACAAAGTTTCAATGATAGAAGATACATAAATCCAAACAGAAATGGCAGCAGCCACAGAGCTGGAAAGAGCAGGAGGCTAGGGTTGCCCCCGGTGATGGAGGAAGCCAAGCTTTCCGCACACCCTGGCCGGCCCAGGCCTCTGCTTAAGGCTACGAAGTTTCAATTATAGAAGATACATAAATAAAATAAAAAAAAAGGCTGCCGCCACAGAGCAAGCAAAAGGCTTGGCTCTGCTCCAGGCTACAAAGTTTCAATTGTAGAAGATAAATAAACCCCAGATACCAGGGCCTCCACTTGGGTTGCCAGAGGGCGTGGCCGGCCTGCAAACCACCACAGTCCCCTCGCCCAGGCTGCCTCACGCCCCAAGGGAACCCCCACCCTGATCCAGGACACCCTTCAGGGCAAACCAGCTGGCCCCCACCCGTGCACCAGGCCTCTATCTTATCTAATAAAAGAATAATATGCAGATTGACCATCACTCCAACACACAAGATGGCTGCCCCCATGTGGTCAAAGATCCGGCCCCCATGTGGACACAAGATGGACACCACAAGATGGCCACCACAAGATGGCCAGCAAGGGAGGGCAGTTGGGAGGGACCAGGCCTGCAAGGGAGGGCAGTTGTGGGCGATCAAGCCTGCAGGGAAGGGCAGTTAGGGGTGACCAAGCCGGCAGAGGAGGGAAGTTGGGGGCGACCAGGCCTGCAGGGAAAGGCAGTTGGGAGGGACCCAGGCCTACAGGGGAGAGCAGTTGGGGGGAACCAGGCCTGCAGAAGAGGGCAGTTAGGGGTGACCAGGCTGGCAGGGGAGTGGTTAGGGGGTGATCAGGTGAGCAGTTGAGAGCCAGCAGTCCTGATTGTGAGAGGGATGTCCGACTGCCTGTCTAGGCCCAATCCCATCAGGATTGGGCTTAAATGGGCAGATGGACATCCCTCGAGGGGTCCCAGATTGGAGAGGGTGCAGGCTGGGCTGAGAGACACCCCCCCCCATGCACGAATTTCGTGCACTGGGCCTCTAGTAGGATAATAAAAACAAAAATAAAAATGGCAACGTGGGAAAGGACAAGATCTTTAAAAATGAAAGTGCCTGGCTTGCATGGCTTAGTGGTTGAATGGCAACCTATGAACCAGGAGGTCATGGTTCAATTCCCAGTCATGGCACATGCCCGAGTTTTGGGCTAGATCTCCAGTATGGGACATGCAGGAGGCAGCCAATCAATGATTCTCTCTCATCATTGATGTTTCTATCTCTCCCTTCCTCTCTGAAATCAATAAAAAAAAATGAATTTTTAATGACAAAGTACTTACAACAGGAAAGTATTTTCAACAACATGGGAATTCATGGTTAGGTGGATTAAGAATATATTTATACACCAAATCCTATGCAGTTAAGAACAATTTTTATAAAGCATTTAAAATGCATAAAATATTTTCTAAAGTTAAGTGTCAGAAAAGTAAAATAAAATGCATACTAATATATAAAAATATTATACAGGTTAAAAAGACTATAAGGAAGTATACCAAAACTCAAAACAAGGTTTTGTTTCTTTTTACTTTCTTTAGTTTCCAAATTTTCTCTAAGACACTTATGTGCTCTTGTAATAAACTATATATTGCTTTTATAATGAAAAAGGTATAGTTCTTTAGAAAGGAGGATCTAGGAGTCGGCTCCCTGCAAACTTAGTGAGGACTTTAGTTTGCTTCAGATGGAGAAACCAATATATTAGAAGTCTTGAAATGAAGAAAGGCATTGAAAACTAAAAAGACCATCACATTGCCCTTCATGTAAAGCTTTTGTGTGCCCAAACCTGAGTATAGTTCTGGTTGATAAACTGCATAAAATAGAAAATTAATTGGAAAAGGTCCAGATAAGAGCAATTAAGATGGGGGGAAGTGGCATTAAAAAGAATAAAGATAGCCCTTGCTGGTTTGGCTTAGTGGACAGAGCATCAGTCTGTGGACTGAAGGGTCCCAGGTTCGATTCCGGCCAAGGGGACATGCCCAGTGGGGGGCATGCAAGAGACAGCCAATCAATGATGTTTCTATCTCTTTCTCCTCCCTTCCTCTCTGAAATCAATAAAAATACGTATATTTTTTAAAAGAATAAAGATATTAAGAAGAACTCTCTGCTCAAAACAACCTGGAAGAAGACATAAGTAAGGCAAGTTTAACAGAAAAAAAATTAGGAGCTCAATACTTTAAGAGGAAGTATAGGCAAAATTGGGAAATAGACTTTTTTAAGGGCTTGAACAATTTTAGGAATAAAAAACAACAAATGTCTACTAAGAAAATCCAGAATCTAACCTTCACAGGACTTTTTTCCATCTTACCTATGACTTAACATCGTTTAAGCCCTATCTCTGTGTGTACTGAGAAAAAAACAATTGTTATACATGATTAATCCATTTGGCTCAGTATTCTTTGCCACTGAAACTTTAAGAGCATGTCTGCTTTCCTTAACAGCAGCCTTGTAAAACTAAAAAGATTCAATTTTATGATATTCAAAGGACCCCATGAAACCTGAACACCTTAGGGCAGTAGTCCTCAATACCCTTCCACACACTGATACATATGTGACCACGCATGTGTGCACTTGGATGACACACTAACATGTTCATTTTAAAAACAACAAAAACTCTTAAGTGAGCTGTAGAAGGACAGTATCAAAATTTCAGCCCTAAGACATAGGAAAGGTGGCTTCACACACAGTAATAGGTTTTCAATAAACAGCTGTTGATATTCAATGTAATATTATCCAACCATAACAAAGAAGGAAATCCTGCCATTTATGACTACATGGGTGGACCTTGAGGTCATTATAGTGAAATAAGTCTGACAGAGAAAGACAAATACTGTATTATCTCACTTATATATGGAATCTAAAAACAAAAAAAAAAAACAGCCCCCCCTCAAAAAAAAAAAAAAAAATACAAACCCAACTCAAAGAGATCAGATTTGTGGGAGTGCGAAAATTGGATAAAGGTGGTCAAAAGGTACAAGCTTCCACTTTATAAGATAAATAAACCCTGTCGAACATTACATCAGGGTGTATGCTATATCTATAAGTCATTAAGATAGTAAATCCTAAGAGTTCTCATCACAAAAAAAAAAAAGTTGTGTTTTTTGTTGTTGCTTTTTTTGTTTTCTATATCAGATTATGGATGCTAACTAAACTTATAGGTGACACAATATGTATGTTGAGTCATTATGCTATGTGCCTTATTTACACACTGCTGTATGTCAATTATATCTTAATAAATCTTGGAGGGAAAGTTATTCAATCACGGATAATATGAGTTCATTCCTCTCATTAGAAACTGAGATAGTAACAACTGTAGAGAGACCCTGTAGATACTAGTAGCATTTGCACATTAAGGAGGACTCAATAAATACTTGTCTGAACAAAGACAGAAGCAAATGAAAGACACATGAAGATAATCTGGGACCCAACACAGGCAGATTTTAAGGAAAATCTGAAGGAACTGGAAAGACTCCATGAAACATACAGAAAGACTTAGAAAAATGTTTAGAAAAGTCAAGGAAAGGAACCAGTAAACTTCATTCCATTTAAGTACGCTAGTTAAACTGTTGGGCTAGAACAGCCGTGGGCAAACTACAAATCAACAAATGACAAGTGCTGGCAAGGATGTGGAGAAAAAGGAACCCTCATGCACTGCTGGTGGGAATGCAGACTGGTGCAGCCACTGTGGAGAACAGTATGGAGTTTCCTCAAAAACCTTAAAATGGAACTCCCATTTGACCCAGTAATTCCACTCCTAGGAATATATTCCAAGAAACTAGAAACACCAATCAGAAAGGACATATGCACCCCTATGTTCATAGCAGTACAATTTACCATAGCTAAGATTTGGAAACAGCCTAAGTGCCCATCAGCAGATGAGTGGATTAAAAACTGTGGTACATCTACACAATGGAATAATACGCTGCAGTAAAAAAGAAGTTCTTACTATTTGCAACAACATGGATGGAGCTGGAGAGCATTATGCTAAGTGAAATAAGCCAGGCAGAGAAAGATAAATATCTCATGATCTCACTCATTTATGGAATATAATGAACAACATAAACTGATGAACAAAAACAGATCCAGAGACAGAGAAACATCGATCAGAACGTCAAACCTCAGGGAAGGTAGGGGAGGGTGGGGGTAAGGGGGAGAGATCAACCAAAGAATTTATATGCATGCATATAAGCATAATCAATGGACACAGACAAGAGGGGGGTAAGGGCATTAATGGGGGGGGGTTGGGGGGTAAATGGGGGGAATAAGGACACATATGTAATACTATAATCAATAAGGAAATTTAAAAATAAATAAATAAAATAAATGGTCTGGCAATAGTGTTTACTGGGTTTAATGTTTCAGTTTTGCAAGATGAAAAAGTTCTAGAAATATGTTGTACAACAATGTGAATATACTTAACACTACAGAGCTGTATACTTAAAAATAGTTAAAATGGTAAGTTTAATGCTATATTTTTTTTTCCACAATAATTTAAAAATGGCCTGCCAAGATTTCTTCTTATAAAGATAATTTACTTCCCTGGCCAGTGTTGAGCTTTGGCCTGCACACTGAAGGGTCTCAGGTTCTATTCCCAGTCAAAGGCATGAAAGGCATGTACCTGGGTTGCAAGTTTGTTCCTCATCCCCAGTAGGAGCACGTTTGGGAGGCAACCAGTTAATGTGTCTCTCTCACATCAGTGTTTCTCTCTCTGTCTCTCTCTCTCTCTCTCTGTCTCTCTCTCTCTCTCCCCCCTCCCACTCTGAGAAGCAATGGAAAAAATATCCTCATGTGAGGATTAACAACAAAATTATTATTATTATTATTACTATTTACTAAGCTAACCCACATTATTCATCAAGCTTGAAAGAATAAATTTTCTATTTTTTAAAATATTAATTTACCTTTCACTAATTTAGGACCTCCTTTGAATGTGATTATTATTACTACTACTAGAGGTCCGGTGCACAAAATTTGTGCACTCGGGGGGGGGGGGGGGTCCTCAGCCCAGCCTGTGCCCTCTCACAGTCCAGGAGCCCTCAGGGGATGTCCGACTGACAGCTTAGGCCCATTCCCTGCGGGAGCAGACCTAAGCCAGCAGTCAGACATCCTTAGCGCTGTCATGGAGGCAGGAGAGGCTCCTGTCACCACCGCTGCACTTGCCAGCCGTGAGCCCGGCTTCTGGCTGAGCAGCGCTCCCCCTGTGGGAGCGCACTGATCACCAGGAGGCAGCTCCTGCATTGAGCATCTGCCTCCTGGTGGTCAGTGTGCATCATAGCAACCAGTCGTTCCGCCAGTGGGCCAATTTGCATATTAACCTTTTATTATATAGGATTTCTGAGATTCAGAGATCTGACATTCACATTTGTTACTACTCCCAAAGAGACAATAAATATCATGATTTTTCTAATGAAGCATGAAGTTAAACTGCAAGAGTCTGTAATCCTGGAATGCACTTAATGCATATAACCAGTATCCTTGAAAATGATTTTTTAAAGGAAGCTGTAGAAAATGACCCCCAAAAGAAAATAAATACAAGCCTAGTGCTAGGCATGAAGAGATAATGAAGAAGTTTAAAAGTAATGTTTCTTAGAACACATACATTTTTAGTAGATTAAAGAAAGAAGTATCAAATTCTGTAGTAACTTGGGTCACAATTGTGCCTGTCACTGCCTGTAATGAAAGAAAAAGCAATTCAAAAAACTATTTTAGTGGGTGTTTCATTCAGAATTTATTTTAATAGCTCAGTAACAAATTGAGTTATCTCCACGTGTTTTTATTGGGTAAATTATATGCTATGGTGTTAATTTAGAGATTTCAAAAATTTCAGGATATGTCCTTTAAAAATGCTAATATTAAACTGTATTACAATAAAATTCTTCCATAAAAATTAGTTAGGGGAAAATGAAAGAAGTGTGGGCAAAACATTGATAAATGGTGAAGCTAAGTACTGGGTATAAAAGATTCATTATACTATTATTCTCTCTACATTTGTATATGTTTGATAATATTCTTATAATTTTGTAAAAAAATAAGATTCTTCCATAGAACAAAGTGAAGACTTGATGAAACATATAGGAAGGTCTCCTTTATCTTGACCTTAGAAAATGAGTCAAACAAAAGTCAAGTACAAGCAATGACAAAAAAGAGACTATTTTGCATAAGATATATACACTGGGAAGATTTATTTCTCTAGCAAACACACTACTTTCTACTCATTGTTAAATAACGCGCAGGAGAAAGTCCTAGTAAACTCTGACAATCTAGACTAGAGACAAAATCCAAAAATGTGAGGTACAGCCATCGTGTATTAAGTCTCCTCTACCAATTCCTGAACACTACTAAAATTTTACTTACTGTAAAACTTGCATGAACAAGAAAACCTAAAAGAGTAATATTTATCTCAGAATCAAGGTATCATATTATTCAGAAAATTAAAGTTTTATCTCAAACAAAATACTTTCTGAAATGTTTCAAAGGAAAGAAACATATTTAAAATAACCAAAAGAAAAAAATCTGCATCATGTTTTAGTGTTATAAATTTATAATTCTACTGAGTCAAGATCAAACTTTCTTTTTCATTTTAGGATCACCAATTCCAATTTCTTGGCTGCTGATTCACATATGATCAGTAGCAGCCCGAACAAAAACGACATGGGGGCAGGGTCATCTCCCACAACCCATCTGCTTCCTCTCTTGCTGGTTTGATTCTACCTCATCTTTTCTCCACCCCACCCCCTTTTGGGGCTGCAAGCCTTCTGCTGGTGCTGAGCACATATGCAACTAAAAGCAACAGTACAAACTGTATTAGAGAAATGGAAGACAGCTGATAACTCTAAAAAAGTATATATTAGTAAGATTCTTTATTATGACCCATGACAAAGAGTTAGTTTCATACAACCAAATTATATGATTCTTTTTTTGGCTCAGTGGATAGAGCGTCGGCCTGTGAACTGAAAGGTCCCAGGTTCGATTCTGGTCAAGGGCACATGCCCAGGTTGTGGGCTTGATCCCCATTGGGGGACTTGCAGGAGGCAGCCAATCCATGATTCTCTCTCATCATGGATGTTTCTATCTCTCTCCCCCTCTTCCTTCCTCTCTGAAATCAATAAAAATATACTTAAAAGAAAAAAGAGAGATCGAAAAAATGGCGGCGTAATAGACAGACGTGTCCCGAGCCTTGTCCCGGAGCATATAGAAAGAACAGTTGAGGGTTGCACAGGAAGTGTTTGTTGGTGAGTTGAGGGACAGCTTTACTCCAGGAGATGGTGGGGGACTGCTGGACGGGACTCCCATGACCGGGCAGCCCCCACTGCTGCTGGGTTCCCTCCCAGAGTGACCGGCTCGGAAGCAGAGACCGTGCCATCTTGAAGGGGAAAGTGGATGTTATTGGAAGCCTGAAAATCTACAACTGAGGCACCCACCGAACAGCTGCGAACCCCAGAACACCAGTCCCCAATTGGCGCAAACACGCAGATTCAGAGGAGCTCTATACTCCACCACGGAAAGATCAGATTTCGCCTGGGATAAGGTGAGATCTCTGGTCCCGGCAGGAGAGAGAAACACGCGCACGGCAGGAGCTGGAGACCGGGGGAAGTTTGTGCCTAGAAAAATCCGTGGCTGTTGGGGCTGGCGTGATCCGTGAATGTGGAAGGGGGTCCTCAGAGCTGCTAACAGAAAGGAAATCTTAAAAGCAACCCATTTGGATTTGACGCAAAAGGACAGCCTAAAAATTTTAAAAGTGTGCCAGCTGCTTAGACCCAAGGGGGAAAAAAAGACTGCACAAACCTGTGCACAGCCCCGGAGTTCGCACACTTACGCTGGCTTTTTGTTTGTTTTTTCTTTTTCCTTTAAATCCTTGCTTCTGATTACTAAGCCCAATACATAGGATCACCCAATTGGGAACACCCTAAGAGACTGCATGGGAAAGCTGTTTTTCTGGAACCTGGGGATCAGAGTGGGGAATAACCATCAGAGAACCAGCTCTGGGGCCACCCACTCCCACAAACCGGTACTGAGTGCCACAGGGAAAGCAGGATCTAAGCACTGGCTAGAGAGGACCTATAGACCCGGAGGTCAATCCTGAAACACTGCCACCCAGGGGTTGAATCACAAATTGACTCTTGTGTAATCACAAATAAAGGAATACAAGAAATTAAGACACACTGCTTGCTTAAAAATCAGGACTGGCTTACAACACTGAGGAGCAGTGGAAAGCAGGGAACTTCAATACTGTCCTGACTAGGAAACAGGCGTGCCAAACAGAACAACAGAGGAAGTGAATGACATTCACTACTGCACATTTTTATTTTTATTTTTTTCATCTTTTACTTAAGAAACTATTTTTTTTCTATTTTCCTCACTTGATTTTACCATTTTAATTATTACATTTTTATTTTCAATCAGTATTATTACTACTACTATTTTACCTTTTTTAAAAAAAAGTATCATTTTATTTTCTCATTATTTTACTTTGGGATTAGTGTTCTACATTCTATTTTCATCTTTCCATTAGCATCATTTTACTCTATCTCAACTTTACCTTTATGCCATCACTCTCTTCCTAACTTTTCCCCTTTTGTTGTCCTGTTTCTCTTACCCTTTTCCTGCTTTAGATTTTCCCTATTCTTTTTCCCCCGGTTAAAATTTCACCCTACTTATATATCTAATTTCCAATCCCCTGCTCCAAGTCCATACACACCTCCCTCTTCTCTGTCTTCACTATCCAAAAATTGGTTTTTCTCTGTCCTTTTGTTGTTGTTTGCTTGATTGTTGATTATATCGATTTTTTTATGCTTCTTTGTGAAATTATTTTGCTTATTCTTTTTTTGTTTTGTTTTGTTTTCGTATGTTTTTCGCTGTTTTCCCTCACCTCACTTGATATTGGTTGTTGTTTGTAGTTTGTATTCATCTCCAGGTGCTTGTTGCTGGCATTTGTTGGGATTAGTGGCTGTTCTATTGGAGTTTTCTCCCCATATATATAGTTTTTTCCCCTCTTCTTTCTTATTCTCTTTCTTTTCTCACTTACTTTTTTTTTCCTTTTCCCAATTTCATTCTTGCACTCCTTTCTTCTTTTTTTTCTTTTCTCTTCTTTCTCTCCTATCCTCTAATTTGCCTTTCACTGGTGGTCACCTTTATTTGGGGTTATTAATATCATGAATATATTACTGTTCAGTGCCTTGTGCGTTGTACCTGGTTGTGTTGTATTTTGTGCCTTTAAATCAACGCAGGAGAGAGAGAACTACATAACCAGACACCCAGAAAAGAGAGACCATGGGGAGACAAAGAAACAGCCCACATATGAAAGAAAAGCAGGCATCACCAGAAAAGGAAGTAAATGAAATGGAGGCAAGCAACTTGTTAGAGAAAGAATTCAAAGAAATGCTGATTAGGTGGCTGAAAAGAATGGAAGACAAATTCGACAATATGAGTAAGAACCAAGAGGAAATGAAGAAGAACCAAGAAGAAATGAAAAACGACAACGCTGCTGTAAATAACTCAACAGAAAGCATCAAGAGTAGACTAGAAAAAGTGAGCTAGAAGACAAGGTAGGAAAAAATACCCAAGTAGAGCAGTTTCTAGAAAAAAAAATTAAAAAGCAGGAGGAGAGCCTAAGGGAACTTTGGGACAACACGAAACAAAACAACATCCACATAATGGGGGTTCCAGAAGGAGAGGAAACTGAGCAAGGAACAGAAAACCTGTTTGAAGAAATAATGACAAAAAACTTCCCTGTTATAGGGAAGAAAAAACCCACACAAATCCAAGAAGCTCACAGAGTCCCAAGCAAAATGAACCCCAAAAGACCGACGCCAAGGCACGTTACAATTAAATTGGCAAACACCAACAACAATTAAGAATCTTAAAAGCGGCAAGAGAGACAGAAAGTTACCTACAAAGGAACCCCCATCAGACTAGCGTCTCATTTCTCAACAGAAACTCATCAGGCCAGAAGGGAATGGAATGAAATATACAAAGTCATGCAAAGGAAGGATCTGAATCCAAGAATATTGTACCCGGCAAGGCTATCAATCAAAATTGAAGGTGAAATCAGGAGCTTCACAGACAAAAAAGGACTAAGGGAATTTATTACCACCAAGCCAGCAATGCAAAAAATGCTAAAGGGTCAGCTGTAAAAAAAAGAAATAGGAAGCAAAGAAGGAACAAAGGGGTAAAGAATAAAAATGGTGACAAATAAGTACCTATCAATAATAACTTTAAATGTAAATGGATTAAATGTCCCAATCAAAAGACATAGGGTAACAGATTGAATAAGAAAACACGACCCATATATCTGCTGTCTACAAAAAAAGACGCACACAGACTGAGGGTGAAGGGATGGAAAAAGGTTTTTCAGGCTAATGGAAATGAAAAAAAAAGCTGGGGTAGCAATACTTATATCTGACAAATTAGATCTCAAAGTGAAGGACATAACAAGAGATAAGGAAGGCCACTTCATAATACTAAAGGGAGCAATCCAACAAGAAGAAATAACTCTGGTAAACATATACGCACCCAATACAGGAGCACCCAAATACATAAAAAAAACTCCTGGAGGATATCAAGGGACAGACTGACAGCAATACAATCATAGTAGGAGACTTAAATACCCCACTATCACCACTGGACAAATCCTCTAAACAAAAAATCAGCAAAGAAACATCAATCCTAAATGACTCACTAGACCAGATGGAATTAATTGACATCTTCAGAACATGTCACCCCAAAGCCACAGAACATACATTCTTCTCAAGTGCACATGGGTCATTTTCAAAGATAGACCATATGTTGGGTCATAGGCAAAGTCTCTTCAAATTCAAGAATATAGAAATCATATCAAACATCTTCTCACATCACAGTGGCATAAAACTGGAAACAGCATGCTATTAAACAATGACTGGGTTACCAGAGAGATCAAAGAAGAAATAAAAATCATGACAACAAATGACAATGAAAACACAACAATCCAAAATCTATGGGACACAGCGAAAGCAGTCTTGAGAGGGAAGTTCATAGCTCTACAAGCCTATTGCAAAAAACAAGAAACAATGGTAATAAATTACCTAACCCTACAACTCAAAGAGTTAGAGAGCAACAAGAAAAGCCCAGTGTAAGCAGAAGGAAGGAAATAATAAAGATCAGAGTGGAGATAAACAACATAGAGACCAAAGAAACAATACAAAAAATCAACAAAACCAAGGGCTGGTTCTTTGAAAGAATAAACAAGATTGATGAACCTCTAGCCAGGCTCACCAAGAAGCAAAGAGAGAGGACCCAAATAAACAAAATCAGAAATGAAAGAGGTGAAATAACAATAGACCCCACAAAAATACAAAGGATTGTTTAAAATACTATGAACAACTCTATTCCAACAAACTGGACAACCTAGAGGAAATGGACATATTCCTAGAAAAATACAACCTTCCAAAACTCAATCAGGAAGAATCTAAAAATTTCAATAGGCCGATAACTATAGAAGAAATTGAAGCAGTCATCAAAAAACTTCCAGCAAACAAAAGCCCAGGGCCAGATGGCTTCACAGGGGAGTTTTACCAAACATTCAAAGAAGAACTAAAACCTATCCTCCTCAGACTACTCCAGAAAATTCAAGAGGAAGGAACACTTCCAAGCTCCTTCTATGAAGCCAGCATCACCCTAATACCAAAACCAGATAAAGATAACACAATGAAAGAGAATTACAGGCCAATATCCCTCAAGAACATACATGCCAAAATCCTCAACAAAATTCTAGCAAATAGGATCCAGCAGTACATCAGAAAGATCATACACCATGACCAAGAAGGATTTATCCCGGGGATGCAAGGATGGTACAATATTCACAAATCAATAAACGTGATACATCACATAAACAAATTGAGAGATAAAAATCACATAGTCATATCAATTGATGCAGAAAAAGCATTTGACAAAATCCAACACCCTTTCTTGATAAAAACTCTCAGCAAAGTGGGAATAGAAGGATCATACCTCAACATAATAAAAGCCATATATGACAAACCCACAGCCAACATCATACTCAATGGGCAAAAACTAAAACCATTTCCCCTAAGAATAGGAACAAGACAGGGATGCCAACTCTCACCACTCCTGTTCGACATAGTGCTGGAAGTACTAGCCATTGCGATCAGTCAAGATGAAGAAATAAAAGGCATCCAAATTGGAAAAGAAGAAGTAAAACTGTCCTTATTTGCAGATGGCATGATACTGTACATAGAAAACCCTAAAGACTCCATCAAAAAACTAATAGACTTAATAAATGAATTCGGCAATGTAGCAGGATACAAAATTAACGCCAATAAATCTATGGCATTTCTATACACCAATAATGAACTTAAAGAAAGAGAGACTAAAAAGCAATCCCAGCCCTGGCTGGTTTGGCTCAGTGGATAGAGCGTCGACCTGCGGACTGAAGGGTCTCAGGTTCGATTCCGGTCAAGGGCATGTACCTTGGTTGCGGGCACATCGCCAGTGGGGAGTGTGCAGGAGGCAGCTGAATCGATGTTTCTCTCTCATCGATGTTTCTAACACTTTATCCCTCTCCCTTCCTCTCTGTAAAAAAATCAGTAAAATATATTTTTAAAAAAATAAAATAAAAAAGCAATCCCATTTACCATCGCACCAAAAAAAGTAAGATACCTAGGAATAAACTGAACTAAAGAGGTAAAAGACCTATACGCGGAAAACTACAGGACACTGAAAACAGAGATAGAGGAAGACATAAACAGATGGAAGAACATACCGTGTTCATGGATTGGTAGAATCAACATCATTAAAATGTCCATACTACCCAAAGCAATCTATAAATTCAATGCACTCCCCATTAAAATACCAATGGCATATTTCACAGACCTAGAAAGAACTCTCCAAAAATTCATCTGGAATAAAAAAAGACCCCGAATAGCCACAGCAATCCTGAGAAAGAAGAACAAAGTAGGTGGGATCTCAATACCAGGTATCAAGCTGTATTACAAAGCCACTGTTCTCAAAACTGCCTGGTACTGGCACAAGAACAGACATATAGAATAGAGAACCCAGAAATCGACCCAAACCACTATGCTCAATTAATATTTGACAAAGGAGGCATGAACATACAATGGAGTCAAGACAGTCTCTTCAATAAATGGTGTTGGGAAAATTGGACAGATACATGCAAAAAAATGAAACTAGACCACCAACTTACACCACACACAAAAATAAACTCAAAATGGATACAAGACTTAAACATAAGACGGGAAACCATAAAAATACTAGAGGAATCCACAGGTAGAGAAATCTCAGACATACGCCGAAGCAATTTCTTCACCAATACTGCTCCTAGGGCAATGGAAGCTAAAGAGAAAATAAACAAATGGGACTACATCAAAATAAAGAGCTTTTTCACAGCAAAAGAAACCATCAACAAAACAAGAAAGCCCACTGTATGGGAGAACATATTTGCAAATGTTATCACTGATAAAGGTTTAATCTCCAACATCTACAGAGAACTTATACAACTTAATAAAAGGAAGATAAATGATCCAATAAAAAAATGGGCAACTGACCTAAAAGAATCTTTTTGAAAGAAGACAGAAGGAAGGCCAAGAGACATATGAAAACCTGTTCAAAGTCACTAATTATCCGAGAGATGCAAATCAAAACGACAATGGTACCATCTCACACCTGTCAGAATGGCTATCATCAACAAATCAACAAACAAGTGCTGGCGAGGATGCGGAGAAAAAGGAACCCTCATGCACTGCTGGTGGGAATGCAGACTGGTGCAGCCACTGTGGAGAACAGTGTGGAGTTTCCTCAAAAACCTTAAAATGGAGCTCCCATTTGACCCAGTGATCCCACTTCTAGGAATATATCCCAAGAAACTAGAAACACGAATCAGAAAGGATATATGCACCCCCATGTTCATAGCAGCAAATTCACCATAGCTAAGATTTGGAAACAGCCTAAATGCCCATCAGCAGATGAGTGGATTAGAAAACTATGGTACATCTACACAATGGAATACTATGCGGCTATAAAAAAGAAGGAATTCTTACCATTTGCAGCAGCATGGATGGAGCTGGAGAGCATTATGTTAAGTGAAATAAGCCAGGCAATAAAAGAAAAATACCACATGATCTCACTCATTTATGGAAAATAAAGAACATTATAACCTAATGAATAAAAAGAAAGATACAGAGGCAGTAAAGCACCGAACAGACTGTCAAATTACAGCGGGAAGGCTGGGGAGTGCTGGGAGGGAGGGAATTAGATCAACCAAAGGACTTGTATGCATGCATATAAGCACACCAATGGACACAAGACACTGAGGGGGTGGGATGAGGGCATGTGACAGGGGGTAGGGGAGGCTGGGGGAAGGTCAATGGGGAAAAAAAAGGAGATATATGTACTAATATAGGTAATACTTTAAACAATAAAAAATATTTTTAAAAAAACAAATTATATGATTCTTGTGGAAAAAAATGCCTGTATAAAAATCATTGTTAATCAATTAATGAACTTTAAGATAGACAGATTTTTTTACTTTGATTTTCCTCAATTTATCTTCAACATAGTAAATAAACCAAAATATTTAAACTCTTCCTACCTAAGCAGACATATATATAAAATTAGACACAAAGGAATTTAAGAACAAGCATTTTCTGAGAGCTTACTATATATGTATATACTAGGTATTAGCCAAGACTCGATATTTTCCTCACAGAAGGTGACAAAAATATCAAGTCTTGACTAATTAGCTGTCCTTATCTCCGTCACTACCACACTCATTATCTTCAGATATCTTAAACACTACTCAGGCTTTACAAAATGGCAAAGAAAAGCCTCCCTCTTCATCTTAGAAATCATCCAAAACCAAGAATATGAGAAACAGAAAAATACGAAATTTACCTCAAAACAATAGAAAGCAATGAGAGTGGATGCATATTAAAGATGACCACAAATTTGCTAACGCTTCTCCCTTTGACAGGTGACATCTAGTTCTGCGCCCTGGAGTCTGAGTGGGCCTGGGACTGCCTTGGCCGATGGAGCACAGTGAAAGTGAAGCTGTGCCGGTTTCAGGTGCAGCCTTTAAGAGGGCTGGCAATTTTACCTGGCTTCTCTCACTGCTTACTTTCACTACCACTTTAATGAATTAATCTTCCAGTAAATGGTAAGGACATTGAGGAAAGGAATTCCATTTTATTGTCTTTTTGACTCAAGTACCTAGATACAATACTTGAAACAGAATAGGAACTCAATAAATATTTGTTAATTTACTGACTCTATTATCCTCTACAAAGTCAGCATTGATTCAGAAAAAAAGAGGGAAGATGGTTCTATCACAGGTAGATATTTATGTTTAAACAGAAATACACAGAAGACCAGAAAAGGCTCCTGAGGTAGGTAACATTAATATTTAAGAACAATAATTTAAAGTGGTTAGGATTGACAGGATTCACTTATTTTTCATTCATTCTTTCAATAAATATATATTAAGTAGCTACTAGATGCAAGATACTGTTTTTGGTGCTGAGGATAATACAGTAATTAAAACAAAATTCCCGTCTTCAGGAAGTTTATATTCTTCCAGGAGACAGAACATCATGAACAAAAACATGGACGTGAGCAAGTGTGGAGAATGTTCTAAAAGGGCAATCCAATTTGGCAGGTAACGTGACTCAGGTACAAGTTACATGAGATGCGCCTAGAATGGCAACCTGAGTTTAGCTCTAGAAAGCAGGGAATGACATGGTCAAACCATGTTTTAGAAAATTAATCTGACAGTGGAGTTAAATACAATACTGGATTGGAAAAAAAGGAATATGAGGTTGGGGAGAAAGTTACAAAGCTACCTCAATAGACAAAGTATAACATGGTGAGATCCTGAATTTGGGTAGCAAATGTAGAAAGAAGGGAACCGCCAACAACATAGAATCACACCTGGCACAGAGCAGGAACTAATATTTGTAGAATTAATGTTGAATGAATGAGACAAAATGTGTATGTGATAGGATGGATTTGTGTCTGGATGTAGAGGTAAGGACAGTGTCAAAGATGATACCTAGAGTGACTGCCAGAATGATGATTCTGCTAATAGAAACGGGGAAAAGAAGAAGGAATTTTATCTAAGAAGATGATAAATTTGATTTTGGTTGTTGGGTCCAGGAGCCAAAGCCAAATCATTTACCTAATGTCATGTGAGTTTTCATTAGGTACATGAGAAGGAAAACATGGCAATGAAGGTACAATGATAGAAACAAACAAATATACACCAATAGGAAGAGAAGAACAGAAAACAGTTGGAAGAGAAAGAGGCAGAGATATTGATGTAAGGGAATGAAAAATTGCTATCAAACCTGACTGTTCATAACTCAGGAATTCCCAGTCTCAGATTGCCTACTCTGGATCTTAAACCATCCCTCTGACTCCTAAAATTATCATATACAGCTGAGTATCTAATTTCGTATCAGTACTTTCTACTCACACTATTTTAGAAGCTCAATAAAGCTGTAACTTTATAATGCTGAGGGGCAACCAGCTGTCCCCAAACTTAAAGACACAAGAAAGCTCAAGGGCTTATATAAAAGGACATGAACTTAACAGCTGGAAGCAGGCAAAATAAATAAAAACAGAAGAAAAGAAAAATATATATTTTTATCTCCAGGCTCAATTCTTTCTCTATTGATTATTAGTACCTCTACGCCATCTTGACAAGTCCCTACCAGATATCCATAACTTAGGACAGCAATTTTCAACCTTTTATATCTCATGGAATACACAAACTAATTACAAAATTTCTGCAGCACAACAAAAAATACTTTTTTGAATCTGACCAAAAAAAAAAAAAAAAGGAGTAATTTTGATTCACTCACACCAGTGCGCCCCTGACTAAACAATTAGCTATTGCATGTTCTAAAAATTCTGTAGCACACCAGTTGAAAATCGCTGGCTTAGAACATAACCTAATGGTTTTGGGTATACATGGGGACATCTTCTCTTAACATCTTCTCTTAACTTTCAGACTTAGGTCACCTAAGATCTTATGGAGTGGACCTGACTTCCATTAATTCACTCAATAAATATATATTGATCAAGCACTGTTCTAGGCACTGGGAGTGCAATAAACAGAAAATACCCCTGCTTTGATGAAGCTTACATGAAAGTGAGAGAGACATATAAATAAAAGTAAATAAATATACAGTAAAATAATTTCAGGTAACTATATTACGTGTGGGGGGAAGGATGGCTAATTTAGATTAAATGGTCAAGAAAGGCCTCATTGAGGAGGTGATATCTGAACTGAGATTGAATAATATCCAAATTACTTAATGAACACCTCCTATAAGTGAGGCACTTTATGTGTATGAATTCAATCTTCACAACACTGAAAAGATATATACTTATACAGGGTGGGGCAAAAGTAAGCTTACAGTTGTGAGTATGCAAAACACAAGAGTTTATTGTTGTATTATTATTTATTAAGTATTGTATTATTTCCCCTACAAACAACTGTAACCCTACTTTTGCCACACACTGCATTACCCAGTTTTTTTTTTTTTACAACTGAGGAAACAAAGGCACTGTGAGGTTAAATAACTTAAAAGTGAGTAATCAGGAATATGATTAGAATCCATGTCCACAACACTACATAATCTGACTCTACCAGAATTTGACAAGAAGCCAGCCATGCAGAGGAAACAGCATGTGCAAATTCAAGGGCCATGAAGTGGGAATGAGCTTGGCATCTTCAATGAACTGAAAGACCAGCACAGCCAGAGATAGGGCAGCGGGGGAGAAATATATAATAAGAAAAACTGGATTCCACTGGGAGCTTATAAGCAATGGAGTGATATAATCTGACGTATGTTTTTAAAAGATCAATTTGGCAGCTGTGGAGAGAACAGATTGTAGGGGAACTTGTTCACCTCAGTCTTCAGCCTGACTTTGAGTTTGGTATAATTTACCATTCTGCCTGGCCCTCTAGTAACAACTGCAATAATGTTTTGGAAAAAGTTATGATATGTGACCCGTATCTCAATACATCATATAACCAAATTTGGTAAATATGACCTTGAGCAAGTCACTTTGAATAAAATTTGTTGTTACTATCTTAAAGGATCTTATGAAAAGTTACTCTAAAAAGCACACAGTTTAACTACAAGGTGGTATTTTGTTAAAACATTTAACAGAAATTTGACAACTCTGCTTTAACCCTTCTCCCTAAACTCCCCCCTTCCCAAGAAAAGGCTCCTTGAGCCCTAGCCGGTTTGGCTCAGTGGATAGAGCATCGACCTGCAGACTGAAGGGTCCCAGATTCAATTCTGGTCTAGGGCACATGCCCTGGTTGCGGGCTCGATCCCCAATAGGGGGTGTGCAGGAGGCAGCCAATCAATGATTCTCTCTCATCACTGATGTTTCCATCTCTCTCTCCCTCTTCCTTCCTCTCTGAAATCAGTAAAATATATTTAAAAAAAGAAGAAGAAAAGGCTGCTTGAAATGTAAAGCATTATTTTGGCAAAATGACTTGGTTACATTCCTTGAATATATTCATACCCACAAACATTACAGACATGCTTTCCTTATGATTTCTAATCCCTCTTCTATGATGTTCAAATGCATTCCAGTTTTTAAATGTGTAATTCTATCTTTTAGAAATGTCTTCTCTAAGAGAATGGATGATGAATATTTACAAGTCCACATGCTATGTATAAAAAACTAAATAAATTTAAATAGGATCTAAACATATTTTATGTATTCGCCTACAAAATTATGTAATCTGTCGTGAGATAATTTTCAATTCTTCTGTCACTTCCACTCTTACACTAAAACCTTACACTTCAATAAGCCAGGACAACCTGAAATGTTGACAAGCCACAGTACAGAAATCTGCCATAGTGATCTTGTTCAGGAATGAATAATGTGAAATATTTCAGAACATACTAACTTTGGAATGAAAACCTGTTGAGACGAACCTCACCTAGGATGCAGTCAGGGGAAGGGAAGACATTTACAGTACTGTGCTTTGTTTCCACACTACAATGAAGCGTTTGAAGAGAAGCCCTATTTTCCGGTGGCAGAGCCTCATATCCTTAGGTTTCCCAATGAGCTCTCTTTCCATATCTTAAAACCCTGCTCCCTTTTTATAAAAGGAGCCGTGAATATTTTCCTAAATTCTTGATCAAATGTTTTTAAACACTGGAATGAAATATCTTGCCATAAAAAGAGAAAAAAAGTCCAGAAACTGTTGCAATTTTGTAGAACACCCAAATACAGCAACCCATACTTATACATTTAAGACAGAAGAGGCCAGACAGCAATGGGTGCTACAATAAGGGACCTTCAGGGCAACCGAGACACCTATGACAGCACTGAAGCATGAGAGCTGAAACACCTCGGTATATCACCATCATACTCACCAATTATTTTTCTGATTACACTTTAATTACATAAGCTAACTTGTTAATTAAAACAATCTATCCAGGAAAGATCAGTTACCATACAAAAGCAGTGGCTCTTCACATTACCTTCACAGTATACAGGTACAAAGTCTGTGTTTTAAAATGCATTTTCAGTTTCTTATTGTCATTAAAGGCTTCAATCAACATAGAACCTCTGGAAACATAATGAATCTCAGCAACTTAAATAAAAACAGCTTCTAAGTCATGGCTCATTATTCTTCCCTTCTGACAGCCTCTTGTTTCAAATAGTATTACTTTCGGCGAATTAATACTTCTAAAAAAGGTGCTGAAAATTTCTGATAAAGTAAAATGTAACAGATATTAATAAATACAATTTTAACTTTATTGCAATTATATTTAAAGCTTTAGGATAAAAGGGGAAGAGAGAGTAGAAGCAAAGAAATCCATTTCTCAAACAAAGCAAATAATATAACAAAGTGTTCTCAACACTGCAGGAGTTTTCACATTACAGCTACATTAGGAGCAATTAGTGTAGAATTTATAAAATGCTAAGACATAGCTGCAGCACTCAGCAGTCAGTGCAGTGCATATTGAAGGCATCTGTGTAGGCAACAAGTATAATAAGAATAGCAAAAAAAAGAAAAGGTAAATGCATACCAGCATGAAAATTTTCAAATAGCTTGGTAGCATCTTAAAGTGGAAAGGTTCTAAATTTAACCCAGGAGAAGGGAAGCGCATTCATGATCTATATCTAAAAAAGAAGAAAGCATCTAAATGTAGTAACTCAAAAAGTCTTAGCATGAAGAAAAAGAATACAATGGGAAGGAAATTATGAACATTTTTAAATATTAGAGAATACTAATAAGCAGGAAGTAAAAAAAACCTCATCTGGATCCTTGTGGCAGGTACTGGAGGTTGTTGCCCAATGTCCACTTGTCCCTTCTTCCTTAGTAACAGAACACCTGAGCTTTAGCTAAGAGAATGCCGGAATGAAGACTGCATTTCCCAGCCTCTCCTGCAGTTAGGTGTGGTCATGCCAATGGGACATGAATAAAAGTATTAAGTGTGACTTCAAAAAAAATGTCCGTAAAGGAATTCGGTGCCTCATTCTTTGGACTTCCCTCCTTCCTGCTGGCTGGACTGTGGATGAGGTGCTGGAGGGCAAGCAGCCATCTTACACTCTGAGGAAGAAGCCACATGTTGAGAATGACGGTAAGAAACATAGAAAGAAACTGGTTCCCTGACATTGTGGAGCACCACGCCAGCCTTGGGTTACCCATCTCTGGACTTCTTTTATGTAAAAGAAAAATAAACTTATAGCATGTTTAAGTCACTATTTATTTTACCTTTTCTTGGTCACAAAGGGTTGAATATAATTCTAATACAGAACTTGGGTGCCAGGCGTAGGATGCTTCATGAGAAAGAGCATAACACATGTGGCACTGGCTTAATAAAGTGTAAGTGGTGAGCACTTACACTTACACACACACACCCTTCTCTACTATGGAAGTCAGTGTGACTTTGATTCATTTGGGAAAAGACACAATTTGTTCACTAATCAGGGTAAGCCTACCTAACAACATGAATACAATTAGCTCCTTTGAGATTATAATTGTACTTGCCCAAAACGCAATACATTTTGTTATAGAGGCACCCAGTACCCACATCACTGTTCTTTCTGATTGAATAAAGGGCTAATGGCAATCTGGTTAGGATTACATAGTGGCGAACTGAACACAGTGACCCTAGTAATGGTAAGTGTAATGTAATGGTAAGTGCCTCATTGGACTGAAGTAGCTAATAGATTTTAGGGCACATGTTCTATCTCTTTTACTGAATGAGCTAAAAAGCCTTTAACAAATAGTCTGAAGAATCTGAGTGCCACCAAAGCAACTCTACCTGATTAAAACGCCAGAGCCTTGTTTTGTCTATTTTCATAGGACTTCAACAGATATCTACCAATCCTCCCAATAACTTGAAAGCAAATATAGGCACAGGACAGCTCATTAGCACCTCAGAGAAAACTACAAGGTTTAATGAAAAAGAAAATATGTAATAAGGAAACCACTGCTCTCGATGTGACCCCAGGGACCCTGCTCACAAACACGGCAGTCATAACTGTAGTAACCTTATCTTTTCTGGTGTTAAATTCTCCTGCAAAACTGCCTCAAGATGAAAGAGGAGAGAGATTCCAACACTCAAACCAATGAATTTCCCAGCTTTACCTCTGAGTGAATAACACACATTCAAGGCACAAAACAAAGAGAATGCTACAAGAAATTAGCCTTGCAACTCAAGGAAAGCACAATAAAGCACTGCCCAAAAGGCTCTCTAGGTGGACCGTACAATCGTGACCACAGAGCAGTTCACAGAAAATGTACATGAAGTGACTGCCTATATCCATTTTCCCCCCCACAGTGGTGTATATAATTATTTGCCATCTGCATAGGACTTTATATGTCCAGACTACTTATCATCACAATTCTGTAATTATTCTATCACAATAATTGAGTATGAGCAATTAAAATTTACTTTCTTCTAGGCGTTCAGATTACAACAGATGAGAGAAAATCAAGATGGCAGAATAGAAAAATAGACTCTTCCTTTGTCTCAAAACCTCATAAAAAAAGATAGCAGAATTGCTGAATTTTAGGGTTTGAAGAAACCTACAGTATCCAATGATTTTGGCAGATTAAGAAACTAAAGCTCAGAAAAGTCATAAGCAATTTGCTTAATGTCACCAAATGAATTAAGTGGCAAAGCCAGAAGGAAACCCTGATCCTGCCTCTCAACTCAGCATTTCCACATTACCATCTTCC
The DNA here is from genome assembly GCF_963455305.1 of Plecotus auritus. Lineage (NCBI taxonomy): Eukaryota > Metazoa > Chordata > Mammalia > Chiroptera > Vespertilionidae > Plecotus > Plecotus auritus. Next base: position 222,312,567 of record NC_137772.1, read on the forward strand.
TCTTCTGCAAACAAATAATGAAATAGGTGTGGAGGATTCCAGGCTGTCTGGCTCAGCAAACTAGCTTGTCTTTTTTTCTTCCCCCAAGAAAAACAATTTTAAATATAATAATGTTACATGCAATAAACATTAATATCTCAAGAAAAACTTTTAAATATGATGTTACATGCAATAAACACCAATTATTCAAGAAAAATGATCTTACATATATTACATGCAATAAACATTAATATTTCAAGAATAAAAGGATTTTTAAGTATAATATTACCCAAACTGTACTAACGTAGTATGATATCACAAAAATTGTAGGAAATATTAAAAATCTGCAAATAACAGGATTACTTCTATTATATTCTAGAATATTTCCCCCCCTCTGGCTCTATTTTTGTTCATCAGTTTATGTTGTTCATTATATTCCACAAATGAGTGAGATCATATGATATTTATCTTTTTTTGACTGGGTTATTTTGCTTAGCATGATGCTTTTAAAGTCTATTTTGTCGTATATGAGTATTGCTACTCCAGATTTTTTATCTTTTCCATTTGCATGGAAGATTCTTTTCCATCCCTTCACTCTCATCCTGTGTGTCTTTTATTTGAGGTGGGTCACTTGTAGACAGCATATAGTTGGGTCATGTTTTTGTATCCATTCAGCTACCCTACACCTTTTGATTGAAGCATTTAATCCATTTACATTTAGGATTATTATTGAGAGGTACTTATTTATAGCCACTTTAATTCTGTATGGCTAGGTTTCTCTCTCTGTTTCCTCTTCTCAGCAATCCCTTTAGCGTTTCTTATAATGCTGGCTTGGTGGTGATGAACTCCTTTAGCCTTTTTTGGTCTGGGAAGCTCTTTATTAGACTGTCTACTTTGAATGATAGCCTTGCTGGACATAGTAATCTTGGTCTCAGATCCTTGCTTTCCATTACCTTGAGTACTTCATGCCATTCCCTTCTGGCCTGTAGAGTTTCTGATGAGAAATCAGGTGTCAGGCTTATGGGAACTCCTTTGTAGGTAAGTTTTCTTTTCTCTTGCTGCCTTTAAGATTCTCTGTCTTTAATTTTTGGCATTTTAATTATGATGTGTCTGGGCGTGGGTCTGTTTAGGTCCTTCTTGTTTGGGGTTCTCTGTGCCTCCTGAACTGATGTGACTTTTTCCTTTACCAGATTAGGGAAGTTTTCTACCATTATTTCTTCAAACACCTTCTCTATTCCTTTCTCCCTTTCTGCCTCTTCTGGCACACCTACTATTCTAATATTGTTACATTTCACATTGTCCCACAGCTCCCTTAAAGCTGTCCTCCTGTTTTTTAATTGTTTTTTCTTTTTAATTCTCTAATTGAGTGATATTTTTAACTCTGTCTTCTAACTCACTGATTCAATCCTCAGCTTCCCCTAATCTGCTGTGTATTCCTTCCAATGTGTTCTTTATTTGTGTTATGTCATTCTTTATCTCAGACTGTTCTTTTTTCATAGTTACTAAATCTTTTTTCATACTGTTGAGCATTTTTATTTTTTTTAATATATTTTATTGATTTTTTACAGAGAGGAAGGGAGAGGGATAGAGAGTTAGAAACATCAATCAGCTGCCTCCTGCACACTCCCCACCGGGTATGTGCCCACAACCAAGGTACATGCCCTTGACCGGAATCGAACCTGGGACCCTTGAGTCCACAGGCGGACACTATCTACTGAGCCAAACCGGTTAGGGCCTGTTGAGCATTTTTAACATCATTACTCAACTCTGTTTCAGATAAATTTCTTATCTCTGCTTCATTTATCTCTTCTTCTGGAGCATTCTCTAGTTCTTTCATTTGAGGGTTATTTCTTTGTTTCCTCATTTTGGTTGTCTGTTTGGGTTTGCGACTATGTATTAGGTAGATCCTCTACACCTCTCAATCTCTAGTGCAAGACAGTGTTAAAGGCAGTTTCTGACTAACTGGACCAGGCAAAAACTCAAAGCCTCCAGAGACTGCCTCTGTCTACAGACTAATAGGATTCCAACTTGAATTGCCCCCAGGTAATCGTCCTCAAATGTGGCGAGAGTTTTTTCAATAGGGTGGGGCAGTTGCTTCTGCCTGGAGGCTAATTGTTACTTTTAATCTCTTAAGTGGCCTCAGGGCAAGGTGTTTTCCAATAGGGTATGTTGACTGTCTTCCCCCCAGGCAAGGCAGATATCTATGTGAGAAAGATGTCCTCAGCTCTGTGAGGGAATGACTCAGCCCAGGAAACTTGGGGTGTCTGCCTTCTGAGTTCTATCTCCCGATTCCCCAGTCCTGGGTTCTGCTCTCACCGCTCCAGTCCACTTCACACTCCCTCTGCCAGAGCACAAAGTGGGTGGCTCCACAGGGAATTTTTGTGCACTGGCCCTTTTAAGAGGGTGCCTGAACTTTCAGCTGCCACTCCCTGGCAGAGAACACCCCACTGCTTTTCGCAGCTAGATGTTATGTGGGTACCCTCCTCAGTTTGGTGCTCTCTGCTGGGGACCCAGCTTCAGGATTAGATCCCAGAGTTCTCAGTGGCACCACCCCACAGCTGAGATATCTCTCCGGGACTTCAGTTGCTGGCTGTGGGTGCCCAGGCAGTCCTTTTGCGCCTCCACCCCTCCTACCAGTCTCTATGCAGTCCGTGGGTACCAGGGTTCTCTCCTGTGAGTTTTCCGTTGATTATTCAGGAAGCCCTTTCGTATTTCAGTTGTAATTCCAGCTTGTTCCTGGAAGCATGTCCATGCAGCATCCTCCTACTCTGCCGCCATTTTTAATCTAAATAGCTTGTCTTTTAAAATGACAAACATCTTCTCACACTGGCTTATAAATAAAAGTTACAATAAAATCCAGTACAGCTATCATTTCTGCCAATTTGAAAGGAAAAGTAGATCAATAAAATGGGCCAGGAAATGCACTAAAATTAAAATGAGTATAGAGTATAGCAGGATTGTGAGGATAACAAACAAGAAAACAGGGATGGGAAGACTCTGTTTAGGCCTCAATGCTACTAAGAAAGAGAAATCCATGGTATAATTTGTTCTAGATACCTAAGGTCAATAATTACTACTTTAATTTTTTATTTTTTATTTTTTATTAAAACATTATATAAGGTTTTAAAAATAGCATAGGCTAGATTTATAACAAAAAGCAATAATCACTGAGACATTATGACCCAAAAACCATTTTTTAAGTTAATTTTTTAAATTATTGATTTTAGACAGAAGAAGGGAGATAGAAACATCTATCGGTTGCTCCTGCATGCATCCTGACCAGGAATCAAACCCATTACCTTTGGTGCATGGGACAACAGTGCTTCCAACTGAGCCACTCACTCAGGGCTGAATAATATTTTTAAATCATTATTCAGACAGCAGAAAGGAGAAGAGCTGGGTGGGGGGAACAGAAAGTACAAGCAGGAGGCTATTGGAGAAGTTTAAGAGAGATGAAGGTGGCTTAGCCAAGGGCAACAGTAAAGCAGACAGATTATAACATTTTTGTAGTAAGCATAATTTTATGAAACTTTTGTTTCAGATATCTGTATGCTTATGGGTCCTAATATAAAATGTCTCTAATTATAGGTCACAGCAAAATAGTTTGAGAAACACTGCCATAGGACAGCAATTTTCACCCAGTGTGCTGCAAGAATTTTTAAACATGCAATACCTAACTATTTAGTCAAGGGCACTGATCTCTTTTCCCTTAAACTGTCAAATTAAAAAATGACAATAGCCAACACAATAGCCGTTTGGTGTGAATGAATCAGACAGGCAAAAAATATATTTTTGGTGTGCCACAGAATTTTAGTAATTACTTTATGTGTGCCATGAGATTAAAAAATGTTGAAAATCACTGCCCTAGGAAGCTGAGAATACTTATGTTCCCTTTGTTGAAGTCCTAAATTAAGTTCAAGTGAAACAAGCTACAACAAGTATAATTACATACCAAATATAATCTTATTAATCTGCCAAAAGAACACCATTTGGTCTTCAAAAAGAAAAAAAAAGAAAGAACAGTACAAGCAGTATTCAAAAATCACTGGAATGCCAGGCACAAATTATGTTACTTCTACCAACCAGGAGATGTACAGATTACTAAAGAAATATAATAGCAATTTTTTTAAACTACTGAACCATTCTAACCATTCAACTAATACTAATTTTAGAAATTCAACACTACTAACACACATTCATAATGGCAATGTTTTCAGCATTTTCAGGAAAATACCTTACTCTCCCAAATGAGAAAACATGGCTGAATTCTCCTTGAAGAATTCAGAGATGATATACTACAGCTCTGAAAGATTCTTTCGGAAAACTTCCTGCCTTTTTTTTTAAAAACAGAGATAAAAATAAAACATTACCAATTTGCCCAGCTTTTAGGTTCAATTAGCTCAACAGCAATGCTATTGGCATTTTAGGTGGGCAATTCTTTGTTTTAGATTGTTATCCTTGGTCCCTGACCACCAAATACCAATGGTGCATCTCTTCCCTTCCCCCACAGTCACCATGACAACCAAAAATGCCCCCATACTTTTCCAAATATTCTGTGGAAATATGGTACCTCTCCCACTGAGAATCACTGATGAATTTAGCAGATACTCTCCTTTGATCAAATGATTGCCACATAATGAATTGTGGCGTTAGATTCAGGGCATAGATGACAGGTAGTTATCAGTGTCTTGAGTTTAACCATTTCCAAGTAGCATTAAAATCATCTGGTCTGAAGCAGAAAGAATATTACTATCTTTTTCCTAGCACAAGGCTGTCCCTGGGTGTTATTTTCAAAGTAGTATGTGGCAAATGTAGAACTTTAAGAAAAAATACACAGAAGGGAACTTGTGTCTCAAAAAAATCAAATTTATCCAACATGGAGGTCCAGAATAAACACCAACAATGTGGCTGCTGTTTGTTATCAGACAAAAGAATAGTCTTTACAATAAAGGAAATGACAAATGAGAAACTGTACATTAAACCACCTTAATAATTATTCTGTTAAAAAAATTTTAGATAGACACTTGTATCTCCTAATTTGTGTATCTGGGTCAGCTTCTTCAAAGCTTACCTAATTGTTTATACACTTTATACTTATTAAAGTACAAATTTCTAAAAATAAATAAATATGTGGATTCTGCACATATTCTAAGTTAAAAGTAAATCTCCCTAGCTGGTTGTCAGTGGTTAGAGCATTGGCCTGCAAATTGAAGGATCACAGGTTTGATTCCAGTCAAGGGCATATACCTCAGTTGCAGGCTCATTCCCGGGGAGGCAACTAATTTATGTGTCTCTCACATCAATGTTTCTCACTCTCTGTCTCTCCCCCCACGCTCCCACTCTCTCTCTTAAAAAAAAAAAAAAAAAAAAAAAAAATGGAAAAAATATCCTCCAGTGAGGATTAACAAAAAAAAAAAAGGAAAGTAAACCTACATTTCTCCTAAGTTTCATGGGACACAGAGAATTACAGAAGAAATGTCTAAAATTATTTCCTTGAACAAAATCTATGGGTACATTTATATATTTATGTATAGTGTACAGATTTAAGGGAAAAGTCACTGAGTAATATGTGACAAGTTTTATCACATTGAGAAGAATGTAACACTTACTGAATACTTATGACCAGAAACAGTGGCAAGTGCTTACTCAATCCTTGCAGCAAGCTTGTTGAGGGTATTAGTATCCTCCCTATTATACAGAGGAGAATACTGAAGTACAGAGAGGTTAAATAACTTGTTCAAGATTACCTAGTGATTAAGTGGCTGAGCCAGGATTCAAACCCAGATTAACTCCAGAGCCCTCACTAAGAGCTGTATTCTTTCAAGGCACACATAGGAAGAATGGAGGAGAGGATTTTAAAAGTAGGAAAGAACTTGTCTAAAAACCATGAGTCTTGAAAACATGCTCAGTGAAAGAAGCCAGTAACAAAAAAACATATATTATACTAGTGGCCTGGTGCACAAAACTCATGCACATTAAAAGGGGATTAATTTCTGCACATTAAAAGGGGATTAATTAGAGGAAATATTTTAATATTGCTATGTGCCCTTTCTCTATAATAGAAGTGTCAGAGAAAAAGAAAATTAGTAAAATGTATATGAAAATCTTCCTCCTGTCAGAGTCTGGGGCACACTACGGGACCCAGAGTCAAGTCCCTGCCCACCCACATGCGCCTCAAAATCGCACAAGACCCAGACCCGGCTGCCCACCCCCCATTGGGTTAGATCCAGACCCAGCCGGTCCCACCCTTAACAAGCCCCGCCGGGCAGGGGGCGCAGCCTCAGGTCCCCTGGCCCAGCGCTGGGGGGTGGGGGGGGGGAGGCTCACTTTAAGATTCCCCCATCAAGCCCCGCCAGGTGGGGGACATGGCCTGAGATCCCCTGTCAAGCCCTGCCGGGCGGGGGGCATGGCCTAAGGTCCCCCGTCAAGCCCCGCTGGACGGGGGGCGCAGCCTCAGATCCCCCGGCCTAGCGCCGGGAGGGGGCGCAGCCTCAGGTCCCCCATCAAGCCCCACCGGGAGGGGGGCACAGCCTCAGGTCCCCCATCAAGCCCTGCTGGGGAGGGGGCGCAGCCTGAGGTCCCCTGGCCCAGGGTGAAGGGAGCAGCCTGAGGTCCCCCAGCCTGGCAGGGGGGCGGGGGGTGCGGCCTGAGGTCCCCCGGCCTGGTGCCAAGGCAGGGGGCATGGCCTGAGGTCCCCTGTCAAGCCCCACAGAGGCAGGGGAGTGGGCACAGCCTCAGGTCCCTGCTGATTGCTCATTAAGACTCGTTAGGGGAACTCAGCCTCCGCTGTGGGTGCAGCCATCATGTGTTACGGAAACCCCACCTCCGCTGTGGGCACCGCCATCTTTGTGGCGGAGTGACAGTCAATTTGCATATTCCCTCTTTATTATATAGGATGATTACATTTATATGAAATGTCCAGAATAGGCAAGTCTATTGAGTCCAAAAGTAGATTAGCAATTATAATAAGGCTGGGGGGAGAAGCGATAGGCCAAGAGGAGGGGGTAAATGAGGAGTGGCTGCTAATATCTATGGGGTTTCTTTGAGAGGTTATGAAAATGTTCCAAAATTTATTTTGGTGATGGTTATACAACTCTATGAATATACTAAAAACTACTGTATATTTTAAATAGGTGAATCATAGGGTATTTTAATTATATCTCAATAAAGCTATTTTTTTAAATAGACCTAAACTGAGGTGATAACAGGGGGGGTCTAAGTTGTTTCCCAGGTTTCTAAAATGAGTAATATGAATAAAGAAGTGATTCATGCTGCCCTCACCAGATACAGAAGGAAGTGGAGTAAGGAGAGGTCAATTAGTCAAGTTTGGACATGTTAAATTTAAGGTATCTATGGAACACCCAAATGGAAATGTTCGGGAAGCAGCTGGATTGATAGGTCCCTCTCTCCCTCTTCCCTTCCTCTCTAAAAATCAATTTTAAAATCTAAAAAAATAAAAAACAGCCAAGAGGAAAAGTATAGTAATTCATTCAACAGTCAAGAAAATAAAATGGAAGTTTTCACAGATTAAGAAATAGTAATATTTCCATTTCAGCCCAATAAAGGACAGCATTGTGTCTCTGTATATCTTGCTAAGACCACAAAAGCTTACTATCTTAAGAGTAGAAAGTCAATAGATTTGGGAACTTTAACTGTAAAATAAGAAGAAACACTTCAACTTAATTTCCTATTTTAAAATAATGTATGGTAATTTCTTTACAAGCATGATGACAACACTCAAAACATTCAAATGGGGGATTTGGGGGATTTTTGAAGTAGATTAATTTGCATTGGTTCAGGGACTTTTGCAGTTTCTTAAAAACAGCAGTACTGTATTTTATTTACTCCATTTGCACTAGAGATCAAGCAAAACTGCACCTATAAGCAACTACAATTCACGTTTTGAACTATGAAAATATTAACCTACTCTGACCTCCCCTGCACCAACTTCAGCAAACCCTGGGTCAAGAGTCTCAACTTCCCAAAACAGTGCAGGTGTCTCTAATTTAAGACCTGCTAGTCTCCTCTCTGCCTTTGGCTAAATCAGTAGCAAGCCCAGAAAATAAAAACAAAAACAAAAACCTCTACTAATTCATGTAGGTATTTTCTTTCTTTCTCCATAAAAGAATGTACTAGCAGACACAAATTAAATAACATATATCAATACATAATTCTATTTTCTCTAGTTGGCTATAATAAAGGTCAAAATAGTTCAAGATAGCGATATTCGCTTATTTTCCACCTAGACTTGAAAAACTGTAATATCAATGAACTTTATATATTTCAATAAAACAACATATTGTGAACGTTTACAGTACCATGTCTAACCCTTTGTAGGCATTCAAGAAATGTTAGTTCCCTCTCTGTCCTTTCCATTAATTCTTACAGTATTTCCATGAAATATTTCCTGTTTATAAGCAGGAGAACAGACCCCAAAAATTCAGGCCGCCTGGTGGTGATAAAGGGATGCGTTTGCAGAAGTTAAACCTTCGCTGCCTCCCTTCCTAGGAAGTCAATTCCAAGGACCATGTTCCTTCTGTTATAGGAAGTGGCTCATCTGTTTTTCCTTATAGCAATGTATTATCAGCTCCTGTTTTTTGTGACTGAAAGAAAGCCAATCTCAAGAACCTAAGTTTTTCTAATCGTAGATGCAGCAAGAATCCAAAGATTATCATCAACCCATGGCATCCCATGTACAAGTTCATGGGATTCCAGGTTGGAGGTTTGGGGGAGCACTGTCATGTTGTTGGGGTTTTTTTGCTATCAAGTTCACTCTCCAAGTAATCCAAGTCTCCTGCACCAATGAGCAATGGTGTCTCCACATATCTACAATCATGGAAAACTAGAACTACATCAACTATCACTAGCCCTTACTTTGACACAAAATGTTCTGACAGAAGTAAGTTTGCAGAGCTGGTGAAGCTGCCATCTATAGCTCTTTTTGTGGACATCTGACACAAGATAGATGTATGATCCAAGCCATATCTGGTGTAGTTTTGTTCAGGCTCTGGAGCTTAAGATAGGAACACAAGCATGTTATGTAAATTAAACTCCAGTGGTTAGAGATGGACAGATTCTGTCTTCAGTAATAAAATTTACAGTTGTCAGTGATGGCCTGGCTACTATCAAGATAGGCCCTTTGTTGCATTTAGTCTACCATTCACAGAAGCTACTGAATTTTAGAGTGGCCAGAAGAATTAGCTAGCCTGTCACTTCCCACTACCCCAGGCTGGTTTATAAACATAATGGCTCCAATACAAGAACTATGCCCTCTAAGGATTTAATCATGGTATGTAAGAGAGTGAGTGTGTGTGTGTATGTGTGTGTGTGTGTGTGTGTGTGTGTGTATGTGTAAATTTGTGGTTCTGTTCTGTGGTCACCAAAATTTTATATTGGTTGGGCTATTTCTTTGACATTTAATGCATTCTAACCATATACTAGATGTAGTCCACAATATTAGATAAACCATAGGACCATGATTAGTATTTCCCTAAACAATCAAATCTCATCTGTTCTAGTTCAGTGGAACTGAAAATACTAACAAACAACACCTTGGGCAAGAAAGAGTAAATAAACCCAGGACATACCTTATTTACAATTCCCACAGACAGATGAAATTCAATTCCATGCCAACCACACCCTTCGGTCACTAAAATATAAACAGAAAAATAAATGTTCATGCACTATAAGCAGTTCTTCCAGTTCCTAAAGGGTATTTGGTTTCAAAGATAATAAGCTGTTTCTTATCTCCTTTCTATGGGTGAGCTCTGTCACTGGCAAAAAAGGTCCAGAGCGGTAGAGTTAAACAATAGGTAACACTAATTGAGCACTTACTATATGCCAGGCACTTTCTAAGTGTTTAAATATACTAATTAATTTAATACAACAATCCTGTGAGATACTCTTATTAACTCTTTTTATATCCAGATAACAACTGACCTATTCATCTGAAAACTGTTCTTACTGGTGTTAAAAAATGCCTTTTAAATAAACGTAGGCAATTTCAAACATTGTAGCTAGACTGTCTCAATGGCTGATATCTGTGTTCCATATTCATCTACTCATTGTGCATTTCTTGAGCACACACCAGGTGTTAAAGAGGATTCATTCTCTGCCCTTTAGGAATTGAGAAAGTAGTTGGGAAGATCAGACTAAACTACAAGAAATGGTTCAAGAAATGAAATGCCCTATTACGAGGCACAATCTCTTTATACAATCATCCAGTTTGAAAAAAAATCAGATCTCCCTTTGGTAAAAGGGAGAAAAGCTGCACATAAAAGGTACCATAAACCTAGACCTTTAAAAATAGGTTACATTGCCAAAGTAAGGAAAAAGGCTCTTTAGCTAAGAAAATAAGAACAAAAACATGGTGGAAGGGACATAGTGTACCTGAGGTCCTTCATAATCTGATTCCACCCAGTTTAACTAGCCTTTGCTGTGGCCACTAATCTCCCTCCCACTGCCCATTAGCCAAACCAAACTTCTTACTTCTGGGACATACAATCTCTAATAGTTCCACTGTTTCTCTTACTATATTTCCCCCTTTTCCCTGGTGGGTATCTTTAATCCTAGTATACAGTAGGTACTCAATAAAATATAACTATTGTTGTATAAAACTTTTATTATTATTTAACTAGAGGCCCGGTGCATGAAGTTCATGCATGGCGGGGGGTGGGGGGGTCCCCTCAGCCCAGCCTGCACCCTCTCTCAGTCCGAGAGCCCTCGGGGGATGTCCGACTGACACAGAGGCAGGAGAGGCTCCCGCCACCAGCCTGGCTCAGGGCTTCTGTGGGAGCACACTGACCACAAGGGGCAGCTCCTGCATTGAGCGTCTGCCCCCTGGTGGTCAGTGCACATCATAGCGACCAGTCGTTCTGCCATTCAGTCGATTTGCATATTAGCCTTTTATTATGTAGGATATCCAACTGAAACATTTTTCTGAAGCCTTTTCCAGTTCCCCAGTTAATCTACTCAGTGCCTCTCCACCACCCTCACGTGGCATTTGTCCATTTCTCTGTTAGAATGGTAAAACATTTTATTGTCCCCAGATTTCCTTTTTCTCTTTCTCTTCCTTGTCTGAACAGAAAACATCTTTTATACAGTTTGATATCCCATGAAACCTAGCACAGAGTCTGGCACATAATAGGTACCTATTATGTACTTGTTAACTGAAGACCCAACTGACTTGAATTTACAAAACAATAGAATTCTTCTAAATAGTTCCTTTAGTACATTTAAACAATTCAGTTTGTCAACAATCTAACCCACTTTTACGTTTTCATGAATATGTTTGCTACATAATTGTACCAACAATCCATGTGCAACGAAGTCAAAGTAGATTCACTAAAAACTACCAGCTGTCTACTTTTCGCTTTACAACAAAACAAGATGCTCACCCAGGCCAACTGAGATAGGAGAAATCAACAGAATTGATCACTTGGGTATTGTGCTGGTGACCTTTCTCCCTGAAACAGTGCCACAGTTCGGTATGCAATATGCATGTTTAACTAGGTATTTATATTGGCTTTAGTTGAGGTTACAAAGTTAGAAGTTCGATCATAAATCCAAAGTTTATTTATAGAAACTTTCCATATGGTACGAGGTTAAGAAGTAAAACAGCAGCCTTTTTCTCTGCCGAAAGCAGAAGGGAGCAGAGTGCCAAAGGAGCCACCCCTCTCCTGACTCTGTTCTTGGCTCTGCTTAAAGCAGAGGAAGAAATGGGCATGGGAAGCAGGAGCCTCACTAAAAGCCACTCCCCCACAGCAACGGGCATTTTCAATGTTTGTGCTATGCAAGGCTTAAGTATTCATTGTATACATGCCCATGTTCATTTGGAGCACAATTTGTGGCTTGGACTTAAAAAATGTTCTAATGTGCTAGTTTGTCCACATATTAATCCAGTCAGCCAGGTTTGAACATGCCAAGCTTAAAATACTCTCTAGATCATTATACAAAGGTATGAGCTCAATCCTTTATTCTCAGGAAAAGGAACTTAGGGGAGAATGACTAAAGCAATAGTATTTCAATGGAAGCCTTAACACAAAAAGTCAACTCCTAAATAGTGATGAGTTAATTTTTTTAAATATCTAAATGGAAATAAGAATCAAGCTAATAACAGATTTCTTATAATTATTAATCTCAAAATGAGATCCTACATTTTTAGGTCAAAGTTGTCAGAGAATGTATTTTGAAACTGATTTCAAAAATTTTCTACGAGACCATCTTATAAAAAGGTTGTTTTAGCCCAGCTGGTGTGGCTAAGAGGTTGAGCATTGACCCATGAACCAATATGTCACTGTTCAATTCCCAGACAGGGCACATGCCTGGGTTGCGGGCTCAATCCCCAGTAGGGGGCGTGTAGGAGACAGCAGACAGATGATTCTCTCTCATCATTGATGTTTCAATCTCTCTCTCCTTCTCCCTTCCAAAGAACTTATATGCATATATGCATAACCCAGGGTCACAGACAATAGTGTGGTAGGCCTAAGGTGGGGGAGGGCAGGTGCAGGGTAGAGAGGGTCAATGGGGGGAAAAGAGGGACTTCAGTAATACTTTCAACAATAAAGATAAATTTTTAAAAATTAGATGTGTGTGCCCTAAAGATTTAGAAATGCTGTCCCTTAAAAACTTGGGCAGCAGGCCCTGGCTGGGTAGCTCAGTTGGTTAGAACATTGCCAGATACAGCAAGGTTGTGGGTTCAGTCCCCGTTTAGGGGAGATGCAAAGAATAAAAGGAAAGTAACCAAAAAATGGAATAAAAGGGGGGAAAGAAGATAATTAATACGAAGGTTTGACTCTGATATCAAAAAAAGGAAAAAAACAATTCTCAATTAAATTAATGAACTGTAGTTTTTAAGCAATTAACAGCATATGATTACACACCTCCTCAAACTGAACACCTACGAAAAAAATCTCAATCTCATTTTGCCTGAATCCTCTATTTGTTCCTTCACTTCCAAAGAGAATAGCAGTAAGTGGCCTGGGCCCCCTGGAGAAAGCAGGGGTCAGAAACGTCAGTCCATGTGGCCCATCAAAGCACTGATGCTGGCTGGAGCTATCAGAGTCTCAAAAGTAGAGTCAAGAGAGACCACTGTGTTCCCAAACACGTCCATACCACTTCTAAAAGAGACTGGAAACTTGCAAGGACAATATACTCTGCTCCCTTTCATATCCACCAAACCTTTCCTTTCTGATTATCAATTTAACTTGCATAGAGATTTTAAAGAACAGTTAACATAACATTGATTAAGATTACAAAGGGAAAAGGGAGGCAATACCACATATATTATAGATGAAGGAAGGGAATAAGGAAGACATATGTAGTCCTACTGTCAATCCAGCTGCAGCATTCAACTTCACATGTTTGGTAAGGCACTAGAATATACATAATACTTCACAAATCAAAAACTAAAATCTCAGGCCTTCCACTAATTAGAGTTTCAAACTCTATCAAAGTTTCCAGTTTTGCCTTCCTCTGCCAGCACCCCACAACAGCCATGGGAAGATCTCCCATTTCACTGTGCAGTAAGACTCAGATTTCATAGCTCCAGACAGGCAGAAATAGCTACCACTTTTTCAAACTGCAAAGCAAAATTCACTTTATAGTTTTCAAGTATTTGAACACCTATTCCCTTATGTGATTCTCCTAACACTGAAAAATGGTTATTTTCAGAGATGATGGGTGAAGACCAAACCACAGCAAAGCCTCTAGTATAAGTGGAGTCATAGGAGAAGTGGCCCATTTGTCTATCAGTGATCTAAATAAGAGAGACAGAGAGAAACGTCGATTTGAGAGTGAAACATTGACCCGTTGCCTCCTGCACACGCCCTAACCAGTGATTAAACCTGCAACCTGGGTATGTGCCTTAACTGGGAATCAAACCCACGACCTTTAAGTGCATGGGACAACCCTTCACACAGGCCAGGGCCCACACATTACCAGTTTAATTAAAATACTCCAATTTCTGGCAGAACCCACTACTCACAGCACTTTGGGCTCTTTTAAGTCTTCTCAGGAATTGTCAACAATTCTCCAAAAGTTCTTGCTTAACTATCTAAGGCACTTGCTTTTCTTTTTCTTGGTTTTGGGTCCAGCATCCTTTGGATGACAGAAAGCTGGTCTCTGGATAACCAGTTTTAACGTAGGCATTTTCATGTCTCTGTCTACCTGCATTTAAGCAGAGCTTGCGGATAAAAACAAACACATTAAACTTCTCACTTCCCAAAAACACAACCAAGATGATAAAATTAAAAATAGTTTTTTAGTATTCCTCAATAATTTATTATTCAATTGTCAACAGTGCCTGGAATATAACAGGAACTTGATAAATACTTTTTGAAGGAATGGTTTAAGAAGATAATATGGCTCAGTGGTTGAGCATCGACCCATGAACCAGGAGGTCACAGTTTGATTCCCAGTCAGGGCACATACCAGGTTTTAGGCTCAATCCCTAGTAGGGGGCATGCAGGAGGTAATCAATAGATGATTCCCTCTCATCCTTGATGTTTCTCTCTCTCTCTCTCTCTCTCTCCTCTCTCTCTCTCTCTCTCTCTCTCTCTCTCTCTCTCTCTCTCCCTTCCTCTCTTTGAAATCAATAAGAATAGCCGAAACTGGTTTGGCTCAGTGGATAGAGCGTCGGCCTGCGGACTGAAGGGTCCCGGGTTCGATTCCAGTCAAGGGCATGTATCTTGGTTGCGGGCACATACTCCGTGGGGAGTGTGCAGGAGGCAGCTGATCGATGTTTCTCTCTCATCGATGTTTCTAACTCTCTATCCCTCTCCCTTCCTCTCTGTAAAATATCAATAAAATATATTTTTTTAAAAAAAGAAATCAATAAGAATATATTTTTTAAAAAAGAAGATTAATATGGCAGCAGAGAAAAGGTGTTTGTTTTGGAGTCAGATCTGGACTTGTAACTCATTTCCTACCTTTATTAGTCATACTAGAGGCCTGGTGCACGAAATTCATGCACGGGAGGGGGGCGGTCCCTCAGCCCAGCCTGAACCCTCTCCAATCCAGGACCCCTTGGGGAATGTCCGACTTCCGGTTTAGGCCCTATTCCTCAGGGATGGGCCTAAACCGGCAGTCGGACATCCCTCTCGCAATCCGGGATCGCTGACTCCTAACCGCTCCCCTGCCTGCCTGCCTGCCTGATTGCCCCTAATCACTCTGCCTGCCTGCCTGATGCCCCTAACTGCTCCCCTGCCTACCTGAACGCCCCTAACCACCTCTGCCTGCCTGCCTGATCACCCCTAACCGCCTCTGCCTGCCTGCTCACCCCTAACCACCTCTGCCTGCTGGCCTGATCGCCCTAACTGATCTCCCCTGCCAGCCTGATCACCCCTAACTGCCTCTGCCTAGGCCCTGCCACCGTAGCTTTGTCTGGAAGGTCGTCTGGAAGATGTCCAGTCTAATTAGCATATTACCCTTTTATTAGTATAGATGATCTTGAGCTAAAATACTTAAGTTTTCTCTGAGCCTCAATTTCCTCACCTAAAAAAACAGATATATACTACCACCTACCTTGCAGAATGACCATGAAAAGATGTTACTGGTGGTATATTCAAACATATAAACTGCTCTGTTGCTATTGACTCTAGGTACTATAAAAGCATGGATTTAAGCAAAAGAAACAGTTCAATAGTTCACAATTCTTTTATTCATTTATTCAACAACTATGTAGTGAAGGCCTAGTTTGTGTCAGGCACTATAGTTGCAAAAGATATATCAGTGATCAAGATAGACCTAGTTCCCCGCTCTCATGTAGCTTCTATTTAAGTGCGGGGGGAGGGAGATAAATAAAATAATAAATATAATAAGTATATAGGTCTTAAAATATAACGTTTTAGAAAAAAGAAAAGATAGATCAGAATAAAGGGAATCAGAAGTGTTAGGGACAGAGGAGTTATCATTTTTAAATAAGATGATTAGAGTAGGCTCATTGAGAAAGTGACACTGGAGCAAAGATTTGACAATTGAGAAAGCTGGCCATGAAGATATCTAGGGGAGAGCATTCCATACAAAGGCAACAGCCAAGACATAAACAAGGCTATCATGTTCAAGAAACAGCAAGAAAGCTAGTGGCTACCACAGAGTGAACAAGAGAAATACAGTAGCTGAAGTCAAAGAGGTTAATAGAAGACCAGAAAACATAACACCTCTCAGGCTTTTACTCCAAGTGGAATGGGAAGTCACTGTTTTGAACAGAGAAGTAACATGATCTGACCTAGGCATAAAAAAAATGATTCAAGCCTTAGCCAGCGTGGCTCAGTGAACAGAGCATCAGCCTGCGGAATGAAGGGTCCCAGGTTCAATTCCATGCCCTGGTTGTGGGCTTGATCCCCAGAAGGGGGCGTTCAGGAGGCAGCCAATCTCTCTCTCATTGATGTTTCTATCTCTCTCCCCCTCTCCCTTCCTCTCTGAAATCAATATAAATAAATAAATAAATAAATAAATAAATAAATAAATAAATAAAAATTTAAAAAAGAGCAGATCATTCATTAAAAAAATAAAAAAGCATGATTCAGGCTGCTGTGTTGAGAATTAAAAAAAGGGTAGAAGCTGGAAGATAATCCAGGCAAGAGAGGACAGTGTTTAGACCACAGTGGTAGCAGCAGAGATAGAAGTAGTTGATTTTGAATATATTTTAAGGAAGGTCCAGTAGGTTTTCCTGGCAAGACTAAATATGGGGTATGAGAGAAAGATAAGGGTCCAAAGTTTTGACCAGAGCAACTAAAAGAGTAGAGTTGTCATCAAATAAGTTAGGGAAAGCTTCTGGTAAAGGAAAAAAGTTTAGAGGAGGAAATGAATAGTTTACTTTTAGTTTTGTATATGTTTTTTGAATCAGTTAGCTTTCCAACTTTTCCAAGAAGTAAATAGGATCAGATTGATGAAATAAGGGTTTTTAACATTTCTATTTTATCTTGTAATAGATGGTAAACCATAGATTTTATCTGACCTAGGACCTACAGTTTTATAACAAATTAATTTCAATAGTTACAACATACATGGTAAAAGATAGTCACTAGATAATTTAATACTGATTAATTCCCAATGACTGACCATATTTGTAAAGCCTGAAGATCAAGATTGAAATCCATTTCAACTTACAGTCATAGGTATGGGGTCAAAACTTAGCTCCTGGCATCTGTTACCAACACTGAATTCTTCATCCTGACAGCAACTAAAGAATTCCAGTGTTTAGTCCTAACATGATCAACTTCCATCTGACACACTCCTCTTGCCCTAAACACAGATTTCTCTTTCCTTGTTTCCTGGAAGATCCCAAAAGAAGAGAATGGCCTAGAGCAGGGATGGGCAAACTTTTTGACTCGAGGGCCACAATGGGTTCTTAAACTGGACCGGAGGGCCGGAACAAAAGCATGGATGGAGTGTTTGTGTGAACTAATATAAATTCAAAATAAAGGAGCAGCCGAAACCGGTTTGGCTCAGTGGATAGAGCATCGGCCTGCGGACTCAAGGGTCCTGGGTTCAATTCCGGTCAAGGGCATGTACATTGGCTGCGGGCACATCCTCAGTGGGAGGTGTGCAGGAGGCAGCTGATCGATGTTTCTCTCTCATCGATGTTTCTAGCTCTCTATCCCTCTCCCTTCCTCTCTGTACAAAATCAATAAAATATATTAAAAAAAAAAAAAAAGTAAAGGAGCGGAGGGGAGAGCAAGAGAACCGGATAGAACAGCCGGATCCGGCCCGCGGGCCGTAGTTTGCCCAAGGCTGGCCTAGAGCCTGAGAGCAAATGCATCTAGGAAGAAAAGCAATACAGAGAGGAGCCTACCCGGGACCAGTACTATTCCCACACTCAAGGTCATTTGAGAAATCACAAAATCACATCTGAGGGTTGGAAAGGAAGCATCATGTGTCAGCAAATATTTTCCAAATAACCATGGCTAAAGCTAAGGGTACACAGATGATTATGTTAAATTACTATTCAAGGCACTGTGAGTGAAAGTACTTAAATAAAGAAATTAACTAAGGGTTATGGAAGTATAGAGGTGGGAATAAAGGAGATTTCCCAAATAAATTGCCAAGAATTAACTTGAGATCACCACATCCACCATCTCCTACCAATCTGCATTCAGAAGACTCACGTGGTGAATCAGGCTAAGGAGAAAGCAAGGTTGAAGTCTTTAAAGGGCTGGGACTTGCAACCTCTTAGAATCAGGTTCTTGTTCTCTTATGTGCTTGGTTAAAGAACATAGTTAAAGGTGGTCATGATCATTTCCTTCTTTCCTTTTCCACAAGAAAAAAAAAAAAAAACTGGGGTCCTAACAAAACATTGTTTTAATCCAACCATTATTTTCTCAGAGCCAATCTCCAAATTTTGAGATAATACTTAATCCTTGAAAATATTTGCTGGAAGAAAATAGTGCTTTCTCTTCCCATCCTAAAGGAAGTTTTATTTAACCCAGGCTATTTACAACTTTAACTTCTACGGTAAAACTAACCATAACCATTTCCAATGCCATGTGACTTTTCCTCTGGCTCAAGTTCTAAATTCCCCACTGCCCAAGGCTTAGGAGTCTTTCTAACTTTGAGTCTTCGGCAGGCTTGTTTTTCATTGTTACTGCTAATTATACTCTCCGAAATTCAGCCAAAAAGCTCTACGGGTACTTACTCTATTAATTCATAAGCCACATTTCATTTTCATTTACCAGGCAAAATCTTAAAAGGCCTATAATGCACAGTATCAAACAGTGTCATCTGTCTTTACACATCTCCAAAAGAAAAAAACTTATCTCTGACATGAGTTTTTACTTATTGGTAATCTCTCTAATAGAAACATACTTCGCCACGATCACATATTCCAGCAAACTGCTGCTATCTCAGCAATTACAATGGAGTATATGCTTTCAATAGTTAGTCAGGCCTTGGAAGTGGTTTAGCACACAGAAATTCACCAACTGGCATCTACAATTAGATTCAAGGAGACAAACAGAACTTTTGTATCAGGTTTTTCCAAGACTTAACTAGTTCTTAAATTGGTTATACATTTCTGAAGTATTTACAGATTAGATGATACAATGTCTGGGATTTGTTTTAAAATATTGAGGAGGAAAAGAGGAGCAAGGTTAATAATCAAGATTGGTTATGTGTTGATAATTATTTTTTTAAATATATTTTTATTGATTTGAGAGGAAGGGAGAGGGAGAGATAGAAACTTCATTGATTGGCTGCCTCCTGCATGCCCCCAACTGGGGATCAAGCCCACAACCCGGGCATGTGCCCTGACCAGAATCGAACCTGGGACCTTTCAGTCCGCAGGCCAACGCTCTATTTACTGAGCCAAACTGGCTAGGGCTGTTGATAATTATTGAAACTGGGTGATAGGTCCATGGTGATGGTTCATTTTGTTATTATTCTCTTTATTTTTATGTGTTTGAAATAGTTTATTATGGACTATGTCGTGATCAAGTGAACTTGAGAAACAAATAAAGAACAAAGTGATTATTGGGACCAATGAGCTCCATAATCTACCAGAGTAAAAAGTGTTCCTTTCTCTTGCCCTGGACCTTTTGGCTCAGTTGGTTGGTAAATAGAGAAATTAACTAAGGGAAATTAACTAAAAGGTAGCCTGTTCAATTCCCAGATAGGGCACATGCCTGAGTTGCAGGCTCAATCCCCCTGGGGTGGGGAGGTGGGGGGGGAGGGGCGGGTGCAGGAAGCAGCCAATCAATGTTGTGCTCTTCTCCATCTCCCTTCCTCCCTAAAAATCAATTTTTTTAAATTTTAAAGATATACCTCGATTCTAACACTTATTTCTCACTGAACAAATATTTACTGATCACAACTACCATGTGCCAGGCACCAACCTGAGTACTAAGGATACAATGATAAACTAAATTCTCTCTCCCTGAAGGAACTGAGCAGGGAATGTCTCATGAAAGAGGCAAGTACATGGTGTCATAAGCCAAACAAGAGGGAGATCTAATCCAATTCTCGCCCATCAGGAAAAGCTACTCCGGCACCATCTAAGTTAATTCTGACAGACTCAACCCAAATAAATGAATCATTTCTTTTTTTGTCCATGTTGAATTTATCATAATCTCATAGACTGTCAGTTTAATAAGGAAATGCTGGTTTCTTTCTGAAGTATCCATTTCTCTATAAAGCTGAAATTATCAAATTATCATTCAGTCAACAAATACTTATTAAATACCTACCATGCACTAGCATGTGCTAGATAAAAAGAATAAAACATGTTCTCTGCCCTCCTGGAGTTTATAATCTCAGAGCATAGGAAGGACAAAAACAAAGAAAAGAAGCTATCAAGCAGAAATATAATTACAAACTTCTCCAAGCTGTAAAGGAAACGAAGAAGGGACTTCGTGGGCAGAAAGTATCCACTTTTTAGATATGGTGGTAAGGAAAGTTGAACAAATGCAGACCAAAGGATGATAAAGTAACTGACTGAAGGGTAATGGAATTTTAGACCAGGTGGTGAAATCAGCATAGATAAAGCATACTTACAATGTAGGTCATGGGAAGAATCTTGATTTTAAGTGCAATGGGAAACCATTGGAAGTGAGGGTTTTAAGCAAAGAAGTGACATGATTCAGTTTATGTTTTTAAGATCATTCCTGCTCCTCTGGAGAGAATGGATTAAAAGAAAATAATTTTTACCAAAGAGGGATTTTAGATGAGTAAAACTGATTTTGGCCAGTGAAGATCATCTCTGCGTTCTATTAACAATCCAAGTCTTTTAAATTGCCTACGTAGTCCAGGCTTCACCTGCAGTTTTGTTTTGTCTTTTGTTTTTAATGCTTTCAACCAGTAGGCCATGACCTCTGAGAAGCTCTCTGGGAAACTGAAACAAGCCCATATGCCTGAGGGTTAGCATTCTTCTTATTCTCCAATTGCCAAAGTCAGATTAGTTTTCATTCACTTATCTTCTATTCCACCATCAGCATCTTGACTGAAAGGAAGAGAGAAGGGGACTCCTCAAGTGTTTCAGGAGACAATAAACTTTATTGAATATCTGATAAGGAATATGATTGCAAAACCTTTCTTCTCACTGCCAACTATGTTTCAGGTGAGAACTCCACTATGAAAGCAATTCTAATATTCCTGTCCAAATTATCTCAGAAAGCCATCTAAAACATTTTTTTAAAAGCTGCCTAAAGCACACCCATTTATTTCTGCTTTTAAAAAAGTTACCTCATTCCAAAGTCGGAACAAGAATAAATTTCTAATAACATTTGTAATAGATACGGAAGGAAAAATAAATTCCAAAGTCAATCCCATAGTCACTGAAATCTTAATAAAGGCACTAACAACACTATGCTCAAAGAGTTTTATTCAGTTACTAGAGGCCTGGTGCATGAAATTCGTGCATGGGGGGGGTGTCCCTCAGCCCAGCCTGCACCCTCTCCAATCTGGGACCCCTCGAGGGATGTCTGACTGGTCGGGCCTAAACGGGAAGTTGGACATCCCTCTCACAATCCAGGACTGCTGGCTCCCAACCACTCGCCTGCCTACCTGCCTGATTGCCCCTAACCGCTTCTGTTTGCCAGCCTGACCACCCCCTAAACCACTCCCCTGCCAACCTGATCGACGCCTAACTGCTCCCTTGCCGGCCCGATTGCCCCTAACTGTCCTCCCCTGCCGGCCTGGTCACCCCTAACTGCCCTCCCTTGCCAGCCTGGTCCCCCTAACTGCCCTCCCCTGTAGGCCTGGTCGCCCCCAACTGCTCTCCCCTGCTGGTCTGGTCACCCCCAACTGTCCTCCCCTGGAGGCCTGGTCACCGCCAACTGCCCTCCCCTGCAGGTCTGGTTGCCCCTAACTGCCCTCCCCTGTTGGCCTGGTCCCCCCCAAACTGCCCTCCCCTGCCAGTCCAATCACCCCTAACTGCCCTCCCCTGCCGGCCCAGTCACCCCCAACTGCCCTCCCCTGCAGGCCTGGTCGCCCCTAACTGCCCCCCCCCCCTGCTGGCCTGGTCGCCCCCAACTGCCCTTCCCTGCCAGCCTGGTCTCCCCCAACTGCCCTCCCCTGCAGGGCTGATTGCCCCCAACTGCCCTCTCCTGCAGGCCCGGTCGCCCCCAACTGCCCTCTCCTGCAGGCCTGGGTCCCCCCCAACTGCCCTCCCCTGCTGGCCTGGTTGCCCCCAAATGTCCTCCCCTGTAGGCCTGGTCACTACAAACTGACCTCCCCTGCAGGGCTGGTTGCCCCCAACTGCCCTCCCCTGCAGACCTGCTCCCCTCCAACTGCCCTCCCCTGCCAGCCTGGTCACCCCTAACTGCCCTCCCCTGCTGGCCTTGTTGCTCCCAACTGCCCTCCCCTGCAGGCCTGGTTCCCCCCAACAGCCCTCCCCTGCAGGCCTGGTCACCCCCAACTGCCCTCCCCCTGCAGGCCTGGTCGCCCCCAACTGCCCTCCCCCTGCAGGCCTGGTTCCCCCCAACTGTCCTCCCCTGCAGGCCTGGATCCCCCCCAACTGCCCTCCTCTGCCAGCCCGGTCACCCATAACTGCCCTCCCCTGCAGGCTTGATCGCCCCCAACTGCCCTCCTCTGCCGGCCTGGTCACCCCTAACTGCCCTCCCCTGCAGGCCTGGCCGCCCCCAACTGCCCTCCCTTCAGGCCTGGTCCTTCCCAAACGCCCTCCCCTGCTGGCCTGTTCGCCCACAACTGCCCTCCCCTGCCAGCCATCTTGTGGTGGCCATCTTGTGTCCACATGGGGGCGGCCATCTTGTGTGGTGGAGTGACGGTCAATTTGCATATTACTCTTTTATTAGATAGGATTTGAAAATGAAAGGAGGAACATGAAACAGTACCAATATCTGTGAAATATCCATGAGTTTTACATACATTATTTCACTTAATCTTGACAACATCCCTACAAGATAAGTATACCCTCATTTTACTGATGAGGACTCAGGCCCAGAAGTTGATACTACCCCAGTGGTCGGCAAACTCATTAGTCAACAGAGTGGCAACCACGGGTCACGAGCTGCATATGGCTCGCGAGTCGCGGTTTGCCGACCACTGCACTAGCCCAAGGTCAGACAACTATTAAGTGGCTTCTATAGACCATCCTCTTTCTATTAAACAAATGTTTAAATAAAGACCTAAATTAGAGAAATTCTGCCACATGACCAATGTATTAATAGATAAATAAGTTTATACACATGTGTACATGTGTATTTCATCTGGAGATCAAATCATCAAGTGTAATATTTTTCAGGGGAGGAAATGTATAGGATCCTACTTAGAGACAGACCACCAGAAAGCACCTCTGAAAAGAAGAGGGAGTTTAGTGGCAAAATTTATTAGGGTTGACCTGACCGGTTTGGCTCAGTGGATAGAGCGTCAGCCTGCGGACTCAAGGGTCCCAGGTTCGATTCCGGTCAAGGGCATGTACCTTGGTTGCGGGCACATCCCCAGTGGGAGGTGTGCAGGAGGCAGCTGATTGATGTTTCTCTCTCATCAATGTTTGTGACTCTCTCTCCCTCTCCCTTCCTCTCTATAAAAAATCAATAAAATATATTTTTAAAAAATTTATTAGGGTTAAGTTATTTGCTCTTAATAAAGCCAAAGGAGCTTCTCCTTAAAGGCAGTATATACTTTCTCAGGACTAGCACCTGTGACTCCTGACAGAAGTTATGTACAAGGACCATTCTGAAGTCCAGAAATGTCTGTGATGATTTAGGGTGATGACAATGAGCAACACAAACATGGAAAAACAACTATTCTGTCAACAAATAAAATCAAATAAGACAGCATAAGTGAAAGCACCTAATAAGGGCCAGCACAAAACAAATACTCAATAAAAACTAGTTTCTTCTATTCTCTGCTCTGAGCTATCTGTACAAAAAAATAACTGTGCTGGATGAGCCATATCTTCTTACTTAGCTAGGCAAATTGATGAAATGCTCTTTCTCTAAAATCCAGTCAGATTGAGTTTGCATTTTTGGCCCCACATTTCCTAAGAATAGGGGTACAACCAACTACATCTCAGAAGCCAGAAGTCTTTTCTTAAAGATTTATTTTATTTAAATTCTTTATTACTTAAAGTATTATATTAAGTTTCCTTTTTTCCCCATTGACCTCTCCCTGGCCGCTCTCACCCCCCAGCACATGCCCTCACCCCCCTACTGTCTGTGTCCATTGGTTATGCTCATATGCATGCATACAAGCCCTTTGGTTGATCTTCTACCTCTCCCATCTCCTGCCTTCCCTCTTTGGTTGGATGGTCTGTTCAATGCTTATATGTCTTTGTCTCTATTTTTGTTCATCAGTTTATGTTGTTCATTATATTACACAAATGAGTGAGATCATGTGATACTTATCTTTCTCCAACTGGCTTATTTCACTTAGCATAATGCTCTCCAGCGCCATCCATGCTGTTGCAAATGGTAAAAGTTCCTTGTTTTTTACAGCAGCGTAGTATTCCATTATGTAGATGTACCACCTTTTTTAATCCACTCATCTGCTGATGGACACTTAGGCTGTTACCAAATCTTAGCTATTGTAAATTGTACTGCTATGAACATAGAGGTGCAGATATCCTTTCTGGTTGGTGTTTCTGATTTCTTGGGATATATTCCTAGAAGTGGGGTTACTGGGTCAAATGGGAGTTCCATTTTTAATTTTTTGAGGAAACTCCATACTGTTTTCCACAGTAGCTGCACCAGTCTGCATTCCTACCAGCAATGCAAAAGGGTTCCTTTTTCTCCACATCCTTACCAGCACTTGTCATTTGTTGATGATAGTCATTCTGACAGATGTGAGATGGTACCTCATTGTCGTTTGTTTTTTGTTTTTTAATATATTTTTATTGATTTCAGAGAGGAAGGGAGAGGGAGAGATAGAAACATCAATGATGAGAGAGAATCAGATTGGCTGTCTTCTGCACGCCCCCTACTGGGGATCAAGCTCACAACCCGAGCATGTGCCCTTGACCAGAATCGAACCTGGGACCCTTCAGTCCGCAGGCCAATGCTCTATCCACTGAGCCAAACCAGCTAGGGCCCTCACTGTCATTTTGATTTGAATCTCTCGGATGATTAGTCACTTTGAGCATGTTTTCATGTCTCTTGCCATTCTGTATGTCCTCGTTCAAAAAGTGTCTATTTAGGTCCTTTGCCCATTTTTTTTTATTGGATTGTTTATCTTCCTTTTGTTAAGTTGTATGAGTTCCCTGTAAATGTTGGAGATTAAACCCTTATTGGAGATAACATTGGCAAATATGTTCTCCTATGCAGTGGGCTTTCTTGTTGTTTTGTTGATGGTTTCTTTTGCTGTGCAGAAGCTTTTTATTTTGATGTATTCCCATTTGTTTATTTTCTCCTTAGCTTCCACTGTCCTAGGAGCTGTATCAGTAAAGACATTGCTACGACTTATGTCTGATATTTTGCTGCTTATGGATTCTTCTAAGATTTTTATGGTTTCCCACCTTACATATAAATCCAATCTGCAGCATAGCACGTAGACAGAAAGGTATCTTTAAAACAAGTCTCCCTGACTGCTGAGTACAACACAACTCAGCAAAACCACCAAACTATCAGTACAACCTACATTACAATCTGCATTCCTTCATTTCTATAATCCCTATGTGATCACACACAACCTGGCACATTAAATCATTACTTGACACCTCATACTAGGCCAAGTTATTCTTCAATTATTTCAATAGTTTAACTTTTGAAATTGTATGATATTTTCTTTAAAAAGTTATTTTAAATCAATTCTATCATTTACATGCTTCTGAGATTCAAACTCTGGGATTAATAATCTCCTATTGTAAAGTTGAGATGGTGTGAAGTGGCAATGATTGCTGGAATGAATATAGTGACAACTGTAAGGATCTAATGAAAATGATAGGAGGGCCCTTAGGGGTCATCTAACTTAATACTCTTATTTTACAACAGAGGAAAAAAGTCAGATCAGAGATGTTAGAGAAAACGTGCTCAGTACTGCATAGCTTATTAACAACATAATTAGGTTTTTATTATTTTTTAAAAATATTTTTTATTGATTTTTTACAGAGAGGAAGGGAGAGCACAGAGAGTTAGAAACATCGATCAGCTGCCTCCTGCACACTCCCCACTGGGTATGTGCCCGCAACCAAGGTACATGCCCTTGACTGGAATCTAACCCGGGACCCTTCAGTCCAAAGGCTGACGCTCTATCCACTGAGCCAAACCGGTCAGGGCCATAATGAGGTTTTTAAAGCCCCAAGCCTATGATGCCCCATAGGCCAGCTAATCTCTAATAATAATAGCTGCTACTTAATCAGTTAATTACAATATCCTAGGTGCTGTACTAAGGATTTTACGTATTTACTAGAGGCCCAATACACGGATTCGTGCACCAGTGGGGTCCCTTGGCCTGGCTGGGGAGGGACCACCAGAGGTTGGCCGGCCTGGGAGAGACCGCTGCGGGAGGGCTCCGGGGCGTGTCTGGCCCATCTCGCCCAGTCCCTATCGGCCAGACCCTAACAGCAAGCTAACCTACCTGTCGGAGCATCTGCCCCCTGGTGGTCAGTGTGCATCATAGAGACTGCCTGAACGGTCGAATGGTCGAACACTTAGCATATTAGGCTTTTATATATATAGATGACCTCATTTAATTTCATCCAATCCACTGAGGAAGGCATTATCAAACCCATTTTATAAATGAGGAAACCTGGATTCAAATCTATATCTGTCTGATGCCAAAATTCTTGGTTTCACCCATTTACACTGTACCTCTCTACTTTTCAGTCATCATTCATTTATCAAATACTTGCTAAGCAGGTACTACTAACATAGGGATATTAGTGATGAAGATGGACAAGGTGTCTGCCCTTTTAGAGTTTATGGTAACAAAAAAAATAAGCACTTCAGGTATGACTGGTAAGTACTGTGGGGGAGGAAAACAGTCATGTGAAAATAACTACAGAGGCAGCATTATGCTACCAATCTTTTTTAATATGTTTTTATTGATTACAGAGAGAGGAAGGGAGAGGGGGAGAGAAAAACATCAATGATGAGAATCACTGATCGGCTGCGTCCTGCACATCCCCTACTGGGGATCGAGCCCGCAACCCAAACATGTGCCTTGACAGAGAATTGAACTGGCAGGGCTATGCTACCAATCTTATATGAAAACACTAAAAATGTAAAACACTACCACCTCACACCCGTTAGGATGGCTACCATAAAGAAACTAAACAAAAAGAAACAGAAAATAGCACTGGTAAAAATGTGGAGGAAATGAAATCCTTATGAATTGTTGGTAGGAATGTAAGATGAAAGTACATACTATTAATTTAATCTTAAAGATAGTGAAAGTGATTAACCAAGATTCTAAACCCATCAAACATAACATGTATTTGAAAAAGCATATTCTAAAAGGCAGATAAACAAGTGTCCTCTTTCTTTAGTATGATATTAATTCTAATGTGGCCATAGTAGAAACACTTCTAACCAGAGCAAACTGTCAATGATAACAGATCTTTCCAAATTAAAATAAGCTATCGAGATTACACACATATGCAATTCCAATGCCCACTTCTTTTTTCCTCGTTTCCATATTCCTGTTAAATTCTCTGTCAGTTCCTCTGATATCTCAGCAGAGACAAACTCTGACTGCTGTACAGGTAAAGGCACTTCATTAAGCTCTCTTACTAGATTCAGATTGCTGCTGTGGGAAATGCCTCCTCTTAAATTTCTGGGCTATTATCAGATAGAAGCAGCTCTTAATCTCCCTGGTTTCCTTTTCAGGTGCATGTGCCAAGAAAAGGTGGAGGAGAAAAACACAGGTCCACAGCTATCTAAAGTACTTGCACTTTCATTCATTATGAACTCTGAACTGCATGTTATTCACCTTCAAGCTAGAATGTATCATCCAACTTCTTTCTTTTATTTACTTTACCCACATGGTACAGATCATATATTAGATACATGGAGAGAAAAAAATATTAAGTGCACCTACTAACTCCCAGAGAACTATAACACTAATAGAAAAAAAAAGGTCTTGATGAAAAAAATGTTAAGTAAAAAAAGGCACTATAGGGAGAGGGGAGTCTGAAAACAAGTTTGAGGTTTTATTAATCAAAGACAATTCTTCTGTAAAGAAGTTAAGCCTCAAGCTAACTTAAAAATAGGCATAGAGTTTGGAGAATGAGAGGCAGAAGGCTGTTCAGAGAATTCAGAGTAGCCTGATCAAAATCAGGAAAGTAACAACTGTCAGTACAGAATGATATCCAGTGCTTTTTAAAGTTCTGGTTGAAAAAAAATGTAATAATTCTGCTTGGTGACCTATAAAAGTATCCATTAGCTATATCCCAGTTTAATGAAGACAGCATACAGCTATAGACTAACTACAAGACCAAGAAGCAATTTGCTTCTAGCAACCAAATTAAGTCAGTCAACTCATCCCCATAGACTTTAACTGAAAACGAAGAAATCTGCCATTTCTATAGCTATACCAGGAGATATTCTAAAATGTTTGCTTCCTCTCATCTGATAATTTATTATATACAGAGTCTGTTATTAAGCCTATGCTATTCTTCCAGATAGAGTGTAAATGCAGAAGACAAAGAAATGGTAGTTGAAACAGATTCTAAGCTAGAAAAGCTTGCCCAGCCTTTTATAAGTAAAATGTAAATTCCACATATATAATCAACTGTCACTGGTATAATTCCTCACAGCTAGAAAATACTTTATTCAGACAGGGTTTTACACATGATAGATATTCACTAACTATTTGAAAGGAACGACCCAATTTGTACTCAAGACACTACTGCCAGGAGTAAACAAATGAACTCCATAAAATGACTGGAGTTAGAAAACTGCAGGAGGATGGAAGATAAGATATATTCTTACAATGGAGTTGCAAGAAGGCACATTATACATCCACTCACTCATTCAACAGGAATTTGAAGACTCCTGTAGTGTAGATCAGCTGTTAGAAACTAATCTCAACCAAAGTTGGCATGCAAACATGTTTTGTGTAGTCCAGAGTATTGACCCACACAGTATTTCTTAATTAACTTGGAGGTATATTTACTTACAATAAAATACACGTATTTTAAGTATACATTTTCAATTAGTTCAATGAATTTTGACAAATGTATATTCTTATGCAGTAACCAAAACCAATCAAGAAAAAAAAAATTCCCACTACCCCTCATGCCCTTTTACAGTCAATCTCCATCGCCACCTCCCCACTCCAGCCCCAGGCAACCACTGATCTAATTTCTATTACTATTATTATAAATTATTATAGAGCTTCAATATAAATGAAACCATAGAATAAGTTCTCTTGTATCTCATTCTTTCACTCAACATAATGTTTTTGAGATTCATTCACTTTGTTGCATGTGTCAATAATTCGTTGTTTTGTTTAACCACGGTCTGTTTTATCTATTCACCTGTTAATGGCATTTGAATTGTTTCTAATGTTTTGGCTATTATGAATAAAGCTATTATGAACATTCACATGGTCTTTTGTGAATATATGTTTCATTTCTCTTGGGTAATAAATACCAAGGAGCAGGACTGCTGGGATGCATAATAAGTATGTGCTTAATTCCATAAGAAACTGACCATCATGAGGATACCAGACTGGAACAAAGGACAGTGTTTCGGAGTCTGTATGAGACGATGATGAAGTAGAAATAAAGCCTTGACACGATGGGGGGAAAAAAACACACACACACAAAAAAAAACCTGACCAATTGTTTTCCAAAGTGGTTGTACCAATGAATTCCAGTTGTTTCACATCCTCACCAATACTTGAAATTGTCCATTTTAAAAAATTTTAGAATTTGGAAATGAAGAAGTATTTCATTAAGGTTTTCATTAGTATTTCCCTGGTGACTAATGATGTTCAGCATATTTTCATATGCTTTTGGATATTCAAATATATTTTCTTCTGTGAAGTGTCTATTCAAATCTTTTCCTGGGCCATTTTTAACTGGGCCATTTTTAACTGGGCCATTTGTCATATTATTGAGCTTTAACATTTTTTACATATTCTGGATATAAGTCCTTTAAAATATATATACTAGAGGGCCGGTGCACGAAATTCATGCACGGGTAGAGTCCCTAGGACTGGCCGGCGATCAGGGCCAATTGGGGCCTTCCTTCGTTCCGCGCTGCCCTCTGTTGGTCAGCGCACATCATAGTGAGCAGTCAAACTCACGGTCGAACTCCCGAGGGGACAATTTGCATATTAGCCTTTAATTATATAAGGAGAGTATATACATGTATATACTTGTATATATATACATATATATGTGTGTGTATAAATATATATATACATATACATATATACATATACATATATATATAATGTGGCTTAACTATTTTCTTAGTGTCTTTTGAAGACTGTAAAATTTTACTTTTATAAGGTCCAATTTGTTAACTTTTTTTTCTATTGTTAGTGCTTTTTATGTCCTAAAGAGTCCTTGCCCACCCAAAGGTTGAAAAGATTTTCTCTTACAATTTTTCTTCTGCAACTTTTATGGTTTTAATTTGTATGTTTGGGACTATGAGCCACTTCAAATTAATTTTTGTGTATAGTGAGAGATAAAAATTGACATTCATTTCTCTTAATATATTTTATTGATTTCAGAAAGGAAGGGAGAGGAAGAGAGAAATAGAAACATCAATGATAAGAGAAAATCATTGATTGGCTGCCTAGTGCACACCTTACACTGGGGATTGAGCCTGCAATCCAGGCTTGTGCCTCAACCAGGAATCAAACCATGACCTCCTGGTTCATGGGTCGACGCTCAACCACTGAGCTATGCCAGCCAGCCAAGTTCACTTCTTTATATACAAATATCCAACTATCCCAGCAACATTTATTGAAAAGTCTATCCTTGCCCCTTCTGAATTACATTTGAGCCTTTGTTGAAAAAACAACTGGCCATACCTGTATCTCTTTCTAGTATTCTCTACTGTATTCCAATGATCCATATCTATTTTTACACCAAAACCACACTGCTTTGATTACTCTGGCCTTATAATGTCTTGAAATCAGGTAATTGCTCCAAATTTGCTCTTCTGCTTCTAAATTGCTTTGGCTATTCTAGGTCCTTTGCATTTCCATGTAAATTTTAGATTCAGCATATCAATTTCTATAAAGAAAGTATAATGTGCTGCAATTTTTATTGTGAACATACTGAATCTTTTGATTATTTGGGGAAGATTAGACAGTTTAACATGACTGGGTCTTTCAAAACATGAATATGGTATATCTCTACATATTTAGGTCTTTTTTAACTTCTCCCAGCAATGTATTTTTATTTTCAGTGTAAAGGTCTTATATATCTTTCATTAAATCTACTCCTAAGTATAGAATGACAGGAGAGATTGTGGGAATGGACAAGGTGTTAGATGAAAAAACTTAGAATAATGTTATACCAAGAATATGAAATGGTTCAAGAAAAAAAGTGATCAATTATGTTAAATATTACTTGAGAGGTAAAGTAAGAGTGAAAAATGTCTATTCCTTCAGTTATTAATCCATTCAAATATCTATTAAAAACCTACCACACCCTGGCCAGTGTGGCTCAGTTGATTGAAAAGTTGCCCATTCAGCCCAGCCTGCATGGGCTTAAGCGTTGACCTATGAACCAGGAGGTCAAGGTTCAATTCCTGGTCAGGGCACATGCCCAGGCTGTGGGCTCGATCCCCAGTGTGGGGTGTGTAGGAAGCAGCCAATCAATGATTCTTTCATCACTGATGTTTCTACCTCTCTCCCTCTCTCCCTTCCTCTCTGAAATCAATAAAACATATATATCTATATATATAAAAGCCTAAGCAACCATTCGACCGGAGGCTATGACGTGCACTGACCATCAGGGGGCAGATGCTCAACGCACAGGCATGGAAACATGGAACAGACTAATGAATCTCAGAGGGAAGGGGGGAGGGCGAAGGGCGGGAAGAGATTAACCAAAGATCTTAAATGCATACTAGAGGCCCAGTGCACAGATTCATGTACCAGTGGAGTGCCTTGGTCTGGTCTGCGGGGATCAGGCCGAAACCGGCTCTCCGACATCCCCCGAGGGGTCCTGGATTGCGAGAGGGCACAGGCCAGGCCAAGGTACTCCACCAATGCACAAATCTGTGCACCAGGCCTCTAGTATGTATATAAAAAAAGAAAAGTTGTCAGTTCAATTCCCGGTCAGGGCACACACCCAGATTGTAGACTTGATCTCCCGTATGTATGGGGTGTGCAGGAGGCAGCTGATCGATGTTTCACTCTCACATCTATGTTTCTCTCTCTTCCTCTCCTTCCCTCTCTCTCTAAAAATCAATAAAAATATATTTTTTTAAAAGAAACTACTCCATGCCAAGTACTATTGGTGCTGAGGGTGCAGCAATAAACCAAGTCTCCTCTCCCTGTAGAGATTATCATCTAGTGGGAGGAGACAGATGACAAATACATGTCAAGTGGTGATAAATCCTGTGGAGAAAGTGAAGCAGGAAAAAGGAAATGCCTGGGATTGAGGAGTAAGGTGGCTTTTTTATATATGATGGTCTCTCTAATAAGGAGACATCTGAGCAAAGATCTGAAAAAAAGTGAGGAACTAAACCATATGAAGATCCAAGGAGAGAGTATTTCAGGCAAAGGAAACGGCAAGCCTGAAGACCTGGTATGATCCAGGAATAGGAAGGAATCCAATGGGATTGCAGCAGAGTTGGCAAGGGGGAGAGTGGTAGACCATGAAACTGACTCTGGAAAGCAGATCATAAAATCTGTAATCTGTGTGGACAGATTATAAGAAATCAAGGGCAGAAGCAGGGAGTCCAGTTCAAAGGAAGCTACTGCATAATGCAAGCAAGAAATAATAATGATGGTTAGACGGTCAGCTATATGTCAACTTGGTTAGGCTATAGTCCCCAGTTATTCAACACTAAGTGTTGCTGTGAAGGTATTTCGTAGATTGTGATTAATA
Organism: Plecotus auritus; assembly: GCF_963455305.1. Classification (NCBI taxonomy): domain Eukaryota; kingdom Metazoa; phylum Chordata; class Mammalia; order Chiroptera; family Vespertilionidae; genus Plecotus; species Plecotus auritus. Next base: position 222,345,454 of record NC_137772.1, read on the forward strand.
TTCATAATCAGTTGACTTTAAGTAAAGATGATTATCCTAGATGATCTAGGTGGGCCTGACTCAATCAGTTAAAAATACCTGGGCGGTGTGGCTCAGTGATTAGAGCATCAGCCCGAGCACTGAGGGGTTGCAGGTTCAATTCCCAATCCAGGGCACATACCTGGGTTGCAGGTTTGATCCCCAGCCCCAACCAAGGCTCAATCAATGTATTTCTCTCACATTACTCACATTACTCTTTCTCTTTCTCTCTCTCTTCCCCTCCCTCCCTCCCTTCCCTTCCACTCTCTCTTAAAAAAAGCAATGGGAAAAAATATATGCCCACCCCAGAGTGTTGATTGCAGCATTATTTGCCAGACTTGGAAACAACCTAAGTGTCCACCATTGCATGAATGGATAAAGAAAATGTGACACACACACACGGAACATTATTCAGCCATATAAAAGAATGAACTCTTGCAACAACATGGGTGGACTTTGAGGGCAATAGCTAAGTGAAATAAATCAGACAAAGAAAGGCAAATAATGAATGATCTCCTATGTGGTATCTAAAAAAGAAATGAGATCACAGATACAGTAAATGGATTGGTAGTTACCAGGGATGGGAGGTGGTGGGGTAGACAAAATGGGTGAAGAAGGTCAAAATGTACAATTTTCCAATTATAAAATAAATAAGTAATGAGGATGCAATGTACAGCATGGTGGCCATAGTTAATAATATTGTATTGCAAATTTAAAAGTTGCTAAGAGACTAAATCTAAATCTCATAAGTTCTCATCATATGATGAAATTTTTGGACTTTTGAACTAATAATATTTAGCTGAGATCTTGGCTTAAGGTGATCCTGCAATGGGTTGAGACTTTGGAGAATGTTGAGATAGAATGAATGTATTTTGCATATGGGACAGATGTGAATCTTCAGGGGCCAAAGGGCAGACTGTGGTAGACTGAAAAACGGCACACTAAAAGATATTCATATCCTCCATATCCTAATCCCTGGAACCTGTGAACGTTACCATATATGACAAAATAAAAAAAGAGGTTAGGGGTCTTTGCTGATGTGAGAGAGATACATTGATTGGTTACACTGGGCTGGGATTGAGCCTGTAATTGAGGAGATTATCCTGGATTGAGTTGGTAAACTCTAAATGTAATCACACGTCTTTATAAAAGAGAGGCAGAAAAAGATTGGACAAAGACAGAGGAGGAGATATGCAGAGAGATTTGAAGATGCTGGCTAGCCTGGAAGACTGAAGTGATACTGCCAGAAAACCAAGGAATGCACAGCCATCAGAAGCTGGAAGATGTGCCCTAGCCCGTTTGGCTCAGGGGATAGAGCGTCAGCCCCAACGAATGAAGGGTGGCAGGTTCAATTCTGGTCAAGGGCATGCACCTCAGTTACAGGCTCAATCCCAGCCCGAGAGTAGCCAGTCAATGTGTGTCTCTCACATTGACATTTCTCTCTCTGTCCCTGGCTCCCTCTCCCTTCCACTCTCTCTAAAAATCAATGGAAAAAATACCCTCGGGTGAGGATTAACAAAAAAAAAAAAAAAAGAAGAAGAAGAAGCTGGAAAATGCAATAAACAGACTCTCCCCTAAACATTCTTGGAAGGACAGCTGGCACCTTGATTTTGGTCCAGTTGATTTTAGGTATTTGGCCTTCAGAACTGTAAGAGAATAAATATCTAAGTTTTAAGCCACCAAGTTTGTGGTACTTTATTATATAAGCCAAACAAATACAGACTAGTTTAGACAAGGATGATTATAGTGGAGGTCATAAAAAGTGATCAGATTATAGGTATATTTAGAAGGTACATCTAACAGAGTTTGCTGATGAATTAGATATGAAATAGGAAAGAAAGAGACGACGATTCTAAGTTCTTGCTGAATAACTACGAGAGTTACCATTTTACTAAGCTAGAGACAACCCACTGGCTCAGCAACATGAAGTCAGTGGTGGCCTCATTGAAATCTGTTTGGTAGAATTTTGGCTCAACACCAGATATAATTATCTATCTATCTATATATATATATATAAAAGCGTAAGTGACCATTAGACCATTCAACCGGTAGCTATGATGTGCACTGACCACCAGGGGGCAGACACTCAACACACAGGCATGGAAACATGGAACAGACTGATGAATCTCAGAGGGAAGGGAGAAGGGGGGAGGGTGGGAAGAGATTAACCAAAGATCTTATATGCATACTAGAGGCCCAGTGCATTGATTCGTGCACTGGTGTCTGGGGATCAGCCTGGCCTCTAGGGATCAGGCTGAAACCAGCTCTCCAACATCCCCGGAGGGGTCCCGGATTGCGAGAGGGCTCAGGCCATGCCAAGGGACCCCACTGGTGCACGATTCTGTGCACTGGGCCTCTAGTAGGGTTAGAAAGTCCAAAGTACTATGATGTTACCTATATATATAAAAGCCTAAGCAACCGTTACAATTGGTCGACCAAACAACACCTCAACCTGTCACTATGACGCACACTGACCACCTGGTGGTCAGTGCACTCCCACAGCCAATCTCCCGAGGCCAGCCAACCTCCCGCGGTCCCTCCCCCCAGCCGCCAGCCCACCCCAATTGTGACTGGGCAAGACAGCCTCAATTGGCCCTGATCGCCGGCCAGGCCCAGGGACCCCCCACCTGTGTACGAATTCATGCACCGGGCCTCTATTAGTATAAGTTACTTTGAATATTGCTCTGCTCTCTTTCTGGTTATTATTCATCTACTCATTGTCCTTCCCTTTATCTAGCTCTAATCTATCTTCCTTTTTTCTGGCTCTAATATTCAATAGACTAAAATTCAAGTAACAAGTTAATTAATTCTCAAGCGGGCCATGGAAAATAAATTCAGTACACTGTCCTTTAGGTAAGGAAGGAGAGGATAAAGAGAGAGAGTGGGTCACTTTCATACATTTGACAAGTATTTATTGAACATCTATTATGCCATGCCAAGCACTATGCTGGACACTGGGAATGTAGCAGTGAAAAAACAGACATGGTCCTTGACCTCATGAAACTTATAAGAAAAAAAAAAAAACATAAAATAATTACACAATTATTTAGCTGCAATTTAGCTAGAGCTACAAAAGAAAAATTCTGGGGGCTCAGAAAATGAGCATGCAAAGAATGCCTATTATGTGCTAAATACTTTACATGTGATTTTATTTACCTCACAACTATCCTATGAGGAAAGAGAGATTCAGAAAGATTAATTCTCTTGCCCAAGATCACAGAGCCAGTGACCAGTAGAGCAGGACTGAAAACAGGTGCATCCAACTCCAAAACACATCACTATCTCCAAACAGTAGGGAAATCTACCATGCTTTAAATCTACTATTTTTTGTTTTTAAACAAAACAAAGAAGTGGTCAGAAGTGATAAAGCGGGTCATGCAGGTAAAATTTTGAGGATCCCTGTTCTAGAAAGAGTTTTCTAAACTCACTTGATGAAGGTGAATTTTGGAAGGTATTCAAAATCCCTTAACACTCTCCAAATAGAACAAAAGGTTACACTATAATTAACTCAGTTTTATTTAGGCACCCAACAGGTTATTAAACATGTTGAAAATAAAATGTCATGAATAATTTATCCAAATTGTACAGATCATGCCCAGTTTTCATACAAATCAATTCTGCCAGGTTCATCTTCAGAATCAGCTTTCAGGTAAAAGTCAAAAATGTTTTTTTAAAAAATAATAATAAGGTAGCCCTAACCGGTTTAGCTCAGTGGATAGAGCGTCGGCCTGCGGAATGAAGGGTCCCAGGTTCGATTCCGGTCAAGGGCATGTACCTTGGTTGCAGGTACATCCCCATTGCGGGGTGTGTAGGAGGCAGCTGAATCGATGTTTCTCTCTCATCGATGTTTCTAACTCTCTATCCCTCTCCCTTCCTCTCTGTAAAAAAAAATCAATAAAATATATTTTAAAAAATAAATAACATAATAATAAGGTCAATCATGCTACAGAATAACTGATTTAGGAAAACGATTAAATAATCGTTTGACTCAATATATACACAAATTCCTGATAGATATGACACAAATGAACCACACCATGATCTTCTACTGGGTAAAAAAAATATATATATTTAAAATTTATTTAATTTCAAATAATCATTAGCCCATAATCTTATTATATTCTAGATCCCCTATTCCCATTCCAGACTCCCCCCAACCTCTTGAAAAAAAATCTGAACACAAGGAAACATTAACAAGATGTGAAATGATTCACTGAATCTATAAAATAGAACTTAAAATACCAACATATCTTTGTCTTCAATGCCACGACCTCAGGGCATTCACCTGGAATGTTAGAATTAAAGAGTGAAGACTACCCAGCTGGCATGGCTCAGTGGTTGAGCACCGAACTAGGAAGTCACGGTTCAATTCCCAGTCAGGGCACATGCTTGGGTTGCAGGCTCTAGCAGCCGTGGGCAAACTATGGCCCGCGGGCCGGATCCGGCTGTTCTATCCGGTTCTCTTGCTCTCCCCTCCACTCCTTTACTTTGAATTTATATTAGTTCACACAAACACTCCATCCATGCTTTTGTTCCGGCCCTCCGGTCCAGTTTAAGAACCCATTGTGGCCCTCGAGTCAAAAAGTTTGCCCACCCCTGCTCTAGGGGGTATGCAGGAGGTAGCCAATCCATGGTTCTCTCTCATCATCAATGTTTCTATCTCTCTCTCTCCCTCTCCTTTCCTCTCTGAAATCAATAAAAATATTTTTTAAATAAAAATAAAGAGTGAAAGGCTCCTGAAAGGAAGCTTTAGTTCAAGTGACTTTCCATTAAAAGTGTATAAGAAGCCCTGGCTGGTTGGCTCAGTTGGTTGAACGTTAGCCTATGTACCAAAAGGTTGCAGGTTCTATTCCTAGTCAGGGCACATACCTAGGTTTTAGGTTCTATCCCAGGTCGGAGCGCTTACAGGAGGCATCTCTCTCCCTCCTCCTCTCTCTCCCTCCCTTCCTGTCCCTTCTCCTCTCTCTAAAAATCAATGAACATGTCCTCAGATGACGATTTAAAAAAAAAAGTGCATCAAGAATAAGAAAGAGCCGAAACCGGTTTGGCTCAATGGATAGAGCGTCGGCCTGCGGACTGAAGGGTCCCAGGTTCGATTCTGGTCAAGGGCATGTGCCTTGGTTGCGGGCACATCCCCAGTGGGAGGTGTGCAGGAGGCAGCTGATCGATGTTTCTCTCTCATCGATGTTTCTAGCTCTCTGTCCCTCTCCCTTCCTCTCTATGGAAAATCAATAAAATATATTAAAAAAAAAAAAAAAAGAAAGAATAAGAAAGAAAACGGCCCTTATTTTTCATTCCTAAATTGTTTCCCCATCTCTACCTCTCAAAGGAAAGACAAGATATCAGATACAAAGCAAATTTTAAAAGACTACTTTAAATATATCCATCATATAACAAAATATAAAATCAACAATAAAGCCAGTTTCATAACCATGATTAACATCACACTCATACCAAAATGCGACATGGTGTATCCTAGAGTATAAGGAGAGGACAACTTTCCAAATTCCTGTAAATTTTGTGGTAGTGAAAATATGTGCAAATTCACCATAATTAAGAGACTTTGGCATCACTTACACCATTTACAGATACTGAAACACTGACAATTTTTTTTAATTTGTACATTATAGTATGCCCTTATTTAGTAAGTATTTATTGAGCAATTCCAGGAATGGCAACAAGATACATATAAGGAAAGAATATTTTTATTACTACCATAAGGAATTCTCAGTATACTGACATTTTTCACCAACTATGCAAAAGAAAGTGAACAAGAACAGACATTTACTAGTGGCAAAATTAGGCACTTCATATACATTAATGTAGGGAGTTGGTATCTTTTAATTCAAAGACAGACCTGGGTTCAAATCCTCAGTGTGATCTTCCTAAATTAGTTCATCTCTCCAAGTTCACTTACCTCATCTGAAAAATACTACTACATATTTCCAGAGCTGGTGCAAGTTAATAAGGTAGCACCATGATGATGACACTGTTACTTCCCTTTACAGTTTCCCATAATCCTTACAACCTCATGCTGTAAGAATTATTAACTGAATTTTACAGATCAGGAAATTGAGTCACCAAATGTTAAGGAGTGAGCCTATGGTTACACAGCTAACAACTGTCAGAACCTAACTGTTCATGCCCTTAAACTTGACATGTTACCTCCCTAGTTTTTTTACTCTATCATACCAGGGAATTTAGAATTTTTTTCAAATTACACCCATTATAATTTTTTTTAATATATTTTATTGATTTTTTACAGAGAGGAAGGGAGAGGGATAGAGAGCCAGAAACATGGATGAGAGAGAAACATCGATCAGCTTCCTCCTGCACACCTCCCACTGGGGATGTGCCTGCAACCCAGGTACATACCCCTGACCGGAATCGAACCTGGGACCCTTCAGTCTATAGACCGACGCTCCATCCACTGAGCCAAACCGGTCAGGGCTACACCCATCATAATTTTAAATTTAAAACCAAAGTCACATGTAGTCAATAATATTGTAATAAGTTTTCATGGTGACAGACGATTACTAGAATTACTGGGGTGATCACATTGTAAGGTTTAAAAATGTCTAATCACCGTATTGTACATGTAAAACTAACGTAATATTGTATATCAACTATACTTAAATAAAAAAATTTATAGCCCTGGCTGGTTTGGCTCAGTGGATAGAGCGTCGGCCTGCGGACTGACGGGTCCCAGGTTCGATTCCGGTCAAGGGCATGTACCTTGGTTGCGGGCACATCCCCAGTAGGGGGTGTGTAGGAGGCAGCTGATCGATGTTTCTCTCTCATCGATGTTTCTAACTCTCTATCCCTCTCCCTTCCTCTCTGTGAAAAAGCAATAAAATATATTTAAAAAAAAAATTTATAAAGAACCAAACTCACCCATAATTCTCACAATTTTAGAGGTCAAAAACCTGTAAGTAGCCCACCTGCAAATTTAGTAACAAATAGAGGATACACTCCAGATTTCAAAATGAGCTATCCAAATTATTCAGTATCAGCACTCATCTATACAAGGAATGATTTATAAATGCATATGAACAAGCATGAGTGAGGAAGTAAATGAACCAGATATACCACAAAAGTGAAAATATGGTATCTAAAGAAAAGAAAAACTTTTTCATAACACTCAGTCTTGGAAGGGTTATGCAAATGTTCTCTTACTGCTATGAGAACCAGCCTTAAATACAGAATGAAGACCTAATCCAGGCTCAGCCATGAGACTGTTGTGGAATCTCAAACCATTTAATTTCTCAATGCCTTCGTTCCTAAACAATGAAAATTGGACTTGACTCACAGAATCACAGAACTGAAGAAAATGTAAGCAATTATCTCCACCCAATGCACTTTGGCAAATCACTCAATTTCTGATTTAACACCTGCAGCGACATGGAATTCAATGATCTTTCCTCTTCATAGAAGTGATATAGTATTTTTAAGAATGTCTGCAGATTGTCTTGTGACTTAGTCACAAAAATCCTCCTTCTAGGTATTTTTACTATGGGTCCTAGGTTCCACCCCGAAGCTCTTTTGAAGCATATGCACCTGTAAGTACTACTTCTAGCTAAACCCATTGAAGCACATGCACCTGTAAGTACTGCTTCTAGCAGATAGAGGGCCCAGTAATGTAAAGAGGCCCAAGAGGATATGCTATGCCCTCAACAAGCAACTGTGGTCTTGTTTTAATTATGGAGTTCAGCTAAGTGAAATTACTGGTTCACTCTACTTTCTGAAATAAAAATTATTAGACATAGGTAGGTACTTGAACTGAAAAAATTGATACTGAAGCAGCAATGACTGACATTGAAATGCCTCTTTCTGAATACTCACATCACTCTACATCCATTCATCTCTGAATCCAACTTCATTCATTCATATTCTATGCTACTACCAAAAATTAATAATGATGATAGTGATGCATGTAAACTGTTCCAAGGATTTGGCATAATTTTAACTTATTTGATTCTCACAGCAGCAATATAAAGCAGGCAGCATTATTATCCCCATTTTACAATTAGTAAGTCACTGAGAAGATAAAAGGAGACCCCTGGCTGGTGTGGCTCAGTTGGTTGAGCGTCATCTCATGCACCAGAAGGTTGCAGGTTTGATTCCAAGTCGGGGCACATGTGGGATGCGGGCTCAATACCCATTGGGGAGCATGCGGAGGTGGCCCACATATAAAATATGTAAAAATGTATTTTTTTAAAAAACAGCTGGAGTATCATAGTCCCAAACCCAAGGTCACACAACTATCAAGTGGTGGAGCCACAATTTGAACCCAGGAAGTCTAGTGCTTATGCTCTTAACTTCTTGCATTTTGCAACTGCTTGTCTATCATTCTGATAAGTTACTGTTCTCTTCAATATTAGAAAAATTACTCCACCCTCACCTTACACACAACGATGAAATATTTGTCCTTAGTGTAAATGCTGACCTAGAATACTTAAAACAAATAACGCTAATTCAGTGTTCACTTCCACATATTAGCTGACCATTGTGGAAGGCACACAGTAAGCACTCGATAAATATTTGTGAATATCTGTTAAAAGAATTAAATCTTTCCCTCATCTCCCCAACAGTGACCTTTTTCTCCTCTGATTCCTTTCTTCACCTCCCCCAGCACTTTGTACCTTCTTCCAGCACTTATTTTTCTTTTCTACCCACTGAGGTAGTCAGCCTCCAAGACAGCCCCTAATGATCCTCACCTCCTGGTATTCACATCCCTGTATACTCCCTTCCCACATGTGTGACCAACAGAATACTGGAGAAAAGATGGTATGTGACTGCTGCAGCTAAATCATAAAAGACAATGCAACTTGGGCTCTTGGATTATTTGCTCTGTAGGAAGTCAGCTGCCCTGCCATGCAGGCATTCAAGTAGCTCTACAAAGAGGCCCACATGGAGAACTGAGACCTCCCACCAACAGCCTATACCAGTGGTCGGCAAAACGCAGCTCGCGAGCCACATGCGGCTCATGAGCCGCATTTTGCCGCTCTGTTGACTAATGAGTTTGCTGACCACTGACAAGTATACCAACTTGTCAGCCATGTGAGTAGCCACCTTGGAAAATGATCTGCCAGCCTTAGTCAAAACTTCAGATGACTAAAACCCTAGATGACATATTACTGCAATCTTTTCAGAGACCCTGAGTCTGAACCACTCAGCTGACCTATTCCCAAATTCCTGACTCACAAAAACTGTGAGAGAGAATGTTTATGTTTGTCTTAAATACTAACTTTTGTGGTAAGCTGTTACACAACAATAGATAGCTAGCACATTATTCTGTGAAACTGTAAGCTCTTGGAGAGCAGAAACTGTTTCCTTGATTCTTAAAACGCCAATAAGGCCTTAGGAATAACCAGTGCTGCCCTGGCCCATTTGGCTCAGTGGTTGGAGCATCCACCCATCGAGGGATCTTGGGTTCAATTCCCAGTCAAGGGCATGTGTCTTGGTTGTGGGTTCGATCCCCTGGCTCTGGTCCCAGGCAAGTGGGGGAGGCAACCAATAGATGTGTCTCTCTCACATCGATGTTTCTCTTTCTTTCTACCCGCCTCATCCCTCCATTCTACTCTGTCTGAAAAACAATGAAAAAAATATCCTCGGGTGAGGATAAAAAAAAAAGAACCACTGCCTATACTTGTTGAATTGTCTGTCAATTATCTGTCCTTGTACAATAATTTGTACAATTATCTGTCACTTTCTGCTTCTCAGGGTCAGTGGGCCATTCCCTTTGTTCAATGTTCCTTTTCTTCCCAAATTAATTCATTTGTAAACTACTCCCCATACCTATAATCTTTAATCTATTAATGTCTTCCCTTTTCCCTTTCAAAGACTTTCTGAAATATAACCTATACAAAGTTTTTTTTCAGCAGGTTAAAACATTCCCTATTATGTCAATCAATTCTAACTATCAATCCTAGTATTTATACTCATAAACACACTACTCACTGTAAATATACATTTGTTCATATTCATCTTTTATTCAACAAATATTACTGAGCACATATTATGTCCCAAGATTTGCTCTGTGGAGCTTACAGTTAGTATATGTCCTTGCCATAGTGATCTCTCTAAACATAATACAATAATCTTCATTACTATGCCTTCAAAATTCTAATTTCCCCGTTGTGAAAATTAATTATTCAAAACTACTTTACCCCATTCACTGTCTAATTGGTTATATTTCTGATATACTTTACTTTGTATACTTAAACTAGTAGCCCTGCGCACGAATCCGTGCACCAGCAGGTCGCTGCCCCGCCCTCCTGTAGCTCCCCCCTCCCCCACCGCCATCCCCCTCATAGCTTGCTGCCCTGCCCCCTCCTGTAGCTCTCTGGCTCCCGCTTGCTTGCTGCCCTGCCCCGTCCTGTAGCTTTCCACAGCCCACTTGTAGTTCGCTGCCCACCCTCCTGCAGATCTGTGATCTGGTCTTTACACAGTTGGTCGTTACGCCTCAGGGTGTTAACAATTGTGTAAAGTGCTCCATACAGAATCTGTATGTATCAATCAATGTCTTCCATTTTATTTAATCTTTCTATGGGACACACTTTTTAGCAAATGCCACACTTATAAGCATAAAATAAATACCATTTGATATAGACAGCCTTCATCCTTTCCTATATAAAATGATAGCCCAGCAACCGAACAGCGGAATGACCAGAACAACTGGTCGACCAGTTGCTATGATACGCACTGACCAACAGGGGGCAGACGTTCAACACAGGAGCTGTCCCCTGGTGGTCAGTGCACTCCCACACGGGGAGCGCCACACTGCTGACCGGGATGAGAGGAGCTCCGACAGCGAGAGCAGCTGCTCAGAGGGCGGGTCCACAGCCACTGGCTGACCAGGATGAGCAGCACTCCCACAGCTGGCCCATCCTGCAGGCCGTGCCCCCCGCCAGTGCACGAATCCCGTGCACCGGGCCTCTAGTTTATTATACAAGCTTTAGCAATTCTAAATCAAGTATGAACATTTCACAGAATGTAATTTGTCATAGATGTAATAAAATGACATATGTAGGTAGAACTTTCTCACCCATTTGTATTTATTTCTATAAAACAGAGTGTTAAAAGGGAAAGAGAATATTACAATTTTAAGACTGAGATTCAAGTCCTGGCTCTGTCACTAACCATAGACAAATTATTTAATTATCCTGAGCCTCAGTTTCCCTATCCTAAAGTGGAGATAAAATTCTACCTCATAGGGTTGTTGTGAGGACTAAGTAATACACTAAAACCGTGGTCGGCAAACTGCGGCTCTCGAGCCACATGCGGCTCTTTGGCCCCTTGAGTGTGGCTCTTCCACAAAATACCACGGCCTGGGCGAGTCTATTTTGAAGAAGTGGCGTTAGAAGAAGTTTAAAAAATTTGGCTCTCAAAAAAGAAATTTCAATCGTTGTACTGTTGATATTTGGCTCTGTTGACTAATGAGTTTGCCGACCACTGCACTAAAAGCCTAACTTAATGCCTGTTACATAGTGGACATCAGGAATGTCAATTACCTTCCCCTTCCCTAGGACTTACACCTGCGGTCAGAAGAGTATCAGGAAATCTTTCCAAGTTCAGTTACATCTGTTTGGAATGATCTTCCTATCCTTCATCAATGAGTTAACATCAATAAGCACCAGACACCCAGTACCTGCAGTCACAACGCTTCTGGGGCGCCGTGGGGGCGGGAACCTCGCTTTCTCCCCACCAGCTCAAACACCATCTTCTCTTTGAAATCCAAAGGAAAAACTCCCTTGACACTCCCATACAATTCTGGGCTTGTACATAAAGTTTATTTCAGTGTGTTACAATTATCCGTCACTTTCTGCTTCTCCCATTAGACTGTGAGCTCCTTAACTATCAGGGACTATATCTCACTTACCTTGATCTTAGTTTTTAGAAAAACAACTGGCACTTTACAAGCATGGAACAAAAGTTTGTTGAATGAATAAACGAATGAGTGAATGAAGTCATTACTTAAGTAAGGAGTACCCATAATTACTACTGGGTGACCCAAACTTTATGTTTTTGCCCTTTATGGACTGAGATGCTGTTTTATACTTCTTTTGAATCTCTTCCTACCACTCAGCAGTGTACTATGGACATGGAAAGTCTGCAATAAATACTTTTGGATTATGGGATTCATATTACTCTCATCTTACAATTTTACTCTAAATTTAAAAATTATCCTAATGCATAGGACTTTTGGAAGCCTTTTTAAACAGGGGCTCTTCAACAGTTCTTGCAAATGCTAGAACTAAACTACAGTCACTTTTTCTTTGCATGTGTTTTTGAAAAAAGTAGTAATGGTTTCTTTCTAAATTGTTTAAGAAACTGAGTATCATGAAGTGAAGCCTTTTGATTCACTATGAAAAATGCAAATGACAACAGGCAAAACAGTTTAATAACTTTCAGCCAAAGGTTCCCCACCCTGCAGTCACGGGGCTGTGGACCAGCTGGCTGTACCACCTCACCCCTGGGAGGTGGCTGCTTTTCAACAGTAAAACTGGATAAGTAAGATTTGGAGAGTGGGTTGTTTTTTACTGTGAGGCAGGGGGGTTGTCTCTTAAATGTTTTAAAATGGACAAATTTAACTTCTATTGAAAATAAAGGTTATGTTATAGACTTTGGTTTCAGGTAGAAAAGATCTGGAAAAGATCTCAAAAAACTAGCACCTTAGGAACAGACAGCTTATGGATTTTAGAGTATGTAAAAACACATGAAGCTAGGTGTAATTTCATATTACATTTAAACGATGTATTTCAGAGAAAACCAAGATGGTGGCATAGGTAAACACCTAAACTGCTGCCTCGCACAACAATTTCAAAACTACAACTAAAAGACAAAACGAACATCGTCCAGAACCACAGGAAGGCTGGCTGAGTGGAAATTCTACAACTAGAAGGAAAGAGAAAAGCACACTGAGACTCAGAGGAGCTGCAGAAGGCAGAGGTACAGAGACGCACGCATGGAGGGGACTGGCAACTGAGTATGCGCCTGGCTTTCTCAAGCGGGAGGGAGAAAAAAAGCTCCCAACTGCACTGAACTCCAGTTCCAGGCGAGACTCTGGGGACCCAGACTCATTCAGGGAGAAACTGGACTGTCTGGCAGTGGGCAAAACTCGAGGGTGGCTTTCTCTCAGAAGTGTTTGCAGTGATTACCACAGGACACTGAGACCCAGGGGCCTCTTACGGCAGGGCTAACAGGAAGCCAAGGCTGTCTGCTCTGCCCTAAGACTCCGCCCCATCCAAGCTGAGCACAGAGGCTTTTGCAGGTCTTGTCTCATAAGGGTGTCTCCAGCACAGAAGTTCTCCCAGCATAGACACAGCTGATCCTCACAGCCAATTGGCCTGGAGGTCAATTCCTCCCAGTGATACCAACAACAATCAAGACTTAACTACAACAAGGCTTTACACACAGTCCACAAAGGGGTGCACCAAGAGTGTCCACCTCAGGTAACTGGGGAGGCTGAGCCACTGGGCCCTATTGGACACCTAGCACACAAAGCCACTCTATCAACTCAGGGAAGCAGTCAAAATGTGGAGACAAAGAAACAGATCACAAATGAAAGAAATGGAGGAAAGCAAACAACTGGACATAGAGTTCAAAGCCACGGTTATAAGGTTTTTCAAGAATTTTCTAGAAAAGGCCAATAAATTTAGCGAGACCCTCAAGGATATGAAAAAGGACCAACTAGAAATTAAGCATACACTGACTGAAATAAAAAATAATATACAGAGATTCAACAGCAGACAAGAGGATCGCAAGAATCAAGTCCAAGATCTGAAATACAAAGAAGCAAAAAACACCCAACCGGAAAAGAAAAAAGAAAAAAGAATCCAAAAATATGAAGATAGTGTAAGGAGCCTTTGGGACAACTTCAAATGTACCAACATCCAAATTATAGGGGTGCCAGAAGAAGAGAGAGAGCAAGATACTGAAAACCTATTTGAAGAAATAATGACCGAGCCAAAACCGGTTTGGCTCAGTGGATAGAGCGTCGGCCTGCGGACTCAAGGGTCCCAGGTTCGATTCCGGTCAAGGGCATGTACCTTGGTTGCGGGCACATCCCCAGTAGGGGGCGTGCAAGAGGCAGCTGATCGATGTTTCTCTCTCATCGATGTTTCTAACTCTCTATCCCTCCTCTCCCTTCCGCTCTGTAAAAAATCAATAAAATATATTTTTTTAAAAAAAGAAATAATGACCGAAAACTTCCCCCACCTGGTGAAAGAAATAGACTTACAAGTCCAGGAAGTGCAGAGAACCCCAAACAAAAGGAATCCTAAGAGGACCACACCAAGACACATCATAATTAAAATGCCAAGAGCAAAAGACAAAGAGAGAATATTAAAAGCAACGAGAAAAACAGTTAGTTACCTACAAGGGAGCACCCATACGATTGTCAGCTGATTTCTCAACAGAAACTATGCAGGCCAGAAGGGAGTGGCAAGAAATATTCAAAGTGATGAACAGCAAGAACCTACAATCAAGATTACTCTACCCAGCAAAGCTATCATTCAGAATTTAAGGTCAGATAAAGAGTTTCACAGATAAGAAAAAGCTAAAGGAGTTCATCACCACCAAACCAGTATTATATGAAATACTGAAGGGTATTCTTAAAGAAGAGGAAGAAGAAGAAAAAGGTAAAGGTAAAGATAAAAATTATGAACAACAAATACATACCTATCAACAAGTGAATCCAAAAATCAAGTGAATAAAAGATCTGATGAACAGAATAAACTGGTGAATATAATAGAATCAGGGGCATAGAAAGGGAGTGGACTGACAATTCTCGGGAGGGAAGGGGGTACAGGAAGAGACTGGACAAAAATCGTACACCTATGGATGAGGACAGTTGGGTGGGGGGGTAAGGGCAGAGGGTGGGGTGGGAACCAGGTGGAGAGGAGCTATGAGGGGAAAAAAGAGGAACAACTGTAATAATCTGAAAAATAAAGATTAGAAACAGAAAAAAATAATGTATTTCACATTCCTGTATGTACACACTTGCTGCCTAGTACGGGCTGGTAAGCAGTTAACTGTCCACCAACTGCCCTTTACTTATGCTACATAATAGTGAAAAAAAAAGAGAAATTCTGACAAAGCCAAGTTGGGCTAGTGCTTAAATATAAACTGACCTCTCTTTTGGGATCAAGTACAAGGAGGAAGAGGGAGAGAGAACATGGATGTAAGAGATAAACATCAATCAGTTGCCTCCAGTACTCGCCCCCCCCCCCTCTCCCCCCGCCTACCAGGGATGGAACCGCAACCTAGGTATGTGCCCTGACTGGGAACCAAACCTGCAACCTTTTGGTGCACAGAACGACACTCAACCAACTGTGCCAACCAGCCACAGCTAAAAAATGTCTACTTTTTGGACTCTGTATGCCACGCCCGGATTGGAACTGGGCACGGGTAAAGCTGAGGGGGTCGCCCAAACCCGCAGCCGGTAGCTCAGCGGTCCAGCCCGGGCCTGAGCGCCATCGCGGTCCTCAGCGTTCTACCTGTTTCTTGGCCGCCCCCGCCCCCCAGTTCCAGCGGGGCAGTCCCAACCTCCAGACCCTATCCAGCTCCCTACAGGGCAGGTGGCGACCTGGTTGGAGACTGTGAATGTAAATCAACATCCTGGTGGTGAGGCTCGAGTAGTCCAGTCCATCCATATCTACCTGAAGTGCTTAGCAATAAAGCAAACGTGGTATGAAAAATACATCCACACATACAAATTGGTCTACCAGTCCTTCTCAATTTACAGCCCCATGGGATAGGTATTAAACCCATTTTTCTATTTTTTTTAATATACTTTTTTTACTGATTTCAGAGAGGAAGGGAGAGGGAGGGAGAGAGAGAAACATCAATGATGAGAGAGAATCATGGATCAGCTGCCTCCTGCACGCCCCACACTGGGAACCTAGCCCGCAACCCGGGCTTGTGCCCTGACCGGGAATCGAACCGTGACCTCCCGTTTCACAGGTCCATGCGCAACCACTGAATCACGCTGGCCGGGCCCCACTTTTCTAATGAAGAAACTGAGGCCCAAGATTACACAGGTGGCAAATGGCAGGTCTGAACACCTGACTGGGAAGCTCCAGCCCAGACACTCCCGTATCAATGCTTTCTTATGGCACCGGCCAGGGTGGGGGTGTAATCGAAGTGCCCTGACAGGCACTTTCTTAGAGGATAAAGTTCTCGGCCGGCAAGTTTCCAATCTGCCAGAGCCCTTGCACCTGGAGGCACTCCAGTGGCTACAACAGGCATCAACAAGTCCAGGTGAGCCTCCCTCGCCTGGGAATCCCGGGTTTGCACATGGATCCTGAGGGTTTGCACAAGGTCTCAGGGAAAGTGCCGGACACCCAGTCCCTGCAGTCACAATGCTCCCGGGGCGCCGCGGGGGCGGGAACCTCGGTGTCTCCCCACCAGCGCGGCCCGGCCAGGCAGCGCACAGGTGCACGACCGCGCCCCGCGCCACTCGCCCGGGCCTGGAGGGGCGAAGAGAGGCGGCGGGGGCGACGGATCCGGCTGGGGGTACGAGGCGCGGCCGGCCCTGCGCGAACCCCGGAGGGCGCGCGCGGCGGGGCGCTGAGGAGAAAGGATGCTCCGGCGAGGCGGGGCCGCTGTGGGGGAGGGGTCCCTGGCCGGACTCTCACTCACCGCCTCGCTCTCCTCCCGGCCCGAGCTCCGCGGCGGTCCCCGCTCCGGCTCTCACCGCGAGCGTATCCTCACGAGGCTCAACGTCCCGCGAAAACGCGCGGAGCTGCGGAGAAGCCCGCACAAGCGGAGGTGTGTAGCCAGCGGAGCCTTGGAGATGGGGAAGGTGGGACAGCCGTTCTCACCGCCACCGCGGACACCACAGACACGGTCGCCGCCGGCTCCTCTCAGCCACGGAAGCTGCAGACCCTCCCACCACACCCGCCTCCCGCCTTCCACGCCGCCCGCTGGAGGAGTGATAGCGGCACTGGCCAATCAGAGGCCTCGTAAAGGCCGGCCGGCGGGCCGAGGGGCGAGCAAGGAAGGGAGGGGCACGAGGGAGAGGAGGACGGCGGCGGGACTTCCTGTGACTGACGGCCCGGAGCAGCCAATGGGAAGCAGGGAGATGACCTCATCGCCGAGGGAAGTCTGGAACTGGAGGAGCTGGGGCGAGGAGGTGGGAGGAGGTCCGCGATGAGCCTGGGCGGGACGCTGGGGCCTTAAAGAAGCCGCAGGCCATTGGTCACCCTGTCAAGCGAAGGGCGGCGGACTCTGCTGGACCTCGCCAAGTTGCCAATGGGCCAATGCCACGAGCTCTTCTACTGCCATTAATCCTCCCGACCCCATTCCGATCCTTCTAGAGGGCTGAAAGGTCCCGCCTGGGACTCGTAAGTTGATTACTTCACTTTCACACTTCCCAAAAGGATACACAATAAATTTCGCTCTGGCCTGGAGCCCTGAATTCCCGTTACAGCTCCCGCCCCACCGAGGCCCGTCGTCGTCTGAGTCAGTGTACCCTACGGTAAAAAGGGAGGCTGCTGACACCTACCTACACCTCCCTACCTGCCTGGAATGTTGAGATCATCCACAGCGAAAGTGCTTTGGGCTTCGAGAAGGAAAGGGACTGAATGAACCCAAAAGCTTGTATTAGAAGACTCCAGGAAAAGCATCTGTAAAGGGGAGGGCTGCACCAGATGACTCTGGACTCATGCAATTTTAAAATTCTAAAATGCTGGTGTCCTGCTCTTTCTGGCACCCACTCGTGTAGCGAAGGTGTGTGTGTGTGTGTGTGTGTGTGTGTGTGTGTGTGTGCTGCATTAGGCACAGAGCCCACACATGGACCTGGTTCATAACTTCAACAGGGAGAAAGAATGCAGGCGAACAGGGAGAGAGAAACAAGTAAAGCAAGGTCTGCTGTGAGAAGTGCCTTGGTGGAGGCGGACCGTTTGCTCCCATCCCCTCCCTCTGGGAGGGAGCCCAGAAAAGGAGAAATAACGTCAACTTGGCAGGGTGGAAAAGAGGGGGAAGAGCTTTCCTAAAGCTTCCTGGGGATGGTGTCACCAGGCTGGGCTGGAGAAAGGAGTAACAGTAACTAGAGGACGAAGAGGCTAGCGCATTCTTCCAGGTTCCAGGAGGAGCAGTGTGAAGGTACAGAGACTGAAAGGCGGCAACTCATTTTACATTCCAGGGTAAATTCTTACTATAATTCCCTGTTCTCCCCCAATGGTCTCCCAGGACTGCCCATTGGTGCAATTCTCTGAAGAAGGGAGGGAAAGTGTGCCTCCTCACTCCCTCCAACAGCTGCGAAACCAAGGTGGCCCTGGGTATACCCAGTTATTCATCTACTAGAGGCCCAGTGCAGGAAATTGATGCACAGGTACGGTCCCTAGGCCTGGCCAGTGATCAGGGCCAATCAGATTCCCCACCTCCCTGCCTTCTCCTTCCCTCCTCCTTCAGCGACCCCACCATGTTCCACGCCACCCCCTGGTGGTCGCGCACATCATAGGGAGCAATTGAACTCCCAAGGAGACACTTTGCATATTAGCCTTTTATATATATAGACTAGAGGCTTCGTGCACTGCGGGGTGGGGGGGTGTCCCTCAGCCCAGCCTGCACCCTCTCCAATCTGGGACCCCCTCGGGGGATGTCGGTAAACCAGCAATTGGACATCCCTCTCACAATCCAGGACTGCTGGCTCCTAACCACTCGCCTGCTTGCCTGATTGCCCCTAACCGCTTCTGCCTGCCAGCCTGATTGCCCACAACTGCCCTCTCCTGCTGGCCATCTTGTGATGGCATGGGGGCAGCCATCTTGTGATGATGTGAGAGCAAGGGCACGAGGGCCACCTAGGCTTTTATTAGTGTAGACTAGAGGCCTGGTGCACAGATTCGTGCACTGGTGGGGGGCGTGGCCTGCAGGGATCGGCCTGCTGTGGGAGTGCTGGTCATCCAGGTCAGCCAAGCGGCTATGGACCCACTCTGAGTGGCTGCTGAATGAGGAAATTAGTCTGAGCTGATATTTCGGGGTAATGTCTTGGGTAAAGGCATGTTTTGTGTCCTGGAGGAACCTGGTGGGGAGCTTTACAAGCCAAAGCCACTCAGTGAATGTCCTTGATGTATGATGCCAGGTCGGTGACACCATCGAGGATGTTCAGGGCAGCCGTACTCCAGGATCCTCAGCCATCAAGACAGCCTCCCCAGGGGGTCCACAGTCACATCCCCTCTTGCCATCCGCCTATGCCAGCTCCCTGCGCTCTTTCTAGAACACATCTTAGAGGTCCTGCATCAGCTGGTGGGGTCAGGCCAGAGTCTGGATTGTCTCAGGTATTTGATACCTGAGACTCGGCCTCACCCTGGGCCTGGTAGCTACTGCGGGAGCAGCTGCTTATCCCAGTCAGCAGAGCAGCGTTCCCACTGTGGGAGTGCACTGACCACCAGGGGGCAGCTCCTGCGTTGAGTGTCTGCTCTCTGGTGGTCAGTGTGCGTCATAGCGACTGGCCGACCAGTCGTTCTGGTTGTTCCGCCATTCGGTCGCTGGGCTTTTTTATATAGAGATAGGTCAGCTTCAAGTTCAGTACCATGCGGTGGTCAGACTCTTTGAGTTGAGCACGATTCTCGTGACCCCTTAGTCACACACCTTCCCCCATGGCAAGAATCCTTCCACAAAAGTCAAGTCCTGATGAAATTATTTATTCAACATTATTCAGCATTTCTTGAGTAAGATATGTAGGGGGTAAGATGAAATAGTCACTGCCCTGATGCTTTCACCAAACCGGGGAAAGTTAAAGAACATACTGAGGTGACTATAAAGCCAGGCCATATCCCAAGTGTTAGACATCCCTTCCCCGCCCCCCACCCGCCCGCCCCAGAGCAAGGAGAATGGGCCAGGGCATGCCTAGCAAGGGGCAAAACTAGAAAAACAAGAACCTGGCCCCCAGGGTAACCTATCCTCCCCTACCTTATCATTGGTCATGCGGTTTGGACCTCTGATCTTTCATATCACTGATCAGGCAGTTTAGACCCCCTGACCTTTTCCTCCCTGAAGATCACATCCAGGCCTCAGTTGTATTTCAGCTCCAGGCCCAGAAAAGCAGCAAAACCAGACAAGTGACTCCTCCGCTGCCTCAGGACCATCATTAACTAATGACCCCCTGCCCTGGCATCAACCAATCAGTG
Organism: Plecotus auritus; assembly: GCF_963455305.1. Classification (NCBI taxonomy): domain Eukaryota; kingdom Metazoa; phylum Chordata; class Mammalia; order Chiroptera; family Vespertilionidae; genus Plecotus; species Plecotus auritus. Next base: position 222,365,607 of record NC_137772.1, read on the forward strand.
GAGACCAGGACCCTGAAACACCACACCTGGAGAGCTGATGAATAGTCTATTAAGAACCTTCCCTGAGAGCTCCCTTAAGATTTCCACCTGCAAGAGAGAGAAATATACTCATGACAAAGAAGCCAGTACACATTTCCCTCCGAGGAGCACACCCATGCCATTCCCTTCCCTCTCACCTTCCCCACAGGCACGTATCCCCTAACCTCTAAGGGACCTCCGGAGACTGCAACCAGGGGAACAATGGGCAGCAGCAGCTCATCCAGAGCTTACCCCCGAACCTATCTCCAAGGCTCCCTTTTCTCCGATATAACCCTTCTCTTTGGATGTCCCCATCTCCCATCCCCCTTTCCTTAAATAAATTCAATTGTATTTAATCACCATCTGAGATGGCTATTTAGCCTGCCAGAGGACCACTACGTTAACCTTTCACCAAGAGTCATGACTGACAAGAGGGTGCAGAAGTACACCTCAGAAAAAGTACGGCTGGTTGGAATTATTGGGGTAGGGCAGATTTCCCCAAGATAAAACCCAGGTGCAGCTTTCCAGATAGAGTCTACCTAGACACAGCCTTCGTGAACAAGCCAAGGTAAGAAGGAAGCAGACGTGTATTTCATTAGTCATGGGAAGAGGGCTATGCCCATTCAGAGCCTCTCAGACATGGCAAACTCACCACTCAAGTATGCCTGTTTTTGTTGTGTGTTTTTTTAAATATATTTTATTGAATTCAAAGAGAGGAAGGGAGAGGGAGAGAGAGAGATAGAAATATGAATGATGAGAGAGAATCATCTCTCAGCTGCCTCCTACATGCCCCCTACTGGGGATCAAGCCAGCAACCCAGGCATGTGCCCTGACCGGGAATCAAACTGTAACCTCCTGGTTCATGGGTAGACACTCAACCACTGAGCCACACTGGCCAAGTGGCCTGTTCTTTTTTTTTTTTTTTTGGACAATTTCTATTTTATAGATTTTGTGTATACATACATACATACATGTCTATGTTGTATATTTATAAAGTGTTTATATGTATTTCTTGTGGATGATTTGCCTTTCTCTTATCTCCGACCCTCGATCCTAATGTTTTCCCCTAAAGCTTCACAGAGCATGTCTAATTCCACATCATCCTGACAACATTCCAAATATTGGAAGACGATGATTATGCCCTTTCACACCCCGTCTACCCATCTCTCCGATCAATGGGGATAAAGCCCCTTTTTCTTGCCACCATTCCTCAGAGGATGGTTTCCATAAGCCTCACTGTCTTGATGACTTTTGATGACACCTTCCAGTTTGTCAGGACCTACCAGGGACATGTGTTATTTTTATCCTTCCAGCAAGTGTTCCCTTTCTCCTGGTAAGGGGAGCCTAATTTTCTCTGGGGAGCCACTCCTCCCCACTCTCTGACTTCACTACTCACTTTTCCAGTGGGGCGGACGGGGGCCCAGTCTTAACCAACCAAAGCATTGTTCTCCCTCCCCTCCACCAACATCTGCAGTGAGTGATTCAGGGAAAGGTCTGAGGCGCAAGGCAATCCCATCAGAATGGTCACAGGAACCTTGGGTGAAACTACTGGGACAGAGACACTCTTTTTGCCCTGGGGCTGCTGAGCTGTCTGACTATGCACCTGGAGCTTCCAGGGAGGGCCGGGAAAGACCTGCTCAAGGATAAGGCCAATATGAAAACAAACTATCAGTGCTGAGACACAGACAAAGGCCTCAATGGGTAATAACTTTGTTTGAGAACCTGAATCCAGCTATTTCCTGACTATTTGATTTTGTAGGTGTCTTAGGTCAGGGTTCCTAGAAACACAGAGATGCAATTTACCGAGGGAGGAAAGACCTCTAAGGGCGGAGGTCGAGCAGACAAGGGAAAGTTGAAAGAGCCAAGCAAGACTCCGCCTCATCTCGCCTTGGCCGGACCCACAGTGGAGAGTTCTGGAGCATAAACCACACACACCACAGAGTTATCCCTCCATGTGTACCCCAGAATCAGTCAGCCATTGGCTATGAGCCATGAAGGGGTTAAGGTCAGCAGGAAGATTTGCTCCCTTCAGCTAAGGGCAAATCTCTGGAATTTCAGGCACTTAGCTGCCAACACACCAGCTGGGGAATGGGTGCACTGGCCTGTGAAAGAGAACTGGGTGGGGCACCGTTTGAGTCTATCAGTCAAATGGGCCAATACTTTTCCTTTCCAGCTGAGTTTTTGTTTCTTTTGTTTGTTTGTTTGTTTTGGGGGGGGGGTATTTTTTTTAATATATTTTATTGATTTTTTATAGAGAGGAAGGGAGAGGGATAGAGAGTTAGAAAAATCGATGAGAGAGAAACATCCATCAGCTGCCTCCTGCACACCCCCTACTGGGGATGTGCCCGCAACCAAGGTACGTTCCCTTGACCGGAATCAAACCTGGGACCTTTCAGTCCACAGGCCAACGCTCTATCCACTGAGCCAAACCAGGTAGGGCTGAGTTTTTGTTTCTTGTGCCCAAAATGTGATTCCATAAAATACTCAGGTGCGATCTGACCACCAGAGTACAAAGAGACCGTGGCCAAACAAAAACAAAAACACACCCACAAAAAACAAAGAGACCCTGACCTTCCTTGGCCTCCCTACATCCATTAGTACACTAGGTGATCGCGTTAGCAAATTTAGTGGCTCCAACTGACTTTATAACCAATCCTTTCCACCCCTTTCGCTACAGCTTTTCCCACACAAACTGATACTAAGCCAAATTCACTCTTTCATGAACGTCAATTAATTCTTTAATACAAATGTGGGATTTTAAGTTTAACCCTGCTAATAACTAGCTGTCATTCTGTCCATGTCCATCTTTTGCTGCAACTTGCCATAAACACATGCTGATTTGATTCTGTCACCTAAACGGCTGCCACTTCTAGTTTTGTTGCTGTTGCTGAAAGGGGCAGACCCAAAGATGGGGACCTTCAGCAAACACTGGGGACTGACCTCCCCTCCTTCCAACCTGCTAATCCATCCTCCTGAAAAACTTAACTTCACCTGTTCTTTTCCTCTGTCTCTCTTCCTGGGGAATCTCTCCAAAGATCTTTCCTGGAACTGGATCACTGCTGTCCTCAGCAAATCCTGCTCTTCCCTGTTTCCTCTGATGCCTTTGTTCAGGTTGGTCCCTCTGTCTAAATATCTTCTCTTTTTGGTCTGTTCACATCCCAGCTCACATCCCACTCCTCCATCATTTCTCCAGACCAAATAGGAAAACCTTCTCGGACCATCCACAGCTCCTACTGTGCCAAGCACAATACTAGCACCCTAAGTGCATTTATTATCTTATTTCATTCTTGCAGAAACTCTGAGGTGGATGCTGTTATAATCCCCATTTTTCAGATGAGAAACTGAGACTTAGAGAGGTTAATTCAGTAACTCAGTGTCTAAAAGCTAGCAAAGCCAGGGAACAGAGACTAAAATCAACATTGTGGACGTGATCCAATAAGCATTTGTGGGCTGCATGCAAAGAGCTGGAGGAAATATAAAAAAGTGAAATAGACAATGCTTGCCCACAATCCAAAACAGGATCCATAAATGACCCTAATGTGAACAATGCTGTAAGGACAGTAGAAATGAAATCATGTCTGGTGGGAAACCCCGGAAGGCCACGTGAAGGAGTTTGCATTCGACGGGCAGGAACAGGAACGAGGGAGGGCACTCGGACTTAGGGAACACCGTGAGAACAGGGAGGAAGGAAAACATGGGGCGTGTTTGAGCAAGGGAGTTGTCTGCGTTGTTTGAGAGATAAGGCTTGAAAGTTTGTTTGAGTCCCTCTTGTAAAAAGTAAAGAAAGGCAAAGTTGGCATTGGGCTTTTGAAAACAGGATCCAAACTGTACCTTAAGAATATTTACCTGGTAGTTAGTTGATTGGATAGGAGACTGAAATGGGAGTGAGGAGATAAGATAGGATATGTTATCCACCCACAGGAAATAAGGACCTATGATAGTGGAGGCAGTAAATGTGGATTACTTTTCTATAAACACTCTCTGTCCCTCCTTGTCCCCTAAAGATCATAACATCCTTGACAAGTGTCAATCATTTTTTTTAAAAATATATTTTATTGATTTTTTACAGAGAAGAAGGGAGAGGGATAGAGAGTTAGAAACATCGATGAGAGAGAAACATCGATTAGCTGCCTCCTGCACACTCCCTACTGGGTATGTGCCCGCAACCAAGGTACATGCCCTTGACCGGAATCGAACCTGGGACCTTTCAGTCTGCAGGCCAACGCTCTATCCACTGAGCCAAACCGGTTAGGGCAGTCAATCATTTTTTTAAATGTGCCCATAACCACTAAACCACTGATAATCACTCAGCAAATATTTTTGGAATTGAATTGAATGCATGATGGAGGTGATAAAAATGCTGGGGCTCTGTTTATTTATTTATTTGTTTGGTTTTTTATTTATATTGATTTTAGAGACAGAAAGTAAGGGGGGAGAGAGAGAGAGAAACATTGATATTTGTTGTTCCACTTATTTCTTCATTTATTGGTTGATTCTTTTTTTAAAATATATTTTTATTGATTTCAGAGAGGAAGGGAGAGGGAGAGATAGATAGAAACATCAATGATGAGAAGGAATCACTGATTGGCTGCCTCCCGCAGGCTCCCTACTGTGGATCGAGCCTGCAACCCCGACATGTGCCCTTGACTGGGATCGAACCTGGGACCCTCAGTCCGCAGGCCAACTCTCTATCCACTGAGCCAAACCGGCCAGGGCTTTTTTTATTTGTTTATTTCAGAGAGTAAGAGAGAGGGAGAGAGAAATGGAAACATCAATGACGAGAGGGAATCATTGATCGGCTGCCTCCTGCACATCCTACACTGAGGATCAAGCTTGCAACCCCAGGCATGTGCCCTGACTGGGAATCAAACTGTGAACTCCTGGTTCATAGGTCAACACTCAACCATTGAACCATGCTGGCTGGGCTCATTGGTTAATTCTTGTATGTGCCCTGACTGGGGATCAAACCCACAACCTTGGCATATCAGGACAACACTCCAACCAACTGAGCCACCGGCCAGGGCCCTGGGCCTCTGTTTAAATTGCTTTATAGGAACGTAATCATGCCCGCAACCATCTACATTATTACTTGATAACAAAACTAAGCTAGTTTCATATTCAGCACCTACTATGTACATCATCGTCTCACTGAATTCTCCCAGTGGTAGGTACTGACGTTATTTCCATTTTACATATCAGAAAATCTGAGGGTCAAGCAAGTAGGGTGACCAGTTGTCCCAGTTTGCAGGGACTTTCTTTCAGTTCTAAAACCAAGACTACCCTGTCAAATAAAGAAGATTGGTCACTCTGCCAATAATATCCCCTGCCCCACAGCACACAGGCCAGGGTATAAACAGGTCTGGGCCCTGGCTTAGTTGGTTAGAGGGTGGACCTGTATGCCAAGTTGCGGGTTTGATCCCAGTCAGGGCACATACAGAATCAACCAATGAGTGCAGAAATAAGTGGAACCACAAATCAATGTTTCCCTCTGTCTCACACACACTCTCTTTTCCCCTCTTTTTCTAAAATCAATAAGTAAAAATAAACACAAGTCTGACAAAATCAAACCCAGTAAGGTTTTATTTTGGCTTTCTGATCAGCCAACATAAATATCTTACTTGGGTACTTTTGGGACAGAATCCAAGCATACTCTTATATTGAATTTGGCTCATGTACTTGAGACTGGAGCGGATAGAATCACAAAATGGATGTTTTTTTGTCAGAGAAAAGGAATCCAGGCTGGGGAATGTCTTTCCTGGAGGACACCCTTACCCAGGAGTTTGGCTTTATAAGGTGTTCTTTGGCGCCCCCTCGTGGTTAAGAGCTGTAATCCCCTCTTGACTCCCTACACTAGAGAACAGGCAACACACTGGTAAACCTCGGGGAACATAGAGATTTTGTTTTAAAAATAAAACTAGAATAGCTTTTTTTTCTTAAATAAAAACTTGTCATCTGTCATCATCTAGGGTGAGGACAATCAGATACAAAGTTTAAAAGGATGTCAATCCCACCCAATAATCAAGATAAATAAATTTCAAAGAAATATTTCAAAAAATCAAAATTAATGCCCCCCAAAACCCCATGATGAATAAAATATCAAAATTTAAAAGGCAGACAGGATCTGACCCTGCACGTGCCTCACCGTGCCTCACTTTAATCCCGTGACACAAACACAGGAGCCAGGAAACCCGGCCCGGTGGCAGAGCTCTCTGGTGGAGGACTCCAGAAGGTGGCACATCAAACCTCACCGAGGGCAAACAGAAGTGGGCTTTTCAGACTTTTCCCCAAAAAAACCTTCATAGAGGAGAGAGCATTCCCTGTTTGAGGAACTAGAGGCCTGCAATAAGCAAGGCATTTCTTTAAGACTCTTGTTTAGGCATATTTTGAATTTGACTTCATAATATCTAGTATATATATATATTCCAATATATTTTTATTGATTTCAGAGAGAGGAAGGGGAAGGGAGAGAGACAGAAACATCAATGATGAGAGAGAATCATTGACTGGCTGCCTCTTGCACGCCCCCCAACTGGGGATCGAGCCTGCAACCCAGGCATGTACCCTGAATGGGAATCAAACTGTGACTTCCTGGTTCATAGGTCGATGCTCAACAGCTGAGCCAAACCAGTCAGGCCATAATATATTCTTTTTGTTGTTGTTGTTAATCCTCACCAGAAGGGGGAGGGGGGGTTTGAGAAAGAGACAGAGACACAGAGACAGAAAGAAAGGGAGAGAGAAATTGAGAGAAACATGAATGTGAGACACATCGATTGGTTGCCTCCCGAACTCACCGCAACCAGAGGGCAGAGAGCGAATCTGCAACCCAGGTACATGCCCTTGACTGGGAATCGAACCTGCGACCCTTCAGTGTGAGGGCCGACGCTCTGACCACTGAGAAACACCAGTCATGGCTTATTTTCGTTTTTGTTATATTACCTGCTATTAAAGTATATATAGTTCAGAAGTGTACGGAAAAGTGCGTTTACCATAACTGTACAGCTCAAAGAACTCTCACAAATAGAGCATATGTTTATCAGCACCTAGATGGAGAAAGAGAATAGCACAAGGTCCCCAGAAGTCCCTCCCATGCCCCCTTCCATTCAATACCACCCAAGGTACCTCCTTATTGATATACTGGTGCCCCGGTGTACGGATTCATGCACATTGAAAGGAAATTAATTAGAAGGTAGCCAGCGGGGCGGGAATGGGTGAGACAGGCTGGACATGCCCTGGAGCCAACCTCCCATGGTCCTGGCCTGGCCTGCGGGGATCGGGCCAAAACCGGCTCTCCCATAGGCCCGAGGGGTCCTGGATTTGCAAGAGAGCGGTTCTCGGGTGACGCACCCCGGAACTGGGCTCCCTCCTCTCGGGTTCTGGGGTGCGTCACCCAAAGCCATAAACCAGTCGTAGCTCCTGCTTGAGTGTCTGCCCCCTGGTGGTCAGTGCGTGTCATAGCTACTGGTTGGACAGTTGGTCACTTAACCTTTTATATATATAGATAACAGCATAGATTAGTTTTGCCTATTTTTGCTCTTTATATAAATGGAATGATCTGGGTTATTTTGCTCAAAACTGTTGGTGAGATTAGACCATTTGTGTGTGTGTGTGTGTGATTGTTCAGTCTCATTGCATTGTATGAATAATTACAATAGATTTATCTATTCTGTTGATGTGGGCTGTTTTCCATGTGGGATTGTCACACATTGTGCTGGTATGAATATTCTCATGGATGTCCTTTGGTTAACATACATGCACACGTTTCTACTGGGAGTGGATTTGTTGGGTCATTGGAGATGCATATTTTCAGCTTTAGTTAGCTTTCTCAAGTAGTTGTAATAATTTTTACTCACTGAGAGTTTCTGATGCTTCATATCCTGTCTAGACTTGATGTGTTCAAACCTTTTTATTTTACCCAGTCGAGTGGAACGGTATCAGATTGTAGTTTATTTGCATGTCCACAGTGAGTAAGGTTATGAGTTTAAGAACATTTTCATATGTTTATTAAGCATTTGAATAGTTACTTTTGTGAAGTGAATAGTTTCTTTTGCCCATATTTCTGTTGGGTTGTCTGTCTTTTCCTTATTGATTTGTAGGAGTTCTTTTTAAATTCTGGATTTGAGAATATCTTATCCCATTTTGTAGGTTTTCTTTTTACTCTTAATATCTTTTGATGAGTAGAGGTTCTTAGTTTTAATATAGTTCATTAATAATTATTTTTCATTTATGATTCTTTTTGTTTCCTGTTTGTGAAAGATGTGCCTATCCAATATCATAAAGATATTCCTATACTTTAGTCTAAAAATGTATTTACTTACGTTAGCTTCAGATCTGTAATTCTTCTGGAGATGATTTTTAGTATAATGTGAGGGAGGGGTCAAAATACATGTTTTTCCACATATGAGGTGACCATATGTTTTTCTACCTTCCCTCATTTAATTCTCATAAACTTGTAGAGGTAGGTATTCATATTTCAATTGTATAGATTTAAAAAAGCGAGGCGCAGGAAAGTAGATATGTTAAAGATACCCAACTAGTAATTCCAGAATCCTTTAACCAGTATTCTCGATTCCCTTATAGTGAAATGTCCATTCGGGGGACAATCACCTGCCAGAGTAACATGTTTATCTGTTCACAAGTGGAGGGACATTTGGACTCTTTCTAGTTTGGGGCTGTTATGAAGAATGCTGCTATGAACATTTTCATTTAATTGTTCCTGTCTTGTAGTTTGGTTCCTTGCTGACTTCCTTTGTGATTTGATGACTGTGGCCATAAGCTTTGACTCCCTTATCAAAATCTCTTCTGTATCTACCACAGGTTTTTCCTTTGTGGTTCCCAGGAGGCGTACATAAAATATAACGTCCTATTTTAAGCTGATAACAGCTTGACTTTGATAGCATTCAGAAATGGTCTACTTCTACGTCTCCCCTCCCATTTCAGGTTATTGATGTTGAAACAATCTGCAAGGTGGCCGTCATGGTTGGCTCCCAGTCTTCCCTTCCCTCCTGAAAAGTTTCTAAGCCAGTAACGGCCGTGTCCCAGGTCTCCTGGCAGTCACTGGTTTAGGAGTGAGGAAGTTGCCCAATCCTGGTAAATGAGACACAACAGACCTTCCACTGGGGACGGGGGTGTAAAAGGTTCTCTTGTGCTTAAGACTGAGGGTGTTATTTGGTGACAGCCGGAACTGCTGCCCCCACCCGTGACCAGGAGGGAACAGAGACTTAAAATGAAGCTGCCAGCGAGAGAGGCAGAGGGGAGAAATGGGAGAACCTGGCACCCCATGGCATGTAGAGCAGCTGATCACACCACTCCTGGAGCCCGATCCACTGCGGGTTTTGAGTCGTGTGGCATAACACATTTCTCACTGTGTATCCCATTTGAAATTTTGTTTTTTATTTGAAGCCAGAAGGAATCTAACTGAGACAGATTGGTCAGCCGTGTCCGTGTTGCCAGGAGGTGGCATGTGTAAGGTCCAGGAGATGTATTTTGTCGGTCCGGTGAACCTTCTGGGGAATAACCCCCACCTAGTCTTCAGAAAGCCTTCTCTGTCCATGTGACTTCAGTGGGCTTGAGCCCTTCCCCATCGCCCCACGGAGGCCACACAATCAAGTTCTGACCAAAGGATTCCCTACCCCTGGGATAGGGACGTAACCACACCAGGCCATCGGAGTGCTGCCTGGGACTTACACCACAGTCATCAGGGAAAAATATTCTCACAACATAAACTGATGAACAAAAACAGATCCAGAGACAGAGAAGCATCGATCAGACCATCAAACCTCAGAGGGAAGGTAGGGGAGGGTGGGGGTAAGGGGAGAGATCAACCAAAGGACTTGTATGCATGCATATAAGCCTAACCAATGGACACAGACACCAGGGGGGTGAGGGCATGCGTGGGGGGGTTAGGGGGGTAATGGGGGAATAAGGACACATATGTAACACCTTAATCAATAAAGAAATTAAAAAAAAAAAAGAAAAAAAATTCTCTCTTCTACTCTAACTTCACAAGCTATGAAGACCAGGTAGGCTTGGAGCTGCTGGTGGCCATCTTGGGGGGAAACCACAAAGTGGGGGGAGGGGACTCGAACGCCAACGGTGCTGAGCGGGTGGGTCGGGTTAGGCTGGTTCATCCCCCTACCTGACTAGACAGGGTTCTGAAGTCATCGTTCCCTGCCTCCCGGCGCTGCCGTCCACCCGCTCATTCCGAAGCGATTACTTCTTCTTGCCTGAGTGGCCAGGAGTGCTCAGCGCCCCCCCCCCCGCCCCCCCCCCCCCGCCTCCACATCTTAGGAAACTACAATGTGGGAAACCCAGCGGCAGTAAAAACGCTCATTAGCCTCAGCCTAAATGATTATCCTACACCAACAGCACCAGCTCCCTACAGGAGAACAAAATGTGTCTCGTTAAGGCCGTGATAAAACAGACATGTCAGCCCTGGCCAGTGTGGCTCAGGTGGTCGGAGCGTAGTCCTGGGCACCGGACGGTAGCAGGTTCGATTCCCAGTCAGGGCACACACCTAGAGTGTGTGTTCCATCGTACGCAGAGGCAACCGGTTGGTGTTACTCTATCTCTCTCTCTCTCCCCTCCCTCTCTCTAAAATCAGTACAACACATCCTCCAGTGAGGATTTAAAAACAAATAGTCATGCCGAAACTGGTTTGGCTCAGTGGATAGAGCGTCGGCCTGCGGACTGAAGGGTCCCGGGTTCGATTCTGGTCAAGGGCATGTACCTTGGTTGCGGGCACATCCCCAGTGGGAGGTGTGCAGGAGGCAGCTGATCGATGTTTCTCTCTCATCGATGTTTCTAGCTCTCTATACCTCTCCCTTCCTCTCTGTAAAAAATCAATAAAATATATTTAAAAACAAACAAAAAACAAACAAATAGTCAGGCCCGTGTGGCTCAGAGGTTGAGTGTCCACCCATGACTCAGGAGGTCACGGTTCAATTCCTGGTCAGGGCACAGGCCAGGGTTTTGGGCTCCATCCCCAGCAGGGGGCGGGCAGGAGGCAGTCAATCAATGATTCTCTGTCATCATTGAGGTCTCTCTCTACCTCTCCTTTACTCACTCTGAAATCAATAAAAACATATTTTACAAAAATATTTTTCGAAAACCCAGAGCGCGCGCTCTCTCTCTCTCTCTCTCTCTCTCTCTCTCTCTCTCTCCAGTCAGACACTTCATGAGAAATGAGAAACTCACAAAGAGAGGCAGGGCAACTGGCTGGTGGAAAGACAGGCATGGTTTCCAAGCCAGGTGACCTTACGTACTTTACTGCGTGCCCAATCTTGTCATGTGTAAATTAGGGTTACACAGACCTTTGCAACTGAACCTCCGCTTCTGCCCCGCTCTGGACTCAGCTTCCTCTGACACAAAGTGGGGAGAGGACGTTCTCCCTCCGGTCTCTCCTGAGCCTTCACTATCTTTTTTTTTAGTTTCTTAATTGTTTTTTAGAGAGAGAAGAAGGGAGAGGGAGAGAAACATTGACGTGAGAGCACAACATCCATTGGCTGTCTCCTGCATGCCCCCTACCGAGGATGGAGCTCATAACCCAGGCATGTGCCCTTGACTGAGAATCAAACCATGGAACCGGCCACCCCCTGGTGTGCGGGATGACACCCAACCAACTGAGCCACACCGGCCAGGGCAAGTCTTCCCTGTCTTCGTGTGTCCCCTCACCCCAGGGCTGTTGGGGACCACCTTGCACTTCGGTATGGGTCACTACCTGGACTCCTAGCTCTGCTCCCCTCTAAATGTGTTGCCTCCTTCCCAGAGACCCCAGGCCAGAGGTTTCTGCTTCCCTTTCTCACCTTTTCTCTCGATTCCCCCACACCCTGGTGTGTTTCTTGCTTTAGGAAGAGTTGATGCAATTACAGTTGATGCGATTACAATAAAGAACTCTGAGCTGATGGTAACGAGCCTGTGACCTTGAGCACTTTTGCAACATGGGAGTGACAATGCATTCCAGCGGTCATAAAATGCACCACTAAGAAAACACACCAGCAACTGCATTACAACAAAACCTCTTAACAATAGTCCTCCAAAGCCATAAACCAGCCGTTGCTTTGAAATTCCTCTCATCCCTTCTGTGAGGTTTGCCATTTCTCCTGCCTTTGGTCGCACTGCTTGGCATATGGTGATCTTTCTACCCATATCTGAGGAACAAAATGTAACACGACGTCTGCTCCTGGTTTATCTTCCTATCTTAGGTTCTGCAAAGCGCTTGCTGTTGCGTTGTAAGAAAGTGTAGTCATTCCTCCAAAGAGAAAACTTCGTGATATTAATTTTTAATTTCACTCCCTGTTGCTCCGGTCTCTCTGCCTTTCTCTCTGCGTCATCACTTTTTATCTGAAAGCTGTCACCATATGATTTTCTGAAGACATTTTAAAGAGCACTGTAATTTGTAACCAGGCAATCAGTGGGTCCGGGCTGCCTGTCACTACTTGAGCCAATTAAGCAGAGGCAGGGTGGAATCATATATGAGCGTTTATTCCAATACTGTCGGCAGCATGCGATAATCTGCTCTGCACCCCACCATAAGCCAGCTGCTTATATTGGGTAGGAAGACAAAGATTCCATGGGGAAGTAGCCAAAGAGTATTGCCTAATGGGCAGTCTACAGGTAATGGGGGCTGGAGATTTGCAACGGCCTGCAGATATGCAAAGGGCTGGGGGTCTTCAAAGGGCTAGTGATATGTGAAGGCTGGGGGTCTTCAAAGGCGGTTGGCTCTGGTTTCTGCAACAAGATTAATCTTTCCCTGAGAATGGGCAGCTCCCCATGGGCTGCATTTCCAAGTGGGTTCCCAGGTCCCGCAGGCAACTGCCAGCCACGTTAGAACGGGCCTTCTTCAATCAGAATTACACAATCACGGTTAACAGACATGATCAATATTTCTTACAATTCTCGCTGGTTCCCCAACGTTCTGTTCCTGCCCCTATCAAATTCAGTACATGTGTGGGAGGCAGTCAGGTAGGCATGAGCAGAGCAGGACTATGGGCCAGGTCAGAAGGTCACCAGGGCAGAAAGTCCTGGACACCTAGCAATGGGCAGAACTGGGAGAGCAAGTGTTGGAAATACTTGGAAGCATTGTCCATCAGGACCTCGCCCCTAAGGGACCCTTTCTTCCCCTAGATCCGTGGTCGGCAAACTGCGGCTCGCGAGCCACATGCGGCTCTTTGGCCCCTTGAGTGTGGCTCTTCCACAAAATACCACGGCCTGGGTGAGTCTATTTTGAAGAAGTGGCGTTAGAAGAAATTTAAGTTTAAAAAATTTGGCTCTCAAAAGAAATTTCAATCGTTGTACTGTTGATACTTGGCTCTGTTGACTAATGAGTTTGCCGACCACTGCCCTAGATCATCTCCCATAAAGCAGGTCAGATCCTCCCCCTGACTTCCCCCCCTTGATATGTAGCTAGACATGCAGTAGACCCCCAAACACACACACTTAGAGAAGAGCAAGGGGGCTGGAGAAAAGCCCCATCTGACTTCCAAACAAGGGCAGGAGATGAAGGGACAGGCCCCGATTGGTCAGCTCAAAAAAGAAAGAAGTTAACTGCATCCAAGGGGTTAGAAGGAGCCCTAGCCCACACCCCGGGGGCAGCTCTTTGAAGTGCCCACTCGAAACTTCCTTTCAAGTGGACTTCTGCTTTGCTCGCTGAGTAAACTATCTCTCTAGAGCAGGGGTGGGCAAACTTTTTGACTTGAGGGCCACAATGGGTTCTTAAACTGGACTGGAGGGCCGGAACAAAAGCATGGATGGAGTGTTTGTGTGAACTAATATAAATTCTAAGTAAAGGAGCGGAGGGGAGAGCAAGAGAACCCTCCGCTCTTTCGGCTTCGCGGGCCAGATAGAACAGCCGAACGGGCCGGATCTGGCCCGCGGGCCGTAGTTTGCCCACGGCTGCTCTAGAGTTTGAGTCTTGGCTCTGAATTCTTTCTTAGCCAGAAACAAGCACCAAACTTCACTGTTTACACATACAGGACCCATAGGGTACCTAATTCAGTGAAGGACAATAAGAACAGCTGTGCTTAATAGCTCAAATTTGCAAACAGTGGCAGTTTCATCATGATGTTGCCATTGATTATAAGATACACACCTAACATCAGAGATGTTACAACCGAGGGAAAATGTATATCTTAGAATTGTTAAATAGGGTAGTAAATACCAGTATTGATTAGAATTCTTTCAACTGCAAGTGACAGAAAACCCACACTGACCTGAGTCAAATGGGTAAAGTGAGCCACAGAAATCCGAAAGTCCTTGTATTACCAGCTTCAGGTATGGCTGGATCCAGGAGAGAATCAGGACTAGTTTCTGGCCATTTGTCTCTCTCTCTTCTACAGGGATGCTTTCATATCAGGTTTCACATGGTAGCAAGCTGGAGCCAGCAGCTCTAACCCCATATCCTCTCTGCTCTCAAGTCCAGCCAAAAGGAATGAGAGTTCTTTGTCCCTGAATTTTTTTTAATTTTTAATTTTTGGTTAATCCTCACTCGAGGATATTTTTTTTGCCGCTGCTTTTCAGAGAAAGTGGAAGGGAAAGAGGGAGGGGCTGGGGGAGAGACACAGAGAGAGAAACATCAATGGGAGAGAGACACATTGACTGGTTGCCTCCCCACACACTCCAACTGGGAATCAAACCTGAGACCCTTCGGTCTGCAGGGCGATGGCTAGGGCAATGTCCCAGAATTTTTCATCTGAGTTTCACTGCCTTTCATTGGCTCTGAGAGCCCTGGACACACCAGTGCTGAGTCACCCGCTGGGAGCCCAGGGAAATGAGGAGAACGGATCTGAGGCAGCAGAAACCATAGATGTGGCTTAGAGGTTGGCTGCAGGGAATTAGGTAAGATTAACCCTGGGAACATTAGGCCCGAGCCTGGCCAAAGCCAGCCTCTCCGTGGGTACATTTGATCCCCGTTCCTCTGCCTGCGCAGCGCAGATGGAGAAGGCCTCTGCTCAGACGCCCCAGCTCTGAGTCAGCCTTGCACACCTGCCTGTCAGCCGGCTGAGATGGCACTGACTCAGCTCCTACGCGAGCTGGATGCTGCCTGGAAAGTTAATAAGTCTTTGAGGCAAGACGTTCCTCCTGTGGTGTGGGTTGGTGCCGAGTGGGTGAGAATGAATGAAAAACAGTGGGAACACCCGGGCTCCTCTAGAGCATTTCTGGAGGTAAATATACAGAAAGCAAGTGTGAGGGAAGTCAAGAGCAGTGATTAGAGAAAGCTGCCGACCAAGGCTGAATGCCTTCTGCTAACAGTCCTGTGCTGCCCAACCCCCGGGGGGATGTGGGGGGGTGCTCAGAGCTGCCCCAGCTCCAGCCCAGCCCCCTGACCAGCTCTGCCAATGTTTTCCCTTCAAATGTAAGTTGCAAGGAACAGAACAGAGGGAATCTGTCACTTGGGAGGGGCGGGGAGGAACAGAGCAGGGAGGCCCCATTAGGAGGGGATCCCGGAGGAAAGGAGAGGAAATGAAGGAGACAGAAACAGGAAGCCCGGGCATGATGCAGAGTCTCATGGGGTGCTTTTCACAACCACTCAGGAGCTGGGCGGAATTCAACACGGAGCACCTGCTGTCGGCTGGGCGGGGATGGGGTGGGAGTTGGGGGCGGGGAGGGACACAGAAATAAATAGGATGTGGCCCCTGGATGCCCTGCATGCAGACTCTAGTGGGAGACAATAAGAAAATCCTTAATTGCAATGTCACATGATGGCAGGGACCGGGTGCGGAAGGAAAATACCCCTGAGGGGGAGTGAAGCAGCTCAGCAAAGGAGACATTGCCGGCAGGGGGTCTCAGGTCAAGTCCAGCCTTCTCCTGGTCTGGAGGGTGGGGGTCTTGGGCTCTGAAGTACAACTGCGCCCCAGAGTGGTTCCCCCGATGACCTTTTCCACTTCTGCCTCAGGCTTTGGCTGCGGGCTCCTGGGGGGTCGCCACCTTCCTGGCAAGGGGGTTCCTCCACGCGGGAGGACAGCTGGGGTAGCTGTGAGTCCTTTGACACAGTGGCCTGGCAGAGCGACCTGGGAGGCACCAATAGCATCTGCTGCGGCCATAGTGGGGAGCAGAAGGGAGGGGAGGGGGCGCTTCCTAGAGGAGAGGGTTATTCTGCTGCACTTTGAAGGACAGCGTAGGAGGCAGCCAAGCAAAGAAAGATCCGAGGGGTCACCATGTGTAAGAGTTGCAGGAGCTTGCATTGCTTTCTGGAAACATTAAGATATTTAAGGCCAAGCTGGTGTGGCTCAGTGGGTAGAGCATCAGCCTGCGGACTGAAGGGTCCCAGGTTTGATTCCGGTCAAGGGCACATGCCCAGGTTGCAGGCTCGATCCCAAGTGTGGGGTGTGCAGGAGGCACCTGATCAGTGATTCTCTCTCATCATTGATGTTTGTATCTCCCTCTCCCTCTCCCTCTCCCTCCCTCTCTGAAATCAAGTATGGATCAAACGGGGAAAAAAAAAGTCTGTACAAATGTGTTAGTTACTATAAGTGTGCCTCAAACACAAAAACCAACTAAGCAAACGAAAATAATCAGGAGGATCCCGAAGCAGCCTCATTTTACTCCACTTACCATTTGGCGCCGAGCCAGCTGGGGACTTAGCGGAGGACACAGCAAGTCAGCAGCAGACAGGATCTGACCATCACTGTCTGCCATCACTGACTTCAGCATCGTCGGCAGAGTCCGCAGAAACCCAACTGCACCCTGCAGTGCAGATGTCAGAGGTGTTCCCAGGAAGGCCCTTTCAGCAAAGAGTGTCCCCGGAGGTTCCCGATGGGCCGTCCCAATGTCCTCCACATCGTTAGCAAGATGTAGCTGGATGAGCTTCCCAGGAGGCGGGGCAGAAAGGGAGACAGAGAGTAGATGTGTACCCTGAGGACTAGAGAAGAAACCCCATTTCTCAGCGCTTCCTATGTCTAGAGCATCCACCCATACACTCACCTTTTAAAAACAGGTGCATTGAGATATAATTCACATACCAAAAAGCATATCCGTTTAAAGTATACAATTCAATGGTTTTTTAGTATAGTCACAGAGTGGTAAAGCTATCACGCTATACATTTTGGAATATTTTCATCACCCCATAAAAGGACTCCTACTCATTAGTAGTCACTCCTTTTCCCCCGGCCCCACCTTCTCCTAGATCTAGACAATCACTAATCTACTTTGTAATTTTGCCAATCCTTAGCATTTCTTATAGATAGAATCGTAAGATATGTATTCTTTGTGTGTCCGGCTTCTTTCACTTAGCTTAATGATTTCAAGGTTCATCTGTGTTGTAGCATGTATCAGTACTTCATTTATTATGGCTGAAAAATATTCCATTGTATGAGTATACTACATTTCATTATCTATCTAGTTTATGGGCATTCGGGTTGTTTCCAATTCTTGGCTATTATGACTAATGCTGCTATGAACATTCAGGTGCAGGTGTTTGCATGGACACGTTTTTGTTTCTCTTGGGAATAGACCCAGGAGTGGAATTGCTGCGTCATGTGACAACGCTATGTTTAACACTTTGAGAAAATGCTAGGCTGTTTTTAAAGTGGCTGTGCCATTTTACATTTCTACCAACAGCATACGAGGATTCCAATTTCTTCACTTCCTTGCCAATACTTGTTATTACTGTCATTTTAATTATTGTTACCCTAATGGGTGTGAAATAGTATCTCATTGTGGGATTGTTGTTGTTGTTGTTGTTTTTTGTGGTAAAATATACATGACATACTATTTATCACTTTAACTATTTGTGAGTGTATAATTCAGTGGCAAAAATACATTCCTTAGTGTGGTTTTTGATTTGCATTCCTCTATGGCTAATGATGTTGAGCATCTTTTCATATGCTTATTGATTGTTTGTGTTATTTTTTAAATAATATATTTTATTGATTATTTTACAGAGAGGAAGGGAGAGGGAGAGAGAGTTAGAAACATCAATGAGAGAGAAACATCAATCAGCTGCCTTCTGCACACCCCCTACTGGGGATGTGCCCGCAACCAAGGTACATGCCCTTGACCGGAATCGAACCTGGGACCCTTGAGTCTGCAGGCCGACGCTCTATCCACTGAGCCAAACCAGTTACGGCTGTGTTATCTTTTTTTGAGAAATGCTAATCCCTTGCTCATTTTTAAATTGGATTGTTGTCTTTATTACTGAGTTGGAGGACTTCTTTATATATTCTAGATACAAGTCCCTTATCAGACATATAATTTGCAAAGATTTTCTCCCATTCTGTGATTGTCTTTTCACTTTCTTAATGGTGCCCTTCGAAGCACAAAAGTTTTAAATTTTGATGAGCTCTATTTTTTTCTTCTGTGGTTGTGCTTTTGGTATCATATCTAAGAAGGTTTTATCTAAACCAAGTTCGTGAAGA
Source organism: Plecotus auritus (assembly GCF_963455305.1). Lineage (NCBI taxonomy): Eukaryota > Metazoa > Chordata > Mammalia > Chiroptera > Vespertilionidae > Plecotus > Plecotus auritus. Next base: position 222,383,975 of record NC_137772.1, read on the forward strand.
TTTACCCTGTACTATTTTCTTCTAACAGTTTTATAGTTTTAGTTCTTTCAGTTTAGTTCTTTCATTTAGGTCTATGATCTGTTTTGAGCTCATTTTTATATATGGTATGAGGTAAGGGTCCAACTTGATTTGTGTGTGTGTGTGTGTGTGTGTGTGTGTGTGTGTGTGTGTGTGTGTGTATCCAGTTGTCCCAGCATCATTTGTTGAAAAGTCTATTTTTTCCTCACTGAATTGTCTTGGCAATATTACAGAGCTCCTTTTTAAGGAAAATAGGCCGTAAACAGTTATTTCTATGTGCAATTTGTACAACTCTTATGATTTCTGGCAAGTAAAGTCAGCTTTTCTCCCCCTGGTGACTGGCACCTTAGACTAGTGCCTCTGGTCTAGGCCAGTGGTCGGCAAACTCGTTAGTCAACAGAGCCAAATAGCAACAGTACAACGATTGAAATTTCTTTTGAGAGCCAAATTTTTTAAACTTAAACTTCTTCTAACGCCACTTCTTCAAAATACACTCGCCCAGGCCGTGGTATTTTGTGGAAGAGCCACACTCAAGGGGCCAAAGAGCCGCATGTGGCTCGCGAGCCGCAGTTTGCCGACCGCAGGTCTAGGGTGACTTGGTATCCAATATAGATTCCTAGACTTGATAGAGGGGGAAAAATCAGATTCTCTCTTGAATAGCACAAGGGCTGGGTGCCCACAGAGAAGGCAGATGATGTACCTCGATCTGTTCTCCCAAAGGTTGTTGCAATGCCACCCAGGTCTCCGTGTGGCCTGATGTTTTGGAATCTTTGGGGGGCCCAGAGTGGTGACAGTGTTTTTAGTTTTTTTCATTTTCCATTAGGAAAAGATATTTAACTGAACGTGCAACAAAGCTGCAATTTATAAGAATAGGACTTATATTGGGCTTTTGAAATCTTATAAAAGGTTCTTGAACTGAATTGCTGTATGGGATACCCCTCCCTTTTGAAAAACTATTTAGCATATCTTTAAATGTTGGTAAAATGTACATAACGTAAAATAGATTTTAACCATTTTTAAGTGTGCAGTTCAGTGGCATTAAGAACATTCATGTTGTTGTGCAACCATCACCACTACTCATTTCCAGAAATTTTTCATCTTCCCAAACTGAAACTCTGTCCCCATTAAATAGCAACTCCCCATCCCTCCTTCTGCCCAGCCTCTGGCAAACACCATCCCACTTCCTGGCTCGGTGGATTTGACTCCTCTAGGTACGTCACGTAAGTGGAATCGTCCAGTACTTGTCCTCTGCGTCTGGCTTCTCTCACTTAGTGTACCGCCTTCATTACACTTACGCCGCAGCACGTGCCAGAATTTCATACACGTTTTCACCTGAGCTGCTTTCCCATGCTTCCTTGGGATTTCTGTGAATCCCTGGGATGAATCCCTGTCTTGGAATCTTGGAACCTAAAGGTGATCTTGTTTGTCTTTCTCACAATCAGAAGGAGCCTGATTGTGGCCTGGGGGTTGCCTCACAGCTGAGGGACTGCCCACCCCTTGCTCACAGGCAGTGTGGCCACTGTTGCCATGGCAGCCAGGAGGCACTGGGGCTGAGTGGAGGAGCCTCAGGGTCCGGGAGCATGGTAATATTGCTTGAGCTACCCTCCCCTCTGCCCACTTCTGTGCCAGGATCCTTCACATGGAGTCCTCTATTAGCCATTCGTTCACCCAGCATTTACTGAAAGTCTGCCATGTGCTGGCATTACAGCAGGCGCACGAGATAGAGTGAGGAATAAGGCAGACTGGGTCTCTGCATCCATGGAGGGAAGACTTCACATAGTGTCGGAAAGACATTAAAGAATCACCTACAGCCGAAACCGGTTTGGCTCAGTGGATAGAGCGTCGGCCTGGGGACTGAGGGGTCCCGGGTTCGATTCTGGTCAAGGGCATGTGCCTTGGTTGCGGGCACATCCCCAGTAGGAGGTGTGCAGGAGGCAGCTGATCGATGTTTCTCTCTCATCGATGTTTCTAGCTCTCTATCCCTCTCCCTTCCTCTCTGTAAAAAATCAATAAAATATATTTAAAAAAAAAAAAAAGAATCACCTACACGAATAATTATATGATTACTATTGTGGTGACTGCTATGAAGAAAAGCAGGGTACAATGTGAGTGTCTAAATGGGGGGGGGAGGTGGGGCACCAGGCTGGGTGTGCTCAGACTCCATTGGCTGACATGCAGCTGTGCCTGTCACTAGACCAAGAATCATAGTCCCCGTGCTGAAGGCAAACCGGGTCTAACAGGGGTGACTGGTGGCCTGGGCTCCCCTGGGTTTTGGGATCCCAGCACCACACTGCTCCCCCTTTTTTTCCTGGGATCTAGCTGTCCCCTTTTCCAACTGTGTGTCTCTGGGGGCGCCTCTTTTGTGGTAGAGAATGTCAGGTTCTTTACTTTGGAGGGGAAATTTTTTTTTTTTAAATATATTTTATTGATTTTTTACAGAGAGGAAGGGAGAGGGATAGAGTTAGAAACATCGATGAGAGAGAAACATCGATCAGCTGCCTCCTGCACACCCCCCACTGGGGATGTGCCCGCAACCAAGGTACATGCCCTTGACCGGAATCGAACCTGGGACCCCTCAGTCCGCAGGCCGACGCTCTATCCACTGAGCCAAACCGGTCAGGGCTGGAGGGGAAATTTGACATGTTCAGAACACTGGACCCCAAAGCCGTTGCGGAGATGCCAGGCCTATATTTCATGGCCCTTACATCACACCCAGGGCACCCGATCCCTTCGGCGCTCCGGGCCCCAGCAGCATGATGTCATCAACACAGTGCACTGGCATCATGCTTGTGTAACGAGGAAGTGTTCCAAGTCCGAGGACTGTCCAAAGCGATAGCTGAGTCCTGGTGCGAGATGGCGAAGGTACACTGGTGACCCTGACAAATACAAGCAGGGTTTCGGGCGGTCTCTGCTTCTTGGAATAAAGAAAAGAACACCCTCGAGCTCAATAGCGGCACTGCTCTTCTCCGGCAGTGATACCACATCCGAAACAGCAGCTGCAGCCGAGTCGCCACGTAATTAGGTCTATGGTAATCCACGGTCATTCTCTAAGGCCCACGTGCCTTCTCCACTGGCCAAACTGAGAGTGACGTGGGGATGTGTGATAAAATCACCACCTCTGCCTCTTTAAAGGCCTTGATGACATTATTAATCCCTTCAACTCGCGGGAGGGTGCAATGTTGCTTTTGGCTTATCACTTTGGTAAGGAGGGAATTCCAGTGGACTTTTCTCATCATCAGATCCCTTCCTCCGCCAATCCAAGGGCCAATCCGGTAATTCCGCCCGTGGCCGAGCCTGTCTATCCCAGCGGGGAAGTAAGTAGGTCTGAAGATCACAGGGTCCACCTCCACTTCTTTCCAGGGTCCCGGATCAGTGACTGGCTCAGGCTTGGGATCGGTGCAGGGACTGCGCTGTCCATCATTGTGGCTAATGTCAGACCTCTGTTTACCAGACCTGAAGCTTTTTTTTTTTTTCAGATACATAAGTCAAATAGAAACTTAATGGGTGGGCGGCTCATATATTTTGGTTTTAGAGACTCCATGATCAATTAGCCACATCAGTCTCTAAGGTTAGACTTCCTGGTAACTCCACGGGCCCTAGCTATTATCATGACGATGCTGACTCTCCTCTGGAAGTCCAGTGCTGCTACCTGCTTCCCACAGCCCCAGGGCCTGCACATCCCGTTGTGATAAAGAAACCCTCTTCCACGGCTGCTTACCCCACCAGCAGCTCCCACCTGGGCTGTTGAGAGTTGCTGGTACGTCCCTTCCCAAAGAATTTCTCAAGGCCTTGGTTTTCAGGGGGTGGGAGGTTGTCACCTTCCGGGAACCAGGAAAATGTCATAGCCAATACATTCTGATAGGGGATCGGCTTTATTTTTAAAGCAATTGGGAGCCACTAAAGTGTTTTCAACAGTGGAGTAGGGTGATGAGATTTGTCTTTTTTTAAAAAAAATTATTGACTGATTTTTGAGAGAAACATTGACTTGTTGTTCCACTTATTTATGCATTCATTGGTTGCTTCTTTTTTAAAAAATATATTTTTATTTCAGAGAGGAAGGGAGAGGGAGAGATAGAAACATCAATGATGCCTCCTGCATGCGCCCTACTGGGGATCAAGCCTGCAGCCCAGGCATGTGCCCTTAACTGGAATTGAACCTGGGACCCTTTAGTCCACAGTCCAATGTTCTATCCACTGAGCCAAACCAGCTAGGGCAATTGGTTGCTTCTTGTATGTGCCCTGACTGGGATCGAACCCTCAGCCTTAGCGTATCTGGATGATGCTCTAACCCAGTGGTTCTCAACCTCTCTAATGCCGCGACCCTTTAATACAGTTCCTCATGTTGTGGGGACCCCCAACCATAAAATTATTTTTGTTGCTACTTCATAACTGTAATTTTGCTACTGTTATGGATCATAATGTAAATATCTGTGTTTTCCGATGGTCTTAGGCGACCCTGCTAGCGGTTCTCAACCTGTGGATCGCAACCCACAGGTTGAGAACCGCTGCTGTAGAGCCTAAGACCCACAGGTTGAGAACTGCTAGCAGGGTCGCCTAAGACCAGCCGTGGGCAAACTACGGCCCGCGGGCCGGATCCAGCCCGTTCAGCTGTTCTATCCGGCCCGCGGAGCCGAAAGAGCGGAGGGTTCTCTTGCTCTCCCCTCCGCTCCTTTACTTTGAATTTATATTAGTTCACACAAACACTCCATCCATGCTTTTGTTCCGGCCCTCCGGTCCAGTTTAAGAACCCATTGTGGCCCTCGAGTCAAAAAGTTTTCCCACCCCTGCCTAAGACCATCGGAAAACACTGATATTTACATTACGGTTTATAACAGTAGATAATTACAGTTATGAAGTAGCAACGAAAATAATTTTGGGGGTCACCACAACATGAGGAACTGTATTAAAGGGTAGCGGCATTAGGAAGGTTGAGAACCACTGCTCTAACCAATGGAGCTATTGGGCCAGGGCAAGATTTGTCTTAAAAATACTCCTGTTGCCCTAGTCAGTTTGGCTCAGTAGGTAGAGCATCAGCCCGTGGAATGAAGGATCCTGGGTTTGATTCCGATCAAGGATACATGCCTCGGTTGCAGGCTGGATCCCACATGCGGGAGGCAACCAACCAATGTGTCTCTCTCACATGTATGTTTCTCTCTCTGTCTCTCCCCCTCCCTTCCGCTCTCTCTAAAAATCAATGGGAAACTATCCTCGGGTGAGGAGTAACAACAAAAAAAGAATGCTCCTGCTCTTAGGTGGAGGGTGTAGTGGAAGAGGCAAGACAGGAGTGAAGGGGGTAAGGGGGAATCTGATGCAGTGACTCCCAATGAGCCTTCAAAACATGGAGATGTCAGCCGAGTCCTGAAAAGTACAGGACAGGTGGCTCTCAGCGCTGGGGAGTCAGGTAGCTACACCACACTCTTGGGGAGGCCTGGGGAGGCTATGGTGACTAGGGGCACATGGCTGGGAGGAAAAGGGGTTTATTGCTGTGTACAGGCTTGGTCTTCCTCAGGACTGCTGGGCAGGGCTGAGCAACAGGGCAAGAGCCAGATGGCTCAGAGGAGAGTAGGTCAAAGGTTCTGTCCTCAGGAGGAGTCTGTGGGCAGCACGGCCTTGTCTGGGGGGTTTGGCGATACTGACTGTAAAGCTCTGAATCCCAGCCCCGGGCTTGGGGGCGAGCTGTGGACTGCAGGAACAGCCTAGACCAGGGGTCCTCAAACTTTTTAAACAGGGGGCCAGTTCACTGTCCCTCAGACCGTTGGAGGGCCGGACTATAGTTTAAAATAAAAACTATGAACAAATTCCTATGCGCACTGCGGGCCCGGGACGAGTCGGCTGCTAAGCAGGACAGGCAGCAGCCCCCGGCGGGCCGGATCAATGTCCTCGGCGGGCCGCCTATGGCCCGCGGGCCGTAGTTTGAGGACCCCTGGTAGACTATCTCGCTTGCACCAAGCTCAGTGGAAGGAGAATGAGGAAAAGCAAAGCTGGGGACATCTGCCAGGGGAGGATGCTGCACGTGGACTCCCCAAACGTCTCTTTGCAGAGCCAGAAACAGCCGCTACGCAGTCTCTGCACATGGGAGCTGTGTCATTAGCCCTTTGTGTAATGAAGAAAGCGAGCCGCGAGCTGCTGGCCTGGCTCCCCCACGCAGTGACAGGGACAAAGCTGCAGCCGATGCGATGACGTGCCACCGACTCCCCTTCACAAACTCGCGGCCCAGCTGCAAGCGCTGTGGTTCTGCTGGCAGCGCCTGTCCCTTCAGGGTCGGCCTCAGCTCCCCAGCTGGCCTCACACTCTTGGAGTGGCTCCTGGCCCCCGACTGAGCAGGCGGACGAGGGCCTTGCCATTCCCATCCAAAGTGGCACTGCTGTGCCCAGGTTCCCACAGGCAAGTCAGGTCTGCATCACAATTTATGGCGCTCCCTTCCCAACGCATATCGCTTCCTCCTTCCCCAGAGCTCACCCCACAATAAACATTTACACCCCTGTGATAATAATGTTATGGTCATAAGGAAACCCCCCTAATGTGTGAAATGATTAATGTGTAAAATGTTTGCTGTGTGGAGACCCCAATACTCTGTAACTTCCAAATTGGTGAACGCCCCACTATCTTGATGTGAACGCCCTGAGCCCCTAAAGTGTAAACGCGCTGCTCCTGGCATAAGGCACACCATCTGGCCCACACCGGTAAGACATAAGTTGCTTACTACCGGCTATATAAGCACCGGACCTTCTTCGGTCCACGTCTCCTGCCTGATAGAGGAGGACTCCGCATCGCTCGGTGAGACGAGCCCCTGACTGACTGCTCTGCTGTGCGAGCCTGAACCAACTGCGGCCGCCTGTCTGTCTCCGTCTTCGTCTTCGTCGTCTGTCTTTCGGTGTGCATCGCCGGGTGGCCTTTGCCGGAGTCTAGGACCCACGAGGAATAGGTAAATAAACCCGGTGTGATTGCATACTAATTCTGTCTTGTGTGTCATGTGTTCTGGTTCGGCTTAGCTGTCTAGACATTGAAGCACCAGAGGATAGGCTGTTACTGCTGACTCCTGGTCACCTGCGTTTGTCCCCCTAAGTCTAGACAGATAATTAGTTAATTGGGGCATAATTGGGACAACACCCCTCTCCATGCCAGTGTCTGCTTCCAGAAAACCCTACCTGTCAAAGAAGGCTCCTTAAATACCTAGTTGTTTCAAGGGTTAATAACAAAATGATGTCTGTGAAATACCTGTCTCAGTGTGGATGCCTCCCCCTGGATCAAAGGGCCGATGTGCTATTTGCACCTTCAAAATCCAAGTCCCACCTTTATGCACCCTGCTCTGGGCCCTGGAGGCTGGCCCCTAAGGACAGCACCAACAGGCAGAGGCCAGAGGGCAAGATGAGAGGTCAGCTTATTTCTCCCTCCGGCTCCTTCCCTGCCAGGTAGCTACCGAGGTCACAGCTCCTGAGACAGTCCCTACCTCTTGGCCCTCAAGCTGAAGACTTGCTACCTCAGGGCACAGTTGCAACATCCTTCTCATTTCCTTTTTTTTTTTTTTTTAAATATATTTTATTGGTTTTTTACAGAGAGGAAGGGAGAGGGATAGTTAGAAACATCGATGAGAGAGAAACATCGATCAGCTGCCTCCTGCACACCTTCTACTGGGGATGTGCCCACAATCAAGGTACATGCCCTTGACCGGAATCGAACCTGGGACCCTTCAGCCCGCAGGCCAACGCTCTATCCACTGAGCCAAAATGGTTAGGCTCATTTCCTTTTTTTAAAATACATTTTTATTGATTTCAGAGAGGGTGGCATAGGAATAGAGAGATAAAAACATCAGTGATGAGAGAGAACTATTGACTGGCTGCCCCCCACCGGGGATCGAGCCCGCAACACTGGCAAGTGCCCTGACAGGGAATTGAACGGTGACCTCCTGGTTCATAGGTCGTCGCTCAACCACTGAGCCACGCCGGCTGGACTTCTCATTTCCCTTAGCCATGCCTCAGCCTTGATAAATAGGCCCTTTAGTAAACACTCCTCCACTTCCCAACTTGAATGGGTTCCGTGTTTTCCTGACACCCTGATGGATTCAATCAGCGAGGATATTTTCACCCACTTTAGTGTAAGCTCTTTGATACCCGGCATTTGCTTTTCTTCACTGCATCTACAGAGCCTAGGGCAGTGCCTGATACATAGCAGGGGCACAGAATGACTTGGTGGATGTGTGGCAGGCAGTTGGACGGACTTGAGAGCAAGGATGATGGGCCAGGTTCAGAACCGGGGTGGAAAGCCCCAGGTGCCGAGCAAAGGACAGTTGTAGGGTGGGACCTCGCCCCCAGGGTGACTTTTCCTCCCCTAGCACAGTGGTTGGCAAACTGCGGCTCGCGAGCCACGGTTTGCCGCTCTGTTGACTAATGAGTTTGCCGATCACTGGGATAGGGGCTTAATCACAAGGAACAACAACAGCCTGTAGTTATTGGAATCGAGAGTCTAGGTCAGTGGTCAGCAAACTCATTAGTCAACAGAGCGGCAAACCGCGGCTCACAAGCCGCATGTGGCTCGCGAGCCACAGTTTGCCGACCACTGCCCTAGCATATAGCTTTGGACCCCCTGACCTTTCCTTCCTAGAGATAACATCTAGGCCTCAGTTGTATTTTAGCTCCAGGCCCAGAAAAGTAGCAAAATCAGACCAGGGACCCCATGGCTGACCTCAGGACCAGCTGCATTGCATAATAACCCCTTGCCCTGGTGCCAGCCAATCAGTCAGTGGAGCCACAAGCCTGAAAGGACAGGCCTGGAAAGCTGCTGAATAGTCTATTACCATCCTCCCTGGGACCGCCCCTGAAATCTCCACCCTGAAAACCCTTTGGCTGGAGGGAGCCGGTGCCTTTCCCTTTCCTCCCTCCCTCACCCTCAGGCACATTGCCATTAGCTTCCTCACTCCCGAGCTCCAAGGGCCCTTCCTTTGCCTCTATAACTTGTTCCCTTATTTCTTCTAGGAATTACTTCTTCTGCCTCTGATTTACCAAGTAAATGTTCTCTTACAGTTTGGGTCTTTTTCCTAGCCCAGTGGTCGGCAAACTGCGGCTCGCAAGCCGCGGTTTGCCGCTCTGTTGACTAATGAGTTTGCCGACCACTGTCCTAGCCAGAACCCAAGTACTGAGGTTGCTGAACTCAGGTTTGGTCTGATGCCATGGGTCAGACACCTGGTGCCGTCCCCACCGCCTGTAACGGACGGATGGATAGATGGATGGATGGATGGATGGATGGATGTGGGAATACTATGGCAGGTGGAAGAGGAGAAAATAGGGGGCCATAAGGCTCATCTCTCAACCTGTAAACTCTGGAATGACTGTTCTAAATCCCCAAAACTCTTCTCTATTCACCCTCACTCCCTAGGTGAGCTCATCCAGTGTCATCAATTTAACTTTATGTCTCCAGGCATGACCTCTCCCTTGAACTTCTGACTCATATCCAATTACTACCCAACATTTCCGATCAGATGTTAATAGGCATCTCAAATGTCATGTATCCAAAACAGAACTCTTCATTTCTCTTCTAAATCTTCTCCTCCCACAGACTTCCCTATCTCAGCAAAGACAACTCCATTCTTCCCATTGCTTGGGCCCAAAACTTGGGAGTCATCCCCGATGCCTCTTTCTCACGCATATTTCTCACCCAATACTTCAGCACATCCTCCGGGCTCTACATAATGTATAGAAACCAACCGTTTCTCCCCACCTCCACCTCCCTAATCCATTTTTCTATTGGACTATTGCAATGGTCTTCTATATTGGATGTTTCTGGTACCCCATGTCACCTGTCTCTTGGCCACCTCTGACTTCAGCTCTCGCTGCAGCAGGCACCTGTGGCTGGGCTCAGCTGATCTTGTGCCAATAGTGTCTTGCCTCAAGTGTGCACCTCACGTCCATTTGCTTTCTGCCCTGGACTTGAACGCTGCTGGGGCCCTTATGGCTCCAGCACAAAATTCACCTGACAGTCTATCGCCTCACGAGTGAGCTGCACGTCCCTCTGCTTTTGGCCCCATTGAATCTTTTTTTTTTTTTTTAATACATTTTATTGATTTTTTACAGAGAGGAAGGGAGAGGGATAGAGAGTTAGAAACATCAATGAGAGAGAAACATCGATCAGCTGCCTCCTGGGGATGTGCCCGCAACCAAGGTACATGCCCTTGACCGGAATCGAACCTGGGACCCTTCAGTCCGCAGGCTGACGCTCTATCCACTGAGCCAAACCGGTCAGGGCCCCATTGAATCTTGATGCTCTCAGAGCCTGCTCTACCCAGGCACTCAGATGTGCAGAGTTTACATCCCAGGGGCAACCTTCAACCAGTGGGGGAAGGGGCAGCTGGGGAAATTCCTGCCTCCTAGCCTGCCGGTGGGTGATTCTGGGGAACAGTCTGTGCATTGTGCAAGGACCCTGGTGAACTCAAGCTCCTGACGCCCACAGCAGCAACAATGAAAACACACCCTTACACTGACTTTCTCCCTTTCTTGTCTCATTGTCTCTACTCTTCATGCCTGGCTCTTTGGGTCATCTCTCAGAAAAGCCACGTGGACATAAGTCCATGTCTCGGCTTCTACTTTCTTTTATTTTAAAATCTTTATTGTTGAAAGTATTACATATGCTTCCTCCCCCCCACCCCCGACTTCTTCTAGCCCATCCCCACCCCCCACCCCAGGCCTTCATCACCCTATTGTCTGTGTCCATGGGTGGGTTATGTATATATGCATACAAGTTCTTTGGTTGATCTCTTCCCACCCCCCCCCCCCCTGCCTTCCCTCTGTGGATTCGATAGTCTGTTCCATGCTTCCACTAGTATGTCTCTGGATCTATTTTGTTCATCCGTCTATTTTGTTCATTAGATTCCACATATAAGAGATCATGTGATACTTATCTCTCTTGGGCTTATTTCGCTTATCAGCCTCTGCTTTCAAGGAAACCCAAGCTAAAATGTGTTTTCAATTTGTTTCCCTTGCTACCAAGAAACAAACTGATCATTTTATTGATTTTTCTTGTTGTTGTTGGAGAGAGAAGGGAGAGGGAGAGCTAGAAACATCGATTGGCTGCCTCCTGCATGCCCCATACTGGGGATCGAGCCCGGGACCTGGGCATGTACCCTGACCGAGAATCAAACCAGTGACCTCTTGGCGCATGGGCCGATACTCAATCCACTGAGCCACACAGGCCGGGCCAGACTGATCTTTTAAAAACCTGTGTGATCATATCCCTCCTCAGCTGAGAACCCTCCAGTGACTCCCATTTCCCCTAAAAGGAAAGCCAAAGTCCTTACGATGGCTGGCAAGGTCTGACAGAACCCACCCTTCCCACTGTTTCCTCTCTGATGGGTTCTCCAGCTAATCTTCCCCTTGTTCTCCTATAGCCACACTGATGGATCTTCACAGAGACCCAGCTCACTCCTGCACCAAGGCCTTGGCACTGGCTATTCCTACTGCCTGGGATGTTCTTCCTGCAGATATTTCCAAACATTCTCTTCACTTCCTTCAGGATTCTTCTCAAAACACTTCTCAGAGGGGCCTTCCTGTGTCAAACAGCAACCTCCACCTCCCTGTTGCTCCCTGGGCCCTGGCCCAGCTTGGAGCTTTTCATAGCACTGATCGCCACTATCACAGCTTGTCCTCTTCTTGTGTTGGTACACTAGTATCTTCTGTCTCCTCCCCAGTTTGCATGTAATCTCCATGAGGACCGGGCCTCAGGGACTTGATCGCTCTTTTTCTTTTTTTTTTAAATATATATTTTATTGATATTTTACAGAGAGGAAGGGAGAGGGATAGAGAGCTAGAAACATCGATGAGAGAGAAACATCGATCAGCTGCCTCCTGCACACCCCCTACTGGGGATGTGCCCGCAACCAGGGTACATGCCCTTGACCAGAATCAAACCTGGGACCCTTCAGTCCACAGGCCGACGCTCTATCCACTGAGCCAAACCGGTTTCGGCTTGATCGCTCTTTTTCATTACAGAACCTGGAGCAGTACTTGGAAAGTAGTAAGTGCTCAACAAACATTAGTTGGATGAAGCAAATAAACAATGAGACTGAAGAAGTGTGTAAGGATCAGACGATGGTTAACTTGAACCCCCAGCTCCTGAGTCTGGCAGCAGGTGTGGTGGCAGCTGTAGGCTCTGAGGGGCCCTGAGGCCGGGCCGCAGGGTGCCTCTGCAGAGCATTCACTCCGTGCTCTGCCCTCTAAGGCTGCTCCTGGTTAATGACCTCTTTGGGAGGTCGATGCTCTGAAATGTGTCTTAAGGAATCCCAGGTAGAAGCCTCAAGGACCTCCGAGCATTTAGGAAAACAAAACCTCTGTGACTCTAGTCCTTGCTGATCCTGTGCAGGTGGGAGTTTATCCCTCTGGTCTCTGAGACTCTGGCCATCGCCAGCATGGAGTGCCCAGAGCCATCTCGGAGTTCCCGTCACAGGCTCAGCAGCCAGCAACTCCTTAGCTTCGAAAGGACACCGGCAGTCTCTCCAGCAAGGTGGGTGGAATCCATGGGGCTCTAGGAAGGGGCTGAGGGTGACCTGCGGAGCAGGCATGCTGTGGTCCAAGCTTCCAGAGAACAGTCATACCGTCCCCTCCAGGTGGCCAGCCCCCCAGACCTGGGATTAGGGGACAGGCCAGGCTGTCTTCCCTCCAATGGGAGGCAGCCCATTGTCCTTTCCAGGCGCCTCACGTGAAGCAAGCAGCACTCCCCGTGAGCACAGGAGACACAGCCCCGCCAGGGGGAAGGCAGCCCTCCCTGCTGGGGTGCCCTGAGCCGGCAGGTCCCTCTGGGTTTCCCTGGGTCCCTGGCGCTGCGGGCAGTCAGGAGTGGGAGCTGCAGCCCGGGACTGAAGAGGTTAATGTTCATCTGCCTCCGAATGTTAATGTGTTTAGGTGATGTCAGTGAGACCCGGGAAGGAGGGAGTGGGAAGAGCGGTGGGGCTTAGAAGCAGCTGAGGCTGCCTGGCCGCCCAGGAAGACCCCCTTCGGGACTGCGGGCTCGCGCTCCAGGACAGGACTCCCTCCCGGGCGCTGGAGGCTGCCGCAGCCTGCGTGGGCGGACGGGCCAGCGGGCACCGGGCACCGCAGGATGGACCTGGAAGCCTTGCTGCTGACCACTGGCCCCAACGCCAGCAACACCTCGGCCGGCGGCCGGGATAACCTCACCTCCGCAGGTGAGCAGGGTCGGAGGGGAGCCTCCCTCCTCAGCGCTGGGGAGAGAAAAGGAGAAGGTATCACCTCTGAGCCCAACTGCCTGGGAAACTTTCAGTGCTTTATTGCCAGGTCTGCAGGCTGCTTTGCTCCCAGGGGAAGGGGAGAAGGGGGCGGGGCAGGCAAGGGCAGGAGGAGCTGGAGCAAAGGCACATTCAGAAGTGGCAAGGATGGTGGCCAGCGGCGGCGGCGAGGGCTGGCTGATGAGTTCCAAATATGCTCTGCAGGAACCATTCCAGGCTGGAAAAGCCAGCAAGAGAAGCTGGAGGACGGTCTGTGGGGAGGCAACTGGAGGCTCCCTGATTCACTAATCCCTTTGGCTTTTTACTCCAACTGCAGCAATGGGATCTGAACCATCCGGCTGCCCCCTGGAAAGGCTGTGGGAAGGGTAACTCACAGGGATTAACTTTCCTGGTGAGTGAAGCTGCCTGACATGTCCAGAGCTGAGATGCTTGCAATTCTAGCTTTGAGGGAGACGGGAAGGAAGGAAAAAGAGGAAAGGTTTGTGTGAAGACAGTTCTCAGACGGTGAGGCTGCAGTACCCACTTCAGCCTCTGCTCCCTGGGTGGGGGCCCAGGCTCAGAAGACCCAGGCCAAGGAAATCCCTGGTAGGGTCCCAGGAGAGGGGAGGGCTGAGGACCTCATGGGCAGAAGCCCCCACAAGACAGTCACCCACAGAGATGCCCAGGAAGCAGTCACAGCTCCAACCAGCAATTTCTAAAATGAAATGGTCAGGACTGCAAATAGGAAAAGAGCAAGTGCATACACACACACACACACACACACACACACACACACACACTTTCATGTCCTTCTGCTAAGCCAGCGGGGGCCCACAGCTGTGATTGTTGTCTCTGTGTCTTCTGAAACAATGCAGGAGGCAAAGGACTGGGTCCTTCAACTAATAGGTAGTGGGTCCAAACCTAGGAGGATTGACCAGGCAATCGGTGGAGGAGGCCAGGGTGAGCAACAGTGTGTGGAGGGAGAATGGAAGGAGAGAATTCTAGGTAAATGGTGGGCCCTGAGCTGGAATGGCAGGGAGGATGCAGAGGCATGCAAGCGTGTCACCGGAGGTTGAGCAGGCCAGAAGGACGTCAGCCCTTAGAGAGCAGAGTCCATGCCTAGTGACTGACACTTGGCCTTCTGTCCCCAGGGCCACCTCCTCGCAGAGGGAGTGTCTCTTACGTCAACATCATCATGCCCTCGGTGTTCGGCACCATCTGCCTCCTGGGCATCGTGGGGAACTCCATGGTCATCTTCGCGGTGGTGAAGAAGTCCAAGCTGCACTGGTGCAGCAACGTCCCCGACATCTTCATCATCAACCTCTCGGTGGTGGACCTCCTCTTCCTCCTGGGCATGCCCTTCATGATCCACCAGCTCATGGGCAACGGGGTCTGGCACTTTGGAGAGACCATGTGCACCCTCATCACGGCCATGGACGCCAACAGTCAGTTCACCAGCACCTACATCCTGACCGCCATGGCCATCGACCGCTACCTGGCCACTGTCCACCCCATCTCCTCCACCAAGTTCCGGAAGCCTTCTGTGGCCACCCTGGTCATCTGCCTCCTGTGGGCCCTCTCTTTCATCAGCATCACCCCTGTGTGGCTCTATGCCAGGCTCATCCCCTTCCCAGGGGGCACGGTAGGTTGTGGCATCCGCCTGCCCAACCCGGACACTGACCTCTACTGGTTCACCTTGTACCAGTTTTTCCTGGCCTTTGCCTTGCCCTTTGTGGTCATCACGGCTGCATACGTGAGGATTCTGCAGCGTATGACGTCCTCCGTGGCTCCCGCCTCTCAACGCAGCATCCGGCTGCGGACAAAGAAGGTGACCCGCACAGCCATTGCCATATGCTTGGTCTTCTTTGTATGCTGGGCACCCTACTACGTGCTACAGCTGACCCAGCTGTCCATCAGCCGCCCGACGCTCACCTTTGTCTACCTGTACAACGCGGCCATCAGCTTGGGCTACGCCAACAGCTGCCTCAATCCCTTCGTGTACATCGTGCTCTGCGAGACGTTCCGCAAGCGCCTGGTCCTGTCGGTAAAGCCTGCGGCCCAGGGGCAGCTGCGAGCCGTCAGCCACGATGAAGAGAGGACAGAAAGCAAAGGCACCTGACGCTTCCCCTGCCACCCTGGGCACCTCCAAGGCAGGACACCACAGCAGACCACGGGGAGAGATACTGATGAAGACCCAAGGCCGCTCTGGGAGAACGCAGGGAGGCTGGGTGGGGAGGGGTTGCTGCTACCAAACACCTTCCACAGGGCCCCCCGAATTGCTGGGAAGGCTCCAAGCCAGGTCGGGGGCTTCAACATCAGAGATCCCCTCGGGAGAGCAGGATGGAACCTTTGGGTTGAACAGAAGCTGAGCAAGAAGAAAATGTTGCTTTAAATGTTCCGTTGAGCCCTGCATTGGCTGGCTCCCAAATGTCTTTTTCCTGAGACAAGAGGTTTGTTTAAAGCCAGGCAGGGCCTGGGCGTGACAGCGAGGCCCCACGGCACAGCATAGCCCTGGGGAGATGGGGAAAGGGATGCAGACTCCATGCCCTTTCCATCTCTCACTGGTGGGATGGAGGGCAGCCTCTCTCCCAAGCTGGAGGGTGATGAGAAAGGAAACATGCCGTCTCTCCGTGTTCCAGCATCCTGTGTTGGTTTCCCTGTATCTTTAGGGGATGCATGTTTATTATTTGGGGGTGGGGGGCTCTGAGCCCACAGGAGTAAAAGCCCAATGTGCTAGGAGATCCAACTGAAAATGACAAGGCTAACTGGGGTGGGGTGTCTTGAAATTTAAAAAAAGGAGGTAACAAGGGGGTTTTTGCAGCTATGGGCACATTGTCATCACGGGGCGCATTCATCAGTCCCCAGCTCCAGGGCGAGTGCCCATCAGTGTCCTGCATGTGCAGGGGTCATTCGATGCCTCATGTGTTGGCACCATCTTTTTGTTGTGGCCCTTCCTCTCCCCAATAAAAATCTCTAGATGCTGCTGTATAGCTGCTTGGGCTTGGGGGCAGGGGCAGGGTGGGTGCCAGAAAAGGAAAGAGGGGTCACTTGGCTTGGGAATCTAGAACTTGGTTCAGGCTACATTTTAGGAAGCAAAAAGCAGGGGATCTGCTTGTCTATACCCACAGAGAGGATTCGGTGTCACAAATGGAATTACTGAGAATTCATTAGATTGCAATTCTACTGCCGAGCTGATCGTCAGCACCCGGCTTTCTGTCTGCTCCTTTTCCGTCAGCGCTGGTCCCTCAGGCCCCGCGTCCCCTCTGAGTCACTGGTGCAGGGCTGGCTTCTCGGGCAGCCTGAGCCAGCTTCTTGCAGCTGCTAAGACCTGGAGTGAGCCACATTGAGCAGGAAGATTGCAGGCGGGGCCGCTGGGCGGCAGCCAAGGCTGCGGCTTCTCGGCTGCTTCACCAAGAGCAGCTGGGAGCCAAGAGTCCTTCGCAAGCTGCTCAGCAGATGTTGAGGGGGTAGAGGGAGCAAATTGTGAGCCTCAGAGTCTCCAACTGGTCCAGATGCATCCTGAACGCAGGTGCACGGGCACGGCCTGTTCTTGCCATTTTCCCCCCCAGAGGTGTGGTAGGTCGCCTGTTTCACGAACTTTTGGACAGCTTCTTTGGGTCCCGGGAACTCTTTATCCTCATCATTAGCAGCAGCATTTCTCAG
Organism: Plecotus auritus; assembly: GCF_963455305.1. NCBI lineage: Eukaryota > Metazoa > Chordata > Mammalia > Chiroptera > Vespertilionidae > Plecotus > Plecotus auritus. Next base: position 222,400,863 of record NC_137772.1, read on the forward strand.
CTTGGTTTCCACTCCATCCAGCACCAGGGAGCAAAGAAGCTGATGGTTCCTTTTCCCTGCTCACTAACAGTGGGGTCTCTAGCTGCCAGAGGTAAACTCCAAATATAGTTTACAAGCACATTCAACAACAAAAAAAAAGATTCTTCGGGGAGCCTTGAGGCAACTCCTATCCACTGGAGGTTTTCCTGAAGTTGGTTTGTCTGTGAAATGTTTGCCTGCAGGTCTATCTCCAACCCCCACTTCCAGGGATTTGGGAGAGAAAATAGGTGAGGTGACCTGTCTCAGGAAGTGACCAAGTCAACAGTTCTGTAAGTGGACAACCACCCTGCTGATGGCCCTGCAACCCCTAGGGAGGGCAACACCCCTTCTTTCAGCTCCCAACTCCATTTGAAACCCCAAATGGCAGCAAAGTGGGTTCAGCCAGAAAAGAGTGGGTGGTTGTTAGACAGACATGAGCAGAGCAAGGGCGATTGGCCAGAAACAGAGACTCACCAGGGCAGAAAGCCCTGAGGGCCTAGCAAGGGGCAAAACTGGGAAAATAAGAACCTTGGCCCCAGGGTAACCTCTCCTCCCCTAGCACATTGCTGGTCATGTGATTTAGACCCCAGATCTTTCATACGATGGTCAGGTAGTTTAGACCCCCTGGCCTTTTCATGGCCTCAGTGCATTTCAGCTCCAGGCCCAGAAAAACAGCAAAACCAGACAAGTGACTCCTTGGCTGCTTCAGGACCAGCTACATTGACTGATGACTTCCTGCCCTGGCACCGACCAATCAGTGGAGACCATGACTCTGAAACAGCACACCTGGAGAGCTGATGAATAGTCTATTGCAGGGGTGGGCAAACTTTTTGACTCGAGGGCCACAATGGGTTCTTAAAATGGACCGGAGGGCCGGAACAAAAGCATGGATGGAGTGTTTGTGTGAACTAATATAAATTCAAAGTAAAGGAGCGGAGGGGAGAGCAAGAGAACCCTCCGCTCTTTCGGCTCCGCGGGCCGGATAGAACAGCCGAACGGGCCGGATCCAGCCCGCGGACCGTAGTTTGCCCACGGCTGTTGAGACCCTCCCCTGAGAGCTCCCCTGAGATTTCCTGCAAGAGAGAGAGATAAATATGCTCAGGACAAAGGACCCAGTGTGTGCTCTCTCTTTAAGGAGCACACCTGTGCCGTTACTTCCCCACCCCCTTTCCCCACAGGCATGTGTCTCCGACCTCTAAGGAACCCCATGAAACTTGCAACCAGGGGAGCAGTGGGCAGCAGCAGCTCATCCCAGGCCAACGCCCTGAAGTGTCTCCCAGGCCCCCCTTCCTCTGACTTCCCAGTGCGCCAGAGCAGCCCAGCCTGGGCTCTCCTGTTGCTTCTTCTGCGCCCTTCCTTGTTTCACTGTCCTGGATATATTTTTGCTGCCATTACGAACCCAGTACCTTTGTCTCAGTGCTATGTAGCCCCTCCCTTTGGATATCCCCATCTCCCATCCCCTTTTCCTTAAATAAATTCAAATTTCCTTTAATCACCATCTTTAATAGCCAACAATAGATGCCCTCGAACAACCGACTTTAACCTTTCAGCGGTGATAAAAACAGAACAGGGGGAGAGGATTGGGGGAGCGATGAAGTCAGAGAGAATAGGGGCAAGGAGACTATAATGAGACTAACAGATACCGCAGTAAACTGAACACATCAGAGGTGCCACTACGTAAGAGGCAACGCGTGCTCCCTCCACCTGCACACACCACTGAATGTCCGATGTTTACGGTGTTTTGTTACAGCAGCCCGAGCTAACTGAGACAGCTGGTAAGAGTTCTTTTGGTTGTAAATGACAGAAATCCAACTCCCACTGATTTGAGCAAGAAAGGAGAATGTATTGGCCTGTTAAGGGGAAACGTTCAGGGCTAGGTAAAGCTTTAAGTCATGCCTGGATCCAAGGGCTTGAACGCTGTCCTCAGGACAGACTCCCCCTTTCTCTCTCTTCCTCACACCCTCCCTCTCTCTCATCACTTGTCTCCGCTTCCCTTCTCAAGGAATGTCCTCCCGAGTAGTAGCATAGATGAACACCAGCAGGTGCATTGTCTTCACTGCCAGCAGCTCCATGAATTAGCCAGGACTTCTGTCCTGCCACCTTCCCCTCAACATCTGTTTGAAAACCCCCCAAAAGCCTCTATTGGTCATGTGTGAGTTACATAGTTCCCATTTCCACCCAACCTAGCCTGAGAACTAGGGAAATGAGACACTCTCATTGGCTAGTATAGGTCACATGTTCATCCTATTTGGGCCTAGGCAGCTTCTCTCTCTCTCTCTCTCTCTCTCTCTTTCTCTCTCTCTCTCTCTCTCTGGTGTAGTTTGTAAGAGAAGAGAATTTATATAATTGCAAGTAGAGAGAAGGATGACGGGCAGACAAAAACAATATCCCACCACATAAGTTTTCAATCATTAGAGAGAGTGGCGTGGAAAACAGAATGGCTAAGGAACAGGCAAGCAGGATCAAGGAAGATTTAGAGTCCAGCAAGGAAGCCAGTGATTGCTGGTAAGGACTTTGCACAGGAAAGTATCTTTAACCTTGAATCTGATGAATACCTCCCCCCCCCCCCCCCAAATGCACATTTGCTTATGCACATAAAATACTGCAAGCAAGTTTGGAGGATTTATAACTCCTCCCCAGGTGCCAGAGGAAGAATCCTGGGAATGGAGCAATCCCTGGATGTGGGATCTAGGTATCTGGCAGCAAAGTCAGATATTAGACCCAAGATGGCTGTGGCCAAGTGCATGGCACAGTGCCCCTCATCAGAACGAAAACAGCCAGAGTCTCTGTCTTCCTGCAGCTTTCAGCCCCAGTAGGGAGCCAAACATTAATCAGATAAACTCAGAAATAAATGTGAAATCACAACTGGGACTCTACAAAGGAGTGGCATGAGAGAGAATGAGCACCACAGGGGAGGAGCGAGCTGCTCAGGCAGGTCGGAGAAGCTGGGCTAAGTGACATGCCACCCACCGAGCTGCAAAGGGCAAAAAGGGAGGGGCCTTCCTGGCAGAGGAGTTATCTGTGCAGAAGCCCTGTGTCTAAGGGAATGCTGATGGATGCCCTGACGTGGGTGAACCAAGGCGATGTCTCAGCCGCACACACACTGTGTTCTCGGGTTCATCTGGGTTCTATTTTGCACTGAATAACACGAAAGAAATCTGGTTGCAATGGCAGGACTGTAACAGCAACCCAGGGGGCAGACCAGTTCATTGCCAAAGGGAAAAACTAGAGAGGGGGCTCATCCCAGCCTCTCCTGGATCTCATTGGGGGAAAAGGCTGAAATTCCAATGCCAGCTCCATTACCAACACCTGAGAAAGCTCTGTCTTGTCAGACAAACAATTCTGAGCACAAACTCCCCTGTCCTGTCACCATCCCATTGCTCAGCCCTCCCAGGTCAGCTCACCACCTCCCCGCCCTGCTGCCAAGCGTCCCACCCTGGGAGCCAGGTGAGGCTCACCTGGCTGCCAGACAACAAGAGCTTTGCTGGGGAGCTTATTTCTGGCAGGCTCTCTTCAGGAAATGGAGTGAAGAGGAAGAAGTCAGAGGTTAAGAAAATACCTTTCTGGCCCTGGCCTGGTCGCTCAATTGGTTAAAGCACTGTTTCGGGTTTGATCCCCAGTCAGGGCACATACAAGAATCAACCAATGAATGCATAAATAAGTGGAACAACAAATCCATGGTTTCTCCCCTCCCCCTTCCTCTCTCTCTAAAATCAATGTTTAAATATTATAAATAAATAAAAAAGACAATACCTTTCTGAATAAACTGGGGACAGGAACCTGAAATGCCACAGCACCTTTTAGATAAAAGGAAGTGCTCCCACAAATCATCAGTCACAGCCTTTGTCATCTCTTGACCATTCAGTGAGCCACTCCCCCTTTTTATTGATGCCCTTCAATCCCTGTCTTCCTTCCTGACCCCAGTCTAATACTTCCATTTGTCCACGTCTTTAGCATCCCAGGCTCAGTATGATGGAAACCATATTTTCATGATCTTCTTACCACTTACCACTCACACCAACTCACTCTCCAAAACTCCCCAGTTTTCTCCAGCACATTATGTCCCTTGCTCTTTTTTTAACTTCCTATATGTTTCATTATAAAGTCCTATCAAGACATATTATTTAGCAGATTCATGCCTTCCCTCTGATTTCTAGACTCAGAGTCACCTGGGTTTATTCCCCCAGCATGGCCATTTACTTGCTGTGTAACCTTGGGCAAATCACTTAACGTCTCTGAGTTTTTTAATCTGTAAAATGGAGGTAAGAATATATTCCTTGCAGGATTGTTCTGAGACTGAAGCATATATAAAGTGGCACACTGCTGTGAATGTGAGGGGGTTATGTAATAAAATCTTACAAGTTCAGGGGGCCACATGGCAGGCCTGGCAAGTTCAGTGACCTAAAGTAACCACACAGGATGGTCTGATCATAAATTCGTGACTGGACAGGTCATGGTGGTTAGTCATGTCCTAGGCCTATAGCCTCCTTAACAAAGGTCAACCTTGACCTTAAGAGAGGCCTGTGCATTGTTCTCGTGCATATAGGATAACATACCTTTGAAAGATCAGTGTCATTTTCTTTTTCAAACCCCTCCGAGGCACAACTGCTGGCACCAGAGCCCAAGACCACCGGAGCTCGAGCCCAGGAAACTCCTCACTGTTGTCTTGTTGCTTGCACACCACCTCTGTGTCTCTCCATGTTGCTTCTTATCCAATCCTAGAGATTTCTCCACTTGGTTTCCTCCGGCCCCCTTAATCTACCACCAATGAATTTCATGTGACTCTCCTTACGTATTCTCCTCTGAATCTAATGTATAAAATTTGCTGCAAAACTCCATTCTCTGGAGCATTTGCTTAATCCATTGAGATCTTGCTTCTGGGCATGTCCTCAAAATTTTGGGTCACAGTAACTCATGAAATTTTTCTGTAAGTTTGGATGTTCTTTTGTCAACATTATAGCTGCCATGAAAAACATTACTTCTCTCCTCTCTCTCTCTCTGTAGCATCCTAGTCTAAGTGCTCCTCATCACATACCTGAATTATAGCAGTAACTTCCCAAAGGGTCCCCAGTTTTCTAACCTCTTTCTCCAATCCAGTCCATCCCAAATACCACGACCAGAGAAATCTTCTTAAAATATTGTGTTCTTTTGGCCTCTCTTCTGACCCTGTAATATTCCTTTCCTATTGCCATTAGGTTAAGTCAAAGACCCATTCCAGCCCTAAAGTCTGCAATAATCCCAGATGTCTCTGTTATGTCTTTATTTATTTATTCTTTTTTTTTATGTCTTTATTGAAGACCATGAAAATGAATGTAATTGCTTGAGGAAGAATAAGAGCAGAAAAGTGCTAAGGACAGGACAGAATCTTAGGGGCCTTAGCATTTCAGGGCTGGGCAGAAGAAGAGGAACTCCTAGAGCAGTGGTCGGCAAATCGTGGGCCACGGTTTGCCGCTCTGTTGACTAATGAGTTTGCCGACCACTGGACTAGACTAAATGTTACCGTGTAGTTGGAAGCTGTGAGGATTAGGCAACTGTGGCATATTGTGTGCAAAGAGGTAAAGGGTAGTATATGACAGTGTTCGGCAAACTCATTAGTCAACAGAGCAGCAAACTGTGGCTCACGAGCCGCATGTGGCTCGCGAGCCATGGTTTGCCGACCACTGTCCTAGAGGATCAATCAGACAGGTAAGATTGGCGTCCTGGAAGCCAATGGAAAAGATAGTTTCCAAAAGGAAGTGATCAAGAGCATCAAATGCTGCAGGAAGTCAATTTCAGGACTGAAAAGGGTATAGTATAATGGGCTGAATCGTGTCCTTCAACAAGATACATCTTAGTCTTAACCCCCAACACCTGAGAACACAATAATATTTGGAAATTGGGTCTACGCAGGTGTAATTAAGTTAAGGATCTCAGGATGAGATCATCCTGTATTTAGGGCAGGTCCTAAATCCAAGAACTGGTATTCTTAGATACTTATGAAAGGACTAGAGGCCCAGTGCACAAAATTTGTGCACGGGGAGAGGGGTTGTCCCTCAGCCCAGCCTGCACCCTCTCCAATCTGGGACCCCTCGAGGGATGTCTGACTGCCCGTTTAGGCCTGATCTCGGTAGGTCAATTTGCATATTACTCTTTTATTAGATAGGGTAGGGAGATTTGAGACACAGAAACACAGAGGACAAGCCATGTGAAGACTGAGGCAGTGATTAGAGTGATGCATCCACGAGCCAAGGAATGCAGAGGAGCCACCAGAAGCTAAGAGAGAGGCATGGAATGGATTCTCTATGTGCCTCCAGAAGGAGCCTATCTTGCCCGACAATTTGATTTCAGATTTCTGGCCAACACAACTGTGAGAGAATAAATTTCTCTGAAATTAAATATATATATATAATACGTATATGTGTATATATATATATATATTTAATTTAAGAGAAATTTGTATATGTGTGTGTGTGTATATATATATATATATATATATATATATATATATATATATGTATTTTGATTTCAGAGAGAAACATCAATGATGAGAGAGAAACATTGATCAGCTGCCTCCTGCACACCCCCTACTGGGGATCGAGCCTGCAACCCCACAGCATGTGCCCTGACCAGGAATTGAACCGTGACGTCCTGGTTCACGGGTTGCTGCTCAACCACTGAGCCATGCTGGCTGAGCTCTTAAACTTTTTTCTGATAAGCTACCAAGCTTGTGGTACTTTGTTATGGCAGTCCTAGGAAACTCATACAGGGAGCGTTGGGTTTAGAAATAGAGAGGTTGTTGGTTGACCTTGGTTTCTGAAGCAGGAGGAGTGTTTTCTCAGGAAGCTTGACTATAAAGGGAGGAGAACTATGGCAGTCACTAAAGCAAGGTCTTTAATGAAAAGGGAGCTCCCACAGCGACAAGGCTGAAGGCAGAATTCACCGAATTTCAGGGCTGGAAGGATCCTTAAACACGTCTGGTCATTAAGTGCCTGGACTGGGGAACCAGTTCATGTTCTTTTCTCTTTTCACTCCCTTTGTGAGTGACCTCCCTCCCTTTCTGTCAGAGGCATCATTTGCCTGGGAGAGGGTGAGAAATGCAAAGAGAAAGAGGGCAGCTCAGCTTCTGACCTCCAAAAAAAATATCCCTGAGGGTAAAGCAAGGGACTAGCCTTGAAAGCCAGTCTTTGCCTAGAGAGAAAGGATTTTCTAAATAATTTAAACACACATTAGCATATCAAGAGCCAGGCCTGGTGGACTAGATCACCGAGTTTTGTTATGAGCCTCCAGTAGAAGGAAATCAGGATATGATGCAATGCGTGTGGCCCCATGAAGCAAGGCAGAGGCAGGGGACACAGGTCACCCCACACATGGTGTTAATCACCTCCTCCGGGCCAAAGCCAGGGGTTGAGGGAGGGGCGTGTGCAGAGGGTAGAGGGGACAGCCAAAAACACTGATGCCTTGGCCCTCTCCTACTTGGACCTGAGGAGACCCACACTGAGTCCACATGTCAGAGGGGCGGGAGGTGGGGAAATGGCTGGATAACTGGCCCTGCTCCCCACGCACGGCTGCAGGGGATCCTGAACTCCCTCTGGGATCTGGAAAGGGGTCATGGAGTGTGGGAGGGCCTGAGCCTCAAGTCAGAAAAGAGACCACTCTCTGTGGGGCCCTCATGCCCCGGGCACGGTTTCAATACTGGGTGTCAGCAGAGCACTCCAAAAAGCCCATGGGTGACCACTCAGTGGACTTGGCCATCACGGAGAGAGGCAGCAGGAAGGGGAGGAAATGTAAATGGTAAATGAGCATTTACCATTTAAACTGGAAGACGCTATAGTACCTTGAAGTGGCAAATTAGGGTTCCTTCCCACTTCCCCACAGTGGGGCAGGGGCTCCTCGGCCAGGCACAGGAAACAGAGAAGCAACATCTGTCCTTGCATTTGTCCTTGCATGTTAATCTGTATTCCTGCTGCCCATGCCACTGTCACTCAGGCAGTGCTCCAAAGGCGGGAAGCACAGAGCACCCGAGGCCACCTTTCTGAGGCCTGCCAGAGGGGGGGCTTGGGGACAGGGGTCCCTGGGGAGCCTGGAATGTGGAGACTAAATGTGTGTGACCGTGAGACAAAGAGTCTCAGGGGATGGATGGCTCCAGGGATGGTTGCGTCTGAGAGAGGATGTAGGAAAATCAAATTCAAGGGTACAGATCAATCAGTCCTGTCATATACCCTGGAGGCGAAGGGACGGAGTGCCTTCCCACAGCAGAGCGTGTGCAAGAGGAGGCGGAAAAGGCTCCCAAGCCGCTGGGCTGTTTGAGTTTAATAGAAAAGTCACGTCCTATCCTTCCCCCTCGGCTCACTTAATCCACCCGACAGCACCAGGGGCTCTTACAGAAAATAAAGAAAACCCAGAGGCATCCGTTTCCCAGGTTTCTGTTTTGAGGCTGGCGTTCAGACAAGGTCAGGATCCATGGCTAGTATGGATTTGACCCTGCACATCCCATGTTTCCCCACTGCAGCCCACGGCCTGGTGAAAGGAGGCTGGTGGGAGTCCAGGAGGAGACTGTCAGGTGAAGGGACCAGGTGACGCTGGTGGGTTAAATCCCCACAGATGTCTCTGCCGAATTAGAGGGAGATTTAAAGTTGGCTGCTATCAATCACATCCAAGAAAAGGGACCACCCCTCCTCTGTCTAGTTCACATCACCAAGTTATCTCCTGGTGGTGGTGGTGGTGGTGGTGGTGGTGGTGGTGGAGGACATGACCTTGAGACCCAGGCAGAGCCCGGTCATATTCCTGCACTGAGATCTTGGGCAAATCACTCAAGCTTCAGAGCCTCCCATTTCATTGTTATAAACAGTGGGGATCATACTAGTAATTCCCACGTCACTGAGCGGTTAGAAGGATTGGACGAGGACATGTGTGCCTAGCCTAGAGCCTGTGCTGGGAACAGGTAAATAACTTAATTCTGCTCATCTGTCTGCTGCGTCCCCCTCAGCTCTACTGCAGTCAGCATTTTCAGGGTTAAATGTCCCGGAGGAACCCTGGCAAAGGGACACAGAACCGGGGACTGATTCAAGAGGCCTGCTCCAGAGAGCTTCCCCTGACCTTGACCTTGGGCATTCTTAAAACACAAAAGCCTAGAAAACCTCTCCCTGTGAAGGGAACGGGACAGTCTCCTTGGGGTCTTGGCTCCCCTGGGCCCTCAGTGCAGGTCGTTGGGGTCCGTGACATCGGTGATTTAGGTGAGATACCCAGGTGTACCCGTGCTGCGGGGATGGGGCTCAGCCAGCTCCTCCCCTGAGAGGCCATCACATTGTGTCAGTGACAGGGTGGTCACTGTCAGAAATCGTGCACTGACCTCAATAAAAGAATGCCGAACTCCAGCTTTCTCTCTCAAGTAACATTGCGGGGAGAGGAGCTCCTGCCAGATGCAGAAGAAAAAAGAAAACCCACTCTTGGCAGCAGGGGAAACGGGTTGCCACAGCAACGAGCTCCTTCCCAGTCCACTCATTTTATGGCTTTTGAATGAACTTCCTCCTGTGTATCCATCCAGCAGCTCGATTCCCCCAGCTCACCCCCCAGGCTTCTCCCTGAAAAACCTGCTCAGTAGGGAGTCACTAAACCCCCCCACCCACCCCCACGCCCCAGCAAGGCCAGTCCACCTGTCTCTGTGATGGGACCATGTTCACTTGGCTTACAGCTGGTGTGTCCAGGGAAAGGAGCCCTCTCATCCTCTGTGAGTGGGAGGTGACTGGTACTTCTTTGAGCAGCAATTTGGCAAAATGGAAGGGCAGACTTTCTGACCTCACAGTTCTGGGGACTTAACCCCGGCACTGCAGCATTGTTTGTAACAGCAAAATGCTGGAAACAATCTCTGAATCACTGACAGGATTAAATACCAGCTGGAGCTACTGGGAGACACTATGTGGCTGGAGCAATAATGAGCTAGATGGGAGGAGCCCCTGTGGGAAGATGTGTTAAGTTTGAAACCAAGTTGTTAAAACTTAGAGAAACAGGAAGGGGAATGGTGGTTGCCAGGGACGTGAGGAGGGAGAAATGGGGAGTTGTTGTTTAATGGGTGTAGAGTTTCAGTTTGGCAAGGATGAAAAAGTTCTGGAGATCGGTCGTACAACAACGTGCATGTACTTAACATCACCGAATTGGACACTTAAAAAAATGATCAAGATGGTAATTTTTATATTATACCTATTTTACCAAAACTTTAAAGAAACACAAGTTGTAGAACCTGGCCAGTGGTGTTAAGTGGTTAGAGCATTGGCCCAGGCACCACAGGGTCACGGGTTCGATTCCCATCTCTGGTTCCGGGTGTGTTCAGAAAGCAACCAATCAATGTGTCTTTCACATCGATGTTTCTCTCTTTCTCTTCCCTCCACTCCCCTCCCTCCTTTTCACTCTCTCTAAAAAATCAATGGAAAAAATATCCTAAAGTGAGGATTAACCAAAAAACCCCCCCAAAAAACCAAAAAAACAACCCAAAACCCCCAAAACAAGAAAAAGAAATGCAAGTTGCAGAATAGAACCAATACTGTAGCATGATCGTGTGTGTGTTTTAAGGGTTATACAATTGTGGAAGAAGACAGAATCAGCTGTTATCAGTGGTTACTTTTGCAGTGGGAAGGAATTGAGGGGAAAAACAAATGGTGATACTTGTCATTTTATTCCTTCCTGCAGAGTTTTTAAAAAATATAATTAGCATCTATTATTTTTGTAGTTAAAAATAAAAACAGGGTGATGAGCCCTAGCTGGTTTGGCATAGTGGACAGAGCATTGGCCTGCGGACTAAAGGGTCCTGGGTTCGATTCCGGTCAAGGGCACATACCTCGGTTGCAGGCTTGATCCCCAGCATGCGGGCGCGTGCAGAAGGCAACCAATTGTTGTGTCTCTCTCACATTGATGTTTCTCTCTCTCTTTCTCTGTCTCTTCCCGTCCCTTCCACTCTCTAAAAATAAAGGAAAAATATCCTTGGGTGAGGATTAACAGAAACCAAAACAAAACAGGGTGATGATGTTAATATGCCTGGTCTCCAGGAAGCATTCATTCAACAAATATACTGAGTATTAACCTGCCATATACAGGCGCTGTGCCTAGTTTTGCAGTAGAAGGGAGAGTGAGGAAAGGTGGTTCCTGTCTTCATGGGGCTTACACTCCTGCAGTGACACAGTCTTAACCACAGCCAGTGAAAGACCGAGAACACTTGCAGGCAACGCATGCTTTCCCCATTTCCTCTCACACCTCTGAAGAAGTGACATTTAAGCCGAGACCTGAGAATGAAAACGAACCAATCAGGAAAGAGGGAGGGAAGGGGACCCAACACAGGAGCAGAGGATGCAAAGACCCAGAGGTGAACAAGAGAAAAGGTCAATGTGTCAAGAGTGAGGAGCAGGAAGGAGAGGTGCGCAACAGGCACAGCGAAGAGGCCGGTGGTGTTCCCAGGACAATGGAAAGGCACGGAAAGATTCCAGGCCGGAGAGTGACATGATCTGATTTATGTTTAAAACTAGAGGCCAAGTGCACAAATTCGTGCACAGGTGAGGTCTGGCCGGCCAGGCCCCAATCGGGGAGGATAGGGGCTGGGCCTGTCGGGAGGAGGAGATGGCGGGAGGTTGGCCAGCTGGACGGAGGGACTGAGGGTGATTGGCTGGTGGGCCCCACCCCTGATTGGGGTTGGGGGGCCGATTGGGGGCGTGGCTGGCCATGGGGAGAGGCTGCGGGCCTATCCTGGTGGGGTGGGCCAATTGGAGGCAGGGCTGGCGGGGGTGGGGGGAGTGGGGAAAAGGGGGTGGGGTGTTTGGATGGCCGGCCCTGTCCTTGATTGGGGTGGGAGAGTCCAGTAGTGGGCAGTACTTATTAAAGGATACTTTTGAGAACAGTAACTGGGAAGAATGGAAAAAGAGAATGCCGGAAACCGATCATTGTCTCACTAATAGAAAGATGTGGACAGGAAACCTTAATTGCTCTAATCACTCACTGTTTAGTTGAAACATTGTTAGCTGAAGCAGCCTCCAGCTCTGTTTGTCTTATGTAAATTTCTGTTATTGGAATTGCCTGCCTAAAGGCTATGGGTGTATCCCATAGTCTTAATAAAAGGGATAGCAAGGCCAGAGTGGGGTGTAGTCCTCCCACTAGAGGTGGGCTCCCGCCTGGCCCCCAATATTCCCAAATTAATACTTTTCTAGTCTCTTTCATTTGTGTGTGGCCTTCTCCAGAACCCGAACCCTGAACCGGAACCCTGAACCACGGGGGACCTGAAAGGGGTTCCCACATCGGAGGTCTGAGCACAGGAGTAAGTAAAGCTGCAATGCTGGCCAGGGATCAGCCTCAGCGAACCACATAGAGAGCTCTTGGGTCAATGGGGAAAAAAGGAGACATATGTACCTCATCGGGCGGTTCGCTGGCCACAATGGGAGTCATAGCGACTGGTCGTTAGGGTCCTTACCGTGTTATAGCTGCTGGCTTTTTATATATATAGAAGATAATCACCATGGCTGCTGGTGGGGGAGCAGTTGGAGAGGGGGCCAGAGTAGAAACAGACAGACAAGATAATTAGCTTCCTGCTGAATGACTTTGATTTTAGATGAGGCTAGAAAATTTCAGGTAATTACTGAGAGGTTAGAAGAGTATTTTAAAAGGCTCTCACATGCCCACCAAGCTGGTGACAGCTGTTGTCTTAGTTGGGGCGAGGGCGGAGGGCTGTGGCCAGCTCTCTGAACTTTCGGGTGGCTGTGAGTCACTGTGGGATCCTGTTAAATGCACATGCAGATTCAGCAGGCCAGGATGGGAGAGGCCCGAGACTCTGCATTTCTGACAAGATGCCAAACCAGGAACCACACCTGCAACAGCAGGTTAGCAGGACTTTCATTTTTCAAAGTTCCTGCAATGCTCAAATTCCCTTTTTAAAAGCATGACTTGCTCTTGTGACTTCCCTTCTTTCCCTCCTCTCCCTCCCCTCTGCCCCTTCTCTAGGTGAAGGTTGTACAGTCGGATTTTCTCCTCTGCCTCTGTCTGGGGCAGGAGGGCCTGAAAGCATTTTGATGGTACAACCAGGAAGCAGATATTTTTTTAAAGGGCCCTCAAGACAGCATGCTTGAGACATGAGAAGACAAAGCAGACTGGATTAGGAAGGGATATCTCTGGCCCTGGTGAGAGGTCTCCCAGCCACAGGCTCACCACCTCCCTGGGGAATCTCATGGCTCCAGGGCCAAACAAAGAGAAACCATCTTTAAGTAAACATTAAGCACCTGTTATATGTCAAGAACTATGGCAAGTGCTGGGATACAGGAGGTAAGTTGCCGGCAGAGGAGCAGGAGAGACAGATGCAAATAAAGAATTGTAACCCAAGTCCAAGGTGCCAAGAGCATCAGTGGAGGTACCACGTAGAGTGCCAGGGTCAGTTAGATCCACTCTGGGGAAACCAGCTCAGTGGCTCAGACACCAGAACAATGACCTGCCTTTGAATGAGTGCCTTCTGGGTGCCAGGCACTACCCAGATCTTTGCAGACAAGGCTCAGGGCCCTAGTGCGTAAGGGCACAGACCCTGGGGCTGTATTACTACGTGGGTTCAAACCTCACTCTGTCACTCACCAGCTGTGTGAACTTTGGCATTCCGAGCCTCAGTTTCCTCCTCTGAAAAATGGGGATAATAATAACTAAAAATGTTGTAAGAATTAAACGAGTTACTGTGTGTGAAGCTCTTAGAATGATGACTGGCATATAATGAAACACTAACTACTATTATTTACCCCTCGTGACAACCCTGTGAGTCCAGTAAAACTAAATACCCATTTTGCGGATAAAGACACTGAGGAGCCTGAAGGTCGCACTCAGCTCTGGAAAAGGCCCAGGCTCTGGGCCTCTCTGCTTTGTCTGGTAGCTTTCCATCCCGAAGGAGAAGCCCTGCCGACAGCAGCATTCCAGGTGCATCTTTGAGTCCTGAATCCCATTTGCCACAACCCAGGTCAAGTGCCCCACGCCCACCCCAGGTTTGCAAACAGACCTGGTTCTCCCTCTCTCTGACTTAAAACAGCCGCCCCACGCAGGGTCTGGAGGCGACACGGAAGGGTTCAAGTGTGTTTGGTCCTCACACTGCAGCATTCCCAGCTGTTCACTCATCTCTAAGACAGATGAATCACAAATCGGAAACTCAGCCCGCAGGGGCCACAATAAAGCAAAACTGCTCTATTCCCGTCTGCACAGAGGCCTCTGCAAGATGAAAGGGGTTTCTGAGATGAAAAAGCAGGCCACCTCCATTCATCTTACTTAATCCCGCTGGTTGGATGCAAATTGCTTTCTCATACTGAGGCAAAGGAACACTGGTAGGTGGGATGCAGTGACAGGAACACGCAGCTGAAAGATGTCATGAGGAAGCAGGACGCCAGAGTGGGTCCCTGATGCAGGGCAGTATGTGGCCACCCAGTATCTCTCCTCCTCCATCCTCTTTCCCTCCTTCCCCTCCCTCTGCCCCTGCTCCAGGTGAAGGCTGTAGAGAGTGAGGTTTTCTCCTTGGCCTCTGTCTGGGGCAGGAGGGTCTGAAAGCATTTTGATGGTGCAAACAGGAAGCAGGCAGGTTGAAGAGAGGTCAAGTCTGCCTCTGGGTACTCGACTCAATTTCATATTTTACTTATGTATGATGGATATATTTACTAGGTGTACCAGTTAATAATGCGGATTTTTTTCAATAGATGGAGTTACACATATGTTGATATATATGCGATTTGACATGTATGCTATTTTGTTGTATGGAAAGCAGCCTTAAAAACTTCATATGTCAAATTTTCTGAAGGTGTTAACATCATAGATATTTTTACACTTAAAAATGTCGAATTTCTTGCCAAAACAAGAGCATTTGCAGGAAGTTTTAATTCATTATTTTGAAGAAAAATGCTGCTGAAAGTTATCATATACTTTGGGAAGCTTATGGTGAACATGCTCCATCTCAAGATACTTGTGAATGCTGGTTTAAACGCTTTAAAAGTGATGATTTCGATGTGAAAGACAAAGTCCAGATCAACCGAAAAAGTATGAAGACCAACAATTACAAGCATTATTGGATGAAGATGCGTGTCAAACTAAAAAACAACTTGCAGAAAGATTAAACGTTGCTCAGCAAACAATTTCCCATCATTTACCAGCAATGAGAAAGATTTTAAAGGAAGGAAAATGGGTGCCACATCAACTGAACGAAAGACCAAAAAGTCATCAGTAAGATGTTGCTTCAACGTCACGAAAGTATTTTTTGCATCGAATTGTGACTGGCGATGAAAAGTGGATTTATTTTGAGAATCCCAAACACACAAAATCATGGGTTGATCCAGGTCAACCATCAACATCGACTGCAAGGCCAAATCACTTTGGAAAGAAGACAATGCTCTGCGTTTGGTGGGATCAGGAAGGTGTGGTGTATGATGATGAGCTTCTAAAACCAGGTGAAACCGTTAATACTGATCACTACTGACAGCAAATAATCAATTTGAACCACGCTTTGATCTTGAAATGACCAGAATGTGCCAGTTGACACGGCAAAGTAATTTTGCTTCATGATGATGCACCATCACACACTTCAAAACCAGTTAAAGACACGTTAAAAGATCTTGCCTGGGAAGTATGAACCAACCCGCCGTATTCACCAGACCTTGCTCCTTCAGATTACCACTTGTTCTGATCGATGGCACACAAACTTTCTGAGCAGCACTTCAAAACGTATCAAGAAGTGGAAAATTGGGTCTCTGAATGGTTTGCCTCAAAACAAGAAAAGTTCTATTGGGACGGTACCCACAAATCACCTGAAAGATGGGGGAAATGTATAGCTAGCGATGGACATTACTTTGAATAAAACACTTCTGATGTTTCTCTTTGAAATTATCATGTTTTCTTTGATTACAAAATCCGCATTATTAACCAGTACACCTAGTAAGTACGTATATGTTTCTTTATACCCACTTACAAAAATGTGTTCAATGTCAAGCAATAAAACAAGTAGCTTTGGCCAAAACCGGTTTGGCTCAGTGGATGGAGCGTCGGCCTGCGGACTGGAGGGTCCCGGGTTTGATTCCGGTCAGGGGCATGTGCCTTGGTTGCGGGCGCGTTCTCGGTGGGAGGTGTGCAGGAGGCGGCTGATCGGTGTTTCTCTCTCATCGATGTTTCTAGCTCTCTACCCTCTCCCTTCCTCTCTGTGAAATATCAATAAAGTATATTTAAAAAAAAAACAAAAAACAAAAACAAAAAAAAACAAGTAGCTTTGGAAATTGAAGTGAAAGGGAACTAAAGGGAGGTAAAATAGTGAAACTAGGAGTAAGGTTAGTATCCATAAATGTATAATAAATAGCCCTGTACAGATGCTAATAAGAGCCATAAACTTGGTTCCAAGAACCCTAGTGGCCAAAGAAAAATAGTGAATGATAATCAAATATAAGAACTACAGGGTCCATAGAATGAGTAAGACCCAGAATTTCTAAGAAGCACCACTTAACCTTGGTACCGACACTCGGGAGGAATTCCTCCACTGCCTCACCTAAAGAGGACCCTGAGATGTAGAAGGTGATAGATGCCCGCACTGTCACCCTGACAACAGACATAACAACAAACATATCTCATGCTGCTCCATGGTGTGAGCTGAGGCACTCAAATTTCATTCAAGAGTAATCCTAGCCCTAGCTGGTTTGGCTCAGTGCAGTGGTCTGCAAACTCATTAGTCAACAGAGTGAAATATCAACAGTACAACGATTGAAATTTCTCTTGAGAGCCAAATTTTTTAAACTTAAACTTCTTCTAATGCCACTTCTTCAAAATAGACTCGCCCAGGCCGTGGTTATTTTTGTGGAAGAGCCACACTTAAGGGGCCAAAGAGCCGCATGTGGCTCGCGAGCCGCAGTTTGCCAACCACTGGCTCAGTGGATAGAGCATCAGCCTGCGGAATGAAGGGTCCCCTGTTGGATTCTAGTCAAGGGCACATGCCCGGGTTGCGGGCTTGATCTCCAGTAGGGGGCGTGCAGGAGGCAGCTGATCAATGTTTCTCTCATTGACGTTTCTCTCATCATTGTTTCTCTCTCTCTCTCTCCCTTTTTCTCTAAAATCAATAAAAACAGATTTTAAAAAAGAGGGGGAGATGGGTGTGGCAGCTGAGGTCTCTTACAGGCATCATCCTTTTCCAACATAAATTACCCAGAGGGCTTGGTGCACTTGGAAAGACATGTACCAGGGGCGGGGACTGTGCCTCCCTGCTCTAGGCACTTAGCACAGCTATTTTCAACCTCTTTCATCTCATGTTACACATAAACTAATAACTAAAATCAGCGGCACACCAAAATATATAGTTTTTGTCAATCTGACAAAAAAATAGATATAATTTTGATTCATTCACATCGACTGGCTACTGTTGTGTTGGCTGTTGTCATTTTTTAAATTTGACAATCTAAGGGAAAAGAGGTCAGTGCCCCTAATGAATCATGTATTGTATATTTTACAAATTCTAGCATCACTCCAGTTGAAAATCACTGACTTAGCTCTGATAGTCTGTTTATTGCTGTCTCCCCTGCTCCTCTAGAACGGGGAAGGTTGAGCGCAGAGACTACCCTTGACCTCCTAGTGTGTGATACACACTAACTGGTCCACAGTAGCACCCGATACATGTTTGCTGAATAAATGAATAAATGACTATCTGTGTCCCATGGCAGAATACACAGCTCTAGCGACCACAATGTTCTCATCTACAGATTTGGTGTCTCCCCTCCCTTAGCTAATGCTGGGTAATTACTGCTAATTTCTTTCTCTTTTGCTCCTTCTGGACACATGGTCTTTTTTTTTTTTTTTTTTTTTTTTTTAGCTCCCCAGTATCATTTATTAGAGCCGAGCCTGCTTTTACATTCTGTTCTGTTTTACTGAAACAATACTCTTGTAACCACGATTAATTCTAACAAAGTCCTCCTTTGATTTAGAATACACCATATCCCTGAAGGAGTGAGTCTAATCTCATCCCATTAAGTAATGCTTTTACTAGTTCAAATGCTCACAGGGAAACTGGGTCTTTCAGTTCCAGGGATGCCCCCACCCCAGGAGGAACGGCAAGCTCCTAAGAGGAGCTGGTGTAGGGGGACGCTGTGGGTAAGTGAGGGATGAGTTCTTTCCCCCCTTTCTCCCTAACTCGAACCCTGGCCAGCACAGGTATCATGGTGCCTTCTCTATAACGCCCAAGAAGAAGGCCATGAGAAACATATTCACACTGCAGTAACAGACAATGTATTACATATAGCCTCTTAAAAAAAAGGTACTGCCATTTTGAAAAACCTAACAGGTTAACAGAGCCAGGCAATTGTCATCAACGGCTGCTAACATCACAAAAAAAGAGAGACAATCAGGCCAGATAGAACAGCACCATCTAGTTTTGCCAAAAAAAAAATCAAACCTGATCACTTTATAGAAAATACGGGGGACAGATGAACACTTTCAAGTGGCATCATGGGGATGCAATCAGCACAATCCGTGCTCTGGAAAACGCTACAGAACTAATGAGCCAGTTTCTGAAATAATGGATGAGAGAGAATTAGACATAGCAACTTAGCGAAATGTATGGGTCTTATTGATTCTGATTCAAAAAATTTTTTAAATTTTTATTGATTTCAGAGATGAAGGGAGCAGGAGAGATAGAAACATCAATGATGAGAGAGAATCATTGATTGGCTGCCTCCTGCACCCCCTCCACTGGGGCTCGAGCCCTCAACCCAAGCATTTGCCCTATCCCGGAATCGAACCAGTGACCTCTTGGTTCCAGGGTCGATACTCAACTGCTGAGCCACACCAGCTGGGCCAAATTTTTTTTTTTTTAATTTGAGACAATAATGATGGAAATTGAACACTGACTAGATATTTGATGATATTAAGGAATGATTATTCATTTAGGGAGATGAAAAAAGTCTTGGGGTTATTTTTCTAAAAAGAATCCTTTTCAATAGATACCCTTAAATATTTGCAGATGAAATTATGAGGCCTGAGATTTGCTTCAAAATAATCAGATGGGAGGTGGGGTGGGGAATGCCCACATCCAGTTAATCATTAAGTCCTTTAGGTTTTATCCTTCAAAATATTCTTCAAATTTACCTTTTCATTTCTCCTTGAGTATCTTCTAACTGGGTTCCTTGCTTCCAATCTCAAACCCTTCAATCCCTGCTTCCTTAGCAATTAGAGTGATGTACCTGAAGTGACCATTTCATTCTCCTCCTTAAACCTCCCAGCTGTTCCCCACTGTCTGGGATGAAGCCTAGCTCCTATACAAGGCTCTCCATCATCTGCTCGTCTCCCCTCAGTCTCATCTCTTACTGCTCGCTGTCCTACACATTACTCAGACAAGCCTAAACTGCTTGTAGTTTCCACATACACGGTATCTTCTGACAGCACCATCCCCTTCCACCTTGCTGGCTAATGCCTTCTCCTCCTTCTCTTTACGGTTCAGTATAGGTAGGAATTACCTCCTTCAGGACACATTCTTTGTCTCTTTCCTCTCACCCTCACCTTGCACCCAGGGTGGCTTGGGTACTCATCCTGTGTATATCGCCACACTTGAACTTACTACATCTTATAATTACTTGTTTTTGTATCTTCCTACCACCTTTAGATGGTTAGCTCTGTGAGGTTAGTGACAATGTCTTCTTCATCTCTTTATTCCCAATACCTAGTGTGGGGCCAAGTGCACAGCTGGTACTCAATAAATATCTGGGACAGGACAATACTTAACACAGATGAGCCAGCTTCTCATGGGTGAATTTGAGACATTAATGAGGATAACTGATAGAGGATGTCTTCCTGGTGTCCTTCAAAAATCCACAGGCTGCCACCAGCCATGTCCAAATGTACAGCCTGCCCTGTGTGCAAGGAAGAGCTGACTATGCGAGGTGTCACTGGGATCAGGGGACTTAGTAATGGGAGCAAGAAGGTGCTTCTCTTACTGTTCGTTGAGGAAACAAACTCACCATCTATGAGAGTTTGAGGATTTCCTTAAGCAGGTATCATTAAGTAACAAATGGAGTTTACAGTCTATTTTACTGAATCAACTTGCTTCTTATTCTTAACTTATCTCCCTGCTTCTACCCGCCCGCCCCCAATTTTATTTTCCATATTAGAACCAGAATGACTCTTTTACATATAAATCAGATCCTGAAAGGATATTATTGCTTATGCCATCACAGAGGCAGGGCATAAAGTCATTATTTCATTGGGAGTTCTTTTGATATATAAAAAGTGGGGTGATTCAGAAGCTCGGGTACCAGTCTCACCCATTACAATTACTTCTCTGCTGGGTGACCTTGGTTAGGAAACTTGGCCTCTCTGAGCCTTAGTTTTCTCAATAACAATATGAAGCTGTAATTTACTTATTTATTTACTTATTTATTTGTTAATCCTCACCAGAGGACATTTTCCCATTAATTTTTAGAGAGTGGAAGTGAGAGGGAAAGACAGATAGAAACATTGATGTGAGAGAAACACATCGATTGGTTGCCTCCTGCACAAGCCCTGACCAGGGCCCAGGCCGGGGAGGAGCCTGCAACCAAGGTACGTGCCCTTGACCGGAAGCGAACCCAGGATCCTTTGTTCTGCAGGCTGATGCACTATCCACTGAGCCAAACTGGCTAGGGCTGAAGCCGTACTTTTTTTTTTTTTTTAAATATATTTTATTGATATTTTTACAGAGAGGAAGGGAGAGGGATAGAAAGCTAGAAACATCGATGAGAGAGAAACATCGATCAGCTGCCTCCTGCACACACCCCACTGGGGATGTGCCCGCAGCCAAGGTACATGCCCTTGACCGGAATCGAACCCGGGACCCTTCAGTCCACAGGCCGACGCTCTATCCACTGAGCCAAACCGGTTTCGGCTGAAGCTGTACTTTTGATAGCCTTTTAGAGTGTTTCCAAATCTAAAAATTTAAGATTTGATGGCTTTGATAAAAAGTCCAAAACTTTCAGAGTACTAATTCATGTGGTTCTAGCATGAATTCCCAGGCGGCTTGCAGTCAAAAACTACTGAACTGGACAAGCACACCAACAATTTAATGCAGGGCTCTGAGGAAACAGGCTTAAGGGAGGACAGAATGCCAGGAAGGCTTTCCAGAGAAGGTGACCTTTGAACAGAATTTGGACGGTTAGATGAAAAGTTATCCAAATGGAAAAGGTATGGGAGAGCTTCTCCCTCGTGGGAGCAGTAGGTGCAAAAAAAGGGGCGTGGAGCACATGCCTGGCAGGAGTTCCCACAGAGTTCTACTATGTCCCTAACCAGCCCCTTCATTTGCCCCATGTCTGTATCCCGCGTGGAATCAGGAGCACACAGAGGCTGTGTCCCACTCATTTCTGCATTCCCAGCACTTAGCACATGCCTGGCAAACAGTTAGGATACTTATTAATAGTTGATCCAATAACGCTGGATTCAAGTTCAGATTTGGTTATCGTGTGGGTCCACCCTAATCCATCAGCCTTTTGGCAAATCCTTGCCGTTCACAAGGAGGACTGGGCTTAAGAGAGGGAGACAGATCACAACTACTCCCTCTTTACCGTAAAAAAACCCTCTGCATATTCTACTGTTGGTGCCAAAGTAATACCAGTAAAGAACAGAACCGGAAAACAGCTTTTGCAAATGTGGATGTTGTGTGTTCATCTAAAAGCCACTCATTCGATAAATTTTTTTAAAAACAAATGAATAACCACACCCCGATTCCCGCTAGGTATAGATACTGTGCTCAGTGCCATAGGTCATTTTGGCACAGGGTATAAAAACGTGCAATTCTTGCCGAAACCGGTTTGGCTCAGTGGATAAAGCTTCGGCCTGCGGACTGAAGGGTTCCGGGTTCGATTCCGGTCAAGGGCATGTACCTTGGCTGCGGGCACATCCCCAGTGGGAGGTGTGCAGGAGGCAGCTGATCGATGTTTCTCTCTCATCGATGTTTCTAGCTCTCTATCCCTCTCCCTTCCTCTCTGTAAAATATCAATAAAAAATATATTAAAAAAACAAACAAACAAACAAAAAAACACGTGCAATTCTCTATGTACTGTCTTCTTTAGTTTTACATCTAATGCAGCGCACGGACAAAAGACTCAAATGGGGGCCAGGGGAACCAGCTCTCAGTAATCTCACAATGTTCCCCGGGGATTT
Organism: Plecotus auritus; assembly: GCF_963455305.1. NCBI lineage: Eukaryota > Metazoa > Chordata > Mammalia > Chiroptera > Vespertilionidae > Plecotus > Plecotus auritus. Next base: position 222,423,003 of record NC_137772.1, read on the forward strand.
ACATCCACAGTGAAGAAGAGAGAAATCAACAAAGTCTGCGCCACTGCTGCCTCAGGTTTTGGTTACTATAGCTACAGGCCTGTCTCTCGGGGAGCACACCACACCACACAGTAGGCTCCCTAAACAGGCCAGGCTGATCATCTGAGATAGAGATCTCTGCCTAACTAGAGACGATTTCCCTTGGAACTTTCATTAATGAAGTGACAATCAATAGTGTGAACGTGACAGAAGAAGATACAATAATAATGATGGGTCTGCTTCCTTCCAAGAGGAAATGCAAAGCTGGACCCTGCAATGATCTGTTCATTGTGATACATCCTCAGCTCCTGGGCACAGCATGCTTCCACGCAGGAGGCATGTTGGAGAATAAAAAAACAAAACCTGCCCTGGCTGGTTTGGCTCGGTGGATAGAGCGTCGGCCTGCGGACTGAAGGGTCCCAGGTTCGATTCTGGTCAAGGGCACATGCCTGGGTTGCAGGCTTGATCCCCAGTGTGGGGCGTGCAGAAGGCAGCCGATCAATGATTCTCTCTTAACATTGATGTTTTTATCTCTCTCTCCCTCTCCCTTCCTCTCTAAAATCAATAAAAATATATTTTTAAAAACCAAAAAACACAAAACAAATAAAACCCTTTCCAGGTGGGGAACCAGAGCGACAGGTTTATGTTAGTCCATCTCATAATAAGAATGACATACCCATATGGTGCCTTTTAATTTCTACTACACTTTCTTGCATGTTCTTGAATTTAATCTAATCCTTTAACATCCTTTGTAGGCCATTATGTACAACACCCACTCCCATTTACAGAAGAGGAAACCAAACTTCAAAGATGTCAGGCGATTTGCCAAAAGCCACCCAATCAGTGAAAGAACTAAAGCAGTAGCCAGGGCCCTAGCCGGCTTGGCTCAGTGGATAGAGCGTCAGTCTGCGGACTGAAGGGTCCCAGGTTCGATTCCGGCCAAGGGCACATGCCTGGGTTGCGGGCTCGATCCCCAGTAGGGGGCGTGCAGGAGGCAGCCAATCAATGATTCTCTCTCATCATTGATGTTTCTCTCTCTCTCTCTCCTTCTCCCTTCCTCTCTGAAATCAATAAAGAAATATATTAAAAAAAATAAAATAAAGCAGTAGCCAGGGCTTGAACCCAGGTCTTCCGGCCCTGCAACCAGTGAACTTGCTACTGTGTCCAGTGATGATTAAAAAAAAATAATAACTCACTTGCTTGTCTGAATCCTTGGGAAAGCAACTTGGATGAAACAATTTTCTAGAAGCAAATACCCCGCAGTGATCCAACGGCTCATAGAGAGGGTCACGTGAGAGGCTTTTATAAACTGGTATCACAGGGCCCTAGGAAAGCTCTACGGTTTATTTATCAACTTGGTATTTTTGAGGGGAAATTATGCTAAGTTTATGAGAAGTTCCCCTCCCCCGCACTGAATCTCTTTCCTTTCCTTCTAAATTAAATTCTAATATTCACACTGAAGCAACGCATTTGTCCCTTAGTAAAATAAAGGACCTCATCTAAAGGCATACAAACTGTTAAGTCACAGTAGAGGCAGACAAAAGAAGACTATCGCAGTCTCCCAACCTCGCTGTAGGACCTCTGGCAATAGCGAAGAAAAACAGCCAAGTTATAACACTTCGGAGACACCAGGCACTGTTCTATATACTTTCCATATATTGACTAATTTAATCCTTCCCAAAACCCTAGGAGGAAGGAAGTATCACACTGACTTTGTGGAGGGGAAAGCTAAGGCAAGCAGCTTGCCAGTCCAGGTCTTTTTTTTTTTTTTTTAATATATTTTATTGATTTGTTACAGAGAGGAAGGGAGAGGGATAGAGAGTTAGAAACATCAATGAGAGAGAACATTGATCAGCTGCCTCCTGCACAGCCCCCACTAGGGATGTGCCCGCAACCAAGGTACATGCCCTTGACTGGAATCGAACCCGGGACCTTGAGTCCGCAGGCCGACGCTCCATCCACTGAGCCAAACGGTCAGGGCGCCAGTCCAGGTCTTAACCATGAGACTGAGTCTGACTCTACTTCTTGAGGGGAACTTGTTTGCAAAGACTTCTGGGTTTTCTCCCCACCCCCTCCCTGGCTCCTATTATGTGAGAAGTGGCGGTTCCCAGCACTCACTGGCCTACATTAACAGTGAAATGGACCACTGAAAAGTATGTTTCCCAAACCATGTCATTACACTGGGAACTGGGAATCTGATGTAGTGACAAAAATAGGATAACAAATTGCCCATTACTCTATGATTTAAAACTATAATTACGTACATCTCACCCTAGTTTCACACACACACACACACACACAGATGCACAAATAAAAAATACACAAAATATTAACAGTGGTTATTTGGGGTGATAGAACTCTGGGTGATGTTTTTCTTCATCCATTTATGTAACTGGCCCACTATTTTCTTCATGAGGAAATTTGTAGAATGAAGGTACGAAATTTTAAATCATGTCACAATTGGGAGTAATTCTTGCAAACTTTGCCTGGGAGTAAGGAGTATGAACTAAGAGAAAGTATAAAGCTCAGGCTGTTGTCACAGGATTGGTTCTGGGATGTGGCATCAGAAGAGTGGGCTAGCTTGGACAGAAAGCATTATGCGGGTTTAGGAGGGTTGCACACAACCCCACTGTCATTCAGTGAGCGACATGTTTCCCACAGTGGGTGGTGTTGCTAGTGTCCCGTTGATCACAATCCCCCGTGAGCCAGGGAACCCCAGTCTTCTTTTTTGCTCAGAGCTAAACATGCTGAGAGAGGGTGGTTTCACACAAGTCACCAACAGAGCACATCGGCGACTCTCACGGCTGAATCCGAGTTTTCCTTTTCACCTCTCTGCCCATTTGGCTGGAGCCAGAGGGAAGGGAAGAAGAAGAACCAAGTCAGCGACTGTGCTCTGCAACTGATCCAGTTCTGTCAACGATGACTCCTGACAGAGCACAAAAGTCCTCCCATAAAACCTCTGGCAACTCACGCTAGGTCTTTTCCAAATAAGCTCCTTGTTCGCTGCAGAGACAGGCAAGAACATCATCATCTGTGTAACTCAGTATCCTCTTTAACCCAAACAGAGCTTCTGCGTGGGAATATGCAATGAAGCATAGAATACAGTCTCTGTTCTCATGGAACTTACAATGTTGATGCACTGATGAGATATTTATTTACACATCTACCTAATAAAAGAGTAACATGCTAATTGACCATACCTTCATGACACCCACCAGCCAATCAGGAGTGAGTATGCAAATTAACACAACAAAGATGGCAGGTTAATTTGCATACGCTGGCGCTGAGCAGCCAGGGGCGGGGTGGGACACTTGCGTCGTCGCCATGGGACTATGCAGGCGTTCCGCGCCACCCCAGCCACTCCGGGCCTCTGGGCAGCGTGGGAAGGCAGAAAGGCGGCTCTGGGCCGGTACAGAAAGACGGCTCCGGCCAGAGCAAAGGTGGTGCTGCAGCCAAGGGAAGGAAGGCCCATTTTTTGCACGAATTTTCGTGCATCGGGCCTCTAGTGAAGAAATAACAACATAGGAAGATACACAGGCACTAATTTTTAAGTATATTATACAATCTTGTATTGCTGGTTATCTTCCAAAATAAATCGCAAGCTCCTTGGGACTAGGATGGCTTTGCATTTCTTCACACACCCTGTGGTGTCTGTTCAATGCCTTGAGTAGAGCCATGCATTGAATAAATGTTTTAGAATGGAAATTAAATGTCAGTCCTAAAGCCCTGCTGCCTGCTTGGCGGGCAGATGCCTCTTTCCTAAGGAAGGTGACGTGCTTCCTCCCTGAAGATGATGACCATCAAGATGACCTAGCGTTAACCTGGCTACTAGAGGACTATGGGAGAAGAGTAGACTTTCACCACCCTGGGAAACAAGAGCTCAAACTCAGGAGAGACCCAATCGGAATGAAAAGAGTAATGCATTCCACAAGACTCTTCTAGCCTAAACTTTCAGGATTTCTTTTCCCTAGGAAGGGATATTTTTTTAAATGTGCCTTAAAATTCCCCAATAAAAAAGGTTAGAGGAACATTACCTAAGAACTAGGAATCAAAAACATTGGATGACCATGTACAAAATAAACCAATTAAAATTCATAGAAGGGGATTGTTAGGTTATACACCAAACTGTTGATGGTAGTTATTTCTGGCTGGAGGGCAGGTAAAAGGTGTATATTTGTATGGTTTGAAGCCTGCACTACCAGAGTGTTTTCATGTACAATGGTTTTTGCCAATTAAGAAGGGGGACAAAGAGAAGGGAGAGATGGTGGAGGGAGAGGAGGGGAAGGATGGGAAGAGGCCAGTGTCATCTGCAAGGAAGGTTGGGAAATGTGTTCCTATTTAACTGGGTACATAGCCAGCATCCAACAATACAGGGATTCTGTTACTAATGAAAAAGAGGAAATGGTATTAGTAATTAGTAAGCAACTGAGCAGTCTCTGCTTCAGGGAAGAAAAAACACAAGCAGAGAAAGAGAGTCATAAACAGATGATGTAGGTAGAAGGTTAGGTGACATAAGGAAGCAATGCTTAAAGAGGCAGGGAGGGGCTTGAGGATAAAGGGCTTTGGGTTTACCACCCAAGCCAGCAAGTCCCTTGCACTTTAGACCTAAGCCCAAGAGATTCACTCAGACTCTAGTCCAGGGGTCCTCAAACTTTTAAAACAGGGGGCCAGTTCACTGTCCCTCAGACCGTTGGAGGGCCGGACTATAGTTTAAAAAAAAAACTATGAACAAATTCCTATGTGCACTGCAGGCCCAGGACGAGTCGGCTGCTAAGCAGGACAGGCAGCGGCACCCGGCGGGCCAGATAAATGTCCTCGGCGGGCCGCATGTGGCCCGCGGGCCGTAGTTTGAGGACGCCTGCTAGTTTATAGGCCTCTGACAAGGTTTTGGATTTGCTTTTTTAAAGCCCTCCAGATGGATCTGATTTAGAAAGTGGCTTGCTCGAAGCCAGCTGTTCTCGATGGGATGGTTTCTACCTTTTAGGGGACATTTGGAAACATCTAGCTACATTTTGTTGTTGTTGTTAATCCTCACTGAGGATATTTTTCCATTGCTTTTCAGAGAGAGGGTAGAAGAAAGGGAGGGAGGGGGGGGAGAGAGAGAGAGAGAGAGAGAGAGAGAGAGAGAGAGAGAGAAACATAGATGTGAGAGACACACTGATTGGTTGCCTCCCACAGGTGCCCCAACGGGGAGTGGGGAGTGAACCCAAAACTGAGGTACGTGCCCTTGACTGGGAATGGAACCCGAGATCTTTAGTGCTCGGGCTGACACTCAAACCATTGAGCAATACTGGCCAGGACTACAGCGACATTTTTTATGATCTCTGCTGTTCAACACCCTACAATGTACAGGACAGTCTCTCCACAAGCAAGATTCACCTTCCTAGCCCAAACGTCAACCGAGTTGAGGCTGAGAAACCTGCTCCAGGCACGGAGGAGCCCTTGAAGATTTTAAACAGTGAAGTCATATCCATTCACTCAATTACTGAGCAGAAATGGAGATGAGGTGGAGGGGAAAAGAACAAGATTTAAAAAAAAATAATGTGATATACAGTAGTAACACCTCACACCTGATAGTGAGTCAATCAGAACAGAGTTGAGAACCTAAGAAACAAGAGGCATTTAAGTAGCCAAACAAGGTATTGGAAAGTCCATGTGCTTCATTCCCAGAAGAATTTCTTCCTCAGCTTATTTATTCTCGTGTTACAAAAACTTCTAAATACTTTGGTTCTCTGACAGCCTGGCCCTCATCATACTAGAAGCTGCCTATTAGAAGAGAATGTTCTCAGAGGCAGGCATATTAAGGTCAGAAAAAGTGCCAATTAACAAACTAGGGTCAGGACAAACTGTATCTGTAAAAAGCAGACACAGAAATGCAAAACACAGTAGTTGAGAGTAATTCTTTGAAAGGCCAAACTATCCACTGATCTCCCAAAGGCATCACGTTATTAGCCAGCACAGTAACACATCACAATTATGTCCAAGTTTTTTTTTTTTAATGTTTTAATTGATGTGAGAGAGGGAGAGAGAGGGAGAGAGAAACATCGATGTGAGAGAGAAACATCGATCAGTTGCCTCCTGTACACACCCCGACCAGGGATTGAGCCCACAACCTGGGTACATGCCCTGACTGGGACTCTAACCAGTGACTTTGGTGCACAGGCAGGACAATGCTCAACCAACGAAGCCACACCAGCCAGAGCCAATTATGCCCTTGTTTTAAAGCAACGTTTGAAATATATGTATTCTATTATATTTAAGTGGATGTTTAACATTTCAGAAAGATTTCTGTACAAATAGTTAAAACAAGGCAATAAATGAAAACATTCTGGTGCATAAAGAAGTAGCATTGCAAATATGCTAGAAAAGCAGTATGTGAGTATTATCACATACTCCTAAGGATGGCTAAAAGTGCTGAGTATAGAGTAGAGGCTCAGTCCAAGCTAACTGACTGATTGTGAGCAAAGAAACAATAGAAGGAATCTAGAAAAAAACCATAGCTAACATCATACTCATTGGTGAAAGACTGGATGCTTTCTCCCCAAGATCAAGAATAAGACAAGGATGTGTGTGTTCTCGCCACTTCTATTCAACATTATACTGGAAGTTCTAGTCAGAGGAATTAGGCAAGAAGAAGAAATAAAAGACATCCAGATTGGAAAGGAAGAAGTAAAAAAGTCCTCTATGCTTAGATGACATAATCTTGTATATAGAAAATCCTAAGGAATCCACTGATAATATTAGAACTAATAAGTGAGTTCAGCAAGGTTGCAGGATACAAAGTCAATATACAAAAGCTAATTGTATTTCTACTCACTTGTAACAAACCATCCAAAAGTGAAATTAAGAAAACAATTTCAGCCCTAGCCAGTTTGGCTCAGTGGATAGAATGTTGGCCTGCAGACTGAAGGGTCCTAGTTTCAATTCCGGTCAAGGGCACATGCCTGGGTTGTGGGCTCGGTCCGACATGCAGGAGGCAGCCAATCAACGATTCCCTCTCATCATTGATGTTTCTATCTCTCTCTCTCCCTCTCTGAAATCAATAAAAATATGTGTAAAACAAAAAACAATTTCACTTGTAATGGCACCAAAAGAATAAAATACTTAGGAATAATACATTTAACAAAAAAGTTATACTCTTAAAACCACAAAACATTGTTGAAAGATATTAAAGAAGATATAAATAAATGGAAAAGGCATTCCATGTTCATGGATACAAAGAGTTATTAAGATAGCAGTGTTTACCAAATTGATCTACAGATTCAAGGCAATCCTTATCAGAATCCCAGCTGGCTTCTTTGTACAAATTGACAAGCTGATAGAAGCAGCATTTTAAGAAAAATTCAAATGAAATTTTAAGGGACCGCAAATAACCCAAACAATCATTGCCTGTCTCCATTCCAATGCAAGTCCCACAAGAGCAGTGACCTTGTCTGTCTTGTTCAGAATGTATCCTTATTGTTTAGCAAAGTCGCTGGAGCATGGCAGATGCTAAAAAATTATTTATTGACTTGATTAGCAGGATATCTTTGGTATAAGGCAAAATTATTACATCTACTATTTGGTACTGGAGACAAAAATGAAGCTTGCACTCCAGGAACAGGAGTGACAGATGAACAAATAATAACAATGTAATGTGATAAAGATGATTCCAGCATTCTTGTTTTAATCATAGTATTTTTTTTTGCTTATAAGCTCCTAGCTGCCTTTATTACTCAGCTCCCTTCTGCCCGGACACATTCCATCATTTATTCAGTTCAGAGTAAGGTAGGAATACATGTACCATATTGTATTTAACGTGGTGAAATTACTAAGGCACTAAATCTTAGGAAAGCCTTACTTTTGTCAAAATACATATTTTAGGGACTGCAACTCTAGGTTCTCTGGTTTAGACAAACCTAAATTCAACACAGAACCCTACCTCCCTCTCTCTATACTAATTGGACAAATACTTACAAGAGTACTCATCATGATAATGCCTGGGACATAATAATGGTGATGAGGATTCAGAGCTCTTAATCTACTGAGGGAGGGAGAAATGAAACAGTGCAAAGGTACTCGATAGTGCTGTACTAAGGATATTAAGTTCCAAAAACTACTAAAGTAACAAAATGGCCCTGGCTGGTTTGGCTCAGTGGATAAAGCGTCGGCCTGGGAACTGAAGCGTCCTGGGTTTGATTCTAGTCGAGGGTACATGCCCAGGTTGCAGGCTCAGTCCCCAGTGAGGGGTGTGCAGGAGGCAGCCGATCGATGATTCTCTCTCATCATTGATGTTTTTTTCTCTCTCCCTCTCCCTTCCTCTTTGAAATTAATAAAAATATATTTTTAAAAAAGAAAAAGAAACAAAGTGCACCCAGAGACCTTTGTGTTAGGACATCCTTACCCCAGCTTGACACTCAAGTGATGGGCCCATTCTTTTTAACATGGACATTACCGCTTAAATCATAGATACCTTAGGGAAAGACATGGGGATTCAGAGACTTGAAAGAATTAAATTCCTAGTAAATATGTCAATCAAGTAGTAAAACAGAGTCTGTTAGACAGACATGAGCAGAGCAAGGACAACGGGCGAGGCACAGGAACTCACCAGGGCACAAAGCCCTGGATGCCTAGCAAGGAGCAAAAATGGGAAAACAAGAACCTCGCCCCCAGGGAAACCTATCTTCCCCTAGCACAGTGGTCGGCAAACTCCTTAGTCAACAGAGCCAAATATCAACAGTACAACGATTGAAATTTCTTTTGAGAGCCACATTTTTTAAACTTAAACTTCTTCTAACGCCACTTCTTCAAAATAGACTGGCCCAGGCCGTGGTATTTTGTGGAAGAGCCACACTCAAGGGGCCAAAAAGCCGCATGTGGCTCGAGAGCCGCAGTTTGCCGAGCACGGCCCTAGCATATCACTGGTCGTGCGGTTCGGATCCCCGTCTTCCATATCCCTGGTCAGGCAGTTTAGACCCCCTGACCTTTTCCTCCCCAAAGACGACATCCAGGCCTCAGCTGTATTTCAGCTCCAGGCCCAGAAAAGCAGCAAAACCAGACAGCGACACTGTGGCTGCCCCAGGAAGGGCTGCATTGACTAATGACATCGACCAATCAGTGGAGACCACTGACCCTAAAAAAACACACCTGGAAAGCTGATGAATATTCTATTGAGACCTTCCCCTGAGAGCTCCCCTAAGATTTCCACCTGCAAGAGAGAGAGATAAATATGCTCAGGCAAAAGGAGCCAGTGCATGCTCTCCCACAGGCACCTAGCCCCTAACCTCTATGGGACCCCATGACACTTGCAACCAGGGGAGCAATGGGCAGTGGCAACTCATCCCAGGCCAACGCCCTGAACTTGTCTCCCAGGCCCCCTTTTCTCTAACTTCTCATGAACCAAAGCAGCCCAGCCAAGGCTCTCCTGTTGCTTCTTCTGTGCCCTTCCTTATTTCACTGTCCTGAGTATATTTTTGCTGCCATCATGGACCCAATACCCTTTGTTTCAGTGCTATGTAGCCCTACCCTTTGGATATCACCATCTCCCATCTCCTTTTCCTTAAATAAATGCAATGTTTCTTTAATCATCATCTGAGAGGGCTATTTAGCCTGCCCCTGCACCACCGACTTTAACCTTTCAGAGTTCTTTTTTTTTATTCATTATTGCCTCCATACTGAATCTACCTTCCATATTTAAAAAAAAGAGAAACCATACTGGTAAGCTTTTAAACTTATTTGCTAAGTTGCTTGTTAAAAAACAACAACACAATAAAATTGGGTCCTTTGGCACATTATACCAACTCAAATCCTCCCTTGAGAGTAATAGGCTCCCTTCTAGAAAGATAGCATGATGTGTGGGAAAGGATAGGATTTGGCTAGAAGACTTCTGAGTCCTACTCTGTCACTGGCTGTGCAACTGTGAATACGTCATTGAACCTTCCTGAACCTATCTCCACACCTATACCATGGAGACACCATTTGACCAAATCATCTCAGAGGTATGAAGAGAGTACCAACTAAGATAATAGATGTCAGACTGTTTTATAAACTACCAAGCAATATAGAAAGATTAATTATTACTCATATAAGTATGCCAGTGCTTAGAAAATGACTGGTAAGCATATACTCGATAAATATTTGTGAAATAAATTAATATCTCAATTGCTTCTCGAGCACAGATCAATGGGAGCTTTAATTGGCTACAATTCAGAAGCCTCAATAAGATAGGGAAAGGGCCCCGATGGAGTGGCTCAGTGGTTGAGCATTGACCTATGAACCAGGAGGTCACAGTTGGATTCCAGGTCAGGACACATGCCTAGGTTGCAGGCTCGATCCCTAGTAGGGGGTGTGCAGGAGGCAGCCAATCAATGATTCCCTCTCATAATTGATGTTTCTATCTCTCTCTCCCTCTCCCTTCCTCTCTGAAATCAATAAATACATATATATTTTTAAAAGATGTGGAAAGGTTTACCTGTTTATATCAAAACCACTTGTTTAATACAGATTTAAATTTATTTTTAAGTTCACGGTTGACAAAATGCCTTAAACCTTTTTTATCTCCTGCTCTGCCTTTTTCTTTTTTTTTTCTTCTGCTTTTTTCTTAATCATTTTTCTGCATATTGGCTCTCCCACCAGGTAGTGAACAAAAATGAGGGACTTATTCAATGGTGGATTAGTCAATTTTGCAAGTTTTTTTTTTTTAGTTTGTTTTAAAACAAATTTGTACATTTTTTAAAAAAACCTTTTTTGTTAAATATATTTTTATTGATTTCAGAGAGGAAGAGAGAGGGAGACAGAGAGAGACAGTCATTGACTGCCTATATCCTGCATGCCCCCTACTGAAGATTGAGCCTGCAACCTGGGCATGTGCCCTTGACTGGAATCGAACTTGGGACCCTTCAGTCCGCAGGCTGATACTCTATCCACTGAGCCAAACCAGCTGGGGCTACAAATTTTTACTAGTGTCAATAAAAACCAGTAAAGAGATGGATGTTGCTGGCCAAGAACTGTGTCCTTTTGTTTCTCTGACTTTAATTTCTATTTTAAAAAACATGTTTTTATTAATTTTAGAGAGAGAGGGAGAGGGATGGAGAGATAGAAATATCGATGGGAGAGAAATATCGATTGGCTGCCTCCTGCACACCTCCTACTGGGGAGTGAGCCTAAAACCCAGGCATGTGCCCTGACGGGGAATCTCTTGGTTCGTGGGTTGATGCTCAACCACTGAACCACACCGGCCGGGTAATTTCTATTGATATTGAGAGCTACTGGCTTTATTATCTGGCCAGGAGAAAATGATAAATTATGGGTGACAAAATAATTATGCTTGAGTAAAGTAAAAATGTAATTTTAGCAAAATACTACTTACTCCCCTCTTAGCTTTTATAGATAAAAAGGGTGCTTCAAGGCAGTGGTCCACCAAGTTCAAGCCACAGTTCCTATTCATTGAGTCTACGAATGCTTGTTTAACCGGGAACAAATTTCCCTAGGCACCTCTACCAGCAGTGATTTATAATGATGATATACGTAGGAGGCCAACTGCAATGCCCTCTGGTGGCCTAAAGGTTTCTCTATATCTGCAATTGCAAAATAAAACCCCCAGTCATTTTCCATCAAATAGGAGTTCATTGATAAATTAAAAACTCAACAAAGATAAATTGTGTAAGTTTTCTTTGATTTTCATAACGGTCATAATCATAAAGTATTTCTACAGAGACATTTGCCCAATGGAACCCCACATTCATGGTGATTCAAAAAATGATTAAAAGCAAGCCCCTGCCCTCTAGACTTTGTCATCTAACAAAGGCACAGGAACTAGGATGCAGATTTGGAACCAAAGCTAAAAGGGGAAAACTGAGAAAAGAGCATGGGCTTTGGAGCCTTTGTAGAAGAATTAAATAAGAATATATAACAAATGGTAGGGGAGGGGGGCGGTTAGAGAGCAACCAAAGGACTTGTATGCATGCATATTAGCATACCAATGGCCACAGACACTGGGGCGGTGAGGGCTTGCCGGGGTGGGAGTGGCTGGAGGGGGGGGGTGGTCAATTGGGGGAAAAGGAGACATATGTAAAACTTTAGACAATAATAAAAAAAGGAAAGTAAGACCTAAAGGAATAATAACACACACACATACACACACACACACACATATATATATATGGCCCTGGCAGGTGTTGCTCAATGGTTAGAGTGTTGGCCCTCACACCAAAGGGTCATGGGTTCGATTCCTGGTCAAGGGCACGTACCTGGGTTGCAGGTTTGATCCCTGATCCCAGTTGAGGAACTTTCAGGAGGCAACCAATCAATGTTTTTCTCTCATATTGATGTTTTCTCTCTCCCTCTCTTCCCTCTTCCTTCCACTCTCTCTAAAAGTCAACAGAAAAAATATCCTTGGGTGAGGATTAAAAAAAAAAAGAATATACATAAAGCATTCAGTATGACAACTGGTACATAGTAGATGCTCAATAAATGCTAGTCATTATTATTATTATACTTTAGTATGTAGTATTTATTGATCTTAGCTACCTGCTGGAAGATATAATTTTCAGCTCTAAACTCCTATAAGAATTACCTTTTTTTTAAATATATTTTTTATTGATTTCAGAGAGGAAGGGAGAGGGAGAGAGAGATAGAAACATCAATGATGATGATCCGAACCAAGATGGCGGCATAGGTAAACACCTAAACTGCTGCCTCGCACAACAATTTCAAAACTACAACTAAAAGACAAAACGTCTATCACCCAGAACCACGGGAAAGCTGGCTGAGTGGATGTTCTAGACGTGCACAAGCACTGAAAAGCTGAGGTATGGAGGCACACGAATCGGGCTGGTGGTGGGCAACTGGGTGCGCTGCTTTTTTCAACCCAAAGGGAGACAAGCTTCCGATTACTCTGAACTCCAGTCTCTGGGGAGATGCTGGGGACCCAAACTCCTATGGGGAGAAGCTGGACTGTCCGCCATTGGGTCGGAAAGTGAGGGTGGCTTTCTTGCAGAGGTGCGTACAGCAATCATTGTTTACTGCGCTGGGGCACGGGGCGTGGGGACTTGGAAACGCGGAGACGCAGAGACTGCTGACTGGCAGCCATCGCTGTTTGCCACGCCCTAGCCTAGTGACTCCCTGAGACCCCGCCTCGCACAATCTACAAACCCACCCAAGCTCCACGCAGCGGCTTTTGCATATAAATGGTCTGCCCTATTGCAGCTTAACCTAACAAACTGCAGCTCTGGTCAGACAGCTCCAAAACCTCCAAACTCCAAGCAAAGAGGAGAAAACTGTAGTTCTCGCTGTAGCTCCTGCTGGGTGGCCTCAGACAGTAGCTGACCTGCACCCCATTGGAGATCCAGAAGCTAGTGTTATCTAGTGGTCAGGTGAGACAACACCAGATTTCAAATACTCATATTCATAAGAGACACATTCAAGAGGCAGACTCAGTGAGCACCAAAGTCCCATTGAAGCAAGTCCTGCACCATAAGCGTGTCTCCAGCACAGCAGTTCTTCCATTATAGACACAGCGGGTCCGCACAGCCAATTGGCCTGGAGGTCAATTCCTCCCAGTGTACCAACACCAATCAAGGCTTAACTACACCAAGACTTTGCACTCAGCCCACAAAGGGGTGCACCAAGAGTGTCCACCTCAGGTGATAGGCTGAACCACTGGTCACCTACCACAGAAAACCACTCCATCAACAAAGCAGCAAAATGCAGAGACCAAGAAACATGTCATGAATGAAAGAAATGGAGGAAAGCAAACTACTGGACATAGAGTTCAAAACCACATTTATAAGGTTACTCAAGAATCTTCTAAAAACCGCCGAGAAACTTGATGAGACCTCCGAGGAGCTTAGTGAGACTTTCAAGGACCTTAATGAGAATGCCAAAAAAAAAAAAAAAAAAAAAAAAAAGGAAAAGGACCAGTCAGAAATTAAGCATACACTCTCTGAAATAAAGAATATACTGAAACTCAACTGCAGATCAAAGGACCCCAAGAATCAAACCAAAGATCTGAAATATGAGGAAACAAAAAACACCCAACCAGAAAAACAAATAGAAAAAAGAATCCAAAAATATGAAGATAGTGTAAGGAGCCTCTGGGACAACTTTAAGCATACCAACATCCGAATTTTTGGGGTGCCAGAAGAAGAGAGAGAGCAAAATATTGAAAACCTATTAGAAGAAATAATGACAGAAAACTTTCCCTACCTGGTGAAAGAAATAGACTTACAAGTCCAGGAAGCACAGAGAACCCCAAACAAGAGGAATCCAAAAAGGACTACACCAAGGCACATCATAATTGAAATACCAAGGGCAAAAGACAAAGAGAGAATCTTGAAAGCAGCAAGATAAAAACAGTTACCTACAAGGGAGTACCCATACGACTGTCAGCTGATTTCTCAACAGAAACTATGCAGGCAAGAAATATTCAAAGTATGAACAGCAAGAACCTACAACCAAGATTATTCTACCCAGCAAAGCTATCATTCAGAATTGAAGGTCAGATAAAGAGCTTCACAGACAAGAAAAAGCTAAAGGAGTTCATCACCACCAAACCAGGATTATATGAAATGCTGAAGGGTATTCTTTAAGAAGAGGAAGAAGAAGAAAAAGGTAAAGATAAAAATTATGAACAACAAAATGACAACAAATACATACCTACCAACAAGTGAATCTAAAAATCAAGTGAATAAAAAATCTGATGAACAGAATGGACTGATGAATATAATAGAATCAGGGACATAGAAATGGACAATTCTCAGGGGGAAAGGGGTGTGAGGGGTGCAGGAAGAGATTGGACAAAAATCTTACACCTATGGATGAAGACAGTGGCGGGGGGTAAGGGCATGGGGTTGGGTGGGGAATCAGGTGGAGGGGAGCTATGGGGGAAAAAAAAAGAGGAACACCTGTAATAATTTGAACAATAAAGATTTATTAAAAAAAAAAGAAACATCAATGATGAGAGAGAATCATTGATCATCTGCCTCCTTCACGCCCCCTACTGGGGATCGAGCCCACAACCCATGCATGTGCCCTTGACCGCAATCGAACCCAGGACCTTCGGTCCATAGGCCAACGCTCTATCCACTGAGCCAGACCAGCTAGGGCAAGACTTATTTTTGGTATGCCTCATTTAACTCTATTTTATAGGCTATTGTGAGAATTAAATGAAAACGCATAGAAAGCCCAGCCCCTGGCATACAACAACATAGAGGTGAAGAAAGAAAGAATTTATGTAGTCCAAAATGACAATGAACGTAACAGGACAGAATGACATTTTAATTTAATTCATGTCACAGCATATTTTTTGACTCAGTAACTGGATTCCTGAAAATTTTTCTTAAAAGAACAACAGAAAAGTATAAAAAGATGCATATAGTAAGGATTTTATATTACATGTATAAAAGCAAAAAATGAGAAACAACCTAAAAGTCCATTAATAGGAGTCTAAATAATTATACAATCACACAATGCAATTCTGTGGAGCGACTAAAATAATGAGATAGATATTTATTGACATTAAATTATATTTGAGATGAAAATTTATAAAATTAGATTGATCTCCTTTTAAAAACCCTATATATAAATATATCTGTATATGTAATCTATGTATGCATATATTTAAACAAGACTGAAAACAGATAATGCTAAAATATTAGCAATATATCTTTATTCTCTTCATTCTTTTCTATATTTTCTGAAGTTTTTATGACGATGTATTATAAGAAAAAACAGAAGCTATAAGAAAAATTTTAAACCAAAATTATAAATACAGCTATCTCCAAGTAGTACAAATGAGTGAAAGACTATTAAGTAGAACATCAAGAGGTCTGAATTCCTGTTTTCAAATCCTAATCCTCTGCTATGGGACCTGAGCCAGATTTGTGTCTCAATTTCCCTATCTATACAGTATAAGTTATTAAAATAAATCTCACAGTAGAGAATAAAATGACAATGAATGTGTTAGAAAGTCTGTAAATGTCACACCTATGAACTAATTGCAAAAATAAAAAGAAACAGAGGACTTTGTCAATTTTTATTTATTTTTTATTTTTATTTTTATTTTTTGGTTCAATATTGGAATTTCTTTTTTCTTTTTTTTTAAAAATAAATCTTTATTCAGATTATTACAATTATTTCTCCTTTTTCCCCCCATAGCTCCCCTCCACCCATTTCCCACCCCACCTTCTGCCCTTACCTCCCCCCCACTGTCCTCATCCATAGGTGTATGATTTTTGTCCCTTCTCTTCATGAACCCCCCATACCCCTTTCCCCCTGAGAATTATCAGTCCACTCCCTTTCTATGCCCCTGATTCTATTATATTCACCAGATTATTCTGTTCCTCAGGTTTTTAATTCACTTGATTTTTAGGTTCGCTTGTTGATAGATATGTATTTGTTGTTCATAATTTTTCTCTTTACTTTTTTCTTCTTCCTCTTCTTTAAGAATACCTTTCAGCATTTCATATAATACTGGTTTGGTGGTGATAAACTCCTTCAGCTTTTTCTTATCTGTGAAGCTCTTTATCTGCCCTTCAATTCTGAATGATAGCTTTGCTGGGTAGAGTAATCTTGGTTGTAGGTTCTTGCTATTCATCACATTGAAAATTTCTTGCCACTCCCGTCTGGCCTGCATAGTTTCTGTTGAGAAGTCAGCTGACAGTCGTATGGGTGCTCCCTTGTAGGTAATTAACTGTTTTTCTCTTGCTGCTTTTAATATTCTCTCTTTGTCTTTTGCTCTTGGCATTTTAATTATGATGTGTCTTGGTGTGGTCCTCTTTGGATTCCTTTTGTTTGGGGTTCTGTGGGCTTCCTGGACTTGTAAGTCTATTTCTTTCACCAGGTGGGGGAAGTTTTCGGTCATTATTTCTTCAAATAGGTTTTCAGTATCTTGCTCTCTCTCTTCTTCTGGCACCCCCATAATTCTTATGTTGGTACGCTTGAAGTTGTCCCAGAGTCTTCTTACATTATCTTCAACTTTTTGGATTTTTTTTTTTTTGCTTTTTGCTTTTTCGGTTGAGTGTTTTTTGCTTCTTTGTATTTCAATTCTTTGACTTGATTCTTGTGTTCCTCTATTCTGTTTCTGGGTCTCTGTATAATATTTTTTATTTCAGTCAGTGTATGTTTAATTTCTAGTTGGTCCTTTTTCATATCTTCGAGGGTCTCGTTATATTTATCGGCCTTTTCTAGGATATTCTTAAAAAGTCTTATAACCGTGGTTTTGAATTCTATATCCAGTTGTTTGTTTTCCTCCATTTCTTTCATTTGTGATCTGATTCTTTGACCCCGCATTTTCACTAATTCCCTGAGTTGGTAAGGTAGATATTTGTGCTAGGTTTCCAATATGGCCCAGTGGGTCTGCTTCCCCAGTTAACCTGAGGTGGACACTCTTGGTGCACCCCTTTGTGGACTGTGTGTACAGCCTTGTTGTAATTAAGTCTTTATTGTTGTTGGTATCACTGGGAAGAATTGACCTCCGGGCCAGTTGGCTGTAAGGATCAGCTGTGTCTATGCTGGGAGAAGTTCGGTGCTGGAGACAGCCTTATAGGATTAGACTTGCCAAATTGCAATAGCCTCTGTGCTCAGCTTGGATGGGGTGGAGTCTCAGTCTTGGTTTCCTGTCAGCCTTGCCCTTGCGCGCATGTGCGCTTTCAGTCCTCCGCCTTCCCCAGCTTGAGTCTCCGCCTGAGAGTCCAGACTCCCCCCACAAGAGCGTGGGTCCCCAGGGGCTCGCCTGGAACTGGGGTTCACTGCAGTCAGAACTGGGGCTCAGTGCCGTCAGGAGCCTCTGACTCCCTTCCACTAGGGAAAGCCTGTGGCAACCTCCGCAGCCTTTGTGCGCACTGGCACGCGCGCGTGTGCGCACTTTCAGTCCTCTGCCTTCCCCGGCTCCCGAGTCTCCGCCCGAGAGTCCAGACTCCCCCCACAAGAGCGTGGGTCCCCAGGGGCTCGCCTGGAACTGGGGTTCAGTGAAGTCAGAACTGGGGCTCAGTGCAGTCAGGATCCTCTGACTCCCTTCCACTAGGGAAAGCCTGTGGCAACCTCCGCAGCCTTTGTGCGCACTGGCCCGCGTGCGCCTTCAGACTTCTGCCTTTCCCAGCTCGAGTCTCCGCCCGAGAGTCCAGACTCCCCCCGTAAGAGCGTGGGTCCCCAGGGGTTCGCCCGGAACTGGGGTTCAATGCGGTCGGAGGCTTCCTTCCCCCTTCCACCAGAGAAAGTCAGCCAGGCTCTCAGCCGCCCTTCCTCTCTGCGCACACAAAGCCCCTTTGCCGTACCTCCAATTCTCTGTGAGCTTTTCTCTTTCCTTCTAGTTGTAGAATTTTCACTCAGCCAGCTTTCCTGTGGTTCTGGATGGTGTCCGTTCTGTCTTTTAGTTGTAGTTTTGAAATCGTTGTGCGAGGCAGCAGTTTAGGTGTTTACCTATGCCGCCATCTTGGTTTCTCCGACTTTGTCAATTTTTAAATTCCCTTTTCCTTACGTTTCCACCACTTTCATAATTTGTAATCTGGTAACAAATGCATGATAAAGTACTCAGGGGTTTTAGCCTCAACTAGGCTCCAGACTACTTTCAAGTAAACATTTTCACATTGAGTAGATAAGGTGCAAGTCCAGACCCTGACAGTCCCAGCAAAGCAGTTAGCCTAAACTGCTCTTGCCGGCTAATCTTCAGCAGTAGAACGAAACTATTCATGTTATGTCTAATTTTCAAAGCATGTGTAAAATTATATTTTAAATTCATTGAGTACAGGAAATATACAGTGTGGGGCAAAAGTAGGTTTACAGTTGTTCATATGGAATATGTTAATAAATAATAATACAAGAAAAAGCTTACTCATACTCACAACTGTAAACCTACTTTGCCCTACCCTGTATCTTTTTTCTTTCTTTCTTTGTATCTTCTTTCTTTAGACCGAAGTCTAATTGTAGACAGAATTGCTAAGTAGGACAGGAGTCCTGATCACCTCTTTCCCTTGTTGCATGCAGGCTCTCAAACTTGGAGAATTCAAACCAATTTACAAATAAGAAAGCATCTTCTTTCTTCTTTGCAAATGTTATTTCCTCTGTCAAGAAGGTCCTCTACCCACTATTTAATGTGCTCTTAATTTAAATGTTGCCTTCTGATCACATACACCAAGACAGAGTTGGGCCCGGCCTGTCCATACTCCCAAAGTAACTCCTGAACATTTATAGTACATTTCTCATCAGAACTCATCAGTGATAGAATTCCAAATTGTTTTTGTCTGACCCCATGCTAAACAATGAGCTATACCAGGGTAGAAATTGAGTATTATTCTTCTGGATAATCCCAGCAATTGGCATAATGGTAGGTATTCAAAAATGATCTTTTGTTTTTGTTAATCCTCACCAGAGATTATTTTTTCCATTGATTTTTTAGAGAGTGGAAGGCAAAGAGGGTAGGAGAGAGGGCAGGAGGAGGAAGAGATGGAGGAGGAGGAGAGAGAGAAAGAGAGAAACATCAATGTGAGAGAAACACATCGATGGTTGTTTCCCAAACTTACCCCGACTGGGATTGGGGATTGAACCTGCAACCCAGGTACATGCCCTTGACCAGGAATCGAACCCAAGACCCTTTGGTGTGAGGGCTGTCGCTCTAACCTGTGAGCAACACTGGTCAGGGCTCAAAAATAATTTCTTGAATAAATAAATAGAATGTTATTCCTAGAATAAAAATTTACAATTTTATGTGGTCTTCCATACAACATCCACATAGGGAATCACCTATTTGGCTGGCCACCTACTCTACCAATGGGTTCAACAGAAACTAAAGCAAAACAAGAATGAAGTACACATGAAAGAATTAAATAAATGATGCTACTGAGATAGATAATTTCAGTGACTCCAATTAAAGCAAAAAAAAAAAAAAGACTCTTTAAAGATTAAAAAAGCTGGTGATTAGCAAAATAAAATATACTTCAAAGAAGTGAGAACTAATTAATCTTAAAAAAAAAAACCCAAATGTGAAAAACTGATCATCACCAAGCAAACACCAGAGTGCAAGAATTCTAAAAACATAAACTCTTAATTAACAGACTGATTTGCTTGGAGAAAGGTCAGCACTGTTTTAAGCCAAAAACACTCATGTAACAACTGAGTGCTTATCACAAGGGAGACATTCTGCTAGTTGACTCATTTCCGGTCCTGAAAGAACTTGATATCTAAGGGAAGACAGAGATGCCTGGTCAGTGTGGCTCAATAGTTGAGCGTCCACCCATGAACCAGGAAGTCATGGTTCGATTCCTGGGCGGGGCACATGCCCAGGTTTCGGTCTCCGTCCCCAGTAGGAGGCATGCAGGAGGTAGATGACTGATGATTCTCTCTCATCACTGATGTTTCATCTCTCTCCCTTTCCCTTCCTCTCTGAAATAAAACACACACATACACACACACACACACACACACACACACACACACACACACACAGAAAAAACGTATTTAAGGGAAGGATGAGATATAGATGGACTTCAAAACAGGATGCAGCAAGTGCAATGATAGATATAGCACAAACTATTTTAGGAGTGGAAAGGTCTTTAGGGGTAGGTGGGTGGGAGGGAACAAAGTTCCAGAAAGGCTTCCAGGAAAAGGTTATGCCTGTTTTGGGCAGGAATTCACTAGGAAGCATAAAAAAGGCACTAAGGCCCTACCCGGTTTGGCTCAGTGGATAGAGCGTCAGCCTGCAGAGTGAAGAGTCCCAGGTTCTATTCCCAGTCAGGGCACTTGCCTGGGTTACGGGCTTGATCCCCAGTGGAAGGGGGGAGTGCAGGAGGCAGATCAATGATTCTCTCCCATCACTGATGTTTCTCTCTCTCTCTCCCTTCCTCTCTGAAATCAGTTAAAAAAAAAAAAAAAAAAAAAGGATATTCAGCTGTGTATAAATCTGCCCAGCCGGTGTGGCTCAGAGGTTGAACATTGACCTATGAACCAGGAAGCCATGGTTCGATGACCGGTCAGGGCACATGCCTGGGTTTCAGGCTCGATCCCCAGTGGGGTGCGTACAGGAGGCAGCCGATCTATGATTCTCTCTCATCATTGATGTTTCTCTCTCTCTCTCGTTCCCTTCCTCTGAAATCATAAAAATATTTTTTAAAAAATGTGTATAAATCAATTATGCCTGGCATTTATTAGGCCCTCGATGCATGGAAGTCCCATTACTGTCTCATAATTAGTTCCAAACCGAGTTCTCCCTCCCTTTTTATGTCATTACAGATTGGACCTCACTTGCTGGGTTCCACCGTGTAATGCCCAATCTATGTACCTATCACACTTTTTTTTGAGTGTGTCCGCTTTAAGTCCTGTGCTAGAAGTTGGTGCCTTCTGCCCCCTTCCCCATTCCTCATATTCATCTCTTAATTTCCTTTTTCACCTTCTGTCTTCAAATAGTAATTTTCTTTTTCTTTTAACCGTCACTGGAGAATATTTTTTCCATTGATTTTCAGAGAGAGTGGAAACGAGAGAGGAAGATCAATGTGAGAGACACATCCATTGGCTGCCGCCTGCACATGCCCCGACCGAGGCAAGGAATTGAACCAGGCGTCCTCAAACTACAGCCCGCGGGCCACATGCGGCCCGCCGAGGACATTTATCCGGCCCGCCGGGTGCCACTGCCTGTCCTGCTTAGCAGCTGACTCGTCCCGGGCCCGCAGTGGGCATAGGAATTTGTTCATAGTTGTTTTTTTTTTAAACTATAGTCCGGCCCTCCAACGGTCTGAGGGACAGTGAACTGGCCCCCTGTTTAAAAAGTTTGAGGACTCCTGAATTGAACCTACAACCCAGATATGTGCTCTTTACCAGAATCGAACCTGTGACACTTTGGTGCACAGGCTAATGCTCCAATCACTGAACAATGCCAGCCAGAGCAGTAATTTTCTTTCTTCTCTTCTCTCACCCATGTCACAGAAAACTTTTCCTCTTTTAATTGATTTTTAGAGAGAGAAAGGGGGAAGGGAGATCAAACCCACAACCTTGGCATATCAGGACAATGCTCTAACCAACAAAGCTACCCAGCCAGGGCCATGAAGAACTTTTTTTTTAAAAAAATGTATTTTATTGATATTTTTACAGAGAGGAAGGGAGAGGGAGAGAGAGTTAGAAACATTGATGAGAGAGAAACATCAATCAGCTGCCTCCTGCACACCCCCCACTGGGGATGTGCCCAAAACCAAGGTACATGCCCTTGACTGGAATCGAACCTGGGACCCTTGAGTCTGCAGGCCGACGCTCTATCCACTGAGCCAAACTGGTCAGGGCATGAAGAACTTTCTTTCTTGTCCATGATGTTCCACTGAACATACTTTTCAGGGGCTACCAGTATGCCCCACAAAGATCAGCACTAATCCAAAGCCCTTTCACTTCTATGGTAGTAAAAACCTTACAGAGTCACAATCAGTTATATTTACTACACACCTAAATATCCTACAAACGTGTCTTCGTATTTATTTGGTACTCTGGTGACAATCAACACTGCCAGGTAAGTAACTCACCTGCCCAGAGGGAGGGCTCTCCTTAGATATATGGTGTTTGGCTCCACCAAGTCACGATTCTTTAGCTTTTCCAGAGACCAGGTGAGACACTAGCTTAGCCAGTGACTTTCTCTTGCTGAACCAGTCATATTTTACTGGCTAACTGATAAATATTTGGGGGACTTACTTTGAATACTCAATAAACATAAAATTACTGGATCTGGCTTTTCTTTTGAGGAGACACATCAAAAGGCTCTCAGAAATGTTCACAATTAAAACAAATGGAAAGAGAAAATGCTGCCCCAAAGTAAAACCTAGTTGATTTTCTTGATTCAAACAATATTATCTGATGGATATACATTTCAAATATTTTTATCAATTTGTACAGAGAAAGAGAGAAGGAAAGAGAAATATCAATGATAGAGCAGAACGATATTGATTAGCTGCCTCCTGCACGCCCCCTACCTGGCATGTACCCTGACCAGGAATTGAACCAGCAACCTTTTGGTGCGTGGGACAATGCCCAACCAACTGAGCCACACTGGCCAGGGCTATCCAATGGATATTTTAGTAACAGATACTAACTAGACTTACTGTGGTGATCATTTTGCAATATACACATATATCGAATCATTATGTTGTACACCTGAAAATGCTATATGTCAATATCTTAATGAAGAAAAACAGCATTTATTACGCCCATATACATCATGTACTTTACCAGACACACACACACACACACACACACTTATATACATACATATACTAGAGGCCTGGTGCACCAGTGGGGTCGCTAAGCCTGGCCTGCACCCTCTCACAATCCGGGATCCCTCGGGGGATATCGGACTGCCAGTTTTGGCCCGATCCCCGCAGGCAGACCGTGAGGATCAGGCCGACATCCCCTGAGGGATGTAGTAGTATGAGAAGCGACAGGTGGCCAGGGAGGAGCCGAGCCCGGGCTGGGCGCCACTCCCGCTCATCCTGACCCTGCTGTGCCTGCTGCCACCACCCAGTAGCACTGCCTTGGAGGCAGGAGAGGCTCACCCCAACGCAGTTGCGCTTGCCAGCCATGAACCCCGCGACATCTGGCACCCGCTGGCCAGCTGAGTGGTGCTCCCGCTGTAGGAGTGCACTGACCACCAGGGGGCAGTGCCTGCGTTAAGCGTCTGCCCCCTGGTGGTCAGTGCACATCATAACAACTGGTCATTCGGTCACTTAGGCTTTTGTATATATAGATATGTCCTCATTTGTCCAATAGAAGTGATTACCTCACAAGGCTGTTCTGAGGATATATAACAGCACTGCTATTGGGCAGATGAAGGCGTAAACTCAGAAAGGTGCAGAAGTGACTTGTCTGTGGCTATGATACTATTAAGTGGTAGAATGAAAATCTGAACCCAGATCTGGCTCAAAATGCAGAGTGCTTTTCACTGAACCATATCTATCCAAACAGCCGTATCCCTCATCCATCCTATATAATAAAAGGGTAATATGCAAATTGACCCTAGGCGGAACGACCAGGAATGACTGGTCGCTATGATGTGCACTGACCACCAGGGGGCAGACGCTCAACACAGGAACTGCTCCCTGGTGGTCAGTGCACTTCCACAGGGGGAGCACCGCTCAGCCAGAAGCTGGCTCATGGCTGACCAGTGCAGTGGCAGTGGTGGGAGCTTCTCCCACCTTCGCAGCAGCGCTAAGGATGCCTGACTATGGGGAGCGGGCCTAAGCCATTAGTCGGACATCCCGTGAGGGCTCCCGGGCTGCCATAGGGATGTCTGACTGCCAACTTAGTCCTGCTCTCCCGGGGAATGGGCCTAAGCCAGCAAGTGGACATCCTCTGAGGGCTCCTAGGCTGCCAGAGGGATGTCTGACTGCCAGCTTGGGCCTGATCCCCTAGGGAGTGGGCCTAAGCCATCAGTTGGACATCCCCCAAGGGGTCCCGGGTGCAGCCTGGGCTGAGGGACCTGTCGAGTGCACGAATTTTTGTGCACCAACATTTATCTAGCTCTTCTCATGTGTCAAGCACTGCGCTAAACAATTTATATGATCTTATTTAATCCTCACAACCACATTATGAGGTAGTTTTATCACGATCTCTATTTCACAGTTGAGGAAGTGAATTTTTATACAAGTTCAGTAATTACTTTGTTCCCACAGCTGGTAAGAAACAGGACCCGAGTTGAACTTAATTCCAGAACCCATTCTTTTTTTTTTTTTTAGAACCCATTCTTTTAATCACTACTTTAGACTATAGGATACTCACTCTAGTCCTGGCTCCAACCAGGCAAGTCATTTGATAATTCAATTTCCTTGTTAATTAAATGGGAATATTGTTATTTGTCCCTACCTATTTCACAGAGATATTGGGATCATAAAAGGAGAAAGTGTATAAGCTTTAAGAAGGAAAATTGCTATATATTGCACTGTCACAAGTTTCACTCAGATCTTCCCTCTCCCACGATCATAAAGGGATCTGCCCTCTTTCCTCTCCCACGATCATAAAGGGATTTAGCTGACATCATTAGCTCTCAAACATCCTCTGAAGTGGGTAGTGAGTATTATTATCTCCACTTATCAAAACACTGAAGCACAAAGAGATGATGTAATTTGCTAGTCAGTGGCAGAGCTGGGAATAAAACCCAAGATTCTAACTCCCACTGCTTATGTTCTTATGGTAATTCCTATTTCTGTGTTTCAAACAACTGTAAAATAGGCATGGGTAAACATTTTCATGTCAATTCAAAACCCAGATTAAATACTTACAGACATTAAATTTTCTACTGCAGTGACACTTATATAATCTCTAAGGTTCTTAATGCTCACACTCTAGAGAAACTGCATAAAGAATCAAAAAGAAAAATTTCAATTTCCCAAATCTAGTTTTCTCAAACACCTTATTAATCAAAGATTGTAAAACTGGGCAAGTCATTACCTAAGTTTCAATTAGTGAGTCTATAAGGGAACATAAAACCTCAGTATTAAGTTGTTCCCTCACAAAATCAGAAAAAAACATCAAATACATTCTCACATCATAAAAATTTAATATCCTATATAATAAAAGGGTAATATGCAAATTGACCGAACAGTGGTATGACCGGTCGCTATGACGCGCACTGACCACCAGGGGGCAGACACTCAATGCAGGAGCTGCCCCCTACTGGTCAGTGCGCTCCCATATGGGGAGTTCCCCTCAGCCACAATCCAGGCTGACAGCTGGCGAGCGCAGTGGCCTGCCTCCACAGCAGTGCTAAGGATGTCTGATTGACAGATTGGGCCTGATCCCCATGGGGAGCGGGCCTAATCCATCAGTCAGACATCCCCCGAGGGCTCCCAGACTGCGAAAGGGCGTAGGCTGGGCTGAGGGGACCCCCCTCTGAGTACACAAATGTCGTGCACCGGGCCTCTAGTAACTATATAATTTGACTTGGAAATTATGCAAACATACCATTCCACAATACCTGAGCTCAAAATTCAAGTTCCAATGTGAATTGTATAATTAAAACAAAAACAAAAGTACACACGGCACCTTTATCATCATTCTTCTCCTGCATAAAAATCAAAATCAATTCTGTGCTTCCCACCCAAGCCCCACCACAGATACTCACAAACCTTAAGTAAAATAAAAAGTAGTAATGGGCCAATTCTGCCTACCATTCTGTTTTAAATAGAGGACGAGTATTCAGTCTACTCCCCAGTTAGTAGCTCCTCCCAATTCTTGTTTTCTAGGCCAACACAATGATTTTTCAATTATTACTAGTTTGATAATCACATATTTTGAAATTACCAAAGTGGCCAGAGGAAAAAATAACAGAAAGATATTTCTCCTCTCAAAATGGAACTAAATACCACAGTCCACAGATACTTCATTATTACTCTCTCTGATTGAATTATATTTATACATAAAAAGCCTGTCATTTTATTATAGGGATAAAAATTAAGTCACAGGAACCCAAAAAGCTAGTTTACTAATGTGAAGAGTTTGTTTCTTGAGTGGCTTGAGATGTCTAATTCCCTCCTAGCTACACACCACAAGTCCTACCACCTTAACTTGTGCTACGAGGGAAAAGTAAATGACATAGGACTCCCGGTTTTTCCAGAGGTTGTTTTAATACATTAGTCCATCTTTCCTTTGAGAAAAATCTTTGTCTTGGTTTCCATAATTGAAAACAATCCTCTGTTGGGTCAGGTGTGCCAAGGTCTCTGCAACTTTAATGTGAGTATGAATCACCTGTCGATCTTTTTAAAATGCAGACTATAATTCAGAAGATCTGGGCCTGCATGTCCAACCAGCCCTC
The DNA here is from genome assembly GCF_963455305.1 of Plecotus auritus. NCBI lineage: Eukaryota > Metazoa > Chordata > Mammalia > Chiroptera > Vespertilionidae > Plecotus > Plecotus auritus. The sequence continues at coordinate 222,449,773 of NC_137772.1, forward strand.
AATACTACTGCTTGACACACCACACTTTGAGTAGCAGGACTCTAAGGAATGTTTCCCAATAGAAATAATCTCAATCATATGTTTATTGTAAAAAAAAAAAAAAAAAATACAGCCTTCTCCAAGAGTTTGATAAGGGAGATAATATTCCAGAGCCTAAGCAAGATATTTGCTCCCTTCCCCTTTTCTGTGATTTTTACCAGGTAGTTGTCAATTCAATGTAATATCTTAATAAAGGTGCTGACAATATATTGGGGCTTGACTTGATTGAGGCGTGTTTGGATAAACATAACACTTCAAGCCTTTCATAATCAAAGAGTTGATTCAAAATAAATATTTTATAATTACGTCAAATACTAATGAATAAGTGATGTTTACAAATAGTTTATAAGAGAATCATTTGGGATTAATAATTTTAATTTCTCCCACAAAATAAATAGCTCATGTACTAAAGAAGACACCTTTCCTTAAGCAGAAAAAATCCAACAAAAGTAAAATCATGCTCTCATGACATAGTCATAATATTATTTTCAGTGAGGAAAATAACCAGATTAAGACATAAAAGGCATATGAGGAGAATTTCATGGCATAAAATTTGTTCTAGAACCTGGGGGAGAGGTCAGGAAAAGAGAACAGTTGGTAAATTTAAGAAAGATTTTAACTAGAAAAGATTACACACGAGAGCAATAGTCCATTCTTTCTTAATAGTTCATTAGGAAAACTAATCAATCCACAAACTTTTAATTTTAGGTTTTCAATAATGCTTTCTCTTCATATAACCACCAGTCCAACCTCCCCTACAAAATTCAACCAATCATCATAAAAATTAAGTTGGTGACAGGTTCAGTTGGCTATCCTCTATGTATACCCTTAAATACTTTTAAAGCCAACGAGGGTAAAAATTCACGGTGGAAAGAGCAAAAGTAAAAAAAAGAATCACTTCTCTTCGAACAGAAAGAAACGCCCGTCTTGAGCACCTGTCCTCACTCTGCAGGGAAGGTGTCTCAATGCTTGGGTCCGCTCTTCAGCCCCATAACTGTGAAGGTAGCAGCCACCAGTTTCTCATACACAAGGAACATGAGAGCAGCAGTGAGGACCGTCTGTAGCAGTTTGGCTTCAAGTCCTTTGTAGAGTCCTATTAGTCCAAATCTCCTAAAAGAAAACAAGTTTGAAACATAAAATAAAAGATTTTCTTTGTAAAAACTCCTGCATCAAAGAAACAGTCGCTACTTGGATGGCGACTTTGCGAAGGTTTATCTTCAGGATTAAAACAAGCAATGGAAGTTTTAGATAGTAACAGACTTCTGTTGTCAAACTATTTATTATCTGTCAAGGCACTTGAAGACCGATTAAAGTTCAGTATTCACAAGCCACCAATCCTTTTGTCTTTATAATCACCATCAATTAGCAGAATGCTGACAATATCCCAGATAGAACGCAAATCCTAAAACCATCTTAATGCCAAGATCTAAGATCTAAGAACTTTTAGATCTTTAACACTCTCGCAACTCAGTTATTTCAACTTAATAGTCCTTAAATGGTAGGAAAACTGCAAATTGTTTCAGATCATCTTAGCTTCAACAAAACTAGGCAAAATGACAAAAGTGAAAGCTACCTGTTTTTCAGTCTTCCTATACATTTGGTCTTCCAACCCAGGGGTTCTCAAAGGTAGCGTACTACATCAGAATCACCTGAAGGGCTTATTAAACCACAGATTGCTGGGTCACATCCCCAGAGTTTCTGATTTATTAAGCCTGGGATGGGACTCAAGAATCTGCATTTCTAATAAATCCCCAGGTGGAGACCAGCCATTTAGAACCACTGCTCTAACCACAGAGAAGACTGCTTCAGCTAAAACCAAAAGCTCAGAGTAAATGATTTCTCCACAGCTGCTGCAAGTTGAGAGTGAACTGATCGCATATGCTAGTTCATCAGCAACTCCAGGCCTATATACAGCATGAACACTGAGATAGTACAGTTGATCAAGTGCTCCATGCACAAGCTATTCTACATTTTATTTGCTATGTGTGAAAACCTATTATTTGGGGCAAATCATGTGATAAATAGCAATGAAAAGCCTTGACTCATGAATTGCTAGTTCATTCATTAACGTGAATTATGTTCCCCCAAGAAAGTCCACTTCAGTGTTTCTCAAGGTGAAGTCTGCTGTGAGATAACAGAAAGTATGTATATTGGTCTCTGCCCCTGGTTCCTGGCACAGAGAGCTCCTAAAACCCTTGTGATTACTGGAGTGATAAGAGCAACAGGATCATCTCTTGTTCTAATATTTGGTCTCTGACCCCGGATCCTGACAGAGTCTCTAAATATCAGAATATCCTGGGTAATTGCAGTGTCTTCTATTGTAATGAGATGACTCTTGGTGGGCTCCTGGATGGCGCAGGAGGGTATGTGGGGGGCGGGGGGTAAGCCATGATCAGAAGCTTGGAATTCTGAGCCCCACCTCCATCCTCCAGAAAGGGGAGAGAGCCAAAGAGTTGACAGATTGTGCCCACATGATGAAACCTTCATAAAACCCAACAGTATGGGGTTCAAAGAGCTCTCAGGTGGGTGAACACATCCACGCCCTGGAAGGGTGATGCTCTCCAACTCCATGGGCACAGATGCTCCTGTGATGGGACCTTCCCAGACCTCACCCTGTGTAGCTCTTCATCTGGCTGTTCATGTATCATGACACCCTTTAATAAAATGGTAACATAAATGTGTCCTGAGATCTGTGAGACACTCTAGCAAACAATTAAATCCCAGGATGGAGGGATGGGAACCTCAGAGTTGTAGCCAAGTCGGACAGAAGCTATGATGAGTTCTGACTGATGTACATACCCACAAAACCATCACTACATTCAAGATAGTGAACATATTATCACCCCCCAAAGTATCCTCAGGTCTCTTTGTAATCATCCTCCTACCCCGGCCCCAGGTAACTACTGATTTGCTTTCTGTCACTACGGATCTGCATTTTCTAAGTTTTATATAAGTGGAATCATGTCTGACTGCTTTCACTCGGCATAATTATTTTGAGATTCATCCATGTTGCTGCATGAATCAATAATTCCTATTTTTTTATTTCTCAGTATGCCATTATATAGAAATATCACAATTTATGTATCTATTCACCTGACGATGAACATTTGAGTTGTTTCCAGTTTTTGACTCTTACAAATAAAGCTGCTATTAACATCTGTGTACAAGTTTTTGTGCAGACACATTTCATGTCCCTTGGGTCAATACCTTGAGGTGGAATGGCTGGGTCCTATGGGAAGTGTGTCTAACTTCTTAAGAAAATGCCAAGCTGCTTTCCAAATGCCGAGCTATATTCCCACTTCCTCTTTCAAAGGAGGCTCCTGCCTTATTTGATGTCCCTAAGGATCAGTTTCTTGAAACAAAACAAGGAAATGACGAAAGTACATGCCTCACAGGACTACTGTTCGGATTAAGTGATATTGCCCACATAAAGCATCAAGATCAGTGTCTGCCACAAAGCAAACACTCAAAAATGTTACTCTTATCATCATCATTACTATCATAATTATAATTGTTATTACTCTCCCTACTCCCCGCTTCCTTCCTTACTATGACTGCTGCTCTATAATTCCTGCTTATTTCTATCTCTGAGAGAGACCACAGGGATATGCCACTCAAGCAGAACAGTATATTAGATTTTGGAGGGTTCCCGTTATACAGGAGTTCTGCATATTTATAACAAAGTACAAGGACCTAAACTTTTCCCTAATTTTCCAAAGTACTGTCATATTGCACCAAACCCCTAAAATGAGAAATGTCTAAGCACAGAATCCAAGGGAGAGGTTTCCAGGCTGCCACTGAAAAGGCAGTAGTGCAAGGTCAGCAAACCCAACCGCTCCCCAGCAGAGGGGCTGTTGAAAACGCACCTTACTCGCTGGTGAAGAAGATAGAGAACATTGCGAAGACTGCCCAATGTTCTGTTTTCTGGGTTGAGTCTGTGACGTCCAAACTGGGGAAGGATAAAAAAAAAAAAAAGACTGTGTAGTACTGCTTTCTTTATCTTAATTTGTACCTGCAGAGTAAATTCTGTTGGGAGTGATGTCTTACACACCATACAGTAATAAAAATATCCAATTAGTATGTAGATTGAATTAATCCTCTATGTTTCAGTGAAATAAGTGAAAACAAGAAATATGTTTCAATGAAGCAAGCAAGAGAATTTTCACTTTACAGAGCATTATGGGGAAAATTCTACCTCAAAAGAAAAAATATGTGCCCGTGATGAAGATATAAATATTGATGGTATGTATGGCTTAACTTCCAGTCCTTTAAGACGTTCTGATAAATACTAACCAGTTAGAACCACTAAAGTTTAAGCTCTTCACATTGTTATGTTTATATGATAAAGGGTCAAAATACATTATTTGAATGCTACTGAATTCCTTTATATTAAGTACTAAGTTTTAAATAGTATATTAGTAAAAATACTTTTAAGAGGTTATAATTTTTTGAACTGACATACTCTCACTACTACCCCCATTTTATCCATTGATGAGTTCTTTGAATTTTTTTCTCCAAAACAGATCATGACTCTTTTTAAAAAAAACATATTTTTATTGATTTCAGAGAGGAAGAGAGAGATAGAAACATCAATGATGAGAATCATTGATCGGCTGCCTTCTGCACACCCCACACTGGGGATCGAGCCCGCAATACGGGCATATGCCCTGACCAGGAATCGAACCGTAACCTCCTGGTTCATAGGTCAACGCTCAACCACTGAGCTATGCCCGCTGGGCCAGATCATAACTCTTTCCATATCTCCTCTCTCCTCTCCACTGCTACCACTTTAATCTAGGCTACCATCACCTCTCGTCTGTATTGCTGAAATGGCCTCTTACTGATTCCCAGCCCCCTTTTCTCTTAGCCTCTGACCAATTCATCGGAATAGCCACACTGATCTAGAATTGTAAATCAGAATACATTACTCCCTAGTGTAAAACCCTTCAAAGGCTTCCCACGAATTGCGAATTGCGAGTAAACTCTAGACCAGCCTTGGGCAAACTACGGCCCGCGGGCCGGATCCGGCTGTTCTATCCGGTTCTCTTGCTCTCCCCTCCGCTCCTTTACTTTGAATTTATATTAGTTCACACAAACACTCCATCCATGCTTTTGTTCCGGCCCTCCGGTCCAGTTTAAGAACCCATTGTGGCCACCGAAACCGGTTTGGCTCAGTGGATAGGGCGTCACCTGCGGACTGAGGGGTCCCGGGTTTGATTCCGGTCGGGGGCATGTGCCTTGGTTGCGGGCACATCCCCAGTAGGAGGTGTGCAGGAGGCAGCTGATCGATGTTTCTCTCTCATTGATGTTTCTAGCTCTCTATCCCTCTCCCTTCCTCTCTGTAAAAAAATATCAATAAAATATATTAAAAAAAAAAAAAAAAGAACCCATTGTGGCCCTCGAGTCAAAAAGTTTGCCCACCCCTGCTCTAGACCTTCCCTGCTACTTTGCCAATCTCATCCTAAGCCATTCTCTACCCACAAGTGGCCTCCTTTCAGTTTTTAGGATTCACCAAACTCTTAGCACATCATGTTTCCTCTACCTACAATGCTCTTCGCATAGCTGGATCCTTATCTCACTTTAAGTCTTGAAATGCCTCCTCTGAGGAACCCATCCCAACCACCCTATCTAAGGAGATCCCCATCAAGCACCTCTCCACCAAGTCACAGAATGCTGCTTACTTTCTTCGTAGTTATGTTCTCAGTTTGTATTTATTTTGCTTATTTACTTGTTCATTCTCTCCTCAATTACCTCCGTGGAGGCAGGGATTATGACTATTTTATTCACCACGTGTACCCAGATCTTCACACGGAGTGGGCACTTAATAAACATTTCGATGAATAACCCAGAAATTTGAAAGTGTCCAAAAAAGCAAAACCATTAGCAGATGCAGAGATGCAGACCTTGTGAAGACCCTGACTGGTAAGATCATCACCCTTGAGGTTGAGCCCAGTGACACCACTGAGAATGTCAAAGCTAAATCCAAAACAAGGAGGGCATCCTTCCTGACCAGCAGTGTCTGATTTTTGCAGGCAAGCCCCTGGAGGATGGCCACACTATCTTAGACCACAATATTCAGAGAGTCCCCCCTGCACTTGGTGCTTTGTTTGAGGGGTGGCATCAGCAAAGCCTCCCTCCGCCAGCTAGCCTACAAGTATGACTGCGACAAGATTACACCTGCCTGCACCCCTGTGCTGTCAACTGTCGCCAAGAAGAAGGGAGGCCACACCAACAACCTGCGCCCCAAGAAGAAGTTAAATAAGGCCCCTCCACCACCTCCTCGGGGCAACAGGGCAGCCTTCTGGCTGAACGGTGACCCTGGGGCCTCAATAAAATTTCTCTTTCGTTGACTGCAGCAGTAAAAAAAAAAAAAAAAAAAAGCAAAACCATTAATACCTTTAAAATAAACTACAGAAATCAACCTCTGATTTTGTAAAGGATAATTTGCCCTGGGCACCAAGCAAATTAGCTTGAATGAGAAGGATGCAAACTTATACTTTCCTGAGTGAGTCAAGAATCTTCCTCTACATTTGGGTTTTCTGAGACACTATGTTACTTAAGAAATTGCAAATGTAAACTTCGTTCCAAATCAAATAGGACACCAAGTGATAGCCAGCCTGGTTAGCAGAATATAAGACAAATCGGAAAATGAATGAGGAATGCTTAACTTGCTTTAAACAGAGAAACCACGTATTTTAGAATGCTGTTTGACTAAATGCAAGAAGAACCCCAGCACTCACCCTCAGAATCGACTGTACTGTCTGCATGGGATAGGTAACTGTGGTGGCAATCGCTTTGGCTACTGCACCAATGATGAACACATCCAAAGAAGAAAGCTGGAAAGCAAAGAAAGACGAATCATGTCAATCTAAACAGTAAGAACAGGAGATTACTGTTTGCTGCTTTCAAAATCAGTATTACCTTCATTCGTTTCTTTAAAAGTTGCCGTTTTAAACCTTCATAGAACATGAACTGGATGGCAGGATTGAAAACCAGCAGCAAGGAGGGAAACGTGCCATTCCATAAAGACAAGATTCCTTCATCTCGAATGATCTGCTGAAAAGCATCTAAGCAAGAAATCAAGGACAATCTGATGACAATCGCATAACTAGAGAAGACAAGGCGAATTCTGTTCAAATGGTTCTATCAAGATTTCCTTCTTGCCCAGCTGGCATGGCTCAGTGGTTAAGTGTTGACCTATGAACCAGGAGGTCATGGTTCAATTCCCAGTCAGGATATATGCCCGGGTTGTGGGCTCGATCCCCAGTGTGGGGCATGCAGGAGGCAGCCGATCAATGATTCTTTCTCATCACTGATGTTTCTCTCTCTCTCTCCCTCTCCCTTCCTCTCTGAAATCAATAAAAAATATATATCTTTAAAAAAAAAAGATTTCCTTCTTGTAATGATATTTTAGGGGCAAGTTCATCAGTTAACTACTTTTTGATAATTATCAGATACTGACAGTCACCAAGTTGTTGAGAGACAACTTCAATCAGGGAACTCCTTTTGACAATCTGGAGTCAGAATGTCAAGCTTTCCTAAGTAATCACCAACACTGGAAACTCTGTATTACAGAGAATTGTGAACTGATAGCCTGTGTTTCACAACAAAGGCCAGTAAAACAAATAACCACATAGTTCCTTGGAGTCCATTTATAGGACTGACTTGTAAGAAAATCACTGTCATTGCAAACACAGGAAAGGGGAGCGGGGCAGTGTGGTACTATTAGAAGCAGAAGCTCATGGATAGCAGACATTAACCTGGTATCTTTATCTAAAGCTAACACTAGGGAAAAAGTACAGTAGATTATTCTTCAGATATACTCAACCCCTCTCACCCACACTCCAAGGCAGTAGTTACTTCTCTACCCCATGGCTTTGAGCTTGGCCATGTAATATGCTTTGGCCAACTGGATTAGCAGTCAAGATTCAAAAAAGGACTCGAAGTATGCTTGTATGACTGGGTGTGTCCTCTTGTGCATCACCATTTCCAAGAGAAGAATATGCTCAAGCTGGTGCCAGGAAGGTGATGAGACACATGGAGCTGAGACTCCCAGGCTGGGGTTTGACTAGAGGAGTCAAATCCCTGTCAATTCTAAGACACATGAGCTAAACAAATGCTTACTATTGAATGTTGAGATTTGAGGTTGTCTTTTATATAAGACTAGAGGCCCAGTGCACGAAATTAATGCACTCGGTGGCGGGGGGTGGGGGGGATGTCCCTCAGCCCGGCCTGCGCCCTCTCGCAGTCCGGGAGCCCTCGAGGGATGTATGACTGATGGCTTAGCACTGCTGAGGAGGTGGGAAAGGCTCCCGCCACCGCTGCTGCGCTTGCTAGCCATGAGCCTGGCTTCTGGCAGAGTGGAGTTCCCCTGTGGGAGTGCACTGACCATCAGGGGGCAGCTCCTGCATTGAGCGTTTGCCCCCTGGTGGTCAGTGCGCGTCACAGAGACCGGTCGTTCCGCCGTTCAGTCGATTTGTATATTAGCTTTTCATTATATAGAATTATTGTGGCAATAAATTCCAAATACAAAGAAAACCCTTAAATAGAAACTCACAGAGACACTTACCAATAATACCTCTGTAGTTGGTTGGTACAATGTCTTCATTCCTAAATTTTGCCCCTTGCAGCTTTAGTCTGGTGTTTACCACCCAGAGTGGAGTTGTCAGCAACACATTCACCACTCCTTTAAAAAGAAAGGGGGAGAGACAAAGAGGAAGCAAAATGTAACCTTTTGAGCTTTGCTGTCTTATATGGAAGCTACATACCAACGTTTCATTTATTCTTCTGCCACTGACCTACTAGGAGAGCCAGGGTACCGCGTCTCTTTGTGCGAGCGTACAACACAAGCCACTACTGTTAGAAGCAATGCAGAAGACTTGCCGATGGCAAAATGGCTGGCAGTAGTACCTCTCCTCATGAAATGAGTGGTAAGTTTCTTTATTTGTGTAACAGGAGGTAATCTGTCAATTTATATAGCATCTAAAGTGGCAATTTTGATACAGTTTTAAATACAATTTTTCAAAAACAGCTTTAAGAGACAAGTTGTTTATTGATCACATGCTAAGTCCATGACAACATCAGATAAAACACACAATTAACAATTCTCTCATAAGTAGCTTACATGGTTTTAAGTGAGTATGGATCTGATATAATGGGTAACAAGTGGTGACATTGGAAAGTGCTTCAACAGGGACTAGATGATTACAAAAAGAGTTCCTCATCACTTAGGGCAGTGGTCGGCAAACTGCGGCTTGCGAGCCACGTGTGGCTCTTTGGCCCCTTGAGTGTGGCTCTTCCACAAAATACCATGGCCCGGGCACGTCTATTTTGAAGAAGTGACGTTAGAAGAAGTTTAAGTTTAAAAAATTTGGCTCTCAAAAGAAATTTCAATCGTCGTACTGTTGATATTTGGCTCTGTTGACTAATGAGTTTGCCGACCACTGACTTAGGACAGGCAGGCAGCAAGCAGTAGTTATGAACTGTCATAAAACACCTGCAACAGCTTTGCAAGCATCATGATCCTTACAAGCTTAAGAATGGGGATCATGGCCCCCCAAGGGTGCCTCAGAGTGGAACAATACAATGATTCAGATGCTTCTTTTTGAAAACACATGATCCCAATTTAACACCATCTTGAGATATTAATATATTCCTCATGAGTCCTGAAATGATTAAAAAACAACAACACCAAAACAGAGTTGTAACAAAGTGTCTGACACACAGTATATACTTTATAAATATTTGTCAAATAAATATAGAACAAATGAACCTATGAACAAACTCAGCAAACACCCATACATGGAGCTATCTGGCCCTAGTCATGCTGTGAAGAACCAAGAGCTGCAATCCTAAAGCAAGAGAAATCTCCTTTACTAAAAGTCATTTAAACATAATAGGAGAAAGGTTTTGATTTAAGGCAGTGGTTGGCAAACTCATTAGTCAACAGAGCCAAGTATCAACAGTACGATTGAAATTTCTTTTGAGAGCCAAATTTTTTAAACTTAAACTATATAGGTAGGTACACTGTTATTAACTTAATTAGGGTACGTGGTATTCTGTGGAAGAGCCACACTCTAGGGGCCAAAGAGCCACATGTGGCTCGCAAGCCACAGTTTGCCGACCACTGATTTAAGGAATCTGAAAACATACTACAGTCAAACCTCGGTTCTCGAATGTCTCCCATCTCGAACAATTTGGTTCTTGACCAAGTTGTTCATAGGAAAAAAGGTCTCAGTTTTCTAACAGAACTTCAGTTCTCAACCTGACAACCCTTTCATGCGGACACATCAGCATGACAAAAACATCCCTCAGGCCACAAACAAAGGAGAAAGTTCCAGTCAGTTTACTGCTAAACCTCCTTTGTGAACATCTCAGGAAATCAGGAAAGCGGGCTGTGAATATTTTAATGTCTTGTGTGTTTTGTTTGCTTTTGTTGCTGGTGAAATGTACACTTACAACAATTTTAAAACATAAAGAGGCCATCAAGTGTGCTGAAGTTGCTAAGGGTGTGAAAGTGCGCATAGAACAGCGATCACAGGCTATGGAAGAGGTAGGAAAAACTGTTGTTGATTGGGATAAGTGTGAAGCAGTTAGCTGGTTACAATTTCAGAGGCAATGCTATGTGAAAAAGCAAGATGCCACCCTCCTGGAACGAGTGCTGAAAGTGATTCACTTAAGGCTAGTAGGGAGTGGTTCGATAAATTTAGGAAAAGAAGTATTTGCTTATAGATTAAACAGTACATTAGAAAGTTTAAAACAGGGAACCATTTAAGGGTCTGGAATGGATTAATTCGATTGACATTATTTCTAACAGAAAAAAATGATCTGGTTTTCGAACAAATCGTTTCTCAAACAGCCTTCTGGAACAAATTAAGTTCGAGAACCAAGGTTCCACTGTACACAGAAAATACAGTCTAACCAAGAATAAGCCTGTGTGACAGCCAAGATATTAAAATTGTTTTCATTTGTCGCATACAGAGCAAAAGTAAAATATTTTGCTACTGCTCTCTTGGAAGCATTATGGGAACATATTTCTCAAAATAAGAGACATTATCAAATAATTTTATGAGCTGTATTTGTCATATTTTTATAGAGTGGCATTCTACGAAGAAGTCATCATTAATTAGGACTCAATATATTCATATATTGTCATTTTAGGCATTGATCATAATCTGAATAAGTCTTAACTTATTCAGAAATTCCTGCTGGTCTCATTTTTTAAAAGTACCAGTGCCCAAGAGGCCAAGATAAAAGAATATCAATACATGCATCATTTGCTCAGACTTTATAATGTACTAGAGGCCCGGTGCACAAAATTCATGCATTCGGGGGGCTGGGGGGGCGTCCCTCAGCCCGGATTGCGAGAGGGTGCAGGCCAGGCCAAGGGTCCCCACTGATGCACAATCAGGGTCAGGGAGGGATGGGGGGAGGTTGGCCAGCCAGGGAGGGACAGTGGAAGGGCTCCAGGGCGTGTTCGCCTGTCTCGCTCAGTCCCAATAGGCTGGACCCCAGCAGCAAGCTAACCTACCAGTCAGAGCATCTGCCCCCTGGTGGTCAGTGCACGTCATACCAACTGGTCAACCGGTTGACTGTCTGCCACCTGGTGGTCAGTGCATGTCATAGTGAGCGGTTGAGTGGCCTTAGCATATCATTACCATATTATGCTTTGATTGGTTGAATGGCTGACCGGATACTGGACTTAGCATATTAGGCTTTTATATAGGATTCCTACTCAATGCATGGTACACATCACTTAACAGAAAAATCAATAGCCAGCAAAACCAGACTAAAAAGTGCTACTGAGCAAACTGCATTTTTTTTATAGATGAAGACAGGAGAGTTCAGAAGCAGAGATCACAAGAGTCCATGGATACTGTAGGCAGGCACAGTGTACAGGAAAGATTAACATGGATGGTGTGATGGTACGTACAGGCAGGCTAAATAGCCATCTCAGGCGGTGATTAAAGGAAATTTTAATTTATTTAGAGAAAAGAGATGGAGGGTGGGATATCCGAAGGGAAGGGCTGCATAGCACGGAGCCAAGGGGACATAGGGTCGATGATGGCAGCAAAAATTTACTTAGGCAACAGGAAAGCCTAGGCTGGGCTGCTCTGGCTCACTGAGAAGTCAAAGAGAAGGGGGCCTTGGAGACAGGTTCAGGGCGTTAGCCTGGGATGAGCTGTTGCTGCCCACTGCTCCCCTGGATGCAAGTCTCATGGGGTCCCTTAGAGGTTAGGGGATGCATGCCTGTGGAGGAAGGAGCGGGAGAAGGGAATGAGAAGGTAGTGATCCTTGGAGGGTGGGGGGAGGGAGGCAAGGGAAAGGCACAGGTGTGCTCCCTCCAGCCAAAGGGTTTTAAGGGTGGAGATTTTAGGGGCGGTCCCAGGGGAGCATGGTAAGAGAATATTCAGCAGCTTTCCAGGTGTGTCCTTTCAGGATTGTGGTCTCCACTGATTGACTGGCTGGCACCAGGACATGGGTGGTGCCAGCCAATCAATGAGTTGGTCCTGAGGTCAGCCATGGGGTTGCTGGTCTGGTTTTGCTGCTTTTCTCGGCCTGGAGCTGAAATACAACTGAAGCCTGGAGGTTATCTTTAGGGAGGAAAAGGTCAGGGGGTCTAAACTGCCTGACCACGGATATGCTAGGGGAGGATAGGTTTCCCTGGAGGCAAGGTTCTTGTTTTCCCAATCTTGCCCCTTGCTAGGCATCTGGGCTTTCTGCCCTGGTGAGTTCCTGTACTGGGCCCATTGTCCTTGCTCTGCTCATGTCTGTCTAGCACTACATACCTTTCTTTAAAAATATATATTTTTATTGATTTCAGAGAGGAAGAGAGAGGGAGAGAAAGATAGAAGCATCAATGATAAGAAGGAACTATTGATCAGCTGCCTCCTGCCTGCCCCCCAGTGGGTATCGAGCCTGCAACCCAGGCATGTTCCTTGACCGGAATCGAACCTGAGACTCTTCAATTCACAAGCCAAGTCTCTATCCACTGAGCCAAACCAGCTAGGGCTAGCACTACATATCTTTCTAAACAAATAAAATAGGTTGCCTATTAAATAAATTCTTTAGAAATCAAAATTTCCTTCATGTTCTATTCAAGGAGTAGGCACACAGAAAACATGTCAGAGGCAAGGCAGCCAAGATTAAGATTTAACCATTATTTAAAATTCTATTTTCATATTCCCTTTATTAACACGAGTTGAAAGACTGAGAGGGTCCTAAGGACAATCTCAAGTACAAAAATGCACTACATCATTTAAAGAGAATATAAAATCCTTGTAAGAACATTTTGTGTTTCAAAGCTTTTTATCTGAGAAGTTCAAGTACTCTGTTCATCCTCTAAGCCAAAATAGATAGAGAGGTATTTCTTAAACACTATAATTTTATGAGTTCTTGGAAAAGACACTCAAAATACTTGAGGATCCGAAACTTTATTAGAAACTTACACCCTATGTTATCAAGCAAAGGACAACATTTCAAGTTGGAAAAACAACTATAAATGGTCATGATGAGTGATTCCAACTCTTACTAAAGCATTAAGGATAAGGCTGAAGGATAAAGAATGTTGTCTGCTTATTTATGAGCCTGTATAGAAAAGTCTTTTTCTAGTGCCAGGCTGTGGCTGTTACTTCAGCTCTAAGATGGGAATACAGGGTACTGATTCTTTATCTACTTCATGACAGGAGATTGATTTTCTTCCAGTTCAAATGATTCTATTTTCTTTCTTCTTCTTCTTCTTCTTCTTTTTTTTTTTTTTTTGTTGTAAAAATCATTTACAGGTGAACAGAACCAAAATTAAGACATGAAGAATAACTGAACCCGCTCACAAAAATTATTCACTGATTCAAGGAATAATTAAAACACAGCTATTTATTTCTGAAATCCTCAAAACAAATATTTTATCAGCAGTGAGTCTCCTTTGGTAAGGAGAGAAAACAAAAATGAAGTGCTAATCAGCTATGCACAATGACCCCTGACATAAGAAAATGGCAGATCACGCCCAGCCAGTGTGGCCCAGCAGTTGAGCGGTGACCCAGGAACCAGGAGGTTACCGGTTCGATTCCCGGTCAGGGCACATGCCCAGGGTTGCGGGCTTGATCCCCAGTAGGGGCGTGCAGGAGGCAGCCAATCGATGATGTTTCTATCTCTCTATCCCTCTCCCTTCCTCTCTCTCTAAAAATCAATAAAATACATATTAAAAAAGAAAATAGCAGATCAAGACCATAAATCTAACTATTCGTCTCCCTATGAAAGAATGCAACTAGATAGACAACAGGAACAAATCTCCTTACCAGAGGTAAGGCTGGAGGGCAGGAATATGAACATGAACTGTCACAACGATAACACCACTGGCATTCAAAAATAGTTATTTTTAAAAATCCCAATTGCATATAAATGATCAGTATCTTCTTCATTTAAGTTATCTATAAGGTTCTTTCCCCAAATTCTTCCCCAGGGTATCAAGTTACATGGGTTTTCTTCTGTGAAAATTAATTAATTAATTAAATAAATTTCTAAGTTTCAAGAAGAATTTGAATAACAATATAGGGGTGGGCAAAAGTAGGTATACAGTTGTTTGTATGAAAAAACATATGCAGGTTACGATTATAATAATACAAGAATAAACTGTTTTGTATACTCACAACCTGCACACCTACTTTTGCCCACCCCTGTACTGTTCCTAGTTTTCCTTGGAAATAATGAAACTTAGGAGAAAAAGATGGCGGCTGGCAGGACGGAGGAACTCATCAACACCACCAACCAGACAGGCCTTGGAACTGCCCCGCGACCCAGCAGCCACTCCAGCCAAAATCCTGCTACCCCAGCTGCAGACCCGTGGACCCTGGGACCTCCACCTCCAAAGGTGCACCGCTCGGCAGCACAAGACACCCATGAAAAATATACATGGTGTCAAAACAAGCCAAAGGAAAATCATTTGGGCAAAAACTGAAAAAGGATCCCAAGTCAAATTTATAGAAAAGATTCCTTTATTAACTTTTGGTCGAGAATATGTTTGTATATTTTCAAAAAACAACTCCAAGACCATGTGGATTCCTGCAACAGAGAGGAACTGACAGGACTGCTCCAGCCATGAAGACAGAAGAGAAACAGTCCAGAGATGGAAGATGCTGACGATGCCTTGCCATACTAGCAGTCAACAGCTGTGCGTCGCAGCAGGTTGCCCAGGACCAAACCAGAGAGGGTCGGACCTGCATTACCACCATTTGTCCACCATCCAGAACTGAAATATCATTGCTGACATGTACACATAAGGAACTGTTTGACACTGAAATTGGGACTCAAAAGAACTGCTGGCCCAGAAAGAAACTCACTACAGACTGATTCATTTGCCTCTCAGCATAATCGTTGTTTGTCTCATTTTCAATTCTTATAAGTGTATTTCTAATATCACATGATCTCACTCATCTAGGGGAAATAATGAACAACATAACTGATGAACAAAAACAGACCCGGAGACAGGGAAGCATCAATCAGACTGTCAAACCTCAGAGGGAAGGTAGGGGAGGGTGGGGGTAAAGGGAAGAGATCAACCAAAGGACTTGTATGCATGCATATAAGCCTAACCAGTGGTCACAGACAACAGGGGGGTGGGGGCATGCGTGGGGAGGGGTTTGGGATGGGAATGGGGAGATGAAGACAAATATGTGATACCTTAATCAATAAAAAAATTAATAAAAAATAAAAAAATAATAATGAAACTTATTTCTACAGTTATTATAATACAACTAGAGGCCCGGCGCACAAAATTTGTGCATGGGGGTGTGTGTCCCTCAGCCCAGCCTGCACCCTCTCCAATCTGGGACCCCTTGAGGGATGTCCGACTGCCTGTTTAGGCCCAATCCTACTGAGATCGGGCCTAAACGGGCAGTTGGACATCCCTCTCACAATCCAGGACTGCTGGCTCCCAACTGCTCACCTGCATGCCTTCCTGATTGCCCCTAATCGCTTCTGCCTGCCAGCCTGATCACCCCCTAACCATTCCCCTGCCAGCCTGATTGATGCCTAACTGCTCCCCTGCCAGCCTGTTTGCCCCTAACTGCCCTCCCCTGAAGGCCTGGTCACCCCTAAATGCCTGCCCCTGCAGGCCTGGTACCCCTCAACTGCCCTCCCCTGCAGGCCTGGGTCCCCCTCAACTTCCCTCCTCTGCCGACCTGGTCACCCCTAACTGCCCTCCCCTGCAGGCTTGATTGCCCCCAACTGCCCTCCCTTGCAGGCCTGGTCCCTCCCACTGCCCTCCCCTGCTGGCCTGATCGCCCACAACTGCCCTCCCTTGCAGGCCTGGTCCCTCCCAACTGCCCTCCCTTGCTGGCCATCTTGTGGCGGCCATCTTGTGTCCACATGGGGGCAGCCATCTTTGACCACATGAGGGCAGCCATCTTGTGTGTTGGAGTGATGGTCAATTTGCATATTACTCTTTTATTAGATAGGATGATAGGGGCTCACAGAAGGAAGTAAAAGCTATTCTAATTATTGTAAGAATGCATAGGTATTAAGATATAAAAAATGTTATAAGGAGAAGTTTAAAACTCACAAAAGTAAGTTCCAAGGAATTCCCTACCTTCAGAAACTCATTTGACCAAGGTTCTCAACTGTGACACTACTAACATTTTGGGCTAGATAATTCTTTATTTGGGTGTGTGTGAGGGGTGCTATTGTGTAAGATGGTTAGCAGTATCCCTGATCTACCCACTAGATGCCAGTAACACCTCCCCAGTTGTGACAACCAAAACTATCTCCAGACATCTGCCATACGGTCCATGTGGGTCAAATCAGCCTCAATTGAGAACCACTGTTCTAACCCAATTACCAAGTGATTATTCACTTTATTTTTGAAAGTTTCAAAAGACAACTCTCACACCAATGATCTATTTTCTCTAAGCCCTGTTAGAAATGTTATTTTTATTGATATTAAGTCTATATTCTTAAACAACTGGAAACATATATGACATTAGCTAGTAAATGATTTTTACCCAAGATATGAATTAGCAACTCTGAAATGACTTTTTGTGTACTGTTATCCTGGCCCAATTCCTTTGGGTAATATGGAACAAGTACAGTCTTTCTTCCACAAGTCATTCGTTCATGGTCTGCTCATCAAATATATATTGTGTGTCTAGTATGTGATCAGCTCTGTCCTAGGTGCTGACGACAGAGCAGTAAATAAAAATAAAATCCCTGTCCTCATGAAGCTTACATTTTAATGTTGTAAGTAAAATATGTAGGATGTTAGAGAATAAGAGTTAAGGAGAAAACTTTAAATTATTGAGGTGTCTATTTCAGACACCGAGGCCATTTTGGGAAAAAGACTTTAAAAGAGGTGAAGGAGTGAGCCAGGCAGTTACCAGGCAGAGGAAATGGCAGGGACATGGGCTCTGAGGCAGAAACATGCCAGGAGTGTTCAGAGAGAAGAGGCAGTGTGGTGCAGTGGTGTGAGGGAAGAGAAGAGTAGGACGGCCAGGTCTTTGACTACAGTGCATTGTAGGACAAGGTAAGGACTTTGGCTTTTACTCTGATCAAGATGGGAAGCAACTGGAGGGCTTTGAGAAATAATATGATTTTGCTTTTGTTTTAACATGATCACACTGGCTGTTATGTTGAATACAGATTAAAGGGGACAAAACTGAAAGCAGAACATCAGTCCAGGAGGCTCTGAAGATAATGCAGTCAAGATTTTATGGTGGTTTGGATTTAGGTATTAGTGGAGACAAGTGATTGCACTTGATACCATATGGAGAGAGAGGCTAGGTGCATGAATTTGTGCACCAGTGGGGTCCCTCGGCCTGGCCTGTGGGATCGAGCCGAAACTGGCTCTCCAACATCCCCCGAGGGGTCCCGGATTGCGAGAGGGCGCAGGCCAGGCCGAGGGACCCCACCGGTGCATGACTGGGGCTGGGGAGGGACGCAGGAGGTTGGCCAGCTGGGGAGGGGCTGCAGGAGGGCTCCAGGGTGTGTCCGGCCCATCTCGCTCAGTCCCAATCAGCTAGACCCCAGCAGCAAGCTAACCTACTGGTCTGAGCATCTGCCCCTTGGTGGTCAGTGCACATCATAGTGAGCAGTTGAGCAGCCTTAGCATACCATTAGCATATCACGCTTTGATTGGTTGAACAGATGACCAGACACTTAGCATATTAGGCTTTTATTATATAGGATATATGTATGTATACATATACACACACACACACACACACACACACACATATATATATATATATTATATATATATACACACATACACACATATATATATATATGTGTGTGTGTGGAAAATAAGCAAGGAAGTTATTGAAATCTCATTTTATTTGGAAAGAAACCTTAACTTCCATATATTCTGGGTATAGGCTGCTAACAGGGATAACTGGTCTTCCTCTCTGGGTTAAAAAGATAAAAATAAGCCAAGTCAGCTCAGAAATAAACATTTGTGTATATGGTCAATGGATCTTCCACAAGGGTGCCAAGACCCACTCAATGAGGAAAGGACAGCATCATCAACAAATGTATTAGCAAAACTGGATATCTACACACAAAAGAATGAAGTTGGAACCTTATCTTATACCACATACAAAAATTGGCTTTGTTACCTGCAACAAATCCAACCACCAGATCTTTTCCAGTAGTAGAATGTTGACCTTTGACCCAGACTGTTTTGAGGCTATTAAAAGTGTAGAAATAGACAAAATTGGAGCAGCAGAGACTGGAGATAACTGGAAACCACCCTCGATATGGGGCCAGGCTAGGGAAAAAACAATAAGTAAAGTAAAGATGATGGACAAAAGCCACTAGAAATGAGTTAAGTCCGAGGAAAGGCTGATCATCATTCACATATTTTCAAAGTTCACTCCTACACTACAATGTACTTTGCACTATACACATCTTACATTCTGAAGGATGCCCAAACCAAATCTTTTCTAGCACTAATAACACCAAAGAAACAATACACTTTCAATGGCTGATTTACTGCTTTCCTTTAGTAAATAACTATGTAATACTAGACAATTTCCTTATGGCTGTTAGCTAATACAGCATCATTCACATTTTATTATAGGGCAATAATATTTAAAATAAAGTAAATATAGAATATAAGTGCAAAAAAAGTGATGAGGGCATATTATAAGAGTACAGGAACCAGACTAAGAGATTCCCACTGGCCAAACCTGGAACAATTTGAGCACCAAAATAATGAAGTTTAGTAATCAATTGTAAATCACTAGTAAAACAGAAATTTCTGAGTCTATATTGATACTAACTAAAGTAACTGCTCAGAGAGTGCTTATAATTGCAAAAGAGGAAACATAAAATTATTCAGTGGCTAACTAGAATCTAAAAAAATCATGATTAGCCCAGCCAGTGTGGCTCAATAGTTGAGCATTGACCTCTGAACGAGGAGGTCACAGTTAGATTCCCAGTCAGGGCTCATGCCCCAGCTGCAGGCTGGATCATGATCCTAAGTAGGGGATGTGTAGGAGGCAGTCGATAAATGATTCTTATCATTGATGTTTCTATCTCTCTCTCCCTCTCCCTTTCTCTCTGAAATTAATAAAAAAAATATTTTTAAAAATCATAATTAACCAATAAAGAGCAGGTGGGCAATATGTGACTCTAGATGTGACATCCTGAGAAGGACACAATATCATCAATGCATTATTCTGGCCCAGGATACAGAGCCTCATCTAATCATGAAGAAACATGAAGCAAACTTACAATAAACAGCATTTTATTTTTTAAAAGCGGGAGGAAGACTGACTATATTCTTTAAAAGTGTCAATGGCAGCCCTGTGTGGCTCAGTTGGTTGAGTGTCATCCTGTGCACCGAAAGGTCGCCAGCTCAATTCCCAGTCAGAGCACATGCCCGGGTTACTGGCTTGATCCCCAGTGGGGGTACATGCAGGAAGCAACCATTGATCCATGTTTCTCTCTTACATCGATGTTTCTCTTTCTCTCCCTCCCTTCCTCTCTCTTTAAAAATAAAAACATATTGGAAAAAAAACTTTTGGCATAAGGGTAAAGGGTTTGGATGTATGAAACTTATTCTAAAATAATTTGGAAAAAATCTGTGTATGGTGTGTGTGTGTGGTACAGAGAGAAAAGGAAGGAGAGAGGAAAGGAGGAAAGAATGCATGAGCAAATGACAAAACAAAAAAAAAGTGTTAACAATAGGTGAATCTGGGTAAAGCATAAACTAGTAATAATCAAGTTTTGCAACTTTTTGTAAATTTGAAATTATTTCCAAATAAAAAGTTAAAACTAGTACATAATCTGGATGCACCTGATAGGAATGAACTATACAACTATTACCTTCTTCAGTTTACGGTACAAAAAAACAAAATATTGATTTCATGGAAGACTCTATAATCAAGATTCAAAATGGCAAACCACAGGACTTGTACTTACAAGTCAGGTGATTGCAAGTTCACAACACTATAAGGCTATGAGAACGTACAGAAAGGAGTGCAGGCCTGTGACTCTCCTAGGGAGGTGCTTTTCTAACAAAGATGAAGGCGGTAGTACTCACAGGCCTTCTTCTTTAATGATCTCCAGGAGCACCATGTGTGTAGTTTTGGACTTTCTTTTCTCATCAACTACAAGAGAAAAAATGTATCTGTTCTTCATGGATCATAGAATTTTAATTCAATACCTAACACCCAAAGTAAAAGATGTGACAAAAGCCCTGGCTGGTTTGGCTCAGTGGATAGAGCGTCGGCCTCCGGATTGAAGGGTCCCAAGTTCGATTCCGGTCAAGGGCACATGCCTGGGTTGCGGGCTCGATCCCCAGTGGAGGACATGCAGGAGGCAGCCGATCAATGATTCTCTCTCATCATTGATGTTTCTATCTCTCTCTCCCTCTCCTTTCCTCTCTGAAATCAATAAAAATATTTTTTTTAAAAAAAAGATGTGACAAAAGAAATTTATTTCTGGGGGAGGGGGCAGGGTAGGTTGAAGGGATTTAATGGTGGGGGGAGGAAAAGGATATCTGTAATATTTTCAACAATAAAGATAAAATTTAAAAAAAGAAATTTATTTCTTATATTTATAAGGCTCTCTTGTTTCCCCCCCACCCCCAAGTTACATATTCTCATTTTTATCTTAACATCTTACAGAGAGGAAATAAACTACCATCTCCCTTTTAGAAAAAAGGCTGTGGAAACAAAAGTTGTGAAGGACACGTAATTGGCAGCAAAGTCGGGATTAAAGCTCAAGCTTCCAAAAACAGAAAAAAAAAACAAAAACCCTCAAGTTTCCAGCCCTGGCTAGTGTTGCTCAGCTGGTTGGGCATCGTCCAGTGCACTGAAATATTGCCGGTTCAATTCCCACTCAGGGCACATGCCCAGGTTGCCGGCTTGATCCCTGGTAGGGGGTGTGCTAGAGGCAGCCCATCCATGTCTCATTCTCACATCAATGTTTCTCTCTTCCTCTTCCTTCCTCTCTCTCTAAAAATCAATAAAAATAAAAACAAAAAACCTCAAGTTTCCAAAGTTTTAGCCTTGTTGTGCTCTCTCCCTTCCACTCTCTCTAAAAATCAATGGAGAAAATATCCTCGGGTGAGGACTCACAAAAACAACAACAAAAAAGAGTTAAATTGGCCGAAACCGGTTTGGCTCAGTGGATAGAGCGTCGGCCTGCGGACTGAGGGGTCCCGGGTTCGATTCTGGTCAGGGGTGCGTGCCTTGGTTGCGGGCGCATCCCCAGTGGGGGGTGTGCAGGAGGCAGCTGATCGATGTTTCTCTCTCATCGATGTTTCTGGCTCTCTATCCCTTCCCATCCTCTCTGTAAAATATCAATAAAATATATATTTAAAAAAAAAAAAAAGAGTTAAATTGGTACCTATATGGCAAATTAGGAAACCTATATAGAAGGAATCTGGCAATAGCTATCAAAATGAAAAACACATTTACCCTTTGATCAGCAATCCCACTTCTAGGAATTTATTTCATAGAATTTACAGAAACAGTGGCATATGAATAAGTCTATTCTACAAAAGAACCAACCAACCCAAGAATCTCCAATTGGGAGCTGGGGTGGGTGGGGGTAAACAGGTTACGGTGCTTCCACACCATGGATCATTCCACAGTTAGAAGAGGCTCCCAATGCACTGATTTGGAAGGCATCCAAAATATGCTGCTAAGAGAAAAATGCAGGGTACAGAACAGTGGGAAAAGTATGCTTTTGGCATAAGGAAGAAAGCAATATATATTCTTATTTGCTTGTTACTCCATAAAGAAACTCTGCAAAACTATTTGAGACACTAATAAGGACATTCTCTGCAGGGAAGAAAAAAGGAAAAGGGGGGCAGACTAAAGTGAAATTTTTCATTGTACTGTATATATTTTTTTAATATTTTGTTTTTTGGGTTGAGTCAGCTGAAATTATTACCTATCCTAAGACTCTAAAATTAATTAAAAATAGTAGTCATGGCCCTAACCGGTTTGGCTCAGTGGATAGAGCGTCGGCCTGCGGACTGAAGGGTCCCAGGTTCGATTCCGGTCAAGGGCATGTACCTGGGTTGCGGGCACGTCCCCAGTAGGGGGCGTGCAGGAGGCAGCTGATCGATGTCTCTCTCTCATCGATGTTTCTAACTCTCTATCCCTCTCTCTTCCTCTCTGTAAAAAATCAATAAAATATATTAAAAAAATAGTAGTAATGAAGGGTTTTAACATAGGAATTAGTTTATTCAAAACTCATCTTACTCTTATCTCTTCATGTACATTTTGGCATAGGTTTGGGTATTTGGCTTCACTGTTTCCTATTCTCTCTTCTCTTTGGAGAAAATCTACCCCCACAAAAACTCTCCACTGTGCCTTTTAAAAGTCATATTGTTTATTAGAAATAATCACTATGATTCAAAACTATTAATGCACGCCCAACCAGGTTATCTCAGAATAGAAAACGGCTGAGGCTGACTAATCCGTGAACCCCTCTCAGTTAATTAGTAAATAGCAATGATGATGAGTATTTAAAGTGTCAGTGAAAATGGACAACGGATCTCTAATGAAACAGAGTATCCTGTGTTAATTTAGAACTTACTAGAAAAATGTTTGCTTGCTGACACTACAAAAGATACTCACCTTGAAGTCGAAGTCGAGCTGTATCCAAAGGAAAAAACACTGTCATTGCTGTCACGCTGCCCTGAAACGTTTGAAAAGCCTTTAGGCATTACACATCACAAGGCAATGAGCCATCACTTTTAAATGAACAAAAGTCCACTATTAACAATGGGTCAAATCAGGTTTTCAGTGAACAAATACATGCAACATTTTAACCTACTGGGATTATTATTGTTCACACTTCTATAGTTATGTACCTAAACAGAAGTATTACATTTTCTGGAAGAAATATCTTTCTACCTCTCTGATATTGAAAAAACATATAGTGGTTCCCTAGAGAAATCTGAAGGATTTGGAACCTAGGACACTTGTCAGAGATAGCAGGTAAATGGATTTGTAATCTTTCACAGGTCAGCTGCTATTCCTATCCACTGGAATAAAAATATCCAGTAATCATACAAATAACTATTTCTATTCTCCATGCTCAATCAAGATATTAATCACAAAGTAAAAGTGTAAGAACCATATTGTTCTTTTTAAAAAATTATTATTTTTATTGTTGACACTGTTACAGATGTCTCAATCATCCCCTCCCACACTTCCACCTAGTCCCCAATCCCCTTCCCTCTGGCCATCACCACACTATTGTCTGTATCTATGGGTTATGCATATATGTTCTTTGACTAATCTCTTCACCTTCATTCATCCAGTCCCCCCTTCCCCTCCCCTCTGACAGCTGTCAATTTGTTCCAAGTATCTATGCTCTGTTTCTATTTTGTTCCTCACTTTATTTTGTTCATTAGATTCCACATATAAGTGAGATCATATGGTATTTGCCTTTCTCTGACTGGCTTATCATATTATTCTTTATAATTTTGTTTGCTGTGCTTTAAAAAAAATAGAGACAATCTCTTTACTAAAAATTATATAAACAATTCATCCAAGCGAACACAATGAAAACATGATCAAGGAAAAAAAGGAAGCCAACAGCCAGTCTTTCCATTCATTAAGATCCTACAAATAAATACAAGCCTATAGTTAGGGATGAAATTATACACATGAAATCTCTCCTAGGTTTATGGTTCTCAACCCAGATGCAGGCCCACTGGTGGTATATATTCTCAGCCAGAAGATCAAGTTTTAGGCTGCTGATCAAATAATGGTTAAGTACAATATTCTAATCATGATAACGGCTGGTAACTAGACCAATTTTAGTAGTATATAAAAGAACAAAAATTTACTAGGTCTCTTATCTATTTAAATAGGTCAGCCAGCTCCGGCCAGGTGGCTCAGCTGGTTGGAGCACCGTCCCGAACACCAAAAAGGTCATGGGTTGGATTCCCAGTCAGGGCACATACCTAGGTTTTGGGCTCCATACTCAGTTGGGGCATGAACAGAAGGTAATGGATCAATGTTTCTCTCTCACACTGATGTTTCTCTTTCTCTCTTAAATCAATAAACATATTCTCTGGTGAGGAATAAATAAATAAATAAATAGCTCAGCCAGCTTGACAGGGAGAACACTGTACTGTCTTATTAGTATTCTTCAAAACTCAGATTAAATGTTACCATCACCCACCCCCCACACTCCCGCCCACTAGGTTACAATTGGTAGTTCATTCCTCTACATTCCCACAGCACTTGTTTACATCTCTTACAGCACTTATACTGTGGTTGAAAAATATTCCATTTTCTTATACATACTAAATAGTTTTTTAATCCTCATCCAAAAATGTTTTTTTTTTATTGATTTTAGAGAGGAAGGGAGGGAGAGAAAAAAACCCAACACATCAATCAATGTGAGTGAGAAACATTTATCGGTTGCCTCTCCTATGCCCCCCGACCAAGGATCAAACCCGCAACCTTTTAGTGTACAGAATAACGACGCGCCAACCAACTGAGCTATCTGGCCAGAGCACTAAACAGCTTTTTCAGACTGTGAATGAGCACTCCATTGATTGTTGCTGTTGTCCATGCTTCTTGCTCACAGTGCCTTGTTTCTCTTTGAGTTTCGTTAGTTGGATTGAGCTGGTCATTTACCTGAGAATTTTATTTTGGGGCATTCTTTTCGACCCCATGAAGATAAGTATCTCTGGAAAGGATATCTGTTAGGCACTTTGGCTCCATCCTGCTGGAATCACTCTTAAGTTATTGGCTTAAGGTTTTCAAATGATGCAAGTAGTGGAAGGGCTTGTGGTTTCAAAATCTCACTCCCGGCCCCTAATCAGTGCCAAGGTTGGAGATAGCTGATTTTCCTGGAGAGAAGTAAAATTATTTCCTATTCACCTTTATAGCCATACTAGAGGCCCGGTGCATGAAAATTCATGAACTGGAGGGAGGGGGTGTTCCTCAGCCCAGCCTGCCCCCTCTCACAGTCCACAAGCCCTCAGGGGCGGGAGGCAACCCGGTAATCAGGGGAAGGCAATGTCCCATCACACTTCTGCTGCTGCCACTGTCGGCAGTGCAAGCCTCGGCTGGCCCTGGTTACCTGAGCCTCAGGCCAGCCCTGGGCAGCTGGGCAGCCGCCATCCGAGGCTTGCCTGCACCTCTGGCCGGCCCTGGGCGGCTGGGGGCTGGGGAAACTGGGGGACTCTGGAGGCAGGCATGCAGAGCGGCCGGGCCTGCCTGGGGGCGCGCCTGCCGCCCCAATGGGGCTGAGGGGACTAAGCGCCGCCATCTTGTGGCTGTGGGCACCACCATCTTTGAGGGCATGGCATCAATTAGCATATTCCCTCCTTATTGGCTGTGGGCGCCGCCATATTTGAAGGTGGGACAGTCAATTAGCATATTCCCTCCTTATTGGCTGTGGGCACCGTCTTTGAGGGCAGGGCAGTCAATTAGCATATTCCATCCTTATTGGATGTGGGTGTCGCCACCTTTGTGACGATGTGAGGGTCAATTAGCATATTCCCTCTCTATTATATAGGATTCCTTTGGGAAAGTCATCTTAGACAGACTTTCTCACCTTCCCTGTATCTCTGGAAGCTACAAATCTAAAGTTCATGTTTATCTGGTTAAGCAATTTCTGCTCTCCTTGCCCCTGGATCCTGCCTTTACTCATTCTTCAGTCTGAGTGTTCCTTATATTCTTGTCACCTTATTAATACTTTTAAGAAGTTATTTTTTAAAGAACATTTTATACAAGTTTTTATTATAAAGGGAAATTTTCAGGAGAAGGTTTGATTAGCTCCTGAATTAGAAACAGAAATCACATTGTATTTTACAATGTAAGTATTAAAATATTATTAAATTATTTGAATTATTAAAATATTTAAAATTTGTGAATGTTTACCTTTTACAGTTTATTCTACTTCATTCTTATTTCATGATAAACTTCTACAAGAGCAAGTTGGTAACATCTCATATTTTGAATCTATTTCCCCATAATATCTAACACGATTCTCCTATATTCCCTGTATATTTAAATATATTTTGAACTTAACCCCCTGCCTCCCAAAAGTTTATAACATTTAGTAGAGTAACAAGAACTGAACAAAAGCAAATCAAAACAAATATAAAACAGCAACCAGTTTACCCTGGATATGAAAATTAGGAAAATGACAAAATCAGAGAGGAACTCCCTCCGATTCCCCTGCAGAAATCTGAAGGTAGGCACTTTGTACACAGGTATCTGATTAATCAACATCACGGGATATTTAGGGAGTTATCCAAGTAAGCTCAGGAGCTTCCAACCAGAAAGACCAGAACACAAATACAAACACTGCTCTAGCAAAGTACATCTGATATAAAACAGCAAGTCAC
The DNA here is from genome assembly GCF_963455305.1 of Plecotus auritus. Taxonomy (NCBI): domain Eukaryota; kingdom Metazoa; phylum Chordata; class Mammalia; order Chiroptera; family Vespertilionidae; genus Plecotus; species Plecotus auritus. Next base: position 222,476,636 of record NC_137772.1, read on the forward strand.
TGAATCAATTTGAGTTGTAGCTAGAAAAACAAAGGGACATCTGCCAGAAGAACTGTAACAGGAGAATCAGTATTTCTTGCTGATTTATTGGATGTGGACTACTAGTACAAGAGAGAAGAGAGAGTCACAGGAACAAAGACATCACTGACAGAAATAAGAATGTCAAAAGAGGGACCTCATTTTAAGAAATTACTAGTTCAATTTTAGACACAGTGAATTTGAGATGATAAATTAACTACTCTCTCACCTGGGTTCTAACGGTATCATGCATCCTGTGCACAAGATTCTATTTCTTAGCAATCATTGCACTGTACTGTGTTTAGTTGTTAACGAGTTTTTCTTCCTTATTAGACCACTAGAGGCCTGGTGCACAGATTCGTGCACCGGTGTAGTCCCTCGGCCAGGCCTGTGGGGATTGGGCCAAAAACGACTCTCCAACATCCCCCGAGGGGTTCCGGATTGCGAGAGGGCAATTCTCAGGTGACACACCCCGGAATCGGGCTCCCTCCTCTCTTCTCCCAATATTATGTCACTTTCTCTCTGTATCTGTCTCGCTTCTTTCATCTCACTTTACCCTAAGTTTGGTGGTAACTGACAATGTGTGGGCATTTAGCTGTAAAATGCAATTATTTAGCAAACAGGATTTACTTAGCCTGAAATCCAGTCAGCCTAGGGCATTGGTTGGCAAACTGCGGCTCTGTTGACTAATGAGTTTGCCGACCACTAGCCTAGGGCAGGACCCTGCTCAATGTCAGGCTCCTGGCCAGGCCCTCCACCCAGACAGAGTCCTGTGGCAGCGGGAACCTCCTTCTTCCCACCTAAGTTGCTTATTTGCCTACTTCCCTCCCCAGATGTTTGCCCACTGGCGCTAATGTCCACATGGAAGGAGGGAAGCCACAGCCAGTTTAAAATTCACTGCCTCCACTGGAAATCGATATTAAGCAGATGGGCCGGCACCAGACATTGGGGCCGCAGCCAGTAGGTCCTGCACGTCTCATCATTTAGCTAATCGAGTAGAAAAGTTTCTGTAAGGGCCAGATCCATGACCTCTGCAATGGGCTAGAGGCCCGGTGGGGAGCCAGACCCGAAATGGGGAGCCAATGGGCTAGAGGCCTGGCGCACCGGTGGGGTCCCTCAGCCTGGCCTGCGGAAATTTGGCTGAAACCAGCTCTCCAACATCCCCCAAGAAGTCCTGGATTGCGAGAGGGAGGTTCTCGGGTGATACACCCTGGAACCAGGCTCCCTTCTCTCTGGTTCTGGGTGTATCACCTGAGGACAGCAGCTGCCAAGTCACTGCAGCTTGGCAGCTCCTGCATTGAGCATCTGCCCTCTGGTGGTCAGTGTGTGTCATAGCTACCAGTCAGCCAGTCGGTCCGTTGGACGGTCACTTAGGCTTTTATATACACACACACACACACACACACACACACACATACATACATACACACACCCACACACTAGTGGGCCGGTGCACGAAATTCGTGCACGGGGGGGGGGTGGTCCCTCAGCCCAGCCTGCACCCTCTCCAATCGGGGACCCTTTGGGGGATGTCCTACTGACAGCTTAGGGGAGCAGGGAGCGGGCCTAAGTTGCAGTCTGGCCTCCCTCTGTGGAAGGTGATCAGTGGGCCGATTGGGATGGTGCGGGCAGCGAGGGCCGGCCCTGCCCCCAATTGCGCCACGGTCACTGGTGGCCTCCCTCTGTGGGAGGCAACCCCAGCAGGCCTATCTGGGGACAGTGCTGGGTGGCCTGGACAGAACTGCCCTGCTGCTGCTGCCGCCTGTGGCCTCCCTCTGCGGGAGGCAACCAGGTGGGTGATCAGGGGATGGCACTAGCCCTCATCGCCCCGCTGCCACTGGTTGCTGCCGCCCCCCCACCCCATTGCTGTCCCCTCCCTCTGCCTGCTGGCAGGCACCTTGGCTGGCCTGGGGACACCTGCTTGCCGGCCCTGCCCCCCACTGACCGGTTGTTCCGCTGTTCGGTCGATTTGCATATTACACTTTTATTAAAATGAGCTCTAGAAGAAGTGGTCCTACATTTTAACAGGTAACCCAGATGAGTGTTATGCATTGTATTATTTGAGAGGATCTCTTTTTTAAAAATATATATTTTTATTGATTTTTTACAGAGAGGAAGGGAGAGGGATAGAGAGTTAGAAACATCGATGAGAGAGAAACATCGATCAGCTGCCTCCTGAACGCCCCCTACTGGGGATCGAGCCTGCAACCAAGGTACATGCCCTCGACCGGAATGAAACCCAGGGCCTTTCAGTCCAAGGCCCAAGGCTCTATCCACTGGCCAAACAGGTCAGGGCTGAGGATCTCTTTTGAAGTGTGACATTTCAGTAAAGAGACATTGGCTCATTAAAATTATGCCTCTGGCATGACCACATTCAGTATCTGATTTTTATTGTTAAAAATTGAGCACCCAATATCTCTTCATCAATCTATATAGGCTCATAATGTTTCCACATCTTGAAAGTCCCCATACTCACAAAGCATTGAAATACTTTGATAAGTATTTTTAAAGGATCATGTAGGAAAGCTAATTTAGGTGATAGGAATGTGTAGTAGGTAGATAATATCCTAGATTAGGAGAAAAGATGGCACATTAGCCTTACATGGTGGTGGCTGAAGGCAGAAAAACAAACGTTGCAGCAAAGAAAGAGCACTAAGTCTGTTTTCTGTCCTAATTGTTTGGCTATGGCTGAACTAAGCAAGCTCCCTTATACTGTTCCTTTTCCTCGATACCTTCTCCCAATTATTAGAATCACCCATTCAACGATCTTGCCCAAACTAGAAAACCTGGGCTAATACCATTTGCTTTCATCCCTGTGTAATCAGCCAAATAGTTCCATCAGGTTTCCTCATAAATATGTCTCTGATCCACTGCCTCTGTCTAGTCCTAGTTCCCAACATCAGTCTCTCTTTTTCTTGGGCCCAAAAACACTGCAGCTGTCTAAATTGATCCTTCCCACAGCCACCAGAATGGTTCACTTAAAATGAAAGCAAGACCAGGATGCTCCCATGCTTCACATTCTTCACTTTTCCTCCTTCTGTGGAATAAAATCTAAGCTCCCTGCTATGGTATATAAGACCCTCAGTGGTCTGTCCTCTGTCTACTTCTCAGGCGCCGGCCGCCACAGAAGTCAGGCCTGACTGGCGCCGTGGGTGGCCGGGACCCGGACATTGACTTGTGCAGTGCCGGCCGCCGCGGACCCGGGCCTGACTGCTGTCGCTGGCAGCCTGGACCCGGGCCTGACTTCCACCCCAGGTCCCTCCTGCCCCCCTGCCTGTGTCCGGTCCGGGACCGCCCGAGCCACCACGCAGGCTCGAGCAGGCCCGCCTGTCTCTGTCTCGTCTTTGCTCTGGGCCGCGCGCAACCTCCTCCTGACTAGTCGTGACAGTTACAGCGTCCCAGCCTAATTTGCATATTACCTCTTTATAGATAGATAGATAGATAGATAGATGCCAAGGGCAGAAACCTAACAATTAAGTAATTATTTATTTAATGACTAAATCGCTTTAAAGAAAGTATTTTTGTTTTTTTTGTTTGTTTGTTTTTTTTAACATATTTTATTGATTTTTAACAGAGAGGACGGGAGAAGGATAGAGAGTTAGAAACATGGATGAGAGAGAAACATCGATCAGCTGCCTCCTGCACACTCCCTACTGGGTATGTGCCTGCAACCAAGGTACATGCCCTTGGCCGGAATCGAACCTGGGACCCTTGAGTCCGCAGGCCGACGCTCTATCCACTGAGCCAAACCCGTTAGGGCTATTTTTGTTGTTTTTTTAATCCTCACCCAAGGATATGTTTTTAATGATTTCAGAGAGGGAGAGAGAAAGAAACATCAATGTAAGAGAGACACATTGATCAGTTGCCTCCCATACACACCACAAGCAAAGTCAGTTGGCAATACCATACTGCAGCCTAGGAGAGAGATGACAGCTAGAGATAAGAATGGCAAGAAAAGTCACATAAATCATTTTCAGCCTAAATTCCTGGGCATTTCTGGCTCTCTCTCTCTCTCTCTGTTGTACATAATCCCAGAGTGGACACCTGGATTTCTTACTGTATCAGTATCTATATTACAGATTATATATAAAAAACATAGTTTACTCATTTTCTGGGTAGTGTCTCCCCTATAAAGGTCAATAAACATCCAAAGTCTACTTTTTAATTTGGCTAACACAAACACTCATGGAGTTGAACTGAGTACTTAACACCACAGACAGAGCCAGAATGAAATAGTGGGGTAAACCTGGTCAAGACTTGGTCCCCTATGCATGTGCAATGTTATGGAATAAAAGAGACGGACACACATTGATACAGAAGCAGAGAATCATGCTTTTAAGTATAAATAATGATATTTGGGTTGGCCTTCCAACCAAGTCACCAAATTCTACCATTTCCAAAATGTTTATTCACCCTTGAAAGATGAAAAATAGTAAAAAAAAATAAATTAAAAAATGCAATGCCAGTCCCAATAGCAATTTCCAAGAGGAGTCCAAAGCTATTTTGATTCGTAGAAGCACCACTGAAATCAGTGGACCACACCTCCTGATAGAGTACATGGCATTATTGGACAGAAGGATTATTTAAAAAAGAAAAACAACTAAAATATATTTTCAATGGTAAATCTTGAGCTAATAAAATTCCAAAGATTTAAAACCACTTACTGTGGCTTTCATATTCAAAAATATATTTTCCACCTAATCTATGTTATAACATGTCTTTCCCCTGATATAACAATCAAGCTAACTCTCACACCTATACACAGACAAATATACAAGTTAAACAAAAGGCCTAATGGATAACACACCTGAGTGTCTAATGGAAAGAGCATGGGCTTTGGAATTAAGAAAAAAAACAAGGTTCAAGTTCCAGTTATAATAATACTGTATAATAAGGAACTATAAATCTCCATGCCTCAATTTCCTCATTTGAAATTTTGGGACCAACACCTAATTGTTGATGTTGCTGTAAGGAGTGACAATCAACTTTTGGAAAGCACCTAGCATCATATCAAGCATCTTACCCAGTCCCGCCCCGCTGGCCACCTTCTAATTAATTTCCTTTCAATGTGCACGAATCGTGCACTGGGTCACTAGTACAACTATAAAGACGTCAAATCAAGTAAGAATGGAAAAAGTCAGTAGACGAAGCCATTAGGAAGCTGGTGATGGCCTCTAAAGAGCAGTTCCAGTGGTCAGAGTAGGATCAGGAGGAGAGGCAGTTAAGTACAGAATATTTTTTAAATAAAATTAGCATAATGGGAAGGGGAATGAGCAACAGCTAAGGCAGAGTCTCCAGACCATATTGGTATGGTTTTATGATAAGACAGGGCTAAGTGTGTTTGAAGGCCGAAAGGAAGCGAACACTGTAGAAAGATTAAAGCTATAGGAAAGAGGTGAAAATTAATAGAGCAAAGTCCCAAAAGATAACTGGGTTGGGGTAATGGGGAAGGATCAAGATCAAAGGTAGCAGAGGTGGATGCATCTGTTTTCCTGAGAAAAGCAGAATGTAGGGAAATGTGTGTACAACTCCAGTTGATTCTGTAATTAGAAAAAAACAGAAAAGGCAGAAAGCTCATCTCATGTAGCCTCTATTTTATCTAGAGAATAAAAGGTGAGATCTGCTACAAGTGAAGGGAATGGGAGAAAACCTCAATTCCATTGGACTTCTAAACCTGGGTACAAACAGTGTATTTGCAAGAAATATCTGAAAAAGAAATGGATAATTATGGCCTTACTACACTATTCCAGGTATTGTGCTAGGTGCTCTACAAGGGTTACCACATTTACTTCTCAGGAGAACCCAGTAAGTGAAGTGTTATTGTCCCTGTTTCATAAAAAGTTAGAAAACTAATTAAACTTAGGATGGTGAACACACAATACAATATACAGATGGTGTATTATAGAACTGTACACTCAAAACGTATATATTATTATTAACCAATGTAAACACAATACACTAAAAAAAATAAAAGCTAAAAAAAAAAGGCTGTATAAAACCTTTAAGATTGGTTTCTGAAGTCTTTTTAATGACAGGATATAGTACATATCTGATGTTTGGGGCTATATTGCACCATTCCCCTTTCCTAAGGGTGGGCTGATTTCCTTTACTTCTTCCCACTGCATACAGTCTTGGTAGGATGGTAAATCCAGGTGCCCACCCTCTACCTGTTACGGTCAAGGGGTGAGCACATGGCCTTGAGCATGACTAATAGGGGCTAGCGGGGCTGGAGGGGCAGAAGAAATAAGGATAGAAGCCACTGTTTCCAGTGGTGGTGCCCAACAGGCATTCTGTAGCGATTTCTTCAGAAATCTCTTGGGAGTTGGTTCCTTCCCTATTTCAAGTCTTCAGCCTCCCCACTGATCCTGAGAGCTCCCAAAGAACCTGCCAACAGACTTGTGTTTTGTTAAATTACCCAAACTCTGTTTCTCCAGCTTGTAACCAGAGAACTCTGAAATACATGGAGAAATGCTTTAGATTCTGAAACAAACACATCAAAGAAAACTCCAAAATCCATACCAGTTATGTAAACAAAAAAACCTATTTGTAAATACTTATTTGTATATAAATATAAACACAGAGAATGAGGAAGATACAACCACTTTTTAACAAAGTTTCTAATAAACTTTAACCCAACTATCTTTGCATAGTATATGAGACTATTGGACTTCATATCCTCCTACTCTCTCCCATCTTTTACACCAGCTATGTCAGAACTAGCCTGAAGTTCCCTGAATGCTGATGTATACTTTAGGGCCTTTGAACATGCTTTTTGTCCTGTCTAAAAGTCTCGTATTGCCTTCCTATTTCATTTTGCCCAACAAATTCCTATTCTTCCTTTAAGACCTGGTCTACATATGTCAACCATGGGGATTTCCTGTCACCTTCACAGGTGCAGCCCGCCTCTTCTTCCTTGGTACCACCAGGGCCTTGTCCACTCTTCCACTTGGTAGTTAGGAAGAGCTTCTTGAGGACAGGGACTCTTACACGGACCTTTATATCCAGAAGGCCTTGCACAGTGAATCCGCAAGTTCCTCTACTTGGTTTCTATTTCTAAAGGCAGGTACTTTGTGCACATGGTAAAAAGTCCAGTGTAGCCTGCCGGTGTGACCAGTGCACCTAAAGATCGCCGGTTTGATTTCCGGTCAGGGCACATGCCTGGGTTGTGGGTTCGATCCCCAGTATGGGGTGTGCAGGAGGCAGCCAATCAATGATTCTCTCATTGATGTTTCTATCTCTCTTTCCCTCTCCCTTCCTCTCTGAAATCAATAAAAAAAAATAATAATATTAAAAAATAATAAAAGCGCCGAAACCGGTTTGGCTCAGTGGATAGAGCGTCGGCCTGCGGACTGAAGGGTCCCGGGTTCGATTCCGGTCAAGGGCATGTACCTTGGTTGCGGGCACATCCCCAGTGGGAGGTGTGCAGGAGGCAGCTGATCGATGTTTCTCTCTCATCGATGTTTCTAGCTCTCTATCCCTCTCTCTTCCTCTCTGTAAAATATCAATAAAATATATTAAAAAAAATAATAATAATAAAAGCAATGCCAAATTTCTTATCAACTGTTGTGACATTTTTGTGATGAAACTTTTTTCCTTTGGAAGCAACCAGAAGAAAATAGGGTCCATGTTGTGTGGCTTAACCTTACTTAATACACAGGTTTGCAAAGAGTTGAGAACCACAAGTGAATAACAATATACAATGCAAATTCTCACTCAGATGTGTGCTAGGAATAGTACTGCCCCCAAGGAAATCTAGAGACTTTCCTACAAGTCTTCCTATTGAAAACTCTAACATAGCTTATGAGAGAAAGGCCATAGCCTATTCGGGGTGCATAATTTCAAGAACTTTTAACAAGAGAAAAATAGGCAATAAAAAGAGGGGGAAAGGGATATGTCTTTGTAGGTTAAATAGAAATATATCATCTCTTCTCCCAGTCACTCTCTATAGCAAGGGTCAGAAAACTATGGCCCCAACAAATATTTCCCATTCTATTTTGGGAATTATTCTCTTCACCCTACCATTCCATCAAAACGCTAAAAACAACAACAACAACAACAACAACAACAACAACAACAAAACGCTTCTCAAGTAACCATTGGACTTCCATGCTGATAAAACATGAAAATCCAATGGTTATTAAAATCCTCTTATTTGACCCATCCGTAGCATCTGACCCAGTAGGTCTATACCCATCTCCACGTGACATTCAGAACATGACAGTATCTTAAGTTTTCCTCCTACCCCTACTGGCCTTTCCACAGTCTCCTTTGCTGGTGCTAAATCACTTTCCTAACCTCTTAATGTTGGTGCTCCAAGGCTTGGTCTGGGAGACTTTTCTCTCAGACTTTTCACACTCATTTTCTTTTTTTAAATATATTTTATTGATTTTTTACAGAGAGGAAGGGAGGGGAAGAGGGATAGAGAGTTAGAAACATAGATGAGAAACATCGATTCAGCTGCCTCCCGCACACTCCTTACTGGGGATGTGCCCGCAACCAAGGAACATGCCCTTGACCGGCATCGAACCTGGGACCCTTCAGTCCGCAGGCCGACGTTCTATCCACTGAGCCAAACTGGTTAGGGCCACACTCATTTTCTTGGTGAACTCATCTAGTCTCATGACTATGCTTAGGCATTTCAAATTAACTAGTCCAAAAGCAAAACCAAACACATGTCCCCCAAAACCTGTTCTGTCACAGTCTTCAGCAGCTCAATATATGGGAATATCATCCTTCCAGTTGCTGAAGCCAAAAACTCTTGGGAGCCAACCAACCCTCATTCTGTTACACCCCATATCCAATCCACCATCAAACCCCGGTGGCTCAACCTTATATATTCCAATTTAACCATCACTTTTCACCACCTCCACTACCAACCTGGTCCAAACCATCATCATCTCTTGCCTGAGATGATGTAATAGCTCCCTGTCAGTTTCCTTGCTTCCACCTTTGCTCCCTTATAGTTCACTGTGAACAGAGCAGTCAGGGTGATCATGTTTAAAATGTAAATCAGCAAATTGCTGCATGCTCTAAACCTGCAATTGCCAGCTAACTCTCTTTCCCACTCAGAGTTAAAGTCTCACACAATGTGGTCCCCTGGAACCTATTTGCCTCTGTGTTCCCTCCACTCCAAGAACACAGGCCTCCACGACCATCAGAGAGCATGTCAAGCAAGCTTCCAACTCAGCCTCTTTACTCTGGCAAAAGGCTCTTCTCATTTAATGAAGGAACCGAGATTCTTGAATCAGGCACTGCCATGAACTATTGTGTCATCTAATTCTCATAACTCTGTGAGGTAAGTTTCAATACCCCCACTTTACAGATTGGGAAAGTAAAGTGCCATCTATCTAACAAATAATGGAGTTGGAGTTCAGCCCTGATTAGTCTGCACAGTACATGAGCTCTCCATGAGTTTCGAGGGGCTATAAGGAGAGGGATCAGTGATATTTCTCTTAAGTCACACTTATTCCAACAGCTACAGGTGTGTGTTGACAGTTAGAGAAAGACATGAGAAAGAGCAGCGGAGAAATAAGATGAGAACCAGAAGAGGAACTTACCCAAGTCAAGAATGGAAAGTTTCAAGGAAAAGGGGGAGGGGTGTCAAATGGAACTGAGACACCCAGAGGCCCAAGAACCCAGCACATACCTCACCGTAAACCACACGTATGATGGACAGCAATTCTGACCTTGATTTTTAAAGAAATGTATCTTCTATCAATAATATTAGCCAGGGATATCCTATTAGGTAGGCACTTGCACATGCCTGCAGTTAAGTGTGTGAAAATAGGTGTAGTTAAGCATGTGATTCAGCAACACAGCATCACATCTAGGTTTTCCTTGGCCATGTGAGAAGTTTGTGTGTTGGGTTGGCGCGGAGTGACCATTAAATTTCAGAGGGCAAAGAAAACAGCAATTACCTTCTGCCCGACCCCCTGTGGGTATGTAGGACCACCTCTGTCTACATCTCAGATAGTCTCTCAAGAAGCCAGAGCGGTAGCCAGGGCCGGAGGGAGAGTGTCAGCCCTCACACCAAATTCTTCTGGCAATTTCGCGCCTCTGCCCCCTTCCTTTCCATCCCACAGTCACGACAGGAGAGCCTCCACTCTAACCCACACGATCTCCCTCTCATCCCCATCCCCCAGACACATCCCGGCAGTGACCCCTGAGAAACCCCAAGACCCGCAGCGGCCCGGGCGTGAAAACCCCGCCTCACCACGGCTCCGGCCACAGCATGGACCAAGCTTTCGTAGGACAGCACGGAAGCCATTGGTGCGGTTCCCCTCAGACTTAGCCACACTTTTCCCGCAGGAGCCGAGGCCAGGCGGGTGAGGAAAGAGCCAGAGCCCCGGGCGAATCGTCACAAGCTCCACCCTCTCGGCCCCGCCTCCTCCGGAAGAACCACTTCCGGGTCGTAGGACGCCCTGTCTCCCAGCTAGAGGACCGCGGGGCTGAAAACGCCCCCTTAGCTCTGATTGGCCCGTACAGCGTGTGCGGGGCGGAGCAGCGGTGTTGGCTCCACCCCACGAACCGGTGGGACAGCCCCCTAGAAGTTCCAAAATCTGGCCAGGCTTGCTTCACTTACCCAAAACTGGGGACTTCAGAAAGACCAGATGGCCTTTTTCTCACTTTCCTCCATAATACAAACTGACGACTGGCAAGATGGGGGACTCAAATCTTCCTGTTTCTCTGCAACTTGACTCATGTTTTCTCTCCCTAGAATATTTTTCTCACTAGTTTTAAAGTCATATTTTAGCAGAGATATCAATTGGGCAAGGTTCTCCCACTGAAAAACCCTGGGGTGTGGTGGAAAAAGAAAGTGGCTTCGGAAAGTCAAAATAATCAGATGCAGGTGGGAACATACTCGTTGGCAACAAGCAAAGTCTTTAAACTCTTGGTTTCTCCTTTTGTGAAATGAATGTTACACAGTACTAACAACTTCATTTGCTGTGAGGATTACAAAAGCTAATTTACATAGCTGCACTTTATAATATACTTAAAAAATTTTCCCATGTTGCAAAATGAGGAACCAAATTACACAGTACTAAAGATTTCTAACCTAGCACTCTAAATAATATTGTGAGATACAATGTTTCAGGACTCCAATTTCATTTCTTTACTGGAATACCAGTCACATCTCTATCACTTTTGGTACCAGCAAGTTCTATAACATCCTCACTGGTAATTCTTGAGTTTACTGTAAGTTAACTGCACTGTAATTTTTAAAGCTAATTTTTTCTTGACCCTATTACTGGGTCTGTCACAAGGGGACCAAGCACTTCAATTATTACATCCCTATTAGGAGAAACACCTGTTGGATGTGCACATTAACACACCTCATGATGTAATGAACAATTCTGCAAGAAGCTACCTCATACAAACAGGGGCAGGAGAGCATAGAATTTAAGAGAAAGACCTTTGAAACCACAAGCTTTGTTAAAAATCCTAGCTCCACAAATAATCAGGGGTGTTATCCTGGACAATTCACTAAGTGCTTGTTTCTTCATCTGTATAAAAAGGAGACAAGAGCACTCACCTTATGGTCATTGCCAGAACTGAGTCACTATTTGCAAACTGATTACAAAGTGCTTGGCAAGAAGTACTCCTTACTTGATAGATGTACCTACTTGGGTGCATTAATTTCAGATACGGTCAAATCTCTAATATGTATCTTGTTTCTCCTTGTCCCATTAAGCCAGTTATTTCCTAGTGTGGCAGATTGCTCAATGTTACTCAGGTCTTTCCTCCATTTCTTCTGTGGTAATATTTTGTTGCGCTCATGACCACACAGCTATGCTTCCTCTGCAGCTAAAAAACTTAGGCCTCAAGACTAAGAAAAAGCTGATCAACAGGATATGAGAATACAATGCTAATTCCATGTATTATCCTAAGTATTTCAGCATATACTTCCCTGGAGCTCTCTTCTGTTTCCTCAAGATAGATATGCTTGCAGAACAAGCATCTTTGGACCCAGAAATGGAAACTAACCGAATACTTACCTCTGGACTGCTACCTGAAAGAAAATTAAAGCTGATTTAGGCCAGCAATTTTCAACCAATGTGCTGCCAAGAATTTTTAAAATATGCAATATCTGACTACTTAAATCAGGGGCACTGACCTCTTTTCCCTTAGATTGCCAATTAAAAAATGACAGCGGTCAACACAATAGCTGTCTGGTGTGAATGCCCTGCCTTGAACCATAGGTAATAAATGTAACAGGAGTTGCAGCTTATTGGCTATGCTGCATCTGATTGGTTAATTCTTGGTACCAGGCATCCTTATATACAAGTATAAGCACCTAATATTTTTTAAAAAGTCACTTTGGAACAAAAAGGGTAATTACTATTAATTTTTCTTTGTGTAAATTAATAAAAAAGTATACCTATTTTTTGTCCAATTGGCAAAAAACGTGTTTTTGTTGTGACACAGAATTTTAGTAGTTTGTGTGCCATGAGTTAAAAATTGCTGACTAATGTATTTTTGTGGGTCCCTGTTAACTGCATTTTATAATCTGAAGCCTACTATGACCAGTAAATAACTTAAGATGAATGCCAGAGACAAAAGAAATAGAGCATGTGCTGGGGAGAAAAAAGGGGGGTGGGGGAAGTCAATATCCAGTTTGAAACCATACTTTATTTTTAATGTAGCTAGAAATATCCAACAACTATATATTTTTAAGCAGGAAAAACCGTTTACTTTTTCCTTCTTACAGCATTATTAGCACAAAAAAAGAACATTTGTTTAAAATGATATATTGAGTTTCTATGAAAATGAATGTATTTTTTATTTGTGGAACTTAAGTCTAAAAGCACAGAACACATTTTCAGAAGACCAGTTTTAGTTTCACCCATTTATGGTTAATATTTGCAATGTTATAATACACTTAGGTAATGTGTAGTCAAGTAAGTAAATCAAATAAGGAATTCAAAACCAACTGGTCTTCTTGAGTTATTATTCACAGCCTACACTGGAAATTTTGAGAAAGGAGAACACACATTAACAAAAAGAACACTGGCAAGCTCAAACGTTAGTTTATATGCTGAGTATTTTTAAGGGTTTAAAAGCATGCTCAATTAGCATACAGCTTTTTCTCACTTATATAAGATGCATTTCTAACTGCTTGTGTACAGCAAAGGATTAGAATCTGAATCGACTTATGATTTCAGATGTGTGCTATTTAATAAATGTATTCAATGGAATTACTTTACTGTTCCTACCACTGATTCTTCAAATAAGCAAAGTACATTAGCATTTAATTGAAAGATAGGTAGAAACCTAAAAATTCCTTGTACAGTGCCTGGACTTAGTCTCATTTAATATAGGAACTGAATATACAACAGAAAATTTATCATTTTCTTTTATCCTTGGAGAGAAAAAAAGAGGTGAAAATATGGTTGCAGTATTTAAGAGCTGAATAGGAGAACAATGAATTCTTTATAATACCAACAACTCTACAATAAAGAACCATGGATCTCATCAAGTTTATAATTCATGCTGGAGCAAAAACTTAGGTTCCCCTCTTTGTATCTCAAGTAATTCAAACCTCAGATTCTCTCCAAAATACAAAGATAAACTCAACTGCTATTTCCTAAGTAAAAGACCAAACACCAAAGGAATCCCTCCTTCCAACATCTTTTGATATAAGATTTCACAAAAGTAGAAATCTAATACTTAAATATGAATTCTCTTGGCCAAGTAGGAAACTACAGCTGTTATGGGTATTACCCTACATAGTCAGTCACTATATGTATTACATATTAAATTAAACCCAGCATTAAATATGCTTGCACAATTATGCTGTGAATTATTCACTAGCAGTGATGATGCTAGTGAAAAAGGACTATCTTTAGCCCAAGAGTAAGGGGGGAAATGTAAAAACAAGTAGAAAGCTGACAAAGAGTTGGGTATTTTCTGACCAGAAAAGGTAATTTTAAACATAGAAATATAAAAAGAAAAGTATTCCTTATTTCCCCATGTGGAAATAATATGAAACATTTATTTTATCTATCAGACAAGAACAGAGCTAAGTAATCCAACTCTACTGCAGCATTATAAAAAAATCACCCCTTCACCACAGTGTAAGATTTAAATGCATCTGCTCAAGGGTACGTGTTATATAAAATGTAGTAAGATTGCTGCTGCCCTGCCTAGTACTTCCAGTCCCTACCCAAGTCCTCGTGCTTTTATCGAAATAAATCATTTTTTAAAAATAAAGCATTTAAAAAGAGAAATCGAAATGGTTACAATATATGGTTACTGAGGTAAGCCATATATCTAACTCAAACTTTATTTAAATGTCATATTTGCTTTCCACTAATAAACCTTTACTTCACTCTGAGCAATAAATCTTCCATCCTGAAGTATCTTTTGCCCAATTAATTCAAAAGAAAACACCAAAATGATTAGTAAACAAAAATGTAGGGTTTAACACACCCTTTTAATTTGTTTTTTAAGTATTTTTAAGATTTAAAGTGTTTAAACTTTTTAATTCCTAGTAGGAAAACATTATCTGAACGAATACCATAATGGCAAACCACTGTGAAATGTTATAGCTGCATTTGGGACAGAGGGGTAGGGATTCTCGTCAAAGCACCCCAGCTTTCTTCATGAGAAGGTCAGAGGTACACTGGTTTGTATTATTGCGACATCCATTGGGTGATCCAAGTTGCTTTTCCTTCAGCAAGGGCTTTATTTGTCAGAAGGGCATTATGCTTGACCTCCAAATTTGGCTGACAATTTACTGATGAGATTCATAACCTTTGGGTTGCTCTGATATTTTGACATATTTGCTGGGTTCTGAGCCACATCCTGGAAGGCCACCATAACTTCTGGATCCTGCAAAGAAAGGTTTTCTTTTTAAGTACTTAAAAATTTTATGGGTCAGTAAGTTTTTATATTAAATCCTACCTATTTATTTAGACCTATAATTTTGTCATGGTCAAGTTATTTGGGATTTGGACAAATCCCAGAACTAGAAATATTATTAAATGTGCACATCAACCCTAACCGGTTTGACTCAGTGGATAGAACATCGGCCTGCAGATGGAAGGGACCCAGGTTCGATGCTGGTCAAGGGCATGTACCTTGGTTGCAGGCACATCCCCAGTAGGGGGTGTGCAGGAGGCAGCTGATCGATGTTTCTCCGTCATCGATGTTTCTAACTCTCTATCCCTCTCCCTTCCCCTCTGTAAAAAATTAATATCTTTTAAAAAAATTAAAAAAAACATGTGCACGTCAAAGTCAAACTCAACTATATCATTTTACCTAATGAAAAAAAACATATAAAGTCTTGATATAAAGAAAAGGACAACCAAATATAATTACCAACCATTACGAAGTATTTCCTATAAAACGATTTTTAAAAATTTAAGTGCCCCGGCCAGTGTGGCCGTTGATTGAGCATTATCCCATACACCAGTAGGTTGCTGGTTCGATTCCCAGTCAGGGCACCTGTCGGGGTTTCAGGCTCCATTCCTTAGAGGGCCTGCAGGAGGCAGTCAATAGATGTTTCACTCTCAGATCAGTATTTCTCTCTCTCTCTCTAAAAATCAATAAAAAACCTTAAAAAAAAATTTTTTAAGCTACTCATTCTGAAAGAAAATGAATATCACAAGCTATTTGGCAATTCAGATCAATACAACTTGGGTAACAGAGTAACCTTTGTCCCCACACAGAATTATGAAAGAAATGCCTTAGTGATATAAAGTTCCACTCTGTTTTTCTAAGTCTTACCTGCATGGCTGCAAGAACCTCTGGATCACTAAGAATTTCATTGAGCCCAGGCATTCCTGCCATTCCAGGCATGCCACCTCCCATTCCAGGCATTCCTCCAGGAAAATTACCAGGCATTCCCCCAGGAAAGCCACCTACAAAAATAAATGAAAAGATAATATAGACACCAACCACATTTCAAAGTAATCTAATAGTGTACTATTTTCTACTATGGATGAAAAAGGGGATTTATAGAAAGTAACTTCACAGGGTGATCCAATCATAGATTCCTAACTGGGTAGGTCACAGTGGGTAGTTAGGCCCCAGGTATGTAACTTCTTTAGTAAAATATTTATCTTTGCCCTAAGCCAGCCCTGTCTAGGTTAAGATACCTTTGAAGTAAGTAGCAACCTTGCTCAAGAGAGGACATAATTTTTGTTAACTCTCCTGTAATCCAATTCCCAATTTTGCTTTTTCCCAACTTCATGTAATGTTCCCTCAACTTTAGAAAAGAAATGCATAAAAGAAACTACCAAACTGTCCTTCTCCAAAGCATGAGATGAGCAACTCTCATCAGTTTTGACTCAAACACTTATAAAAAATTCACCACAGGTTTGGCTAGAGAATTGTAGTATGGTTCAGTTGGTTTGAGCATCATCCCATACATGGAAAGGTTGAGGGTTCAATTCCAGTAAAGGGCACATACCTAAATGTTTTTCTCTCACATCAATGTTTCTCTCTCTCAAAATCAATGAACATGTCTTTGGGTGAGGATTAAAATAAAAAAATTCTCTACAGGTTTGGGCGTTTCTTACGTCCACTACCAATTAAAATAACACACACGTACATGCACAAAGAAAAAGGATGTTATGCTACTAAACACAAGTAGTCTGAACAATCTAACTGGATATAACAAGACAAAATTTTTTGGATTCATTTTTTTTCTAAAAAATGAGGCTGTAAATCAGACTTTGTTACCTTCTGGGTTCATTTTTTCCCCTGGCAATAAAACTCTTAAAAAAAAAAAAAAAAGAAAGAAAACTAATCTTACCTTAAAATAAAAAGAAAGCTAACAGTCCCTTGGAATTACAAAATTTCTTTAATATTATTTCTGTCTCAATTTAAAGTTAATTCATTCAAGTTTAGTTATTCCTTAACAAATAACAAAAAACTATATTCCTCAAGAGCAGTTATTCCTTTAAGAACTACATGGAATGCTTGTTTTAAAAAGCTGTGGACTTTTATCTCCACAACAGACAGAATCAAAATTTCTCAAAGTGAAACTGAAAATCTGCATTTTTAACAAGCACTCCTGGTGTTTCTTCTTTATACTGAGAATAATGCTCTAGCAAAAAGGATTTAATTCTCCCAGCACGTTTTTTAGATTATAAGCCAAAATTATTTTCTACTCAGTTTTTCACTATCTTTAAGTCCACTGGAAGTATTCTGAAATAACAATTATACCAATATGATTCTAAAGGGAAATACAGGTAACATCAATGCATTCTACAGATCAAGAGTCACTGTAATAAAGCCAAAAAAATAAAAAATAAATAAAAGCAAAAATATGGATCACAAAGTCATTACTATCTGGCTCAATTAATTTAAACATGTGCATAAATAACTAACAATCACAGATAAGGAGATCTAAGCGGTCTAAAAGCTTCTCTTCCTGCTCCTACTAACTGAAAAACTAGTTTATACCCACACAAAAATTATTGATCCAATGCAATAGTTAACTAGTCTGCTTGTCAATCTAGGTAATAAAAACTACTAACAAAAAATTATCTCTACACTAGTCTACATTTGTGGTCACTTTCTAAAACAAAGGTACCTGACATAAGATCATTTACATTTTAAACAGGAAGTAAACTATGAACTAAAATTTTCTTGCCTTTTCTCCAAATTGCACTCAGCCCCAGTATACGTTCTTTCTTTTTAGTTGTTTGGCACATGACCTTTTAGAATGCTACCTTTTTTAGCCAGTGGCAGGCATATAAGCATAAGCAGTGTACGGCTGCCTCTATCTCCCCTTAAGAGGAAGCTGGTTATTATTAAACAGTTGATTCCCCACTAGAATTATGAACTTTAAAAAAAAATCTCTTTCTAGTTTTTATATAATTTTCAAACTGTCTCATTAAGGAAGTATTCATTCATTCTGAGTGCCCTTTTAGCTGCTCTTCTACTTGTATTATATAGGATTGGTATCATTCAAGGCTTTGTCTTGCTGGTAATTTCAGATCACGTGACACAAGAAAGGGAAGAGTGTGTATTATTTTTACACTGGACTTAAAACATTTTTTGTGCTTAATTCCACACAGCACTTTTACTTACTATCATATGAATAGACAAAATTCCATTATATTTAGAAATACTTTGAATCCATCACAATCATTATAGTCCTAATAAAGGTACAATGCTTGGGCCTCAATAATATAATAAACATATCAGAGCCCTCAGATCAGAACATTCTCCAATTACTTACAATACTAATAGGCTTAATTTTTATTTAAAAATACCTGGAAAAGAGCCAAACTGAGCTCCTGATTGTCGTCTGGCTTCTTCCTCCTTTAATAGAAAAACAAATTATGTAAAAGGGAGAGAAAAAGTCCTGCTGTCCACCCCTACCTTATCCATGCAGAATCATGAAAAAATTTGTAAAAATAAGGTAGTTATAGTACTTACAAGAATAAAAAACTTCAAGTGGAAATAATGGACTAAAGGATACACACCTTCACAACCCGCCCCCCCAAATTTCCAATTGAATTTCTCAATGAGCATTACTTTTGATAATGATTCCAAGTAGTGTTTTCCTTCTACTTGGAAAAGGAAAAAAACCCTGGAAATTTATAATACTGATTTGTTGGTCCATGCTTATAAAAACTACATTCTTATTATTTTTAAATTCCAAAATAAAAGCACATGGTTAGATTACTAAAACTGCCTTAACTTTTGACTCCCAGGTTCATCTTTTCTATACTCTACGTAATTCAACAACAAATACAACTAGAGATTTACTGAATGATTTTTGTTTTCTTAAACACAAAAAGAAATATACATAAACTTCCCTTATAACCAATTATAAAGTCATTAGGAGATATATAAATGTAAAATTACTTTTGAAGATTATAAACTATAATCCCCCAAATCAAGTATGATGCTTAAAAATATTAAATGACAACAAAAATTAGGATATAATCTCCATATATAAAAGCCTAAGTGATCAAGTGACCGAATGACCAGTCACTATGATGTGCACTGACCACCGGGGCAGATGCTCAACACAGGAGCTGCCCCCTGCTCAGGTGACCAACCAGGGCCAGACGCAGGGCTCACAGCTGGTAGCACTGCTAGGGATTGACTGGGTGTGAGCCCGCGGTAGGCACAGCGGGGCAGGGATGAGTGGGAGCAGCGGACTGCACTGCGAGTTTTGGCCCGATCCCCACAGGCCACGCCAAGAGACCCCACCAGTGCATGAATCCATGCACCGGGCCTCCAGTGTTATCTTATCCTATATAATAAAGAACTAATATGCTAATTAGACCGAACAGCAGAACGACTGTCTGGACACCTTCCGGACAAAGCCAGGACTGTGAGGGCCAAGCCTCTTGCATAAATTTCATGCATCAGGCCTCTAGTATAATTATAATACAGCTTTATGTCCTTTTATCTAACAACTAGAGGCCCGGTGCACAAAATTTGTGCACGGGGTGGGGGAGGGCGCCCTCAGCTCAGCCTGCACCCTCTCCAATCTGGGACCCCTCGGACAACCCTCTCACAATCCGGGACCACTGGCTCCTAACCACTCACCTGCCTACCTGCCTGATTGCCCCTAACTGCCCCCCTGCTGGCCTGATCACCCCCAACTGCCCCCCGCCGCCGGCCTGGTCGCCCCATGCAGCCTGCTGTTCAGTCATTGCGTGAGGGTGTCCCGACCAATTTGCTATTACCCTTTTATTAGTATAGGCTAGAGGCTCCATGCATAAAATTAGTGCATGGGTGTGGTCCCTAGGCCTGGCCGGTGATCGAAGTGCAAGCATCTGGCATGGAAGGACAGGTGCCAGCTGACCTCTGGGCCCTAGGCAGCACCTGGACCCCTGAACCCTCTCCACACCCCCTCCACCTTAGTCACGGTGCCCAAGTTCCCACGCCCAGATGTGGTGAGCTTGGCCAAATGCTGCGGGCTAGGGCACAGTGTGGGTCTCTGGGATGCCCAGTGGTGCTGCACGGAAGCCGGGCAGGCAGCACACTCTCTCCTGGCTGGCCTTGCAGACCAGCTCCTCCACAAACCCACGAGGAGCCTGACCAGCCC
The DNA here is from genome assembly GCF_963455305.1 of Plecotus auritus. Taxonomy (NCBI): domain Eukaryota; kingdom Metazoa; phylum Chordata; class Mammalia; order Chiroptera; family Vespertilionidae; genus Plecotus; species Plecotus auritus. The sequence goes on from NC_137772.1 coordinate 222,496,674, forward strand.
TGCGGTCCTGGCTCCTCACGGGTGCCTGGCACCTGAGCACGGGGGCTTCCCCGACGCACAAGCCCTGGGGGAGGGTAGCAGGGGGAGTGAGAGCGAGCTCAGCGGACACCCCACATTCTCACCACACCTCTGTCCTTGTCACCCCCACCCCCAGGTAGCCTGCAAGAGGTCGCAGCGCATTGCCGATGCCTGCCATGTTTCATACTGCCCCCTGGTGGTCAGCACACATCATAGCAAGCGGTCAAATTCCTGGTCTCATGGTTGAACAACTGCTGGAGGGGACAATTTGCATATTAGGCTTTTATTATCTAACAATGTTAAAAATAAGTAGATGCAAACTGACAGCATCAATGCAAAAGGCTAGTAATATAGAAAAGGACTAGGAGAAATCTTAAGAATAACAACAACAGTATTTTATAGATAAATTATGGATGATGTCTTTTTTTTCTTAATTTTATATAACACTAATGGCCCAGTGCACGGATTTGTGCACAATGAAAGGAAATTAGAAGAAATATTTTAATATCGCTATTTGCCCTTTTCTATAATAGAAATGTCAACAAAACAACCAAATTCACGGTCGACAATGACAGATCGAAACACACGCACGTGATTGGCACCAGCGAGAGCTTTAGAAGTATTATGCATGCATGAGTCAACGTTTATTTTTAAATTGCCAGTTTGCGTCATATGTATCCTCCAGCTGGTCGGACATATGTACATATGGTCGATCACTTAGCCTTTTATATATATAGATGACTTTGTAATTACAAATAAACAGCTAGCATCAATTTTGAATAGCTATGACTAAACAGCTGGGAATAGGAGGAACTACAACATTTATACATCAGGGCAAGCATCTTCAAGAAAACAAATAATTACTGCCAAGTTTTCATTATTTGATGGTGAAAAATTCCTGATTTTACGAGAACACCAGAATATAATTAGCGAAATATAAACTCACTTAAGAATTTAAAGACTAAAAGTATTCCCACAAATTTGCCCTAGTTGGTTTGGCTCAGTGGATAGAGCATCGGCCTGCGGACTGAAGGGTCCCAGGTTCGATTCCGGCCAAGGGCACATGCCTGGGTTGCGGGCTCCATCCCCAGTAGGGGGCGTGCAGGAGGCAGCCAATCAATGGTTCTCTTTCATCATTGAGGTTTCTCTCTCTCCCTTCCTCTCTGAAATCAATAAAATATATTTTAAAAAAATAAAAGTATTCCCACAAATTAAATAATAAAGGGAAAGAAAACCCCCTTTATCATTATTGTACAGAACTGCATGCAGCATGAAAGAAGAGCCAAGAATTAGAGTAATATCCTAAAAGCTCTAATCTACTGTATTTTCCATTAACGGTTTAGTTATAGAAACTTTACCCTCTGGGCTTTCTCATGTTCTTCCCGAGCCTTCTTAACCCTTTCCATTCTTTCTTTGATCTCTCGCTCTTCCCGTTTCCGCTCATACTTTCTCCGATGTTCTGCAATTTTCTGGGCCTAGGAAAAAAGAGGCACAAAAAAATGTTCTAAAAATTGAATAAAGTCAATACACATCTACAGTTTTGTTAAAGAATTACTTTTCTTTGTGGAGAGGTGTTTGACATAGTTTTGACTAATGACAGATTTGCCAGATAGAAAAACATGTGAGATAACTCAGGCTTTAACAAGTCCACTGTGAAATAGTCTAGGACTTGAAATTAGAAGTATTATAAATCTCAAACAATTAAATATGGCCAGGAAGACAATTAGGTTTCAAATTGCACAACAATTTTCACCTATACCTGCCTTGGGAAGGCAGAAACTGGAAACACATATACCAGTTATTTGCCAGTCTAACGATACTTAACTTTCCTCATCCACAAAATGAGGGGGGAAGGGGTAGAAACATGCAAGTCTTATAGAAATGCTATGAAGAACTGAGAGAGAGCCCTAACTGGTTTGGCTCAGTGGATAGAGCATCGGCCTGTGGATTGAAGGGTCCCAGGTTCGATTCCGGTCAAGGATATGTATCCCCTACCTGGGGATGTGCCCGCAACCAAGGTACGTGCCCTTGACCGGAATCAAACCTGGGACCTTTCAGTCCCCAGGTAGGGGGTGTGCAGGAGGTAGCTGATTGATATTTCTCTCTCATTGATGTTTCTAACTCTCTATCCCTCTCCCTTCCTCTCTGTTAAAAAAAAAAAAAAAAAAAAAAAATCAATAAAATATATTAAAAAAAAAAAAAAGAACTAAGAGAGCCCTAGCCGGTTTGGCTCAGTGGATAGAGTGTTGGCCTGCAGACTGAAGGGTCCAGGGTTCAATTCGGTCAAGGGCACATGCCCGGGCTGCAGGCTTGATCACCAATAGGGGGCAAGCAGTAGTCAGCTGATCAATGATTCTCTCTCATCATTGATGTTTCTATCTCTCTCTCTCTCCCCCTCTCTGAAATCAATAAAAATATATATATTTTAAAAAAAAGAACTAAGAGAGAAAATATATGTACCAGGCACTAGTACATCATTCACAACAAATTCTTGAAATCTATTCTTTATTCAGAGAATAACACTAATTAAATGAGATTCATATTCAACCATTAGTTTACTTGTGATTTTTAAAGAACCTCATGTTCTAGAGTACCTCACATAATAATATTGCTGAGGTAGCCCTGTTATGAGAAGAAAAAAGAAGTAACAGTCTCTAATAGTAGCTAAATTAAATAAAATTTGCACTACCTTAAAACCTTTGGGAATGAATTCTGGATAGTATACTACCCACAAAGCTGAAGGATTTACCCATGTGAATGCATTAAAGTTAATTTCACTGACAATTTTAGACAGAAATTATCTTGAAACAATATTCTAGCTTTTGGATTCAATATTATCATTTTTTCAAAGGTTGAACTTAACTATCACAGGGTCCTCATATTTTATAATGTGGCTATATATACCTATGATAAATAAAGACAGATCAAACGCAATTTTGGCTCACATTTTATACATTTTTCCATTTGTCCCTTTTCATTTGTTTTTAGTTATAACTCTATTGAAGGCATGCAAACCAAGTAATAGAGCTTGCTATAATGCAGAATGAAAAAGAAAAGCATGAAAACCAAATAAGATTTCCTGAGTTGAGCACAAACTTCAGTGATTACAGATGATAATTTCCAAATGTTTGTTTCTTTGCATATGTTTTGCCGATAATTTACTGCCAGGGGCTAAGTGCTTAGAGCCATGGAGCATTACAGTAATGACTTCCCTTTCTCAATTTAACATACCTTTGGTTGAACTTCTTTCAGCATTGCACTAGCGTCTTCATCATAATCCAATTTACATGCAAGGGCAAGATCATGGGCTGCTTCTTCCCAGTGGCCCAGAAGTCTGAAACAGATAGAAATTCATTTTAGAGTATTTTATACATATTCACTTATGCAGCTCGGGGTCCTTCTCATTATGAGGAAGGATTGTTACAGCCTGGCCAGTGTGGCTCAACAGTTGAGAGACAACCCATGCACTGAGAGGTCTCTGGTTTGATTCCTGGTTAGGCCACACGGCTGGACTGTGGACCCAATCCCTGTAGGGGGCAGCCAATCGATGGTTCTATCTCATCAATGTTTCTCTCTCTCTTTACCTCTTCCTTCCTCTCTCTCTAAAAATCAATCAAAGTTTTAAAATAATAATTCAAGTAATTTAAAGGATTTTTCTCAAAATTATCTCCAGGAAAAGAGATAATGACGTATCTTCTGTGGGATATAGATAAAAACTGCAACAAGAAAACTTTAAACTTTTCTTAAAGATTGTATTACCTCCTAAGGTATGATTTTGAAAATTTTATGTACATGGAAGGATAACACAAGTAAGTAAATATATTAGGGGCAAAGATTTTGACTTTAGGGTAACAGTATCAAAAATACAAAATACATTTAATATTGAATTTTAATGAAAAATTATCAATATTAATTTAAAATTTATAACTTTTTCCTTAAAATTATTTTAAAAATTTTTTTCTAATTCTGTCCACTGAAATGACAGAAAGTAAGGACATCACAGAAGTAATGAACACATCTGGTGACCCAACTTTAGTTTCTATAAAAATAATCCCCACTAAAATTAACTAATGTTTCTTGAAGAAATGGTTTACTACAAATCTGGGACAAGCAAAGTACAAGATGAGCCCATTCTATGTTCTACCAGAAGACAAGGAAATGCTCAAATACTATTGGGATCTCAAGGATCAATGGCAATGCATAAGCTTTCCTGTACTGACGGAGCATTAATACATATTATTCCAACATTTTACCTATATCTTGACATACGTCTTAAAAATCTCTAAAGCTACTTTTTTGAGTCACCTAAGCACAGTTGGGTCAAGCATATCCATCTTCATCTCCACTCACAGTTAAGTACATTACTTTTTCATTCCATGAAAGATGTCATTAGACATTTCATCTCAAACCACAAATACCCATTTCTATACCACTGTTTCGTTTCTAGGAATGATTGCTAATCTAGGCTAAATTCACCTCTTTATTTGCTCCCTTTCCTGATATTTCAGATGACGTAGCATTGACTGAAGTAGTTGGAAGCTAGTGAATTCCTTCTTCTATAATATACTGGTTATTTATTGTTAAGTTGCAGAGAGAAAACCTGAAAATAAGAGAAAATCTGATACTAGGTGAGGAATAGAGTGAAAAAATAAAATGGAGTCACTATGGTCAAGCTTCTAAATTATTAACTTCACGTGGGCTGAGGCACAAGCAAACAATTATTGTTTTAACTGACTCTAGAAACGTCCCATAAGACGCTTGAATAAATCTTTGTCATTTATTTCCAGACAAAGTCCTGACTGTGACTTTGGTCGATAAAGGCCACTCTCCTTTCCTGGAGATAATTTTGAAAAAAATCCTTAACTCTGGCTATATGTGGTCAAAAACTGTAACAGTAGTTTTCTTTGAATAAAAGGAGTAAAGAATTTTTATTTGTACCTTACGATATGAATTCTTCATGTTGAGTACATATAATTATTACTTTGAAATTAAATCTTTAAGCAATTTTGTTTTTATAAGAAAGCATATTTAAAAACACCAGATTTAAATAAAGTGTTCTGAAAATAAATAAATTCCATTACTTACCTGTGTGCTTTCCCTCGCCACTTGTAAGGCTGAGCTGAATCAGGATTTATTTCAATAGCTCTGTCACAGTCTCGGATAGCAGCATTTGGCTTCTGTAATTTGATGAAGACACTAAAAAATGTGATATTAAAAAGTATTCATTTAAAACAGTAACACCTTTGGGATTGCTACAGAAGCAAGTCTATTTAAATAAATGATCAGAAATTATTCACGGGGGCTCAGCCAGTGTGGCTCGGTGGTTGAGTGTTGAGCTATGAACCAGGAGGTCACAGTTCAATTCCCAGTCAGGGCACACATGCCCGGTTGTGGGCTCAATCCTCAGTGAGGGTCGTGCAGGAGGTGGCCAATCAATGATTCTCATTACTGATTTGTCTACCTCTCTCCCCCTCTCCCTTCCTCTCTGAAATCAAGAAAAATATTTTTAAAAAGAAAAAGAAATTATTCACTAGGGGGTGCTATTTTGTTTAGCACTCTCACCTGGCTCTCTTGGCATACAGAATGGCCAAACGAGGATTCAGCTTGATGGCATCTGTGAACAAGTCTATGGATTTCTGTAGCTCACCTAAAGTGAAACAAGAGTTATTGAGAAATAGTCAGAGTATAAAAAATATTAAGAAAAATTATTGATCTCTTGTCTGATTAGTCTTTCACATACTTTATTTAGACCAGAAAAAAAAGACTAGTTTCTAAATTAATATACAGAATGGGCTCTTCAAAGCAAACCTTTACCAAACCTATACTGTAAATCATTCAACACAGAGACAATAGCACACTCTTAGGTCTCTTATTGATTTTAATTAAGAAAAAGTAAATGGATAAAATTTAAAGAATAAATCAATTTTATTCCATTAATTAAATTTTCTTTTATCCATTAAGTTAAAACGATAAAATTTAACTTAACAAAAAAGTATTCTTACTAAATTCACAGAGATTATGAAAAAAATTATTTAAATTCATAAGAATGTTATAAAAATTCAAGAAAACTAGAACTCATTGAAGACCATAACCCACATCATTATATCTATTCACATAGTTAGCTTCTTTATTAGTTCCTTCAGTGAAATCATTCAACAAATAAAATGTACTATAGAATTAGAACAGTTCTTTGCATAAAGTCTAATTTACTTGGGCATAGGAAACATGGAAGGCAAGATAAATACTGAATTTTAAAGTAAATGCACAATTCACTTTGAAAATATATTGTATAAAGGACCTTAACAGAACTCATGAAAAAAATGTTCAGTCTTATTAGTTATTACAGATGTCTAGTACAAGTTATTACTGTGGGATGTCTAATAAGCAACTCCCATCAGGATCTGTCTATGCCCTGAGGCAAGGTGATACCTGAGTGACTTCAGCCTCTTTATTAATGGGGAAGGATTGGGTGGAAAATAGGCACTTTCTTCTCCAGTATAAGATATTCAATAAATTTAAATTCCTTTTCCCTTTCCCACTATTTAACAGTTACTACGGTAGAGAAGAGAAAATCCGGAATATCACAGAAATGTAGCAAAGTATAAAAAAATCACTCACCATCATTTAGGGCATCAATGGCAGCCACTTTTTTATCATTTGCCTGATCCATCATCTCGTCAGTTATCTAGGGGACAGTTGAAGGCAGACTTAGAATAGTAAAGAGAGCAAACAGAGGAAGAAAACAATTTGGACTTTTTAGGAATGAGGTAGTCACAAACCCCATTTTTATTCATTTTTCTCTAGTCTCCAGAAAGCCAAGAGAGTAATTATGATAACTGAATAACACAGTATGCAGAATGAGTTTTAATCTTTTACATGAAACAACAAAATTTCCTTCCTACATTCGGCCTTAGATAGTACCTTCGGTCCCCTCCATCCCAGCCTAGCAGGTTGTTCTGCCCTTGTCTTACCAAGTCCCTTTCAGTTACTCACAAATATTAAAACTCAATCTCCCCACGAGAAGTAACTAAAGCTAGTTCCTTTTAGGGTTGAAGTTTCAGAAAAAGAAATATCTCATAATTTGTTCCAACAAACACCTATTGAAAGAAAGAACAAACACTGTAAAAGATGCTGACAGTAAATGATTAGTACAAAAACGTATAGCAAATATCCTACCTAAAATGGAAAGTCAAGAAGTTTTCTTTTTCTTTTTTTTGTTAATCCTCACCCGAGGATATTTTTCCATTGACTTTTAGAGACAGTGGAAGGGAGGGGGAGAGACAGAGAGAGAGAAACATTGATGTGAGAGAGACACATTGATTGGCTGCCTCTCTAACACCCCTGACCAGGGCCAGGGATCGAGCCTGCAAACGAAATATGTGCCCTTGACTGGAATCGAACCTGAGACCCTTCAGTCCATGGGCCTATGCTCTATTCACTGAGCCAAACTGACCAGGGCCAGAAGTAGTTTCTTTAACAAACGGGAAAAAAACAACTCTATCACCATCACTGTGTAAAACATTACTAGAGGTGCTGATTAATTTATTACGACAATAACTTGATAGGTTTAAGAACTGGAAAGTACTCGGTTGTCTTTATTTATATTTACCTAGAAAATCCAATGAAGTGACAAGTTACTAGATCTCCTAACATTATTCAATAAAGTTTGTAGAAATAAGAGCAACATAAAAAATAAACCCAGAGTTCCTCCAAATCAGCAAAAATCAATTACAAAATAGAACAAGACACCATTCTAAGATCACACAAAACTTTCATGGGGGAAAAAAGTAAAATTCTATAAAAGGACACCAAATATATATAACATGTTCATGAAAAGATTACTTTGAATATTTCAACCTATCCCCAAGTTACTCAATAAATTCAAAGCAATTCCAACAAAAATTATTTTAAGTTTTAGACAACTTTTAAAAATTTTTTTTAAAGAACAAAGGAAGAAACACTTTACGAGGTAGTAAGACAGCCTACAAAGCCAGAGTAATAAAAGTTTTAAAGAAGATGATGACATCAGTTTGACATGCTTGGTTTACAGCAATATATACCCATGATACCCTGAACAAATCTAAAAACCATCTTTTAAAAGCAATCTTTAGAAAACAACAGCCCTGGACGGTTTGCTCAGTGGATAGAACATCGGCCTGCGGTTCGATCCCTGGTCCCATGCGGGAGGCAACCAATCATGTGTCTCTCTCACATCGATGTTTCTCTCTTTCTCTTTCCCACTCCGTTCCAGTCTCTCTAAAAATCAATGGAAAAATAGCCTCAGGTGAGGACTAACAAAACAACAACAAAAAACCCCACAACAAACAAAACTAAAAAACAACAAAAGTATATACAAAAAAATAAATGTAAAAAAAAAGAAATAAAAGCAATCTTTGACCTAAGAATGTAGAAATCCTCAAGGAACAAGATTAAATAAAGCCTTGAAATCCAGTGAGATAGCCAAGTGCTCCATCTGCTTTCACCCGTGTGGCAGGTGTCAAACCTGGTAACCGTGCAATTGTTTTTGAAGGTAGTGCGGGATACATGAAACCAACGTTAGATTCAGGTGAAGAGTATATGTTGTCTAATCAGACACCCTCCAATATAAATCTGGAACCCCAAATGCCTATAGCTATAAGCATAATGGTAAATCAAAAACAAGCCTACCAAAGAAAGGGACAGTCAAATAGAAAACATCACCTCTGTAAATTCATTACCGGAAGCCCGCCTGTCCAGTACAATTCACATTACTTATGTAAACAACAACAAAAGCATGCTGAGAATTAAAAGTGGTCCTTGTGGCAGTGCCATCTCAGAGTCTAGATGGAAGCATTTTCCTTTTTGAAGGAATATGCTTTCTACCCATACCTCAAAAACTTTCCACAGTGGTATTTCAAAGAACTCATAGTTTAAATAAGACACACAAAATCCAAAAGTAAACAAGGTACCTCAACTAGCAAGTGTCAGGAAAAATCAGCAAAAAGAAAGACAAAGTACTTAATGTGTTTAAGAGAATTAAGGCAAGTTCTGAAATGAATAAGGAGCAAGAGATTTATAAACAAACAAGTGGACTTAATTGTTTTTATTATTATTTTTAACCTTATCTGAGGATATGCTTAGAGAAAGAAAGGAAGGAAGGGAGAGAAGCATCAATCGCTGCCTCCATATGCCCCTGAGCGAGGAGCAAACCCACAACCCCGGTATGTGCCCTGAACAGGAACCAAACTGGCAACCTTTCTGTACACAGGACGAGGTTGTGCACCAACTGAGCCACTGAGGCTGGGCCCCAGTGGACTTCAAAAAGAATCAAAGTGAAATTATCAAAATGAAAAGCATAAGCATTCCAATTAAAATATCAATGGAAAAAAAGACAAAGAAAGCATATGTAATTCAGCAGAGGGATAAAGAGATGGAACTTAGTGAAAAAATCTAGCATATATCTAACTAGGGCCCCAGAATGACAACAGAGAATGGAAAAGAGGCAATGTCTGAAAGAGATAGTCGCTAAAAATGTTCCAGAGCTAAAGAAAGTTAACAACCCTAGATTTAAGATGACCAATAAATCCCAAGCAAGATAGAGTATTATAAATGTAGACACTCTGAAATAACACAGCACCACCAATAAATAGAACACACAATTTTAAAAATTCCTTTTATAAATAGTGACATAAAGCACTTACATTTGTTCTTTAAGACGCACAAGACCTTTATGGAGAAAATGTAAGTTACTGAAAGATGCCAAAAAAAAGACCTGAAAATCAGATACTGCCCTGGCGGGTTGCACATTGGTTGGAGCATTGGCCCGCAGACTCAGGGTCTCAGGTTCGATTCCCAGTCAAGGGCATGTACCTCAGTTGCAGATTCCCCAGCCCTGTAGGGGTGCAAGCAGGAGGCAACCAATTGATGTGTCCCTATCACATGGATGTTTCGCTCTCTTTCTCACCCCCCTCCCTCCTACACTCTCTCAAAATCAATGTAAAAAATATCCTCGGGTGAGAATAAAAAGAAAAAAAAAATTAGATACCACATTGATGGATAATTAATCTCATTAGTGAGATGTATCTTCTTCCTAATTTGATTTAGATTTAATGCAGCTTTAATGGCGGGGGGAAATCCTATTTTTTAGGAAGGAACTTGACAATCTGATTCTAAAACTTAGATGGAAAAACAAAGAACAGCCAAAATACTACTGAAGTGTTGGGGGTCTTTGCCCTACCAATAATATTTAGCATAAAGCTATACTAGACAATGTGTTATTAGTACATGGGAAAATTTAGAACAAAAGATCACCAAAACAGACCCACACACATATGAAAACATTATTGAGGAAAGGAATTCAGTTATAGTGCTGACAGGTGGATAAGGCTGAAAGGCAAACGTATAAAACTTTCAGAAGGAAAAACAATATATTATAATTATAACCTTGAAGTAATAAAGCATAATAAAAGAATTATTTAAATGCGCTAAAAATTTTTATTCATTAAGAAACATAAAGAAAGCCCTAACCAGTTTGGCTCAGTGGATAGAGCGTCAGCCTGCGGACTGAAAGGTCCCAGGTTCGATTCTGGTCAAGGGCATGTACCTTGGTTGCGGGCACATCCCCAGTGGGAGGTGTGCAGGTGGCAGCTGATTGATGTTTCTCTCTCATCGATGTTTCTAGCTCTCTATCCCTCTCCCTTCCTCTCTGTAAAAAAATGAATAAAATATATTAAAAAAAAAAAAAAAAAAAAAAGACATAAAGAAAGTGAAGACCGACTGGTGTGGTTCAGTTGGTTGGGCGTCAACCCCTGCACTGAAAGGTTGCCAGTCCAATTCCAGGTCAGGGCACATGCCCAGGTTGTGGGCTGGATCCCAGGAGATGTGCAGGAAGCAGCCTATCGATGTTCACTCTCACATGAATGTTTCTTTCCCTCTCCCTTCTCCCTTCCCCTCTCTCTCTCAAAAAAAGCAATAAAAAAATCTTAAACAAAAATGTCACAAAGACACAGCATTTCACAGAGTAAGATCAGCAAAGATGAAATCTAACAGTATCAAGTGTTGGTGAGGATACAGACCAACCTTTTAAGCTGCTATTACTACATTATAGTGTTTCTCAACTCCCAAAGAGACTTTTTAGAAAAATTTTTCTTATTTTTCACACCCTCTATTTTAATACCACATATATATTTTAATGTATTATGTCCCTTCGGAAGACCAGTAACCATTTTAATATCTAGGTTTTTTTCAATCCCCCTTCCCAAGAATCATTTTTCACCAGCTTAAGGGCATGAAAATTAGGAAAACAATTTCGTATTAGACATCCCATTAACAGACAATTCCACAGTCAAATAAAATGCAAATGAAGAAGTCAGGTAAAAAGAAAACAAGGATTTCAGAAATTATTAAAGTATCATTAAAAATAATGGGAATTTTCACTAATATTTTTAGTAAAGTAAAATGCTTTCCTAAGTACTTTAAGTCAGAGAAAAATTTATTATGTGCTTCTCCTAGAAGAATTATGTCATAAAATCACTACAATAGGTAGAATCTTCACTCTCCTTATAACATGCAGAAAATAAAGCCATCGAACTTACCTCTACATTTTCATCTCCCATTTCTTGAGGGGCGTCAGTGTCTGGTTCAATCACACCCTCATTGTCGATTTCTGCCAAAGAAAAAAATGACACATGAGACTATTAAAAACTAATGAACTATAGTTACTGCAACTAATTAACTGAATATTTTACTTTATGTTAATTTTATTTAAACTAATACATTAGAAATTATTTCTCCATTAAACACAACTTTAGCGTTTTGGTAAGACTACATTTAATTTCAACTGTTAAATTACGTTAAGGTGCCCTAACCAGTTTGGCTCAGTGGATAGAGCGTCAGCCTGCGAACTGAAGGGTCCCGAGTTCGATTCTGGACAAGGGTACATGCCTGGGTTGCGGGCTCCATCCCCAGTAGGGGCGTGCAAGAAGCAGCATATTGATGATTATCTCTCATCATTGATGTTTCTATCTCTCTCCCTCTCCCAAGTCAATAAAAATAGATTTAAAAAAATATTTTATGCAGACAGCAAAAGTTACAGTGATACTTTGATGTACATCATGATGAAATGCTTAATATAATCTTTGTTTTTAAAAAATTTGGATAAATTTTCATTTTAAAATAAAGGCATAATACTGATGCAGAGTCAAGCCCCAAAGCTTGCACACTATAATCAAAATAGTGAAGAAAGACTGGAAAGAGGTATGTATATGGTAAATTTCATAATGGGCAACCATAATTTGCTACAGCAAATCTGGCAAAATAATGTTTTTATAATATATATACATATATAAAAAAAACTTTTACCCGGCTGGCTTGACTCAGTGGTTAGTGTCAGCCCTTGGACTGAAGGGTCTCGGGTTCGATTCCACATCAAGGGTTGCAGGTTTGATGCCCAGCCCCGGTCGGGGCACATGTGGAAGGCAACTAATCCATGCGTCTCTCTCACGCCATATTCCTCTCTCTCTCTCTCTCTCTCTCTCCCCTCAACCCCCTCCCTCCCACTCTCCCTAAAAATCAATGGGAAAAATCCTCGGTGAGGATTAACAAAAAAAAAAAAAAAAAAAAAAAACCCACCAAAAAAACAGAGAGAGAATAATTTTTTAGGTTCTCAATGCCATTACTAGAAAACTTTTACCTATGTTTGGAACAACTTGGGTACCTGACCCAACTTTTCAACTACACATTTCATGAAGTCTGAATACAAATCTAGCACTTCAACTAAAAATGTAACATCTGCATTGAGATATGCTAGAAATGTAAAATACATTCTGTATTTTGAAAACTTAGTATGAAAAAGATCTCATTATCTTTCCATATTGACTACATGTTAAAAAGTTAATATTTATATATTAGTTTAAATATATTATTTCAGTTAATTTCACCTATTTTTAAAAATGTGGTTACTAGAAAATTTTGTTTCATATGTAGCTCACATCATATTTCTAATACACAGCACTGATTTAGTGCTATTAGAAAAATCAACACAGGATCTTATCATGAGGGTTATCAAGTACAAACTACCATCTCACCTAGATCACTTTCCTCACTTGATGGTTCATCTGTCTTTATGTCTTCCTCCACCTTCTTACTATCTGTTTTTTCCTCCTAGCAAAGGGAAGGCACACAATACTGTCAGTATGTAATAATACACTCAATATATTTATACTAATTTATACAATTTTATGTATAAACTATTCACATGCATTAGATTTCATGCATACTGCCTTTCTTGTTTTGTTCTGGTAAACGAGTTTTGGTTTTCTGTTTTTATTTCTTTTAACGTTTTATGTAGGTTCAGCCCCTCATCCAAACCTTTTAGATAATCTGTTTTAGGATTTAAAATACTTTGACTTTTAGAAAGCTAATACAGATGCATATACAATTGTAACACCTTCAAAAGGCACTGAAGCCCACAACTCTCCATAATCAAACACATCACTTCTGCAAAATGAAGTTTGAGCATTCATAATAAGTGGGATTAAAACTATAAATAGTCTCGCCCTGGTCGGGTGGCTCAGTCAGTTGGAGCATTGTCCTGCACACTAAAAGGCTGTAGGTTCGATTCCCAGTTAGGGCACACACACCTACGTTGTGGGTCTGATCCCAGGTTGAGGTGCGTATGGGAGGCAATTGATTGATGTTTCTCATATCGATGTTTTTGTCTCTCCCTCTCTCTAAAAATCAATAGGAAAACATAACTTGGAGTGTGCCCTGGAAGGTGGGGCTCAGTTGGTTGAGCATAGTGCCGTGGGCTGGGGTGGTAGGGGGCATGCAGGAGGCGGCTGATTGATGTTTCTCTCTTCTCTCTCTCCTTTCTGTTCTCTCTAAAATCAACAAAAACGTATTTTAAAAATAATAATAAAATAAAACGTTAAGTAGCACCACGTTTATTCAGAGGTTTTATGGTCAAACAAAAAAAGTTTTACATTTTCAAGAGTTTTTTAGTTTTGGAATTCCCAATAAGGAACCATGGAACTGTAATACAAAAATGATGGAAATTCAAAGAATTTAAAGAGTACATCCAAATTTCCTTCCCATCCTGTAAGTAGCCAGTGTGGTTTGAATATCCATTCGTTGAGTCTCTACCATATTCAAGGTGCCAGATGCCATACCATATACTGAGAAACAGATCAGTCATAACTTCTAAGTCAGAATGTTTTCATTACAAAATTTTCTTTAGCAGAGCAGAGGTATAGGGTTAAGTATACTTTCGTTTTAATACATGTTTATCACATGGCAAAAATAATCTTATCTAGGGCTCAGAAACTATTAACTCTGACAAATGACTTCTCTAAGAAAATAACTACTTTTGGAGCTGTGGCTTTACTTCTTTCTTTTCACTTGTTCAAAGATGTAACTTCTACTTTCATATAAAAATAGATAAACCTAGTTTAGGATTCTAAATAACACAGCAACACCATGAATCATACTCAAAAATATCCCTCATGTGGTAGCACAGAATAAATTGGGAATTACTGATTTTGACTATTTGTTCATTTACTTTGCAAAATTAATAAAGTATCCACAATGCATAGAACACTGTGCTAGGTGCTAACTATACAACGTTGAAGTCTAAAAAGGCACTCAATCACTGAGCTTGCCACTTACAGGTCATGCATACAAAGAGTATTTATTTTTATTTATTCTAAAACACAGTGAACATTCAACCCAAAATTCTCAGTTTTAAATCAGTTTCCAGAGATTTGATGTCGAAATAGAAATTTTACAAATATCTTATTTCCAAGTGATCTTGGGGAAATCAGCAGTGGTAATTTGAAAGCAGCAGTTAAAAAAATATCCTTAAGGGCCAGTTTGGCCCAGTGGATAGAATGATGGCCCACAGACTGAAGGGTCCCGGGTTCGATTCTGTTCAAGGGCACGTACTTCGGTTGCAGGCTCAATCCCCAGGCCCAGTCTGGGCTCATGCAGGAGGCAATCAATCAATGTGTCTCTCTCACATGGATGTTTCTCATTCTGTCTCTCCCCCTCCCTTCCAATCTAAAAAACAAAACAAAACAAAAACAATGGAAAAAGATCCTTGGGTGAGGATTAAAAAAAAAAAAAAAAAAAAAAAGAAGTCGTCCCTAAGAAACCTTATAGTAGTTTACTACTGAACAAACAAATAAAACTCATAACTTACCTTATTTTCTTCTGATTTAGTTTTATGAGTAGCAGGTGGTATTTTACCTCCCATGCTTGAGAAAGATGAGAAAAAAAGATTTGTTTAGAAAAGTAAAATTCACTAAGCCAAGCAACACTTTTTATGCTAGGAAAAAAAAAGTTAGACATTCAGATGATTACCCTTTTCAAACTTTAAAGCAGGGGTAGGGAACTTTTTTTTCCTGCCAAGGGCCATTTGGATATTTATTACATCATTTGAAGGCCATCCAAAATTATAAACTTAAAAATTAACCTGCTATATTTGGTAAAACATTTAATTAACTCACACCTTAATGCCTTGGCAGGGCCAGACTATACAACGTTCCCCATCCCTTGCTTTAAAGAGTAAAAACTCAGATTAATTTGAATTCAGTATTATGAGTTTTTTCAGCTTAAAATTTTATTTTTTAGCATACCGGTTAATGAAAATTAAGCCTAATGAACAATTACACAGCAAAAGAAAAACATACAATGACAAAATCATTTGAACAAGTTGTTAGTTTAGAATTCAGAAGATATATTAAAGTCCAGTTAAGAGCGCAATTAAATTCAAAAAGGCCATTTAGGAAATAATTATGAAGTCATTGTATAACAATTCAAAACGTTTGTTTCCTTTGGGACCTATTAAAGATTCTTCTTGCTTACATTCACATGCCGCTCAGATTATAGATTTTCTCATCTCATCTAAACTTTACCCATCAGTACTTCGTCTTGGAATTGGCAAGCCCTTTTCTCCCAAAATGTTCCAAGGCAAGACCATGAATTACAAACAGCAGGTCTTCACGTAACATTGTTATAAAGTTGGTGAGATGCTGTAGAAACTTAACTCTTGTTTATATCAATTAGCCTATAGTAAAATTGATTTCATTACATGTCCTCTTGCTCAAAGTTAAGAATCTACTGCCCAGCCAGCGTGGCTCAGTGATTGAGCATTAACCCATGAACCAGGAGGTCACTGTTTGATTCCCGGTCAGGGCACATGAGCAGGTTTGTGGGCTCATTCCCAGTGTGGGGCAAGCAGTAGGCAGCCAATCAATGATTCTCTCTCATCATTGATGTTTCTCTCTCTCCCTTTCTCTCTGAAATCAATAAAAATATATTTAGCCCTAATTGGTTTGGCTCAGTGAATAGAGCATCAGCCTGTAGACTAAAGGGTCTCAGGTTCAATTCCGGTCAAGGGCATGTACCTTGGTTGTGGGCACATCCCCAGTAGGGGTTGTGCAGGAGGCAGCTGATCAATGTTTCTCTCTATCCCTCTCCCTTCCTCTCTGTAAAAAAATCAATAAATTAAAAAAATAAAAATAAATATATATTTAGGAAAAAAAGCACCTATCAATGTTAGGTGAGGACTAACTGTACAAATAACTTTAAAACAAAGGGAAATAAGACTACAAAAAAATTAGTGCTATATGCTCCATTTGGGGCAGACTGTGAAGCATATCAGCTACATGCAACAGTGCAATAATTAAAATATTCAGTGGATTAAGAGCACTCCACAATAGTAAAAGCTGGAGGTCACAAAGACTTAACTAAAATTTGCTTAAAAAAAAAAAAAGCTATTAACTTTTGTGTAAAACAAAGAGATATATTAACTTGGAAAATGGAAAGGAACCTACTCTAAAACACCCTTAAGTGTTTATTCTTTTTTATTTTTAAAAAATTTTTATTGAATTCAGAGAGGAAGGGAAAGGGAGAGAGAGAAACATCAATGAGAGAATTGTTCATCGGCTGCCTCCTGCACGCCCCACACTGAGGATCAAGCCCGAAACTCTAGCATGTGCCCTGACTGGGAATCAAACCCTGATCTCCTGGTTCATAGGTCAGTGCTCCACCACTGAGCCACACCGGCTGGGCAGGGTTCTTCTTCTTTTTTTTTTTTTTTAATTGACTTTTACAGAGAAGGGAGAGGGAGATAGAAACATCAATCGGCTGTGGCTGCCTCCTGTACACCCACTACTGGGGATAAATTATGTTAAAGCTTCAGATCTGTCAGATGTATTAAGTGCCCTGACTAGTGTGGTTCAGTTAGTTGGGCATTGCCCTGCGCAAAAGGACTGCCAGTCCAATTGCCGGCGAGGGCACATGCCCAGGTTGCAGGCTTGATCCCCAGAAGGAGTAGGCCAATGGATGTTTCCCTCTTACATCAATACTTTTCTCTCTCCCCCTCCTCCTCCTTTCCTCTCTCTAAAAAATCAATTAAAAAATCTTTAAAAAAAAAAAAAAAAAAAGATGGCCCTAGCTGGTTTGGCTCAATGGCTAGAGCGTCGGCCTGTGGACTGAAGGAAATTCTACAAAATAATTGGCCCCACAACCACAATTCTTTTAATTCGATAACACTCAATCTACTTTGTGCTATAGTTACTTAAGCACGTTTAAACAAACAATGGATGTTATATTCTAAATTAATTGAGCCCGGCCGGCTATGAACTGGGAGGTCAACAATCAACCACAGAGCCACTATCTCTCCTCCCTTCCTCTATTAAATCAATAAATACATATAAAATAAAATAAATTCATTGAGGTTAGAGGCTTTCTGCTCATGTCATTTAAAATTTTTACTGAAGCCTTGGCCAGGTAGCTCAGTTGGCCAGGTCGCTCAGTTGGTCAGCTGGGGGTTCGATTGCCAGTCAGGGCACATACAAGAATCAACCAATGAATGAATAAGTGGAACAATACATCGATGTTTCTCTTCTCTCTCTCAAATCAATAAAATTTACTAAAAAGCACACACAAGATACAAAGTAGACCAAGCTGTTAAATGGGAGAAAAACAAAAATATGCCAAAACATATTTGTTAAAGAGAATATAGTCTCCCTGAACCCCCATTGTCTATTGTGTCAAATATTTTTCTTCATGTTTTTGTCAAATTTAAAAGCTTGTTAAATTAACAAATTCTCAACATCAACTAAAATGTTTACGCTATAAACAATGGTAGACATGATGACAAGTAAGCAAATACCCTTTGCTGTCTAAGCTTAGGCATCTATGACTAATTTAGTATGGAAAGAACTTTGAAACAGTTTCAACCTGAGGAACCCCCACAGTAGGATTAGGCCTAGGAATATTCCTAGACTAGAAGTCTCCACATTCAGGCAGATCTCCTATAATCTTGGACGGCTTTAAGACTGCTATGAAGGCACACAAGAGAGGAATTAATACATCTCAAGCAAAGGCCTCAGAGAATACAAAAGTTTTAATTTAGATTGAAACACAGATAGCAAACGTCTATTTTAATATTTCAATCTAGGTTCAGAATAAGGTTCCTAACACATGCCAAAATGTTTCATCCCATATTGTCATCCCACAATTTAGGATGACACAAAGAAAATATAAAAACTGGAATTACCTATGGGAAACATTAAAACAAAACACATGGTTAACTTTTAAAAATAATGCCTGCCGAAACCGGTTTGGCTCAGTGGATAGAGCGTCGGCCTGCGGACTGAAGGGTCCTGGGTTCGATTCCGGTCAAGGGCATGTACCTTGGTTGCGGGCACATCCCCAGTGGGAGGTGTGCAGGAGGCAGCTGATCGATGTTTCTCTCTCATCGATGTTTCTAGCTCTCTATCCCTCTCCCTTCCTCTCTCTGTAAAATATCAATAAAATATATTAGAAAAAATAAAAAATAATAATGCCTGACATATTTGGCAGAACTTAAAACTGGAATTCTCTTCATAGCCATAGCACTCCAAGCATAAGTTACAACATCCTATCCTTCCTATCTAATAAAAGAGTAATATGCAAATTGACCATCACTCCGATACACAAGATGGCTGCCCCCACGTGGACAAAGATGGCCACGACAAGATGGCCAGCAGGGGAGGGCAATTGGGAGGGACCAGGTCTGCAAGGGAGGGCAGTTGTGGGCGATCAGGCCAGCAGGAGAGGGCAGTTGGGAGGGACCAGGCCAGCAGAGGAGGGAAGTTGGGGGCGACCGGGCCTGCGGGGAAGGGCAGATGGGGGGGAACCCAGGCCTGCAGGGGAGAGCAGTTGGGGGGGGGGGGGGGACCAGGCCTGCAGGGGAGGGCAGTTAGGGGCAATCAGGCTGGCAGGGGAGCAGTTAGGCATCAATCAGGTTGTCAGGGGAGTGGTTAGGGGGTGATCAGGCTGGCAGGCAGAAGCGGTTAGGGGCAATCAGGAAGGCAAGCAGGCAAGCAGCTGGGAGCCAGCAGTCCTGGATTGTGAGAGGGGTCCCAGATTGGAGAGGGTGCAGGCTGGGCTGAGGGACACACACCCCCGTGCACGAATTTCATGCACTGTGCCTCTAGTCCTATATAATAAAGGCGTAATATGCAAATTGACCAAGTGTCAGAATGACTGGTTGCTATGATGAGCACTGACCATCAGGGGGCAGACACTCAATGCAGGAGCTGCCCCCAGCCAGCAGGCCCCAGGCCAAACAAGGTGGGTGCGGGCAGGCCCCTCCCCCCCATCACCATGATGGTTGCCCCACAGATCGGCCCTGATCGCCAGCCAGGCCTAGGCATGAAAATCGTGCACCAGGCTTCTAGTTGTTCTTATATAAGTTTTAACATTTTCTTCAGTAACCCCTTTTTCTGTCTAGGAACAGAACAAAACATTGTATCCACTCAGTATAATGTTCACTCTTAGTGCCAGCTTTTTCTTCCTGTGGTGTCTGCTTTACCTGGAATTTTAGGAACAATTTATTAATTGTAGGCACTTTACTCGAATGAGTAGTTATAAGAGGACAAAAGTGACGCTTTTGGATCAAGTTATTATTAACAGGAGTTATTTAGTTACCATAGTAACTAATTTTAAGTGTTCTCAGAATTTCATATACTATCTAATATGAGAGTAATATGCAAATTAACCATCACTCCACTACACCCACAAGCCACGCCCATAAGCCAATCAGGAGCAAATATGCAAATAAACCCAACCAAGATGGCTACGGCCACAGAGAGCAGGAAGGAGGCTTGGGTTTCCCCGGCAATGGAGGAAGCCAAGCTTTCCGCCTGCCCTTGCCAGCCTAGGCCTCCACTCAAGGCTACAAAGTTTCAATGATAGAAGATACATAAATCCAAACAGAAACGGTGGCAGCCACGGAGCTGGAAAGAGGAGGCTAGGGTTGCCCCTGGCGATGGAGGAAGCCAAGCTTTCTGCACACCCTGGCCGGCCCAGGCCTCCGCTTAAGGATACAAAGTTTCAATTATAGAAGATACATAAATCCCAACAGAAATGGCTGCCACCATGGAGCAAACAAAAGGCTTAGCTCCGCTCCAGGCTACAAAGTTTCAATTATAGAAGATAAATAAATCCCAGATACCAGGGCCTCCACTTGGGTCACCAGGGGGTGTGGCCGGCCTGCAAACCACCACAGGTCCCTCGCCCAGGCTGCCCCACGCCCCAAGGGAACCCCCACCCTGATCTGGGACACCCTTCAGGGAAAACCAGCTGGCCCCCACCCGTGCACCAGGCCTCTATCCTATCTAATAAAAGAGTTATATGCAGATTGACCATCACTCCAACACACAAGATGGCTGCCCCCATGTGGTCAAAGATCCTGCCCCCATGTGGACACAAGATGGCCACCACAAGATGGCCAGCAGGGGAGGGCAGTTGGGAGGGACCAGGCCTGCAAGGGAGGGCAGTTGTGGGCGATCAGGCCAGCAGGGGAGGGCAGTTGGGAGGGACCAGGCCTGCAGGGGAGAGTAGTTGGGGAGGACCAGGCCTGCAGGGGAGGGCAGTTAGGGGAAAACAGGCTGGCAGAGGAGCAGTTAGTCATCAATCAGGCTGGCAGTGGAGTGGTTAGGGGGTGATCAGGCTGGCAGGCAGAAGCGGTTAGGGGCAATCAGGAAGGCAGGCAGGTGAGCAGTTGGGAGCCAGCAGTCCTGGATTGTGAGAGGGATGTCCGACTGCCCGTTTAGGCACAATCCCACCAGAATCAGGCTTAAACAGGCAGTCGGACATCCCTCAAGGGGTCCCAGATTGGAAAGGGTGCAAGCTGGGATGAGGGACAGCCCCCCCTCCCCCCATGCACGAATTTCCTGCACCGGGCCTCTAGTATATATATAAAATGAGCAAAAATCTTATAGTAGCGCCCTGGCCGGTGTGGCTCACTTGGTCAGAGGCTGTTCACACATTGTGGTTCCAATTCTGGTCAGGACACATACCCAGATTGCGGGTTCGATGTTTCTCTCTTCCTTCCTCTCTCTCAAATCAATTAAATAAATACATAAATAAATAAAATTTTAATAGTAGGTAGAAAACTGGTGAGGGGGAATAAGGGCTTAAAAACTTCTTATAGGAAATTATACCCTCACAGACAACATTGAGAACAAGTTTTTTGGAGGAAATAGTCTTTCCAGTACGAGTTAAGTATGGGTTCATCTTCCCCTATGAAAACATTACTAAAGTAAACAGACCCATGTTTAGGGTATTACCTCTTAGAAGTCATACTGCCTTGCACTGTCGCTATTTTCTACCATGAGGCACAGTTTGTAGGTTCTCTCTCTGAAATTCCCCACTAGTAGTGATTTTTAAAAATCATTTCAGGGAAGAGCTCCTTTCTGTATTTATTCATCTGTATCCCTAGAGTGTGCTGTTTTCCTAGCATCTGGCACAATGCCTATGCAATTAATTCCGTGCACATCACGAAGTAAAGATAATAACAGATCACGGAAATACACCGGTCCTTGACAATTCCTTTTCTTCCCTTCTTTTTTTTTAAGTGTTTGGAGTGATGGCACTGCGGAGATAGAAGGGATTCCCAAAATAATTCTACGCAGTTAGAATCGCTGTAGTTTTAAAGGCAATTAAACACAGCTATCATTTTTGCAACTTATGGAATAAGTAACCAACGTTACAACACGATTTCAAGGCATAGTCCGTAAAGGAGCTGCTGTGAGACACTGCAACCTGAGCAGGACACTGGAGATTTCAAGAAAAACAACTCCATGCAACTCTTACCCCTCCCCTCGTGACTGGCGCCCAAGTCCCGGCAATCTGCTGCATTTATATTGCGCCCAAGACACACCCCCGGCGACTTGAGCGCGCAGGGACCCCGCTCGGCCTCTGTACTAAGGGGCCCGATTCTCCATTAGCCCCTGGAAGTGGCCTCCCTTTCCCGGCCAAGGGAGCGAGCCACGGAGAGGCGGCGACTCCGCTGGCCTCCGTCGCGGACCTGCCCACTCCTCCGCCCCGCGCCAGCTCCGGCCCAGCTCCCCCTCCACTCGCCCCTGTTCCCACCCTCAACGGCCTTCAGGCCAGGGTCTCACCTCTCCACCCACTCCCTCAGGAAGCGCATTTCCTCGGTGTGCAGAACGCTCGGGTCCTGCTTACACATTTTCACGAAGGCCCGGAGTTCGCTCACTTTGCGGGGGTCCATGGCGGGGAAGCGGGGGCAAGCAGCGGGCGCGGCGAAGGAGGCGGCGGGGTTGCAGGAACAGGCGCTACCTCAGCCAGACCGAGTGGAAGGGGGCGGCAGCCGCGAGGCAGAACAGACTAGAACTTCCCCGGCCGCCGGCTCCTCCCACCAACGGTCTCGTGACCCCAGGTCCTTCGCCGGTTCATTCCGACTCCCTTCACCTCTACTCCAGCGCACTGGTTAGAACCTTCTAGAAGTGTGCTGTTCGCGCCGTTGCCTGCCCCTTTAACGCACGCTTTCTTACAGTCTCAACTCTGAGCCAATCCTCTGGATAGAACAACTGGCTACATGGTGCTTTCAAGGAGGCGGGAGCTAGCAGGCCCTGCCGGGAGTCATTTAGAATCCGACGTTCTGAGACTGTGAGCACTTAGTGAAGCGTGACGTCATGACGCCAACAAGGCCGTCTGGCCAGAGCGGTGGTCACCCACAGCTCCGGCGTGACGTAAGCCTCTGCGCCGCCTCGGGAGAAAAGCCCGGCGAGCAGTGCCGGCCGGAAGGGGCGGGGCGCTTGGCTCCGTTTCCTGGCGACGCAGCCCTGCGGCCGCCGCTTTCCCCGCCGCTCTCCTCCTTTCCTTCCTGACGCGTGTGCGCGGCCGGCATGCCTTGGCTACTCTCAGCAACTAAGCTGGTTCCCGCTATAGCGAGCGCCCGCAGCCTCTCAGGTTAGACTCACCTCCCACTGGGTGTCCTCCAAGGTTTGCTCTATGCGAAGCCTGAGGCGCCCCAGAGGGACCCAAGTTGGTCTCAGGGCGATCGCTGGTTCGGCTGACCCTTCTGATGGGGCCCCACTCCTAAACCCTCTATGCGCTCCTCTGATCTCTTTACCTGCCACTCCCGGGAACGGGTGGGCCCCATGTTCTCTCTTCCCTTAAGGTATTCTGGGAAGCTGAAATGACTGCGGAGAACAAAGTGTGGCCATCCCCTAGAGGGGCTGTCTTCAAAGTTACGTGGACTCAGGAGTCATGTCAGTTATCCCGTTTGCTTAGGTGTCAGAGTGACTCCTATCAAGTAGCTCTTGTTTCTGTTAGGTCAACCTAAGTTTCTATTTTCGTGTTGTTGAAGAGTTTGACTTAAACACCGGGCCCAGAATGTGCAACAAACATGGTTAGTAACACAGATCCTTTGAGCAATCCCTCTCAGAAGAGGTAATGTTTGGAAATATTCTTTTTATGTCTGAACTCCCTGTTTGTAAAGACAAGGTGAAGAAGTCTAGGAATAAGGGGGCCAATCTTTTAGGGTGTATCTAGAGCAGTTGATCTCATGAACATAAAACTTCGTCAGTGAAAGCTGAATCAACTACGTTGCAGGTGGATCTGCCATTGGATCAGATTTCGGTTTTTTGGGCCGAAGTGTGAACAATGAGTGAACCAAAACATATGGTATTTGACATCAAAGTTATGTCTTGGCATATGTTTCTGATTCTGGTGGGATACTTGAATTTATGGAAAGTGGAATGGTAATTAAGACTTGCTCTAAAAAATAAGAGGTAATCATTGTCCAGTGCACAGACCTTGCTTCAGTTCTGCAGAAAGCTTTCCCTTCCGTGGGAGTGGGTGAATAGATGTGCAGTCTTTTTTTTTTTTTTTAATTGAATTTATTGGCGTTACATTGGGTAATAAAATTATATAGGTTTCAGGAGTACAATTCTATAATACGTCATCCGTATATTGTATTGTGTGTTCACCACCCCAAGTCACAATTAGTCTTTTTTTTTTTAACTTCTTTATTGATTAATGCATTACATATGTGTCCTTATTCCCCCATTACCCCCGTCCTCCCATTTATGCCCCCACCCCCCTGTTGTCTGTGTCCATTGATTAGGCTTACATGCATGCATATAAGTCCTTTGGTTGATCTTTCTCCCTTACCCCCACCCTCCCCTACCTTCCCTGAGGACAATTAGTCAGTCTTACTCACAGAGGCCACAATCTATGATTTAGAGCTGGAACCATCCTTTGCTTGTGACTTTTTTTGTATTTGTTAAGGCTTTGTGTAAAACCCAATTAATCAAGGTTTAGGACTAGATACTTTATTATACACACCAAGATCTTTCAGAAAGATATTTATTACGCTTCATTTTGCTTCAGTAAAAAAGTAAATTTAACCACCTCTTATATTATCATTTTTATACTATATACATAGGCTTTTTGAATAAATGAGTGATCTCCTTGGTTCTTCACAAGTCCAATAAATTAGGGCAGATTGAAACTAACTGGCAACTGAAACTAACACAAGATCACAAGTAGCAAGTCAGGAATGTTGCCAGCTGGTCCTTTTTCTGTTATATCACTGGGTCTTACTCTGGCTTAGTGGAGTCCTTTTGGAACTTTTTATTGAGCCACAATGACTACTAATTCAATAACCTTTGCGTTAGTAGTCATTGTGGATGAATCTCCACTTCCCTGGAGTTGCTCAAGTCTAGCCAGAGTGATAGACAATAGATAAGTGACAGTATAGCCAAGAATGGTAATAGAGTCTTGACTCAGGTGACATGGGAGCTCAAAAAAGGCACTAATGGGTTGCAAATCTTATGTTATCCTGAGATTTTACTAAGTTCTAGAATTTGAAAACTCCTCTGACTTGAGGTGCTCATAAATAGAACTTTGAATGTTTGTGGTGCTCTTGGTTGCCCTTTTTTAGAAAGGCTCTGGGTACAAAGTTTTAAGTACCATCATAGGAAACTTTCTGTGAAAGTCATACAGTTAAGAGTGTAATTTAATTGGTTGGTATATGTAAATATTAACACAATCTAGTTATCTGAGAAAAAGCAAAATAAAGCACTAATGGTGCATAAATAAGTTGTATTTTAAAATACTACATCTAAGCCAAAACCGGTTTGGCTCAGTGCATAGAGCGTCAGCCTGCGGACTCAAGGGTCCCTGGTTCGATTCCGGTCAAGGGCATGTACCTTGGTTGCGGGCACATCCCCAGTAGGGGGCGTGCAAGAGGCAGCTGATCGATGTTTCTCTCTCACCGATGTTTCTAACTATCCCTCTCCCTTCCTCTCTGTAAAAAATCAATAAAATATATTTTAAAAAAATACTACATCTAAGATAAATCTAAGACTGAGATGGGGAAGGAAAATATTGAAAATATTAAAGAATAGCTCTGGCTGGGTTTCCCAGAGGATCGTCCCAGTACTCCAAGGTGGTGGGTTTGATCTCCGGTCAGAACACATAGGAGAATCAATAAATGCAGGCATAAATAAGTGGAACAACAAAGCAGTTTCTCTCTCTCTCCCTTCCTCTCTTTCTAAAATCAATCAATAATTTTTTAATAAGAAAATATTAAAGAATAATTTTAAAAGCCTATTTGCAGTTAATTCATTCAACAAACATTAATTGAGCACCACATATGAGCACTGAGCACACAAAGTTTTTACCATCACAAGAGACAAATAAAAGTAAGTAATTGTGATATAACATGAAATTTAATCATAGATACCCAGTGGTGGGGAGAAGGAAAAAGTGATGGATATTCTCTGGGAGCAGGGAGGGGCTGAGCGGACATGTGGGCATGCTTTTAAAAATTAGGAGATAATTGATTTAAGACCTGAAAGAAGGCTTTCGCCAAGCAGACTAGAGTAATGGATCTATCACGGCAGAATGAGCATGCAGAGGCACAGAACTCATACAGAATGGGTGTTGCAAAGCTTTGCAATTGTTAATAAGCCTGGAGAAGCCTTTTTTGAAATATGTTCCCAGGTACATTAATAGGTGTTACACCAAAATGGTTCTGTGGACTGAGTACGGGGAATGCTGCATTTCACAGTGCCATGGTAAACCACTTCTGGGTCTCTAAGAGGGAAACGTATGTGGCAGTAATTTGCAACATGTATTTGACCATGGAGCCCTTTTTCTGTGGTGAGTCTTGAACCGGTATCCCTTGGAGCACATTGTGGAAAAACTTGGGCTCAAGCCTAAGATGTGTAGGAAGAGGTGATAGAAAATCAAGCTGAGAAGGAAACTGGTGGCTGGTTCCTGGAAGACCTTGTATATTATGTTAAGAAACAATGAGCAGAGCCCTGGCGGAATAGCTCAGTTGGTTAGAGCAGTGGTCAGTACACCGCGGCTCATGAGCCACATGCTGCTCGCGAGCCGCAGTTTGTCGCTCTGTTGTCCAATGAGTTTGCCAACCACTGTCATATACTACCCTTTACCTCTTTGCACACAATATGCCACAATTGCCTAATCCTTACAGCTTCCAACTACACAGTAACATTTAGTCTAGTCCAGTGTTCGGCAGACTCATTAGTCAACAGAGTGGCAAACTGCGGCTCGTGAGCCACGGTTTGCCGACCACTGGGTTAGAGTATCATCCCTATACACCAAGGCTTAGGGTTCGATCCTTGGTTAGGGCACATGCCCAGGTTGTGGGCTGGATCCCCGGTAGGGGGTGTGGAGGAGGGCAGTCAATTAATATATCACTATCACATTGGTGTTTTTCCCTCCCCCTTTCTCTCTTCCTAAACATCAATAGAAACATATTTTATAAAATAACCTAGGCTTTTATGATTTTACTAGTGACCCGGTGTACGAAATTCATGCACATTAAAAGGGAATTAGGGAAATATTTTAATATTGCTATTTGCCCTTTCTCTATAATAGAAGTGTCAGAGATGAAAGAAAATTAGTAAAATGTATATGAAAATCTT
Source organism: Plecotus auritus (assembly GCF_963455305.1). NCBI lineage: Eukaryota > Metazoa > Chordata > Mammalia > Chiroptera > Vespertilionidae > Plecotus > Plecotus auritus. The sequence continues at coordinate 222,523,928 of NC_137772.1, forward strand.
TCTTCTGTCAGAGTCTGGGGTGCACCACGGGAACCAGAGTCAAGTCCCTGCCCATCCACGTCCGCCTTGAAATCGCACGAGACCCAGACCCGGCCAGCCCCACTCCCATTGGGCTAGATCCAGACCTGGCCAGCCCCACCCCCGTCAAGCCCCACTGGGTGGAGGGCGCAGCCTCAGGTCCCCTGGCCTGGGCCGGGGCCAGGGGCATACCTTGAGGTCCCTGTCAAACCCCGCCAGGCAGGCGGCATGGCCTGAGGTCCCCCGTCAAGCCCTGCCAGGCAGGGGGTGCACCCTGAGGTTCCCCATCAAGCCCCGCTGGGCGGGGGGCATGGCCTCAGGTCCCCTGGCTCAGTGCCAGGGTGCGGGGCATGGCCTCAGGTCCCCTGTTAAGCCCCACCAGGCGGGGGGGGGGGGGGGGGGCGCAGCCTCAGGTCCCCTGCCCAGGCCCAGCACCAGGCAGCCTCAGGTCTCTGCTGATAGCTTGTTAAATCTCGTTATGGGAACTCAGCCTCCGGTGTGGGCACACCCATCTTATGTTATGGGATCCCTGCTTCTGCTGTGGGTGCAGCCATCTTGTCACTGTGTGACAGTCAATTTGCATATTCCCTCTTTATTAGATAGTATTTTCTGAAAATAAGTTTTAAGTGCTAATTGTCACCAGTACCTCCTATATAATAATGACCTTTCCTTCTCACCCACCTACCAACTTAAAAATCAAACAAAACAAAAAATCTTACACTACTACAAATCATTTAAAAATAGTAGAGCCCTGCTGGTGTGGATCAGTGGATGACTTGACCCAGGAACCCGGGGGTCTCGGTTGGATTCCTGGTCAGGCCATGTTAGCAAATTCTGTTTGGCCCTACCTTTAGAATATGTCCAGAATTTGACCACTCTTCACCTTCACCATCCTGAACCAACCTACTATAATTTCTTGCCTGGATTGTGGCAATAGCTTGATGTCTCTGCTTCTATCCCTGCTTACTTGGGGTCTTTTCAGTGCCAGCAGCCAGAGTGGGCCTGTTTAAATGTGTCAGATTACATCACTCTTCTGATCAAAGCCTCCAATGGCTTCCTCCCCACAGATAATAACAAAGTCCATATTGTGATCTAGCAAACACTGCATGACATTGCTTACTTCATTTACTTGCTCTTTTAATCGGCTACCACTGAACTTCTCCATTTCCTCAAACAGCTGCCTTAAGAATGTTTCATTTGCTGTTCCTTCTGCCTGGAGTTCATCTCACCAGGTATACACATGGCCAGCTCCTTCACTCTTAACTCAGATTTAACTATCACTTTTCCCTGGCTACGTTAGCTAAAATATCAGCTCTTGGCCTGGCCGGTGTGGCTCAGTTGGTTGGGTGTGTAGTCCTTTGCACTGAAAGGTTCGATTCCGTCAGGGCACATTCCCAGGTTGCTGGCTTGATCCCCGATAAGGGAGCATGCAGGAGGCAGCCAATCAATGTTATGCCCTCACATCAGTGTTTCTCTCTCTCTCTCTCTTCCCTCCTCTCTAAAAATCAATAAAAGTATTTTTATTTCAGCTCTCATACTTCAAAACCTCTATCCCCTTCCCCTACTTTATTCTTTTCCTTAGCAACTATGACTAACATTATATATACTTAATATTTGTTTATTGTTTCTCTCCAGCCTGTGACAACTAAGATTTTTGCTCTTTGTTCATTATTGTACCCCAGGTATCTAGAACACTACTTGAAAAACAGTAGGTACTCTCTCTAAAAATCAATCAAAATTCTTTTTAAAAATACTGTTAAATGAGTAGAAGCAAAAGGCTGAAATATATTTTGAAAATTAAATAATTGAAGGAAGCTAAGAAGTCATCATGTTGATACTCAACTAAGTTCATTTGAAAGAACGTATTCAAACATTTAGTTCAAACCACTTGGCTCAGTGTCTAATGTGTCTGTAACTCATTATTTATCTTCTATCATAATCCTAAATTATAATGGCTAAAGGTGGTATTTTAGAGTAATGTATCCGTAGATCCTGTGAACATACCCAAAAAGAAAATAGAGCTTTGGCCGGTGTGGCTCAGTGGTAGAGTGTGGCCTGTGCACTGAAGGGTCATGGGTTCAATTCCTGGCCAAGGGCACGTACTTGGGTTGCAAGTTTGTTCCCCGGGCCGGGTCTGGCGTGTGCAGGAGGCAACCAATCGATGTGTGTGTGTGTGTGTGTGTGTGTGTGTGTGTGTGTGTGTGTGTGTCTTCTCCCTCCCTCCCTTCCACTCTCTAAACATCAGTGAAAAAAAATAATCTCAGGTAAAGCTTAACAAAAAAAGAAAATAGAAAGTTTCCTATCTGGAGTGATTCACTGATGGCCTAGAACACATGATATAGCCAGGTTGCTCTGAGGAATCCATGGTAAGTCTGGCCTTTTTTTTTTTTTTTTTTTTTTTGGTAGTAAAATACATATAACATAAAATTTTTCATGGCCCTAACTGGTTTGGCTCGACTCAGGGGTCCCAGGTTCGATTCTAGTCAAGGGCATGTACCTTGGTTATGGGCACATACCCAGCAGGGAGTGTGCAGGAGGCAGCTGATCGATGTTTCTCTTTCATTGATGTTTCTAACTCTCCATCCCTCTCCCTTCCTCTCTGTAAAAAATCAATAAAAAATATTTTTAAAAATTTACCATGTTAATAATTTTTAAATATACAGTTGTGAAGCAGATCCCCAGAACTTTTTCATCTTGCAAATCTGAAACTATACCAATTAACAACTCTTTTTTTCCCCTCCCCCTACTCCCTGGTAACCATGATTCTTTCTGTTTCTATGAATTGACTTTAGATACCTCATATAAGTAGAATCATAAAGTGTCTTCCTGTGACTGGCTTATTCACTTAGCATAATGTCAAAAAGTCCGTCCACATTGTAGCATATAACAGGATTTCCTTTCTCTTTATGGCTGAATAATATGCCACTCTATGCCTGTATGTACAGATATTTTACGTATTTACTAATCGGTTGACATTTGGATTGCTTGTACCTCTTGGCTGTTGTGAATAATTACTGCTGTGACAGCTATATAAATATAAGTCTAGCTATTTTTAATTTAAAATAAAATACTTTATATTTTAATTTTTACTTTATAATGTCTTTAAGTTATGTGTCAAATGCTCTACCTCTATTGGAAAAAAAAAAGTCATTTCATGAATAATTATATGATCTGAACCTGTATGTCTCAATACATTTTTAGTTCCTAATGCTATACATATTTCAGAAGTTTGTATAGTTTTAATTAAAAGAAAAATAATGAAATAGATCATAAACTATTAAAAGCCTAATACGTAAACACTGAGCTCAAAAACAGAAGCAAAATCATCTTCACCACTTTCCAAATTCTTAACCTAATTGTCACCACAAATACATCTTTTTCAGACATACCTCCAAACGACCAGACCACAATCCTGCTGATCGTGTTAATCATAAATCTTACTCTAGTATTAAACAAAAGTTATCGACAAAACTGATAAATCAAAACACAAAGAGTCGTGTTCCAAATGTTATATGAACATAATGTGTCTGAAGAGCCAATTTAACGATTCCTTTTGGTTGACTTCTTCTTGTGCACCTCTTTATGCTTCTTTTTTTTCCTCTTACCACCTTCTTTGTTTCCTGCTGAGAAAACAGAGGGATCCTTGTTGCTGGTGACCCACGGTATACGTTGCTCATTTTTCACACAAGTATATTGAGGTACATGTTTGGAGCTGTAGGACTTTGGTGAATAATTGTCAAGTGACTGTCTTCTCCAGCTGAGTTCTTCTGCAAAGCCCTCTTCATCTGCCACATCATTTATAATGAGGAAGGACTCTAACTCGCCATCATCTTCACCTTCTCTTTCCTCAGTAATTCTGCTTGTATTGGTCTTTCTGCCGTTAACAGTTTTATGTGAAGTAAAAGATGTGTAGTTGTCCATCCCACTGTCATCAAATGCCAGGGAAGAGAAAGAATTAATGTCTTCATGGCCCAGTGAATCATATGGTGTATATCTTGTATCATATTCATAAAACCTCTCAAAAACTGGATATTCACAGGAGGTAGAGAAAAAGGATCTTGCACCTCTGTTTCTACTTCTATGGGAACTTCTTGGACTATTCAAAAGGTCCTCAAGTGAGTCTTCAAAGAAAAGACATAAAAATGAGTCCCTTTCACCAAAAATTTCTTTAAAGATATCATTTGGCTTATGGAATGTGAAGCCATATTCAAAAGAATCATCAATATTACTTGCGCCTTCACCATTTAATCCTTCTTTGCCATATTTATCATAAATGTCCCGTTTTTCATCATTTGATAATACCTCATACGCTTCAGCTACTTCTTTGAATTTTCTCTCCGCTTCTTCTTTATTTTCTGGATTCTTATCAGGGTGCCATTTAAGTGCCACTTTATGATAAGCCTTTTTAATGTCCGCACATGAAGCATATCTCTGCACTCCTAGAACTTCATAGTAATCTACCATGTTTTAACAAATTGTTGGAAGGGGGTGCCTTGGGTAGTAAGAACCGTGGTTTCCTTTCCGTCCCGGCTCTGCTGGTGGTGGTGGTAGAGTGACTGCAAATAGGCACATTTTTACATTGAAGACAATGTTCCTGTGGGTCGCTAGGAGATGATAGGGTACTGATTGTGTGGCAAGCAGAGTTACAAGCTTGTGTCAGAGAGAGCTGCATTATGGTGTCACTCTGGGGTTGGGGTAGGGACTTGACCTTCTAAATGGAGCTAGTCCAGAGTCATACCAGACCATCCTGAACCCTCTGGATGATTTCCCCTATATTTCTCTGGAAGCCTCAAACAATACCTCATAAATCAGTGGAACCTGTTGTTACCAGCCACAGCATGCCACTTGCATAATGTGATCTCTAGGTTACTAAGTCTTAATAACTTACTTCCCAGTGCTTGCATGTTTTGGTTTGGAAAAATGAAGAAGTCTAAAAAACATTTAGTTAAAGATTTTGAAAACTGTGTATTTATGTATTCAATACATATTATTGAATGCCTGCTTTGTGCAAGGCTCAGTTTTAGCCACTGGTAATAACAGTATCGAATTAAAAAATGCCTGTTTTCATGGTGTTTACATTATCATAGAGTACAACGAATAAATGGGACATAATGTGATACGTGTTTTAAAAAAAAAAGTAGCGTGATGGCAGAAAGCTACCTTCGATTGGTTTTACAAGGCCTCTGAAGAGATGACGTTAGAGCTGTGATGATCCAGTATAATAGCTACTAGCCCTGTGGATGGACATGTTGACTTTTCCACTTTTGACCCGTTATGAATAAAGCTAGCATTCATTTCTAGTGGGAAGCCAATTTGGGGGGCGGGTAATGCATCAGATTTACATTTTTAATGGGTCAGTGTCTGCTATGTGGAGAATCAGTTGTATGTGGGAAAGTTAGGATTAGAAAATCCAGGTAGACACTCTCACTCTCCCTCTCCCTCCCTCCTTCTACCCCACCCTTTCATTCTCTCTAAAAATCAATTTTAAAAATATCCAGTTAGAAGCAAACTCGACCAAAGTTGCTTTTCTTTGGGGACAATTTAAATTATCAATAGGCTAGGCCTGAATTAAAAAGATGTACATTCTATTCCTGGCTCATTTTATTGTCCTAGGAAATTGCCTGTGATGATCTGTCTATGTTTCTTCTCCTCTATATATTATTTGTTTTATTTTTCATCACATGTATAAACAACTTGTTTAAATGATATTCTAGTGACATAGAAAATAATAGTGTACATTTCTAGCCAGTCTTTCAAGACCATTTGTCAGCTTTGAATATTTTTTACTTTTTGTTTGTATACCAGTTGACTAGAAGTATTGCAAAACTCTTAAACTCAAATCATTTCAATTCTCTCCAGTATCTGTGCTTATACTATGTATGGTATACATGTGATGATATTTGCCTGCCATTGAAAACAGCCCTAGCTGGTTTGGCTCAGTGGATAGGGCATCGGCCTGCGGACTCAAGGGTCCCAGGTTCGGTTCCGGTCAAGGGCATGTACCTTGGTTGCGGGCATATCCCCAGTGGGTGGTATGCAGGAGGCAGCTGATTGATGTTTCTCATCGATGTTTCTAACTGTCTCTGCCTCTCCCTTCCTCTCTGTAAAAAATCAATAAAATATATTTTTTAAAAAAGAAAATAAGTAGCAGTAATAATAATACTGAACATTATTTGAGTACCATCTTTGGGTCACACCCTGTAGCAAGTGTCTTTTGCTGGAATGCTGTGTCATTGAACTGTCACAGCATTCCAGCAAAATAAATATTTTGTGTCCATATGAAACCTGAGCCTCTGAAAAATAGTAATTTGCCTAAGGAAACCTAGCTCATTAGTGAAAAATCTGGTATTTAAACTTGGGTCTATCTGATTCCAAATTCTGCTCTTTCCAACTCTATCTCATTTCTTAGACCAGGATTTAAGAGTTTAGGTTCTAGACATTGCACAATATTAGCCCCCTATGGGGGATCGAACCTGCAACCTAGGTATGTGCCCTGACTCAGAATCGAACCCTCAACTCTTTGATGTACGGGATAAAGCTACAACCAACTGAGCCACCTGGCCAGGGCTCTTGTAAGAACTTTTAAGTTTTACTCTTTTAGCAACTCTCAAATATACAATACATAATTGTTAGCTATAGTTACCATACTATACATTACATCCCCAGAACTTATTTATCTTGTAAATTCACCCATTTTGGTTTCTATCTTCTATACTTCTGACTAAAACTGTTCTTGTCAGGGTCTCTAGTGACTTCCATGTTGCTAAATCCAGTAGTTGTCTTTTTGGTCTCATATTTAGCAGCATATAGCACAGTTAAGTACTTCCCCTCTTATAAAACACTTGTTTCTTTAACTTCCTAAATACCACATTCTTACAGTATTCTTCCTTTCTCCTGTGCTTTTTCTTCTCACACCAAAATAATAGAGTACCTGGACTTTCTCTATACCATCTTCATAGGTAATAATTCAGTCCCAGGACTTTAGATACCACCCATGTGCTTATGACACCTTAATTTATGTATCTAACCTATTCCTCCCTCCCCCCCGCCCCTGAACTTAAGACTGTTGGACCTCTCCATTGGAATAGCCAATAATTATCTCAATCTTTTCCATTTCATTTAATGGCATAACCTTTCACCCACTTGCAAAAACCTGGGAATTATCCTTAATATGCTTTTTTTATTCCCTGCATTTAATCAGAACCCAGATTTGTTGGCTTTTTGACCTTCAAAAATATATCCCAAATCTCATCACTGGGAAAAATAAAGACAAATAACAATCTCTATCTTCCCAAAGTTCATAGCAAACTAATTTAGCAATTATTTGCAGTGTAGTAGGTCTTAAAATAGAATTAAGCCCTGGTTGATGTGGCTCAGTAGATAGAGTGTTGGCCTGCACACAAGGGTCGCAGGTTCGATTCCCAGTCAAGGACTTGTACCTGGGTTGCAGATTCTATTTCCTCCTGGGTTGGGTGCATACAGGAAGCAACCAATCGATGTGTCTCTCTCACATCGATGTTTCTCTCTTTGTCTTCCTTCCACTCTCTCTAAAAAATCAATGGAAAACATACCTCAGGTTAGAATTAACAACAATAGCAAAATAGAATTAAGTGCAGTAGCATTGAGGAGGGGCCTTGGTATCAGATGCAGTAGGGATGGGGAATTAAAAAGCAGGCTTCCTAGATGTTGGAGCTGATTTTTGAGAAGTTGATCAATCGGAAACAAGCAAAGGCCATTTTAGACTAAGATAACTGTGTACTTAAAGGCAAATGCTGTTATAATACAGACTAATTAGCTAGCTCTTTGCGTAGTTTAGTGTGGTTGCAATAATGTTTTTTGAGGATTAGGCCAGCCACTAGAGGAGTGAGCAGGGGCCAGATTAAGAAGGGTGCTAAGCTAGAGTCAAGCATATTTTGAAAGATAGAAAAATCTAAGCATACCTAGTGGACTAAAGTCACTAAGGGTTAAAATTAGATCACTTCTGTGTTACCAGGGCTCCACACAGGCTCTGGCTGGCACAGAGGAAGGCCCATATATATATTGAAGGTGAAATTAATTGGCATTTTTCTAAAACTCAAATGCTGGAGATAGATAAATGTACATATGTACTGTGAGGACCTTCTAGATTCCTTCTTCCATTTCATCCTCTTTCTTTCTCCTTAGGATGCATATCCTGTTCTCAGAGAAGGTACTCCCTCCAGCCCATCCCAGACAGGAGGGTTCCAAATCGATACTTGGGCCAGCCCAGCCCCTTCACACACCCACACCTCCTCAGACCAGGTAAGGATTTTAACCATAATAACTGTCTCTCTCTCAGGTGCTTCATCTAGAGCTGTGCTGTTCACTACAGGAGCCACCAGCCACAAGTGGCTATTGTATACTTACTATGTTGCTAGTGCAACTAAGAAACTAAATTTTTAAATTTTATTTTAAATAATTTAGATTTAAACTTAAATAGCTACATGTGGTTACTGGTACTCCACGGACAGCACTATCTAGAGCTATAAACACTTTATTAAGCCTTACCATTCAGTATTATCAGTGAAATATGTACTTAGGATTTTCTTAAAGAAAAGTTCTATTGCTTTCTAAGACTTAGTTTCTACAGTTGTGTTCTAACTATTGATTCGTAGTGAATTACTATGTTAAAGATGTTAAAGGTATTTTAGAAAACTTGTTTTTAAAAGCATATGGAATATTTCATGAATTTGTGTGTTATCCTTGAAAACATGTTTTTCTTGGAAGTGTTAAATACTAATTTCAAACGTTTAACAAAAATATTCCTGTATAGATTATGCAAGATTTCCAGATCTGACTGTCATGGCTTTGAGAGGTGACAGCACTGTAAAGATGATGCAAAAACTGGGGTTTATTTACTTCACTGGTTTTTATACTTGATAAAAGTTGACCTCCCCAATATTTTTTTCTGCTATAAGATTCCAGTGTTGCTGCTAGATATGTCATCACTATTGCTCAAATTCATGCCTAAACCTTTTTATTTTATTAAAAAGGCATGAGGGATGAACTGTGGTGAATGAATATTATCCCAAAAAGGTAGGTAGAGTAAAATCACATGCTTTGTAAAAAAGCAGCCAGGGTTTCAAGGGAAATTGCTGTTTCTGCCATGAGAAGTTAAATCTGTTTTTTCTGTGTAAGCATAGATATTAATAACCTAAACTGCTTTTAGAAATATGTTACTCTTTCACTGTCTCCACTCAGTGAGCAATACCAGTGTGTCTCTCAGTGAGGGCTTCTTTTTTGCTGATTCTTCATGAGACTGGAATTACTGCTGGAAAGTCGGCTGAGACTCAGGAAATGCAGCTCACCACTGAAACACACAAGAAATCAGAGTTTTTCAAAGCTGTAAGGTAAGCTTAATAGCAATCCAGTTGATATAAATTTAAGTATTTCTCTACCCTATCAACCTACCGTTAGCGTCAATCTTCTTTTAAATGTAGAATTAATATTAAGCTTTACCAGCTTTGAAAATTATTGATTTCTTGTGGTGAGATACTTTTATGTGGTGAGCTGCATTTTCCAGGCCTTGAAACTAGTAATCATATTATCAAAATGATGGTCTCTGTATCTAGAATGTTCGCTATGTATGTTATATACATGTTAGCAAAATAAAAAATGAATGTAGCCTTGGCCAGTGTTCTCAGTGGTTAGAGCGTCGGCCCACACACCAATTGCTGGTCAAAGGTTTTGAGTTTGTCCCTGGTCCAGTCGGGGCACGTGCTGGAGGCAACCAATCAATGTTCACATTGATGTTTCTCTCTCTGTCTTTCTCTCTATATCTGTCTCTCTCCCCCACTCCCACCCTCCCTTCCACTCTCTAGAAAACAATGGGAAAAATGTCCTCAGGTGAAGATTAACAACGAAAAATGAATGCAAATAAATATACACACGTACATGTTCATACACATTCACATATTCATCTCAGCTATGGGGGAAGGGATGCCTATCCTAATTTTTATTCTCCTAGACATAGGCTTTGGACATTGGGGTAAGTGAGAAGGGAGAGAAGAAGATAAAATTTTAAAACAGAATTACCAGTTACACAGTTTTTAGAGGCAAGAACTATGTAAGTATTCAAAGTATTAATCATTTGTCTTTCTCCAGGTAGAGATGCAAAACATACGTGTTAAAATGTTTGTGGGGTGAAGAAAGAGTAAATTATCAAGAAAAATTAAAAGGCATGTGATACTTAAATTTTTTTTTCCTTTTACATAGCCAGTTTGTTAGTTTAGGGTATAAAACTGTGTTGTCTGTACGTAGTTGCTCCAAAAGCTTTCATGTTTGGCTTAGTTATTTTCTCAATACATGCCAGTACTTAAAACTTTTTGAAACTATCTCAATCCCTTTCCTAATTATTATACAAGTTTTATATATATTATAGAAAAATTAGAGAATACAGCTAAGCATACATTTTTTTTAAAATTATTCATAATCTGCCCTGGTCGGGTAGTTCAATTGGTTGTGCATTGTCCTGTACACCAAAAGTTTGTGGGTTCAATTCCCAGTAGGGACGAGTATGGGAGGCAACCAATCAATGTCTCTCTCCTCTCAAATCAATAAACATATACTTAGGTGAGGCTAAAAAAAATTAATCATAATCCCACCACTTCGAGAAAACCACTGTTGGGATTTTTTTAATATATATTTCTAGACTTACTTCTTTTGTAAAAATGGTGTGTGTGTGCGCTTGTACATTCTGTATACTCATCAATTATTTTCTTAAAACAAATTCTTAAAAGTGAAACTTCTGTGTCAATTCCTTCTGAATTTTTGGGAGCCATACCTACTCAAGTTTCCTGAAGCAACAGTAACTTGGAAAATATTTAGTAGAATAACTTGGGAGATAAAGGGACTCTGTTCTGGCTTTATTACTACTATTTTAGATGGAAATAAAGAGTCAGGTTGACTCACGTAGGCCCTCCTAGTGATGTTTAAAAGTTACCGTTTTCTTAAAGAAATCTGGGCATTATAGACCATTTCTTCTTTTTCATGACATCAGTTGATCCTTTTCAATCACTAGTATTCCCTCCACTTATCACCTGGAGGGAAATAAAAATGATTCCATGTAGGAAGGCAAATGGCATTCTGAGCTATATACTATTATGAGCTGTGAGTCTACTTTTTATATCTGTACAAGATAGACACTTATATAGTTCCCGGACATTGCCACAGGAGTATTGCTGTCACCACCAGAACAGCAAGGTGTTTAATTCACACAAACACTGAAACTTATCAGTGAATAGGAGGCATTAGTGCCTAATGAAGCATTTCTAACATTTCTATACTTCTAAGCAAAATAAATTTTAGAATGTGAAGTACAGTTTGGAGTGCTTTACAAGAGGACTATTCAGAAGCTGAGCTGTCAGAATGACTTGTCAAGAACCACTTTTTTGTTTTCCTATCAAGTGTAATATTTAAAATAATAAAAAGATTGGTTCTAGCCTGGCCGGTGTGGCTCAGTGGTTGAGCGTCAACCTGTGAACCAGGAGGTCATGGTTCGATTCCCTGTCAGGGCACATGCCCAGTTGCAGGCTTGATCCCCAATTGGAGTGTGCAGGAGGTAGCCAATCAATGATTCTCTTCATTTCTATTTTTCCTTCTCCCTTCCTCTCTCTGAAATTAATAAAAATATATTCTAGATGGTTGTAGAATGGGTTATAGATAATAATTCTCAAATCTTCCCTTAAAAGTTTCATAATCAGTTAGGTGTCCATATTTCAGTGATTGTTTAGTTGTAGTTTTTTTTTTTTTGTAATTTTTATTTATTGATAGAGAGAGAGAAACATTGATTTTTGTTGTTCCACTCATTTACGAACTCACTGGTTGACCTTTGTATGTGCCCCAAACAGGGATTGAACCCACAACCTAGGTATGTGTCCTGACAGGGAATTGAACACGCAACCTTTTGGTGTACAAGACAGTGCTCCAGCCAACCGAGCCACCCACCCAGGGCTTATTATGTCCATTTTAAAGATGAGGAAACTGCCAAAACCGGTTTGGCTCAGTGGATAGAGCGTCAGCCTGCAGACTGAAAGGTCCCAGGTTCGATTCCGGTCAAGGGCACGTAACTTGGTTGCGGGCACATCCCCAGTAGGAGGTGTGCAAGAGGCAGCTGATCGATGTTTCTCTCTCATCGATGTTTCTAACTCTCTATCTCTCTTCTTTCTTCTCTGTAAAAAATCAATAAAATATATTTAAAAAAAAAAAAAAAAGATGAGGAAACTGAGGCATAGAGCAGATTGGTAGCTCTCCCCAAGTCCGTTGTTAAGCCAGGATTTCAATTCACAACAGTCTGACAGAGTCCACACTTAACCACAAAACAGTATGGCCCCGCCGTTGTGGCTCAGTGGTTGGTTGTCGACCTATGAACCAGGAGGTTTGATTCGATTCCCGGTCAGGGCACATGCCTGGCTTGCCGGCTCGATCCCTGGCTCGATCCCCAGTGGGGGGCTTGCAGGAGTAGCTGATCAATTTCTAACTATCTTGTTTTTTTGTGTTTTGTTTTGTTTTTGTTGTTGTGTTTTTGTTTGTTTTTCAAATTTTTACAATAGAATAGAAAATTTAAACCTGGGTTATCCCATAATTCTCCATATGCTATGAAGAGATTTGGCCTAAATTGAAGAAATGAACTTGGGTATCTTTATCTAATATTAAACTACCTTGCATACTTTGGCACTATAGAAATGCAAAGCATCACTGTTGTTTGTCATTTCTAGGGGAGGTGACTCCAGGACTATCCCAGGTGGAATATGCACTTCGCAGACACAAATTAATGTCTCTGATCCACAAGGAAGCACAAGGGCAGAGTGGGACAGACCAGACAGTGGTTCTGCTCTCCAACCCTACATACTATATGAGCAATGATATCCCCTATACTTTCCACCAAGACAACAATTTCCTGTACCTGTGCGGATTCCAAGAGCCCGATAGCATTCTCGTCCTTCAGAGCCTCCCTGGCAAGCAGTTACCAGCACACAAGGCCATGCTTTTTGTGCCTCGGAGAGACCCCAGTCGAGAACTTTGGGATGGCCCTCGATCGGGCACTGATGGAGCAATGGCTCTAACTGGTGTGGATGAAGCCTATACGCTGGAAGAATTTCAACATCTAGTTTCGAAACTGAAAGGTAACCGATTGCAGCAGAAGTCAAATGATAAGCCAGATTGGGATTGAGACCTTCCTTACCTATTTAGTTCTTAATGTCCTAAAATGATTATCCACATTAGTGGTTTCTCTTAAGCACCAAGAAAGGAACATAAATTTTTACCACAAGACTGGTCTGCTTTAAAGACTTCATTTATTCATTTGCTAAATCTTACTAGAGTATTCATTCACATAGACGGTTAACTGTCCTAGTGTGACATCCCTAAGAGTGAATTTCCTTCTGAAGTGGAGGATGGCCCACTCTTTAAGATTACTGACCCGTCTATTGACCTTTGATCCCTGCTTTTTACTGCTTTTGCCAATACTTCAAAATGAAGTAGTATTCTCAAAAAAGGATCTAAGCATCACCAGCATTAGAATCACCTGGTGATGCATGTTAGCATTACAAATGAAAAAAAAAAAAAAGAATTACAAATGCATAGTAGATATTGGAAATGTAAAATCATAGGCCCCCATTTCATACTGACTAAATCAGAATCTACATTTTAACAAGATTCTTAGATGATTTACATACACAGTTCATACTTCTCAAAATAGTCACTTTCTCTACATTAATTCTGGTGAAATTATGATCACTCAGAATATTTTGGGATTCCTTTTCTTGAACTTTGCAGAACCTACACTACAATATAAGCTATCCTTAGAGATTCTTGTAAATCTATAGTTCTGGAAGCATGTTTAAAGTATCCAAAGTCACTTAGAGCCAAATGTGTTAAATAAGATAGATGATCAGGTTGGAAAATACTGGTTTTAGACAAAACAATGCAGGATTGTAAAAAAATTTTTTTAAGATTTTTTTTTTTTTCTTAAGAGAGAAAAACATCAATGTGAGAGTGAAACATCAATCAGCTGCCTCCTGCATGCCCCTACTGGAGATCAAGCTCGCACCCCTGGCATGGGCCCTGACCAGGAATTGAACTGGCAACCTTTCAGTGCACGGGATGGTGCTCAGCCAACTAAGCCACACTGCCAGGGCAAGGATTGTAAAATTTTAGTCTGATTTTTCTTATGTGGTTTAAAAACCATTTCTGAAGTCAATTTCTAAAACAGAATTCCAAAATAGTTTCCAACATTCGTGGAATTTACTGGACTTGTTTCCTACTAAGACTCCCTTGAAAGAAAATACTTGCTCGAATATGCATGTTCTATTATGTTTCAATTCTTTCCATTACTTTATAAAATATTTTCTATTTTGTAGAAAGGATTACCCAACTAAGCTAGTAGAACTTTCATAATCTTCAAAGTCTTCATGAGTGTGGGCATAGAATCATTTTCTTTGTAGCTATTCTATTTCTTGAAATTACTTTGTCCCTTGCCCTGGCTCAAGTTGGTTGAGCATCGTCCTTTGTACCGAAAGATTGCTGGTTTGATTCCCAGGTAGGGCACATGGTGGGCTTGATCCCCAGCAGGTGGCATGCAGGAGGTAGCCAATCGATGTTTTGCTCTCACATTGATGTTTCTCTCTTCCTCTCCCTCCCTCTCTCTAAAAATCAATTTTAAATCTTTTTATTAAAACACACAAAACAGCCCTCGCCAGTTTGGCTCAGTGGATAGAGCGTCAGCTTGTGGACTGAAGGGTCCCAGGTTCGATTCTGGTCAAGGGCACATGCCTGGGATGCGGGCTTGATCCCCACTGTGGGGCGTGCAGGAGGCAGCCAGTCGATTCTCTCTCATCATTGATGTTTCTATCTCTCTTTCCCTCTCCCTTCCTCTCTGAAATCAATAAAGATATTTTAAAAAAAAAATAAGACACACAAAACATACAACCCTTTAGGCATAGTTTGGGAATGCAGTAGTTCATTAGCTACTGTCAGAAAAAAATAAAAGAAAGGTATTATAGAATTGCATACCTGAAATCTATCTATAATAATAAAAACGTAATATGCTAATTAGACCGGATGTCCTTCCAGACGAAGCCTGGCACCTCTGCGGATGGGGGCCGAGCCCCTTGCATGAATTTCATGCATCAGGCCTCTAATATAATTATATTAACCATGTCATCCCAATAAATTCTATTTAACAAAATTAATAAATAAAAAGAAAAAAATGAAAGGAAATGGAGACTTGGTGTAAATGGAAATCATTTTCATAATAAGCCTACTTATTTTATATTAGGCAAATATAGTTAAAAGATGAATAGTGCTTGTCTATAATGAAAATAGCAGATGGGAAAGGAAAGAGTGGATTAGCACATACTATCAACTGTAGCATTTCTATAGCCGTGAAGAATTGCTCCTAACTGAGAGAACTTCCTTTTACCAACGCGGAGAGTGTTGGCGAAGAGATGGAATGCTTTTAACCTTTTAATGATCTGAGTACAGTTTTCTATCCTTTTTGTTCAATTTATTCAACAGTGCCTCTGGCTCGGTGGTGGTGTGGAGAACAATTATTGTAATTTTTCTTTAACAGTTAATAAATAAAACCAAAGCTTGAATAAAGGTTTAGTTCCATCTAGGTAGTTCCAAAACTTTGTATTGGGGCAGAAAAGCTGTCAGTTCAGCCTCAGAATATCTTGCTGTTTTTCAGGGAATGGCCTTTCCAATGATTTATGATCAAACCCTTCAGTTACTTCAGTCCTGCGAGAGTTTGTGCTCAAGTCTTTAGAGCAAGCCGCGAGTTGGACATGCTTGTGTTAGCGTTTCACACCACGTGTTGCAGTTTTGACTCTTGTTTAAGTCATCATGACAGTTGGTATTTGTTGTTGTTGCTGTTAGTTTTCCTTTAAATTGATTTTTTGGCATCTTATTTTAAGCCGAGACAAATACACTTTGGTATGACTGGATGAGGCCCGCTCACGCACAGCTTCACTCGGACTATATGCAGCATCTGACTGAAGTCAAAACCAAGAGCAAGAACAAGGTTCGGGCTGTCAAGCAGCTGGTACAGCGCCTACGGCTGATCAAATCTCCTGCTGAAATTGAACGAATGCAGATTGCTGGGAAACTGACGTCACAGGTGTGATTCCTACTGCAAATCTGTTTTCAAATGAAAACATTCTAAGCTCTTAGGGTTCAGTGGGCACTTTGAGGTTGTATACTTAATGCACTAATTTCATGGCAGGTGAACATCCAGCTTCAACCTTGACATTTAGGGGACACGTCTAGAGACTTGCTCAGTACCTTGCAAGGCAAAGTAAATATGCCTTCTTGTATTTTTTACCCATGATCTCAGTTGTTTCTCCTTGGAGCAACATAAATTAAATTTATTTCCTTTCCTGACAATAACTGCAATAACAGTAGCAGTTTGATAGTTAAAAAAGAATCATAGGCCCTGACTGATTTGGCTCAGTGGATAGAGCATCGGCCTGCGGACTGAAGGGTCCCGGGTTCGATTCCGGTCAAGGGCGTGTACCTGGGTTGCAGGCACATCCCCAGTGGGAGGTGTGCAGGAGGCAGCTGATCGATGTTTCTCTCTCATCGATGTTTCTAACTATCCTCTCCCTTTCCTCTCTGTAAGAAATCAATAAAATGTATTTAAAAAAAGAATCATAGGACCCAAAATGATAATGCTTACAAGTCTACAATTAACAGGAAAGGGTGCAGTGTAGCAACAGCATTAACATAAGAATACCTGTCACATCCAGTGGCTGTCTCACAGTCAGGGACCAAAGAAGCCAAGTTCAGGCTCCTGTCCTGTCCGCTCTCAGTAAGAGCTGGACAGGATGCATTTTCTCTCCTGGATCAGGAACCACCGATGCCTGCATGGAACACCTGGGAACCAGGAGCCCAAAATGGAATCTCAACTAGAGATTTTTCTGGTTTGGATCGTATTGGCAGACTCCTGCCATGTAACAGCAAAGCCTTTTGGAGTTCCCGTGGAAACCAAGTCAAACCATTAATCTCACTGTCACCAGTACTGACAAACTGATACAAACTGCTCTGAAGCTCCTCTCAACACTCAGTATGTTTCAGGCCTTAACCAGGATCCATTCCGTGCAGGACGTTGAACAAAACAGCTCAAGTTAATTCCGGGCCTACTAGAATTAACCTGCTAGCATAATAGCACACAAACATTTGAAGGCTATTTTTCTGAGTTCTACCTGTAGTCTTCCCAAAGTTAAACATTGTTTTCCTGAACTATTCCCTCATCTGTTTCATTTTACCTCATTTGGTGACTTCCTCAGTAAATGCTCTAGTTTGTCTAGTACACTGTCCTTTGTTGTAGCTATGGCTAGATCAACAAAGACAACTAACAACTAATTACAAATGTGAAAAGTATATGTCTTTGTTTTCCGTCAAATCATTGATTTTTAAAATAAGGAAGAGAAGTAGCTAAGGATAGATTGGGATAATGTTTAGGGCTCCAAGAAATTGGTGATGAGTGATCAGATGTTATTGGAAAAGATGTAAAATCAATTACAAATTTACCTGGGAGTATTCTGATCTGCACTTCTGTCACTTGTCCATGCTGTTAGTGAGAGACTATTTTAAGTATGCCAAAATTTAGAAGTATTAAATCTGAGGTATTGTCTTTAAGTAGTCCCAATTCTGGTGTAGAATTATTCTGTAAGATTTTTTAATATTTGGGCAAAATAGTTTTCTTAAGAATAATGATGCTATATTTGTGTTTTTCAGCCCAAATGAAAGTTTCCTATCTTTTGGGGAATAAGCAAAATATAATTTGTGTCTTTGTGATACGGATCAATTGGATTTTCTTGCAGTCTGATTTGGTTTACTAGGTGTACCAGTTAATAATGTGGATTTTGTAATCAAAACACGATAATTTCAAGAGAAACATCAAAAGTACTTTATTCAAAGTAATGTCCATCACTAGCTACACATTTCCCCCATCTTTCAGGTAATTTGTGGATACTGTCCCAATAGAACTTTTCTTGTTTTGAGGCAAACCATCCAGAGACCCAATTTTCCACTTCTTCATATGTTTTGAAGTGTTGCTCCAAAAGTGCGTGTGCCATCGATCAGAACAAGTGGTAATGTGAAGGAGCAAGGTCTGGTGAATACAGTGGGTGGGTTAATACCTCCCAGGCAAGATCTTTAACTGGTTTTGAAGTGTGCAATGGTGCATCATCATGAAGCAAAATTACTTTGCCGAGTCTATTGACACATTCTGGTCGTTTCACAATCAAAGCGTGGTTCAAATTGATTATTTGTTGTCGGTAGCCATCAGTATTAATGGTTTCACCTGGTTTTAGAAGCTCATAATACACCACACCTTCCTGATCCCACCAAACGCAGAGCATTGTCTTCTTTCCGAAGTGATTTGGCCTTGCAGTCAATGTTGATGGTTGACCTGGATCAACCCATGATTTTGTGCATTTGGGATTCTCAAAATAAATCCACTTTTCATCGCCAGTCACAATTCGATGCAAAAAAGACTTTCCTTCATGCCTTTGAAGCAACAATTTACTGGTGACTTTTTGGTTTTCCATTTGTCTTTCGTTCAGTTGATGTGGCACCCATTTTCCTTCCTTTAAAATCTTTCCCATTGCTTGTAAACGATCAGAAATTGTTTGCTGAGCAACATTTAATCTTCCTGCAAGTTGTTTTTGAGTTTGAAACACATCTTCATTCAATAATGCTTGTAATAGTTGGTCTCCAAACTTTTTCGGTTGACCTGGACGTTCTTTGTCTTTCATATCAAAATCATCACTTTTAAAGTGTTTAAACCAGCGTTCACAAGTATCTTGAGATGGAGCATGTTCACCCTAAGCTTCCCGAAGTGTACGATAACTTTTTTAAAAAAATAATGAATTAAAACTTCCCTCAAACGCTCTTTTTTGGCACGAAATTGGACATTTTTAAGCGTAAAAATATCTATGATGTTAACACCTTCAGCAAATTTGACAAATGAAGTTTTGAAGCTTGCTGTCAATATAACAAAATAGCATACTTATCAAATCGCATATATATCAACATATGTGTAACTCCATCTATTGAAAAAATCCGCATTATTAACCATTATTAACTAGGTACACCTAGTACAATACGTAAAGGGCCTTGCCATCAGAGTTAAGTAACCTTTTAGGAGAGGAGAATTGGTAGAATGTATGGGCAGAAGTAAAAGCAGGGTGAGTCAGAGCTATCCAGGCCAGATCTCTCCTATGACTGAATGTATATCCTGCCTCCTGGACATTTCTACCTGAATTTCCTGTAATTGTCTAAACTTGAGCTCTGCCAGCTCTACCAAACCTTCCTCTTCTCTTGTATTCTATTTTGTGGTTAATAATAACAACATCAACCCAGCTACCTTAGATAGAAATATGGAAGTTACCTAGATAATTGTTCTCCCAGCCCTTGTATCTAATTAACTGGTCCCCAAGTTCTCTTCTCGGGAGGCAGAAGAGTGTAGTGGAAGACAGACCTGGGTTTAAATACCAAGCTGTGTTATTTCGGCCTGTGCCTAGCACAGTAGGACACCTAATACCCCTTTGCTGTCTCTTTGCTTCTGCTATTGCCTGCGTCTAACTCTACCCCAGCCACAGTGATCTCTTCAAATCTGACTGCCCTTCTCGTAAAGTTCTTTGGTGGCTTCTTACTGTTTTTAGGATTAAATTTCAACATGCTCACGCAGGGCCTTTCACGATCTGGCCTCTTCTGCCTTTCCCTTCCAGCTTTCTATCTCATTCTTCCACAGGTGCTTGACACATACTGAACAGTCTCAAATGTCACAGGCTCCCTACTCACGTCAGCTGCATGTGGACATGCACACAAGGCCCTCATGAAATCATTCCTGCTTTTTCTCTCCACGGTCCCTTCCCCATAAGCTGTACAGTGTCTACTCATGATGTGTCCTGGTTATAAGATGCACAGAATGAAATGCAAAGAAATCCCATTTTACATCTTTAAAGAATCAAAATACAAACATTTAAATAGCACCTGGTGAAGTGAGAAGGCCAAGTGTTAATTGAGAGTATGGGCTACGTTGTGATAAGACAACCCTAATAAGAAGTGGCAGTCATAAAGTCTGCCCTTGATCTTTATAGGAAAGACAGTGTTTTGAACATTTGAGTAAGCAGAGTAGTTAAAATTAGACTTCTTTTCATCCTCCATTCTATTTGCAGGCTTTCATAGAGACCATGTTTGCCAGCAAAGCGCCTGTGGATGAGAGCTTTCTTTATGCTAAGGTGAGCTTTAAATGATGGGAAGGCACACGTAAAGAAATTTTATTGATTTGCAGGTGGCATCTGGTTGGCTTTTATGGAAGTGACCAGGAGATCAGTGGAGAGGATTTGGTTCTTAAATGTGACTAGTAATTTATTAAATGAGTCTAAAATACGTGGAGTAACAGTTAAACAGAGAAAACCCGCAGAGTAGAGCTATTGAAGAAGAAAAGGTTCACATAAATGGGAGATGAGAAGGCTAGTACTGTTCACGTAAATTTAAAGGAAGAGACTCTGTGGTCGAGCTGTAGATAGTAGCACATGGTTGCAGTCTCAAGCTCCATCCTAGGACACAATGAAATTCATAGAGTTTACCATTTGCCTAGCATATTTTTATTTTTATTTTCCAGAGCTTGTAGGTCAGTAGCTATTTGCAAGGTTGACATTAGTCATTTAGAGCTGTTGTTAAACATGCAAGCCATATTCCCGTGTTTATCTAAAGAAGAATAAACAAACAGTAACTTTACATAACTGTTATCTTTTTGCTCTCCCTTGACCATAGGTTTTCTGTGTCCTCTTCTGGACTTAATTTGAAAATCAGAAATTTAGAGTACTCACAAGAAAAGAACAGATTTAGTAATAGGATTGAATAACAGGCTTGGGGTGAGACTAAAAGTGGCCTGAAATTACAGCATTAAAAGTTTTGTTAGGTGTGATGAATAGTTTTCCAGTAGTAACTTAACTGGAGGTGTGTGCTGTTGAGGAGAGCCTAGGCTGGGACAGCCCTAAAGAAATCCTTTCTTTAGTCATACTTATAGTCACACTGCTGTGTTGTTTTTTTCAGTTTGAATTTGAATGCCGAGCCCGGGGAGCAGACATCTTAGCCTACCCACCTGTGGTTGCTGGAGGTAATCGGTCAAACACTTTGCACTATGTGAAGAATAATCAACTCATCAAGGTATAGGACTACCCATCAGCACTACTTCCTCTGGGTCCATATGCCCTAGTAGAAAACTCACTAACTTCGGGGTCCCCTAATTTTCAGCTTTAACAAAATTCTTTTACAGACGTTATCTCATTTGATCCTCACGTTAGCGCTATGAGATAGGAGCAGTTATTAACATGCCTGTTTTATAGGTGAGGAAAATAAACTTTTAAAAATGAGGCAATTAGTAGTGCAGAGGCAAATATTCTACCCTAAGGCCTCTGCTCATTTTCTTTTATAGCACTCCTCCCCTAAGGACTGGTAGCTGCAGTGGGCTAAGCATATGGGAGCAGACAGACTTTTTTTTTTTTAATGTTTTTATTGACTAGAGAGAGGAGGGGGAAGGGCGAGAGATATAGAAACATCGATGAGAGAGAAATATCAACATGGATTGGCTGCCCTCACTGGGGATTGAGCCCGCAACCCGTGCTTATGCCCTGACCCAGAATGGGACCTAGTGCATGGATCGGTGCTCAACCACTGAGCGACACTGGCCAAGCAGATTTTAAGAATGAATACCTTATTAGCTGTGAGAGAATTTCTCTTTTATGGTTTTCTCCCAAAGTGACTATATAAGTAAAGAATTGTGTACTCCTTTAAGTCCACTTTTAATTATCTATTTTAATACTTGGTAAATTCAAAAGACTAAATATAGCAAATGTAAATTGTACAGCATATTTTTAAAGTGAATACCCATGACTTACTGGACTCAAAAGTTAGAATATTATCGCCCTGGCCAGTGTGGCTCAGTTGGTTGGGCGTTGTCCCATACACCAAAATGTTGCCAGTTCCATTCTGGTCAGGGCACATGCCTGGTTCGATCCCTGGTAGGGGGCGTTCAGGAGGCAGCTGATTGATGTTTTGTGCTCACATCGATGTTTCTCTCTCTCCCTCTCTAAAAATCAAATTTTAAAATTTTTTTAAAAAAAGAAAAATTAGAACATTACAAATACTCTATCTACTTGTGTACCCTATGCTCTCCATCCTGCTGCCTCCCTCCCTCAGGTCACTAACTGGTATCCTACATCTTTTGTCATTTCCTTGATTTTTTTTAAATACTTGTATTAAATGTGCATAATAAGCAATATTATTATGTACATGTAATACATAATACTTGCTTATGAAGAATACAAATTTATATGTATTATTTTATTTTACTCATAAGTGTATGATAATATTAGTTGTTTTCTAATAGTAAATTTATTCTACCATTTTGCTAGAAATAAAACCACATGATTCTTCAAAGTTACTGTTACTATATATGCATTCCTTTGATCATTGCAGTGTGCCAGGTTCCGTGTTTATTTAGATGCGAATAAGTTATGCCCAGTAACATGACATGTAGTAAGATAGAGATGTATCCAAAGTTTTCTTCTTCCCCCACATGCATTTTGATGGGGAGCAGAAAGGGAAGTAACATTCTAAAGTTAAATGGTTAAGCCCTAGCCAGTTTTTCTCAGTGGATAGAGCATCGGCCTGCGGACCAAAGGGTCCTGAGTTCAATTCTGGTCAAGGGCACGTGCCTTGGTTGCAGGTTTCTCCCCAGCCCAGGCCCTAGTGGGGCTCATGCAGGAAGCAACCAATTGATGTGTTTCTCTCACATCGATGTTTCTGTCTCTCTTTCCCTCTCTCTTCCACTCTCCCTAAAAAAATATAAATAGTTAAATGGTTGAGAGTAATTGTATTTTAATAAGACTCTAGATCAGCCTTGGGCAAACTACGGCCCGCAGGCCAGATCCGGCTTTTCTATCCGGTTCTCTTGCTCTCCCCTCTGCTCCTTTACTTTGAATTTATATTAATTTACACAAACACTCCATCCATGCTTTTGTTCCGGCCCTCCGGTCCAGTTTAGGAACCCATTGTGGCCCTCGAGTCAAAAAGTTTGCCCACCCCTGCTCTAGATAAAATACTTATCTAAGGTTATGTTAATTAATAGTGATAGTGATAATGGTAACATTATGATGTGCTGATGTTTGCACCTAGTAATTCAAACCCAAGCAGGTTCCAGGGCCAATGCACTTAACCACTATGCAATGGTACCTTCCTATTTTTTTTTTTATTAAAAAAACTTTTTTATTGATTGATTGATTTTTAGAGAGAGTGAGGAAGGGAGAGAGAGAAAAAAACATCCACTTGTCCACTTGTTATTCCACTTATTTATGCATTCATTGTTTGATTCTTGTATGTACCCTGACTGGGGATTGAACCTGCAACCTTGGCATATCAGGACAATATCTAACCAACTGTGCTACCTGGCCAGAGTGCAATGGCACCTTTCTTAAGCCAATGTGAGTTAATTTGAAACATTTAGATGCTGTTTCTTTTTTTTTTTCTTTTCTTAATCTTCACTGGAGGTTATTTTTCCATTGATTTTTTTTTATTATTTTTTTAAAATATATATTTTATTGATTTTTCACAGAGAGGAAGGAAGAGGAAGAAAGAGTTAGAAACATCGATGAGAGAGAAACATCAATCAGCTGCCTCCTGCACACCCCCTGCGGGGGCATGCCCACAACCAAGGTACATGCCCTTGACCGGAATCGAACCTGGGACCCTTGTGTCCGCAGACCAACGCTCTATCCACTGAGCCAAACCAGTTAGGGCTTTTCATTGATTTTTAGAGAGAGGGAGAGACAGAGAGAAGCATCAATGTGAGAGAGACACATCGATTGGTTGCCTCCTTCATGCACCCTGACCAGGGCCGGGGAACCTACAACCAAGGTACATGCCCTTGACCAGAATCGAATCCGGAACCCTTCACTCTGCAGGCCCAATGCTCTAGCCACTGAGCCATACTGGCTAGGGCCGTTTCTTTTGAGAAGGAACCAGAGAGGATTAGACTTTTTTAAATTAGAGCTTTTAAAACCTATCCTATCTAATAAAAGAGTAATATGCAAATTGACCGTACCTCCGCTACACCCACAAGCCATGCCCACAAGCCAATCAGGATCGAATATGCAAATCCAACCAAGATGGCTGCGGCCACAGAGAGCAGGAGGGAGGCTTGGGTTTCCCCGGCGATGGAGGAAGCCAAGCTTTCCACACACCCTGGCCAGCCCAAGCCTCCACTCAATGCTACAAAGTTTTAATGATAGAAGATAAATAAATCCCAACAAAAATGGAGGCAGCCACGGAGCTGGAGAGAGCAGGAGGCTAGGGTTGCCCCTGGCAATGGAGGAAGCCAAGCTTCTGCAGCCCTGGCCTGCTTTGGCCTCCGCTTAAGGCTACAAAGTTTCAATTATAGAAGATAAATAAATCCCAACAGAGATGGCTGCCGCCACGGAGCAAGTGGAAGGCTTGATTCCGCTCCAGGCTACAAACTTTCAATTGTAGAAGATAAATAAATCCCAGATACCAGGGCCTCCGCTTGAGTCGCCAGGGGGAGTAGCCAGCCTGCAAACCACCACAGGCCCCTCGCCCAGGCCGCCCCACGCCCCAAGGGAACCTCCACCCTGATCTAGGACACCCTTCAGGGCAAACCAGCTGGCCCCCACCCGTGCACCAGGCCTTTATCCTATCTAATAAAAGAGTAATATGCAGATTGACCATCACTCCAACACACAAGATGGCTGCCCCCATGTGGTCAAAGATCCTGCCCCCATGTGGACACAAGATGGCCACCACAAGATGGCCAGCAGGGGAGGGCAGTTGGGAGGGATCAGGTCTGCAAGGGAGGGCAGTTGTGGGCGATCAGGCCAGCAGGGGAGGGCAGTTGGGAGGGACCAGGCCTGCAAGGGAGGGCAGTTGGGGGCAATCAAGCCTGTAGGGGAGGGCAGTTAGGGGCGACCAGGCTGGCAGAGGAGGGAAGTTGGGGGCGACCGGGCCTGCAGGGAACGGCAGTTGGGGGGGACCCAGGCCTGCAGGGGAGAGCAGTTGGGGGGGACCAGGCCTGCAGGAGAGGGCAGTTAGGGGTGACCAGGCCTGCAGGGGAGGGCAGTTAGGGCAAACAGGCTGGCAGGGGAGTGGTTAGGGGGTGATCAGGCTGGCAGGCAGAAGCAGTTAGGGGCAATCAGGAAGGCAGGCAGAAGCAGTTAGGGGCAATCAGGAAGGCAGGCAGGCAAGCAGTTGGGAGCCAGCAGTCCCGGATTGTGAGAGGATCCGGTGGGATCAGGCCTAAATGGGTAGTCGGACATCCCTCGAGGGGTCCCAGATTGGAGAGGGTACAGGCTGGGCTGAGGGACACCACCACCCCCCCCCCGGGCATGAATTTTGTGCACCAGGCCTCTAGTCCTATGTATATAAAAGCCTAAGCCACCGGCCGATATGCTGACCGTCCGGCAGCTATGATGTGCAATGACCACCAGGAGGCAGACACTCCGACCGGTAGCTATGATGTGCACTGACCACCAGGGGGCAGACGCTCAACGCAGGAGCTGCTGAGCTGCCGTGACTTGGCAGCTGCAGTTCTTAGGTAACACACCCAGAACCAGAGAGGAGGGAGCCCGATTCTGGGACCCCTCAGGGGATGTGGGAGAGCCGGTTTTGGCCCAATTCCCACAGGCCAGGCCAAGGAACCCCACCCATGCACAAATCCATGCTCCAGGCCTCTAGTGTGTGTGTGTGTATGTATGTGTGTGTGTGTGTGTGTGTGTGTGTGTGTGTGTGTGTGTGTGTATATATATATATATAACATGAAAGGCACAAAGGGCTTAAGTTAAAAGTAGAAACAACTGACAATCCAGGGGTCACCGACTCTGACCTATTTTGCTTTTTTTCCAGGATGGGGAAATGGTGCTACTGGATGGAGGTTGTGAATCTTCTTGCTATGTGAGTGACATCACCCGTACCTGGCCTGTCAATGGCAGGTACGTCTTCTACAGATCCCACTGCTTCTCTGGAGAGTGGTTATATTTGGAATAAATGGCTAACGACATAGACAGGTCCCCTTTAGTTCAGGTTAACTGCCTTTGCAAAGCTCCTGATTTTTTCTTTTTAATATTTTTTTATTGATTTCAGAGAGGAAGGGAGAGGGAGAGAGAGACAGAAACAACAATGATGAGAAAGAATCATTGATCATTGCCTCCTGTACACCCCATGCTGGGGACCAAGCCTGCAACCCGGGCATGTGCCCTGACCAGGAATTGAACCGTGACTCCTGGTTCATAGGTTTTGACGCTCAACCCCTGAGCTACGCCGGCTGGGTGCCCCTGATTATTTTTTAAAGACTGTTTAGTCATCATCACAGGATCAGGTACCTAGAAACACCTAGTTAACATTCACATACATACATATATGTGTGTATACATGTATGTAGGTTGGTAGGTAGATTGATTGATAATGATTGATGCATTTAAGGAATTGACTCACGCATTTGTAGGGCAGGCTGGAAACTCACGCAAAAGTTGATGTTGCAGTCTTGAGGCAGAATTCTTTCTCCAGTATACAAGGCAGTTCTGGCACTTGAATTCATTTAGTATAGGATACCTTATGGCCCATGTTTCAGCCAACCAACCAAATAAACTGTTGGCGCCTTTTTGAACCCTTGAGCTATAACATTGAATCTAGAATCTCTGCTTTGTGGATATACACTGAGTGGCCAGATTATTATGATCTCTGAATGCATAATAATCTGGCCACTCAGTGTACATACATATATATACATATATATTAGAGGCCCAGTGCATGAATTTGTGCATGGGTGGGGTCTGGCCAGCCTGGCCACGGGGAGGGGACATGGGCGATTGACCGGCCTGCCTGCTGGTCGAACTCCTGGTCAAGGGGACAATTTGCATATTAGCCTTTTATTATATAGGATATATACTGAGTGGCCAGATTATTATGCGTTCAGAGATCATAATAATCTGTCCACTCAGTGTATATCAATAAATTCAGCCTGATTCAACTTTGTGTTCCTTCCACTTATCCCACACATTACTATCCATTTCCACACACATTCTCAGATTTTTATCTATATAAGTAGGAAAAATCATGCAGTTCTCTTTGGATTATCATGTACTTCCTTGTCGGTCACATTTTGTACCTAACCTTTTGGGGCCTGCTAGGAGTACAATCTAGTTAAAAGTCCAGAGGCAAGCCCTAGTTGGTTTGGCTCAGTGGATAGAGCGTCGGCCTGCGGACTGAAAGGTCCCGGGTTCGATTCCGGTCAAGGGCATGTACCTTGGTTGCGGGCACATCCTCAGTGGGAGGTGTGCAGGAGGCAGCTGATCGATGTTTCTCTCTCATCGATGTTTCTAGCTCTCTATCCCTCTCCCTTCCTCTCTGTGAAATATCAATAAAATATATTAAAAAAAAAAAATATTTCTCTCTCATCGATGTTTCTAATTCTCTATCCCTCTCCCTTCCTCTCTGTAAAAAATCAATAAAATATATTTAAAAAAAAAATCCAGAGGCAAGTACCAAGGCAACTACCTAAGGGGAGAACCTGTAGGTTCTCAGTCCAAACTAGATTAGTCTCAGATGGTGTTAGAAGGGCTGCTTCTGCCAGCAAAGAAGACTCAACAGAATTTAGGGGGTCAGTGTCCCTAGCTTCATCAGGATCGTTCAGAATTGCACAGCTCAGATTTGTGCATTCCAGTGTATGTAAAATTTACATTTAAAAAAGCTTTAAAAATATGTACTAGTACTGTGGTGGCATGGAGTATGGGTATAAACATAATGTTGATAAATTTGAACCTGGGAGTTGGGTATGTACATGCTCATTATAGCATTATATTTTTATATTTAAATATTATCAGACATTTATTTTTTTTTATATATTTTTATTGATTTCAGAGAGGAAGGGAAAGGGAGAGAGAAACATCAATGATGAGAATCATTGATCTGCTGCTTCCTGCATGCCCCACACTGGGGATCGAGCCCACAACCTGGGAATGTGCCCTGACCGGAATCAAACCGTGACCTCCTGTGTCATAGGTCTATGCTCAACCACTGAACCATGCTGGTTGGTCATTAGCAGACATTTAGATTGTATCTATCCTATGTAATAAAAGGGTAATATGCAAACCGACCAAACGGCGGAATGACTAGTTGCTATGATGCGCACTGACCACCAGGGGGCAGACGCTCAATGCAGGAGCTGCCCCTGGTAGTCAGTGTGCTCCCACGGAAGCCGGGCTCACGGCTAGCGAATGCAGCGGTGGTGGTGGGAGCCTCTCCCACCTCCGTGGCAGTGCTAAGGATGTCTGACTGCCGGGAGCGGGCCTAAGCTGTCGGTCGAACATCCCCTGAGGGCTCCTGGACTGCGAGAGGGCGCAGGCCAGGCTGAGGGCCCCCCCCCGCCAAGTGCATAGTCTGGTGGTCAGCTCATAGACCCTGAGAGCTGATTCAATTTCGTGCACTGGGCCTCTAGTTATAATTATAAAAAAATATTATAGTGAACATTTTTGTACATACAGCTTTTTTTGAATTTCTAATATTTTCTTAGGATGGATTCTTAGAGCAGAATTACAAGCTCAGATTTTATGAGCACCTTTGAAGGCCTTTGACTTCATTGGCTGTCTTACTTTATGGGAGTGGAAAATAGTACATGGAACTACATATCATATACCACCTCATTTTAATTTTTTCCCATTTTTCCCCATGATTGCTGAAGAAATTATTCCAAGGACACCTAGAAACTAGTAAATTACTAGTAACCGAAGTATTGACTAGCTTATCCCATGACATAGCTTTGCCTCTAAGAAATAGATCCCTAAGCTTTTTTTTTTAATGGTAAAAAATGGAAAGGATCAAGAATGACCTGGTCTGGCCCTCTGACTGCATTCAGGACTGGGTGCATCCTCTAGCCTCACCTCATGTATGTCTGCTGACTGTCTGAAGGACTGTTTCTGCCCCAGTTTGAAGGGTTATTGCTCTTCCTGTTGAGCATCTAGGGTATGATTAAGGTCCTGTCAGTAATGCTATGTTGGTATGATTAAACATCTACAATGCCTCATCATCATCGCCTTGGAGTTTTTCTAATGAAACTGAGAAGCAACTGTTAAACAAAACATAATCCCACAGCTGAACATTTTTTGCTTGCTTTTTTAAAAGAAAGGGTTTATTGGGCCATGCTGCTAGCCAGCAAAGGACCAGGTCCTGGGGCATGAAGTCTAAACCACTAGCAGCAGGGCTTGGTGGAGAAGGCAGTACGTTCGCCATCCTAGAGTTGACGGGCGCTTTTACACATTATGTTTTGGGGAAGAGAGGTAAGTTGTTTTGAAAGAACTTACATTGGCTATAGATAAGGGTTGGGGGGTGTGCAGGAGGGCGTTTTAGGATAGGAGCACGGTCTGGAAAAGAAATATTTACTTCTTTTGATTGGTTGCAGGCAGCAGCCCTGAAAGTTCATGCACATGCTGGCTGCCGTGGTGGCTGGTGGTCAGCTCATAGACCCTGAGAGCTGATTCAGAGCTCTCACATGCATCCAAATGTGAGCGGTTTTTGTTAGTTGGCACGATGCCATTAACTGGTTAACTATTCCTGTCCCTTCCTCTCACTCTCCCACTGCTGTAATTTGATTTATAACATCTCAGAATTATTTTCTTGTCACAAACTTCCTGCTATATCAGTCAGTTCCAAATTTGCGATCTTTGGTTTTCCTGTCCCCAGGTTTACGGCACCTCAAGCAGAACTCTACGAAGCTGTTCTAGAGACCCAGAGAGATTGTCTGACTCTCTGCTCCCCCGGAACAAGCTTGGAAAACATCTACAGCATGATGCTGACCCTGATAGGGCAGAAGCTTAAAGAGTTGGGGTTCCTGAAGAACATTAAGGAGAATAATGCCTTCAGGGTACCGCACTTCTTTTGACTCACTTCTCAAGAACACCTTACATGCTGCTCAGTTTTTATGTAAAGCTAATTAGATTTAGAAATGGTCTTTGTGATTCTTCATCTATAAAAGGGATTTACATTGAACCGGGATTACAACAAAGGGAGTCAGTACTTATTTCTCCCAGAAGGTGGCAGCACATTCTGGTTCATTGCATACTGCATAGTGCGGGACTAGCTCAGTCGTCAGAAGACATAAAATGAAGTCTGGTGCAGAGGGGGGGAAAGGACACAAAAAGGAGGAGAGGTTAACTCTTGATTCTTTTGGGGTAGTTTTGAAAAGGTAGAGGTCGAAGGGGAGGGTGTTTGTTGCTTCAGTGACACTGTTGAGACTTTAACAGTGTCCTCAAGGGCATGTCTTTAGTGAATTTCATCTACATCCAAATGTAATGGTATTCAGTAAAAATGTAAAGCCTCGGCTTTAAATTAAAATGCCGGGTGGTCAAGCCAAACAGACCATTAAGGCATCGCCCATCTCCAAGGTTAGGCTGCTAGGGTTTCTTTTATCGATAGGAAAGAAGTTATAAATTCCTCCTGCTCAGGCCAGCAAATCTTTAATTAATGGATAGAAACATCCAGGCCAGTAAATGCCTAGTAATTGCAGTGTTACTTGATGTTTCAGCCTGCTCCACAAGTTGCTGTGAGATTCTTGGGGTCTCCAGAGTAGACTTCCTGAGAGGGATGTGTGAATGTTGAAAAGAGAGCTATTCTAACATAATCACCCTCCTTCAAGAAAAGAGATTTTCATTAGCCACAGTCATTACTGGGCTTACCCAAGTCAGCATGTGTGTAGTATATTAAATACTGGGAATGGAAATGTGGATTAGTTAGAATGCATCGGCAGAATTTTATTCGAGAGGTGGCAGTGATCAGGTCTCTTTGTCAGTAGCCTAGGGACAGATTAAACATAGTGGCAGAACCATGGGGGAGCTGTTAACACCTATCTCGCTGACTTATACATGCCCGACTTCCCCTCAAGGGGCCATTGCTCTAATAATAATGTGGCAATTAACTTTTCCAGGCTGCTCGAAAATACTGCCCTCACCACGTTGGCCATTACCTGGGGATGGATGTCCATGACACTCCAGACATGCCCCGTTCCCTCCCTCTACAGCCCGGCATGGTGATCACAGTGGAGCCAGGTAAGGGGATAGGGAGCATTAGCAGCCTCGCCCCTTGGGACATGTAATGTTGTCAGGTAGAAAGGTAAACACCATGGTGAGGGTGAAGATTGATATGGCAGGAGTCAGTTTTAAATACTGATGCTGGTTTTGTAATGAAAACAGATCTCATTCTTAGATTTCAAGTGTTTTTATCTCTAAGAAATTATAGCTGGGACACGTCTTTCATACCACCTTTTGAATCCAGGTAAACGTTACTCTCTAGCCTTGCATACCACTTAGTCCAATCTAGTCAGTATGTGGGTGCTTCCTTAGACTTTGAGTACCAAATTCTTTGCTGACCTTTTCTTTCTTTTTTCTTTTTTTAAATATTTTATTGATTTTTTACAGATAGTAGGGGAGAGGGATAGAGAGTTAGAAACATCGATCAGCTGCCTCCTGCACACCCCTTACTGGGGATGTGCCTGCAACTAAGGTACATGCCTGTGACTGGAATCGAACCTGGGACCTTTCAGTTCACAGGCCAACGCTCTATCCACTCAGCCAAATGGGTCAGGGCTGACCTTTTCTTTTTATCACAGAGCAGAAGGTGAATCTGTTTGACTTCATGATTAAAGAGGGTACCTTGGGCTCTTAGAATTTTCCAAATGTTTATTAAAGTCTTTTTATTTTTTTTTTACTTTACATTTATGGCTTATTGAGAAGGCTTATTTGAGTATTTCTACAGCTTCTGGTTTTTCAGGCTAATCTAAATAAGTGATATTTAAATATGTTTTCAAATACCTATGTCTTTATTTTAGCAAAGTTCCCTTTTTCCAGGGGACTATTAGGCAAAGAAAGAATACATTTATATAATCTACTGGTTCCTAGCATATGCTGACATACTCACAGTTTAAGTAACTTTAGTGGCCTGCTTGAGCCACTAGAATGTGACAGAATCATAATCAGCATTACCATATGGAGCCTGTAGTCTACTATCCTATCTAATCTAATAAAAGAGTAACATGCAGATTAACCATCACTCTGCTACACCCACAAGCCAGTCAGGAGCGAATATGCAAATAAATCCAACCAAGATGGCTGCGGCCACAGAGAGCAGGAGGGAGGCTTGGGTGTCCCTGGCAATGGGGGAAGCCAAGCTTTCCGCCTGCCCTTGCTGGCCTAGGCCTCCACTTAAGTCTACAAAGTTTCAATTATAGAGGATACATAAATCCCAACAGAAATGGCTGCTGCCATGGAGCAAGCAGAAGGCTTGGCTCCACTCCAGGCTACAAAGTTTCAATTGTAGAAGATAAATAAATCCCAGATACCAGGGCCTCCGCTTGGGTCGCCAGGGGGCATGGCCGGCCTGCAAACCACCACAGGCCCCTCGCCCAGGCCGCCCCACGCCCCAAGGGAACCCCCACCCTGATCCGGGACACCCTTCAGGGCAAACCAGCTGGCCCCCACCCGTGCACCAGGCCTCTATCCTATCTAATAAAAGAGTAATATGCAGATTGACCATCACTCCAACACACAAGATGGCTGCCCCCATGTGGTCAAAGATCCTGCCCCCATGTGGACACAAGATGGCCAGCAGGGGAGGGCAGTTGGGAGGAACCAGGCCTGCAAGGGAGGGCAGTTGTGGGTGATCAGGCCAGCAGGGGAGGGCAGTTGGGCGGGACCAGGCCTTCAAGGGAGGGCAGTTGGGGGCGATCAGTCCTGCAAGGGAGGGCAGTTAGGGGTGACCCGGCCAATAGAGGAGGGAAGTTGGGGGCGACTGGGCCTGCAGGGAAGGGCAGTTGGGGGGGACCCAGGCCTGCAGGGGAGAGCAGTTGGGGGGGACCAGGCCTGCAGGGGAGCAGTTAGGGATCAATCAGGCTGGCAGGGGCGTGGTAAGGGGGTGATCAGGCTGGCAGACAGAAGCGGTTAGGGGCAATCAGGAAGGCAGGCAGGCAAGGAGTTGGGAGCCAGCAGTCCTGGATTGTGAGAGGGATGTCCGACTGCCCATTTAGGCCTGATCCAACCAGGAATTTCATGCACCGGGCCTCTAGTATGCTAACGATAAGGCTGCTCAACCACTCGCTATGACATGCATTGACCACCAGGGGGCAGACAGTCGACCGGTCGACCAGTCACTATGACGTGCACTGACCACCAGGGAGCAGATGCTCTGACTGGTAGGTTAGCTTGCTACTGGGGTCCAGCCGATTGGGACTGAGCGAGATGGGCCCGACGCGCCCTGGAGTCCCTCCCTAGCCCGATCATGCACGGGTGGGGTTCCTCAGCCTGGCCTGCTCCCTCTCACAATCCAGGACCCCAGGGAGCCAGTTTCAGCCTGATCCCGCAAGCCACTCCCCATGGGAGGTTGCCAGACCCAGGGCTCATGGCTGGCAAATGCTGCTGCGGCACCGCAAGCCTCTCCCGGTCAGGACTGATTGGGCACGAGCCCATGGTAGGCACAGTGGGGCCGAGATGAGTAGGAGCAGCAGGTAGGAGCTGCAGGTGGACTGCAGGTTTTGGCCCGAGCCTTGCAGGCCACCCAGAGGGTCCCCACCCATTCACGAATTCGTGCACTGGGCCTGTAGTACAAAATAACTATAATAATAGTTATAATAATGATAGTCAACATTTATTGACCATTATACTAGACACTTTTATCTGTATTATCTCATTTAATCTCCATGACTCTAGGTGGATACTGTTAAGATCCTAGTTTTACAGATGGATTGTAACACAGGTTAACTTACTTGCCCCAAATCATCCAGTTACTGCCATTTATGAACATCACATTCTTTTTCCTACTTCTCAGGCATTTATATCCCAGAGGATGACAGAGATGCCCCAGAGAAGTTTCGTGGTCTTGGTGTACGGATTGAGGATGATGTAGTGGTGACGCAGGACTCACCTCTCATCCTTTCTGCAGATTGTCCCAAAGAGATCAGCGACATCGAGCAGATCTGTAGCAGGGCCTCTTGACCCTCATTGCAGCCCACATGCACCTCAGGTTCAAGGGTGTGCACTGGCATCTGTGCACCTGAGCTTTCTGAGTGCTGTCTGTGTGGGTATGTTTATGTGTGTGTTTCACCTGGGAGTGTGGGACCTGTATGAATGTATGTAATTGTGTGCGTGGTCTTTTCTTTGTTTTAAGTAACTAGAAATCTGGAAAATTGAATTTTTGGACTGTATGTTACTGCAACTTTAGTTACATTAATTCTATAGAATTAATGGCCCAGGCAAGTTTAACTTTTAAACAGAAGGGTAGATCTTGGTTACATATGTTCATGCATTCCAGTTAACACATGTAAATATACAGAACTTCTCTCCTCTCCAGGTCTTTTCCTTGCAGTGCTTTTGCTCAGATCCAGTTAATATCATAAGATATTTGTATGATGCTTATATTACATTAAAAACCAGTGATTGTGTGAGGCCCATGTATGCCTTTCATGCTGGTGCCGACCTATTGCAGAGCCTGCACAACTGCCGGAGCCACATGAGCCTCGTGGGCACTGGGGTCCCGCAGTCCCACCATTCAGCCACCCTCCAGACTCCAGCAACAGTGTATCGAACAAAACAGCTCTGAGCCTTTCTTGCTACTTGGTTGCCTAGGGCCTGGAAAGTATTTAGATTCTTGATAAGGAAGGACATGGAAGAGAAAGAAAAGTATATATGTGTCTGCTACAGATCCAGACCTCCATCCATCTGTTCTCAGTCTAAAGATGAATCCTGTCCTAGACACCCAGGCTTCCTATGTAGATTATTAGTGCTCTGCTCCTCATAGCACATCCTTGAAGCTGCTGCTCTAGCCAAGGGCAGATCCTCTACTTACCCAGTTAAATTGGGCACTCAGTTTTCAGAGAGCTACCCTTGTTGTCGTTCTGTGATCTAGTGCTAACAAAAACAAAATATGCCTGTGCCACCAAGTGCCTAGAAACAGCCTAAGGTCCTTTTCTTTCTCTGATGTTAGCACTGGAAGCATCATACTTCTCTCAACCCAGCATTGGACACAATTATGCAAGAACTCAGTTGTACAAGTTTGCAAAGTAAACAGAGCTAGATTATTGCAGATGGTTTACTTGGGACCTTCTGTCAAAAAGGGAAGCTTTTAAGAACTAGTGTGTCCCCCTCCTAAACTTAGGAATGAGCCCAAGATGTGTAAAACATGCTGATTGTTGAAGCATAATTTTGAGGGTTTTTAAGAAAATATTTGTATTAGCAAACACAGGCTCAGGGATTAACACTCCCTGCAGTGATACAGGCTTGCCTATCTTATCAGGAAATCCCAAGGTGCAGAGCTCAAAGCAGACAGATAGACAAAGATAATATTCTAAACCAAAGTGATGGAGATCGTGTCGTGACAGCATCATTCACAAATGCTTTGCTCACCGTATCTCAGCAGCTGTGGGAAGGGGTGGCTGCACAGCTGGAGTCGTCATCCGGTGCCTGCCCTCCCTTCAACTTCTCAGTCCTATGCTACTTTCCAAAAGAAGCAGACTTAAAATGAATCCGCAGCTTGGCCTCTCACCCAGGGCCTCTGTGGCCCTCACGGCCCTTGGGTTGGGTTTCTTTTGTTCATTCCCCATCCTGAAAGAAGGTCTTTCCTTTTCTTCCTATAGATCATTTTCTGTGGTCTTCACAGTTTGAGCTAAACACTTAGGCAGCTTTTATGTACAGCAGCATACTTGGACATGAAACAGACTCCTTCCAGTTAGATTCCAGTGAAATTGTGCAGGTGTTATGAGTAGTTAGAATGGCTGTTGTGGAGTCCCTGATTCAAGAATATTGTCCTTTGAGTCCCAGATTCACCACCACAGTTAAACATTTGATTCAGAGTATGAGAACCATCATGAGATGACATAGTGAACATCTCAGAGCAGTGTCTTAGGGGCTGTCGGATATATCCAGGATCTGTGAGCAGATAATGATGCACAGTGCAGGAACCTCACCCATTCTTCGCCACACCACAGACATACCCCACATTTCCCTTCATGAAGTATAATACATACTTAATATATATACCGGGCTCTCTCCTATAATGAAAACCTTAATTTTAAAAAATCTTTCAGCCCTAGCCAGTTTGGATCAGTGGATAGAGCATCGACCTGTGGACTGAAGGGTCCCGGGTTCGATTCCGGTCAAGGGCACATGCCGGATTGCGGGCTCGATCCCCAGTAGGGGGTGTGCAGAAGACAGCCAATCAATGATTCTCTCTCATCATTGATGTTTTTATTTATCTCTCCCTCTCCCTCTCTGAAATCAATAAAAATATAGCAAAACAAAAAACTTTCAAATGTTCCACTGGGATTTTTCTCCCTGAACTGAATAGATGAGTTTGGATCCTTAACATTACCATCTAAACGAAGGAAGCATAGCTAGTACTCTCTGCCGCACACTTTGTGTTGTTTTTTGTTACTCCTGACCTCAGGATATTTTTTCCATTGATTCTTAGAGTGGAAGGGAGGGAAGGGGGAGAGAGAGAGAAACATTGATGTGAGAGAGACACATTGATCAGTTGTCTCCTGCACACACCTTGACCTGGGCTGGCCAGGTTCGGGCCTGCAACCTAGGTATATGCCCTTAACTGGGAATTGAACCCAGACCCGACGGTCCCCAGACCAACACTCCAACCCTGAGCCAAACCGGCCAGAGCTGCCGCATACTTTTATGTGTTTATTTCAGGAATTACTATTTCCCCCCATAATCAGGAAATGGACTATGGAGTAAGAATTTATCCTTCCCATAGTCATGACATCCAAGTTAGAAAGCTGCTTCTGATGGTGACTCCACGTTCTCAGTGTGGGTCTTCTTTCAAAACATTATTTTCTTACTGATTTTTTTAAGGTTGGAAAGAGAAAACTCCTAACTAACATAGACATTATATCTTAATTGAGATTAAGATCCATGAAACAGCCCTGGCTGGGTGGCTCAGTTAGTGGAGTGTCATCCTGTACATCAAAAAAATAGGGTTGCAGTTCCATTCCCAATCAGGGCACATACCTAGGTTGCAAGTTGGTCCCCAGTCGGGGCATTTACAGGAGGCAACTGATCTATGTTTCTCTTTCCCTTTCTCTCTCAAATCAATAAAAACATCTCGGGTGAAAAAATCCATGAAACAAGTTAAATTCTCATAAAGACATCATAACTAATTAAATAGAAAAATTGAGTTTAAAACAAAATTTTAAACTTATGTAACCAATGCCCTCTTAAGCTTTCTTAGTAGTAGATTACAAACATGATGCATGAGATCTGCCTCCTCCTCTCCGGTACCCATGCCAGAGGTCACAAGTAAGGCATAGTGACTGTCCCATCGGCCCATGTATGACCTCAGTCCTTTGTAGCACAGTGTTTCCAACAGTTGCTACCAATAAAACCATCGGAGTAAGACCTCTCTGCCATCCCCCCACTGGCATATAGTAGATGACAATGTGACTTGTGTGTATATGTGTGTGTGTGTGTGTGTGTGTGTGTGTGTGTGTGTGTGTGTGTTGGAAACTGAATGACAATGTGACTTGTTTGTGTGTGTGTATTGGCCCAGGATGGTGGCAGCATAAAGGACCGTGCGTGGAAGAGGTTTTTATGGTTCGGTTAATTTTTTAAACTTAAGCTGTTAGGGTTAAGTTTTAAGCCTGGGCAAATACACTTCATGGTAAAGTGTTTTATGCCCTTAGTAAGATGAGAAAGTGAATACATTGTGAAACCCTATCGTTACAGCAGAACTCCATTGTCACAAAGCTTTTGGGTTCTCCTGGCTGCTCTTCTGACCTCTGCCTCTGTATCACAGAGGAGCTTGGGGTGAGCATCACTGATGTTCGGATCAGGGGTCCCCATGAACTCAAGGCCTCTTGGGGTGTGCTCATGAGGATCTAAGAGAATTGTAGTCTTTGTGAGCATTTCTTAATGCTTTATATGACTTTTGTGCAATTATATAAATTCGATTTGGATAAAACGCTGTTACTTTTAAGGCCCTTTACATTGAAAATAGTTATTTCATTCCCCAACAAGGGAAAAGTATTTGTTACTGCCATTTAAAAAATAAATCATAAAACAATAAAAATGTATGACACGTGTATTATTTTCAAATCTAGAGTTTACTGCTTTAACTTTGAGAGTATTTTTATTTACAAAGTATTTTATTTTACAGAGTGTGCATTAACTACTGTCACAAAATCATGATAGGGCCCGGCCGGCATGGCTCAGTGTTTGAGCATCAACCTTTGAACCAGGAGGTCATGGTTTGATTCCCAGTCAGGGCACATGCCTGGGTTGTGGGCTCCATTCCCAGAGTGGGGCATGCAGGAGACAGCCAATCAATGATTTTTCTCATCCTTGATGTTTCTCTCTCTTTCTCCCTCTCCCTATTTCTCCGAAATCAATAAAAATATATTTTTAAAAAATCATTACAAAGCAGTGAGTATCACATCATAACAGAGTTACAGGGATGACATGAAGGAGGAAGGATGGGCTGCATTTGTGAAGGGAGTCGAGCCCATTGGTCAGAGAAGATACCCCATGAATTTTATAATGAAATTGCCCACATATTATAGCACTTTCATTTACATTATTATCTCACTTATGCTTGTGTTGAGTCTGTGAGCCACGTCACTAACCTCCTTGTACAGATGAGGAAAATAGGCTCCCTGAGCATGCGACTCACCCAACGTCATATCGTAAGTAGATCTGGATGGAATTCAGTTTTTTGAACTTGAAACTGATTTGTAAACCTAACACTCACTGAACTCTCATTAGGCCATCAGAGTACATTATCTCATTTAATCTCTGCAGCAACAATTCTTATCACCCCTCGTTTTTATTTATTTTAAAATATATTTTTATTCATTTCAGAGAGGAAGGGAGAGAGATAGAAACATCAATGATAAGAGAATCATTGATCAGGCATGTGCCCTGACTGGGAATTGAACCATGACCACCTGGTTCATAGTTCGATGCTCAGCCACTGAGCCATGCAGGCCAGGCTCACACCTTGTTTTATAAATGAGAAAAGCAATACTTTCAGAAGTTCAAGTAATTTGTCCAAGCCAGGATTTGAATTGAGCTACAATTCAGTACCTGAGCCCTGAACAGCCCTACTGCACTGTGCTATTTCCCACCTTCTGCAAGTGAGCACTCCAATTTTCAGTGATCCTGACTGCCATGGTGCAGCTGGTGTCAGACACACCTGGGTTAGAATCCCTCCTTGGCCAGCTCTCTCACCTTAAGATAATTTTCTTGCCCTGGCCAGTTTTGCCCAGTGGATAGAGCATCGGCCTGCAGACTGAAGGGCCCCAGGTTCAATTCTGGCCAAGGGCACATGCCTGGGTTGCGGGCTCGGTCCCCAGTAGGGGGCGTGCAGGAGGCAGCCTATCAATGATTCTCTCTCATCATTGATGTTTCTCTCTGTCCCTCTTCCTCTCTGAAATCAATAAAGAAATATGTTTAAAAAAAAAAGATAATTTTCTTAACTTTCTCTTACCTGTATGTTCCTCACTTATAGAATAGGAATCATATGTATCTGGCTCATAGCATCTCCACTTTTTCTTTGATTTTGTATTTAACTCATTTCTGTTGTCCGCCTTTATCTGTAGGACATAAGCTACATGAGGAGGGCCTAGGACTATCTGTACTCAACTTGTTCACCATTGTAACTCCTATATGCAGGACCGGGCCTGGCACATGGTGGGTACCCAATAAATATCCTATATAATAAAAGCCTCGCCCTGACAGGTCTGGCTCAGTGGATAGAGCGTCGGCCTGCGGACTGAAGGGCCCTGGGTTTGATTCCGGTCAAGGGCATGTACCTTGGTTACGGGCACATCCCCAGTGGGGGGTGTGCAGGAGGCAGCTGATTGATGTTTCCCTCTCATTGATGTTTCTAACTCTCTATCCCCCTCCCTTCCTCTATGTAAAAAATCAATAAAAATATAAAAAATATTTTTAAAAAAATAAAAGCCTAATATGCTAAGTGTCTGGTCAACCTGTCATCTGTTCAACCAATTAAAGTATAATATGCAGCCAAAACCGGTTTGGCTCAGTGGATAGAGCGTCAGCCTGCAGACTCGAGGGTCCCAGGTTCGATTCCAGTCAAGGGCATGTACCTTGGTTGCGGGCACATCCCCAGTAGGGGGCGTGCAAGAGGCAGCTGATCGATGTTTCTCTCTCATCGATGTTTCTAACTCTCTATCCCTCTTCCTTCCTCTCTGTAAAAAATCAATAAAATATATTTTAAAGTATAATATGCAAATGATATGCTAAGGCCATTTAACCACTTGCTATGACTTGCACTGACCACCAAGGGGCAGATGCTCCGACCAGTAGGTTAGCTTGCTGCTGGGGTCCGGACAATTAGGACTGAGCAAGATGGGCCAGACATGCCCTGGAGCCCTCCCGCAGTCCTTCCCTGGCTGGCCAACCTCTCGTGACCCTCCCTGCCCCTGATCATGGGTCGGTGGGTGAGAGGTAATCAACCAAAGACCATTCTATATAATAAAAGGCTAATATGCAAATCGACCGAACGACGGAATGACTGGTCGCT
Organism: Plecotus auritus; assembly: GCF_963455305.1. Lineage (NCBI taxonomy): Eukaryota > Metazoa > Chordata > Mammalia > Chiroptera > Vespertilionidae > Plecotus > Plecotus auritus. The sequence goes on from NC_137772.1 coordinate 222,564,569, forward strand.
ATGACGTTCAACGCAGGAGCTGCCCCCAGGTGGTCAGTGCGCTCCCATGGGGGGAGCACCGCTCAGCCAGAAGCTGGGCTCACGGCTGGTGAGCGCAGCCGCAGTGGCAGAAGCCTCTCCCACCTCCATGGCAGGGCTAAGGAGGTCCGTTGGACCTCCCCAAAGGGCTCCTGGACTGGCTGAGGGACGCCCCCCAAGTGCATGAATTTCGTGCACTGAGCCTCTAGTCTGTTCAATAAACAACTCATCCCAGAGGGAAAAAAGTTCTTTCTTTCCCAGCTTCATTAGATATGACTTCCCTGAAAGGATTCTGGTAGAAGTAACCAGGGTAATGAGATATGAATGGCCACCCTTGGGTAATTTGGGACCATCTCCTGCCAAGAGAGGTGGGAGGGTGATTTGCAACCCTACCAGAATCACAAGTGGGGCCAGTATCACAAGAGTGTGACTGGTTGCCGAAACCGGTTTGGCTCAGTGGATAGAGCATCAGCCTGCGGACTGAAGGGTCCCAGGTTCGATTCCGGTCAAGGGCATGTACCTTGGTTGCGGGCACGTCCCCAGTGGGGAGTGTGCAGGAGGCAGCTGATCGATGTTTCTCTCTCGATGTTTCTCTCTATCCCTCTCCCTTCCTCTCTGTAAAAAATCAATAAAATATATATTTAAAAAAAAAGAGAGAGTGTGACTGGTGAAGTCACACAGGCCTCTGGGCTCAGAATGGCCCTGCACATGGGTTAATGCTCTGTGTTGCTCTCTTGAAATTCTTAGTAATTTTTGAACAAGGACCCTTGCATTTTCATTTTGCATGGGGCCCTGCAACTTATGCAGCTGATCCTGATCACATCCGATGGGTGGTGAGGGACAAACAAAGGGGAACAGGAGGAAGTTTTCTACCAAAAACAAGGTTGGAGAATGATAGAAAGTCCCAAACTGGAAACATTGTGTCTATGTGCCTAGCTCCTCATGAAATAGACTGTGAACTCCCCTAAAGCAGCGATTATACCTTATTCAGTGCTATTTGCAGCTTAAAATGGTGCCTCCATTTTCTTTTAATTAAGTTTATTATTTTGAGGTAACTTGTAGATTCTACATATGAGATCCTGTGTGTGCTGTATTCAGTTTTCTCCAATGCTAACATCTTGCAAAACTATAGTGCAGTATCACAACCAGGATATTGACAGAGAGATGGTCAAGATACAACACTGCCGTCACCACAGGGATCCCTTTTAGAGCCACACCCACTTCCCTCCCACCTTCTACCCTATTCCTGGCAAACACTAATCTGTCCTCCATTTATATAATTTTGTCATTTCAAGAATGTTACATAGACTTATACAGTATGTAACCTTGTGGGATTGGCTTTTTTTTTTTTTTTCACTCAGCATAATTCCCTGGAGAATCATCAGTTGCATGTAACAATAGTTCATTCCTTTTTATAGCCAAGTGGTATAGATGTAGCACCATTTAACCATACCCCAATGGAGGACATCTGGATGTTTCCAGTTTGGGGCTATTATAGATAAAGCTGCTACCATCTGTGTATGGATTTTTATGTGAATAGAAGTTTTTATTCTTTGGAATAAATGTCCAGGACTGCAATTGCTGAGTTGTACGGTAGTTGCATGTTTACCTTTCACATATACTGCCAAATTGTTTGCCAGGGTGGCTGTTCCATTTTGCATTCCACCTGCAATGTATGAGGGATCCAGTTTCTCTGCATTCTCGACAACAGTGGCGTTGTCAGTGTCTTGTTTTGTTTTATATTCAGCCATTCTAATAGGTGTGGACTGACATCTAATTGTGCCTTTAATTTGCATTTCTGTAATGGCCATTTATGTTGAACATCTCTTTCTGTGTTTATGTGCCATTTGTATGTCCTCTGATGAAATAGCTCTTTGTCTTTAGCCCATTTCCTAACTGGACCATTTGATTATTGCCTGTTGACTGTTAAGAATTCTTTCTATATTCTGGATATCAGTTCTTTATCACATACGTGCCTTGCAAAAACTTCCTCCCACTCTGTAGCTTGTCTTTCCATCCTATTAACAGAGTCACGAAGCAAAGGTTTTAAATTCTGATGAAGTCCAACTTATCAATTGTTCCTTTTATGGATCATGTTTTTGGTGTCAAGTCTTAAGAACTCTAGCCCTAAATCCTGCAAATTTCCTACTGTTTTATTCCAAGAGTTTTACAGACTATGTTTTATATTTAAGTTCATGATACATGAGAGGTTAGTTTCTGTATAAGGTGTGAGACTAGGTCTACGGCCTTGTTTGTGTTGTTTTCTTTGCCCACGGATGTCTTATTGCCCCAGCAACTTTTGTTGAAAATGCAACCTTTGCCAAAACCGGTTTGGCTCAGTGGATAGAGCGTCGGCCTGCGGACTGAAAGGTCCCAGGTTTGATTCCGGTCAAGGGCATGTACCTTGGTTGTGGGCACATCCCCAGTAGGAGGTGTGCAGGAGGCAGCTGATGGATGTTTCTCTCTCATCGATGTTTCTAGCTCTCTATCCCTCTCCTCTCTCTTCCTCTCTGTAAAAAATTAATAAAATATATTTTTTTTAAAAAAAGAAAAGAAAATGCAACCTTTCCTCCACTGAATTGCTTTTGCGTAGTTGTTAAAATTTAGTTGAGCATATTTGGGTGGACCTTGTCCTGGGTTTTCTGTTCTGTTCCATTGACATATATGTCTGTTCCTCTACCAACAGCACACAGTCATGATTACTGTAGCTGCAAAGTAGTCTTGTAAGCAGGTAAAGTGACTCCTTTTCAAAAAGATTCTTGATTTTCAAAATTAGTGATTCTTCCTTTTCAAAATTATTTTAGCTATTGTAGTGCTTTTGCCTTTCCATATAAATTTTAGAATAATTTTACCTGTAACTACAAAAAAAACTTCCTGGGATTTTGAGAGGAATTGTGTTAAAACTGTATACTAATTTGGTGAAAGCTGAACTTTTTACTAAGCTGAATCTTTTCATCCATGAACCTGGTATGTCTACTTATTAAAAGTCTTAAAAATAATTTTCAGTGTTGTTAGTTTTAAGTGTAGCAGTTTCTATACTTGGTTTGTTAGGTTTGTACATATTTAATTTTATGATTATATTATTTTTAATTTCTATTATGTCCACATGTTTATAGCTTGTATATATAAATACAATTGTTGTATGTTTATTTTGTATCCTATGAGCTTGCTGATCATACCTATTAGCTCTAAGAGGGTTTTTTTAAGATTCCATAGATTTTCCACATAAACTGTGTGTCATCTAGAAATGGGACAGTTTTATATCTGTTTCTAATCTGTATGCCTTTTGCTTTCTTAATGCACAGGCTACAAGTTCCAGTGCTACAATAAATAAGAGTGGTAAGAGAGGCCATCCTTGCCTTGTTTCCAATTTGAGAAGGAAAGCATTCAGTATTTCACCATTAAGTATGTTAGCTGCAGGTTTTTGGTTTTTGTGTGTTTTGTTTTTGTTTTTTTTGTAGATGCTCTTTATCAAGTTCAGGAAGTTCTCTATTCCTACTTTTCTGACAGTTTTTATAATGAATGGTTGTTGAATTTTGTCAAATGTTTTTCTGTACCGATTGTATGATCATGTGATTTTTCTTCTTGAACCTGTAAATATAAGTAATCCATTGGCTGATCTTAAAACAGTGGTCGGCAAACTCATTAGTCAACAGAGCCAAATATCAACAGTACAATGATTGAAATTTCTTTTGAGAGCCAAATTTTTTAAGCTTAAACTTCTTCTAACGCCACTTCTTCAAAATAGACTCGCCCAGGCCGTGGTATTTTGTGGAAGAGCCACACTCAAAGGGTCAAAGAGCCGCATGTGGCTCACGAGCCGCAGTTTGCCGACCACTGTCTTAAAATATTGAAACTTACATCCCTAGAAGAAACCCCCCTTAATCATGGTAAATAATTCTTTTTGTTGTTGTTAATCTTCACCTGAGGTTATTTTTTTTTAAAATATATTTTATTGATATTTTACAGAGAGGAAAGGGAGAGGATAGATAACTAGAAACATCGATGAGAGAGATACATCGACCAGCTGCCTCCTGCACACCCCCCACTGGGGATGTGCCCGCAACCAAGGCACATGCCCTTGACCGGAATCGAACCCGGGACCCTTCAGTCCGCAGGCCGACGCTCTATCCACTGAGCCAAACCGGTTCCGGCCACCTGAGGTTATTTTTCCATTGATTTTTGGAGTGGAAGGGAGGGGGAGAGACAGAAAGAAATATCAATGTGAGAGAGATACAGCGATTGATTGCCTCCCCGACATGCCCTGACCAGGGCCAGGAATCCAGTCTGCAACCAGGATGGTAGGTCCATTAAGGAGCTGGAACTTTTATTCCTCTGCCTGAGAATGAACTCCCCTAACCCTGTGATGCCTGAATGTCGCTCCTCACAGAGACCTAATCACCCAATTTAATGTTGCTTCCATCTCCCCTCAACCTCATGACCTTGTTTGGTCTTCTTCATAGCCCTTAGGGATGCCAGAGATTATCTGATGTATCTGTTCATTCACATGTCATTTCCTTACTAGGAGTTTGACACCTTAATCACTGTCTCTCTTCTCTTTATATCAGGACCTGGATCATACTCAATGAACTCGTTGAATGAAGGATAAATATGCCTTGGATATCTTAATTTACTAAAGGTTTCTAGTCTTCATACAGGGGCCTGCAAGGACACAATAAATAGATGACAGAAATCTTAACATGGAATCATGAACAAAACTTGAGCTAAGAAAAACTTTGTAGGGTTCCTTTACCTTCCAAGTCTGGTTAAAGCTGTCATGTTTTCACGGATTCGTTGTACCTGTTTATGACTAAGACGGGAAACAAATTGCAGTTATTCTGGTTTAGCAATGGAGTCAACACACTCCATTGCTCTCCGATTTTCTTTCAAGAGAAAATATGAGATTTCAAATAAGCCAATACAAGATTTCGGAGTGATTTGAGTTATACCTCTGCAAGGTTAGAGATACAAAAAGAGGTCCTGGTCTGAGGGTGACATAAAGTACAGGTGTTTGGGCTGGGAAGGAATGTCCAGTAAGAATAAAGAGCTGAATGGGTCACACAAATTCAAGACTAAAGATATGGCTATGGCTGGGAAGCGGAAAGAGGATCGAATTTAGGGAGAAAGAACCCCATAGATGACCAATTGAGGTCCAGGAAACGTGTGCTCAAGTGCGTCGAAATCGTGTTCCTTAACCAAAGGCCATTCTGGGGCATAGAGGCGGGCTAGCGACGGCTCCTAAGTCTCCTTCCTCGTTATTTAGATGGGCAGGTGAAGGCGGAGCTGCAGAATGCCTGCACAGTCTGTCCCTGGCGAGGACGTTCAGTGAGCTTCCTGAGCATTTCCCGAACTGGACTCAGGAAACCAAACGATGCCAGGGCCCCGGCTCCCCCGGCCTCAGGCCTCCAAGGGAGGCAGCATCTCGGGCCTGGCTCGGGAGCCAGTCACGATTTGCGAACGGCCCGTGTGTGGACTCGGATTTCGGAAACAAGAGGGAGGCCGCCCACCCTCACCCCTTTCCCGGCGGTAGGAGGAGGAAAACCCGCCGGCACGCGAGCGGCAGGGTGGCCGGGGAGGCGGGGCTGGGGCCGCAGGTCGCGGTCCCGGCGGAGGAAACAGCCGCCGCCCCAGCTGAAGCAGTGTGGCCGGGGCCTTCCCGCGGGAGGGCGACGAGAGCGAGTCCTTTCGAGCTTTTCCACCCCGCACGCTCACGTCTGCCCGGCCCCGCCCGGCCTCGCCCCAGCCGCTCGGGCCACCGCCTCCTCCCCAGCCGACGCAGGAGGGGGAAAAAACCTCCGCCAGCGCCTTTAAGGGGCGTGGCCACGTGCTCCGCCCACACCCCCCTCGCGCCAGTAAGGGGTGGGGTGTAGAAGGAGGAGCTGGGGCGGGGGGAGGAGCCAGTGCACTGGTGCGCAGGCGCAGTGGCTGGACGGCAGACCGTGTGTTTCCAAAATGGCGGCAGCGATGGATGTGGACACCCCGAGCGGCACCAACAGCGGCGCGGGGAAGAAGCGCTTTGAAGTGAAAAAGGTTGGGTCTCGCCAGCGCCTTCCTCAGGGAAGCTAGAAAGGCGCGGATATGGCTGGCAGGCCCTAGGATGACCGAGGCGCGGGGGAAAGGGCTTCATTTCTGGGCGTTCCTAGGACCGGGTACCACGAAAGGAAGCTGGGGGGCGGGTTTTAGGGTTGATCGGCATGACTGTGGCCCACTGTCAATGTCAGTATTGGTTTCACTTAGAGGCTGAGGGGCCAATCACGAAGGTGCTTATTGAGATACGCGGAGTAGTGAGTGGGCTAAGGGAGCCAAGCGTCTGAGCTGTCACTGGAGTGGTGGTGTTGGGGGGAGGGCGGGGTGGGTGGAAGGGGGAGTCGGAGCGGTGCGGAGGGTGGAGGATGGGGCAGTGCAGCTAAAGCCGGGAACTACCGCATTGGAGGCCTCTGAGGAGCCGGGCTGATTTCCCTGCCCCGCCCCTTTCTGAAATTCGGGGTCCCTCTCACCCTGAGGGACCCATACCCGGCCTCGCCTAATTGAGGCGTCCAGTACCATTAGCTCCTTCTCTGTCCCGAGCCCCGCCGAGTAAGTGTCTTGAGTGTAACTCTTGCTTCTGGGAGGTGTGTTGGTTTGTAACAAGAAGCCACCCCCGTCATAACACATCCAGAATCCCTCTCCAAAAAAAAAAAAATAAAGCCTGGTGGAATTCGTTAAAAAGAAAATGCGAGCCCAAATTGTATCTTTTAAGGAAGGTTTGAGTGATAGTTGCGAACGACCTGCTAAAAGTGGGAAAGCAAAAAATATGGATCGTGTCTTTTTGCATGAAATGCTTTCCAGTGGTGGTTTGCTAAGAGATTGGGAGAAAAGTGCCGAGTCCTACCTAAGATAAAATAAATCTGTTCAAAGTGAAGATTCTGAAACAGGGACGGTGTAATAGCTGTACCATTAGGCCAAACGCAGACAGCATTCCCCCCTCTAGCTGCTTTTTGGCGTTTCATTGTGGGCACTGCGTACTCGGTTACAACCAGCAGCCATATTGAAGAAGAATAGAAGTAGGATATTTTTCCTCCAAGTTGAAGCTATCGCGTGAAAAGTGCTGAAGAAGTTACTGAGAACTGGATTGAAAAAGATGACAGTTTGGAAAGTGGCCCCAAATTAGTGGGTAAAAAGGAAGTTTGGGGATATTTATCATTGCAGAAGCCAGGAGGTTGAGTTACTTCAATGCCAATTTAAATAAACTCTTATTGGGGAATTTTTCTTAATATAAGAGTCTGAGTGTGAAAAGTTGAGAACATCGGGTTATTTGATGGTAGGAGCTAAGTCAAATTCTAGTGAATGCTAGAGTTTGTTTTGAAGTAAATCTTGTAAGATTTAAGTGATGACCTTGTTCTGTGTACTGACACTGGGTAATTAGTTATCCAGCTTATCCCACGATTACCCATTTTATGATCCAGTCAGCATCTTAGTTCATTCTGTACCTAGCTTTCACCTCCCTACTCCTGCATCCAAAGCTGCCTGGAAGAGCAGATACTAACTTATGCAGACATTGATCTCTCCCGCAAATGCACAGTAATTCAACTCTGTGCTTATTAAACCTGAAACAGGCACTTAGAAATTATTCCTGATTTGCTTAATGATGAAATTATTTTAAGCTGTAGAAAAAAGGTAAAATTACATGGGGACTCATGAATTTCTATGTTGATATACTGAACCTTTTGGAGAATGGTTGAGCATATGTGTAGCTTGCTGTTGCCATCTAACAGGAGACTAAATTAATGTGCCAGAACTATGTGGCATGAAACCCTACAGTGTGTGTGTGTGCATTACAAGGAGCGTGTTTGTCCCCCTTTTCTCTTTGCAGTGGAATGCAGTAGCCCTCTGGGCCTGGGATATTGTGGTTGATAACTGTGCCATCTGCAGGAACCACATTATGGATCTTTGTAAGTAATTGCAGGAGGATGGGAGGAAATTGAGAAGGTTACAGAGATTGTGGCTATCCTGATGTGACCAGTTTTATTCTTCACAATGAAATATAAAGCACAGGCAGAGCACTTGGGGTCTTCTGCATCTAGCCCATTGGTATGTTTGAAATAGAGTAGTTTTTTATGATGTTCTGGAGGCATACCCATCTCAGAATAAATCTGTTCAGTCTAAAGATGACAAGGCCACACTTAGAATGAATTGTGGACCCAGAGGCACTGTTGAGTCCTCTACATTTTCCATCTCATACACAGACTCAAAAGCAAAGGTGAAAGGAAGAAAGTAAACTTTGAGCTAAAATATTCAATCAGAGCTACTTTTTGCTGGGCAAGATATATAAATAAAAGAAGCCTAAGAAGTAAGAATTTTCAGTCTTAGCCCCAATCACAGTTAGGACATCACTGCCAACATCTAAACAGACAGTTAATTACACTAAAGACATTTTATTTAAATCTCCCCATATTCCACCACACATGGCAGATTTGATTATAGCTATTGGTGGACTAACTTAAAAATAGGGGCCAGAATGTTAACCCCACCAGGAAGAGTTGAGATTACTTTTTCATCCAGGTACTAAAATGGTTTGTTATTGACATCAGAAATGGGACAAAGAAATTTCAACTTTCTAGAATTGAAATTATAGGCAGTTATTTTTTAAATCACTCACCTGCCTCTCCAACTTCATCTTAACTCACTCTCCTGCTCACTCTGGTAGTGTCTCTGGCTTTCCATTCTTGAAGTGTCCGTGGTCTTTTTTAGAGCCCTTACATATACTGTCCTTTTTGCCTGGAATATTCTCTGCCTCTTCTCCCCCCTACCTTGGTCTAACCCACCACTATCCAATCTAAATGTGAACCACAATGCAAGCACATACGTAATCTAAACTTTACCAGTACCCACATTAAGAACATAAAAGAAACAGGTTATTTTTATTTTATTTATTCTACTATATCCAAATTTGATTTCAATATGTAATCAGTGGTGTTTTTTTTTTGTTTGTTTGTTTGTTTTTAATATATTTTATTGATTTTTCACAGAGAGGAAGGAAGAGGGATAGATAGTCAGAAACATCGATGAGAGAGAAACATTGATCAGCTGCCTCCTGCACACCCCCCACTGGGGATGTGCCCGCAACCAAGCCACATGCCCTTGACCGGAATCGAACCTGGGACCCTTCAGTCCGCAGGCTGACGCTCCATCCACTGAGCCAAACCGGTTTTGGCGTAATCAGTGTTTTAAAGTGCGATATTTTACATTCTCTCTTTTTTTTTTTTTTAAATATATTTTATTGATATTTCACAGAGAGGAAGGGAGAGGGATAGAGAGCTAGAAACATCGATGAGAGAGAAACATCGATCAGCTGCCTCCTGCACACCTCCCACCAGGGATGTGCCCGCAACCAACGTACATGCCCTTGACCGGAATCGAACCCGGGACCCTTCAGTCCGCAGGCCGACACTCTATCCACTGAGCCAAACCGGTTTCTGCTTACATTCTCTTTTTTTTTTTTTTTTTTTTTAATATTTTTATTGATTTCAGAGAGGAAGGGAGAGGGAGAGAGAGATAGAAACATCAGTGATGAGAGAGAATCATTGATTGGCTGCCTCCTGCACACCCCCACACTGGGGATCGAGGCCGTAACCCAGGCATGTGCCCTTGACCAGAATTGAACCTGGGACCCTTCAGTCCATAGGCTGACACTCTATCCACTGAGCCAAACCAGCTAGGGCTTTACATTCTCTTTTTTGTACTAAGCCTTTGAAGTGTATTTTACACTTACATTTAGTCTAATCTTAATTCAGACTAGCCAATATCAAATGCTCAATAGCTACATGTATCTAGTGGCTACTTCATTGAGTAATGCAGAATTATCCTATAATTGGTCTTCAGATCTCACTTTGAACTTGCTCGAAGATGTTTTCACTGACTATACTTAGATACAAACACAGGCTATGACGGTTCTGTTAAATATTCCCAAGACGTTGTATAGTTTCCTTTGTAGCAACCATTTAATTTAAATTGGTCCCCTCTCATGTCCATGTTATTTACTGCTTTATTCCCAGGATTTAGCATAGTGTCTAGTAGTACATTATAGGTTCTCGCTAAATATTTGCTCATCTATATATATAAAAGCCTAAGCGACCGAACCTCTAGTCGAGGGGTCATTATGATGCGCACTGACCACCAGGGGCAGACGCTCAATGCAGGAGCTGCCCCCTGGTGGTCAGTGCACTCCCACAGTGGGAGTGCCGCTCAGCAAGCTTACCGAGTGGTGGTGGAGCAGCAGTGGCAGGTGCAGTGGGGCCCAGGGCCCAGATGAGCGGGAGCAGTGCGGTACCCAGCCTGGGCTCGGGCTTCTCCCTGGCTGCCTGCCGCTTTGCACACTACTGCGTTCCTTGGATGGGGCCGAAACCGGCAGTCCGACATCCTCCAAGGGGTCCCAGATTGTGAGAGGGCACGGGCCAGGCAGAGGGACCCCACACACTGGGCTTCTAGTTGAATAATAAAAACACAGAATTGAGGAATAGTTGGTGATCATTGCAGTTTGGAAAGCACAAATCAAATACTTTGTGTTGGAAAGCTATCATAGCAGGTGTTGGTAGCTTATTGCCCTTGGTTCCTTTAAGTTTTGACCCTGTTTGCCTTTTCACACAGCAGTCAAAGCAGATCGGCAGCTACCATGATGTTTAATACAGATAGAAGGCTCTCATCACAGGAAAACACACGCACGTTTTTAAATGTGTGTGGGTGGGGTATTTGATTACGTGCTTGCCAATTTCTTGGCCATGCATTTTCATGAGGAGTTATGCCCAAGAAAATTTTACTTTTGGGGGCTCTCTTCTGTAAATAGTTCATGATTTCATATAACCCTGATTTTTTTTACCTCTGTATTTAAGTTGTGTGTCTGTCTGGGTGGAAGAGAGTGCCCTTCTTGGGAAGATAATGACAGACAAAGGCCGTTGATACTCTTCTCTTAGAGTTGACCACTTCAGGGATCCGTGTAGGCTTCAGTTAGACACCTGCTTTATCATGTATTTTAAATGTCACATGAACAAGTGGAACACTGAACTCCTATAACAAAACATTATGAAAGTAGTATTTTCAAGTTGTATCTTTTATTCATTCAATAAATAATTATATCCTGGACCTTTCGCTAGGCACCAGAATAAAACAATGACAGATCAAATCTGTATCCTTAAAGAAACATACCCTTTTGTTTAATACAGTCACTAAAGAGAAATCTGATTGCCACAACTGGACTTGTCTTCCTTTCAAAAATAAATGGAATATGACTCTTTTTTTTTTTTTTTTTCGGAGAGGGAGAGAGTGATAGAAACATCAATGGTTGGCTGCCTCCTGCACGTCTACTGGGGATTGAGCCCACAACCTGGGCATGTGCCCCTGACTAGAATCGAACCTGGGACCCTTCAGTCCACAGGCTGACACTATCCACTGAGCCAGCCTGGCTAGGGCTGGAATATGATTCTTGAAAAAGACGTTTTGTTAAAGATGAGAATAAGATTCTTGGTTTACAATGGCCATTTTATAATATATTCTGGTCTGGCATTAAATGAATACGTATATACATAGCTTTAAATAAATAAGAGTAATTATGGCTATGCCCCAGTTGGACTCTCCTACAAAGCATTCTTGGTCTGAAAACTTCTTTTTTTGAATCCAAATTGATACTACATGCCTGCATTTACTTTATATTGCCCCATTTTTTGGTGGCTTACAGAGTTGATTAAATACACAGTCTACTGGGTGTTTTTTCTCTATCTCAGGTAATCTAGTTCCAGATGAAGAAGGCATCCAGAGAGGCTTAGACCCAGCCTTTGTCCATAAGAAGTTAGTCTCTTCCTAAAACCATAGCTTCATCAGTGTTTCGAAAGTGTGGCATCTGTTCACTTTCATTTCTTCCTTTGCTTTCATTGAAGTTTAAAAATTCCCAAGCTGCCCTAACTGGTTTGGCTCAGTGGATAGAGCTTCGGCCTGTAGACTGAAAGGTCCCAGGTTCGATTCTGGTCAAGGGCATGTACCTTGGTTGCGGGCACATACCCAGTAGGTGTGCAGAAGGCAGTTGATCGATGTTTCTCTCTCGTCGATGTTTCTAACTCTCTATCCCTCTCCTTTCCTCTCTGTAAAAAAGCAATAAAATATATTTAAAAAGAAAAAAAAAAATGTCATGATCTCGCTAAAAAAAAAAATCCCAAGCTTTGTATGTCATATGAAATAAGCTTTACATGTTGCTTGTCTGGGTGCTTTTGGTTGACTGTTCCCCTGTTCTGGCCATAAGCATCACTAAGTGGCAGGCCCAGATCACTAACCCACTGGCAGAACAGATTTGCTTTGTTGACAGTGTTTTAAAGACTTAAGATTTGACGTCTTCGTGTAGAACGGGTATAGCTTGCTGCAGGTCTCTTCACCCCCTTTTATCACTTCTGTCCCAGTTCACATGTGTCTGCCTGACTCCTGTAGGCTTCGGAGCTGCACGTGGGTAAGCCTGGGTGTTCTGAGGGCCTACAAGGAAGCATTTGTCAAGAATAGGGAAAAGATGCCAGTAATCAGAACAGTAAGAGTTATGAGGTGACTTTGAATTTACGAGATTTACCAAATTAGGAGGAATCACTTTCATTTGGACAAGTCAGGCTATGTTCAGAATTAAAATGTACCTTTTCTTTCATTACTCTGTTCTTGAACATGGGTAGGAAATCATTGCAAAGCAAACTGTTAAGTCACATCTCTGCCTTATCTGTTCTTCACTCCTTTTCACATTCATTAAGAAAACAAGCCTAATTAATCAGTTTTACTCCACCGCTCCCTGCACCCCGCTCCAAGCATGTCACTGTGTAATTGTGCAGGTAGGACTGCTATAGATTAAAAGGTTGTTGCTCCTGCGGTCTGATCTTGTTGCTCTTGTTCCCACAGGCATAGAGTGTCAAGCTAACCAGGCATCTGCCACTTCTGAAGAGTGCACCGTTGCGTGGGGAGTCTGTAATGTAAGGAAACATCTTCCCCTATCAGCATGCTTGTATAAATGTATTACCGCTTTTCCGGCTTGTCCAGTCTTGAAAATAACTAGAAAAAAAGAAAATGACTAGTCCAACTTTCTCCCAAAAGCTATACAAATAGTTTAAAGATTAAGCTTTTGTGCTAGTCACCTGTTACAGGATGAGAATTATCAGTTATCGTAGAGGCACTAGTTTGTCTTCACACAGGGTGGGCCCACTTTGTTATCCACATTTTGGAGATTAATCTTTGGGAACTGCTTTCAAGAGCCTATGGCACAGGTTTTGGGATATTGTCCTGTTAGTGGAAATCTTTACCTTCTAAACAGATTTTTTTTAAAAACTATATTTCTTTATTGATTTCAGAGAGGAAGGGAGAAGGAAAGAGAGATAGAAACATCAATGATGAGAAAGAATCATTGATCGGCTGCCTCCTGCATGCCCCCTATTGGGGATCGAGCCCGCAACCCAGGCATGTGCCCTTGGCCGGAATCGAACCTGGGACCCTTCGGTCCGCAGGCTGACGCTCTATTCACTGAGCCAAAATGGCTAGGGCTAAACAGTTTTATGTTTTTTTAAGGGTAGGTGTCCTGTGGAACTAAGTTTGATGAATAAATTGAGTGTTTGTGTGTGCGTGCATGCTTGCGTGCATTTTAAGTGTGGCAAATGTACTATATTCGGATTTTTTGGGGGGTGTTCTTTTTTAAACATGGCTCATGCCAGAAATGTTTTGTGCAGCATCGTTGGACTGAATGTACAGCCTTCCAGGATGTGACAGCTGTGAAGGATAACATACATCAAACATGTTATTTCTAGCATGTGTTAAAATTCATTTATAGCCATATAGTCCTAGTCAGATGAGCTAAAATTGTTCTGTCTGGACCTCCTGTGCCAAGGATCCAGAGGACCCACAGCCCCCTGCATGGCACAGACCTAAGAGGCTTGGAGTCAGATCACCATTCCCTGTTGTTGTGACTTGACTAAGTGACTTCGGGCAGGTATTTGACATCTCTCAGCGTGGGTTTCCTCATGTAAAATAGGGCTAACAGTAGGCCGCACAGAGTTTAATCAGAATGAGATGATTTTAAATTCACAGTGCTTAGAACACCTCTTGACACATAGTAAGCATAAGTGTTTGCTAAGTAAGTACCAATTGGGAGTAGTGGTGTTTACTGAAGAGATAGCAGCTATCAGTGCTGGAGGCTCACATGCAGCTTGTAGTTAGTTATCCTCTTAGTTCTGTCAGGGCCTTCTGGGCAGTGTCACGGAAACCTGTATTGGCTAAGGGACAGCGTTGGTTGCTTATGGGGATAAAGAAATAAAATATATTGGGCTCTTTGCTTCCCTGGCATTCAGGCATATACTAAGAACCAGGTTACTCTGTGGCAGAAGGAAAAGAGAGTGAGCTTCCCCTAAATTGCGCTAAGGAGAGACTGACTCAGCCTGCCATAAAGAGGAGCCCGCATGGCGTGGCAGAAACCTTTGGACTAGTCATGGGTTCTAGTTCTGGGTCTTTTACTAAAACCAGCTCCATGAAGTAGGCAGGTCTCTTACCTGGGTTTCAGTTTCCTGTCTATAAAATGGAGATGATAATACCCGTCATGCTTGCTTGCTGGAGTTGCTGTAATGCTCAATGATGGAATATGTCAACATCTGCTGTAAACTGTGAAGACGGGTCAGTGTACTCTGAGACTGCTCAACATTTCCATAATATACCTTAGATTATTAACAGGAAGAAAGTTGGGGTCAGGCAGGTTCAGGGTTGCTGTCACCTGCCGTGTAGCCTCATTTGCATCCCCTCTTTCCCTCATTTTCTGAGGTGATTGGGGCATACAAGGACCCTGGACTGCTGCAGAGTGCCTATTGGGGGAGGTGGGAGGTGGAGAAGGGTGTCTTGGATACCTTAGGTGAGTCTGTGACTATCCATAGTGTACTAGCTATGGATTCCACTCTTAATTACAGAATTCTGATTTTGTCTTTGTCAGAAGACAGTTCGCAAGTTAATAGTCCATATAGTGATTCTTCTTTTAAGTTCCATGCATGTTATGGGAAACATAACTGACAAGATTTCAAGACTGTTATTAACCCAAGCCTGCAAATTCTTTCATTGTTTGGTTGAGTGTCAGCATTTCTCCCCTGTCCCCACCTCAGCTGCCCCATCACACATTAGATAAGGAGGAACAGTTGCCACTTGTACCTTAATACTCTACCCCAGTGGTCGGCAAACGCATTAGCCAACAGAGCCAAAAATCAACAGTACAACGATTGAAATTTCTTTGGAGAGCCAAATTTTTTAAACTTAAACTTCTTCTAACGCCACTTGTTCAAAATAGACTCGCCCAGGCCGTGGTATTTTGTGGAAGAGCCACACTCAAGGGGCCAAAGAGCCGCATGTGGCTCGCGAGCCGCAGTTTGCCGACCACGGCTCTACCCATCTGAGCAGGGGGCGGATAATGGCCGTTGCAGAGGTGATGTGATTAGCATCTGCAGGTCATTAAGGTGCAGGGCACACAGGCTGTCCTTCCCCCCGATCTGAAAGCTAACTCCTAGCTCCCTGTCAGTTGCCAGTATTCTTGGTCCTCTTGCCTTTTTACTTCCTATCTTGATCGTGAAATAAGTCCTTTGATGCTCTTTCAGCTGCTTATGGGCAGTTTGCCCATCATAATACTTCCTTTTACCCTAATTTTTTTACGTCATTCCCTTATAAGACAAAACCCCCTGCCCCTTAAAGGCGTATTGAGTACTGGGGTCCTGTAATAGCACTGTGTTTATGAACAAATCTGGAAATCAGGTTCTTCTAACAGAGTTGAGCTGGGTGTGGGAAGGTTGGAGAAGTACCCATCTCAGCTCTGGATGGGTGGCAGTGGCAGCACACTACCAGGGGCTGAGAAGGCTCTTCTCCTGGGGTTCTTCTTCTCCAAGGAGAGGGGAGTACAGCTGGGGACCAAGAATGGGGAGGTTTGACATCTGCATGTGTCCAAGGAGTGTAGAAGCATCCTTTACAGGCCGAGTAGGACTAGGGAGCCACCATATCTTCCCTTAAGAAAAAGGGAGAGTCACTGCTAGAACATACACTTCTTCCTAAATAGTTTCCTCCTTTAGTAGTAATGACATTTCTAGCAAATGTTTCATTGGAAATGTCCTTGTACCTAGTCCAAGTGTATGAGTTGTGACCTTTGCCTCTCATTGTTTTTTGTCTCCCATTGATCTTCTCCAGCCCCCTGTATGTAACCACCCACTGCATTTGAGACATATTGTGAGTAGATGGTTGAGCCTACACAGTTATTTTTAATAAAATGTGTCTTTTCTTCCAGCATGCTTTTCACTTCCACTGCATCTCTCGCTGGCTCAAAACACGGCAGGTGTGTCCGCTGGACAACAGAGAGTGGGAATTCCAAAAGTAGGTGTCTCTGGCTGTTTCGATGTTGTAAACCTGGGCTCTGTGGTCAGTGCTGTTCTCTGTCTCACCTCAGGCTGAAGGCTGCATAGTCTTAAAACATGGAGCCATGGAAATACCTTGTTTTACAAACTAGCTTTTGGTTGTTGTTTTTTTTTTAATATATTTTATTGATATTTTACAGAGAGGAAGGGAGACGGATAGACAGTTAGAAACATTGATGAGAGAGAAACATCGATCAGCTGCCTCCTGCACACCCCCCACTGGGGACGTGCCCGCAACCAAGGTACATGCCCTTGACCGGAATCGAACCTGGGACCCTTCAGTCCACAGGCCGATGCTCTATCCACTGAGCCAAACCGGTTTCGGCAGCTTTTGGTTGTTTAAGGCGCTCATCGGTATGGAAAATCCACAGAGGTGTGGCCAACATTAGAAGTTTGCAGCCTAGAGTTTCCCAACTGTCTTGGGTCTGTGAAAGTAGAGAATTTCATAGGATCTGCACACTATTAAATATTTTCAAAATCACATCGTGATAGAGATAACCATCAGCAAGGCCTTCTTAGCTTTCTGATTGTACATATATGCCCTTGTTATGTTGTATATGGGTGGGTATACATATATAATTTTTTTCCTTAGCATAGATATGAGCATCTTATATAGTAATTTACCTTCCTTTTTCATTTAATTTTGGAGATTTTTCATATCCACACATGTCAAACTACCTCCTTTCAAATGGTTGCAGAGTATGTTTTTGTGTAGATGTACTGTAATTTATTTAATCAATTCCTGTTGATAGACATTTAGGTTTCCAGTTTTTCACTATCAAAAATAATGTGTAGGGATGAGCATCCTTATACATGAACCTTTGTGTATATATGTGAGTAGTATATATCTGAAACAGTAATTCTTAAAAGAGGTATTTCTGAGTAATGAGTACATTTTTACTTTTGATAGTGTCAGATTTTCCTTTCCTCAGAATATGTACTAATTTACACTCCCTCTAAACAGTGCATCTACACCCCTATACTAGTATATGCAAGTTCAAATATGGAGATAATCAGGAAAGCTAAGAAGCTCTTGCTGGTGGTTTCCTCCAGAGTGAGATTAAAAAGACTAAGGTGGGAGACTCATTTTCCATCTTAGCTACTCTGATAGTTGGAAATTAGTCTTTAGTTGCTTTTTTTACATTTTTATGAGAAGGGGGATTTTTATTTCAATATGAGTTTTGCCTAATAGGATATAATTATGTTTAAAAACAAAAGAAGATTCTTTAGTTTGTTACGTGTTTAGAAATCCCTGATTGGTACAGTTATTTTGCTTTTAGACTGGGTTATTTACTTAGGTAAAGAGTTTTGGAAGTCATATCAAATGCATATTCATTTTTAAGAAACCTGCCAAATACTCAGTATCTAACTCGTACCATTGCTCTCTGTTCAACAAAGTGCATGCTGAGTAATGTGTAAGATGTACAGATGTCTGAGACAGTCCTTCCCTGTTCTTGGGGAGCTTGCGTTCTGAATGGAACCATGACAGGAATGCATGTCCAGGCAGAAGCACTTTCCTGAGTTCTCAAGAGGCCTTAGTGACTTGCTCTTCCCCAGAGCAGGCTCAGGATTCTGTTTCGGACCAAAACTGTGTGTGTTGCCCCTTATATATGCCCCGGACTGAGCCCAAGCACGGGGAGTGTGAAGAATTCCGTATGTGGGGCTTTGACACTGTCACTGTACCCAGCCAGCGACTTAGCCAGGGAGTGGTTTTCTCTTCCTTTTTTTTGTTCATTCTCACCTGAGGTTATTTTTTTCCATTGAGAGAGGTGGGAAGGAAGGGAGGGAAGGGGGTGGCAAGATAGGAAAGAGACACATCAATTGGTTGCCTCCTAGGCGCACCCTGACCAGAGCCAGGGAGCGAACCAGCAACCCAGGTACATGCCCTTGACTGGGAATCGAATCTATGACCCTTTGGTTCACAAGCCAGTGCTCTAATTACTGAGCACACCGATCGGGGCCAGGCAGTGGTTTTCAGTGCATTCGGAAAATAATTTCATAAGGAACACATTACAGCATTCTTTAATCTGATAGGCAGCTTCTGGGTTGTTCTCCAGCTCACTAACAAACACTAGAGCTCTACCCTGTGTGGAGTTGGGCACAACTTTTTTTAGACAATATTCAAGTGGATTTCTTACAAAACGAGCCTTTAAGGACCTAGTAGTAGCCTTTCAGAATGATCGAAGCAGTGATCTGGAGTTCAAGTACCCTGGCTTTCATCCACATAATGAAATAGTTTAATCAGAGGCCAACTGCCCAGAAAGAACCAGGACAGAAGATTAAGTAAGATAACGAAGAGTTTTGTGTTCAAGAAATCCATTTATATGCGAAGAAATTTCCCGGCCTTGTTTACTTTTTTAATCTTACCAGAGCCATATTTGGGCTTCAGGGGAAATCAGAAACCGCTTGGAATTCAGGCTTAGTTTTCCACATCCCGTAGTGGGGTTTGTGTGTGTTCTTTTCCTCTTTCTGACGCTGAGTGCAGTAATGGCCCCTGTGGTGGATTTTGAAAATGAAGGCTGCCCTGTTACTATTCTCGTACCTGCCTGAGTACTGGAGTGGAGGTGCAAAAAAGGCTCCATGGGTAAAGGGAGGTCAAGCGCTCAAACTGTCCGAGCCACTGACTCGAGCCAGCAGGTCGAGTTTCCTTTCACAACCACCAGTTCTGACTTCTTCTCACCTCCCTCATGCTGCCCAGCATCTCTGGTAACTAGGAGGAGAGGCAGGTGGGCATGGCTGAGTCCCAGGGAGGGATCTTCACTAAGGGGGTGGGGGTAGGCAAGATATTACAGAGGATGAGAAGATGAAGGGGCAGGAGACCAGTGGCATAACCCAGTTTGGGAGCCAGACTTACATCGCTTCAAAGTTTTCATCCAATTTGCTCAGATGTTTAAACAGCTTGTATAGTCTCAAAACAGGAAATTACTGAGGAATTAATAAAATGATTTACTTTGTCTTTCAGGTATGGGCACTAGAAAAAGAATATTCTCCATCAAGCTCAACTGTTTTGTTATTCACTTAATGACTTGCCCTCCTGTTACTTAATTGTAAGTTAGATAGAACTGGGTCTTTTCTGCTTTGTCTTTTCAGTTTGCTATTCCTGCAGTCCTGTTGTGTTCTGTGTCAAATAAAATCCAGTTGGATTCTATAATAGATGCTGTCTCTTGTGTATGTGAAAAAAAGGGAACATAAATGTAGGGTCCCCTCCTCTCGGTCGGACAGCCAGCTTGTGAAAGTGAGACGTTTGTTCATTAGAGCCAGGGCAGAGGTGTCCTGCGCGCACATCACTCGGTCACAAGGCTCTGTCCACATCCTGGTTACTGATGGCGATCTTGGGCAAGTCGCCTCTGCCCCCAGCTTTCCTCCTCTATACAGTGGCTTCTGAGGACTCACTGGCATCATGTGGGCACAGAAAGAGGCTTTGTAAGCTGTAAAGGCACTGTACAGATGTTAGCTCTGTGTATGACATACTGCTTTCTCCTCTTAGTTTAGAAAAGTAAACTTAAAAAATCTAATAGGTAATCTTGGCTGGCAAAAGAATAATACATGAAACCAAGTTAAAAATTGATGTCACTTAAAATAGAATTTACAGGATAACTCAAGTTTCCTTCACCACCATCACTTCCGGAAATTCGTTTGACATGTGTTACCCTGGTGGGCTTGCCAGTTATAATACTCAGTGTCTGTGTGTAGAATCTTCCCCTGAGAAGCAGTCTGGTTACTGCGGTGGTTCTCAAAGTGTGGTCCAGAGCAGCGGTCGCCAACTGGTGGTCCGTGAGGTCCGAAAGGTTGGTGACCGCTGGTCCAGAGGACTTCTGGTGGCACCTGAAATGCTTTGAGGAGGTTCATGAAATTTCTTTTCCAACTGCCTGTCTGTATGAGGGCAGCTTTTCTTTATATGATTCAATCAAAGCAACGTATTGAATGAAGAAGCAGATATGAAGATGCAGCTGTCTTCTATTAAGTCAGATATAGAGAGATCTGCAAAAATGTAAAACAGTGCCAGTCATCTAATTTTTTTGTTTTTAAAAATAATTACTTGTAATAAAGATACTTATTATGTTAAATGTGATGGGGTTTTGTTTTTTATAAATCTTTTAAATTTCTTGATTTTGATTTCTGTTATGGTAACTTTAGATATAACCCATACAAACAAAAATTCTTTAAGGTCTTCAATTTGTAAGATCATAAAAGGATTCTGAGACTAAAAAGTTTGAGAGCCTCTAACTTAGTAATAAAGAACTTTAAGTCTTGATAAACCTGAATCCAACCCAGCTTCCCCACTTACTATAGCTACCACACATGCCTGGCACAGAGCAAGCACTCACATGGAGGTAGCTGCTGCTGTTGCTGTTATTTTAGGGCTTCCACCTGGGACAGAAATACCATCCTTTAAACCCCTTTCACGTTGGTCATTTAAACTGCATGAATACTTTCAGTAGCGAAAACCACGTTAGCTTTTCGACACCATTATACGGTGTGTGTTTGGTGAGTTCCCAGGTATTTATTAGGACTCGGTTGCTGAGTACAGAAACTTAGCTCCTCCCTAGGTAAAGGGAAACCTATTGGAGAATGTGGCTATGGAATGGATCAGAAGAAAAGGCTAGGGAGACAGCCAGACCTAACGGTGTCGAACCAGGGAATCACTGCTGGCATTCTCCCTGCTGCTCCTCCACAGAGGCCAACACCTCTGCCACCCCTTCTCCCACCGCTCCTGCCACTTGAGAGGGACTCTCCCAAGTTCTGACTCTGAAAATCCCAGCTGGGTCCGGTGCCCGTAACTGGACGAACTGGCAGATGCGTGTAGAAAAGAGGGACTGCCTTGAGAACCTCGCAACTGGAATGTAGGGTAACAGTTGCCAGGAGAACGGGAGTGGTGCGGGAACGACAAAGCAAGAGGTGTCTACCTAAACGCTGGCTGGGAAGATTCACCTTGACCAGAGTGTCTTCTTGTAACACACATACTCAGTTATTTTTGTGTTTCCTTATGTAAGTGGGGGACATAAATCTTCCTCAAGAAATTAGTGGAATTATTTGCTAAATACCTACTATGTGCTCTACCTAGAGGACACAGCTAATTTAGACAGTCTAGGAGATTGTTGCAAGAATGAATGAATGATGGAAACTGATTCTGGAGAGCTTGGCAGGGTCCAGACTGGGCTTGATCTTGAAGTGCCCATTCTCTCTTGGTTTTCCTTCTAACAGCTGTGCCCTGTAGAAGCTTCTCTTCTCCAGTCTGCCCCTGAAGGTTCTGGTCTCGGTCCAGCTCTGTCTGGGAGACCTCATCCTCACCTGTAGTCAAACAGTGTACCAGAGCCTCAGATGGGCTCCTGACAGCTAATTGTGTGCCTCTCTTCCCAGAGTCACTTCAGGAACCTCTGGTTGGTAGCTTGGAAGTGTATTCATCCACAGAAATGGGATGAATCAGTGTCTCTTCCCTAGAGAGCCTGTTGTTAGTCATTTACCAGCAGACCACTGCACATTGTCTATCCCCGATTGTGTATCTCGGACACTCAAACGCAGCATGTCAAAAATAACAGACCTATGATCATTTTCCCGTATTAATGTCATAGTCACTCATCCCATTTCTGAAGCCACAGGCATTTCAGATACTCTCCTTCGCCTCTGCATTTAATTAATCATTAACCTCTATTCATTCTACTCTTGAACTCTCACTAAAATCTGTGTCGTGTTTTCCATTCTCACTGCCAATGACAGAACCCAACCCTCTTCACTTTTTTTAAAAAAATACGTTTTTATTGGTTTTAAAGAGAGAAACATAGATGTGAGAAACATCGATTAGCTGCTTTCTGCATGCCCCCCTACAGGGCATCGAGCCCGAAACCTGGGCATGGCCCTGACTGGGAATCGAACTGGCGACCTTTGGTGCAGAGCACCAAGCTCAACCAACAGCTACACTGGCCAGGGCTCATTTTTCTCAAAGAAGATTGAAGTTCCCTGACTGGCCATACTGTCATTAGTCTCCTTGCTACAACCTGAAGTGAATCTTTAATTTGGTCTGATGCCCCTTCCACTGGTTGAGAAATTTCCCACCTTGATGGAAGCAGAGTTCATTTCCCATCATAGACTTTGAACATGCTGATCTTGGCTCTCCAGCAAGGTGGGTTACCTAACTGCACCTCTCAGGGACACTCTCCCTGCCATCCATTATGACCGTGGGCAGCAGCACTGACAGCACGCATGGCCCAGTGCAGGTGGAAAAATGGATTATGAAATCCAGCGTTGAACAGCATCAGCAGCCAACACCTTCCCAGACTCGTTTTGTGGCATGGTGTTGGCTGTGGTCCCCATGGCTGCCCGTTTTCTGACCCCAATTCCCTAACACCCCTACTGCTCCCATGAGCTCTCCAAGACCTTTTAATTGTTTCTGTTGTTCTTAATCCTCACCCCAGGATATTTTCCCCATTGATTTTTAGAGGGAGTGGAGTAGAGGTAGGGAGGACAGGGAGAGAGTGAGAGAAACATTGATGTGAGAGAGACATGGATCAGTTAGTTGCCTTCCCAACCGACCGAGGCAGGGTATTGAACCTGCAACCCAGGTATGTGCCCTTGACTGGGAATTGAACCCATGAGTCTACACTCTTAACCACTGAGCAACACCAGCAAAGGCTCTCCAAGTCCTTTTAGTATGGACTCTACTATAAAAAATCAGCCAGCTCTTTGGAGCCCACTGCCCACTCTCTAAACCTGGCCCTGACCCCGTGGTCTGTAGACCCTCACAACCTGTAGTGTCACAGAGTGACCCTGTTTCTGCCCGTTCTTTCCAGCTTTGCATGAGTCCCTCAGCCCACTGGCAAAGCTAACCTCAGTGTGGAGAGCTCGGCCTGAGCACATTGGCTATTTGTATCACCTAACTAACTTTAAAGAACCCGCCACTGGCTTCTCATTTAACTTAAAATTGGAACTTCTCACCCAGGCTGACTCATCTCCAGGTGAGCTGGCCCCTCCCCGCCTTCCTTCCTGATCTCCTCTAAGAATGCCATTCACTCTGGTGTTCACAGAGCTCCAACCACCCTGAAGGGATCAGCGGCTGCCTGTGGCCTTGGCCAGGGACTCCCCCACGTCTCCAAATGGCTGGCTTCTTCAAGTCTCAGAACACACCTTCACAGTCACCTCCCCAGGGCGGACTTCCCTGCCCCCCTGTGGAAATGGCCATCCAGTTCACTCTATCCCATCAGCCCATGTTACTGTCTAGAAAGCACTTAGTGTGCTTGGCCCCTTATCTGATCACTTGCTTGCCTACCTTCTGATTCTGAAGTTCCAGGAGAGCAAAACCTTCTGTCCTATTTGCCCCTGAATCTTCAGCACCTACCCCTGTGCCTTCATTGGATAAAGAAAGAAATAACAAATGAACTGCCCTTGGTTTTATTTCGCTCCTGCCTGCCACGCCAACTGATCAGGATTGGGGGAATCCACTAGGAAAGAGTATTAAACTGATGGTGTAGATATGAGTATTTTTTCTGATCCCTAGAATAGTTGTGGTTCACTTTGAACTTATTTTTGTGTTATATGAGCTTAAGAGCTTGGTAATGTTTAGGTCTCTGAGTTTGCAAGACTGTCATGCAGGCCTCCCCTGAGCTTGTCAGGTCAGCATGTGGCCCCTTTCGTCCACAGTAATTATTGTTGATGTTTATTATTATTTTTTACTATTCATTGACTGTCAATGATGTGCCAGCCACCGATGGGAACTTGACCATTCACTGAGTCTTCACCAAAATAGAATCTGAATGCTGTTACTGCCCCATGTTACAGACCAGGAAACTGAGGCTCAGAGAGCTTAAGTGACTGTAAGTTCTCATTGTAGGGAATGGTGGAGGCAAAATTTGAATCGGGGTCAGTCTGACTCCTGTCCCTGGGCACAGGGTTGACACCAGGCCCTTTGCACTCCCCACCCAGAGGATTCGGCTCACCCTCTCTTGGTCTTCGCTGATAATAATTCCAACTCACCCCACCCCTTGCACAGGCCTGCCCACCCTGCAGTGCCGTCACCCATAGGCAATCTTTTCATTTTAACCTGTAGCTTTTTTTCTCTTCAAAAGACATGAACTTTAGGGAAGAAGGAGTGAAGACATCACCTGTTGTTTTTCATTTGTTTGTTTGCTTTGTTTTGTTTTGTTTTTAAGAACCCCAAGTTTTAATATATTAAAGGTCAGAGTTGAGTGTACAAATCAATAATAATAACGCTCTTCATCAAACTGAGGCTGAAGGAGCAGCCACGTTCCCTGGTTAATAGGGAGCCCTGACATTTGTGCAGCCCTTACCCATTTACCAATTAACTCCCTTCTCTCATTCCCCCTCACTAGCCCTCAGAGAGGCAGCGTGGTGGAGAGGAGGCAATCTTGGAAGGAGATAAACCTGCCACTGCGGCCATGTGACCTTGGGCAGGCCACTCTATCTGAGTCCCTCGTTTATATTTTACTTTAAATTATCATGCAATAAGTTTGACTTTAAGAAAATCTTGGTGAATAGTCCCATGAATTTGAACAGAACACGGGTTATTATAATCGCCACCACAATCAGCGTACAGAGCAGGTCCACCTCCCAAATACCTCCCTTGTGCTATCCTATGTAATAAAAGGCTAATATGCAAATAGACTGGACGGCAGAACAACCAAACAACCAGTCACTATGATGTGCACTGGTCATCAGGGAGTGTGTGTGTGTGGAACATGGCAGGCATCAGCCACGGCGGGATGGTGGAGCAGGTGAGGGAGGTGGTGCCAGACCAAGGCGGGGCTCCAGTTGCTGACATCGGAGCGAGCCTCTGGTGGTTACTGAAAATTCTTTGCTGCCGTGCACCATAGTCCTGCCCTGCTGCCTGCACCGGCCCCATTTGCACCCGCTGCTGGCGCCAAAGCCGCCACTTGCACCCACTGCCAGTGCCAATCCCGCTTGCACCCGCTGCCAGCACCAGAGCCGCTGCTCGCACCCGTTGCCGGTGCCCAGTGCTGGTCCCAATTGCACGGCACCATCAGCAGGTGTGAGCGGCAGCTGCCGGCCCTGATCACCCCTGAGGGCTTCTCCACCACCCCCTGTTCCTGAGGGGCGATCAGGGCAGCAGCTGCCGCTCATACCCACTGACTGTGCCAGCCCCGCTCGCACCTGCTGCTGGCACCAGCCCCAATTGCTCTGTGCCTTCAGCGGGTGCAAGCAGGGCCGGTGCCATCAGTGCGTGGGATCGGCAGCAGCGGGAGCGGGACTGTCGGCAGACAGGGGACGGGGTGGGGGGATCCTGAGACCCGCCCTTGTGCCTACCGCAGCCTTGCGGCCCACAGTTCCTTTCAAGGTGCACAGATTTGTGCACTGGGCACCTAGTCTCTTTATTAACATACTTTCCCCACTCCTAACCCCTGACCACCACTGATCTGTTCTCCATCCCTAAAGGGTTGTCTTTTCAAGAATATCATATAAGGGAATCACACAGTATGTCACCTTTTGAGATTGGCTTCTTTCACTCAACATAATGACTTGGTGATTAACCAAGTGGTTGTCTGTATGACTTATTTGTTCCATTTTATTTCAGCATGTGGATGACAACAAGTTGCTTATCCGTTGAAAAACATTTGGGAAACATGTTTGAGTCTCTTGTTTTGGTTGGTTGGTTTTGGTTTTTTGATAAATGGTGGTAAAATATACACACTATAAAATTTACCATTTTAAGTATACAATTCAGTGGCATTAAGTATTACGTTTAAAAAGTTTTATAACCATCACCAACTATTTCCAGAACCTTTTCATCACAAACATATTCTCTACTCATCAGACAATAACTCCCCATTCCTCCCAGCCCCCACCCCAGCCCTGGTAACCTCCATTCTTTCTGTCTATAAATTTTCCTGTTCTGGGGACCTCATATAAGTGGAATCATACTGTTCTTTTGCATCTGAGTTCCTTCACTTACCACAATGTCTTAAAGATTCATTGATGTTGTAACTTGTGTCAGAATTTTATTTTTTTTTAGACTGAATAGTATTCAATTGTATGATTATACTACATTTTGTTTGTGCGTTCATCTATTGGGTGTTTTCCACCTTTTGTCTATCATGAATACTTCTGCAATTATATACAAATAATTATATACAAATATTTAATTATATACAAATACAAATTACTAGTATATACAAATATTTGTATATAATGTATATAAATACCTCTTTGAGACCCTGCTTTCAATTCTATATACCTAGAAGTGGAATTGCTGAATCATATGGTAAATTCTATACTTAGCTTTTTAAGGAACTGCCAAATTGTCTTCCATAGAGGGTGCACTATTTTTACGTTCTGTGGCTTAAACAGAAATGTATTATTTCTCACAATTCTGGAGGCTGAGAAGTCCAAGATCAAGGTATGGGCAAGTTTGGTTCCTGGTGAGAGCTTTCTTGCTGGCTTACAGATGGAGGTCTTCGGGCTGTGCCCTCACATGGCCTTCCCTTGGTATTGGTGTGAGTGCTCAGGGACAGAAAGAGAGAGAGAGGGCCCGACCACCGTGGCTCAGTGGTTGAGCATGGAGCCATGAACCAGGAGGTCATGGTTCGATTCCCGGTCAGGGCATATGCCAGGGTTGCGGGCTTGATCCCCAGTGTAAGGCGTGCAGGAGGCAGCCGGTCAATGATTCTCTTTTATCATTGATATTTCTATCTCTCTCTCCCTAACCCGTCCTCTCTGAAATCAATAAAAATATATTATTTAAAAAAGAGAGGCCCTAACCAGTTTGGCTCAGTGGATAGAGCGTCGGCCTGCCGACTGAGGTGTCCCAGGTTCGATTCCGGTCAAGGGCATGTACCTTGGTTGTGGGCACATCCCCAGTAGGGAGTGTGCAGGAGGCAGCTGATACATGTTTCTAACTCTCTATCCCACTCCCTTCCTCTCTAAAAAAAAAATCAATAAAATATATATATTTTTTAAAAAAGAGAGAGAGAGAGAGAGAACTCGAGCCTTTCTTACTCTCTTCTTCTTCTTCTTCTATCTATCTATCTATCTATCTATCTATCTATCTATTTATTTATTTATTTTTGCTGCAAAAATCTTTATTGTTCCATTTGGTCCAGTGCATGGGCGAGGGCTTCAGGGCGGTTGAAGAATGGGTAGTTTCGGGGAGAGGCTCTGACAAGCCAGACATAGGGGAATGCTGAGGGGCCGCTTAAAGGCTCCTAGTTGTGCTTGAGGGTGAGCCTTTGGAATAGATACTCGCCCAGCCCAGCCTGGAGCTGGCCAGCCAGCGAAGGTTAGTCAGGTGTGGCCCATCTTCCTGATGAGCTTCACCTCCTGGCCCAGGAAGTGGTTCTGCAGGAAGTCGCAGAGACGAGGGCCTGCGGGCAGAACCCAGGCCTGCAGCGCCACAAGGGCCTGGCGCAGGCTCCGCTCCCAGGCCAGGGCGGCCTCCGTGGCGCTCCCCTTGGGCGGCTCCTGCACGTCCTGGAAGAGAACGCGGCCACCTCGCTGGTCTGGCGGCTTTAAGGTGCTCGGCGCCCTCACGCTTCCTCTCCGCCACCTGGAGGAAGGAGTGGCCCAGCCCTGGAGAGCCACATGGTCCCATCGAAACAGAAGCCCAGGGAGAGGTGGGTGTGGAGGCCGCAGAGGCAGGGGCCAGGCGGGTGGCGGCAGCCTCCACCTGGGGGGGGGGGGGATAACGCTGATGAATTTGGGAGCTCATGGCTGTTCGGCAATAAGGAGTTAAGGCAGGAAAAAACCCGGTGTGTTGGCTGGTCCCGGAGGTGGTTCTGCAGGTGGAGACTGGCTAAGACGCAGGAGAGTGGCCGGAGGAGGGAGAAGGGGCGTCCCTGGGCCTGTTCCGTCCAAACCCTGTGGAAGCAGGAGACAGACCTGGGCCGCCGAGGGCGCCTCTTTCTCTTCTTATAAGGACACCATCGCTTTAGGAGCTAGGGCTTCAACATATGAATTTGCGAGTGGGGAGGAGACACAATTCAATCCATTGTAACATCCTTGCCAACACGTATTATTTTCCATTTTTATAAAATAACCATCCTAGAGGGGTGAAGTGGTATCTGACTGTAGTTTTGACGTACCTTTCCCGAATGACTAATGATGTTGAGCCTCTTTTCATGTGCTTATTGGTTATTTTTGTATCTTCATTAGTAAATGCCTTAAGTGCTTGGCCCATTCTTTAATTGTGTTGGTTGGTTGGTTGGTGATGATTTGTAGGCGTTTTTTTTTTATATAAACTGGATATTAAATCCTTATCAGATAAATGATTCACAAGATTTGTTCCCATTCTTTGGGTTGTCTTTTCACTCTCTTTTTTAAAAATATTTTTTTATTGATTTTAGAGAGAGGGATAGAGAGATAGAAACATCGATGAGAGAGAAACATCGGCTGCCTTCTACATTCCCCCACTGGGGATCAAGCGCACAAGCAACCCGGGCGTGTGCCCTGACCGTGACCTCCTGGTTCATGATCCAACGCTCAACCTCTGAGCCTCACCGACCGGCTCTTTTCACTCTCTTGATAATGTCCCTTGGTACACAAAAGTTTTAAATTTTGATTAAGTCCAATTGATCTGTTTCTTCTTTTGCTGCCTGTGCTTTTGGTATCATATGTAAGAAACCGTTGCCAGATCCAACATCATAACTATTTGCTCTTAGTTTTTATTCTAAGCGTTGTATAGTTTTAGCTCTTAGATTTAGCTCTTTGATCTATTTTGAGTTAAATTTTGATCTATTTTTGAGTTAAATGTGGTAGGAGGTGAAGGTACAACCGCATTCTTCTGCACGTGGATATCCAGTTTTCCCAGCTCCATTTGGGAGAGAGACTGTTCTTTCCCTCCAAAATCCATTGACTTTATATCTGAAGATGTTCTTCTGGGCTCTCTATTCTAATCCATTGGTCTACATGTCTGTCTTTAGGCCAGTACCACACTGTTCTGTTTGTTGGAAGAGAATATTACCTCCTTTGCAAGCTGTCATGAGAATGAGAGAGAATGCCTGACACGTAGTAGGTGCTTAACAAACAGCTGCTATCCTTAGGAGGAATCTGGTTAGGTGCTTTCAGGCTGAAGGGAGCAGAGATCCCTCAGGGATTCACGAATGGGACATCCTCCCCGTCAGCACAATGGGCCTTGGCCACCGGACTGTCACTCAGGAGGCAGCGGGCCCTCCTCTGGCTGCCCCTGAACAACTGTCCACAGCTTCTCCGCGCCTGAGGTAGGTTTTCCGTTTCTGCTTCTCTCCTCCAGTGCTAATGTCTAAATCCAGGTGCCCCCAAAGACCCTGAGGCGAGAACTGGGTAGTTTATTTTGGAGGAGATTCCAGGAAGCACAGCGGAGGGAGAGGGAAAGTGAGGCAGGGAGTGAGGGAAGCCCGCGAGTGGGTTACCTCGCGGGGCTCAGTCCCTCTGGGGGCCAGCGGCGGGGCCACGCAGAGCACAGCGCAGCACTGCGGGGATGTACCCACGGACTCGCACGGCCTGGAGCTTTGAAACCTCTGGCCCCTCCGGGCCGCCCTGCGCAAGGGGCTGAGCAAGTTCCCACAGCTCCAGCAAAAGCCCTCAGGCTGAGAGGCAGAGCCAGGAGGGCAGTGGAGGAGAAAGCATCCATGCACAGGCCACCATCTCCGTCCTGTGCCTGCGGGTGGACTGAAGAGGACCGGAGGGATGCGGGGCAGGTACCAGCAGCCTCTGCAGCCAGCACCGCCAACGCCTCTCTGCCCTGACTCCTCCTCGCGCCTCCCGCCTGCTCAGGGCTCCCACTTCTCCTCTGAGCTCCCATCCCTGTCCCTGGGTCTCTGTCTCACTCGCTGCCCAGGTCAGTGGAAGTCTTGCACTTGGCCTGTCCTGCTGAGTCACCGCCTTGACTGGGCAGGGCTTCCCCACCAGCCGGCCCCTGGGGCTCAGGGAGCACTAACCTCCAAGGCCGGCAGCTTGCCCCAGGCCCGGATCCTCCTCAGTCCACATTTCTGAGGGCTGAGGAACAAAGCATCACTTTTGCATGAAAACCGATTCCGCCTCTGTCTTCCGTGGGGGCCGCCAGGGTTTTCCCGATTGCTCGCCGGCGGTACAGTTGGTGTCTCCCTTTACAAATGAGGAGACTGGAGCTCAGAGCATTTTAGACACTTGCCTAACGGCACACGGTTAGCTAAGGGCAAGCTTGGACGCGTACACAGTCTCCTGAGTCTAAATCTCACGCTCTCTCCACTCCATCGTTTTATCTCTCGCACAGGAAACAAAAGCTCCAAGTGCTGAGAGTCCTGGGAACCTTCCCATCGGGCGGGTTATCTCGCGCTGGGAAGGGATCTCAGACTTTCAGGGTCCTGGGTTCCTGGACAGCAGAGCACAAGATTGGGGTTAGTCCTAACCCCGCAGTAAGTCAACCCGTTCCCTATGTGCCAGATCAAATATCACCCTTTGTGAAATTCCAGTTGAAGCGAGTGGTAGCAGACATCAAAGATTCCAGAAAATTTTTCAGGAAGAAAGCATGAGATTGAGGAAGCTGCTTGGACCAGTCACGTTCTTGGTGGCAAATGCAGGAAACCAACCAGCTGGCTTGGGCAGGAAAGGGATTTATTGGTAGAATGTGGAGTGGCTCACAGAATGGCAGGAAGGCTAGAGAAGCAGCTTAGAAAACAGGCCTGCCCGGCAGGCGTGGCTCAGTGGCTGAGCGTCAACCTGTGAACCAGGAGGTCACAGTTCGATTACCGGTCAGGGCACATGCCCGGGTGGGGGGCTCGATCCCCAGTGGGGGATGTGCAGTGGGGGATGTGCAGGAACCAGCCAATCAGTGGTTCTCTCTCATCACTGATGTTTCTATCTCTCCCTCTCCCTTCCTCTCTGAAATCAATAAACATATATTAAAAAGGAAAAAGAAAACAGGCCTGAACCAAGAGGGCAAAGGGCAGCCAAGACCGAATCACAGATATGGTCGCTGGCACAGCCACTCCAGGACAAGTCACCTACTTGGGAGCCCAGACGGCCCCGGGCTGGGTCATACGCCCATGTTCGGTGCCCAGTGGGTGGAAGCGGGTAATGCCTGATCCATTTCTGTTTCTGTGATGGGAGGTGTGGGTTTAAGATAATTCCCCAAATTGGAAGGGTATTTGGAGGCTGAGCCGCCAAAATGACAGATATATTCAGTCTTGCTGTTACTCAGCCTCAGTGCTGGGCACTCCTGGTTGTCTCCTCAACACAGAGCCAGAGCCTCTTCCTCGTCAAAACACCTTCCCCCGCAAGACTTTCTCCTGCAGCGCATCAGCCTGGGCCTCCAGGTTTCTTGAAAGGACTGTTCACACTCATGGCGCCCCATTTGTCACCGTCCCTCCCAGAAGTCTGCCATTTCTCATCCACTGAAAGTGCCCACTTAAGTGACTAGGGCAGCCGTGGGCAAACTACTGCCCGCGGGCCGGATCCGGCTGTTCTATCCGGTTCTCTTGCTCTCCCCTCCGCTCCTTTACTTTGAATTTATATTAGTTCACACAAAAACTCCATCCATGCTTTTGTTCCGGCCCTCCGGTCCAGTTTAAGAACCCATTGTGGCCCTCAAGTCAAAAAGTTTGCCCACCCCTGGACTAGGGGCTTTCAGATGACGAACCAACTTGCAGCTCTTCTCGGCGAGAATCCAGGGGCTTGGTGAAACCCTTCCCTCTAGGTATCTGCCTCCTTTGTTTTTACTTATTTGATTTTATTTTTTAAATAGTCGTTTTATTTATTTGTATGTAAACGTATAAACCAACCAGCCAAACTGGTATTATTGTCATGACACGGCAAACTACTTGAGTAATAAATTAAGGGTTGTAGTGAAACAGCAAGAGGGGCAGAGGAAATCAGTGCAGCATATGACAGCTTAACCATTCACCTGAACTGAGGTTTTTAACAAGCCGCCCAATCCCAGGAAATAGGAATAATCCTTTCTCACACACCTTTGTAGTTTTACTTTCCATTTTTGAGGTTAAGATTCTCGATCTAGAGTTAGTTATCCAAATACTAGATCTAGTATTGTATCTAATCCTGTGTAATAAAGAGGTCATATGCAAATTGACATCACACCCTCACACAAGATGGCCACCACAAGATGGCCAGCAGGGGAGGGCAGTTAGGGGCAACCAGGCTGGCAGGGGAGGGCATTAGGAATGACCAGGCTGTCAGGGAAGGGCAGTTGGGGGCAATTGGGCCAGCAGGGGAGCAGTTAGGTGTCGATCAGGCTGTCAGGGGAGTGGTTAGGGCAGCCGTGGGCAAACTACAGCCCGCGGGCTGGATCCAGCTCATTCGGCTGTTCTATCCGGCCTGCGGAGCCGAAAGAGCCGAGGGTTCTCTTGCTCTCCCCTCCGCTCCTTTACTTTGAATTTATATTAGTTCACACAAACACTCCATCCATGCTTTTGTTCTGGCCCTCCGGTCTAGTTTAAGAACCCATTGTGTCAAAAAGTTTGCCCACCCCTGGGTTAGGGGGTGATCAGGCTGGCAGGCAGAAGCAGTTAGGGGCAATCAGACAGGCAGGCAGGCAGGCAAGCGGTTGAGAGCCAGCAGTCACGGATTGTGAGAGCGATGTCCCAGATTGGAGAGGGTGCAGGCTGGGCTGAGGGACACCTCCACCCCAGTGCACAAATTTTGTGCACTGGGCCTCTAGTTATCTATAGCCAGAGGCATCTTTTATCATTTGTCTAATAGCAGCAAGACTGCAGAAACCTCTTTGCTTAGACTCCAGTCATTACCCTCCCCCTCCAAATTGACACAGTAGGCATAATGAGAAGCAGCATATAAAGGCAGAGATACATAGAAAAGTCCTAGGAGAGCCGAAACCGGTTTGGCTCAGTGGATAGAGCGTCGGCCTGCAGACTGAAAGGTCCCGGGTTCGATTCCGGTCAAGGGCATGTACCTTGGTTGCGGGCACATCCCCAGTGGGAGGTGTGCAGGAGGCAGCTGATCGATGTTTCTCTCTCATCGATGTTTCTAGCTCTCTATCCCTCTCCCTTCCTCTCTGTGAAATATCAATAAAATATATTTAAAAAAAAAAAGAAAAGAAAAGTCCTAGGAGAGGTAATAAAGCCACTGCCCAAACTGAGATTGAATCATATACCCATCATCACACTGTGTTCATGGCTGTATGTTTGTGGACTCAGGCCATATGTTCATGGAGTAATCTGGGAATAAATCCGTGGTTTGCTGGGTACCACAATACTTAGGGGCTTTCAGTATTGCATCAGAGGTTTCCCCAGCAGTTTCCCAGGAGGCCTCCAAATCACGGACAGGACTTTGCTGGAACTGGATCTGGGGCTGCAGGGATTCCTCTCCATAACTATAGAACTGGTTGTTCCAAGCCTGGTTGTTCCAAACCTGGTTATCCCATGCTTGGGGACACCAGGTGTGACCATTCCAGGCAGGGTACTTCCAAGATGGGCTGTTCCAGGAATGGTTGCTCCACAAGGGAAGGTTTCCAGAAACGCTCGCCAGGCATCCCCGGTGACAGGAGGAGAGGCCCAGGCACTCTGTAGGTGCTGAGCTCACCTGGGTCACACGGTGGCTATTCTCTGGCCAGCTGTATTTCTGCCACCTCTTACCTTTCACCCTCTGGTTCTGGAACCAGGTCTTACCCTGTTTGTACCTACGGTTCGGGATGTTGGAAAGTTCTTGCCTCTGCTGGAGGCTGAGACGTTCCTGTTCCTGGAATCTCTCATTGAGTACACAGAGCTGGGCCTGTGAGCAGACGGTTCCAATGTTCTGTTTCTTGACCTGGGCTTTCTCCTCCGTCCCTGTCCTGTTCTCTGCAGAAGTGGGTAGTGTTGTGCTGGGACTGGTGGGAGAATCAGGGCTGTTCTGAACAAGCAGGTCCATGGGAGGGAGGAAGAGAAGAAACTGCCGTCTCCGTGTGGAGCGCCTCAGCAGGTGACATTCGCAAGGATGCAGCGTTTTTTTCAGGCTCATAAATTTCAGGCACTGGTGAAGACTCCCTAGAATTGGATGATGGGAGCAGGGCAGGCTCTGGGGATAAGCCGAATCCACACTCACGTTGCTGAGTTGAAGGAGAGAGAAAAAAACACCAAAGAGCTAGATTGTAAGAAAGACTCAGCCCTTGCCGCTTTGGCTCAGCCTGTAGACTGAAGGGCCCTGGGTTTGATTCCGGTCAAGGGCACACGCCTGGGTTGCGGGCTCAATCTTTAGTGGGGGGCATGCAGGAGGCGGCTGATCAATGATTCTCTTTATTGATGTTTCTATCTCTCTCTCCCTCCCTTCCTCCCTGAAATCAATAAAAATATATTTAAAAAAAAGAAAAAGACCCAGGCTTAATTATTTAGCTAGAAGAGCTTAGAGAGAAATATGAAGATCTCCAGATGGAAAAGTATCAAAAAGAAGGGAGAAAATAGGTCAGCTTTGGAGTAACAGGTACCAACCAGCCAATTTTGCAAAAAGATCTGTTTTTACTTTTTATTTTAATTTTTACGTATTGCCCTAGCTGGTTTGGCTCCGTGGATGAAGCATTGGCCTGCGGACTGAAGGGTCCTGGGTTTGAGTCCGGTCAAGGGCACATGCCCGGGTTGCGGGCTCTAGGCAGCTGATCAATGATTCTCTCTCATCATTGATGTTTCTCTCTCTCTCCCTCTCCCTTCCTCTCTAAAGTCAATAAAAATAAAAAAATATATTTTACTTATTGATTGAGAAAGAGAAAGAGAGAGAAAAACATTAATTTGTTGTTCCGCTTACTTATGCATTCTTTGGTTGATTCTTGTGTGTCCTGACCAGGGATTAAACCTGCATATCAGGATGAAGCTCTAACCCAGTGGTCGGCAAACTGCGGCTCGCGAGCCACATGCGGCTCTTTGGCCCCTTCAGTGTGGCTCTTCCACAAAATACCACGGCCTGGGCGAGTCTATTTTGAAGAAGTGGCGTTAGAAGAAGTTTAAGTTTAAAAAATTTGGCTCTCCAAAGAAATTTCAATCGTTGTCCTGCTGATATTTGGCTCTGTTGACGAATGAGTTTGCCGACCACTGGTCTAACCAGCGGAGTTCCTGGCCCAGGGCTGCCTTGTTTCTTTTAAAACGGTTGTCATGTGTTATAAAGCGTAACAGGGGCAGATTCAAGTTTTAGGGGGCCTGAAGCTTATGCATTTGTGAGGAACCTCTTTAAGAAAAATAGTACAAAGTTACCTAGAGAAATGCCTAGAGCCCCTCTGGGAATTCAAAGGAGCCGATGCAAGTGAGGGGCCCTGGAGCTTAAGCTTCCTTACCTCCACAGTGAAGCCTCCCAAACCCGTTTTTGTAACCATTCTCCATCGATGGGCGTGATGGATTTGCCGGCTTGTGCTACTACAAAACGACTGCAAAGAACATAACTCCTTCGTAAGCATTTGACTTTCTCCATGAGAGAAAGACCAGGAGTCTCAGAGTTCTAGGTCATGGGCCTTCTGACTTTCATTTGATGGTGTGCTGCCAAATTGCCCTTCAAATAGGTGTCGGTAAACCCCGCTCCAACCAGCAGTTGGCGTGGGAATTTTCTCACATTCTTGCCAGCACTGGATATTAGAATCCTTGTGTGTGTGTGTGTGTGTGTGTGTGTGTGTGTGTGTGTGTGTGTGGTATTTTTCTTTTTGCCAAGCTGATGAGAGAAATAAGGCATTTCAATGTTTTAATTTACTGTATTAGTTTCTAGGACTGTTGTAACGAAGTACCACAGACTTGGTGACTTTAAAGAACCAGAGATGTATGTCTGGCCGGATGGCTCAGTTGGTTGACCCACACACCAAAAGGTTTCGGGTTTAATTCCTAGTTGGGGTGTGTACAGAAGGCAACCGTTTGATATTTCTCACATTGATGTTTCTCTTTCTGCCTCTCTCTTCCTTCCCCTCTCTCTAAAATCAATAAGAACATATCGATAAGAACCTAGCTGGTTTGGCTCAGTGGATAGAGTGTTGGCCTGTGGACTGAAGGGTCCCGGGTTCGATTCCAGTCAAAGGCACATGCCTGGGTTGCAGGCTCGATCCGCAGTAGGGGGCATGCAGGAGGCAGTTGACCCATGATTCTCTCTCATCATTGATGTTTCTATCTCTCCCTCTCCCTTCCTCTCTGAAGTCAATAAAAAAATATATATATTTTAAAAAGCTCGTTCTTCAGAAAAAAAATAGTAAAACTAATAAAACTTAAAAAAGAACGTATCTTCTGGTGAGAATTTTAAAAAATCCATGTCTTTAAAAAACAGCACAGCCCTAGCCGGTGTTGCTCAGTGGTTAGAGCGTCAGCCTGCGGACTGAAGGGTCCCGGGTTCAATTCCTGATCAAGGGCACATGCCCAGGTTGCAGGCTCAGTCCACTCCAGTAGGGGGCGTGCAGGAGGCAGCCGGTCCATGATTCTCTCTCCTCATGGATGTTTCTCTCTCTCTCTCTCTCCCTCTCCCTTCCTCTCTGAAATCAATAAAATTAAAAATTAAAAAAACAAAACAGCACAAATATCTCACAGTTCTGGAGACCAGAAGTGCAAGGTCACGTTTCCAGAGGCCCACGCTCTCTCTGAACTCAGGAGGAGGGATTCTCCTTCCCTTTCCTAGCTTCTGTGAGGCTCAGTGTTGGTGTTTCATTCCAAGTTCTCTGTCCTCACGTGGCACTCTCCCTGTCCTTCTGTCATCGAGTGGCTTTCATTTCACAAGAAGGACACTAGTCATTTTGGATTAGGGCACAAATCTACCCAACAGTGAACTCATTTTAACGACTTACATCTGTGACAACCCTATTTCCTAATAAGGCCACGTTTTGAGGTACTGGGTTTTAGGACCTCAGCGTATCTTATTTGAGGGGATACAATTCAACCCATCACATGTACATTCCTCCAAATTCTAGGGGCATTGGGCATCTTTCCATATGTTTACTGGAGATTTGGACCCTTTATTCTGCATATCACCCTTCCGTATCAGTTGCCCAGGTTTCTATCAGGTTATTGTTCGTTTTCCTATTTCTTTCACGATCCTCTATATTTTTCATGCTGAAGCTGTTGTATACATGGCCAAGGTTTGCTCTCAGCCCATCACACATGCTTTAACTTTGGTTTTGGTGTTTGCCTTGACTTCTGTGACACTCCAGGTAGCCCTCTTCTCTGGTTCAGCATCTGTGTGCTTCCTCCTCTGCCTCTTCACTCCGAGTCTTCCCCGCCTCATAAATGGCACCCCATCCCTCCACCCTCCAGCAGGAAGCACGGTGTCTCCTGATCTTCCTTCTCCCTCATCCTCTGTATCTGACTTATCACCAATCTCCGCCAACTGAACTCTTAATACTTGTAAAATTCATGCTTTTTGTACCACCTTTCTCACTGGTCTAAGGCACCATCATCTCTCACTTAGCCATTTGCCAACAGATTCCCTGGTTTCCCTGCATCTTCTCTGCCCACTCCAACCCATTCTGCCAGGATCTGTTGCTGTTTATTTTTTGTTGCTATTTTTTTCCAAAAAAAAAAAAAAATTGTCTTGAGAGAGAGAGAGAGAGAGAGAGAGAGAGAGAGAAACATCGATGTGAGAATGAAACATCGAGCTGCTGCCTCCTGCACATCCCTTACACGGGATCGAGCCTGCAATCCGAGCATGTGCCCTGACTGTGACT
This sequence comes from Plecotus auritus, assembly GCF_963455305.1. Taxonomy (NCBI): domain Eukaryota; kingdom Metazoa; phylum Chordata; class Mammalia; order Chiroptera; family Vespertilionidae; genus Plecotus; species Plecotus auritus. Next base: position 222,602,552 of record NC_137772.1, read on the forward strand.
TGAACCCGAAACCCTCTGGTGCATGGGATGATCCCCAACCAACGGAGCAATTGATCTTGTCACATTGTGAAAGGGCTGCTTCTCACTCTGAGTCAAGTTCAAAATTGTTCTTGTAGCCCACAGGGCCCTGCCTGGTCTGGCCAGACCCCCCTTCCCCCCCAAGTCACTCTCCAAGGCTCTCTGGCCGTATCAACCTTCAGAGCCAAGCTGCCTTGCTCCTACTTCCTGGAGGCCTTTTCCCTTGTGGTGCCTTCTCTCTTGAAAGCTTCTGTCCCCGCCAAAACCTGTTTGGCTCAGTGGATAGAGCGTCGGCCTGCGGACTGAAGGGTCCCAGGTTCGATTCCGGTCAAGGGCATGTACCTTGGTTGCGGGCACATCCCCAGTAGGAGGTGTGCAGGAGGCAGCTGATTGATGTTTCTCTCTCATCGATGTTTCTAACTCTCTATCCCTCTCTCTTCCTCTCTGTAAAAAATCAATAAAATATTTTTAAAAAAAGCTTCTGTCCCCACTCCTCTTCCTTCAGAGACCACATTTCACTTTCTCAAACAAGAATGACCTTTCTTGCCGAAACCGGTTTGGCTCAGTGGATAGAGCGTCAGCCTGCGGACTCAAGGGTCCCAGGTTCGATTCCGGTCAAGGGCACGTACCTTGGTTGCGGGCACATCCCCAGTGGGGGGTGTGCAGGAGGCAGCTGATCGATGTTTCTCTCTCATCGATGTTTCTAACTCTCTATCCCTCTCTCTTCCTCTCTGTAAAAAATCAATAAAATATTTTTTTAAAAAAGCTTCTGTCCCCACTCCTCCTCCTTCAGATACCACATTTCACTTTCTCAAACAAGAATGACCTTGCTTCTCCCCCAGCCTCAAGTTCAGGTAGAGTTCCCCCACCAGGGTTCAGCCAGATGAACACTGATGTGCACCAGCCCCTGGACTCCAAAAGGCAATCCACGAGTGGGGTGCAGGTGGGTGCTCCAAGCCTGCTTCCTTCCTCCTTTCGGAGGTCACAGAGGCTCATGCCATGGAAGGCAGAAAGTTGTTCCTGACCTTTAGGAAAAGGGCATGTTTGCTATCATGCTGAGAAATGCATATTCTCTTCCTGCCCTGCCCAAGACCTACTATCGACACCAAAAATAAAATATACGTCGACAAGCTCTTCACTGCTACTCCTCCCAGACTCTCTGCCTAACGCAGAAGATTAATTACCTCGGAGGAGCATTAGAATTGCTATGGCGGGAATGCATACAACCAACGGTCAGGATTCAGCCGCTGACAGTCACAATGAGCTCTTGAGGCCCACGTCACATAGAATAGCCTTCCTTAGTTCACCTATTTTTTCTTTTAACAAATACTTATTACGCCCCCACTATGAGCTGGGAGCAGTTTGAAGCAGAGTGTGGAGATACAGCCAAGAAAAAGGTGGGATGCCCTCCAAGAACCCACTCCAGTGGAGACAGAAATTAATCAAATAAGCAGGAACAGTAGTGAGCTCTATGGAATATATGGTATATGTGAAGAAAAACAAAGCAGAATAAGGCACAGAGTGTGGGGGGGCTGTTTGGGGCAGAACGGACAGGGAAGGCCTCTCTGAGAAGGTGACATTGGAGCAGAGCTCTGAAGGTGGCAAGGAACGAGCATTCCGGGCAAAGACCTCAGCTGGGGATGGCTCGAATGTCTGAGAAGGGCAAGGAGGCCAGTGTGGGTTGGGTGGAGTGAACAAGGGTGAGCACAGTGGGACTGGGGTGCAGAGTAGCCAGATCTTACAAGGCTTGGACATGGACCCGAAGTTCTGTGGTGGGGACTGTGGGACGCCAAAGGAGAGGAGTCACTGGCTTCGATGTATGTTTTGGAAAATTCACTCTGGCTGCTCCATGAAAATAGACCGAGGGGGCAGGTGTGGCAGCGGGGACCAGGTGAGAAGTGACTGCAGCAAGGATGACAGCAGCAGCGGTAAAGGCCATGAGATATGGGTTGGGGGGATTTTGAAGCTAGGGTTTTTAGCACTTGGTGATGGGTTGAATAGAGAAGGGTAAAGGAAATAGAGGTTTCTAGGGTGATGTTTAGGCCTTTGTCGAAAATCAAAAGGCTGAATGGCAGCGTTGCCTTTTACTTGAGGAAAAGTGAATTTATAGATTCATGCCTCCAATTTGGAGGGTCTTTTATTATTTTTTTAAATATATTTTATTGATTTTTTTACAGAGAGGAAGGGAGAGAGATAGAGTTAGAAACATCGATGAGAGAGAAACATCCATCGGCTGCCTCTTGCACACCTCCTACTGGGGATGTGCCCGCAACCAAGGTACATGCCCTTGACCGGAATCGAACCTGGGACCCTTCAGTCCGCAGGCTGACGCTCTATCCACTGAGCCAAACTGGTCAGGGCTATTTTTTTTTTTTTTTAAACATATCATCCCTAGCACTTTATTGTTGTTGTTAATCCTCACCTGAGGATATTTTTCCATTGATTTTTAGAGAGAGTGGAAGAGAGAGGGAAAGACAGAAACATCGATGTGACAGAAACACATTGATTGGTTGCCTCCTGCACAAACCCTGACCAGGGCCTAGGCGGGGGAGGAGCCTGCAACCAAGGTACATACCCTTGACCAGAATCGAACCTGGAACCCATCAGTCCAGAGGCTGACACTCTATCCACTGAGCCAAACCAGCGAGGGCTTGGAGGGTCTTTTAAACACCCAAGTGGAGATGTCTACAGGCGATCACATGTGCTCGTCGGAGCTCTATGGAGAGCCTGAAGGTGAAGATATAACGGACTCACTGGCCGAGAGTGGTCCAAGGCATGACATTGGGTTAGATCACCTATGGAGTGAGTTTCAGTAGAGAAAGGAAGGGGTCTAAGGGACATGTAGGTAGAGGAAAGGACCCCATCATGCTCCATCCTGCCCAAAACCCATGGCTCCCACCTCGTCACCTGGACCCCAACCCCATATGACTCTGATCATCCCTAATCTGCCCAGTCTCACTCCTCATCTGCCAAATGCTCCCACCATGTCTTGAGACCCACAGCCTACCCCCAGCTAAACCTTCTCTATCCCCAACTTATTTTCTACTCTCCCGACTCTCTCCTGAGGACACTGCTTCCACTCAGTCCTTAAGGATAAGGTTTTATCCTCCAAGATCCATGTACCAAAGAGCGGGCGGTAGGAGTAGCCTCTTCCATGTTCCTCGTTGCCACTTCCTGGCCCTTGTCCCTCCCTCCTCCCTCAAACCTCCCAACACCTTTGGTACAAGGTGGAGAGCGAAACATGGATGTGAGAGAGAAACATCAATCGGTTGTCTCCCATACATGCCCTGACCAGAGATCAAAACCTCAACCTAGGCATGTGCCCTGGGGACAATGTAGAGTGCCCATAGGAAGGGAGGTGACTTGCAATCAGGAAGATCATTCAGCTGTTCAGCAAGGAATAGATCAAAACAATGGCCCTGGCTAGGAGGCTCAGTTAGTTAGAGCGTCATCCATACATCAAAAGGTTGCAGGTTCGATTCCTGGTTAGGGCACATGCCTAGGTTGAGGTTTTGATCTCTGGTCAGGGCATGTATGGGAGACAACCGATGGATGTCCACCTCTACTCTTTCCCAACTTTCTTCTTCATGAATTCTGCATCCATGTAGACAATTAATCCAAAACCTAGGCTATCAGTTCCTTGACCTCTATGCTGCCAAGGCCATCTGCTACCCTTCTCATACCCTGGACCTTATCATAGCAAGAGCAGTACCACTTCCAGAATTTCCATGTCTAACATCCCAGTCTTCAACCTCTACCTCCCACTGTATTTCTAGCTCCTTCCTTTTTTCTGATATGACAATTCTTCCTCACATTTGGGATCCCTATGCCACTGGCCCTCCATCTATCTATCTATCTATCTATCTATCTATCTATCTATATTTGAGTTTTTACAGAGAGGAAGGGAGAGGGATAGAGAGTTAGAAACATTGATGAGAGAGAAACATCGATCAGCTGCCTCCTGCACACCTCCCACTGGGGATGTGCCCACAACCAAGGTACATGCCCTTGACCGGAATCGAATCTGGGACCCTTCAGTCCGCAGACCGACGCTCTATCCACTGAGCCAAACCGGCCAGGGCTGGCACTCCATCTTTTAACTGGTCATAACCTCCTTTCCAATCATCACAACCCTTCTTGCTCATATTTTTGTATGTTTTTATTGATTTGAGAGAAATGGAGAAACATGGATGTGAGAAACATCAATCGGTTATCTCCCATACATGCCCTGACCAGAGATTGAAACCTCAACCTAGGCATGTGCCCTGACCAGGAATCGCACCTGCAACCTTTTGGTGTACAAGATGATGCTCCAATTAACTGAGCCTCCCGGCCAGGGCCATCGTTTTCACCTATTCCTTGCTGGACAGCTGAATGTGGCTGGGGAGAAAACACTCAGTCGTGCTGAAGGTTCACACTTTGACTTTATCACACAGAACTCAAGTGGGGCCTCAGTGCTGCTCAGCAACCCAACTCTCTCCCCAAATGCAGGTCCATTTCTTCTCGCACCTCTCTTAGAGATAGAGCAGTAATCAATGCTAAACACAACCTCCTTCTTGACACTTTCTTTCAGGCATTTTGTCAGGGGGTAAGGAGATCTGAGGAACGCCCACCTGCTGTGGGAAGGGCTGAGGCAGAGAGCCAGAGTTTTGATTTACGCAGCTGGGTTTTGAGACGACCGAGGTAGCCCATGAATGGGGAAGGACGTGGTATTTATCCATCAACATTAGCTTGGGAAGAAAAGAGATAAAGGGTTAGGCTTCACCTAGCGTGGAGGAGATTCTATCTGGGGGTTCAGGTGGAGGAAGAGAGTCAGGAGGAGTTTGGTGGCGCCTTCCTGACTCAGGAAAAGAGCAGATGTTGGAATCCTCTCTGGATGCCCACACTCTGCAGGGAACTAAACCAACTCCTGGGACCATCGGACACCCATCACTTGAGTGCACACTGCATGCCACCTCTCACCTGTGTCAAGGAAGACTGAGCTGTATGTCTTGCTCTCAAAGGAGGCTCTCCCATGACCAGCTGCCTGCTTGATCATGTCTGTCACCCACTCCCCTGAGTTCCCACTGGCCTCCCATTGTGCTGACCTTCTGCTCAAAGCCTTGCTCATTTTATCCTAAGTATTTTATCCTAAGTATTCCACGTGAACAACGCTCTTGTCAACAGCCCACAACACTTGTAAGCACTCCCCCAAACTGAGAGAGTCTCTGGACATCTACGGGCTCATGGTAGTGGAAAGCCCAGGATTTATTCTTGGGGGGAATCGACCCAGAAGCAGCTTGTGGTTATTCCCATTTGTGAAGACACTGGTGATACCTATTCCCCTTACGCTGGCTTCTAAGGATCATGCTTTTTCCCAGGGAGCGAGGTAGGAAGGAAAGGTACCAATCCTATTTAATTCTTCCCCTAATTGGGATGTGGCAGGGGAGCTTTCTAAGCCCTCTCTGGCACAGTATCTCCCTAATCCACCCCCTTAGCTCCATCCTCAGGGTCACTTACCTAGTTGTTTATCTTCCCTCCCAGAGTGCTTGCTCACCAGTCTCTTTGGCTGGCATACTTGCTCCCACTCTGATCCATCTTTCTAAAAACCAGTTCCAGTTACGTCACTCTCCTGCTTTCCATCAGAGTTGGCAAACTTCAGCCTTTGGGCCAAACCTAGTCCGCTGCCTGTTCTTGTACAGCCCGTGAGCTAAGCATAGTTTTTACATTTTTAAGTGGTCGGAAAAAATTCAAAAGAAGAATAGTATTTCTTGACATATAAAAAGTATATGAAAGTCGTAACTGGTTTGGCTCAGTGGATAGAGCGTTGACTTGTGGACTAAAGGGTCCCAGGTTCGATTCGGTCAAGGGCACATACCCGGGTTGCGGGCTCAGTCCCCAGTGGGGAGTGTGCAGGAGGCAGCCAATCAGTGATTCTCTCTCATCAATGATGTTTCTATCTCTCTCTCCCTCTTCCTTCCTCTCTGAAATTAATAAAAATATATTTAAAAAATAAAAAGTATATGAAATATGACATTTTGTTTATTTATTATTATTATTTCTAGCAGGCTTAATTCACTTTATTTTCTTGTATAAAATTATGTGGTGGCCACAGCTGGAGCCTGGGCCCTCTGCACAGAAACTCTGGTGTGGGTTTTGACAAGATGCTCAGTGAATTCCTGATGGGGAGGCTTGGTGAACACTGTCTCTTTCCAGAGATCCAGGGTGAGGTAGCTGTAGGTCTTAGAGATGGCATCAAAGGTGGCCTTGGCGAAGTTGCCCAGGGTGGCAGTGCAGCCCCTGGCCAAGGTATAGCAGAGGCCAATACTGGCCATCATCAGCAACTTCTTATGCCAGTGCCCCTGGGGCAGGGATGAGGCGCACCAGCACAGAGCCACAGCGGCCAGTCACCTTGCAAGGAACGTTGACCTGTTAGCAGTTTCACAAATTCTGAGAGTCCTCCCACTTTTTAAATGCTCTTGTTCCCCTTCTTTGCTTGGGCAATTTATACATATCTTTTCAGGCTCTGCCCTGATGTCACCTCCTTCAAGGAGCCCTCCCTGGCCCTCCCCAGGCTGGATGAAATGTCTCTCCCATGCGTTCCCACAGACAATCTCTATCGCATCACCTGCCACTTTGCAGGTCTACGGGGTGTTCGATGCTGCGGAGAAGCCAAACAAGTGAATGACTTGGTTAGATTGGGCAACAAGGACGCTGGGGTTGGTCTGCAAGAAATGTTTCCGTGGAATTGCGGGCAGAAGCCAGGTTGCTTTGGGGAGCGAGTGATGTATGTGGAACTGAGGCAGCCAGTGTGGACAACTCTTTCAGACCTTCTTTGGCTTAGAAGGGGAAGAGGCTAGTTGCTGGCAAAGGTCAAAGGGTACAGGGCCGGAGGTAGACATATGAGGATTCTTTTATTTTTTTAATATTTTTTTATTGATTTTTTTACAGAGAGGAAGGGAGAGGGATAGAGAGTTAGAAACATTGATGAGAGAGAAACATCGATCAGCTGCCTCCTGCACACCTCCCACTGGGGATCTGCCTGCAACCAAGGTACATGCCCTTGACCGGAATCGAACCTGGGACCCTTCAGTCCCCAGGCTGATGCTCTATCCACTGAGCCAAACCGGTTACGGCAACATATGAGGATTCTTGTTTGCTCTTGGCCAGGAATCAGCGGAGAGATCACCGAAGCCTGAGAGAGCTTCTAGGAGCAAAAGGTGGAATTGGGGGCATGGGATCTAGCACAGGGAAGCACTGGCCTTAGATGATGTCCGTCTGTTCCAGCTGCTGGAACCAAGTGCCATAGACTGGGTGGCTTATAAACAACACACAGTTGTTTCTGTTTTGGAGGCTGGAAGTCCCAGGGCAGATTCAGTGACTGGTGAAGGCCCTGATCAGGTTGCAGACTGCCCCGGATGGCAGAGGGGCAAGGGGTCCTCCAGGGCCTCTTTTATAAGGGCACGAACCCCATTCATGCCCCAATCACCTCCCAAAGACCCACCTCCTCCTACCATCACACTGGGCATTAGGATTTAACCTGTGAGTCTGCTAATATTTGTATTATAAATACAAGTATTCAGACCATGGCAAATAGAAAAAGGACATGTCTTCCCCTCGGGAGGTGACAGACAAGTGGGTGCAATCAGCCAGGTGGGCATCTTGATGGCAGGCTGATGGGAGCGTTCCTGTCGGAAAACTTCAGTTTCTGTGTAACAGAGGGTGAAGTCAGAGGGTTGGGGACAGTGGAGAGCGTTTGAAGTGGCCACTGTGGGGGGTGACAGGGTGAGTTGATGAGGGAGGCAGAGTCGTTGGTGTGCAGTATTGACGGGTCGGGTTACAGTTGATGTCTGTGAGTTAATGGCACCAGATTCTGAGGCCACACGATTTTCTCCAGCGTAGCTCAGGGCCCAGGCTGACCCGACTTGGGTTTTCCAGACAAGTCCAACAGAGAGATGCATCAAGAGAAGCGAGAATGTTGTCAAGAGAGTGGTCAAGGTGAGGAACTGTGGAATCCCTGTGGGAGGGGGAAGGAAGTGAAGACAGGAGGAGGGGAATCAAAGACCAGCTGGAGGTCAAAGAATAGGAAGGGCAAGCCATGAACAAACAGCTGGAAAGGAGAGGCCACAGTAACTCGGGTCAGTGGCAGCTGAGATGGAGGAGAGGTGAAAGGACTGGAGGAAGGAAAGGAGCTGAGCAGACAGGTTGTCTGTGGCATGGGCCACAGACATGGACCGTGGAACAAGGCGGGCCGGGAGGGGAGGAAAGTGGTAAGTTTGGGTCTGTCGTTGCCGTGAATGTTCTTGCAGCTCAGGGGCAAGGACTTCAGAGGAGGCAGGGTCTTTGACAGCCAGCCAAGGATAAAGGTCTAGAAGAGGCCTTGGGGCAGTTGCAAGAGGGAAAAGGAAGGGGAGGAAAGAAAGCCGACAGGAGGGAGGGGGGCTGAGAAGTGATGACTTCAGAGAAGAGCATGATTTATGTTGAAAGCTTCGGAACTGGTGGCCTGCAGGCCAAACCCCAGTTTGCTTTGCTTGGTCAAAAAGTAAGTGAATACGAAAAGCATCCTGCGGTCCTCACCAAGGTCCAGATTGCCGGGCTCTTTCTGCTTGTTCGCTTGCTTGTTTCTGAGAGAGAACTCCCTTACCATAAAATTCATCATTTTTGCGTGCACAGGTCCGTGGTTTTTAGTATATTTGTAAAGTTGTCCAACCATCATCATGATCTAATTCTAGAACACGTTCTTCATCTCAGATCGAAAGCCTGTACCTGTCAGCTATCACTCCCCATTTCCCTTCTCCCCCAGCCACCCCCCCCCCCCCCCGCCCCAGCATCTGCTTCCTGTCTCTATGGACTTGCCTGTTCCAGACGTTTCACCCAAAGGAGTCCTACGGTAAGCGGCCTTTTGTGACCGGCTCCTTTCACTTGGCGCAGTGTTTCCAAGGCTCATCCCCGTTGCAGCAGGAATCAGTACCTCGTTCCTTCTTCTGGCTGAATAATACTCCGTCGCCTGGCTACACCTCTTGTGCAGACATTCAGCCACTGATGGACTTTCCGGTTGTTTCCACTTCGGGGACGTCATGAACACTGCTACTAGGCACATTCTCGTACAAGTTTTTGTGTGAACTTTTTTCAGTTCTCCCAGGTAAATACCGAAGAATGGAATTGCTGCGTCGTATACTAACTCGATGTTTAACCTTCTGAGGCACTGCCAAACTGTTTTCAAGGCGCTGCACCGTTTTGCATTCCCACCAGCAGTATATGCGGGTTTCTTGCCTCTCCTGAAACTTCTGAAGACCTGGCCATGCCCGTTCCTCATTCCCCCCTGCAGCTGGGCCAGGGCTCTCTGCCTGCCAACTTCTCACCACGCACCGTGTGGGCACAGGCATTGACCCCTTGCCACTAGCCCTTCACCCTTCACCTATTTTCCTTACCTGCCTGGCCCCAGAGTAAAGCATAGACTGGGCCTGGAAAGAGTCAGAGTGATTTTTACCCAAGAACTCGTTTTCCAAAGGGCCAAGTGAAAAGGATTGGAAAAATAAAAAAAAGGTTTGGAAAGCGGGGAAGCAGGGGGTTGTCCAGACAAGAGGGATTGCAGAGCAGTGGGGAGAAAGAGATGGCCAAGGGGGCTGGCGTGGGGGCACGAAGGAGGATTACAGGTATGGCAGGGTGAGCAGCCTTGACTGGGCCTCAGAGGACTGTGGCCGGGAGCTCCCACAGCGGTCCTGGTGGATATGAAGGACCAGGCCCCCGGGCCCTGTAGCTCAGTGACTTAGCAGCTTAAGGGAAATTTGTCTCAATCTAGCTCAGAACTATCTAATAAAAATAGATCATGAGCCATACATGTTATCAGCAATACTAGTTTTATCTTTGCCAATCGTTGAGTCTAAGACTCTAAGCGGTATCTCGTCGTGGTTTTCATTTAAGTGAGGCTGAGCATTTATACAAGTTGTTTTGATGCTACGTAACTTCGTCTCTCCCTTGTTTAACTGGTCCTTGTGTTGCATATGTTGTTGGGTCACCCTTTCTTTGATTTGATTTTTTTCCATGGAAAATTTAAAAATGTTTATTGTGGTCAAAGTTGATGACTTCTTAGTTATGAGTCATACTTAAGTAAACCCATCTCAAGAATATAAAAAAATTTTTTTTAATCTGGTACTTTAATGCTTTCATATTTTAGATTTATATCTTTGAGCTGTTTGCAGCTTATGTTAGTGTAGTAAGGCAGGAAAGATACAAATGTGTTTCCAAATATTCCCCCAAACAATTTATTGCATAATCTATTATTTCCTGTGTGTGTTTGGGTCTGTTTCTGGGCATTCTGTTCTATTGATCTGTCCACTCATGTTCCCAAACAAAAAGTATTTTCAAATTGTAAACCATAGTTGTTGTTTTTTTAATATTTAAAAAAAATATTTTTATTTATTTCAGAGAGGAAGGGAGAGAGAGATAGAAACATCGATAATGAAAGAGAATCACTGATTGGCTCCTTCCTGCACCCCCCCTACTGGGGATGGAGCCTGCAACCCGGGCATGTGCCCTTGGCCGGCATCGAACCTGGGACCCTTCAGTCTGCAGGCCAACGCTCTACCCACTGAGCCAAACCAGCTAGGGCTAAACCATAGTTTTACAATGTTTTAATGTCTGGTTGGACTAGCCCGCCTCCTTATTCTTCTTTTCAAGAATTTTCTGCCCAGCTAGCATGGCTCAATGGTTGAGTGTTAATCTATGAACCAGGAGGTCATGGGTTCAATTCCTGGTCAGGGCACATGCCTGGGTTGCAGACTCCATCCCCAGTATGGGGTGTGCAGGAGGCAGCTGATTAATGATTCTCTCTCATCATTGATGTTTCTCTCTCTCACTCCCTCTCCCTTCCTCTCTGAAATCAATAAAAATATATTATTTAAAAAAAAAAAAAGAATTTTCTTAGCTCTTAAAAAGTAGCTTTTCTGCCCTAACTGGTTTGGCTCAGTGGATAGAGCGTCGGCCTGCGGACTGAAGGGTCCCAGGTTCGATTCCGGTCAGGGGCATGTACCTTGGTTGCGGGTACATACCTGGTAGGGAGTGTGCAGGAGGCAGCTGATCGATGTTTCTCTCTCATCGATGTTTCTAACTCTCTGTCCCTCTCCCTTCCTCTCTGTAAGAAATCAATAAAATATATATATATATTTTTTAAAAAGTAGCTTTTCTGCCCAGCTGGTATGGCTGAGTGGTTGAGTGTCGACCTATGGACCACGAGGTCATGGGTTGATTCCCGTCGGGCATGTGCCCAAGTATCCAGCTTGATCCCCGGTAGAAGGGATATGCAGGGGGCAGCCGATCAATGTTTCTTTCTCATCAGTGTTTCTGTCTCTCTATCCCTCTCTTCCTCTCTGTCTAAAACCAATGAAATAAAATATTTTTTAAAGTAGCTTTTCTGTTTCCTTTGGGGAACCCATATTAAATTTATAAGTTAATTGAGAAAGAATTGGCATCTTTCTAATATTGATTTCCCCCTTTTCTTATACATACTATATAATCTATTTCTAAAGCCAACATACTATATAATCTATATAATCTACTTCACTCCTTGCTTTCTTTTGTTAAGATTTTTAAATGATTTTTAGAGAGAGAGGAAGGGAGAGGGAGAGAGAAAGAGAAACATCGATGTAAGAGCAAAACATTGACGGCCATCTCCTGCATGCCCCTTACCAGGGAGTAAGCCTGCAACCCCGGCATGTGCCCTGACCAGGAATCGAATCAGCAGCCTCTCAGTGTACAGGATGATGCCCAGCCACCTGAGCCACCCTGGCCAGGGCAACGCCTTGCTTTTTTTCACTCACCAGGGTGTCCTGGAGATCATTCCATGTGACATCATAGAGACTGTCCTTATGCTTTTGGGTAGCTGCCTAGTATTCCATTGGCAGCCATCCCTTGTCTGTTTAACTGGTCCTCGACAGATGAACACACATCCCATGAACCCTTTGCAATTACAGACATAACTCATTTTGTGTGCACACACCAGGCTCACCCCTACGCCAGGGACGTTGTGCTCCCTCATCGCACCTCCATATTCCCATGATTCACGCATTTGCATTTACCTCCTTCCCTCTCCGGGAGGCCCATCCTGACCACCCAGCTTTCCCAGTCTCCCTATCCTGCTCACTTTCTGTTCTGATAGCACACTTCATTATTTACTTTGTAAATTATGTTTAATATATGTTTCCTACCGCCAGCTTGTAAGGGTTTCATTGTTGCTATTGTTTGTTTTTGTCTCATTTGTTTCCTCCTGTATTTGTGGCACTCCGGTATCTGACACTGAATAAGCATTCAATAATAACTGCTGAATGAAGAATGGATAAATGAATGAATATGCAAGCCTCTTAGTAAGGTAAATATCTATAACTGGGATTTTTGGATCAAAATGTAAATCTTCCATTATGTTTTCAAAACCAATTTTTAAAAATATATTTTTATTGATTTTAGAGAGGAAGGGAGAGGGAGAGAGAGAGAAACATCAATGAGAGAGAATCATTGATCGGCTGCCTCCTGCACCCTCCCACTGGGGATCGAGCTCGCAACCCGGATATGTGCCCTGACTGGGAATTGAGCTGTGCCCTCCTGGTTCATAGGTCAATGCTCAACCACTGAGCCACACTGGCTGGGTTCATTCCTAAACCACAGATCTGTGGTAAGGTGGCCACGGTGGGGCAAACAAAGGGTCCCTGGTTAATAACCATGGTCAAGAGTAATGCAGGTGTGTTGGGAAATCTCTCTCTCGCTCTTTGCTGCTTTGTGTTAACCCTTATCAGCTTTTTCTCTTTTTAAAAAAAAAAATATTTTTAATTGATTTCAGAGAGGAAGGGAGAGGGAGAGAGAGATAGAAACATCAATGATGAGAGAAAATTATTGATCGGCTGCCTCCTGCACACCCTCCACGGGGGGACACAGCCCGCAACCTGGGTATGTGCCCTGAACCGTGACCTCCTGGTTCATAGGTCGGCAATCAGTTAGGAAGCCACACCCGCTGGGCAGCCTTATCAGCTTTGACAGAAAAGCCTTAACTCCCTAGTTTATCAAGAAGAGAGTTCACTGGTTTTGAACTGGACTGCCTGCAGCTGTTGTTTCTAAAAGTTCAGTTACCACGGCAACGAAGCGAGCACCCTAGGGCATCTATTAACTTTGAACAGGGAAAATCTGGATGAAGGTGTGGGAGGGTGGAAAGGGCTTTGGTGTGACGCATTCGTTCTCAGGCACTGGAGATGCATCTGTGAACCAGGCGGATAAAGGGAGTCAGGCAGACCTGTGTTCAACCGCCAGCCCTGCCTGTTAAGAGCTGTGTGATGAAGGCAAAGTCACTGAGCCTCTCTGAGCCTCATGTGCAGAACGGAGCTACTAGCACCTGTTTTGCAGGGCGGTTGAGATAGCCTCCATATGGTTCCTGGATGTGGCTGGAGCAGGTGCCGTGTAACTCTCCGTTCCCTTCAGCCCTTTCCAGGCTGCGTGACTTGGGAGGAGGTATTTATCTTCTTGGAGCTTCCAATGCCTCCTAGATCCGTGGTCGGCAAACCGCGGCTCGCGAGCCACATGCGGCTCTTTGGCCCCTGGAGTGTGGCTCTTCCACAAAACACCATGGCTTGGGCGAGTCTATGTTGAAGAAGTGGCGTTAGAAGAAGTTTAAGTTTAAAAAATTTGGCTCTCAAAAGAAATTTCAATCGTTGCACTGTTGATATTTGGCTCTGTTGACTAATGAGTTTGCCGACCACTGGAGATGATCTCTCAAGTCCCTTCCTGCTCGGGAGCCGTGGGCCCTGAGGATGGAATAGGGAAGCCCCGAGAAGCTGGGTTCTCTGCTCCTGCTTCTTCTTTCCCACCTGGAACAAACCTGAAGGACGGAGAGCAACCCCCAGCCACAGGTTCCCCAGGGCAGGGCTGATTTCACCTCTGAACCCCGTGCCTGTCAGACCAGATCTCCTGGTTTCGGAAACCCAGTTGTCCTAAACTGATCTCGCAGGGAACACATCCCTTTGCTTCTCTGAGGTCCTCTTCTCGCAGGGGGCAAGGCCTCACGGCCACACAGACTTGTGCAGAATAGCCGTGGAGTCCCAGGCAGTGCGGGCTGAGCCTCCCATTGGTCCTCCGCAGAGGTGGGTGGTTTTTTGTTGTGTTTTTTTTTAAAGTTGAGGTAAAAGTCACATAACAAAAAGTTAACCATTGTAAAATGTTTACATTTACATTCAGTGACATTTAGTACATTTTCAGTGTTGTGCAACCATCACCTCTATCTAGTTCCAGAACATTTTCATCCTGTACTCATTAAGTAGTCACTCCACTGCCCCTCCCCCAGCCCCTGCCATCCACTAATCTGCCTTTGCTCTGAAGATTGACCTCCCCTGGATAGCTGGTATGAACGGAATCATGAAACATGTGGCCTTTTGTGCTTCTTTCATTTAGTATGTTGTTTCCGAGGTCCATCCGCCTTATCACATGTATTGGTCTTCCATTCTTTTTGGCTGAATAATCTCCCATTGTAGGGATAGGCCATTTTTATATACCCACTAGAGGCCCGGTGCATGAAATTCGTGCATGGGGGTGTGTGTCCCTCGGCCCAGCCTGCACCCTCTCCCATCTGGGAGCCCTCGAGGGATCGGGCCTAAACGGGCAGTCGGACATCTCTCTCACAATCCAGGACTGCTGGCTCCCAACTGCTCGCCTGCCTGCCTTCCTGATTGCCCCTAACCGCTTCTGCCTGCCAGCCTGATCACCCCGTAACCACTCCCCTGCCAGCCTGATTGATGCCTAACTGCTCCCCTGCCAGCCTGTTTTCCCCTAACTGCCCTCCCCTGCAGGCCTGGTCACCCCTAACTGCCCTCCCCTGTAGGCCTTGTCCCCCCCCCCAACTGCTCTCCCCTGCAGGCCTGGGTCCCCCCCAACTGCCCTCCCCTGCAGGCCTGGTCACCCCTAACTGCCCTCCTTTGCAGGCCTGGTCCCCCCCAACTGCTCTCCCCTGCAGGCCTGGGTACCTCCCAACTGCTTTTCCCTGAAGGCCTGGTTGCCCCAACTTCCCTCCTCTGCCAGCTTGGTCACCCCTAACTTCCCTCCCCTGCAGGCTTGATCGCCCCCAACTGCCCTCCCTTGCAGGCCTGGTCCCTCCCAACTGCCCTCCACTGCTGGCCATCTTGTGTCCACATGTGGGCAGGATCTTTGACCACACGGAGGCAGCCATCTTGTGTGTTGGAGCGATGGTCAATCTGCATATTACTCTTTTATTAGATAGGATTTATTAGCGGATGGGTATTTGAGTTGTTTCCACCTTGTGACTGCTGTGAATAGCGCTGCTGTGAACATTCTTTGTGCAAGTCTTTGTTTGAATACCTGCTTTCAGTTCTTACTCTTCACAGGATTTCCGTTCTGCCAGCTGGGAGGACCGCCCTGCCGTTCCCCCTGCCTGGTGCGAGGGCCGAGGATGAGGGGGGAGAAAAAACAGTGAGCAGTTCTAACAGCGCCCCAGTGTACATCAGCCGCCTGTTGGCATCTTTGTGTGGATTCCTACCTGACATCCAGATCCGTACCGGGAGCCAGGGAGCATCCCCAAAGGGAGTCCGCACGTGTGTGTCTTTCCACAATGCCAGCTTTCTTAGGGGAGACCCCAGGAAGCCAACAGTCACACCCTGTGACACACACAGACACAGAGGCGCTTACGTGATAGAAGCCAGCAGAGCAAGCGTCCAACGCCAGGTCCGCGTCGCTGGCAGTGCCCACAGGTGGGGAGGCGGGCGTCGGTCGCCGGCCTGCTTCGGGTGCAGGGTAGTCCAGCAGGCCTCCAAGGGTGACTGTGGTGCAGCCAAGCTCGAGTACGGGGTGGTTGGAGCTCTGAGTTCTTACAGGCCCCAGGGGTGGAGTTCTCACACATATCGGTGTCCAGATGGTGTCCTTATCCGAGTGTCCAGACTTGTGGCTTTGGGCATTCCAGGCCCCTCCTAAGTACATTTTTATTCCACCCAATTACCTCAGTCTTGACATAACCAGCATGGCCATAGTGACTCCATATTGAATTGTCAAAGGTGTCCAAAGTGCCTGCTCTGCTCTGTGCATTTTGAATACACCCCAAACTGAGCGTTTGATCTCCTCCCCAAACCTATTTCACTTACAGCCTCCACCATCTCAGTTGGTGGCGATTGATTGCTCCCACTTGTCCAGGCTCCAAACCCCAGCATCATCCTCTCTTTCCACCTTCCACATCCAGCCCTTCAGGAAACCAAGCTGGCTCTACCTTCAAAAATGGATCCAGAATCCGACTATGTACTTCTCCCCACCCCACCACTGCCACCCCTTGGTACCGGCACAAGGTTTCAGCATCCGCTCTTCTGGCCTCTTCCCTTACCCTTTATAGTCTACTAGAGGCCCGGTGCACAAAATTTGTGTACTCGGGGTGGGGGGCGGGGTCCCTCAGCCCAGTCTGTGCCCTCTTGCAGTCCGGGGGATGTCTGACTGATGGCTTAGGCCCACTCCTAAGCCAGCAGTCAGACATCCTTAGTGCTGCTGTGGAGGCAGGAGAAGCTCCTGCCACGGCCACTGCGCTTGCCAGCTGTGAGCCCAGCTTCTGGCTGAGCGGCGCTCCCTCTGTGGGCGAGCACTGACCACCATGGGGCAGCTCCTGCACTGAGTGTCTGCCCCCTGGTGGTCAGTGCGCGTCATAGGACAGGTCGTTCTGCTGTCCGGTTGATTTGCATATTGTGCTTTTATAATACAGGATGCTCAATCCTGCAGCCAAGGTTTTCCTTTATTTTATTTTTTTGCTAATCCTCACCAGAAGATTTTTTTCCATCGCTTTTTCAGAGAGAGTGGAAAGAAGGGGTGGCAGGGGGTGGGGGGAGAGAGAAAGATTGATGTAAGAGAGACACATCTGTTAGTTACCCCCCACCCCCACACACGCCCCAATGAGGGTGGGGAGCGACCTGGAGACCCTTCGGTGCATGGGCTGACACTCCAACCAGTGATCCAGGGCCAAGGTTATTCTTTTAAAATGCAAGTTGGGCCCTGACTGGTTTGGCTCAGTGGATAAAGCATTGGCCTGCGGACTCAAGGGTCCCAGGTTCGATTCCGGTCAAGGGCATGATCCTTGGTTGCGGGCACATCCTCAGTAGGGGGTGTGCAGAAGGCAGCTGATTGATGTTTCTCTCTCATCCATGTTTCTGATTCTGTCCCTCTCCCTTCCACTCTGTAAAAAAAATAAATAAATAAAAAATCAATAAAATATTTTAAAAAATAATAAAATGCAAGTTGGGTCCTAGCCAGTTTGTCTCAGTGGATAGAGCGTCAGCCTGCAGGCTGAAGGGTCCCAGGTTCTGTTCTGGTCAAGGGCTCTGGTCAAGGGCACGTACCTTGGTTGCAGGTTCCCCAGCCCTGGTTGGGGTGCGTGCAGAAGGCAACCAATTGATGTGTCTCTCTCACATCGATGTTTCTCTCTTTGTCTCTCCCTCTCCCTTCCACTCTCTCTAAAAAATCAATGGGAAGCCCTGACCGGTTTGGCTCAGTGGATAGAGCGTCGGCCTGAGGACTGAAGGGTCCCAGGTTCGATTCCAGTCAAGGGCATGTACCTTGGTTGCGGGCACATCCCCAGTAGGGAATGTGCAGGAGGCAGCTGATCGATGTTTCTCTCTCATCGATGTTTCTAACTCTCTGTCCCTCTCCCTTCCTCTCTGTAAAAAATCAATAAAATATATTTAAAAAAAAATAAAAAATAAAATAAAAAATCAATGGGAAAATATCCTCGGGTGAGGATTAACTATACGTATAATTTTTTTTTTAATGCAAGTTGGATCATGTTCTTCTGCTCAAAACCCTGCAGTAGCTCCTCTTCACTTGGCCTAAAAGCCAAGTTCACAATGGCTGGCCATGACCTACGATCTGGCCACCTCACCTCTGACTTCCTCTCCCCAGCCCCAGCCACTCCCACGTTTCGCTTGGGGAACTTTGCACAGGCCTGTCGCTTCTGACTCTCTTCCTTGAGATTCTGGCAAGTCTGTCTCCCTCACCTCCAGCCTTAGCTCAAATGACACCTTCACGATGAGTGCCTACTCTGTCTTCCTGTTCAAAATAACAGTCCAACCCATCCCCCCGCACTCCTACCCCCAAAGTGACATTTATCACTTTCCAGCCACTGCTTCATTCACTCATTTGTTGTTTATTGTCTCTCTCCTCTGTTTGAATGTAAACCCCATAAGGGGAAGAGTCTTGGTGTGTTTTGTTCAGTGATCTGGTCCAAGTGCCTGGCACATAGTAGGCACTTCATGCCTAGTTGTTAAATTCGTAAACAGTAGTAGTAATAATAGGGACCATTTATTAAGCCTATTGTGTGCCACAGTCTCTACGAAGATCCCCCATTGTACGGCTGAGAACCCGGACTCAGAACATTTCAGGTGACTTGCCCCACGGTACGTGGCAGAGAAATGCTGCGCTCCCAGGTCTGTCTGCTGGACTTTGGAACTCTTGCTCTTTTCTACTTTGCCCTGTGGTCATTGCTGTACTTAACATCATTCATTCATCCATTCATTCATTCAGTATTTCCCAAGCCTCCTCCACCTCTCTCGCACTAAAATGCTAGGCCCAGCCCTGGCCGGTTTGGCTCAGTGGATAGAGCGTCAGCCTGCAGACTGAAGGGTCCTGGGTTCGATTCCAGTCAAGGGCATGTACCTTGGTTGTGGGCACATCCCCAGGATGGGGTGTGCAGGAGGCAGCTGATTGATGTTTCTCTCTCATCGATGTTTCTAACTACCTCTCTCCCTTCCTCTCTGTAAAAAATCAATAAAATACACTTTAAAAAAAAATAAAATAAAATGCTAGGCCCAGACTGAGGACCCGCACACAGATGGGTCCTGGATCCTGCCCAGAGGAGCTCAGGTCCCACAGCCTAGGCAACAGTGTCCCCAGGGGCTTTGTAAACTTGAGCAAGGGTCTCCCGCTCCCCAGCAACTCCTCATTAGCGCCACTAAACGGGAGTCCATCTGAACTGATGCCCCTCATTTATAGCAGAAACAAAATAGCTCTCATGGTGCGGCCCCTGCCTGGCCCCAGGCTGAGTGAGGCTGAGGGTGGCCCCCCACAGCATCCTGCACCTTGCCCGGTCAACAGCCCCAAGGGGAGAGGCTGTGGGTGTGGGCACAGGCCCAGGGCAAACCAGACAGGAGCAAGCGAAGGCAGAGAGGCAAGGCGGAAAGATTAGGAGGAAGTGTGGGCGAGGAGGAGTGCTAGGTCTGGAGCAATCGCGATTGCCAAATGGGGAAGACACCAGCCCGAGAGAAAGGGGCCCATCCTGTAGCTCCCTTTCCTCCCCAGCTCACAACTCTGCACTCTGTCCCGCCTCCTGGCTGTTTGCTGAGATTCACCCCCTTCACCCCTGCATCTCCCAAGAAAATCGGGGAACAACTCAGCCAGCAGCTAACCCTCCACTGCTTTGGCACTTCATTTTGTACAGTCGCTGAGGAGTTGGTATTCGGGTTGGGAATTGATTAAACACACACCCTTGGTCATGCAATCTGGGTGGCTTTTCTTTCATGTTTCATTTAGTCTGCACACATTATGAAAGTTTCCTCTGTGCCTGACCCTCTGCCGGGTGCTGGGGGCCTGAAGCGCTCGGGGTCTGCTGGAGAAGCAAGAAAGGCCAGGGACACCACATTGCAGCTATGGGAGGTGCCAGGGGTTCTGGGGCCCCAGAGAAGTCCGAGATGCAGCCTGGAAGGCAGGATACTGCCCAGGTCAAGATGTACATGACCATAACATAACGCGATCAAATGAGGCCCTGGGCTCTGAAGGGAAGCTCATTATTATTAAGTGCCTACACCCAAGGACACTGTCCTTCAGAGGTCTGGAGGCGGCTGGGCAGTAGAGTGAATTTCTGTCCTTGAAACTGTATAGCTGGGAGGTAGAAAGGGCACGCCCATTATACAGAGGAACAAACTGAGTCACAGAGGTGAGTTTGCTCACTCCCCTAGACCAAAGGCTGCCTTGGACATAGGAAATCAGGCTTAAATCCACATCTGCAGCACTTAGGGCATGAAAGAGTTTTAAAATTATACAGTGGTAGGCCTGGCCGACGAGCTCAGTGGTTGAGCATTGACCTATGAACCAGGAGGTCATGGTTCAGTTCCTGGTCATAGTTCGGTTCCCGGTCAGGTCACATGCACGGGTTGTGGGGCTTGATCCTCCGTGTGGGGTGTGCAGGAGGCAGAAGATCAATGATTCTCTCTCATCATTGATATTTCCATTTCTGTCTCACTCTCCTTTCCTCTCTGAAATCAATAAAAATATTTTAAAAAATTATACAGTGGTAGGATATTTATTGCTAGGGTAACATAGAAACAGTTTACTAAAACGTTATATGTTGTATGATCCAAATGTTATAAAATACACATGTATATATTTTAAACACTGCCACAAGTAGACTACAAAATATTAATAGTTATTTTAAGTTGTAGTTTGCAAATGTTTTTAAAAGGCTTTACAATATAAAATATTGTATGTACACGGGAAAACAGACAAAATAGGATAATGAGCCTTCATTAGCCCACTAATCAACCCATGCCTGACATGCCCCATCCACACCTCCATGATGTATTTCATGGCAGTAAGTCCTACACATCAACCATTTCTTCTCTAAATATTGCAGTGTACGCCCTGGCCAGTGTTGCTCAGTTGACTGGAGCGTCATCCTGTACACCAAAAGTCTGCAGGTTCAATTCCCCATCAGGTCACTTAGGTTTCGGGTTCGATCCCCAATTGGGGCGCATACTGGAGGCAACTGACTGTTCTCTCTCACTGCGATGTCTCTCTCCCTCTCACTCTCTCTCTCAAATCAATAAGCATGTCTTCAAGTCAATATACATAGCCCTGGCCAGTTTGGCTCAATGGTTGGAGTGTCAGCCCACGGATCGAAGGGTCTCAGGTTCAATTCCGGTAAAGGGCGTGTACCTCGGCTGGTTGCAGGCTTGCCAGGTTGCATGCAGGAGGCAGCCAATCAGTGTGTCTCTCTCACATCAATGTCTCTTCCCCTTCCTTCCACTCTCTCTAAAAATCAATGGAAAAAAAATATCCTCCAGTGAGGATTAACAAAAAAAAAGACAACATAACTACAATGCTATTACAACTAAAAGATGTATAATTATTCCTAATATTAACAAATGTCCAGCGATGGTCAAATTTCCAATAATCTCATAAATGGCATCGATGTTTCATTTTACAGTTTTTAAAAAATCAGGATAAAGATAAGGACTGCACTGTTCAGTTAGCTGATGTGTGTATTAGGTCTCTTTTGTCCAGTTAGCCCTCCGTCTCTTTTTGTTTTCTTTGCAAACACATGATTTAGCCTATCTCATCCCACAGTTGGGATCTTGCTGATTGCATCCCTGAGACATAATTTAACAAGCTTCTCTGTCCTTTGTATTTCTTGTAAACTGTTAGCTTAATCTACAAGTCGGATTAGATTTAGATGATAGTGGGTTTTTTTGACAAGACTAAGTCATAGGAGGTGTTTTGTGATTTCATTAGGAGGCAAATAATGTCTGGCTGTCTTTCTTGGTGCGACATAAGTGGCCATTGCTGTTCAATACTTAGATCCCTGAATTCATGGGGGGGTTGCAAGATGAAAATCATTGAATTTGATCGTTCTCTCTCTACTATTAGCTGGAAACTTCTCTGAAGAGAAAATTCCCACCTCACCAATTTCATTCCTCTGAAGTACAAATTGTAAAGGAAGGGCAGGATAAGGGCTTCATTCTTGCCTTTTATTTACTGTCTTCAAACTAATGAGTTGGTTCTCTAGCACCCACCAATGGGGACAAATCAAGTGTTTTGTTGTTGTTGTTTTTCGTTTTGTTTTTTAATATATTTTATTGATTTTTTACAGAGAGGAAGGGAGAGGGATAGAGAGTTAGAAACATCAATGAGAGAGAAACATAGATCAGCCACTTCTTGCACACCTCCTACTGGGGATGTGCCCGCAATTAAGGTACGTACCCTTGACCGGAATCGAACCTGGGACCTTTCAGTCCACAGGCCAACTCTCAAACCACTGAGCCAAACCGGTTAGGGCTCAAGTGTTTTTTTTGTTTTCTAAATATATATATATATTTTTTAAATATATTTTGTTGATTTTTTACAGAGAGGAAGGGAGAGGGATAGAGAGTTAGAAACATCGATGAGAGAGAAACATCGATCAGCTGCCTCCTGCACACCCCCCACTGGGGACGCGCCCGCAACCAAGGCACATGCCCCTGACCGGAATCGAACCCGGGACCCTTCAGTCCGCAGGCCGACGCTCTATCCACTGAGCCAAACCGGTTAGGGCTCTAAATATATTTTTATTGATTTCAGAGAGGAAGGGAGAGGGAGAGAGAGAGAGAAACATCAATGATGAGAAAGAGAATCATTGATCGGCTGCCTCCTGCTCGCCTCCTCCTGGGGATAGAGCCCACAACCTGGGCATGTGCCCTTGGCTGGAATGGAACCTGGGACCCTTCAGTCCGAAGGCCGACGCTCTATCCACTCAGTCAAAGCCGCTAGGACTGTTTGTTGTAAGTATTATTTTTTATATCATTGTGGATTTACACTTACAGGTTTAACCATGTAATGTACTTTACAGTTCATTACAGTTGTTATTATTGATATTCACATTATCCCAGCTTTGGTCTGTGGAAATCTCTTCAACTTGGAGGGAAATCGTATATAGAGATCACAAGCTGAGTGCTAGGGTTATAATAGGCTTTTTTTTTTTTTTAACTTTTTGTTTTGAAATAATTTTAGAGTTACAGAAAAGTTGCAAAAATAGCACCAAGAGTTCCCGTATATCCTCTTACTGAGCTTCCTCTCAGGTTAACATCTTACATAACCATGCACAGTAAAATGATCAAAACCAAGAGCATAATATTTGCTAAACTACAAACTTGATTCCGATGTCACCAACTTCTCCATTAGTGTCCTTTTTTGTTGCTGTGCCAGGATCCAATCCAGGATTCCCACGCTGAATTTACTTATCACGTCTCCTTCGTCCCCCCTAACCTGTAACAGTTCCTCAGTCTTCCCTTATCCTTCATGACCTTGCCACATTTAAAGAGGACTGCTCAGGTGTTTGGAGAATGTCCTTCAGTTTGGGTCCGTTTCGTGTCTTCTCATGATGAGACTGAGGTCCCGCCTTCTGGGGAAGAATCACCCGATGCGCTCCTCTCTGGGTGCTTCTGCGTACGTGACATTGACCTGTCTCCTTCCGGGATGTTAGCGTCGTCATTTGGTTAAGATGGTGTCTTCCAGGTTTCTCTACTGTCCAATTGTTATTTTCCCATTTGCAGTTAATAAATATTCGGGGAGGAGCTTTTCACACAATGCAAATATTCTGTTTCTCCTCAAACTTTTGCCCATTCATTTTGACATCCATCGCTGGGTCTTGCCTGCAATGACTATTATTAGGGTGTTCCAATGGTGAGCGCCTATGCCCCTCACTCCTTTCGCATTTATTAATTAGAATCCTTCAGCATGAAAGAGCTGCCCCTCCCTCCCTGACGCTATTTATTTATTCATGTCCGTAAGGACTTGTGGGTGTTTTATTCTGTGGGGGATAACCCAGTACTGCAGCTAGTATAATAGGCTTTGAATAAATGCATCGGGGAGAAAGGAAGGCAAGCAGGGAAGGAGAAAGTAGAGGAGAGATTGGAAGTGGAACTTGTCTGTCTTATTCATTTATATTTAATAAATATTTTTTATTTTTATTGATTTTTTACAGAGAAGAAGGGAGAGGGATAGAGAGTTAGAAACATCGATGAGAGAGAAACATCGATCAGCTGCCTCCTGCACACCCCCTACTGGGGATATGCCCGCAACCAAGGTACATGCCCTGGACCGGAATCGAACCCGGGACCCTTCAGTCCGCAGGCCGACGCTCTATCCACTGAGCCAAACCGGCTTCGGCGGGCAAATTTTTTGACTCGAGGGCCACAATGGGTTCTTAAACTGGACCAGAGGGCCAGAACAAAAGCATGGATGGAGTGTTTGTGTGAACTAATATAAATTCAAAGTAAACATCATTACATAAAAGGGTACGGTCTTTTTTTTTTTTATTTCAATAGTTTTATTCATTTCAAACATTTTAACAAGAAGAATGTAAACACTAATTATTATAATTTGAAACTTCAAAAAATGGAGGAATCATAGCACAATAACATACCTTATATTGAAGATGGCAAAGGCAAAATAAAATTGCCTAACAAAGGAAAGGTACAAAAGCCTTTCAAATTAAACTTAAATATAATAAAATAATTTAAAACTAAAACAAAT
Organism: Plecotus auritus; assembly: GCF_963455305.1. Taxonomy (NCBI): domain Eukaryota; kingdom Metazoa; phylum Chordata; class Mammalia; order Chiroptera; family Vespertilionidae; genus Plecotus; species Plecotus auritus. The sequence continues at coordinate 222,626,849 of NC_137772.1, forward strand.
AGAAAAGAACAAAATGTGTAAACAGTAAATTAAACATTTTCTTTCTTTTTTTTAAAAAATATATTTTATTGATATTTTACAGAGAGGAAGGGAGAGGGATAGAGAGCTAGAAACATTGATGAGAGAGAAACATCGATCAGCTGCCTCCTGCACATCCCCCACTGGGGATGTGCCCGCAACCAAGGCACATGCCCCTGACCGGAATCGAACCCGGGACCCTTCAGTCCACAGGCCGACGCTCCATCCACTGAGCCAAACCGGTCTCGGCTAAACATTTTCTTTAGTGCAGCTTCCAAATTATGCCCAGGACGTAGATGTAGATGGCAATGTAGACTGGGTTGAAAGGTTTTTGGTCTTTAAAACATCAACTTCAGTGGAAACAGTGTTGTTGGTCTCCTTTTTTAGCTAATGCATCAAAGTCTGGAGTTAGTTTTGTTGTGGCTATTCTCAGGATAGATCTGAGGTGTTCGTCAGTTAAGCTGGATCTGTGAGGGGCTTTGTTGATGTTCATGACGCTAAATGTCTGCTCACAAACATAGGTTGACCCAAACAGCAACAGTATCTTCTGTGCCATCCTCTGTTTGGAAAAGTGGCTTCATTAAGTGAAGCATAAAAGTCTCTTAGTTCAAGAGAGCTGAATTTCTCCTTTAGGACAAAGTCAGACTGAAGATCGATGAGTTCCAGTTGCACCTCTTCTGGTGCTGTTTCAGGGTTTTGTGACAAAGGACAGGCCACCAGTTGAAGTGACTAAAAGCTGAAAGTCTTTGTTGTTTTATTAACAAGTCATTGTGATGTACAGAATATGGGAACAGGAAAAAATTGTGTTTGAGTAGAGCTCTTAATCTTACCTCAGAAAAGCTCTGATACTGTGCTCTCCAGGGGCGTGTCTCCCTACATCACCATGATAACGTGTCTACGCATTCCCAGGGTGATGTCGGGGGACGCGTCCGCGGGCATTACAAGGAGCCTCTGGAAGACTGAGAGGTTGTTCCTTCTACTGAATGTGCGGATATAAATCCGCCCACTCAGAAGAAGGAGCTGCGGCCGTGTTTCCGGACGTTGCCATGTTAACACTGCTGCTGGTGAAGGAGCGGAGGGGAGAGCAAGAGAACCCTCCGCTCTTTCGGCTCCGCGGGCCAGATAGAACAGCCAAATGGGCCGGATCCGGCCCGCGGGCCGTAGTTTGCCCACGGCTGATCTAACTGCAACCAAGGTACATGCCCTTGACCGGAATCGAACCTGGGACCTTTCAGTCCGTAGGCTGACGCTCTATCCACTGAGCCAAACCGGTTAGGGCTATATTTAATAAATCTTTATCGGAACACACTACACAGGCCAGCAAAGTGTCCCCTGTGCTGGTGGGAGTGACTTTTCTACAATGCACATCTGAATACCGTGTTTCCCCGAAAATAAGACAGTGTCTTATATTAATTTTTGCCTCCAAAGACATGCTAGGTCTTATTTTCAGGGCATGTCTTATTTTTCCATGAAGAAAAATACGGTACACATTTATTGTTAAATGAAAATAAAGGAAATGTATTACCTGTATACGGTACGGTAGTACGGTAGTTGTCAACACAAACCAGACAAACTATGAATCCTACAGTATCAAGAATTTACTCATTTATTCAATGACAATCATGTCATCATCTTCTGGAACATCATCATAACAATCCAATTCCTGAATTTCCTGGTGAATTTCTTGTGACTCCATTTCTTTCAGAATCAGTGGACCAAATCTCTCATGTTTAGCAATAGCACTGTCTTTAAATGAGTACTTCTTGTCAAGGTAGCCTGCTCGCAGTGCATTTGCAATGCAACTGTCAGTGATTTTCTACCATGAATTCTTCACCCAAGTCACAACTTCTTGCAGTTTAGGTTTCACAAAGTTTCCATGCTGATTTCTCTCCATTCTATTTTCAATGTAGTCATTAATTTCCATGCGCAAATTGTCTTTGAATGGCTTGTTTATTGCAATATCAAGAGTCTGGAGATAGGCCGTCATTCCTGCGGGAATCATTATCTGATCTATTTTTCTTTCGTGAAGAAATGTCTTCATGTCTTTAGCGCGGTGAGTGCTGGCTGCATCCCAGACTAGCAGACCTCTTTGGCTCCCTCGCATAACAAGCGGCAGCATTAAATCGACCCACTTCCTTATAAATGCTTGTGTGGCCCAGGCTTTTTCAGTTTCAAGAATAAAAACGCCCAAAACATGTTCAATCTTTTCCTTCTTGCCCTTAGAAATGATTAAAGGTGGGATTTTAGTGCCATCCAGACGAATTGCCAAAATACAGGAAACACGTGCACTTTCGTAAGCAGTGGAGGGAATGTACGCTAAGGAGGCACCCCACTGTTCAATTGTTGTTTGAGATGATTGGCCCATAAACACTGCAGTTTCATCCATAGCAATCATGTTGGAAAGATTGTATTTAGAGAAGTCAGCATCATCAATAAAGGACTTGAATGCAAGTGCTCGCTTAATAACTTGAGTATCTTCCAACCTAAACAATGTTGTAGATCTTCTTAAAGACAGTTCACTTCGCTGAAGGAAATTATCCAGCCAGTGTTGTGATGCTTTGAAGTCTTCGGGGGCTATATCAAACTGTGGTGCCATTGCAAGGGCAAATTCTTGAATCTGAGCCCTATTCACAACCAAAGCCTTTGCTCTCCTGTCAACAACCCATTCACAGATCAGGTCTTCCAGCTCGGAAAATAATGGTTGCCGACCTGATCCACACTTGCGCTTTTTAGCATTTCCCTTGTCCACTTGTTCAATGAGGTTACCATACTCTGCTCGCCATTTTCGGACCAATCGGATACTCAACATCTTCTCTTTGCAGAAAGTAGTAAGATTTTGGCCCCAAGAGTCTTCCACGATTCCTTTCTTGTACTCCACGGAGTAGCTTTTTCTTTTTGCGCTCATTTCTAGAGGTAAAAAAAAAAGGAATTGGGGTATCAAGGTGGGGGGAGGGGGATCACTCAAAATGACACAGGGGGGATCAGAAGGGGGAATCAAAATGGCACAGGAGAATCAGAGGGGGATTACCATTTTAGTAACCCCTTTTGATCCTCCTGTGTCATTTTGATTGTCCCCTCTGATCCTCCTGTGTCATTTTGATTGTCCCCTCTGATCCTCCTGTGTCATTTTGATTGCCCTCTCTGATCCTCCTGTGTCATTTTAAGTGATCCCCCTCCCCCCACCCCGGTGCTACTGAACACCTTCACCAGACATTCCCCCTACCCCTTTATCAGACATTTACCCCCTGGGGCCTGCCTGGGGACTGTCACTGGGCTTGCTGGGGCCTGGATCTGGGCTGGAGCAGGGTCTGCCACTGACTGAGAACCTTCAGTCATCATGAAGGCGGCCGCGAGCATCAGGTAGTGTCACCAGAGATAGACCAGCACTCACCACCTTTGCCGCGTCCCGTCTGCTCTAATCCTCCTGTTCTTCTACACGCATCTGCGAAAGTCTCCTCCTTTCTCCCGCCCCGCGCTCACCGCTCACTCCGACCTCCGCTCCGCCTCCACACAGCAGTGACATCAGGACTCCGCGTAAGGTCACTGGTTGCTAGACGCCAGTCGGGGAGGCCCTAGCGACCAGTTTACAGTAAATTAATTTTCATTCTGAGACAGAGCCTGGGGGCTTATTTTCGGGGGATGCCTTATATTTCACTCAGAAGGAAACGGGTAAGTAGGTCTTATTTTTGGAGGATGTCTTATTTTCGGGGAAACACGGTAGGTTGGGGGACACCCCGCTGCCCTAGGAGCCCCTGTGAAGTTTCCCAGCTCTCACTCTTAAGCATCACAATGGCCTCAGGGTCTGCTTACTTTAAGGCCCCCTCCCCTCTCTGGCCCCCTTCTCCTCTCCACCCCTCCCTCAGTCACCTTGGCTCCCTGCCGGGGAGGCAGGGTCTTTGCACTGGCTCGGACTGCTCTTCCCCTAGATGTCCCTGTGGCTCCCCAGTCCCTTTCTCCCTTCAGGTCTTAAAGGTCACCCTCCTCAGCGAGAACTTCCCTCATCACCTTACCCCCAAACTGCCACTTTCCCACACTGCCTACTTCCTTTCCTCCATAGCACTATATATTTTTTCCTACTTTTTGTGTGCTTCCACTGGAATCTAAGCTCTGGAAAAACGGAGGTGCTTTCTGTGTTGCAAATCTGACCTTTTTCTAGGGTTTAAAATTGTTCAAAGGCTTAAAGACTCTCTCACCCAGCGCTCTTTTAGCACAGGAGACCAAGGCTGGAGCGTGCTGTCGGGTCCCAGAGCTGTGCTGGTCAGCTCCATGGAGACGTAGCCAGGTTAGAGCTTGAACAAAGCTTTTGCGCCTCTCTGTTACCCTGAGTGGGCCCTGCGTTCACTGCCTGCAGACTAACGGACCTGATGCCCTCCGGGCTCCGGCCCTGCCCGGCCCTCAAGCCTCTTCTTCCATCTCTTCCTCCCGACCTGGTCCCTGCCGCAGCTCACCTTGTCTTTTTGAGCATTTCAGACACGGCGCTCCCCTCTTCCTTACACTCAGCAGGACTGGATTTGACGATGGCTCTCTTCCAAGAGGTGGGGAGGGGTCAGCTTTGCTCCTTGTTGAGTCCCCAGCTCCTAGCATTGCCTCCAGCTAAGAGCAAGAGGTTGAAGAAATATTACTTGAGCAAATGGATGCTTGTAGGGGGAGAATCGTGAAGTTATTACAGCGATCAAGGTGAAAACAAATGTAGGTCTGCTCTTGGTTAGTGATAGTTGTGAATTTTTTTGGGGGGGGTGGGCATTGGGGGGGGAAGAGAAAGGAGTCCAAATGGGAGAAGGTTTGCAGAGGTGGATTTATTTTTTTATCCTCACCCAAGGGTATTTTTTCCCATTGATATTTAGAGAGGCGAAGGGAGGGAGGGAAGACGGGGAAAGAGACACCTCCGTTGCTTGCCTCCTGCACGCACCCCAACTGAGGGCAGGGATCGAACCTGCAACCCAGGTATGTGCCCTTGGCCAGGAATCAAACCTGCAGCCCTCCGGTGCGGGTGCCGATGCACTAACCACTGTTCAGGGCACGCAGAGGTAGAATTTAGGTATTTGTTCTGCACCTCACATCCACACTCCATTTGTCCCAAGGTGGTAACTTACCAGTGTGGCTGAGTGCTTGGAGCTGCTGCAGAGTTCTCCATAGATGAGCAGTTGCTCTCTGATAGGCACTGTTCTGACATCTTGTGTTCTAGAAGTTGCCTCAGCCTGAAGGTACAGGGGGGCTGGGCCTGGGCCTGGTCTGGAGGGCCCCTCACCCCTGGGCCAGCACATTTACCTCCCTGGAACCTGGGTACGTGTGGCCAGTTTGGGGGTGCCCGAACCTCTTGGGCCAGACATGTGCAGGTATGGCTGATAGTCCACCTGCAAAATCAGTTGCAGTGGCAGGGCTGTTGCCATGGTAACAAGGTAGCTTTTGCAGGTACCCTCAGACTCTGCTTCTAAACCGCCCTGAGAGGGAGGGAAGGCCAATGGATCGCCAGGTGGCCCCGGCAAGCCAGTGAGCCGAGAAAAGGCCCACTTTTTATCCTAGATTCAAACCATAGCGGAGTGCCACAACTTACATTCAAATCCCAGCTCTCGCCCTGTCTGTCCTCACAAGTTATTGAACTTCTCTGTGCCTCATTTTCCTGACCTGGAAAACGGAAATGTGAGAAGTCAGTGAGGTTATACAGGTGGTAAAAGTTAGCTAATATTCAATCACCTCAGACACATGCCCCGCACTCATCCTCTGCAGAAAAGTCTGACAGGAAGCCCAGAGGAGTTTTCACACAGCACAGCCACTCGGGTGCAGGGCAGTTTTCTGGGGTGGTCAGAGGAGCCTGAGATGAGAGAGGGGAGAAGGCGGCTCTCACGGGGCCTCGGCAGCTCCCTCTGGCCGGCCAGGGGCTTCCTGGGCCTTCAGGTGGCCGGCACAGCTCCCACCTACACCGGCCTCTGGTCTTCTCTGCTGCTGTGGGTGGCAGTACAACCACATTAGGATTAATTGCTTGAGGTGAATCTTGGCAACTCACTGGAGACCAACCACGAAAACAAGCAGGTCCAACCTGCACCCCATCATCCTTTTATTCTTTCTTTCTATTTTATTTTATTTTTATTTTTTAAAAATATATTTTATTGATTTTTTACAGAGAGGAAGGGAGAGGGATAGAGAGCCAGAAACATCAATGAGAGAGAAACATCGATCCGCTGCCTCCTGCACACCCCCTACTGGGGACGTGCCCGCAACCAAGGTACATGCCCTTGACCGGAATCAAACCTGGGACCCTTCAGTCCGCAGGCTGACGCTCTATCCACTGAGCCAAACCGGTTTCGGCTATTTTATTTTTTAAAACATATTTTTATTGATTTCAGAGAGAAAGGAAGAGGGAGAGAGAGATAGGGACATTCTTGATGAGAGAGACTCATGGATCGGCTGCCTCCTGCACGCCCCACACTGGGGATCGAGCCCACAACCCGGGCATGTGCCCTGACCGGGAATCGAACCATGACCTCCTGGTTCATAGGTCAAAGTTCAACCACTGAGCCACGCCGGCCAAGCCATTTATTCTTTCATTCATTCGACTCACTCAACGTATGCTGTGCTGGATGTTAGCGAGTCCATGTGTAATAAGACAGTCCTGCCCTCACGGAGCTGCCAGTCCTTGCAGAGGAACGAGGAGAGCAAACAGATGTCTACCACCTGGCAGCGTCCAGCCACTGAGTCCTGCCTGGGGAGTCAGGTGACGCAGGGGCACCCCAGTGGAGGCCCAGCTGTGCAAGGCAAGGACGTAAGAACTGTTCAGTGCTGCTCTGTCTTAATGCCTACAGTGCGGTGGCTGGGAAACAAGCTAAAAATGTGACACAGATCCTTATAAGCCACCTGAGGAAGTGTGGCTTTTATTCAGAGGCAAAGGGCCACCTTTAGGGGGCTTAACGGTGTAATTGTTTGGGGTTTTTTTTACGTAGCAGGACAGGGATGGATGAAAAATGGAGAACTGGCCGTTGGGGTTGTTTGGGGGCGGGGGGATGCTCTGTGTGGTGATATGGGGACAAATGGGAACACCTGATGAAACCTGGATGGATTTGAGGGACCTTAGGGGTAGAATTGGTAGGGCCTGGATCCTGGCTGAGCTGATGGTCCTGCGAGCTTCCAGAATGACAGTCCAGGCCGCTGTGCTGACTCTGGCCCTGGCACTGGGCGTGCCAGGCTGCTCAGCTGCCACTGGCGTTGTGGGAGCCCAGCAGGGCAGGGAGGTCCAGCCTGGGCTTGGCGGGACCGCCTGAGCGATTTGGCTATGTCCCCGCTTACACGAGAGCATGAATAAAGCGCTTGGCATAGAACCTGGCCCAGCAGAGGCACTCTAAACGGGACCTAGGATTATTAATTTGTTATGACTGCGGGGAGCACCGGGAGGGAGACAAAGGAAGACGCCCTCCCCTTGCACAGAACACCTGGGACAGGCCTGGGACCGGAGCGGCTAAGCCACAGCGTTGAAACTGCATCAGGCACTAAGCCCTGCAGGACGTGGGGCAGTTGGAGAGAAAGTGGTTCCCTCCAGAGCTCTTCAGTGCAGAGGTGGCAAGCAAAAGGGGTCATTCAGGGCCTACAGGAGGGTCGGGGTTCACCTCCACGTCTAACCTGAGTATCTCACCACCTTTTGGAAGAAACACCAACAGTGTCCGGGCCGCATGGCCTTTTACAAAACATGTCAGGGAGCAAATACCCCAAGTGCAGGGCACTACCCTGGGCCCTGACCCACGGGAGGGCTCAGGCAGAACAGGGCCCCTGGCGGGCTGGCTTCCAGCAGCTTCCAGGGCCTACTTCCTGGTCCCAAGGAAAGAGTCAGGGCTTTTATTGGCTTCTCCAGGCCCAGCCTGCTGCCTTCCTCAGCGCAGCCTCCGCCCCGCACAGGCCTGGTGCCAGCAGCCTCAGAACATTTCATGGGTGGAAGGAATGAAAACCCGTGTGACTGGGTCTGTCCCACACTGAAGTGTGTTTGTGGCGTGCTGTTCCTTCAGAGCAAGGAGGCCAGGGACGGTTTCCCCCAGCACGGCCGTTGCCAAGCACAAAAGCTCCACTTGAAGCGGCCACTCCCCTTACAGAGACCAGGAAACTGAGGCACAGAGATGCGATTTGCTGAGGTCACACAGATCCTGCCCCGAAATCGGCGTCCTGTCCACTCTGTCCCTGTCCTTCCGATCCAGGAGCCCAGCATTGAGGTCGGGCTCGGCCCATCAGTTCCGTGGTTGGAAGGATGACCCAGCCCAGGTCTCCATCACCTGGCCGACGCCGGGCGCGTTTCCCGGCTGCAGCCACCACCACGGTCCCCGGGACGCTGCCTGGATCCCCTGCCCTCCAACGCTGCGCCAGCACCCAGCACCCAGCACCCAGCTCTGAAATGCCGGGGAGTGGGGAAGCCACGGCACACACTAGGTCCCCCCTGGCTTTGCAGTCGGGCCACCACGGTCACACCTGTCTCCGGATCGTGACCTGGCTGGAGTCGGGACACCGGCGCCATTTATGGGGGCGGCGCGTAAAGGGGACGGACGCTACCGCAGCTCAGCTTGGGACGCGATTGTTTTTAAATAAACAAGTGTTTGCTCCGGCCTCCAAGGGCGCCTGCCCCGCCAAAGGGGCGGGTGGGACTTGAAAAGGGAACTCGATCGGAGGGAAAGAAACAAAACCGAATTGGTTTCATTTACGCAGACCCGCAGACACAAAGGCAGCGGCGCAGGGCTGGGGGAGTGGCGGGGCGCGGGCGGGGCGGGGGGGGGGGGGGCGGGCAGGGGCGCGCGGGGAGGCGGCGCTGACATTCCGCAGCGCGTCCGCAGCGCGTCCCCTGGCCCCGCCGCCAGCGCCCGGGGACTTCCGCAAACCGGGAAGATCAGGGCGGCCGAGGCCGGCTGGGGGCGGCCACACCCAGGCAGACACCTGGGCCCGGCGCGCCGGCGTCCCGGGGGCGGAGGAGCCGGTTCGGGGTGCAGCCACCGGGTGGCACCGCCCTCCCAGCCCCCGGGCCGGCTGACCCCCTTGGGCTCTCCCTTCCAACCTTTGTTACCGCTGAACCTACGGAGCTCCCGGGCCCACCCACCCACCCAACCGCAGGGCTCTGCCTGGACTGCGACCGTGAACTTTCGCTGATCCTCTCCGCCGGCCCGCAGTCACGGCTCCAATCCCCGGCCTGCGGTGGGGGCGGGGGAAGGGGGGGAAGGGCGCTGCGTTCGCTCGGGTTTGCACAAAGGTGTCCTGGGCCCCCAACTGGAAAGCCGCTCGCCCTGCCCTGGAGCTCGGGGGATGAGCTCGCAGGGCCGCACCGATAGTCGTCCGTAACCCTGAGCCCCCGCCGAAGAGTCGCCGGTACCGATCGTGGTACCGTAACTAGGTTTGAGTTTAAGAACCCGGTCAAAGAGTTCTGTCCATAAAGCCGGTTACGGAGGAGCTGGACATCTTGGGTATTCCGTTAAATTTCGTTATGGAGAATTTTGGCATAAACGAAAGTCACGGCGGTAAAATGAGCCCCCAGATGCGCATCACCCAGATACAAGGATCAACTCACTGACAGCCGGGTTCTCACTACCCCAAGCTCCACACGAAGCGCCCCTCCCTATTGTTGGGAAACAGATCCCGGGCACCAGGCCACGATCCTTTTTGCCCCCAGAAACAATCACTGGGTTTTGATGAAAAGCTCATTGTTTAGAAAACTTTTTTTTTTTTTAAAGCTGAGTAGATTAAACATATTAACGAGTGAAGACAAAGATGTTGATAGGAGCGGAGAGGAAGATAAAGGAGAGAAAAACAGTGGGAGGGGGGAAGGACTGGCGTGAAGGGGGAAAGCCCTGTATCTGTTTCTGGGGCGTCAGGTGGCCCAGGTGGGAGTCTGAGCAGTGCCCAGCCAGTGCGCAGCGGGCCAGCGAGAAGAGGTGTGATTCAGGCACTAACTGAAAGTGGAAGTGACCAGATTTGCTGATAGATTGAGAAGGGGGGTTGGGAAGTGAGGGAAAGAGACCGCTTCAAGGATGGGAAGCTGTGTGAATGGCAGTGCTTTCAATGTGCTGGGGAAGACTGAGTGGATTAAAAAACGGTGGTACATCTGCACAACGGAATACTCCGCTGCGGTAAAAAAAAGGAGTTCTTACCATTTGCAACAACATGAATGGAGCTGGAGAGCATTATGCTAAGTGAAATAAGCCAGGCAGAGAAAGATTAGTATCACATGATCTCTCTCATTTATGGAATATAGTGAACAACATAAACTGATGAACAAAAACAGATCCAGAGACAGAGAAACATCCATCAGAACGTCAAACCTCAGGGGAGGAAGGGGACAGTGGGGGTAAGGGGGAGAGATCAACCAAAGGACTTATATGCATGCATGTAAGCCTAATCAATGGACACAGACAACAGGGGGGTAAGAGCATGAATGGGGGGTTGGGGAGTAATGGGGGGAATAAGGACACATATTAATACCTTAATCGATAAAGAAATTTAAAATATATATATATTTTTAAATATATATATATATATATTCTCTTTTATATGTATACTAGAGGCCCCTTGCAGGAAGATTCTTGCAAGAACAGGGCTTCCGGCGGGCTTCCCTCCCACCACCGCCACCCCTCCCGCCCTCCCCCCCCTTTCCCTCCCACCGTCACCTGGTGCTTTCCCTTACCCTCCCGCCGCCCTGCCGTTTTCCTCCCTTCCTGGCTGTTGCCCTGTGCTTTCCCTCCTGCCTCCACCCCCCCAGCCCCTGCGTTTTCCCTTCCGCAGCCGCAGCCCTGCGCTTTCCCTCCCTCCGTCATTGCAGCCTCACTTTCCACTTTCCCTCCCTCTATCTTCTATGCTGTCTTCAGTCTTCACTCCATCTGTGTATGCAAATTAACCGCCATCTTTGCTGGGTTAATTTGCATACTCACTCTGATTGGCTGGTGGGTGTAGTGGAGTGATGGTTAATTTGCATGTTTTTCTTTTATTAGTGTAGACTAGAGGCCCAGTGCACGAAATTCGTGCATGGGGGAGGCTGTCCCTCAGTCCAGCCTGCACCCTCTCCAATCTGGGACCCCTTGAGGGATGTCCGACTGCCGGTTTAGGCCCAATCCAGGACTGCTGGCTCCCAACCACTCACCTACCTGCCTGCCTGATTGCCCCTAACCGCTTCTGCCTGCCAGCCTGATCACCCACTAACCACTCCCCTGACAGCCTGATCGACACCTAACTGATCCCCTGCCTGCCTGATTGCCCCTAACTGCCCTCCCCTGCTAGCCTTGTCACCCCTAACTGCCCTGCCCTGCCAGCCTGGTCACCCATCATTGTCCTCCCTTGCAGGCCTGGTTGCCCCCAACTGCCCTCCCCTGCTGGCCTCATCACCCCCAACTGCCCTCCCCTGCTGGCCTCGTCACCCCCAACTTCCCTCCCCTGCAGGCCTGGTCACCCCTAACTGCCCTCGTTTGCAGGCCTGGTCCCCCCCAACTGCCCTCCCCTGCAGGCCTGATCACCCCCACTGCCCTCCCCTACAGGCCTGGTCACCCCTAACTTCCCTCCCCTGCAGGCCTGGTCACCCCCTAACTGTCCTCCATGCAGGCCTGATTGCCCCCAACTGCCCTCCCCTACAGGCCTGGTCCCCCCCCAACTTCCCTGTCTTGCAGGCCTGGTCAACCCCAACTGCCCTCTCCTGCAGGCCTAGTCACCCCTAACTGCCCTCCCCTGCAGGCCTGGGTCCCTCCCAACTGTCCTACCCTGAAGGCCTGGTCGCCCCTAACTGTCCTCCCCTGCAGGCCTAGTCCCCCCCAACTGCCCTCTCCTGCATGCCTGGGTTCCCCAACTGCCCTCCCCTGAAGGCCTGGTCCCTCCCAACTGCCCTCCCTTGCAGGCCTGGTCCCTCCCAACTGCCCTCCCCTGCTGGCCTGATCACCCACAACTGCCCTCCCCTGCCAGCCATCTTGTGGTGGCCATTTGTTTCCACATGGGGGCAGCCATCTTTGACCACATGGGGGTGGCCATCTTGTGTGTTGGAGTGACAGGCAATTTGCATATTACTCTTTTATTAGATAGATAAAAGAGAATGGGGGGGCATCAAAATAGCATTTGGCCGTGTTAGAGCTGAGCTGCCATTTAGATAGCCAAGTGAAGCTATCCCAAAGATGGGTGTTTTTGGAGAGATTTCTCAGAGGTGAGAGCAGGACTAGAGATATACATCCAGGAGTTGAGAGCAGGTAGTGTATTCAGAATCATGGGGCTGGAGGTGGTGTGGATGGTGGCCAGGGGTGTTGAAGGGAAACCAGGAGAATGTGGGCTCTCAGAAGTCAAGGGGGGAAAGGGTTCCAAGAAAGAGGGAGGGACCAACGGTATGAAATGTCACTGAGAGGTCAAGGAAGAAAAAGGACCAATAAAAGTGAGCGTTGGATTTAGTAACATGGACACCCTTGGCAAGAGCAATTGCAAAGGAGTGACAGAGCTGAAAAGCCAAACCTTGGAGAACAGCAGTGAGCCGGTGGTAGATTAATCTTTGAAGACATTTTGATGTGAAGAGACACTAAAGAAATGAGGCTGAAGAGGGCATAAGGTCAAGGCACATTTCAAAATAAAACAAAAATCATCTCTAATATGGAAAATGTAAAGTTTACACAAAAGTAGAGAGAACGTAATTGTTACCGGAGAGAGGATGAGACCTCGGTTCTTGTCTTCTTTTTTTTGTGTGTGTGTGTTTGTTGTTGTTGTTGTTGTTCTTGTCTTCTTGACAGAAAGATTCCAATCAAGCGACAAAGCAAGCAATAATTAACTCTAGCAAAAATATACTTAGGACAGTGGAACCAGGAGGGGCCTGGGAGAAGCAACAGGAGAGCTTGGCTGGGCTGCTTTAGTTGGCTCACTGAGAATTCAGAGAAAAGAGGACCTTGGAGACAGGTTCAGGGGGTTAGCCCAGGGCGAGCTGCCACTGCCCATTGTTCCCCTGGTGGCAAGTCCACTGGGGTCCCTTGGAATTTAGGAGATACATGCTTGTGGAGAGCAGGAAGGGAAAGGCACGGCCATGTTCTGTAGGGAGAGCATGCTGGGAACTTTGTTTTCAGATGTTTAAAGGCTGGGCATTTAGGGCAGGTATTAGGGGAGAATCAATAGAATATTCATCATTTGCTGGGCCGACGTGGTTCAGTGACTGAACTTTGAACCAGTAGGCTGAGGTTCGATTCCCAGTCAGGGCACATGCCCGGGATTTGGGCTAGATTCCCAGTGCGGGGGTGGGGGGATTGGGGGAGTGGGTAGGCGGCAACTGATTGATGATTCTCTCTCATCATTGATGTTTCTACCTCTCTCTCTCCCTTCCTCTCTGAAATAAATAAAAACACTATTTTTAAAAAATGGAATTATTCATCAGCTTTATGCTGATGTACTAAAATGAGATTTATTCTCTTAATTTGTCCAGGGTGTGGTTGGCAAATGGCACTAATTGGATTTCTGTTACTTGTCTCCTTGAGAAGGGTGATTTATGGTAAGCTATTTACCCTCTGGTTGGGGAGGAGACGTATAAACCCTTTACTCTTAAATATCCTTGATTTAGGGAAGATAGGATTTACTAGGAGGCTGTAAACTGCTGTTTAACTATTTTTCTTAGTTTCCCTATTCCGCTTGTCCTAGAATTTTCCTAGCTTCTTACTATTCTATAACATTATGGACCATACCCATCACACAGCTTCAATGATTCTCTCTTTTTTTTTTTTTTTAATATTTTTTTAAAAATATATTTTATTGATTTTTTACAGATAGGAAGGGAGAGGGATAGAGAGTTAGAAACATCGATGAGAGAGAAACATCGATCAGCTGCCTCCTGCACACCTGCCACTGGGGATGTGCCTGCAACCAAGGTACATGCCCTTGACTGGAATCGAACCTGGGACCCTTGAGTCCACAGGCCGATGCTCTATCCACTGAGCCAAACCGGTTAGGGCTATAACCTCTTTTTAAAAAATACTTTTTTTATTGATTTCAGAGAGGAAGGGAGAGGGAGAGAGAGTTGGAAACATCAATGATGAGAATCATTGATCGGCTGCCTCCTGCACGCCCCACATTGGGGTTAAGCCCCCAACCTGGGCATGTGCCCTGACCGGGAATCAAACCCTGACCCCCTGGTTCATGGATTAATGCTCAACCACTGAGCCATGCTGGCCGGGCAATCTGTAACCTCTTTTAATCTATTTCCTTCCTTCCTTTTAAATACTTTTTAAGAAACCAGATAATTTGTCTTTGAGGATTTACCACATTTCTGGATTTTGCTGATGGCATCCTTCTATAATGGTGCTGTGAACTTTCCATTCCATCGCATGAAATCTGACTGTCTCTCTTTGTGACTGATGGGGGTGGTTTCTGCCAGATCCTTCCAGTATAAAGTTTCCCATCAGTATTTCACCTGTTCACCCATCAGCATTGCAACCCCAATCAAGAGTACTCTTGACAAAACAATGGTGAAGAGAAATTCTCCCAAGGAGCAGAACTTAGAGAAGACCTGACATTGAACTTATGCTCATTGGTTCACAGAAACTTGAAGGAACAGGACGGGAAGGTGGGTAATGGGAAACCTAGGGATGAAGTATGTGGCTGGGCACCGTGTGGACATATCTGTGGCCCGTGTGAATGCTCTTCAAAGGACATCCACAGCAGAGGAGACTCTCAGTAAAGTAGACGAAATGACTCATTCTGAGGATGTCAGTCAGCCTCTTAACCGGCCACCCTGGCACTTATTCAGTGGGTCCATGTGGCAGAGATGGGGGATAAACAGCAAGGACATCCCCTCATCAAGACAGGCCTGGCTACTGCCATTCCTAAGGGTTTAACCTTCCAACAGCAGAGACTAACCACCAATATGCCCTCATCCCCCAGTAGGATCAGTGTCAATCTGTTGGCAGGTTGATTATGTTGGACCCCTTTCTTCAAGAGGGGGGCAGCAATTTGCCCTGACTGGAATAAATATGCATTCTGGATAGGATTTGCCTTCCCTGTCTGCAGAGTTCCTGCCAGGGCCACCATCCATGGACTTCTGGAATGCCTAATGTGCCCTCATTGCATTCCACACAACATGCTTCTGATCAAGGGAATGATTTCCTAGGAAAAGAATTGCAGCTGTGAGCATCCTATCTAATAAAGAGGGAATATGCTAATTGATCCTCATGCCATTGCAAAGATGGCGGTGCCCACAGCCAATAAGGAGGGGATATGCTAATTGACTGCCATGCCCTCAAAGATGGTGGCACCCAGTCCCCTCAGTCCACTAGGGGCAGGCCCGGCCACTCCGCACACCTGCCTCCGAAGTCCCCCAGTTCCCTCAGCCCCCTAGCCGCCCAGGGCCAGCCCAAGGTGCAGGCAAGCCTCAGATGGCAACTGTCCAGCCACCCAGGGCCGCCCAAGGCTCAGGTAACCAGGGCCGGCCAAGACTTGCGCTGCCGGCAGTGGCAACAGCAAGGTGTGATGGGGCGTCGCCTTCCCCTGATCAACAGGTTGCCTCCCGCCCCTGAGGGCTCCTGGACTGTGAGAGGGGGCAGGCCAGGCTGAGGGACCTCCCCTCCAGTGCATAAATTTTCATGCACTGGGCCTCTGGTGTGTACATAGAATTCACTAATATTACCGTGTAACCCGTCACCCAGAAGCAGGTGGCCTGAAAAAATGATTGAATGGCCCTAGCTGGTTTGGCTCAGTGGATAGAGCTTCAGCCTCTGGACTGAAGGTCCCAGGTTTGATTGCAGTCAAGGGCACATGCCTGGGTTGTGGGCGTGCAGGAGGCAGCCGATCAATGATTCTCTCTCGTCACTGATGTTTCTCTCTCTCTCTCTCTCTCTCTCCGTCTCCCTTCCTCTCTGAAATCAATATATATGATAGGACAACCTACTGAGGATTTTGTTGAGGCATCAGTTGAGAAAAACACCCTGAAAGGATGGTGTCTGTCTCCCACAATGTTTGAACCAGTGACCAATAGATGGTGTTCTCTGACTCTCATTATGACATCTACTTTTAAAGCCCGCTCCCACAACTTTCAGCCTGATGGGAGATCTTAGTTCCCAAAGGAGAAATACTTCCTGATCTGAGGGACACCGCTGTGGTTGCATTGAATTGAAATCTGGACATTTTGCATTTTTCATTTGGTGAAAAAGAGGTTATTCTACTGGCTGAGATGTTTCATCCCAATTACCAAATCATGTTGTTGCTTACAATGGGGGCGGCAAAACTACATTTGGAACCCAGAGGATTCTGTGTGCCACCTCTATAACTTCCATGCTCAGAAGCAAAAGTTAATGGGGAATTAAAGCAACCCCAATAAGCAGGATCACTGAGTATTCAGACCTTTTAGAAATGAAGTTTTGAGGCACTCTCCCAGGTAAGGAATATGCCGAAGTCTTGGCTGAGGGCAAAAGAAACGTAGGGTGGGTAGAGGAAGAAGGAATTAATAAATATTAACCACAGCCTCCTGAGCGGTTACAGACCCCAGACGGAGGATTGTAGCCACTAGAAACCACTGCAGCTGTCCTTTCAGAGATCGTGCGAGCATGCCGTTAGACCAGTAGCTTCATGATGATGTGGTGCATGGTAGGATCCGTGTCAAGTTGATAAAGAGTCTTTAGGACTATATTTAGCAGCAGAGTTAACTTAGCCCTGGGGTAAGGCTGTGAATGTGGCCTGCTGTTCATCACGGGTGAATGCAATCTGCTCTGTGCCTCCTTCCTGGTAGCCATTGGAAAGAATGTATTTGCCAGATCAATATCTGCCCACCAAGTGCCACGAGCTGTGTTGCTCTATGACTGTAAACATACTACATATGGCCCAGCAGTTGTGGTTAGGGCTAGCATTTGGTTACGTTATGGTAGTCCACTGTCACTTCCCATGCCACATGTGGCTTTTGCAAGGGCTATACCAGTGAATTAAACAGGGTACTAATCTTTACCATTTCATCTAGCACAGTGGTTCCCAACCTTTTCTTGGCTACGACCCACCTAAGCATCTCTAAATCCTGATGCCTCCCCCCGCCGTGACATAGAATTCTTATTACTCAAAAAGTGAACTCCTATGCATGTGGAGGAAGCCTGAAAGGCCATTATCTTGGTCTAAACAAGCTTCCAAAGAACATGGCATCCATGAAAGAGAAAAATAAAAGAACAAAAGGACAGTTGAAGTACTGAGGAAGAAATCACTAAGAAATTGTTAAAATCCTATCTAATAAAAGAGTAATATGCAAATTAACCATCACTCTGCTACACCCACAAAGCCATGCCCACCAGCCAATCAGGAGCGAGTATGCAAATTAACCCTACCAAGATGGCTGTGGCCACGTAGAGAGCAGGAGGGAGGCTTGGGTTTCCCCGGTGAAGGAGGAAGCCAAGCTTTCCGCACATTCTGGCCGGCCCAGTGCTCCACTTAAGGCTACAAAGTTTCAATTATAGAAGATAAATTAATCCCAACAGAAATGGCGGCAGCCATGGAGCTGGAGAGAGCAGGAGGCTAGGGTTGCCCCGGGCGATGGAGGAAGCTAAGTTTCTGCAGCCCTGGCCTGCTTTGACCTCCGATTAAGGCTACAAAGTTTCAATTATAGAAGATACATAAATCCCAACAGAAATGGCTGCTGCCATGGAGCGAGCAGAAGGCTGGGCTCCACTCAGTGCTACAAAGTTTCAATTATAGAAGATAAATAAATCCCAGATACCAGGGCCTCTGCTTGGGTCCCCGGGGGGCGTAGCTGGCCTGCAAACTACCACAGGCCCCTCGCCCAGGCCACCCCATGCCCCAAGAGAACCCCCACCCTGATCCGGGACACCCTTCAGGGCAAACCAGCTGGCCCCCACCCATGCACCAGGCCTCTATCCTATCTAATAAAAGAGTAATATGCAGATTGACCATCACTCCAACACACAAGATGGCTGCCCCCATGTGGTCAAAGATCCTGCCCCCATGTGGACACAAGATGGCCACCACAAGATGGCCAGCAGGGGAGGGCAGTTGGGAGGGACCAGGCCTGCAAGGGAGGGCAGTTGGGGGCGATCAAGCCTGCAGGGGAGGGCAGTTAGGGGTGACCAGGCCGGCAAAGGAGGGAAGTTGGGGGCAAACAGGCTGGCAGGAGAGCAGTTAGACATCAATCAGGCTGGCAGGGGAGTGGCCAGGGGGTGATCATGCTGGCAGGCAGAAGTGGTTAGGGGCAATCAGGAAGGCAGGCAGGTGAGCAGTTGGGAGCCAGCAGTCCTGGATTGTGAGTCGGACATCCCTCAAGGGGTCCCAGATTGCAGAGGGTGCAGGTTGGGCTGAGGGACACCCCCCCGCCTCTGTGCACGAATTCCGTGCACTGGGCCTCTAGTAATAATAATAATATGAAGTGATAAGAAAAAAATAGCAAATAAAGTTTCAAAACATAATAGAGAACTGAAATGCATAAATATGTCACAATATATTTATATTCTGTATATGAGGCCCCTAGAACCATAAGGAATACAAAAAAATTCACTGTTAATAACTCATTCTCGAATTGCCCCCCTTAAAAATCAAATCGCCCCCCTGTGGGGTGTGTGCCCCCCCCCCACCCCGGTGCGAACCACTGGTCTAGGATGTAGGCGTGCTTCTGACTTACTGTGTTGCCATGGTTCCCTGGGAAGGAGTTCTCCAGCCGGGGCTTCTAGCCGTACTGGGCCAGGGGAGACCACGTCTGAAAATTTCCCGCTTTGTAAAATCCTAATTTTCTTTTAACATTGAAAAATTGGGAGCCCGGCCAGAATGGCTCAATGGTTGAGCGTCGGCCTATGAACCAGGAAGGTTACGGTTTGATTCCTGGTCAGGGCACACGCCTGGGTTGCAGGTTCGATCTCCAGTGTGGGGCATGCAGGAGGCAGCTGATCAATGATTCTCTCTCATCATTGATATTTCTCTCTCTCTCTCCCTCTCCCTTCCTCTCTGAAATCAATAAAAATATAAAAATATTTTTTAAAAATTGGGAGACTATGCATTAAAACCTGCACATGTGGCCTCTCCTGAAAATTTGGAAGGTCTTGCAACATTGGGCCCACCGTTCCTCCAGGTGACCATCTCTTTGTGCTGGGTAGCAGTGGCTACCTCCAGGCTCGAACCACATGCTCCTGCGGTCAGTTTCTCTCACTTCCACCTTCCGGGCCCTCGCAGGGGTCTGTGTAGATGCTTGTGTTGAACCTGCCCCTTCAGTTTTTTCATTACTCTTATTTTTTTTAATATATTTTATTGATTTTTTACAGAGAGGAAGGGAGAGGGATAGAGAGTTAGAAACTTCCATGAGAGAGAAATATCGATCGGCTGCATCCTGCACACTCCCCCACTGGGGATGTGCCCACAACCAAGGTCCATGCCCTTGACCGGAATCGAACCCGGGACCCTTGAGTCCGCAGGCCGACGCTCTATCCACTGAGCCAAACCGTTTAGGGCCATTGCTCTTATTTAGAAAGCTTGTAACTCAATGATCCTCCACTCGAAGGATAGAGGAAAGATAGCCTCTTAGGGATTTTTCAAACTGCTCTTCTATACTGGAAAGATTCTGACACAACGCCCCCCTCCCCTCCTCCCTCTCCTCAGGCACAATGAAAATCACTGTCAGAAGCCCAGCCTCACCCCTGCCTCGGTGGCAGTGCTGAAGTGTGGAACTCCCACCCACAACGTTTCCCTGATCCTGCAGGAAGGTGTATAGAGGCATACTCGCATCTCACACAACAGCACTCACCCCCTCCCTCTCTAACCATCACCAGAGTTAGTCACCTAGCAACACAGCATTCATCAGGGTAGCAACCACTCACCAATCCATTCATCCCTTCCACAGACACTGATGGAGCTGCTCCCACGCATGGAAGAGGAAGTGACTCAAAAGGATTTGCTGCATGAATGAATGAATGAAGACAGAGGGATGAATGAGGCCACGAAGGAGATCATAACCTGGGCCGGAGAAAGGCAATTTTATGTTTTAAAAAGTTGCAATATAGGCCATAGTAGATATGTGCGTATGTATATGCAAATTCTGAACAGGAAGCTACAATCCTGTTTAGAAAAGTCAGAGAAAGTGCAGCGTGCTGGGTGAGTGGTTGTATTGGATGCTTACCTGTTCCCTCCAGCGTCCCTGGTTCGTGCTTCCTGAGAGCAAAATTGAGTGAATTACTAAGTTAGGCCATGGAGACAGTCGAGTGGAGAGGAGCAGGAGCTGTGCCTCCAGGCAGACCTGGGTCTGAATCCAGGCTCTGCCACTTAGCTGTGCAACCACCACGGGTGGGGCGCTTCCCCCTCTCTGAGCACAGGTAACTCATCGTTTAGGTGCCCAGGATGCTTCTCACCTCTTCTCTCCTCTGGGCCTCTGACCCACAGGGTGAACACAGAAGTCTAACTTGGAGCAGGCACTAAAGCTAGCAGTTAAGGTGAAAGTTGCTTATGGTTAAAAGGGCTCTTCAAGCCCTAGCTGGTTTGGCGCAGTGGATAGAGCATTGGCCTGCCCGGGTTGCGGGTTCAATCCCCAGTGTGGGGCGTGCAGGAGGCAGCCAATCAATAATTCTTTCTCATCATTGATGTTTCTCTGTCTCTCCCTCTCCCTTCCTCTCTGAAATTAATAAATATATATATATATATATTATATATTTTTTAAATATATTTTATTGATTTTTTTACAGAGAGGAAGGGAGAGGGATAGAGAGTTAGAAACATCGATGAGACAGAAACATCGATCAGCTGCCTCCTGCACACACCCTACTGGGGATGTGCCCGCAACCAAGGTACATGCCCTTGACCAGAATCGAACCTGGGACCTTTCAGTCCGCAGGCTGACGCTCTATCCACTGAGCCAAACCGGTTTCGGCAAAAATATATATATATTTTTTAAAAGTGCTCTTCAAAATCCCTAGGAAGGTGCCATGTGGGCAACTGTCCTGTCCCGCACTGAGTCCAACACAACCGATTTCCCCGCCTATTTTAGAGAAGAAAATCATTGGTGAGCACCCGAGGATACTCCTCCGCTGGCGTCTGTTTTATGGAAGATTCCCACCCTTAGGCGTTAGAGCCACCGTTAGTGAGTGAGCTGCCCGCACTCTAGGGGCATGTGGGAACTGAGCAGATTGCAGCAACTGCAGATTTGGGTCTTCTCTCTCCCCCTCTGGTCCAGAAACTCATTGAGATGAATGATGGGTGGAATCCCCTATATTATTCAAATCATTAGTTTTTCTCTCAGTCTCTCCTTTCTGAATTTGCCGAGCCCATGTACCTGAATCGTCATAGGTTACTTGCACAGATGATAAAAGTACTCTATCCAACTGGGCAATCTGTAACTACAATCCAGGGCTTTTGGTTAACTGTGTTGAGAATTTGGCTGAGGCCTGGGCCTGCGTCCGGCCTTTCTGCTCTCAACCCCAGCAATGAAGACAGCGGGGCCTACAGTGCGAACTGACACACCTTCTAGCAGGTGTAGGTGGAAAAGCTGCGGGAGTGAGACCAGCCTCCTGTCCCCCACAGGTATGACAGGAGAACAGAAAGGCAACGGGCACCTGCCCATCGTTTAAACGGGACCCCACCCACTAATAAATGATTAACTCTAAGCCTGGGGTTACCTCCTCTTCCCGTAAGGAGAAGCCAGGAAGTGGGAGAAAGAAGGGCTGGAAGTGTTCTTTGTGGGCAGTTGGATGGAAACACCTTCCTTTACAGTGGAGGCAGCCACGCGAGGAGGGGACTGTAAACATTGCGTGCCCCCCACACTCACTTGCTGTGCAGTCATTCCCTGGAGAGGGCTTAGCACAGGGCCTGGCACACAGTAAGACTTCAAAAAATGTTACTTGTAGCACATAATAGTAGTTGACAATTAATATAGTAACACATATATTTGTAATAAATACAGATAAGGAAAATGAAGCTTCCTCTCCCTTTCCCTCTCCCTCTCCCTCTCTCCCTTCCACTCTTTCTAAAGATCAATGGAAAAAATATCCTCAGGTGAGGATTAACAAAAAGAAAAAAGAAGTGAAAGATCACCCCTTGGCTCATTGCTGAGTCTCTCCAGGGACACTCCATACCCCTCCTTCTTTCCACTCAGGCCCTTCCCCCTGCTGGACTATGTGAATTTGCCTGGCAGGGAGGAAGACAAGAGCGAAATG
The DNA here is from genome assembly GCF_963455305.1 of Plecotus auritus. Classification (NCBI taxonomy): domain Eukaryota; kingdom Metazoa; phylum Chordata; class Mammalia; order Chiroptera; family Vespertilionidae; genus Plecotus; species Plecotus auritus. Next base: position 222,648,943 of record NC_137772.1, read on the forward strand.
AAACCTTTGTGCAGCAAGCTGAGTGATATAATTTTCCATCCAAAATTTTAAATCATAAGCGGTAATAAGTAGTATATGTGCAATATACGTGTGTGGGCCCTTTCTATTCACTACTGCTTGTACCGTTTTATTTCCCTCTACTTCATAAGGCAAACATTTTAATTATGATGATTGAAAATTTATAAATATTTAAGGATGTTTATTTGACATTAAAGTAAGGTGCAAGTTACATCAATGTAGGAATTTAATGTTTAAAATAGATTTGAAGGGTTTATTAATCAGAAATGATAAGGAAATAGAAGCAACTCAAAGTGAACAATCACAGACCAGCTAACCACATGAGAGTATATATGCTATCTTGACAGCATGCTAAGCAGCCATTACAAATAAGAATCCTCAGCATAATGTCGCAACATGAAAAACCACTCCTGCTGCATTATGTGAAAAAGCAGAACTAGAAATTTCATGTACCTCTACAGTTGTTTGCCTAGCACCCAGGAAGCACTCAATAAATGGTAGATATTATTATGATCAGTTGTAACAGTGTAAAAATGTGTATGTCTAGCCCAGTCGGTGTGGCTCAGTGGATGAGCATCGACCTATGAATTAGGAGGTCACGGTTTGATTCCCGTTCAGGGCACATACCCAGGTTGTGGGCTCGATCCTCAGGGTGGGCCATGCAGGAGGCAAGTCAAACCAAGGGAGAGAATGTTCAGGGTTCAGTGTGTGTTGTTAACTGTTAGGAGCAGGGTGTAGGACGACATGTCCAATATGTTCCCTTCTGTGGGAATAAGAGGGGAGCACGTTTATCACGCACAGACTGTCTCTGGAACAATGCACAGAAGTCCCTACAGTGGCACCTGGGGCAGGGGTGGGGCAAAGCCCCTAAGAAACCATGAGAAGGAGGTTTTGCATTATGTACTTTTTTGGTGTTGTGTGTGTGTGTGTTTTTTAATTTTTTAGCTTTGGCACCTATAACTAATTCAAAACTAACTAACTAAAATAACGACTATTTAATTTAAAAAGATGCCAAAAGGTAATCACTGTTCTTTTAAAAAATCAATAAAACGATGGTCCTCTAAAAAGTTTCTTAATTCAAACTTACTTACTGAGAAAACATAAATGAGTAAATAAACTTACTTGCTGAGGTCACCTAGTTCAGTGGAATGGGGACCCAGAGGTTCCGAAGACCCAGTTCTGGTCCTGCCCCTGACTCCGGGAGCCTGCCTTTCTCATCAGTACAGCATGGAATTTGATGGGTAATCCTCAGTGCACAAATTTGTGCACCTTGAAAGGAACTGTGGGCTGTGAGGCTGCGGTAGGCACAGGGGCGGGTCTCGGCCCATCCTCTGCGCCCCACCCGGCCCTTCCCGTCATGGCCCCAGTCCCCTGTCTGCCACAGCCTCACTCCTGCAGCCCTGTTCCTGCCACTGCTGCCGCTCCCATACGCTGACCTGACAGCACAGGCCCCACTTGCACCCGCTGACAGCGTGGAGCAATTGGGGCCGGTGCCAGCAGTGGGTGCAAACAGTGGCTGCTGCCCCGATTGCCCCTCAGGGGCAGGGGAAGGTGGAGAAGCCTTCAGGGGTGATCAGGGCCAGCAGCCACCATTCGCACCTGCTGATGGTGCTGAGGGATTGGGACTGGCGCTGGGCACCGGCAGCAGGTGCGAGTGCCGGGCGGGACTGCGGCATGTGGGAGCAAAGAATTTTCAGTAACCACCAGAGGCTCGCCCCAATGACAGCGACTGGCGCCGTGCCTTGGTCTGGTGCCCCCACTCATCTGCTCCACCATCCCGCCACGGCCAAAGCCCACCATGTTCCACACACACCCCATGGTGGTCAGTGCACGTCATAGCGACCTGTTGTTCGGTTGTTCGGTTGTTCCACCGTTCGGTCTATTTGCATATTAGCCTTTTGTTATATAGGATAACACAAGGGAAAGCTTGGTGAATAAAGTAAACACACCCACAGAGAAACCCTTCCCTAAATGGAGGGAAGACCATCACTTGCACCCCCAGAAACCCTGCCCCATCACCACCCCGCCCCAGGGCAACCATTACTCTGCCCCTCCCCGCCAGATTCTTGTTTTGCCAAGGACAATTATAAGCAAATGCTCCCAGCACCCGAAAACAATAGTTTCCATGTTTGTACTTTACTTTCCAGGCTTTTCAAGATGTAAAAGGGTGTCGCTGACAGAATACAGGTGACACCCAGGTTTGTTCCACCCCCTGCCAGTTCTCTGCCATTCCTAATCGAATGACAAATAACCCTTAATAGTGTGTTTCTTTCCGCTGCCTGTTACAGACCTTTCTGGACGAACCACTCCGGAGCACAGCCACGAACTGCCTGGGATCCACCCCCAGGAGATGCGGGGCCATCCAGGCTGCCTTCTGACAACCTGCACCCACGCGCAGGACTGTGCCCTGGTCCCAGGGCCGCGGTCCCCTCGCCTTGGGCTCCCAGCGCGCGGTGCGGGTTAGAGGAATCCGGATTCGCTGGGTCCACTTCCCCAGCCCGGGAGAGCCTGCGGGCTGCGGGCCCCACGGGGTGTGTGAGGGACTTTCACAGCAGCCTTCCAGTTTCCAGCTCCTAGTGTACATACATGCAGCCGCCCTCTATCAGCCCACGGTGCCGCTGTTGCGCGGTGTGGAAAGAGCTGTGGGGTAAGAAAAGTTTGCCCAGAGGATGCACAGCCGCCACCCTGGGCTTGGAGGCAGCGGGTGGGGTTTGGGGGGTGGGGGGAGGGGGAGTGTTTCTGAGCCCCCGCCTGCCTGCTCCTCCCCCTCCGGCTCCCGCACGGCCTGGAGCAGCCGGTGACCATGCGCAGCTGTGTCATCAGTGATTTATGGCCCGCGGGGCCCAGCTGTTGGCGTGGACTCGGCAGCTGCTCAAGGTTAAGAGGCCTTCCGCGAGGGACCCTGCCATGGGACTGCCCCAGGGCAGCTGCTGCCCCTCGGGGGTCAAGGGGGCGATCATGTTGCCAGTCTGGGAGCCAATACAAGCTAAGGAGAGGCTGCAGGCTCCCCACATCCCCAACATGCACACCTCACCCCATTCCAGCGAAGGCACGAACCCTCTGCTCTCAGGCCTGACCCCTCAGCCAGCCAGCCCTGCAGGATCCGAAGTGGGTTGTCCGAGCTGCCCCCGTGGCTCCTGCTGCCACCGGGTGTCACCCAGCAAAGGCACGCATAGGGCAAGGGCTGAGAGCAGAGGGGACATCCAGCTGCCTGTCTGGAGCCAGAGCTTTTTTAACAACTAACGTGCCCAATTCAAGTCAGGCAGTTTGCATAGTCTACAGTCTCTACCCAAGCTCCTCATCCACCCTCACAGGCCAGCAGTACCTGCTGGTCCCACTGGCCCCATCTGGGAGCCAAGGATGCAGGCTGTGTCTTTCCAAAGGTCAGAGAAGCAGTGAGTGGCAGAGCGGAGATTGTCCCTGTTGTGCTTTTTTTTCTATTCCTTCTATACCTTCTGCTACTTTCTGGTGCGGGGGGGGGGGGGGGGGGGGGGGCGGGGGGGGGCCAGGGGTGTGACCACCACTGACTTTTTGCCAAAGGTGTAGGACAGTCTGGCTTGGGCCCTGCTTCCTACCTGCACCTTCCTGCCCACTTTGCTGCCTTGACACACAACCCATCTCCCTTCCCAAACACTCCCCTCTTGGCCTCAGCTGCTCCACGTTACCCAGGTTTCTCCTTCCCTAGTGACTGCTCCTATTCAGCCTTCTTTCCTGAATTCCCTTCATCCCTCCCTCCAACAAGGAGGGGGTCTCAGGACTTGATCCCGAATCCTCTGACCCTCGATGAGTCTTTTCAGTGAGAGCTCACCCATGTGTGACCCGATAACTTCTAAAGTTGGTTCTATTGCTCCAGCCTCTTCTCCAAGGGGGCACGCCCACTGTCCCCTTAACACTCTTTTTTTTCAAAAATATATATTTTTATTAATTTCAGAGCGGAAGGGAGAGGGAGAGAGAGATAGAAACATCAACGATAAGAGAGAATCATGGATCGGCTGCCTCCTGCATGCCCCCTACTGGGGCTCGAGCCCGCAACCTGAGCATGTGCCCTTGACCGGAATCGAACCCAAACCTTCCAGTCTGCAGTCCAATGCTCTATCCACTGAGCCAAACCAGCTAGGGCTTTTAAAAAATATATATATTTTTTTTATTGATTTCAGAGAGGAAGGGAGAGGGAGAGATAGAAACATCAATGATGAGAGAGTATCATTAACCCTTAACACTCTTTAACAAATTTATTGAGATGTACTTCACATACCATACAATTCATCCACTGAGAGTAAGTAATTCAATGGTGTTAGTATACAGAAGTCCCCCTTTAACCGCGGGTGATACATTCCAAAACTCCCGGTGGATGCCTAAAACCGTGGATGGTACTTAACTCCTATACACACATACCCATGAAAAAGTTCAATTTATAAATTAGGCACAGTAAGAGATTAGCACAATAACTAATAATAAAATAGCACAATTATAGCAATAGACTGTAATACAAGTTATGTGCGTGTGGTCTCTCAAATTATCTTATTTCACTGTATTCACCCTCCTTCTTGTGAAGATCTGAGCTGACACAATGGCTGTGTGATGAGATGCAGCGAGGTGAATGGCGCAGGCACTGTGACACAGCACTAGGTTACTATCAGGGTGACCTGAAAACAAGCACTTCAATACTGTAACAGCTGATCTGAACCCCAAGACTGCTACTAAGTGACTAATGGGCGGATAGATAGTACACACGGTGTGCATATGCTGGACCAAGGGATGACCCACCTCCTGGGTGGGAAGATGGTACAAGATTTAACCTCGATACTTAGAACAGCATTCAATTTAAAATTTATGAATTGCTTATTTCTGGAATTTTCTATTTAATGTTTTTGGACCACTGTTGATTGCAGGTAACTAAAACTGCAGAAAGGGGCCCTAGCTGGTTCGGCTCAGTGGAAAGAGTGTCAGCCTGCAGACTGAAGGGTCCCAGGTTCAATTCCAATCAAGGGCACATGCCTGGGTTGCCGGCTCGATCCCTAGTAGGGGGCGTGCAGAAGGCAGCTGATCAATGATCCTCTCTCATCATGGATGTTTCTATCTCTCTCTTCCTCTCTGAAATCCATAAAAATAAATAAAATAAAAGCTGTTGAACAAAATATGTTACTTTAAAAATAAATAAATAAACAAATAAATAAATAAAACTGCACAAAAGGAATCCACAGATAAGGAGGGACTTCTGTATCCACACAGTGTTTGAACTGTCAATTCTGTTTCACTGATCTACATGCCTATCCTTAGTTTTGAAATCAGTAAGTTTCAGTCCTCCAACTGTTCCCTTCTTTTGCAAGATTATTTTGGCTATTCTTTTTTTTTTTTTAAATATATTTTATTGATATTTCACAGAGAGGAAGGGAGAGGGACAGAGAGCTAGAAACATCGATGAGAGAGAAACATCGATCAGCTGCCTCCTGCACACCCCCCACTGAGGATGTGCCCGCAACCAAGGTACACGCCCTTGACCGGAATCGAACCCGAGACCCTTCAGTCAGCAGGCCGACGCTCTATCCACTGAGCCAAACCGGTTTTGGCTATTTTGGCTATTCTTGGTCCCTTGCATTTTCATTTAAATATTAAGAACAGCTTGCCAATCTCTTTTTTAAAAGTCAGCTGGGGTTTTGATAGAGATGGCATTGAATGTGTAGATTAATTTGGGGTACAATGCAACCTTAAAATGTTGTCTTCTGATCTATGTATAATGCCTTTCTATTTATTTACATTTTATTTAATTTCTTTCAATAATGTCCTGTAGCTTTCATTGTGCAAGTCTTCCATATCTTTTGTTAACTCTATAGCTACATGTTTTATTCTTGCCTTACTATTGTAACAAATTGTTTTCTTAAATTCATTTTTGGAATGTTCGTTGCCAGCACACAATTGATGTCCACATATTGACCTTGTATCCTGCAATCTGTTGAGCACGTTTATTAGTTTTATTATTTATTTTTATTTTTTTAAAATATATTTTATTGATTTTTTACAGAGAGGAAGGGAGAAGGATAGAGAGTTAGAAACATCAATGAGAGAGAAATATCAATCAGCTGCCTCCTGCACACTCCCTACTGGGTATGTGCCCGCAACCAAGGTACATGGAATCGAACCTGGGACCCCTGCGTCCACAGGCTGACACTCCATCCACTGAGCCAAACCGGTTTGGGCGCGTTTATTAGTTTTAATAGTTTTCTAAGAATTTCCTATATACAAGATCATGCCATCTGTAAATAGAGATAGTTTTACTTATTCCAGTCTAATATGAGTGCATTTTACTTCTTTTTCTTGCCTGATTACCCTGGCTGGACCCTCCAAACAATGTTAAAAAGCAATGGTAGCAGTGGACATACTCGTCTGTTCTTGATCTTAGGAGAACAGCGTTCAGGCTTTCAGCGTTGAGTTTGACATTAGCTACAGGTTTTTCTTATATGCCCTTTCCCGCCTTGTAGAAGTCTCCTTCTGTTCTTAGTTTGTTGAATATTCTTATCACGAAAGGATGTTTCATTTTGTCAAATGCTTTTTTTCTGCATCTATTGAGATGATCGTATTTTTGACATTTATTCTATTTTTTCAAAATATGTTTTTATTGATTTTAGAGAGGAAGGGAGAGGGAGAGAGCAATAGAAACATCAATGATGAGAGAGAATCATTGATTGGCTGCCTCCTGCACGCCCCCTATCAGGGATCAAGCCCACAACCCGGGCATGTCCCCGTGACCAGAATCGAACCTGGGACCCTTCAGTCCGCAGGCTGACACTCTATCCACCTCGCCAAAGCAGCTGGGGTTTTTATTCTGTTAACGTGATACATAACATGAATTGATTTTGGTATGTGTGCTGGGGATCCCCAAGAGTACCTTCAGGATCAGCGAGTCACAGGGAGCGGTCAGAGGACTCAGCATGTAGTCACACCCACAGGTAAGTTTTACTGTAGTGAGAGGATGCAAAGCAAATGAGCCAAGGGAAACAGCACATGGGCCAAAGTCCAGAGGAAACCAAAAGCTTCCAGCGTGCTCTGCCAGCGGAGTCAACATAGGGCATGCCCCCTTCTTTCAACAGCCGTGACAGCGTGTGTGGAATGCTGTCTGTCAGGGAAGCTCACCAGCACCCAAGGTCTTCATCGGTGCTGGTCAGGTAAGCACCCTCTGCCTAGCATGTACCAAGACTCCAGACTCCCAGAGGCAAGTAGGGATTTAGCAGAAACCATATTGTTTGTACAAACAGTGGAGGCGCAGCGAGCCCCTCCTTCCAGTCCTGATGGCTTGTTCCCAGATGGCAGCCAAGGGCCAAACTCACAAGCAGGATTTCTAAGGGCGGCGTTCTCAAGCTTGACATGTTCACTCTTTTCTGCACAGGATGTTAAATCAGCCTTGTATTCCCGAGATAAACCCCACTTGATCATAGTATATAATTCTTTTTTACATACAGGGTGTCCCCCCAAAATGTTTACTATACACTTTAACAGCTGATAGTTCAATTTTGAAAGTGAAATGTATTTTCGTAAACACTACCTTTAGAATTATTCAAAGTGTGTGCGTACCGCATTCTTTTGGAACATCCTATATTGTTGGATTCCGTTCCCTAGTATTTTGTTCTGGATTTTTGTTTTTAGATTCATAAGGAAAATTGGTCTGTAGTTTTTCCTTTCTTGTAACATCTTTGTCTGGTTTTGCTATCAGAGTAATACTGGCCTCATACAAGGATTGGAAAGTGTCCCCTCTTCTTCTGTTTTTATTTTTTAAATTTTTATTAATTTCAGAGAGAAAGGGAGAGGGAGAGAGAGATAGAAACATCAATGATGAGAGAGAATCATTGATCAGCTGCCTCCTGCACACCCCCTACTGGGGATCAAGCCTGCAACCTGGGCATGTGCCCTTGACCAGAATTGAACCTGGGACCCTTCAGTCCACAGACCGACGCTCTATCCACTGAGCCAAACCAGCTAGGGCCATCTCGAGATTCTTAATCACATCTGCAAAATCCTTTTTGTCCTCTAAATTAACATTCAGAGGTTCTTCAGATTAAGAAGACATGGATATCTTTGGGGAACCATTATTCAGCCTAAAAATGAAACACAACTAGTATTCTTTCTTCTTTTTATTTTTCTTGATTTCAGAGAGGAAGGGAGAAGAAGAGAGAAATAGAAATTTCAATGATGAGAGAGAATCCTTGATCAGCTGCCTCTTGCACATCCCTCACTGGGGATGGAGCCGCCGGGCATGTGCCCTGACTGGGAATCGAACCTAGACCTCCTGGTTCATAGGTCGGCGCTCAACCACTGAACCACGCTGGCCAGACTCTTCTTTGAATGTTTGGTAGAATTCATCAGTGAAGCTATCTGGGGCTGGACTTTTCTATGTGGAAGTTTTTAATTATTAATTAAGAAGACATTTAATTGATGTCTTTACTTGTTATAAACCAATTCAGAGTTTCAGTTTCTTCCTGAGTCGTTTGATTTTTTAGGAGCCATGCTAGTCTCTGTATCATTCCAATTTTAGTATATGTGCTGCTGAAGCAAGCACTAGTCAGTTTTAATATTTGTGTTTTTCTATAATTTGTCCATTTCATCTAAGTTATCTAATTTGTTGGTCTACAGTTGTATGCATTAGGAGTTTATTCCTTTTTATGGCTGAGTAGTATTTTATTGTATGGATGTACTACAGTTTATCTATTCACCTGTTGATGGTAATTTGGATGGTTTCCAGGTTTTGGCTATTACACATAAAGCTGTTCTGAACAGTCAGTATTTGTATGGACATATGCTTTTTTTTCCTCTTGGCTAAATCTCTCAAACTTTTTTTTCTTTGCAGTAAAATATACTTAACAAAATTTGCCATTTTTACAGTTTTTAAGTATTCGGGTGGCGTCAGGTATATTCACATTGTTGTGCTACCATCACCCTATCCATTTCTAGAACTTTTTCAGCATCCCAAGTAGAAACTCTGTACCTGTTAAACAATAATTCCCCTTCCCCTTCACCAGCCCCTCAAAACCACTTCCGGTCTCTATGACTTTGTTTAGTCTAGGTGCTTCATAAGAGTAGAATCAAACAATGTTTGTCCTTCTGTGTTTGGCTTTTTTTTTTTCACTAAACATAATGTTTTTAAGGTTAATCTATGTTGTAGCATGAATCAGTACTTTATTTCTCTCTCTCTCTCTCTCTATCTATATATGTGTGTGTGTATATATATATATATATATATATATATATATATATATATATATATACTGATTTCAGAGAGGAAGGGAAAGGGAACAAGAAAGAGAGATAGAAACATCAATGATGAGAAAAAATCCCATACTGGGGATTGAGCCCACAACTGGGCATGTGCCTTGACCAGGAATCGAACCAAGACCTCCTGGTTCCTAGGTGGACGCTCAACCACTGAGCCATGCTGGCCGGGGTGTATTTCATTTCTTTTATGGCTGAATAGTATTTCATTGCATATATATTTTATGTTTTGTTTATGCTTCGATCTGTTGATAGACACTTGGCTGTCTCCACCTTTTGGCTATTTTGAATAATGCTGCTATGAAGAGGAGTGCACAAGTATTTGAGTCCCTGCTTTCACTTCTTTGGGGTCTCCATCTGGCATTGTTGGATGACATGGTAATTCCATGTTTAACTTTATGAGGAACCACCAAACTTTTTTTTTTTTGCTTTTGAGTGAAAAGAAATGCTGTTAATAATGATGGGGGTAACAGTGTATACCATGACTATCTCATGCACATTGGGTGTCATCCTTCATGGACATGGATATATGGGTGGAATGTGGCAGAGAGAATTATTTGTTCCCTAACATGTGTTCCACACTTGGTCTGTGAAATGCAGGTGTGCCATGGCCGCTCGGAGTGAAACCCACGCTTCCAAGGCTGCCTTGCTGCCAGGCGCAGCCACGGAGCTAGGTGCTGGCCAATGGGATGAGCAATGGCAGTGCGGCTTCAGGGAGAGCCCTCCGGGAGGGGCACGCCTCCTCGCCCATTCCTCTTCTCCGGCGGAACGGGACGTGGTGGCTGCTAGAGCTTGGAGCAGGAAAAGAAGATGCACAGGCAGAGAGAGAGGGAGACGGAGGCTGGGTCCCTGGTACCAGCGGAAGTCCCTAACACCAGCCCTGGGCCACCTACCTGTGCACTTTCGCTGGAGAAAGAAACACATTCTTTTTTTTTAAAATATATTTTATTGATATTTTACAGAGAGGAAGGGAGAGGAATAGAGAGTCAGAAACATCGATGAGAGAGAAACATTGATCAGCTGCCTCCTGCACATTCCCCACTGGGGATGTGCCCACAACCAAGGTACGTGCCCTTGACCGGAATCGAACCCGGGACCCTTCAGTTGGCAGGCCGACGCTCTATCCACTGGGCCAAACCGGTTTTGGCAAAGAAACACATTCTTATTTTATTTGTTTTGAGGTTTTCTGTTCCTAATTCTTACAGGTACTCTGAGCAGCTGGTCATTGATTATTTTGATGCTCTAAATAGGATCGCGTAGGTTACTGATCCCGGAGGAAGTGTGTGGCGATCCATTCCAGGCTCTGGCTTCTTTGCTTTGTTGAACCCTAATCTATCTTGAGGGCCTCGCCCTTCACACCTCCTCCTTGCCTTTTCTCCTTGGCCCTCGGCTCCCCCTTCGTGGCAAACCAAGCCCTGCCTCCAGGAGCATGTTTTCAGGGCGCCCCAGCCTGGCTGCGTCCCAGCGATCCCAGGAGCGGAGGCCCCCTGGCTCCCTCACCTCCGATGCCTCGGGCTGGGCTCTCACCTGCCGCCTCCCCTTGCTAGTTCTCACCTCCGTTCCTCAGACTCCTCATGCCATTTCCTGTCCCTCCGTCACACCCCTGGAGAACAAGGCGTCTGGCCCAGCAGGGGCAGGCAGCGCAAAGCAAAGGGGCCTGAGAGCTGAAGGTGCTAGTGACTGACTGTGGGAGCCATAGGAGGGTCCCAGCCTCTCAGAAATCTTAGTCTCTAGCCTAGATGGGCCTGGCCGGTGTGGCTCAGCGGTTGAGTGTCAACCTATGAACCCGGAGGTAACAGTTTGTTTTTTGTTTTTTTAAAATATATTTTATTGACTTTTTACAGAGAGGAAGGGAGAGGGATAGAGAGTTATAAACATCGATGAGAGAGAAACATCGATCAGCTGCCTCCTGCACACCCCCCACTGGGTATGTGCCCGCAACCAAAGTACATGCCCTTGACCAGAATCGAACCCGGGACCCTTCAGTCCGCAGGCCGACGCTCTATCCACTGAGCCAAAGCGGTCAGGGCTGGAGGTAACAGTTTGATTCCGGGTCAGGGCACATGCCCAGGCTTCGGGCTTAATCTCTGGGGGAGGACGGGTGCAGGAGGCAGCCGATCAACAATTATCTCTCATCATTGATATTCCTATCTCTCTCTCCCTCTCCCTTTCTCTCTGAAATCAATAAAAAGGGTGGGGGGGGGGGGGAAAAGGAATCTTAGTCTCTAACGACCCTCTAGCTGTCCCACTATACCGCCCCCTCTGCCTCTCAGAAGCATCCAGCCCCCCATTTCTTCCCCCTGAACTTCTTTCCTTTTTCTCCGCGCGCCCACCCCCCCCCCCCCTTCATCATGCTGCTTTTCCTCCTGGGCTTGGGCTCACCATCACTCTCTTGAAGCCATTATTCTCTCTCCAGCCTCACCAGCATCTTTGACGTCTGTGCCCCAATCCCTGCTCCTGCCTCCTGGAGGGCAGGAGTCAGCAAACTTTCTGGAAAGGGCAAGCAAGCGCACACAGCTGGCTCTATACTCGTGTAGGTGTCACTTCATTAAGACTTACCTCCAGCCCTAACCGGTTTGGCTCAATGGATAGAGCGTCGGCCTGCGGACTGAAGGGTCCCTAGTTCGATTCCGGTCAAGGGCATGTACCTGGGTTGCGGGCACATCCCCAGTAGGGGGTGTGCAGGAGGCAGCTGATCGATGTGTCTCTCTCATCGATGTTTCTAACTCTCTATCCCTCTCTCTTCCTCTCTGTAAAAAAATCAATAAAATATATTTAAAAAAAAAAAAAAAAAAAAAAAAAGACTTACCTCCAGCCGCACCTTCTATGCAGAAAACCCCTGCCCAAAGCGGACGTAGATCTCTCCCGCCTCTGTTCTCCACAGCATCCTGTGGCCCTCTACTCCTCTCGAAGCAGGAGGCTCACTCACCTCACTCCTTGGCCCTGAACGTGCATGAGGTCCAGGATGTGGTCTGGCTTCTCTCTGTTTCTTGGGGCTTGGCAGTCCCTGGCACAAAGTATCCGGTGATGCTGGGAAGATGCTCAATGAAAGCATGAATGCATGTGCTGGATTTCTTACTACCTGTTTCTCCATATCAGCCAATCTTCCACATTGCCGCCAGCGTTATCTTCCCAGCAACAGGATTAGTGAGAAAGGACTGAATGATAGAATCAAGCCAAATTCTGGGCAGGTGCTACCACTTAGTAAATCCTTACCAACTATTAGCCTTCATTATTATAATGATCCTCTCTCTCCTCTCACCCCATCACCCAGCCGTTAAGTCTGTAGACTCTACCTCTTCCCTCTCTCTTAAGTCTGTCCCATCCTTTCTGTCCCCACTTCCACCTTCTTAATTCAGCCTCTTGTCCTCTGATGACTGCAGAAGCTTCCTACCCAGTCTTCTCGACTCCACTTTTGCCCCTTTTCAATCTTTTTTCCATATTTCTAGTGTGTCTTTTTCTGGAAACAGACTCAGCTCATGTCAGCTTCCGGCTGAGCGGAACTTTCAGTTCCTCAAATGGACAGAGGTCTGGTCTCCCCCAACGAATGCTGTTTCCTCTGCTGGGGCCTCTGGTCTCTGTGAGCCACGGCCACGGGCCGGCTCCCTCTTCTTCCTGCTCCCCACGCAGACGTCAGGCAACCTGTCCACCTCCAAGACTCTGTGGGATGTCCTGCTTGGTGTCGCTTTCCTCCACAGCACCTCAGTGTCCCCTATGGGAGCCCTTGTCACCTGTCACCACGGTGATGGTTCCAGTGACCATCTTCCATCACTGGACTGAGAGCTCCGGGAAGCAAAGTCTCTGTGTCATTCACCACCATATGTATCTCTAGTATTTAGCAAAGGCCTGGCCCATATTGGGAGCTCCACACATTTTAAGTGTATTTAATTTATTTTTATTTTTTTTTTAAATATATTTTATTGATTTCTTACAGAGAGGAAGGGAGAGGGATAGAGAGTTAGAAACATCGATGAGAGAGAAGCATCGATCAGCTGCCTCCTGCACACTCCCCACTGGGGATGTGCCTGCAACCAAGGTACATGCCCTTGACCAGAATCGAACCTGGGACCCTTCAGTCCCCAGGCCAATGCTCTATCCACTGAGCCAAACCGGCTAGGGCCAATTTATTTTTAATGGGTAACGCATGTACCTAGTAGAAAATCCAAAAGGTGCAAAGGGACTTACAGTGAAAAATAAGCCTCTCTCCACCCTGATTCCCTAACCACCTTCCAAGTATCCTTCCAAGATATTCTACGCAAATATAAGCATCGTGCACATACACTGCGGGGGTGGGAGCACCTTATCCCCAGTATTCTGCACTTGGTTATTTTCTCACTTAACAATGTATCTTGGAAGATATTCCTTTTCAGCCCATATAAAAAAATTTTAAATATGCATTAGTGTTCCCTTGTAAATGTGTATCATAAATTATTTAAGTAGTCCTTAGCCACTGGGTATTGAAGTTTCTAATATCTTGTTATTATAAACAGTGTTACCATGAGTATCCCTGAACACGTTACTTCACACATAAGTGAATGTAGCCACAGGAGAAATTCCTAGAAATGAAATAGCTGAGTCAAACCGTACATGCATTTCATAGTATGTTAGATATGCCAAAGTGATCGCCGTACAAATTCACCAATGTACACACCCAACCTGCAGTGTACTCTACACATTCTTTACCTGCTTGCCAACACACTGTTATCAAGCTGCATGGTCTTTGGCCAATCTGATAGTGACAAAAAGAATAACGAACACCAGCAGAGTTTTGCTATCTCTTTTATCATTGAAGGTGAGCATCTTATCATACTTATGATCCACTTGCAAAGTTGGACAAATAACAAAATGGGATATTACAAATTATATTAATCAGACAAGGACAAACAAGCCAATGGAAAATTGAACAAAAACTTGAACTGGTGCTTCATAAAAGGAGAAATCGAAATAGACATTAAGGGAAATACAAATTAAAATCACACTAAGGCCCAGCCAGTGTGGCTCAGTGTTTGAGCATCGACCTATGAGCCAGGAGGTCACGGTTCAATTCCAGTCAGGGCCACATGCCAGGGTTTCGGGCTTGATCCCCAGTAGAGGGCCTGCAGGAGGCAGTCAATCTATGATTGTCTCATCATTGATGTTTCTATCTCTCCCTCTCACTTCCTCTCTCTGAAATCAATAAAAATATACATATTTTTTAAAAATCACACTAAGACAGCACTGCATACCCACCAGAGTGGTTAGAATGAAGAAGTCTGACAATACCAAATGTTGGTGATGAAGTGGAGCAGTAGAAACTCTCACACTGTTGGCAGAGTGTAAGTTGGTAAAACTGATGATATGAATGTCCTGCACCCCAGAAATTCCTCTCCTAGTATCAAGAATGCTTGAGGAAGCCTTGCCCATGTGTACCAGGAGTCAGGTAAATGAATGTTCAAAACAAAACTGTTTCTAATAGAACAAAAAATGGAAAGCCTTAAATGCCCATCTATGGTAGCATGGAAAAAAATGTGTGGTTTACTAGCACAGTGGAAAACCAGACAGCAAGAGAATGAGCAAATTACAATTTCATGCATCAACATGGCTAGTTTGCATAAAAAAGTTGAGCTAAATAAGTAAGTCACAAAAGAAGAGTATGTTTCCCTTTATGTGAAGGTCAAAAATGGACTAAACTAAACTGCTGTACAGCATCTGAGGATGCATGCATCGCAGGAAGAAACTACATAAAAAAGACAAGGGAATGATAACGGCTGAAGTCCCTGTGGTAATGGCCATGTCCTCAGAGAAGCAAGTGTGATAAGAGAGGCTACATGGCCAGGGGCGGGGCTTCCAAGACACTGGAATTTTCATGACCTGGATGAGGGTTACACAAGTGTTGGCTTTGTCCTTAAATAGCACATATATGTTTCATACACTCCTGTGTGTATGCTGTATTTTATAATTAAAAAAAAAAAAGAGCCGTAGCTGGTTTGGCTCAGTGGATAGAGCACTGGCCTGTGGACTGAAGGGTCCCAGGTTCGATTCTAGTTGGGGGCACATGGCCCGGGTTGCAGGCTCGATCCCCAGTACGGGGGACGGGGGGATGCAGGAGGCAGCCGATCGGTGATTCTCTCTCATCATTGATGTTTCTATCTCTCTCTCCTGCTCCCTTCCTCTCTGAAATCATAAAAAAAAAATTTTTTTAAATGCAAAGGTTCAGAACAGCATATATATAGTAAGTAAGGAAAATATAAAGAAATATAAATTTGTTTGCTCAAATATGCACTGATTAGCTCTGGGCATATATGCAAGAAATTGGTAACAAAGATTATCACTGGGCTGGGGCACTGGGTGACTGGGGGACACGGGTAGGAGGAAAAATAGACCTTTTATAAAGTGTTGAACCATGTTAATATATTACCTACTTAAAAATACATTTGCTTTTTTAAAAAAAGAAGTCCCATTTGTATTTTCTTTCCTGATCTGTTGTGTTAGTTTTCTATTGCTACATAATAAGTTATCATAAATTCAGTGGCTTCAAATGATTTATACATTTATTATCTCACAGTTTATGTGGGTCAGGAGTCCACATAGATTAGCTGGGTCCTCAGCTCAGGGTCTCCCAGAGTTGTAATCAGTGTTGATTGGGCGGAATTTATTTATTTTATTTTATTTTATTTTATTTTATTTTATTTTATTTTATTTTATTTTATTTTATTTTATTTTATTTTATGTTTTAGGAGAAGAAGAGGGCTAAGGGAAAGGAGAAGGAGAATGGTGGGGAGAGTATGCTGGGCTGCATTTTCATCCGGAGACTCAAAGGGGAAAGAATCTGCTTCCATACTCATTCAGAGGGTGGGCAGAAGTCATTTCCTTATAGCTATGTGACTGAGGGCCCCAGTTTTTTGTTGCTTTTGTTTGTTGACCTGCAATTCCTAGAGACCACCCACGTAAAGGCTTCTTTTATTTTTTTAATATTTTTTTTATTGATTTCAGAGAGGAAGGGAGAGGTAGAGAGAGATAGAAATATCAATGATGAGAGGGAATCATTGATCGGCTGCCTCCTGCACGCCACCTATTGGGGATTGAGCCCGCAACCCAGGCATGTGACCTTGACCGGAATCGAACCTGGGACCCTTCAGTCTGCAGGCGGAGGTCTATCCAGCCAAACCAGGTAGGACGTAAAGGCTTCTTAATGTGGCTGTTAGCTTTATCAAGCCAGCAAGGAGAATCTCTCTCTCTCTCTCTCTTTTTTTATTGTCTAAAGTTTTACATATGTCTCCCTTTTCCCCAGTTGACACCCCGCGCCCCAGTCATTCCCATCCCGGGCAAGCCCCCACCACCCCAGTGTCTGTGTCCATTGGTTATGCTAATATGTATGCATACAAGACCTTTGGTTGTTCTCTAACCCCCCCTCCCCTGCCATTTGTCTCTGGATCTATTCCTGTTTATCAAATTATGTTGATCATTATATCCCACATATGAGTGAGATCATGTGATATTTATCTTTCTCCAACTGGCTTATTTCACTTAGCACGGATGCTCTCCATCCATGCTGTTGCAAATGGTAAAAGTTCCTTCATCAGGCGTAGTATCCCATTGTGTAGATGTACCACAGGTTTTTAATCCACTCATCTGCTGATAAGGAGAATCTCTTGATGCAACCTTCCCTAAGACTTGATGACATGTTACCTAACAGCATGTTCTGGGAGTAACATCCCATCACCTTTGCTATATTCCACTGGTTAGAAGTGAGTCACAGATTTTGCCCACACTTAAGAGGAGGGGATAACACAGAGGTGTGGACACCAGGAGGTGGGAATTATTGGGAGCTCAACCACAAGTGACTAGTTTGAGGAGGCTTTCTTGCCACTTTTTTTCTTTTTTCTTTTTTCCTCATCCATTTGCAAGAGCTCTGTGGATTAAATGAATCAACCCCCCTTTTTTTAAAAATATATTTTATTAATTTCTTACAGAGAGGAAAGGGAGAGGATAGATAGTTAGAAACATCGATGAGAGAGAAACATCGATCAGCTGCCTCCTGCACACCTCCCACTGGGGATGTGCCCGCAACCAAGGTACATGCCCTTGACCGGAATCGAACCCGGGACCCTTCAGTCCGCAGGCTGACGCTCTATCCACTGAGCCAAACCGGTCAGGGCTGAATCAACCCCTTTTTTTTTGCCATGTGAGGTGCCAATTCAATACATTTATGATAAATTTTTTAAAATATATGTTTTTATTGATTTCAGAGAGAAGAAGGGAGAAGGAGAGAGAGATAGAAACATCAGTAATGAGAGAGAATCATTGATCGGCTGCCTCCCGCATGTCCCCTACTGGGGACTGAGCCCACAACCTGGGCATGAGCCGTGACTAGGAATTGAACTGTGACTTCCTAGTTCATAGGTTGATGCTCAGCCACTGAGCCACACGGGTTGGTCCATTTTTGATAAATTAATAAAAGACTTGATGAATGTCCTACATGCTTTTAGCTGCAGCAACAGTGACTTCCTCAGGCCTTTGTGGAGCCTGTTTCCATTACCTGGAAAGCTAAGCAGGGTCAAAGCCCAGAATCTAATTGAGGTTCAAGGATAGGTGAGAATATGGATTTGAACTTGACTTGAAATTGCTCTGACTTTGATTTATGCCAAGATGAATCAAAGATGTAGTGCAGCCCTAACTGGTTTGGCTCAGTGGACAGAGTGTTGGCCTGCAGACTCAAGGGTCCCAGGTTCGATTCCGGTCAAGGGCATGTACCTTAGTTGCGGGCACATACCCGGTGGGGAGTGTGCAGGAGGCAGCTGATCGATGTTTCTTTCTCATCGATGTTTCTAACTCTCTATCCCTCTCCCTTCCTCTCTGTAAAAAAAAAAAAAAATCAATAAAATATATTAAAAAAAAAAAAAAAAAAAGATGTAGTGCAGCCCAGCCAGTGTTGCTTAGTGGTTGAGCGTCAATCTGTGAACCAGGAGGTCACAATTCGATTCCTAGTCAGGGCACTCACCTGGGTTGTGGGCTCGATCCCCAGTTGGGGGCATGCAAGAGGCAGCCGATCAATGATTCTTTCTCACCATTGATGTTTCTATCTTCCTCTCCCTTCCTCTCTGACATGAGTAAAAAAATAGATTTTAAAAAAAGAAGAAGAAATAGTGCAAAGAATAAACCTGCAATGAGGCTGCAGGTAGAAGGCCACGGCAGGGACTCCACCTGTCTCAGGGAGAGGCACCTGAAGTCCTGGCAAATGCGATGTCTGTCAGGTGGGCACAGTGCGGGGCTGAGGTTCGCTGCTTTATATGCCTCTAACCACCACAACACCCCAAACATCTTATGTCGCTGGGTAATGCCACACATTCAGCTCCCCGTTAGGCCACATCATGGTGCCCATTGTCCAGGCCTGGGCTTCATGGTGCTTGCTGTGACCGCTCAGGGCACTCTCTCTTCAGTGCCTGGTGCAGAGCCAAGGAGGGATTCAGTTATTATTATTTCCCCCCCAGGGTTCATACTCTGAACCATTCAACGCTCAGCTCCGAGGCTGTCTCCTCAAGGAACATCCAAACTTCCAGGCCAAGTAGTTGTGCCATCGTGTTCTTATGAGCCTCCATGCTAGCATTCAGCACCGAGTATGGTAATTGATTTATTGTATTTACATTTCTTTCTTTTTAAAAAATAAATCTAGTACCTTTTTTTAAAAATATATTTTATTGATTTTTTACAGAGAGAAAGATAGAGGGATAGAGAGCCAGAAACATCGATGAGAGAGAAACATCGATCAGCTGCCTCCTGCACACCCCCCACTGGGGATGTGCCCGCAACCAAGGTACATGCCCTTGACCGGAATCGAACCTGGGACCCCTCAGTCCACAGGCTGACGCTCCATACACTGAGCCAAACCGGTTTCGGCTAGTACCTTTTCTTTTTAAAAAAATATTTTTATTGATTTCAGAGACTAAGGGAGAGGGAGAGATAGAAACGTCAATGATGAGAGAGAATCACTGATCAGCTGCCTCCTGTACACCCCCTCCTGGGGATCAAACCCGCAACCCAGACATGGGCCCTTGACCTGAATCAAACCTGGGTCCCTTCAGTCCGCAGGCCGATGCTCTATCCACGGAGCATCCAAAGCAGGTAGGGCTGTATTTACATTCTATCTCTCACCCGATAGCAAGATCCTCCAGGGCAAGGACTGGGTCTGATTTCCCTGTTCACCTGTACGTCCAGCTGTCCTTGGGAGATCTCCATATGTGTTTTCCACAAGCACATTGCCACGTCCAAAGCTGAGTCCACCTGAGGTACCCCCTCTGAGTGTCAACATCGTACCCGAGCCTCTATCATTGCATCTCGTGTGTTAGATGGCACTTTCCTGCTTATAAGACTCTCTCTCCCACTAGCTAGTGAGCAACTGAGAGCAGACAGCATGTGAACTGTATTTATTTTTACATCCCTGGAGCCCAGCATAGTGCCTCTCATATAGGAGCCATTCAATAAATGTTCATTGAACTGAACTGGGTGTCTGTATCTTCAGGGGCAGGTACCATAAGGGTCCCTGGGAAATGCTGGGGACGTGCTTGTTCCATTAGATTCTAGCAAAGATGCTTCCCCCAAAGCCCTCTTCCCGCCCTCCTCCGGCAGGCTTGGATTAACACTGAGCCAATAGTTTGTCACATAGCAACAATAGTAAAGAATGAGCTACTACCCAATAGAGCAGACGCTTGCCTGCCGCAGAGCGCTGAGCAGAGCTATTTTGAGATGCTTTAGGTAGAGTCACATTCTGATAGGCCCACACATTGTGGCGATAGTTTCCATCAGCTTAGGGGTACAAGGCATTGAATATCTTATTTGCATATCTGTCTCTTTTGCCATCCTTTTGGAGTACTGTTTTAGAATACAAAGGACCAAATTTGAGACCATGGTTTTCTTATTTTGAAGTCCATCAGATTTTTATTTCCAATGCCACTGAATTACTGTACAGATGTGCAGATTTATAGGTCAAATGACCACAAATTTCAAACGAAAACAAGTCCTAGGCCTCAGCCCAAACTTCCTGGCCTGGCACACAAGGTTCTTTGTGGCCTGGCTGGGCCCCCTTTTTCCAGATCCTCTCCTACCTGGGCACTCCATTGGCATATGCTTCAGGCTTGGTGAGCAGCATCCAGGCACCGACGTGACAAGTGCTTTCACTCACAAATTACCCATCCTTGTTTGCCTTGAGAGAGCCTCCATCACTCTGTATGGTATCCGTTTAGCTCTATGAGTCTCTCTCCAGCCAGATGGTGTGCCCCGAGGACAGGAAGAGTGGCTTGTCCATCTTGAAACCCACAGTACCCAGCCGAGTGCTGGGCACAGGGAAGATGCTCAGTAAAGGCTGGTTCAGGGTATAAAGAGTGAAAGTTCCTTGGTTACCGTAGGCTCTGCTAGTCCACTTCAGTCCTGATGGTGGGACACCATGCCTACTGACACGGAAAGCTACATGTTCCGTGGCTGCGTTGGTGGCTTTGGCACTATTTGTTCTAATTTTGTTTGAAAAGATACTGTGAGTATGTGTGTGTGTGTGAGTGTGTGTTTATGTATAAACCTTCATTCACTCATTCAAAAAACACCCATTGGCTGTGGATTATGTGGCAGTTACTGTACTAGGACCAGAGACTGGAGGAAGCGGAAGACCTGCTTCCTGCCCTAAACGTTCAGTGGTAAGGGGCCTGTATGTGGTGTTGGAAGACCTGAGTTCGAGCTTTCCCTTTGCCTTGGCTTGGGGTCTCATGAAGGTCATTTTACTTGCTTTAGAGCCCTAGTTCCCCTGATCATTAATGAATGCAAATACTTATTCTCTTTATGTTGTAATTATAAAGACTCCGAGTCAAGATATTCAAGATTCCAGGAGAGAGGGAGATTGGCTGGCACCTTGAGGGACAGGAAGGATCTTTATCACATCTTTTTCAGGACCAAAAGTCCTGTTGCTGCAGTAGAACGAACCCACCCAGCCAGACCAGATTCACAAATCAATGCTATCTATTCATTTGTTCAAGAAGTTTGAGTTGAGCCCTAACCAGTTTGGCTCAGTGGATAGCGCGTTGGCCTGCGGACTGAAGGGTCCCAGGTTCGATTCCGGTCAAGGGCATGTACCTTGATTGCAGGCACATCCCCAGTAGGGGGTGTGCAGGAGGCAGCTGATCGATGTTTCTCTCTCATCTGATGTTTCTAACTCTCTATCCCTCCCACTTACTCTCTGTAAAAAATCAATAAAATATATTTTTAAAAAAGAAGAAGTTTGAGTTGAGTTCCTACTGTGCATCATGTCCTGAGTTAGGAGATGGGGGTAGACAGATGAACAACATGGTCAGCCTTCCGGGCTGTTACAGGGAAAGGCCCACAAGGACTGTAACTCAGTATGAAATGTGGGGTAATTTAGAAGTATAGGATGCTAGCTATGGGAGGGCAGAGGAGGAGTGCGTAACCAGGATTCAGGGGGAATCAGGGAGGGAGGGCTTTACAGAAAAAGGGATGTGTTAGCTGAGACCTGAAGGGTGTTGGAATTAGGTGGGTCAAAGGGGTGAGGGTGGTGAGTGTTTCAGACTGAAGGAGTGTATGTATGAATGTCCCAAGGACAGAGAAAGCATGCCACAAGCAGAATAGAAATGATTCCACTTGGCTACAAGGAGAGAAGATGAGAGAAATGAGATAGGTAAGCAGTGGCCATCTCTTGCACATGAAATTTTATTCTGACAGCAAAGAGGAACAATGGAAGGTGGTTTTATTTGTTTTATAGTGCTTGTTGGTTCTGATTTCACATACCTCACCAAAAATGTAGTATGTAGGATGAAAGCTCCCAGTAGTAATTTTCTTACCCCAACACTGTTAACAGTTTGGTGCATATTCTTTCAGCTTCTAACTCATTATTATTATTTACTACCCTGATAAAAATAGAGCCATCCTATACCTGCTGTTCTTTACTTTTCTTTTTGTCCTTAGTAATATATGGATATCTTTCTATTAGGTACATATGGAGCCACTCATTTTTAAATTACTGCATAATATGGCATCGTCGTAAGCCTATGGGATAGTCATTGTTTTATTTTTTTACTGTGGTAAAATATATATAACATAAAAGTTACCATTTGGGCCCTGGCCGGTTTGGCTCAGTGGACAGAGTGTTGGCCTGAGGACTGAAGAGTCCCAGATTCAATTCCAGTCAAAGGCACATGCTCTGGTTGTGGGCTCGCATGAGGCAGCCAATCGATGATTCTCTCTCATCATTGATATTTCTATCTCTCCCTACCTTTCCCTTCCTCTGTGAAACCAATAAAAAAAATATATTTTTAAAAAGTTACCATTTGGACCATTAAGCTTTTTAAATGAATGGTGGCAAAACACACAAAACATCAAATGTATCATCATAACCATTTTTAAGTGCACAGTTTAGTGGCAATCAGTACATTCACACTATTGTACAACCATCATCACCATTCCTCTCCACAAGTTTTTCATCATACCAACCTGAACCTCTGTCCCTATTAAACAATAACTCCCCATTCTGCTCAGCCCCTGGCAACCACCGTTCTACTTTCTGAATCTCTGAATGTGACTACTTTAAGTACTTCATGTAAGTGGAATCACAGCCATAGCGTTTTTTTCAACCATCATCTAGAGATGGGCGGTTGATTTGTTTCTTCTTTCCTTGGGTCGGGGAGAGACTACTACGATGCTACAGGGAACATTTTCATATACAGTAATCCCCCCTTATCTATGGGGCATATGTTCCAAGACCCCAGTGGATGCCTGTAACCACAGTCCCGCCCCCTATATATACTATGTACAGGTTATGGCTTCTCTTTGGCATACCTGAGTTGCCAGCATCACTACTCTTGCACTTTGGGGCCATTATTCAGTAAAATAAGGATAACTTGAACATAAGCACTGTGATATCTCGACAGTCAATCTAATAACTGAGACAGCTATGCATATACAGTGTGGAGATGCTGAACAAAGAAAGGATTCACATCCCAGGCAGGACAGAGCGGGACAGAGTGAGATTTTATCACACTAGTGAGAACGGTGCACAGCTGAAAATTTATGAATTGTTTATTTTGGTAAGTTTCCACTTAGTATTTTTGGACAATGGTTGACGAGGGTTACTGAAACTGTGGAAAGTTAAACCGTGGATAAAGAGAGACTACCTATACATCTCTGTACACTGGTAGAATACATCCTAGACATACCAGGATTTTCAAAGTCTACAAACATTTGGCTTGAACCTAAAAGTTTATACCATGCGTTATTACCACTAACAGTGTATGAAAGCACCAATTCTCCATGCCCTCACTAATATTGGCTATTAAGATTTTTTCAAGAACAGAATTAATTGGTTGATTCTTACATGTGCCCTGCCAGGGATCATACCCGCATCCTTAGCATATTGGGACAATGCTCTGACCAACTGAGCTACCCGGCCGGGGCTCAAGAACAGATTTTACTGCCAAAACCGGTTTGGCTCAGTGGATAGAGCGTCTGCCTGTGGACTGAAGGGTCCCAGGTTCGATTCCGGTCAAGGGCATGTACCTTGGTTGCGGGCACATCCCCAGTGGGGGGTGTGCAGGAGGCGGCTGATTGATGTTTCTCTCTCTCATCGATGTTTCTAACTCTCTATCCCTCTCCCTTCCTCTCTGTAAAAAATCAATAAAATATATTAAAAAAAAAAGAACAGGTTTTACTAAAGGTGTGATATAAATAAAAATGTATTCTTGCAAATGCTGGCAACATTGTAGAACAGTATCTAAATAGGTAACTTCTTATAAAAAATGTGCAGCCACTTTCACAATCCTGAGCATATTCATATTTGTGGCAGCAACCCAAGTTCCTGAACCATTTTTCCCTTCACAAGTATTTTGGAAAAAATGTGGTTGAGGCCACTCCTGTGAGAACCCTTTTTAATTTTTGTTCATAGGTAGTACTTGCACATGGTTCAACGTTCATCTGATTTGGAAGGTAATTCAGGAAGTAGAACCCATAGGACTTGATGATTGGGTGTGTGAAAGAAGGACTAGGGAGGACTATGTGGATTCATGGATGGCGTCCAGTTTTCCAGCTGGAATGGCAGGGGGACAGTGGGACCATGCATAGGAAGAAGGGGTAGCTCCTGGGGAAGGGGGTATGTATAAACTAAGGCTATGGTACCTGTGGATCATATGGGTAGCATCTTGACCATATGCAACTGATGAATTTATCCGGAGGTTATACCTTTCTCCTAGTCTTGTGCCCGCTATCTCGGGGTCTCCTTGTTGGCAATCAGGGCACCTGGAAAGCTGGATTAGTCATCAGGAGGATTCAAGGTGAACAGAGAATGCCTTAAAGGAGATGGGTGACCCTGTGAGACATTTCCTTCTGACTAGGGAGAAGCCACGGTGGTAGCCCGGGAGCCTTTGCCAGGCTCTGGGCACTGCTAAACTCCTTACCTGCAGCCGTCACATTTTCATTCTCCTAGCAATTCTTTTGAGTTAGGTAAGATCCTTTCCCTTTTAGAACAAATAGGACAAGAAGCAGCTAAGGTATCTTGAGTGCTTACTATTTGCCAGGCACGGTGGTGAGCATTATTCATAAACTATCCTGCTTACTCTTCACTGCAATGAAGTAGATCTTCTCAAGAAATCCCTTTTGCTGCCGAGACCGGTTTGGCTCAGTGGATAGAGCGTCGGCCTGTGGACTGAAAGGTCCCAGGTTCGATTCCGGTCAAGGGCATGTACCTTGGTTGCGGGCACATCCCCAGTGGGAGATGTGCAGGAGGCAGCTGATCGATGTTTCTAGCTCTCTATCCCTCTCCTCTCTCTTCCTCTCTGTAAAAAATTAATAAAATATATTAAAAAAAAAAAAAAAGAAATCCCTTTTGCTGATGAGGAGGCTGCCCAAGTCACACAGCCGCTAAGTGGCAGAACCAGAGCTTAAACCCAGTCCTGCCTGACTTGAGTGCAACTGCTTTTGCCTGACAATCTCTACTATCTCATGTGTGTTTCTCTGCCCCCACAACGCCGCCCTCCCCACCCCCCCACCCCCAGCTCCTGGCAGACAATTCCTTCTTCATGAATGCACTTTTAATCTACACAACACTTTGATTAGGTTATATATAATCCATGCCGATGATTCAATTCTGCTTTCTTGAAACCAACTAAAGTCGCATCTTGATTGCATTAGTGTGATTCTGTTTTCTCCAGCCACTTCCAACGAGGCTGACTTCAGGGTTCCAGGTAAAGATACAGAAAAGGGCACCCCAGGAAGGAGCAGAATCCCCGTTTACAACAGAGCTCTTCCTTCTGGGCAGGCCCATGGCTCCTGACTGGAGACCTTCCTTGGATCTTCGCGAGGCTTCCTGTACCTGGTCCCACAGCAGTTTTGGCTAAGCTGGACAGGTATGTTCGAATGCTGCTGAGACTCAAGATGGATCCTCTGCAAAACCAGGCAAAGGTTTTTCCAAAGGTTAGAAATTCTTACAAAAAATCAGGTGAGCAACCTCCCACAAGGAAATTACCGGCCATGCTTCCAGGCGTTGCCCACATTTCTTTCCTCTGTTCTGTTTACTGTGAATGTGGGTATAAACGATTAAAAATAACTGAAGGCCAACTTTGACCTTAGCCCCACATATTGGATCCATCCTATAACAACTTCTATTAGAAAATATTTTCATTGAGTTCAGAGAGGGAGGGAGAGAGAGAAATATCCATGATGAAAGAGAATCATGGATCGGCTGCCGCACACCGGGGATGGAGCCTGCACCCCGGCACGTGTCCTTGGCTGGAATCGAACCCGGGGCCTTCAGTCCGCAAGTCAACACTCTATCTACTGAGCCAAAACCAGCTAGGGCCTACAGCAACTTTTATAAGCCGGTATTGCCCTTTTCAATTTGCTGCTTTTCTACTGCCGTTTGGATGAATTAGGCCTGAACACCACACAACTTACTTTATCCTTGTTGGCAACCTGGGTTTCAGCTTAAGATTTTTCACTCCTAGGTTCTTATTTACTCTCATCATTCATTTAAAATGCAAACCATAACACCAAAAACTGAAGTGAACTCAACAATAAGCAAACACCGACTGAGGCGCATAATACTTTAAGTATGTTAAAAAGCTTTTAACTCTCTCCACAGATGCCGGTTTGGGGGTTTCCTTGGGGAGCACTAACGACTTTCTCAAGTACCCATTTACCCAAGGCCAAACCCAGCGGAATCCTGTAATGTGCAGGAATGTGAGAGCTGGAGGCGGCCCTCTGCAGAGCTCTTGCTCGCACAGCGCACTTGAAGCATCTCCTCCATCCTTACATTACCTTTAGCACATTACGTCTTTGCGTTTTTCCCTAATTACATTATCTTGAAGGCACTGCATAAGCGTGGTCTTTTATTAAGCTGGCCTATTGGGGGTGGGTGAAAAGACAGGTCTTCAAATGTCCTCAGGTCCCAGATGAGTTCAGAAAACATCATTCAAGGCCCCTTTGGTGGCAGGGATATCGGGTAGGGGCGTGTGGACACGTGGTCGGCAAGAAACGAATTTAGGTCTGGTCCTACAACGTCTTCCCACTGCTGTGATTTTTGTTTTCCGATTCTCAAAATAATATACGTTCGTTGTCAAAATAATTGTAAAATTCAGAGAAAAAGTAAACAACACGCAATCGGTGTGATTTTTGGGGAGTAAACCTTTCGCTTTGGGAAAGCGATGCAGAGGAGAGAACACATTACGTCTCTGGCCCGGAACAGCGGGCAGCAGGGTACCCCTGATGGACGGATTCAATCGGGGTTCGAAAGGCCGGCCACCCCAGGGCCCAGGGCGCAGGGCCATCTCCTTTTCCGCCACCTGCGCGGTGACTGGCGCCTCCCCGGACTCCGTCACCCGGTTCCTACGGTCCTCTACGCGGAGACCCTACCCGGGGACCTTCCCCGTAAGTGTCTACCGACCGAAAATAGATCCCCAGTCCGTCCCCGGCCCCCTGCACATCCTCCCCTTTAAAGGGAGCCACCGAGCGACTCCGGGGGGAGTTTGCGGAAGCGCCAGCCGCGGTCGGGCCTGGGCGGATCCCGCGTGGGGCTGGCCCCGCCCCCGGCCCTCTCTCCCATTGTGCGAGCCGCTCGCGCCCAGGCCCCGCCCCGCCCCGCCCCGCCCCCGGAGGACCGACCCCGCCCCCTTCTCACCCCCCCTTGGCTCATTTCCGGCCGCCGCCGCTACCGCTAGCCCGTCAGGAGGGTTCGGCGGAGGGAAGAAACAACAGCCGCCATCTTGTTTGTGTGCTAGGCCGGGGGGAGCGAGGGAGCGGGCCAGCGGGCCAGCGGGACGCCGGGCTGAGTGCGGACTGCGGGAGCCAGAGCGCGGAGGGGCGCCGGGCCGGGGAGAGGCGGCAGGGGCCGCGACAGTAGCGGGGGGCCCGGGGCGCACGAGCCGAAGCCACCGACCCCGAGCCCCCTCCCGCCTGCACACACCCCCACCGCGGCTCGGGAGCCGGGCCGGCGTCGACGCCTAGGGGGGACCATTACATAACCCCGCGCCCCGCGGCGCCTTCCCCGCCGCCGAGGGCGGCCCCGAGCGGAGCCCGGGGGGCGGGCGCTCCCGGCACCTGGCCGCCGAGGGTGGGGGCCGGAGCCGCGGCCGTATTTATTTTCCGCGGGCGAGGAGGGCGAAGAAGAGCGCGGAGCGAGCGGAGGCTGCCTGCGCCACCGCCGTCGCCGGGCCTCTTCTGTGGCGCTGTTCGGCTCGGCCCTCTGGTCGGGGAGCTCCGCGCCCGGCGTCCTGGCCGCGCCTCCGCCGCGCGATGTGAGTCGGCGGCGCCAGCCTGGCTCTCGGTTCGGGCGAGCTCCGTGTGGCCATTAGGGGCCGGTGCGGCGGCAGGAGGAGAGTTCGGAGGGTGGGGGCGCAGGTCCGGGAGGGGGCACCGGGAGGAGGTGAGTGTGCCTCGTCGCCTCCTCCTCTCCCCCCTTTTCGCCCCCGCCTCCTTGTGGCGATGAGAAGGAGGAGGACAGCGCCGAGGAGGAAGAGGCTGATGGCGGCGGCGGAGCTCCGAGAGACCTCGGCTCGGCAGGGACCGGCCGCGGCGGGCCGGGGACTGCGCCGCTAGAGCCGCGAGTTCTCGGGAATTCGCCGCAGCGGACTCGCTCGGCGGATTTGTGTGTGTGCCCTCCTCCGGGCCTGGGCCCAGGCCCGGCCCCTCGCACTTGCCCTTACCTTTCTATCGGGTCCGCATCCCTTTACAGTCACCGCGACCCGGCGGAGAGAAAAAGGAACTTCCCCCAACCCCCCTCGGGGGCCGGCGGAGCCCCCCAAGCCCACCCCAAAGAGCGGGGCGGGGACCCCATCTGAAGAAGAGATTTCCCGGGGATTCTCGTTTTCCTCGCCTGTATCTCCGAAAGAATTAAAAATGGCCGAGAATGTGGTGGAACCGGGGCCGCCTTCAGCCAAGCGGCCTAAACTCTCATCTCCGGCCCTCTCGGCGTCGGCCAGCGATGGCACAGGTTAGTCCTCGGAGCCCTCGCCTTCCCTTTCCCTTTAGTCTTTTCTGCTCCGTGCACCTTTATTCTTCTGTGTGTGTGTTTTCCCCCCTTTTCTTTCTCTCCTTAGTTCTCTCTCTCGATTAATTTTAAAGGTGTTTGAATGAGCTGGTCGAAGACGTCCAGTAGCCCAACCATTTTCTTTGCTTCCTAATACATTCGTTGCAACATTATGTCATATCGATGTGTGTTCTGGAATTAGAGCTCTTTAGTGGTGCTATAGAAATGGCCTTTATTATTGCTTCCATGCAGTTTAATTTTGGCAATGCCAATGCATTTGTGTGTAAGGGTTTTTTATACAATTTTACTTCTAATTTTGTTGTTGTTGGTAAATGAGGAATTGCAAATCTTTTCTCCTTGGTTTCTCCTACTCTGTTTCCACTACTTTTCACTCTTCCTTTTCAGTATTTTCGTTGCACAAGATTTTCTGTTGAGAATGAGGACGTAAAAAATAATCTTATTTATTTATTTATTTATTCGTTTATTTATTTATTTATGTGTATGTGTTCCAGGATTTCAGGTTTGACGTGAGGTTTAACGTCAAATGTGAAATTTGGTTTGAATTATTTTACCTATCTTTCCTAGCCTTTTTTTTTTTTTTTTTTTTTTTGCTTTTTTTTCTTTAAGAATCAATATGGAGTGCAGTTCATTTTACATCTTCCATTCTTTGGTTTAGGACCAAAATGTCTGAAACTCTGGGTTTTCAGGTTGGGAGAGAGGGATATTTTCTTTGCAGTTTGTAGTCACTTTCTCTTTGGTGTGGGGAAGTAAAGAGATAACTGATTTTGTGGAATGAGTTACTTGGAAATCAAGATAAGAAATGGAAAGAGTCCCAATCATGAACTGCAAACATGAATTGATGAAACATGTTTGAAATGTGCATTAAGTTTAGCATCTGTGTTTTTACCTTTTTATGCTTTAAACATATTTGGAGATTTCTGTTTAAAAAGCTCTATGAATTCTTTACTTCACTCAGTTGTGGACTAGCCCTTTCTCAAGAGATAATTCAGGGAGACTTTCTTCCATCATTCCTTCCTTACAGTTCGTTTGATGCTATCCTGGTGGCCACCGGTCTTTTTTGCTGTCATAGTTTGAGGTGCCAGGATAATGAAGAGGAAGAATGGCTGGCCATCTGACAGTCCACAAGATGTTCCCCCTTCCTATGAGCATCTCTTTAACGCCCCAAGAACAGGCTCAGCGTCATCCCTCCATCTACCAGTGAGAGTGCTTAATGGAGTTAAATGTACCCTTTGAGTTTGTAGAGAACTTCTAAGCACGTTCCTAAGTAGGCTTCATTTTAAAGGGTGAAAATGTAAGGATATAGCAAACGCTTTCGTTTTTTGTTTTTATAAGAAAGATAACCTGCAAAATTTGAGGATTTTTGCAGAGTTCCTCTACTTCAGGATTGTAACATTGGCAATGCATGAACTTTGATCTGTCCTTATTCCTTGAAGTTTCTGTAGTCTTCAGGGATTTTTCTTAACCTGACTTTTTTTTCTCAATTCATGCACATAAATATTGTATTCCTTTGCACTTACTAAAGTCACTCAAATTCTTATAGATCACGATTAGACATGTTTTCACGTATAGATTTTTGGATTGTTTCTTTAATTTTTGTGTAATGTGGTAATGGATTTTACATTTGAGTTGGCCAGTGACGGGATATTTTAGAAAAAACTCCTTTTCTGTGCATTATTTTGATGACTCCTTACTTGAGTAGCTTCGTCTTGGAGTAATGCAAGGCCTGAAAGGAAGGCTCTGCTCAACTTCCAAACACCTCCGTTCAGTGCACTACTGCGTTCTCCATACTCATCTGTGTCGTTGGTAACTTAGCGAACTCATTCTGGTATAGTGTTTCACATGTCTGTTACACAGAAACTGTTTTGCTACTTGATATATCTTTGAATAGTTGTGAGACCTAAATGTATCAAGTGGGTTTTTATAATAAAAAAAACCTCTCAACATTGAGATTAACTCAGTCTTGGTACTAAGTGTTTATTTTAGTTAGCTCTCTCTAAATTTTATTGAGAAGGTTGGTCCCCCCCCCCGCCCCCCCCCCCCCCCGCAAACACCCCAAGTCCCCCAATTAAGATTCTGTTCCAAGATTTTTTTTGTTCATTTTTTAAATCTTAATAGTCTGGGTTTTGTTTTGTGTTTTTGTTATTGTAGGGGTGGGGAGGGAAGTGTCAAGAAAATACTGTCCCCCTGTGAACTTTAAGTTGGTTCCCATTACATTTTTATTTTTTTATTTTTTTGTCCACTAGTGTGTAGTATAAGTTTGCAGGCAACTTCTAACAGAGATACTTCACTTTTAACAACTTTAAAATTTCAAACTTGTAACTTCTACATTTTGAGTTTTGAGTTGTCACCTAGATATTTTATAAATGTGAAAGTAAGTTGTTCCTTATACTTGGTTGTGAATTTCATCTAGAACTGGTCAAAACGATGCCATAATTATAGACCACAGAAACTTTTTATTTTCTTAATAGTATTAGGTAGACCTACCAAGAGTTTGCTTGTGCCAGTTTTATAGGACAGAAGACTAGAATCCAATTGGGTTGACATTCGAAAGCATTACAAAACAAATTAGCATAGGACTGACTGGTGCAGAATAAAAATGTGTTACTCAACGATTGATTAGTCTAAAAAATTTCCAAGTTGATTCAAATAACTTGAATTAAGTTTAAGTTTTTATGTGTTGGAATGAGTAGGAAGAGATTTATTTTTTAGCTTTTGCATCTTTATGTTCCTGTTTCAATATTTGCACTTGAGTCATTGAAAGTTTTACTTTACTATGGTTAGGTCGGAACTAAACTATTTGATAAATGACTTATTCTCCCCCCAAAAGATGATAAAAGGCACTTGTAAAAAAAAATTTGGTAAAATTATTGACAGAAAAATTAACAGGTAAGTCCTGGAAGAATTTCTTGAACCTATTTCTAATAATAACCTGAGTGATGGGAATGATGAGAATTACATGTTGCCTTCATTGCACACTGGACATGTTCTGTCACTGCTCTGTAAACACTTAATGCTGTATGCACTGAAAGAACAGACTCCGGAACGATGGGTGACAGCAAACAGCACTAGGATCTGGCATACTAAGTAGGTAAAGATCTTTCTGGTCCTGGTATAGTTTTGTGTCCCTACTGTGTACTCCCCTGTCAGCATTGGCTTGAGTTTCATGCCTGTTTTTCATTTTAAAGGCACAGGACAGCTAGAATGTAAAATATACTGCATTTTAAATATATATATCATTGATTTCAGAGAGGAAGGGAGAGAGAGAAGCATCAGTGATGAGAGAGAATCATTGAGTGGCTGCCCTCCTGCACACTCCACACTGGGGATGGAACCTGCAACCTGGCATGTGCCCTGACCAGGAATCGAACCATGACCTCCTGGTTCCTAGGTCGACACTCAACCACTGAGCCACGACAGCTGGGCTAAAATATACTGCATTTTAACCACTAGATTAATGTACACAATAGAGAAGTGGCAAGGATTTTTTTTTTAAATTTTGCTTTTGGTAAAGAGTGAGGGAGGAGGTTGGGTGTAAGGGGGAGGGAGAGAGGGAGGGCCCGGGAAAAATCAATGTGAGAGAGAGAGAGACAGAGACAGACATTAATTGGTTGCCTCTCGCATGCACCCAACTGCATGCCCAGGATGGAGCCTGCAACCCAGGTACATGCCCTTGACTGGGGCCAGTGCTCTAACCACTGAATAACACCTGCCAGGGCGTGGCAAGGATTTTTTAAATGTCAATTTTACTTCCTCAAAATACCATTGTATATTAGTGGTTTATCATCCTAACTAATGTTTTTGGTGGAAGCCATTTCTTTTTTCAGCTCTTAAACCTGCCAGATTATGTTTTAGTTTTTACACATTAATGTTTACATTAGAGTTCTGCTTCTGGAGTTTTTCAGTTATAACTCTTTGACCCAGTGAGATATTACTGTTAAAATTAAAGTGCAAGACATTTACCAAGTGCCTTGAACTCTGGCAGTTGCTTATTCTCAAAGCTTTGTAAGTTCACTTCTAGGGCTTCAGGAAGGCTCTCTGTGCTTGATGTGAGGTGAAGTGCCTGTTGTTAAATTGTAATAAATCTTGTACGCGTTACAATACGGGTGCCCTTTCCAGCATAAGTTCGTGTTCTGTTGCAGAGGTAAGAAATGTATCGTCATATCCAGTGAATGGATGATGGGGATGGAGGAAAGGGTTTCTGCCTTGGTTGCCTTTTGGTATTTTCTGTTTTACTTTGCTTTTCTACCTTCTCCTTAGTCTAGTCTATAAAAAGGGTGAAGGGTGTGTGATTAAAACAATAAATTGAGAATTGGTGCCTAGTGTTGTTTGTAGGGGCATTAAGTGGTAAATAAGAAAGGAAAAAAATAGCAAAAATGTTGCAGATACAGTGGGAGTGTAACTTCCTGGTATATTTATAGAAGTATTTCAGGAGTTATTCTGCTGAACACCCATCAATTAATGGAAAAATAAGACATGCTTCTTTAGTGGGCTTTTTGTTGTTGTTGAGATTTTAGGGTTCTCTCCTTTTAGAATTTTTGAAGTTAAATTTTTTAGTGTGGCTTACATTAGATAAATTAATGAACCTTGGCCAGGTAACTTAATTGGTTAGAGCAGTGGTCGCCAACTGATGGTCCGTGAGGTCCGAAAGGTTGGCGACCGCTTGGTTAGAGCATCATCCCCATATACCAAGGTTGTGTGTTCCACCTCTAGTTAGGGAACACGAAAGAATCAACCAATGAATGCAAAAATAAGTGGAACAACAAGTTTCTCTTTCTCTCTCCCTCCCTCGCCCCCTTCCTCTCTAAAATCAATACGTTTAAGAAATTAATGAGTGAGTTAAAACTTAAATTATGCCAAGTGTAAAATTTTTACAACACTGAATTTTGCCAATGATTTTTTTTTTCATGTGATGGATGGTCATTTTCTTTTAAATTTTTAATGGGAATTTTTTATTATTCAGTTCTCAAAAACAGGTTTAAGAGAATAAATATTAATTGAGGTGTTAAGCCTCTTCGAAACAATTTGGATCTTATTTGTTTTTAGATGTAGATCTTTTTAAATAAATGGCCAAGAAGGTAATTAGAAGTAATTTAGTTGAGAGAGAGAGAGAGAGAGAAATTAAAACTACTGAAAAAAAAGTGAGTGGTTAAAAGATTGGGTTTTGAAGTCAGACAACGTACTAGAGTTCAGATCCCAGACCTGCCTTTATTAATTGTGAACCTTAGGCCAGTTTCTTAACTTCTCTGTATTTGCTTCCTCACCAGTAGTACCCACCTTACAGTATTGTGGCAAGGAATAAAGGAGAATTTTCTTTATTATATGCTTAAGATAGTGCTTGCGGTAGCATAGTATGTGTTCATTAATTGTTAGCTGTTTTTAACTTAACTACTAAGAAATAATGGTAGATTTAAAAAAACCTTTAAAATTTATTGATTTTTATAGAGAGAGAGTAAAGGGGGAAGAGAGGAACATTGATTTGTTGTTCCACTTTTCTATGCATTCATTGGTTGCATAAAACTTTGGCATATCAAGACGATGCTTTAACCAATTAAGTACCTGGCCAGGGCAGTGGTAGACTTTTTTTTTTTTTTTTTTAAATATATTTTATTGATTTTTTACAGAGAGGAAGGGAGAGGGATAGAGAGTTAGAAACATCGATGAGAGAGAAACATCGATCAGCTGCCTCTTGCACACCCCCCACTGGGGATGTGCCCGCAACCAAGGTACATGCCCTTAACCGGAATCGAACCCGGGACCCTTGAGTCCGCAGGCCGACGCTCTATCCACTGAGCCAAACCGGTTTTGGCAGTGGTAGACTTTTTAATGACTATATAGAGACTAGAAAAAGAAAGCCAAGTGCATGAAGTTCAGAGAGTAGTCTTAAAAGTAAGGCTTATGTTACAGTGTTAGCCTATAGATCACCTACTCAGATTAAGTTTTTTGAGAATATAAGAATGTGGCAGCAAAGATTAAAGTAAAAGTACTACATATACTACTGTCACATAGGATATCTTGTTCATGTAATTGAAATTAAAAATCAAGAAAATTTTAAGGCATAATGATAAATCAGAAAACAGATTTTCTTGGAAATGCTTACGATAAGAATGGCTTTTTGCTATAGAATTGTGTGGTTGAGCACTATTTTTTCTGTTACGTATTTGCTTATCTGGGTCTTAAAAGAATACTTTCTTATAAAGGAGGAGGACGGGAAGTAGAAGGAGCAGTGCAGTGCTTCTCAAATTGTTTTGACTACACACAACTGTATTTTGCATGTTAAAAACAGAGACCCTGTCTTAGCAAGTGAACACATAGTATTATCCTTTTTGTAATATATGCATTTTTATTTGTAATGATTGCATTTCATAGTTGTGACCCACTATATTGAGTTCATGCCCCTCTATTGGCTTATGATCCACAATTTGAAAAATACTGGCTTAGAAAAGTTGACAAGGTAACAGTTGGTCCTGTATTGGACCAACATTTTCTCTATGCTAGGTATTTGTCTTCAGTACAGGGAATACTCTGATAATCTGGAGTATCCTGCAATTTATAGATAGGGGAGGAGAACAACATTCAAGTCTGATGTGACCAGCATTGTATTTG
This sequence comes from Plecotus auritus, assembly GCF_963455305.1. Lineage (NCBI taxonomy): Eukaryota > Metazoa > Chordata > Mammalia > Chiroptera > Vespertilionidae > Plecotus > Plecotus auritus. The sequence goes on from NC_137772.1 coordinate 222,684,332, forward strand.
GGAAGTACAGTGTATATTGGGAGAAACAGGAAGACCTAACCTGTAATACTATTACTCTGGTGGCTATCTTTGAGGAATTGGTGTCTGATCTTGGGATCTGAAGGATAGATCTAGGGTTAGTTAGTTAGTAAGAGCGAACCAAGCTGGGAACAAGAGAGTAGTATGGCCTGTTCAGGTCCCCTGTAAGTTCCATCTGGCTGGGAGGAGCAAGAAATGTCCGGAGAGATGAACAAGGGGCCGATTATGCAGAGCTTATAATGCTTATTGGAGTATGGCTGTATTAGGGTTCTAGCTGTGATGAGGGTGGGCTGGATTAGAAGATGGAAAGAAGTGAAAAAGATCTGAGGGAAGGTGATGGTCAACAGAATTTAGATGTTAGGATATTGCAATGGAGGAATCAAGGATAAGTTCCAAGTTTCAAGTTAGGGTAGCTGGATCGGTGAGGGTGCCATTTACTAAAATAGCAAGCATAGGAAAAGAAGTATTTGTATGTAGCTGTGGGAGGGGGTGGTTATGGTGAGTTAAATTTTGGACATTTTGAAGTGTGATTCTCCTAAATTGAGTAGTCACTGTTTTTATTTGGTATGCCTTTCTTTCATCTCAGCCAAGAAACATTTACTACTCATCAAGTTTTAGGCACGATGAATTAAGGTGTAGTTTTTTTCTCTCAAGTCCTTCAGGATGTGGTGGGGTTGGTATACATGTATACACAATTTTCCCATAAATTATACTCTGATAAGTTTTTAAAATAATCTGAATAAAGGCAGAGAATAGGAATTATTTCTAACAGGGTGAGTTTACTGTATTGGGGAAAAACTTTATAAAGAAATTTAGGAGAGCTTGAGGGGTAACTAACTTTTTCACAGAAGTAGGAAAAGTTGGGTATTTCAGGTGGAACAAATACAAGTGATTCTTTTTTTTTTTTTTAATATATTTTATTGATTTTTTTACAGAGAGGAAGGGAGAGGGATAGAGAGTTAGAAAAGAAACATCGATCAGCTGCCTCCTGCACACCTCCTACTGGGGATGTACCCGCAACCAAGGTACATGCCCTTGACCAGAATCGAACTGGGGACCTTTCAGTCTGCAGGCCAACGCTCTATCCACTGAGCCAAACCAGTTAGGGCGAGTGATTCTTTTTTTTATTATTATTGAAGATATAGTCATTGATTTGAGAGAGAGAGACGCACACACATTGATGGATTGCCTCCAGCACGTGCCCCAAACAGTGAATTGAACTTGCAACCTAGGTATGTGCCCTGACACAGAGAGACAGACAGGCAGACATTGATTGCCTCCGGCACATGCCCCAACAGGGAATTGAACTTGCAACCTAGGTATGTCCCTGACCAGGAATGGAATGGACAACATTTTGGTGTACAGGACAATGCTACAACCAACTGAGCCACACAGTCAGGGCCAAATACAAGCGGTTCATAAAATGGGAGACAGATTGAAAAGGATGTTGGGGTCCTTTTATGAAAAAACAGGCTAATGAATTTGACATTCATCTTACCATCAGGATAAAAACCTGTGAGCCAGGGGAGTGACATGGTCAGGGAAAGTGGAAAGACTAATTCTGGTGATGGTAATTCTGGTGATGGTGTGCAGAATCAGTAGCAGGAAAAGAACCTAATGGTAAGAGGACCATGGGCATGTCATTTATCTCTTGAGTTGCACTTATCATTTGTAATTACCAAAGTGAATTTTTTAAGATCCAAGTTTTGCCTTGTCCTGGTTGCTCAGTTGGTTGGAGTGCCATCTGGTGCACCAAAAGATTGCGGGTTCGATCCCTGGTCCAGGCGTGTAGTGGAGCAACTGATCAATATTTCTCTCTCACATAATGTTTCTCTCTCTCTCTCTCTCTCTCCCCCTCCCCCTAACACACACACACACACACACACACACACACTCGGTTCCTTCCTTGGGTGAGGATTTAAACATATCCTTGGGTGAGGATTAAAAAAACACACCCAAGTTTTGTTTACCAGTTGACATAATTGTAGAATATAGCAGATAGTCCTACCACTACAGAGTTGGATTATTTACAGGTTGAGTTAATAGGGTTCATATTCAATAACAAAATAGTATAATCTTAGGGAAGCCAGTGTTAGCACCAGTTACTGCAGCTATACAATGAGGAATCAGTCATTTCACACTTGGGTCTTCCCTAGCGGGGGCAGTGTTCTAAGAAAACTGAGTAGGATGGATATTTATTTTCCCAATTGCTCTTCAGCCAAAACTGTTCCGCTTTTTTGTTTTATTTTGTTTTGTGTGTGTGGTTTTTTTCCCCATGTAAACACTACCAAGATGATCCTGAAGGATCCTTTTGCTCTAGGTTAATAAATTTACACATTTATACACTTTAAAATCTTTTAGAATCTTTAAGAGGCATTTCATTGGTTCTTTTTTATTTTTTAATTTATTTTTATCAATTTCAGAGAGGAGGGAGAGATAGAAACATCAATGATGAGAGAGAATCATTGATCAGCTGCCTCCTGCACATCCTTACTGGGGATTGAGTGCACAATCCGGGCATGTGCCCTGACCGGGAATCAAAACTGCAACCTCCTGGCTCATAGGTTGACACTCAGTCACTGAGCCATGCTGGCTGGGTTCGTTGGTTCTTAAAACAATTACATGAGGGAGGGAGGGAGGTAGAATAAGTTTTTTACTACCACAGTTGGGACGTGACGGCTCAGTGAGGTCAGCTTGAAGACTTGGGTTTAAATCCCGGTCTTTAGACTCCTTGAGCAGTGCCAAGTTAGATACCAAGTGTTTGCTGATGGCATTTAGGAATCATAAATGCCCAGAACTTTGAGGAACAATCAAAATAGCAAAAGAATAATAATGACAGTCAGTGATATCAGATGAAATATAGGGTCTGTTTGGAGGTCAAAGTATATGTGACTTTTTTTACATAGTCTTCCAGTTTTAATCAATAGTTAAAAGTAAATGGTTTAAAGTTGATGTAAGAGAACTTTTTATAAAGTTATGCCCTATCAGATACAAGTAATTATAGTATGCAGTTGTAGAATTGCTAGAAACATCTTATTCCATGAGCATATCCTAGGTGCTATAGGAAATGTAAATAATAAATGAGACCCCTTTTTCAGATACTTAAAATTTGGTAAAGAAGTAAGATGGAGACAAATATTATTTAGCTGTAACAAAAGATGGAAGATACGAAGTATATAGTTGAGGTTGTAACAAAGTGAGAGACATCTTGGGGAAATAGGACTACTAGGACCAGAGTTGAAAACCTGAGTGGTAACTACAGTTAGGTCTGTTGAACGTACAGGATTGCCAGTAAAAAAAAAATGACCCTAAACCTTTATTTTTCAAGATCTACCAATGTAAACCCTCCTGTCTGCTGCAAAATGGAGCCTAATTTTGTAATGTGAGGTCACGTTTTGCATAAACATAAAACAGCAACCAAGTGCATTCGGCTTTAGAATCCTTCTATATGATAAAAGGCTAATATGCAAATTGTCCCCTCGACCAGGAGTGTGACTGGGGGTGGGGCCACCTGGCCAACTGCCTGTGGTCCCTCCCCCCAGCCCAATTGGCCTGGACCCCACCTGTGCACGAATTCATGCACTGGGTCTCTAGTAAGTTAAATGAAAATCATCAAGACTCTAGGGCAGTGGTCGGCAAACCCGCGGTTTGCCGCTATGTTGACTAATGAGTTTGCTGAGCACTGCTCTAGGGCCTAGAGTACGATTTCTATATTACTGAAGTTAATTTCTCCTCAGTAAACTCTGTATATGGCTGTTATCTACTTCTGACATTGAGAGGACTAATAAGAATAATACAATTATTGAGGTGTTAAGAACAATGCTTGCCTCATTGAAAGTGCCTGATGAAAGTTTGCTCTTATTATTATAAACCAGTCTTAACTCCTAATAGGGTTATGATTCTATTGAATAATAATACTCGATGACATTTTCATATTTTTAATATGTGCCAGGCAATATTTTAAATACTTTACATATATTAACTCATTTAATCCTCACAAATAGCCTATGATTATTGAAGTAATAAGCATATGGAAGTTCTCTATCCTATTGAATTGAAATTTCCAATACATGGTTTTTACTGGCCAAAACTTTCTTATTAATACAGAGTTTGAAACTAGGTTCTTCTGTATATATATCATCTTGTCTGGTTCCCTTAAAAACTGTAAGGATTTTTATTGGCATTGCATTGAATCTTTTGGGGGCAGAATAGATGTCTTTATATAATATCAAGGATTTGTATCCAGATGTTTGGGATATTATTCTATTTATGTAGTCTTTCACAATTTACATATATTTTATAGTAACATATTGTTAGATTTTTTTCCTAAGTTTTCCCTATGCTATCATAAATTGTATTAAAATTTTTTTCTAAACATTTATCACTGATGTACAGAAATGTAGTTTAATTTTTTAATATTTGTGGTATATTTAATCACCGTGCTAACCTCACTATTTCCATTTCTTTGCTTTGGATTTTCTATATTGATTTATCTCCATAAAATAAGTTGTGTTTCTTCCTTCCAGTCTTTTAACTTACCTTTTTTTTTTTTAGTATTATTGCTTTGGCTAGATACTCTAGTACAAGATTGAATAGAAGTGGCTGTCACGAGTATCTTTGTTTTGGTGTGATGCTAGACTACTTTTAATGTTGGTCCATTATGCATATTTGCTGTCAGTTTTTAGGTTTTGGAAGAAACTTTTTATCAATTTAAAGAAGTCCCCATCACTTTCTTGATTTTTAAAATTGTGATTTGGTTTTGAATTTTATCCAGTGCTTTTCTTGTTCCACTTATTTATGCATTCATTGGTTGATTCTTGTATGTGCCCTCACCAGGGGTTCGAGCCTGCAATCTTAGTGCATCAGGATGATGTTCTTACCTAGTGAGCTACGGGCCAGGGCCTCCAGTGCTTTTCTTATAGCTATTGAGATTAATCTTATATTTTCTTCTTTGTTAATATGGTGAATGACCATCTCTATACTTATAGATAGTCTAAGGTTCCATTGCAAACCTTTCCCCCTTGGATTCCTGAGATATCCCAACTTGATCATGACAATACATTTCTAAGGCACTAATGAACTGGTTTGCTTTCTTTTCTTTCTTTTCTTTCAAGGGTTTTTGCTTCTATGTTCATAGTTTTTACTGGCCATGTATGATTTTTAAAGTATTCTATTTTTTTTTTTAAGATATATTTTTATTGATTTCAGAGAGGAAGGGAAAGGGAGAGCAGAGATAGAAATCAGTGATGAGAGAGAATCATTGATCAGCTGCCTCTTGCACGCTCCCTACTGAGGATCGGGCCCATAACCCAGGCATGTGCCCTTGACTAGAATCGAACCCGAGACCTTTCAGTTTGCAGGCTGACGCTCTGTCCACTGAGCCAAACCAGCCAGGGCTCTTTCTGTTTTCTAGAAGTGTTTGTGTAAGATGAAGTTGTCTTTTCCTTGAAAGATCTGAAGGACATGTCTGTAGAAACATTTAGATCTGGTGTTTTCTTTATGGAAAGACTAATTAATGATATATTTTTGTTAATAGTAATGGGATTATTCAGGCTTTCTATATCTCCTCCTTTTGAACTTTTTAAATGGGAAATGTCAATTCAGTAGGATAGAGAACTTCCATATGCTTATTACTTCAAGTTACCAGTATTTTTGTGTGCCTTTCTCTCCCCCCGCTCTTTTTACAACTGGTTTGAATCAGAAGTTAAACAAGGTATATCTGGTTGTTAACTCTTTTATTTGATAATATCTCCTCTCATTCTCTTTTTTGCCATTGATTTGTTGGAGAAACTGGGACATTTATTCTTTATAATTTATTTTTGATAAGGTTTGGTGAGTGTTTTATCAGGAATTCATTTATGTCTCTTCAAATTTTTTTGCATGAAGTAGATTAGTTTTGTTGCTTTCTCATTTTATTTTATTTTTTTCTTAATTTTCCCAGAAGTTTATCTTTTTTAAAAAAATCTGTATTTTATTGATTTTTTTACAGAGAGGAAGGGAGAGAGTTAGAAACATCAATGAGAGAGAAACATCAATCAGCTGGCTCCTGCACACCCCCTACTGGGGATGTGTCCGCAACCAAGGTACATGCCCTTGACCAGAATCGAACCTGGGACCCTTCAGTCCACAGGCCGATGCTCTATCCACTGAGCAAAACCGGCTAGGGCCCAGAAGTTTATCTTTATTACTCCTTCAAATAACCAAATTCTGGTTTGTTGATACCTTCTCAGTTGTATCTCTGTCTTTCTCATGTTGATAATTAACTGCTTTTTATCTTTTTAAAAAATATGTTGCCCTAGCCCAGTGGTCAGCAAACTCATTAGTCAACAGAGCCAAATATCAACAGTACAATGATTGAAATTTCTTTTGAAAGCCAAATTTTTTAAACTTAAACTTCTTCTAATGCCACTTCTTCAAAATAGACTCGCCCAGGCCGTGGTATTTTGTGGAAGAGCCACACTCAAGGGGCCAAAGAGCCGCATGTGGCTCGCGAGCTGCAGTTTGTCGACCACTGCCTAGCCGGTTTGGCTTAGTGGATAGAGTGCCGGCCTGTGGATTGAAGGGTCCCGGGTTCAATTCTGGTCAAGGACACATGCCTAAGTTGTGGGCTTGATCCCCAGTGGGATCGAGCCAGTCAATGATTCTCTCTCATTGATGTTTCTGTTTCTCTCTCCCCTCTCCTTTCCTCTTTAAAATCAATAAAAATATTTTAAAAAAATACATGTTGGATTTTTTTTTTAAGTGAGAGGAAGAGAGAGGATGAGAAACATGGATTGGCTGCCTCCTTCATGCCCTCTACTGGGGATCAAATCCCCGACCTCTTGGCACAGGGTACCTTGCTCAACCAACTGAGTCACAACAGCCAAGCTGCTTTTTATCTTTGATCATCTTCCTGCTGTTCTTCTAACATCATCATTTGGATACTTAACTCATTAATTTTTAGCTTTATAACAAAGCCTTTAAGTTTTGAAATCTAGTGTTTTCATTATTCAATTTCTTTTCTGATTTCCTCTTTAATTTGTCACTTAGGTATATGTAGGTTTTTTTAAATTTCTAAATGGGCAGAGATTTTTATTTTCCCCTAACTGTGCAACTATAAAAATATATTTCTTTGTATACTTCAGGGGAAAAGTAGAATGCAAAATTGCTCATAAAGTATCTATGATCCCAGTTTTGTGAGTTATGTAAGTAAAAATGATTAAAGAAATACATCAATATGCTAAAGTCTTCTTTGAGTAATGATATCAGATACATTTTGAGACTTATATTCCAAAACTATTCATAAGGTACCTTTTATTCTTTTTAAAAAATGTATTTTATTGATTTTTTTTTTTTAAGAGAGAGCAGGGAAGAGGGATAGAGAGATAGAGACACATCGATGAGAGAGAAAAATCATCATTGATTGGCTGCCTCCTGCACACCTCCCACAGGGGATTGAGCCTGCAACCCAAGCATGTGCCCTGACTGGGAAGGAACTGGTTCCTGGCTCGATGCTCAACTGTTGAGCTACACCAGCCGGGCAAGACACCTTTTATGATAATGGATGGGCACATAAGATTTTTCAGAAGGAAAGAAATTCTGTAAAAGTCTGGACTCTAATCATGTCCTGAGATCCTGGGACCATTTGGTTCAATTAAAAGATGACCAGAATGCTTAACTATGTTAGGCATTAGGCAAGGAGTTGGTCTATAAGTGATAAGATATGTGCTTTCCAAAGAGCTACATGGGTGCAGGAATGGGTGGGGAGGGGAGAGAAAGACAGACACACTAACAATTCAGTGCTATGATAGAGGGCTATAAGAACTGGAAGGGCATGTAAAGGAGTTGTGCTTAAAAAGCAAGATTGATTGGACCAAATAGATCATTTAAAGTGGAATCTTCTTGTCTTCAAGCAGTGAACTATTTTTAATGGGATAGTCAGTTGTAGAGTCAGGTATATTTAATTATTAAATACCCAGTAATGCCTATTTAATATGAAAACTATTTGGAGAATTAAAAGGGAAGAAAACTCAGCAGTAGAGAGAGAGAAAAAAAAAAGAAAACTCAAATACCTAAATATATAAAATGAGTTAAGACTGTCAACAGGTCAACCAGGGACAGTTTTGCCCTTCCAAGAGATATTTTAGTGATACTGAAGACATTTTTGGTTGTCACAGAGGGGGTATGGATACTAATGGCATTGAGAAAAGAGAGCGGGGTTCTGTGGATTATCTTAACAATGCTCCCTTCCCTCACAACAAAGAATTATCCAGCCCAAAATGTTTAATAGTAGCAAGATTGAGAAAACCCTGGGCTAATCTCTGATTTCATCCTCTTTTTGGTGGCAGTGGGGCAGGGGTAGGGTGGGAGTGATTTGTGTGTTAAAGGAGCTAGAGCAGCCGTGGGCAAACTACGGCCCGCGGGCTGGATCCGGCCCGTTCGGCTGTTCTATCCGGCCCGCGGAGCCAAAAGAGCGGAGGTTTCTCTTGCTCTCCCCTCCGCTCCTTTACTTTGAATTTATATTAGTTCACACAAACACTCCATCCATGCTTTTGTTCCGGCCCTCTGGTCCAGTTTAAGAACCCATTGTGGCCCTCGAGTCAAAAAGTTTGCCCACCCCTGAGCTAGAGGCATGTTTTTATATCCTATTTCAGCTAGATTTTGGTTAAGGAAATGTAATCTGTAGGCTGAAGTCAGGTGAAAGCAAATTCACTCAGCAGATTGAGGATCTGTTTTGTGATAGAACTTGGTGAAGAATGGTAGACAGCCCCTTGCTTCATGGAGCTCACACTGAATGTTCTACAAATGAAGGTCTTTTGTATCATTTGTCTTTATTATTATGATAGTTTAAATCTTTTGTTCTGAATTAGTTTGCATTTGGTAAATTATTTTAACCTCTTCTATGGAATTCTGGAATATTATCTAACTTAATTGTACATCTTTTTTCATGACTGTTAATACAAACTTTTAGCAACTCATAATGGGTACTGTACTGAGATTTTAGTCCTTTTTCCTTGGTCTTATTTAAATACAGTTCATTAAGTGCTTAAACTTGTTGGTATAATCAAACTTTCTCCTATTTTTAAAAATGTAGATATCAAAAAAGGCTTTTTAGTATAACATGAAAAACCTCAATACAAATACATAGTATTACATAGAGTGCGGTACAGAAATGTAATGTTTATCAATAACAAAATATAAAGCAGTTTTTAATTTTGATTTTGTCAAACTTTACCTTTTCTCTTGCTTTCAGATTTTGGCTCTCTATTTGACTTGGAGCATGACTTACCAGATGAATTAATCAACTCTACAGAATTGGGACTAACCAATGGTGGTGATATTAGTCAGCTTCAGACAAGTCTTGGCATGGTACAAGATGCAGCCTCTAAACATAAACAACTGTCAGAATTGCTACGGTCTGGTAGTTCCCCTAACCTCAATATGGGGGTTGGGGGCCCAGGCCAAGGCATGGCCAGCCAGGCCCAACAGAACAGTCCTGGATTAGGTTTGATAAATAGCATGGTCAAAAGCCCAATCCCCAACATGGGGATGGGCACTAGTGGACCAAATCAGGGTCCCACACCACCATCTGCAGCAGGTATGATGAACAGTCCAGTAAATCAACCTGCCATGGGAATGAACACAGGGATGAATGCTGGCATGAATCCTGGAATGTTGACTGCAGGCAATGGACAGGGGATGATGCCTAATCAAGTCATGAACGGTTCAATTGGAGCCGGCAGGGGGCGACCTAACATGCAGTACCCAAGCCCGGGCATGGGAAATGCTGGCAACTTAATAACTGAGCCCCTGCAGCAAGGCTCTCCCCAGATGGGAGGACACGCGGGACTGAGAGGCCCCCAGCCTCTGAAGGTAAGTGCGGTTGGGGTTTGTGTGCACTATCGGTATGTTTTTTAGTGTTCCAGTCTTGGAGGGAGGGGTGAGGTCAGTTCATTTATTTTTATTGTTCGTATTCAATCTTCTTACATTGTGTAGCGTTTTCCACATATTTTTTTTTTTTTTTTTGCTAAGGCTCTGTAAATCCTAAGTATTGTCACAAATTTTTTGAAGCTCTTCTGTTAAGTAAAACATTTTCCATAACTTATTGGTATACCTTCACAGTTTGTTCCAAATGATTGCCAGCTAATTCCTATTCTCTCTGGCACAAGTATTAGAATATTTTCATATTATTTCTAAACCCACTTTAGCCTTCATAGCCTCCTTATAAAAATGCAGTTTGAGATAATTGCCATTATACGGTCTTCAGGTAGACTTCATTTGTTACCACTGGTTTGACTGTCCTTGGTTTTTAAGAGATATTTCTTTATTATAAGATTTTTTTTAAGTTATTTTTCCTTATTGCTTGATGGAAATTAAGGTGTATTCGTTTAGTATGAAACCTTAGCTAATATCCTAGGTGTTCCAATGCCTACTTTTAGTTTTATGAATTAGAGAATGCTAAGTATGTTTAAAAAAAACCAAAAAACCTTAAAATGAGTTCTCTCTATATAATTAAGACATTTTAAACACATTCTTGATGCTTATTTTGCCATATTTTTCCTGTATATTTTATTCTTTTTTCTTAAAATGGTATCACACTATAGTTGTCACTGCCTGGGATGTGGTTAGTAAATATTTGTTGAATGAAAGAGATGGCTTTGCTTGAACGGTATTGTTGGAGATGGGTAAGATTCTCACAAGGAGTCAAGAGCAGGTTTTTTCTGTAAGAGGAATAATTTTTAGCAGGCATTAGGATTTTCGTGCTCCTGAGAATCATGATGGTGAGAGCCCTAGGATTAAATTAAGACATAGGCATGAATCAGGAATATGGGAACTAGGGTCAAATGTAGCTGTATGAAAAGCCCTTACAGCTTTTTTACTACACAGTAAAGAATATTGACCTGCCCTAGCTGGTTTGGCTCAGTGGATAGAGCGTCAGCCTGCGGACTGAAGGGTTCCAGGTTCGATTCCGGCCAAGGGCACATGCCCGGGTTATGGGCTCAATCCCCAGTAGGGGGCGTGCAGGAGGCAGGCGATCAATGATTCTCTCTCATCATTGATGTTTCTATCTCCCTCTCCCTCTCTGAAATCAATAAAGAAATATATTTAAATATATATATATATATATTGACCTTAAACTTGGGAAGGGATTCTGTTTGGCATCCTTACCTAAGCTGTAGATTCTCTCTTGCTGGCACTTTTATGTTGCTGTAGTTTACCTAGAATATTTGGAGTGAAAACCAGAAACAAGAGGTGAAATATTTATTAGGTACTCTTCTAGGTTCTAGGAACGTAGTTGTGAAGAGCCCCTGCCTTCCTGATATTTATATTCCATTGGGGAGAAGAGGGATGACAGACAGTAAATCTTCACTGATTGATCAGATATTTATCGAGTCCCAGTTTTGGTGCTGAAGATAGAGCAGTGAAAAACTTATTTCATGGAACTTACTTTCTAGTGTTCACATAAGGTGTAAATGTGTAGCATCCCAGGTAAGTGCTGTGGAAAGTAAAGTACGGGTAAGGCTGTGGGGAGAAGGCCTGCCTCAGTTGGGAGTTGGGCACTTTTATTTATAATCTAAGTCACAGATTTCTTTTTCTTTTTTAAAAGATTTTTAAAGTCGATATTTGGAGAGAGAGGAAGGGAGAGGGAGAGAAAGGGAAACATTGATCGGCTGCCTCCTGCACACTCCCTACCAGGGATTAAGCCCGAAACCTGGGCATGGCCCTGACCGTGAATTGAATTCCTGGACTTCTGGTGCACGGGCTGACGTTTAACTAATTGAGCCACACTGGCCAGGGCAGAAGCACAGATTTCTTGCATTGCCATTGTTTGAGGAACTGGGTGTACACAATGAATAAAACAGACAAAATTCCCTGTCCTTGTGGAGCTTTATTTTCACAGGAAGGGGGGATCCAAATATAAAAACTTTACTAAAATATTTCCTTATTTTAGCCTTGGCCAGTTGCTCAGTAGTTAGAGCGTTGGCCCAAGGTCTGAAGGATCTCGGGTTCGATTCCCAGTCAAGGGCACATACCTTGGTTGCAGGTTGGAGCCCTGGCCGTGGGATGCAACCAATCGATGTGCTTCTCTCACATCCCCCCCTCCCTCCCTCTCTTTCTCTCTCTCTCTCTCTCTCTTTCTTTCTCTCTCTCTCTCTCTCTCTCTATATATATATCCTATATAATAAAAGCCTAATGTGCTAAGTGTCCAGTCATCCATTCAACCAATCAAAGTGTAATATGCTAATGATATACTAAGGCTGCTCAACCACTTGTTATGATGTGCACTGATCACCAGGGGGCAGACAGTCAACCAGTTATTATGATGTGCACTGACCACCAGGGAGCAGACACTCCAACCAGTAGGTTAGCTTGCTGCTGGGGCCTGACCAATCGGGACTGAGCGAGATGGGCCAGACATGCCCTGGAGCCTTCCCAGCTGGCGAGCCTTCCCGGCTGGCGAACCTCCCGCATCCCTGCCTGTGCCCTCTCGCAATCCAGTACCCCTCAGGGGATGTCAGAGAGCCCATTTTGGCCTGATCTCACAGGCTAGGCCGAGGGACCCACTGGTGCACCAATTTGTGCACCAGGCCTTGCGCGTGTGCGTGTGTATCTGCCTCTCTCCTTCCTCCCTCCTTTCCACTCTGTTTCAAAATGAATGGAAAAAGATATCCTCGGGTGAGGATTTAAAAAATACATATATTTCCTTGTTTTAAATGAGTGCCCAGATTTTAAACCATACTACCTGAGTTAGGATATGGGCTATCCCACATCCTTCTCTAAATTTAGCTGCATTTTGTGAAGCTTCTTGGTTAAATCATTTCACAAGATATTATATCTGCCTCCTAAAAAATGCTGGTGACAAAAGAAATTTGAAAATTGTTTTTTAAAATAGCTGTCCTTTGAGTATGAAAGAAGAAATGAAGTTAACTAATACACACTTCATAATGGTGTGGACAATGGAACTACACTGCCTGGGTTAAAAATGGATCAGCCACTTACATAGTAGCTACATTACATCAGGCAATTTGCCTGCTCTGCCTCTGTTTTCCCATCTGTAGAATGTGCATAGTCAGAGTGAGGTGTAAACTACCTCAGAACTATTGAAGAACTAAATGAGTTGATAAAATAAGCTCTTTATGCGTGGCATATAGTGAGTACTTATTAGTGCAGTAGGAGTAGTAGTAGCAAGTGCTCAGTATTATTGTAGTTGCCATTCTGTGATGATGTTTTAAAACATTTTTATGGGGCAGGAAAGAAATCAAAACTACATCATATGGTTAAGTTACAGTCTTTTAGAAGGGCAGCTGTCCGCTATAATGGAGAATAAATTGATGTACCACATGAACAGCAATTGACGAGGATGTGGAAGATGCTACTAGTAGAGACATCAGTGTGTTAATATATACATTTGAAGGAAAGTTTACTTTCTTTGGAACTAAGGATTATTTATTTAAGAAGTGCTCATTAATATTCTGGAGTTTTTAGTTTTTGGTTTTTATAGAAATACAAAATAAATCTGTCTATGAAATAGCTTATTGTGATTAAGGTGACACTCAACCACTAAGCCATACTGGCTGGGCTCAAATTATTTTTAAAGAAAGAAAAAATAATCCCCTGTATGTCCTTTCTGTTTTAGCTTCCTAGAACTGTTTGTGATTTCCTGGTCATTTGCCTTTTCGGTTTAGGTAGTTATCTGTATTGCTGTGGTCTAGGTAGGTGATGGGTAGTTGGTCATCTTGATCATGTTCGCTATAGAGAAGGGAACAAAATCAAATCATTACATTGTAGCAGAAACTAAATATAGTATATTCCCTTCCAATTATATTTGGTGAGGGAGTAGTTGGGTCTGGGGTTACTTTCTAATGGGCTGAGGAACTCTGAAGGAGACTGCAAAACTAAAGCCTGAGTCTGTTGGTCCGAGTGACCAGAAGTGTGGGGAATGAATACATCAACCGAATAGCAGTCAGTATATTTGAGACCAGTCTGCTAGAGAGTAAGCTTCGAGTTTCTAGGTAATGCATTGTGATTGAGGAAACAAGCAATTCAAGGAACTAATTGAAACTCGGTTAGTATAGGCAGGCAAGGCAGTGACTATGTGAACAAATATGAAGGACCAGATTCTGCTGGGATGTAGTGTTTGAATAAATAAAGACATTATGCTTACGAAACATTAAGGCAGCTTATAAATGCCCTGCATTTCATTTTTGTAAATAATGGACACTTAAAAGCATAACTTAATATCTGTTGGTGTGTATGGCCTGTCATGCAGGTTCTGTGATAGAATGGCTTTCATGTTATGTCTAGCACAAATTTCCATGCTAATAGCAAATAGAAGCGAAATATAACTCCCCCAGATATAGGCGTGCATGTTATTGGAACTGTCTATATATATATAAAAGCCTAAGCGACCGTTAAGACAGAACGACTGGTCAACCAGTCGCTGTGATGCACACTGACCACCAGGGAGCAGGGGCTGCCCCCTGGTGGTCAGTCCACTTCCACAGGGGTGGGGGGGTGCCGCTCATCCAGAAGCCGGGCTTACGGCAGGCACGAGTTGGGCTCCTCCCTGGCAGCTTGGCACATTGCTGCATCCCGGGGGGGGGGGGGGCGGGGGGGCAGGGACCCCGGATTGTGAGAGGTTGCAGGCCAGGCTGAGGGACTCTTTTCTCCCCCCCCCCCCAAAATCCATGCACCGGGCCTCTAGTATTAGTGTAAATATTAGTAGTTTGTTTGTTTGAGCACATATGTACTAATGTGTGTCAGAGACATGGCATGCCTTATATATTTTATTGATTTTTTACAGAGAGGAAGGGAGAGGGTTAGAGAGTTAGAAACATCGATGAGAAACATTGATCAGCTGCCTCCTGCACACCCCCCACCGGGGATGTGCCCGCAACCAAAGTATATATATGCCCTTGACCGGAATCAAACCTGGGACCCTTCAGTCCTCAGGCCGACGCTCTATCCACTGAACCAAACCGGTTAGGCTAAATATTAGTACTTTAAAAGCATATGTAGCAGCAGCACTTGCAGCCACATTTGAAACTACCAAAAGAAACCTAAACTTGCATTGAAGCATATTTCTGTATCTGATTGTCCTTATAATCTTACTGGCCAGATACACTTAGGAAATTCCAATTATTGGAGACCGAATCCGCAAGTTTTTTTCCTTTAGACTGCCTGTTCTTTTTTTTTTTTTTTCTTTAATTCTTTATTATTGAAAGTATTATATATGTTTCCTTTTTACCCCATTGATCTCTCCCAGCCTGATCTGCTCCCGCCCCTTAGCACAGGCCCTCACTCCCCTACTGTCTGTGTCCATTGGTTATGCTTATATGTAGGCATACAAGTCCTTTGGTTAATCTCTTACCCCTCTCCCCCCGCCCCATTCTTTTAGGCTTTCACCCAAACCATGCCACTTCCCTTTCATTATTAGAGCACTGGCAAGTTACTTAACGCCTAGGCTCCAATCTCATCTGGAAAATATGAATGTACTTAAAATTTTTTCTTTATTACTTCGCCTTTCCACTAAAGGCAAACCTTTGAATGGACAAATATGTCATATTCTTATAAATTTGCAGAGTATAGATACTGCATATGATTTAAAAAACTGAATTTTATTTACAGAGGTTTATGCCATTTATTTTATGCCTTTTATAATTTGTTTTCCTTAGGTAACAAGCTCTGTTGTCCATCAGGTTATGGTGATGGTGCTACAAAGATAAATTAAGGTTCTTTCCCTTTTGTGCGTGTTCTGGGAATAGAGGCATGCATTTTAACAAATTATTTTATCACCTGTATTGTATTAAAAATAAAGGCATGAACATTTGTATCAAGATAGAAAGAGAGCTCTTGAACTGTTTAGGACAATAAACAGATGCTTCATTCACATAGATGGTAACTTTTGGATGAGTAGAATATGTAACTGCTGCTTAGTGATAGTTGTACCAACTGAGTAAGCAACCAAAAAATGAAAATGGGACTGCCTCTTTGTGAACTTGACTTTTATTTCTTTTATAGTTAGCATTCAGGAGTTAAATAGGAAAGGAAGATATACCACTGCCTAGTTTTAGGGAAAAGGAAAAGCTTAAGGCAAATACTGGAGATTTAAGAAGCATGATGCCCTCAGATTTGCAAGTTACAGGAGACCATGGAGCAGTAGCCAGGCTTCATGCCCACCAGGAAGGCTCTGGTATACCATGATTTTTCCCCCTTGCGAATTGAATAAGTGAGGACAAAAGGCAAGAAAACCTGTTGGACACAGCAGCCGTAGGCTGCGGTGAGGGGTTTGAATTAAGACAGTGACAGTGGGCATGGATATATGGGAAGGATTTGGGCGTAGTGGTGTAGAGGTAGAACTTGAAGGACCCTTTGATAGAATTGGATCTGACTGAGAAGGAAAAAAATCTGGTATGACTCCTTTTAATTGGGCAGTAGCTGCAGTGTCCTTATTTCTACTGAGTGCTTGCTGTGTGTTTCCAGTAGGCAGTGATTGGCTTATGGTGGGAACTTACATGGAAGAATAGAATTGTAAGTTGCTTGCATTATCACCAAAACATTTGGCTCTTTGATAATTAATACTCTGTTTCAAGTAATTATTATACAGTATGATGGCTCCAGATGAACTTATATAAACACAGGACGGGGGTGGGATGGCAACTACTTTTTAAAGTACATAACGGTTGCAAAGAAAATCAAATTACTTTTAAGTACCAAGTAGGTAATTTAATGAATAAAGAAGCTAGGTTTAAGAGAGCAAGAAATGGTGTGGACTCTGAAGTTTATGCTCTGTATAAAGGATCCGGATTCAAAAAGTTTAAATCACTGTGCCATCGTGTTCCTAAATAAAAAGGACATATTCCTCGAATCTATCAGTTTTCTACCTTTTATATAAACAAAATGTCTGGAATAAACATTCAAATGCTTTGACATATTAAACTCTTAATATATTTAGGGATTGGGCAAGTTACTGAGTTGAATTCATGAAGCCCATAGTTTGTACATTAAATGAAAGTTCATTTAATGCATTAAAAGTGGAGATGAATGCCCAGCCGGGTGTGGCTCAGCGGTTGAGCGTCGACCCAGGAACCAAGAGGTCACCAGTTCGATTCCTGGTCAGGGCCTATGCCCAGGTTGCGGGCTCGATCCCCAGTTGGGGGCGTGCAGGAGGCAGCCAGTCAATGATTCTCTCTCTTCATTGATGTTTCTATCTCTCTCTCCCTCTCCTTTCCTCTCTGAAATAAATAAAAATATATTTTAAAAAAACAACTTAGAGATGAATGATAAACCTTGCTTAGCAGGTATAGCTAAATAAAAATGTTATATGTTTTTCTAAAGCGCATTTATCTCAGATATTTACAGAAGATAGCCCTGTAAATTTACTGTACCTTAGAACCCTAAATCTTAATCGTTATTTTCATGAGCATTCTTCTACAATGTGTTCATATATGCAGAGGGTGTCCTTTAAATTTTTCTTTGTAATTTAGGAAGTGAAAAATGAAAGGGTCTATTAATGTTCAATTGATACTAGAGGCCCAGTGCACAGGATTCATAAACTGGTGGGGGGCATGGCCTGTGGGGATCGGCCCACTGTGGGAGCACTGCTCATTCCGGTCAGCCGACCCGCTATGGACCCATCCTCTGAGTGGCTGCTCCCTGGTCCAGCATCTTGCGTGGAGCCAGAGCACTCACCTCTCCAGGGAACCCAGTTGGGGCCAGACTCAGGGACAATAGGACTGAGAGGCAATGGAGTAGGCCTCAGTCCCATGGCAGCACGAACCAGCCTCCAGGGTTAACTCTGCAGCCCAGCGGCGGTGGTGGCTCCACTTCGCAGCCTGCGGGCCGCTCATCCCAGTCAGTCAAGCAGCGCTCCTGTGGTAGCGCACTGACCACGAGGGGGCAGCTCCAGCATTGAGCGTCTGCCCCTGGTGGTCAGTGCATGTCATAGCAACTGGTCAACCAGTCGTTCTGGTTGTTCTGCCGTTCAGTCGGTGGGCTTTTATTATATAGGATGGGGAATAAGATTTAATTTTTTCTGTTTCTTGTTCTTAGATGGGAATGATGAACAACCCTAATCCTTATGGTTCACCGTACACTCAGAGTTCTGGACAACAGGTTGGAACTGGTGGCCTTGGTCTCCAAATTCAGACAAAGCCTGTACTGCCAAATAGCTTATCTCCATTTGCAATGGACAAAAAAGCAGTTCCTGGTGGAGGAATGCCCAACATGGTGGGTAGTAATCTATTTACAAATTTGTCTTCAAATTGTCACTTTAACAAAAGAATTGTGTTAAACTTTTATCCCTTCTAGTATACACACTACAATCGATGACCCCTGTGATTGAGGAGACTTGTACCCTCCGTCCAATTCACATGGTATTTTGTCACTTGTGAACAGTAAGGGTGCAGGTCCAAATAGGAGTAAGTAGGGTTGCTAAAGGGAAAGTTTTGGAGGTCTGCTATAAGCTTCTGCTTGTGAGCATGTCTGTAGGATAGGAAAGCGGAACCATTCTCCCTGGGAAGGATCTCTAGCAAAGGATTCCAACTCCTAATGAACATATCTGCTGATTTGAATCTAATACTACTACACTAAAGGAACATCCCTCTTAAAGTTACGCGTTGTTTTAAACGTTGATTTTTTTTTATGAGAAAAAATTCTAACACTTTTAATTAACACTGCTCTTTTTCTGAAGTAAAACTATTTCTAGTTGTAAATGTGTCAAGTTATCCACATTCACTTTTTGGAAAAAATTGTCCTATGGGAATACTTTTTCTCAGATTTTTTTAGTTTTTTGCTTTGTGTCATATATTTATTGAATGCCGCCTATAATTGATACTCTAGGAAGTGAGGCAGTGAAGATAAAAGGATGACTAAAATGTGGCATTTCTGTCCCCAGAAATGTTTGCTTTTTTATTGGGGAGAAAAAGAAAACCCACAAGTTTCTTCCAGAATATTTAAAAGCTAATTTTTCAGCCACCTAAAAGATCTGCTTCTCAAGAAGCTCCTTTGTTTTTCAGAACCTCACTTGGACATGCTCTTCACTATCGATTCCTTGCTGTTCCCTGTCCACTGGAGTTTACTGTGTCCTTCTCTTTCTTCCCTTCTCTGTATTACACATTCTTTGATTATATCATTTGGTAATACAGTATTTTGTTTTCTTATTAAGTTGAACTTCTCAATGGAAGGACCATTTATTTTGGAATCTCCTGTATCAAAAAATGGAGTCTGGCTTATAGTAGACTGTCCTTAAAGGTTTTAACTGAAAATATCCAGGTTTGTATTTACTAGAGATAGTATATTGTAACCGAACACAATGTATCTTTATGGTTTTCTCCCTTAGGGCCAACAGCAGGCCCCTCAGGTCCAGCAGCCAGGCCTTGTGACTCCAGTAGCCCAAGGGATGGGCTCTGGAGCCCACACGGCTGATCCAGAGAAGCGCAAACTCATCCAGCAGCAGCTTGTTCTCCTTTTGCACGCTCACAAGTGCCAGCGCCGGGAGCAGGCTAACGGGGAGGTGAGGCAGTGCAACCTTCCCCACTGTCGCACAATGAAGAACGTCCTAAACCATATGACACACTGCCAGTCAGGCAAGTCCTGCCAAGGTGAGTTCTCAAGGGGTTTGTGTGCTCAGCAATTAATATTTACATCAGAGAGAAGAGAGAAAATATGGTCAACTATTTTGAGGTTCCTTTACTGATGTCTTCCTCTATGTAGTAGGATATTCTAAAATACGGTACCATTTGTGAGTGAGTATCTAGGGATGTAGTAGGAGAAAAAAGTTTAGGAACTTCTTCTTTGTGTTGATACTTACTTAGATTTGCCCAGCATAGCATACCTAAAATATTATTGAGGGTTTGCTAACTGACATAATACAATTTATATATTTGTGGAATCATTAGAAATTTACTTTTACAGAATAAAGTACACTGCACAGCTTGTTGGTGAAAAATAATGGGGCCTGGCCCTTGCCGAGTTACTGCCCTACACCAAAAGGTTGCGGGTTCAATTCCTGGTCAGGGCACAATACCTCGGTTGTGGTTTCCTTCCCCTGTCGGGGTGCACAATGGAGGCAACGCACCAATATTTCTCCCTCCCCTTTCCCTTCTCTCTAAAAATCAATTTTTCAAAAAATACATATCCTCGAGTGAGGATTTAAAAAAGTGTGTTTTTTTTAATGGGCTCTGA
Source organism: Plecotus auritus (assembly GCF_963455305.1). Classification (NCBI taxonomy): domain Eukaryota; kingdom Metazoa; phylum Chordata; class Mammalia; order Chiroptera; family Vespertilionidae; genus Plecotus; species Plecotus auritus. The sequence goes on from NC_137772.1 coordinate 222,704,516, forward strand.
AGCCAGACTGCTTGCAATTGAATCCCATTTTGGGTACTCTCTGACTTGGTGCACATTACCCACTTTTTGCCTGCTTTCTCAACTGTGAAATATGAGTACCAATAGCTACCCTGTAGGACTGTTATAAAGATGAAATCAGTTAATAACATCTGTGACACTTGTTAAGTAGTCAATAAGTTAGCTGACACTAATGTAAAGATGTAACCTCTACTTTAAAAAAAGTTATCTTTCTTTTTTTTAGTGGCCCACTGTGCATCTTCTCGACAAATCATCTCCCACTGGAAGAACTGTACGAGGCATGACTGTCCTGTGTGTCTCCCCCTGAAAAATGCGGGGGATAAGAGAAATCAGCAGTGTAAGCCATTAAAGCTTATATATATGTATACATATAATTTTTTTTTCTTTATTGATTTCAGAGAGGAAGGGAGAGGGGAAGAGAGATAGAAAGCAATTAAATCTTTTATACCGAGTATTCCTAGACTCTCCTCATACAGTCTGTGGGATTCAGAGTATTTGATTATGTGAAGTTCCTGTGGCTGCCTAGTTGTTTTCACTTTTCATTAACTTCATATTAATGAAGTTAGACTTGAACTGTTTACAACCTAAAATAAGATCCAGAAACTTAGTCATTTTTTATAAAAAATGGTGGATGGCCTGGCCAGTGTGGTGAGGCTCAGCAGTTGAGCATGGACTCAGGAACCAAGAGGTCACCCCTTCGATTACCGATCAGGGCCCATGCCTGGGTTGAGGCTCAGTCCCCAAAAGGGGGCATGCAGGAGGCAGCTGATCGATGATGGTTGTTTCTCATCGATGTTTCTGTCTTATCTCCCTTCCTCTCTAAAAATCAGTAAAAACATTGAAACAAAAATGATGGGTGAATTTATGCTCCATGTTTAAATTCATGAAAACGTAAAAGATTAATGCTTTAACATTGGGCAAAGCATTCCTCTATATCTGTGATCTAAATATTTATATAATTTGAAATTATTTAAAAAGAGTGAAAAAAATGGAAATTATTTTTAGAAACCTGAAGCGATAATATGCTTTTCATAGAGAAAAGGCAAGTCAAGAGTAGAAAGATAGAAGTGCAGCTACCACATCTCCACTCTAGAAACAAAACATTAAGCGTTTAGGATTGAAAGACAAATTCGGAGATACATATAGAGCATGTGGAAAAGAAATTAAACTTCGTAAATTAATGAAGAAATCATAAGTAGCCCAGTAGAAAATTTAGACTAGGAAACAGACAGTTCACTAGAGGGAGGAAATACCATAAAGTCACTATGAAGTAAGAAATGAAGTTCCATCTCTCCCATCACCTCGGCAGAAGTAATGCTCCCTAGTGTTGGCGTCGGTTTGGGTCTGAGGCTTCCTACACTGGCTGGGACATCAATACAGCTTGCAGGAAGGATTTTGGGTGTTTTGGATCAGAAGCCTTTTCATGCCAATGGTCCCCTTTGACCAATCAGTTCTACATCTAGAAATTTTTTCCAGGGAAATAATGGGGGGAATGATGCATGTACTGAGATGTTTCACAAAACAGTAATTTTATGGTTTTAAAAATTCATTTAAACATGTTAGTCCTTTTTTTTTTTTTTTTTTTTAACCATCTTTAATATTGTAATTCTTTTTCTTTCTATAGCAATTCTGACTGGAACACCAGTTGGACTTGGAAATACTAGCTCTCTAGGTGTGGGTCAACAGTCTGCACCCAGCCTAAGCACTGTCAGTCAGATTGACCCCAGCTCTATAGAAAGAGCCTATGCAGCCCTTGGACTACCCTATCAAGTAAACCAAATGCCGACACAGCCCCAGGTGCAAGCGAAGAACCAGCAGAATCAGCAGTCGGGGCAGTCTCCCCAAGGCATGCGGCCCATGAGCAACATGAGTAAGTTTGTGTCCTAGTGAAAAATGGGATGTGTGTCTATAAATGCCATGTAATACATATAGGATTAACTCTTTAGATTATTTACTCTATGTGTATGTACCTTTCTCTCCTACCCTCAATTTTTTTGTCACGTTTAATTTTTGAAGTAATTTTTTTTTAAAGATTGTAGGTGCCTTGTAACCATATACCAGAGGCAACTGCTACTGGTGTATATCCTTCTAAATCCTTTTTGCATGTGTAACTTTAATTTCTAGGCTAGAATTCCATGTGTTATTCTATAAGACAATTTCTTTATGTCCTTTTCAGTGGTTGTATAGTCTATAAAATAATCTCTTAACGGATATTTGGATTTCCAGGTTTTTTGTTTGTTTCTTTGTCTTTTGTTGTTATTTTACTTTATATATTTTTATTTATTTTTATTTATTTTTATTGCCTGACCAGCGTGGCTCAGTGGTTGAGCGTCGACCTATGAACCAGGAGGTTATGGTTCAATTCTTGGTCAGAGCACATGCCCAGGTTGTGGGCTTGATCCCCAGTGTGGGGTGTGCAGGAGGCAGCCAATAGATATTAACTCTGTCTCCCTCTCCTCTTCCTCTCTCTAAAATCAATAAAAATATTTTTAAAATAATATATATTCTGGGTTCTTAATAGTCATTGCAGGTTTAAAGAACAAAGTAGTGTTTTGGTGACTTCTCCTTTTTGAGTACATTTTCTTCTAAATTTTAATTTGTACCAGCATTTGTTCACTAATGTCATGTACAGTTTATATTTTAATTATTCCATTTGGTGTTAGCTATTTTTCAGCTACTTTATGGAAATACTGGAACTATTACCATCAAAAACTTCCTGAGTTTTGCACCCTCTTCTAAAAGTTTTGTATCTTGCCCTAGCTGGTTTGGCTCAGTGGATAGAACGTCGGCCTGCGGACTGAAGGGTCCTGGGTTCGATTTCGGTCAAGGGCACATGCCCGGATTGTGGGCTCGATCCCCAGTATCGGGCGTGTAGGAGGCAGCCAATCAATGATTCTCATCATTGATGTTTCTATCTCTCTCTCCCTTTCTCTTCCTCTCTGAAATCAATAAAATATATTTTTAAAAATAAATAAATAAAAGTTTGTATCATTTATTTAGTAGATATGATCTCTATTTTATGCTTCCAAGCTGTTGGATTTTTAGAGAAAGTATTTATGTTTATGGGTCTGTGTCATAGCATCTTTATCTGAGTTGTGTAGTACTGGGGAGGGTGACACACCTACGTAAACATTTATACTGATGCTTCCGTGGGGAAACTATTCACTGTAACAGCTTGATATTACAAATGTGTCTCTGTGGCAGCACTGGCTGTAATGCTGGATGGAATATTCTCAGAGCTAACAATTTTAGGTACCTATGATTGACAAGAGCATTTGGATAATTGAATAAGCAACATTCATTCAGATGTGCTTTATGCTGAAAAACATACCAAAGGGACATGTTCTTTACTTTGTAACATTTCTAGTCTGGATGGGCGGGTAAGTGTTTAAACAGACAAAACTACAGGATCTCTATTATATGTCAGGTTATGAAGATTCTGTAGTAGGGAGGCGAAGAAGTAATCCCCTCTGGAGCCCCAAATTAGAGATTTTCGCTGTAAACCTTCCACAATCACATTCTCAATCTTCTAGTTGCTATTGAATTCACTTATTCTGTAAAGATTTTTTTAGTGCCCAGCCGGTGTGACTCAGTGGTTGATGGTTGACCTTTGAACCAGGAGGTCACAGTCAGGATAAAAATTTCTTGTGATAATTTCTTCAACACTTTTATAACTTTTCCTTCTTTTTTGGTGTTTTGTTGTTGTTGTTGTTGTTGTTACTGGTATTTAAAATATTCTTGTTTTTTTGTTTTAACCTAGATGCTAGTCCTATGGGAGTAAATGGAGGTGTAGGCGTTCCAACATCAAACCTTCTTTCTGACTCGATGTTGCATTCAGCCATAAATTCTCAGAAGTAAGTTTTACTTTGGATGTGGTCTGTGTTGTTTTCTAAACATGTTAGAACTTCTTAGATTCGAAGATATTCTTGATGGATAAAGACAAATACGGTGTTTGAGACCATACTTTTAGGCTTTCTATAACATATTTGAAATCGTATTAATTATTTGGGGAAATCTACAACTTCCCATATATTTCCTGTAGGAAGTTGCAAGTCTGCAGCTACTTAAAAAGTGAATTTGCTCTATCCCATTGTTAAGAATTAATCCATTGCCCAACGAATTCCCTGGGATAATCTGTGTCAAAATGCCAGCATAGTTTTAACGTTACAAGAGTTAGGTGTCTTCCCCCTTCACATAATGAAATGTTGTGGTTTAACACTTTCCCTCACAGAAGCACACACACATTTACACTGTCTCCCTACCCCACCCCACCCCACCCCAACTTCTTTATGTAATAAATAGACCTGCCACAGTGTCTTAGACCCATTGCAGTCATCACTTTCCACTCTACTTAAATGAGATCTTCCTCCTATCATCTTCACTTAAACTATTTCTCCTTTGTAAAGCCCAATGATGAGTGAAAATGCCAGTGTGGCCTCCCTGGGTCCTATGCCAACAGCAGCTCAACCATCCAGTACTGGAATTCGGAAACAATGGCATGAGGATATTACTCAGGATCTTCGAAATCATCTTGTTCACAAACTGTAAGATTGTAGGCATGTCTTAGTCATAGTTACCATGTCAGTATGCTTCTAATCTGCCAGGCACTTAACCACAAGAGGAATATTATTGATTTTTCTCTAGCCTGGCTGTTGTTGCTAATATACTTCTGCTCCTGTGGCTTTCTTGCTTCTTAGTTTCTGCTTCTCAAGTTTTTCATCGTCTTTGTTAGGAGTATCTCAGCTTTAACTATTCTGCCTAGTGACAGTAATAAATATATTAGTTAAAAATTATTCACATTATTGTTACTGCTTTTACAAAATTCATAATTTCAAATGAAAGCCTAGGTCTCAGCTCATTAGAATGTGGCAACAATTTTTTGTTATCCCTGAGCTTTTATTATGTTGACAAGTTAAATCTGGTAGGATGTTTTTCTGATCCTCCGATAGTATATGTATCAATAATTTGTGGAATAGTTTGCACTATTTCTTGGAAAGTTTATATATTTCAGGCACTGTGCCTCACAAACACTGTCTTACTTAAAAAGTGCTTGTCAGAATAAAGAGGGGAAAGGCAGATAGAGTGGGAAAATGTAATGCACCCAGTATCAAAAAGATAGCGCCTAAACCTCTCTGATTACAGAACTTTTTATTTTTGGAGAAAACAGTCTTTGATTGTCTTTTCTCCACTTAATAGAGGGATTTTGTTCATTCCATCCACATTTTTACTTAATGAACAGAGATAATTATTTGGGGTTGGTCATCTGACTTGATGTTATTTTTTTTTACCAACTCAAGTATTCATCTAAACTTCCACTTATTTCTTCCTCTTCTGGATCTTCAAGTACTATTAAACTGAACATGAGATAGCCAAATGATAAAATTAGTGGCTTGAAATCACATTGGTCAATTTTTAGGAATACTAGTGCCAAGCATTTTGTAGGAAATGGCCAGAGAGTAAAAGACTTTTAGCAGAATTATGATGCATTTCTGCCCTGTCCACTTTAAGTTTTTTCTATTTTAAGATTTCATAGTGCCGAAACCGGTTTGGCTCAGTGGATAGAGCGTCGGCCTGCGGACTGAAGGGTCCCAGGTTCGATTCCGGTCAAGGGCCTGTACCTTGGTTGTGGGCACATCCCCAGTGGGAGGTGTGCAGGAGGCAGCTGATCGATGTTTCTCTCTCATCGATGTTTCTAGCTCTCTAGCCCTCTCCCTTCCTCTCTGTAAAATATCAATAAAATATATTTTTTAAAAAAGATTTCATAGTGATGATTAGGTTTTATTTTACTAAACGGAATAAATTTAGGAGAGTAGAAGGATCTGAAGGCTGTTGCTAATTGATAATGTGCCAAAGGTCAGGTTTCCTCACTTCCTTTATGCAAATTGTACAATGTAATTGTTTGTTCCAAATTACAGTCATAGAGAGGGGCCAGAGAGTATTTTTATGGAGTCATTTCTTTATTCTGATCAGGAAAACCTTTCGTTTACCACAAAAGGACAATTTCGTCTTGGTCAGTATTTTATATTAGAGTACATTCCACCCCTTCCCTTTATTTATTTATTTTATTTTTAAATGTTTTATTGATTTTAGAGAGGAAGGGAAAGAAAGAGAAACATCAGTGATGAGAGAGAATCATTGATTGGTTGCCTCCTGCATGCCCCACACGGGATCAAGCCCGAAACCCCAGCATGTGCCTGACGGGGAATCAAACCATGATCTTCTGGTTCATAGGTCAACAACACTCACCTACTATGCCACACTCACCAGGTTCACCCCTCACTTTTAAATTTTACTTAATGTGTACATTGTACAAAAATGAGGAAAAATTTAAAGTACTGTATATTTCTATGATGAGTTCAAAAAGCTTTTGTGATATAACAGTGTTAGGATTCTCTATTCTTAGTGTTCAAGCCATATTTCCTACTCCGGATCCTGCTGCTTTAAAAGACAGACGGATGGAAAACCTAGTTGCATATGCCCGGAAAGTGGAAGGGGACATGTATGAATCCGCAAATAATCGCGTGAGCACCTGTTTTGTTTTTTTTTCTATAGAAAGTCAGAAATGGCCCTGTTCTGGTTGCTTTATTTATTCCTCTTTGTAATATGTACTTCAGAAGATACCTTTAGCTATCCTGTCTTATTCTCACTGTGCATAGTCAAGATAACAAAGTAATTTTCTTAAAGTGTACATCATCAAGAGTTTTACATTTTTCCTCTTAGTAATACAGTCCACTCATGTGGCACTTTATCTGGGTTGTCCTTCTGTCAACTTAGAAAGTGGTTGAGCTGTTTCCAGCTCTGTGCTATTTTCACTAGAATATGGTGAATCAGCTGCTTAGTCAAGTAGTATTGCAGTTTCTGAATCAGTTGAACTTTCTTCTCTAAATTGCACTTCTTAAAATATGTAGCATAGTCTTTGCATGTGCTGTAAATTGCCCGTACATACTTTGTAAACCGACTTTGAGAGGTCATACTTACTTTATAGATTCATAGTGAAGCTACTTTTCACATGATCATTCCAAAATGAGCTCATGTTTGGAATGATCCAAGGAAGTAGATTAGGTTCTTCCCACTTTTGGTTTCTGCCTACTTAAGTGCAGCTAAAATCTCTTCTTAGGTTCATTTTTTCTGTTACCAAATGGTAGTTCTTCTTTCCTCATCTCCATTTTATTTCCAAAATATAAAAAGGCGGAATACTACCACCTGCTAGCTGAGAAGATCTATAAAATCCAGAAAGAACTAGAAGAAAAACGAAGGACTAGACTACAGAAACAGAACATGCTACCAAATGCTGCAGGCATGGTGCCAGTTTCCATGAATCCAGGGCCTAACATGGGGCAACCACAACCAGGAATGACTGCTAGTAAGTGCTTTTTATTATATTTGATTTGGAGAAAATTTGGTAATAAATGATTTCTCACCAAAGTCATTAATTTGCATTAGCTTATGCAGCTATTCTGGTTTTCTTCGCATTTTTTGCCTATGCAAAGAAAATTTATCCTCTGGTAAAAAAGCAGCACATTTAAGATTTCTGAGCATGGTATTTAACATGTCCTGGTAATCTGGCATCATTTGAGAGCCCCAGATACCCTTCTCTCATAGTGACACTTAGGAAATGATAGCCCACAGGTTTTCACTAACTTGCACATAGTAGGCAACCAATAAATGTAGACTGAGCAGGTTCAAAGGCCCCACCAGTTTTCATTCATCCTAAACACACATGTTATTTACGTTGACACAATATGTTCAAAGTCTAAGAACTATTTCTTAGAAGCATCATTTAAAATTCATCTTGACACTTTGTGTTCTGGTTATAGCAGCCTTCTCAGTCTGATGATTTAATCAGATAGCCAGGATTGTTTACTTCCGTATTCATTCATTGGCTGGTTGGTAGGTTCCAAGCAGTGGAGTTAGGTACACAATGGTGAGAAAGAATATAGGTTATTTAAATCATGTGAAGAAAGGCTGTGATAGGGAAAATGCTGTATTTCTTGAGTCGGGGCAAGCTGACTACCTGTAGGTAGCACCAGCTGAGCCAGCAGGTACCAACTCTTATATGCCTTTAGTAGATTTATATATGGATTTAGAAATTCATCCTCCTCAGGCCTCAACATAGTAAAGTGGAGAACAGTTGGTTGCCACTGGCCTGTAGCAACCTCATTTGTTAACTGCCATGTGCTAGATAGTTTTCTCATTGGCTTATGATGAAAAGAATTGAGAAGACTGACATTTCTGGCTGAAGAAATAGTGTACACAAGGCCCACTGGCAAATGAGAGTGCAGGTATATTTTGAGTAGGTACGAGAACAGATGTTCAGAAACAAAGTCAAGACTAGAGTTGAGACTGCTTTAGTGCTAATGGTTTGAACTAGGGGCATAACTAAGTTACAGAGACAAGTGGACAAACTTGAGATACTTCGGTGTGGTGAATTTACTTGAGTTCTTTAGAAATTTGAACCAAGTTCAAAGTCTTATCATATATTAAATTGTAGTGCTGTGTTAAGGACAGTATGGTACAATGCAGGATCACGTGCTAGTAGAACCAAGTAGTCCTAAATATATGTTGACTTTTAGCTTATACTAAATCTGACATTTTGTAGAAGATTAAGAAGGAGATTCCTACCATACCCAATACACAGAAATTAATAGTAAAGAATTAAAAGTTTTAAACTTTAAACAAAAAACTAAAAGTATAATAAAGAATACTGAAGAAAACATAAAATGAAATGAGAAAGGTCTCTAAACTAAATATTACCTGAAAGCTCTGAAGAAAAAAAATCACCACGAAAGATAACCATAATCTTAATAATGGACAAGCCAAGGAAAAATTTTTTCTTTTTTAAAAATTTTTCACCCGAGGATATTTTTTCATTGATTTTTAGAGAAAGTGAGAGAGAGGGGGGGAAAGACAGAGAAATATTGATTTGAGAGGAAACACATCAATTGGTTGCCTCCTGCACGAGTCCTGAACAGGGCCTGGGCCAGAGAGGAGCCTGCAGCCAAGGTGTGTGCCCTTGACTGGAATTGAACCCGGGACCCTTTGGTCCGCAGGCCGATGCTCTGTCCACTGGGCCAAACCGGCTAGGGCTCAAGAAAATATTTTCAGTAGTGAAAATACTAATTGAAGAAACATTTACGAAGAAAAATAGGAAAAGGAAATTAAAGAGTAAGTAAAGTCAGTACATACCTTTTTGGATCTCTAAAGGTTAAAATGGGCGATAGTGACGACATAACTTAAAATATGTACTGTTGGTAAGAATTTAAATAGTTCATTCTCTGAAATCTAATTGCTCCATTTCTAGGAATTTAATTCCAAGCAATAATGGTATAATTGTACAGAAGTTGCATGGAAACATCAGAAATATCCTGAAAGTGCCCCAGCATTTAGCTTGGAATACCCATGCATATTATTGACAGGAGAAAAAGTTCCTCTTATATTAAGTGAAAACTTGTTTTTGTATAAAGTGTATGTGAATACATAATATGGAAGATTAAAACTAGTAATGGAGGTTTATCTCTTTTTGCTATGTTCTCAAATTTTTACATAGTGAACACAGGTTACACACATTAATTTTGTACTTTCTTGCACAGTTGCAGTTAAATTATATGACTATTCAGCATTCTTCAGTTTTCAATTTGACTATCTTATTGTTTTATTAGGAGCAATATTAGTGATAAGTCCTTATGAGTTTAGTAACTTGAATTGCAGTAAGCTACATAGTTGTGGGATCATTTTATTAAATGAACAAAAGTGACAGTAAAATTTGAGAGTTGTCTGATGTGATGGGTTTGTCTTTAGAGCACAGTGTGCCACAAGTGCTCCTAAGGTTTGAGCACACAACACTGGGTCAGGGGTGTACGGGATAGAGCTGGTTCACTCCAAGCCTTCTGCCTTTCCCCCAGTGCTATAGAAATATTATTTTCTCTGTGCACTATGGTGTGAAATGGGTTGGGAATGTTGCAGTAGAGGATGTGCACATAATCCAAGAAAATATTAGAACCTTATATATTCACTAGAGGCCCGGTGCACGAAATTCATGCACTTGGGCATCAGTCCCTCAGCCTGGCCTGTGTCCTTTTGCAATCTGGGAGCCCTCAGGGGATGTCCTAAGCCAGTGGTCGGCAAACTCATTAGTCAACAGAGCCAAATATCAACAGTACAACGATTGAAATTTCTTTTGAGAGCCAATTTTTTTAAACTTCTTTTAACGCCACTTCTTCGAAATAGACTTGTCCAGGCCATAGTATTTTGTGGAAGAGCCACACTCAAGGGGCCAAAGAGCTGCATGTGGTTCACAGCCCTAAGCCATCGGTCGGACATCCTTAGCGCTGCCGCAGAGGCAGGAGAGGCTCCCGCCACTGCCACTGCACTCACCAGCAGTGAGCCCGGCTCAGGGCTTCTGGCTGAGTGCTCCTCCTGTGGGAGCACACTGACCATCTGCAGGCAACTCCTGCATTGAGTGTCTGCCCCCTGGTGGTCAGTGTGTGTCATAGCGACTGTTCGGTAGGTTTGCATATTAGCCTTTTATTATAGGATATTTTAATTATATCTATTTTTTGCATTTATTTTAAAAGGTGCATAATATGTAATGCTGTATAATAAGTATTTTATTTAAAGTCAATATTCACAGCACTTAAAAAAACATTATTGGGATACACAATTAAATTTTGTTACTGAACAAAATCTGTGGCCTTTGTCTCTGGAGGTATTCTGCTGCATACAAACCAAAGAATCTGGCTTAGTTAAATAGCATATTATATGCTATAATAGCATTTTGTCTTTTAAAATTTTCCTGTCCATACTGAAAGCACCATAGTTCAGAAAGGAATGTACTAAAACCTTTTGAAAGCATTTTAAAAAATATTTCAGAACATTTTCTTCCAATTCCTGTTTGAGTCATAATTTTTGTTGTGTGATTCAGACTGAATTCTTCAAGATGTAACTAAAAATATTATGTGGGGTTTTTTTTCTTTTAAAGGGAAAGAAACTTAGCTGAAAGATGCTTTTCTAACCATTTCTCTATTCCACTCTAGATGGCCCTTTACCTGATCCATCTATGATCCGTGGCAGTGTGCCAAACCAGATGATGCCTCGGATAACTCCTCAACCTGGTAAGTTATGGAAGAAAACCATGTATTTAATTGTGACCTCTAACAGAGCCCCTGGTGTACTACGAGGTTATACTTGCACCTTGATTCTTGCCCCAGGCCAGCAGTAGGTATCATAATTGCTTGTCTGAGAAATCTGAAAACCTTTTGGAGTTTGGAGCCCAGAGAGGAAGGGGAGGGGTGAAGAGCAGGTTGGCTGGCAGGTTGAGAGGCAAAAGACATTAAAGTGATCAAGCATCCATTTAAAAACAACGGGCCAAGGTGGAATTGATGATTACGATGCCCTTCTATTACTATTGTGAATTATACAGATTCATTTACAGTTGAAAACAGGTTCATTTGTTTGTCCTTATAAAAGGATATAGAATCAGAAATAAGAACTGTCTTTTATTCTGTGATCCCATAAAAGTGTTCAAATCTAGTATTTTACACTTACAGGTTTGAATCAATTTGGCCAGATGAATATGCCCCAGCCCCCTATTGGGCCCCGGCAAACCTCTCCTCTTCAGCACCATGGACAGTTAGCTCAGCCTGGAACTCTCAACCCAGTAAGTTTGGCCTGTTTGGGTCATCTCTTTTGACCTATACCTGACAATTTTAAAATCCTTTTTTTCTTTGTCTTTACTTTGTATATAAAAATTCTGGCACTTGCTTAAACAGCTGACTATAAGTGATTCTTGTGTAATTCTATGACCCTAATACAGACATTACTAAATGAGTATGTATTTCAGAAATGAGAATAGGCATTGAACACTAAAATTAATTCCACCTTTCTCTTTATCTATTAATTTTTTCAGAATTTATCCTACAGAAATAATCACTGAGATACTAAAAGGATATACTTTGAAGAAAATTTGTGTGAAAGATGTTACATTATATATTTTCTTTTGAAATAAAACCATATCCTGGATGCGCATTAGGGGATTTGTTAGGTCAAATTATAGTACATCTGTAAATTGGAATGTTCTGTTTCAGAACTTCCATAATGGCTTGAAAGCTTTAAATGGAAAAACCAGGTTTCTAAAGTATATATATCCTGGAATTCAATATATACGTTAAGAACTGTCTTGATTGTAATCTATATAAAATACTATAAGAAAGATTTGCTTCCAACTACTGTTCATAGTCATAGTATTGGAAAGCTTATAAGAATGGCCATTCAGTCACCTTTCGCTGGAATCTCAGCATTTGGTAGCCTATACACTTTGACATATCACCTCTCTTCTATAATGCCTGTCTTCCCCAGGAAGGAAACTGTCTTGCAATGGAGGGGCAGTTGCCTGTTCTTAGAGACTGGAGAAGGACGACTCTTAACATCTCATTGCTCCTATTGCAAACTCTAAACCTATTACCAACCTTTGGTTGGCCCCAACCCTTACCTTGTCTTTGCGTTAGCTAGTGCCTCTAATTCCTGAGTCTCTTTAGCATTGTGTAGCATAATGTCTTCCATATTTAATGAGGAGGCTTATTAGTCTTCATTTTAATATGTCCATACCTTTCTTAGATTATGGTGTTTTGAGGCCTTTGGTACTCCTTAATTCTTCATTAAAGGCCTGTATTTGGGATAATTTTATAAATGTAACAATTCATTGGGGACCATGTATGCTACACCTTGTTCAGCACAACTTGTAATATTTTATTTCTTTGTACCCATTACGGAGTCTTACAATTTACTCTGTTACAATATCACTGACATAAGCAAAGAGCAAAGGTCTCCTGAAATTTTGATTCATCCTTTTTCCTTAAGCAGAGTTTGTAAAGAAACAATTACCTTTACTCTGTCAGAGTTTTAGGTGCATTTGTGTAGCAGAGAATTTGTCACCTCTTGTAATTTCTCTAAAGTAGGCTTAGGTAAACTGTGAGACTTTCCTCCATTATCTTGGCATGAATACAGCTGTTGCACCACTTCCTTTCCTGCCCTACCCCATCCTCCCCACAGCAGGGCCAGACCAGTTGGTGATTCCAGCTGCTCTAGTAGGATAACTGTAATGAAGCAATTTGGTGCTGTGTTTTTGTGTGCAGCCTATGGGCTATGGGCCTCGAATGCAGCAGCCTTCCAGCCAGAGCCAGTACCTTCCCCAGACTCCGTTCTCAACACAGGGAATGAATGTAACGAATATGCCTTTGGCTCCGTCTGGAGGTCAAGCACCAGTGTCTCAAGTATGTCTCACAAATGGATTTTCTTACTTGGTTTTGTGATTCTTGAACCTGAACCTCTGGTCTAGGTTTTATACAGGGAAGGGTGGCAGCAATAGTGGGTAAGAGTAGATGATTTTTTTAAAGTTGTTATTAAGAACAGTGTAGCCCTAGCAGGTTTGACTCGGTGGATAGAGCGTTAGCCTGCGGACCGAAGGGCCCGGGGTTCACTTCTGGTCAAGGGCATGTACCTCAGCTGCAGGTTCCTCCTCAGTCTGGACCCTGGTCAGGACGCATGCAGGAGGCAACCAGTCGATGTGATGTGTTCCTCTCACATCAATATTTCTGTCTTTCCCTCTCTCTTCCACTGTCTCTCAAAAGATCAATGGGTTGAAAATAACAGTATAGACGTGGTATTCTGAACAATGAAGTGATTACTCTGTGGCATAGCCATGTTAATTGTTATAAACCAGGAAAGAAATTAAATTGATAGTATTAACCATTTTCTAAAGTAGTGAACACGTTAAAATGAAATCTTCGTTACAACTGCTGTGCAGAAGGAAGAGCTCGAGCTGAAGAGAGCATAGGAAGGCCACAATCCAGGTGTATGTGTACTCACCTGTTCCATGCCCCTGTGGAGACTGAGGCCATTCCGCTGAATTTTTTGAAGTTTACTTCATTGTACGATATTATCCAAAGATACATGCCCCCAATAACAGTTTTTATCACATTTTTAAATGGGAGGCATTCATTGCCATTTTTTGTTTGTGTCCTTAAATGCATATAGCCTGCCTATGTAAATATTGCTTTAATTCTCTTCTTAATTTCCATCTTACTCTGTTTCTCATTTTAACAGGCACAAATGTCCAGTTCTTCCTGCCCTGTGAACTCTCCTATAATGCCTCCAGGGTCTCAAGGGAGCCACATTCACTGTCCCCCTCTCCCTCAACCAGCTCTGCATCAGAATTCACCCTCTCCTGTACCTAGTCGTACTCCCACCCCTCACCACACTCCCCCAAGCATAGGGGCTCAGCAGCCACCAGCAACAGCAATTCCAGCTCCTGTTCCTACACCTCCAGCAATGCCACCTGGACCACAGTCCCAGGCTCTACATCCACCTCCAAGGCAGACACCTACACCTCCACCAACGCAACTTCCTCCCCAAGTGCAGCCTCCACTTCCTGCTGCTGCTTCAGCTGACCAGCCGCAGCAGCCGCCTCTCTCACAGCAGAGTACGTCAGCGTCTGTTCCCACCCCGACGGCACCACTGCTGCCTCCACAGCCTGCCACTCCAGTAAGCAGACTTGGGTTTAGGCGGAATTGTTTCAACTGTACTGTGGTGTTAAAGCACTTCTGTGCTGTGTTAATTCTATTGTCTACTGTTTCATCTCTTGTTGTCTGCCCAGTTAGACTAGATTCGACTTTCTTTTCTTTCTTTCTTACTTCCCCTACTCTTTGTAAATTTCTTTTTCCTGTTGTAGTACCTAGCATAGATGGAGTTCAGAGATTTTGTTTAGTCTGATGTTGACCATGCTGTTTCATGTTGTATTGTGAGGCCTTAAGGCACCTAAGGGGGACCATCAGGGGAGAGACTCAAGTACATTTAGTATACCCACATGAATTTTAAAGAATCTTTTTCAAATAGTCTGAGCTGTATTATATGAGAGCAAATGAACAAAATAAAACCATGAATTTATGAGTGTTTGTGGTCCTAACCGAAGTTAGAAAATTACGATCCAAGATGAGAAAAGTGTGGCTTGGAACAACTTGTAGCTTCTTTGTGAGAGGCTCGTTGTACGTACAGTAGACTCTGAATTCACATCTGATAGTTGCATTCAGTGGGTGAATTCACTAGTGACTGGTTCATCTGGCCTTTGATGGGCAAGAGAGGGCAGAGTGCAAAAGAAAACTTGATTTTATTCTACGTAGGGTAGTTCCTGAAAATGCTAACCTCTCATTATGAGGTTTCTTATTGGAAGACTTAGGAGAATTGACATTTACCTTCTAGAATTTGATTATTCCAAACAGCCATGCAGTATGAGGGTTCATTATCGTCTACTTTTCTGTACATTTGAAATGTCCTAATGAGAAGTGTTAAAAACAAAACAAGATAGGCAGTCAACCTTTTTTCTTTTCTTCCCATTTCTCTCTAAATGTGAGCTCCTCCTGGCAGTCATCTCTGAAACCTTCACCCCTCACACACTACCACAGAATGAGAGTCACCAAAAAGCCAGTTGATGGCTCTTTTATGTGCAGCCGGTGAACCAGTATTTCTAAGTCCTCAATCTCCTGTTCCAAAGCATAATGTACGCTGGCCAGAGTGACTCGGTTGAGCGTCACCCCATGTACCAAAGGGTTGCTGGTGTAACTCTCGGTCAGGACACATTCTTGGTTATGGTTTTGACCCCCAGTTAGGGAACATACGGAAGGCACCCAATCCGTGTTTCTCTCTCACATGGATGTTTCTCTTTCTCCCCTCCTCTCTCTCAGCATATCCTCGAGTGAGGATTTAAAATAAAATAAAGCATGATTTATTACAAGGGGATGAAATAGGCAGTAAGCTAAAGCTCTCTAAAAGGATGTAATGATACCAGCCTAGAAATGGGTTAACCATGCCATCCTATTGTGTAGCTTAAATTCTGGTTGTATAATTGGCAAATTTTTTGTGTCGTCCCCCCCTCTCTGCCCAGCTTTCCCAGCCAGCTGTAAGCATTGAGGGGCAGGTGTCAAACCCACCATCTACTAGTAGCACAGAAGTGAATTCTCAGGCCATTCCTGAGAAGCAGCCTTCACAGGAAGTGAAAATGGAGGCTAAAATGGAAGTGGATCAGCCAGAACCAGCAGATACTCAGCCAGAGGATATTCCAGAGGTGAGAGTAGGGCAATTATTGTGATTTGGTAAGGAACTCAGTCTAGAAACCCAATTAAACATATTACAGGAACGTGTTCTGATAATTAGATCTCATTTCATTGATTTCCATGTGAGAAAAGGGTCTTCAGATACTCGTATGGGGTCGGGGGCGGCTGGGGGAGGCGGCCTAAGTCAGTCAGTGATCTTTCCTGCTTCCAGTTGCGTGTCTTTGGGATACTAAAATACCTACCTTGCCTTTTAGACTAAAGCAGAAGACTGTAAAGTGGAACCTACAGAAACGGAAGAGAGAGGCACTGAAATAAAAACTGAAATGAAGGAGGAGGAAGACCAGCCGAGTACTTCAGTTACTCAGTCGTCTCCAGCTCCAGGACAGTCAAAGAAAAAGAGTAAGTTGTCTGGGGCTCTGTGTTCCTGAGGGCAGGGAGAAACAGAGACCTGGAGAAGAGCGGGGTCAGGCTTCTTGGACCTCGGAAATGGACTCTAATGTGATTTCATTAAGCTTGGAGCCCGTGGCATGGTCTTTCAGTTAACTAATGTTGGGAAAGAATTTATTTATTTATTCATTCATTCATTCATTCATTCATTCATTTAAAGGTATATTTCCTTCCTGGAATTACTGGGTCAGTCATACCCATCATTTCTTCATTGTTGGGTGGTTAATACCCTGTCAAAATTGGATTTTTCAGAGGAGAGAAATTAAGTAATATTCTTGAAATGCAAAAAATAATAGCAATAATAACATTGTTAACCTCCTGTGCACCAGGCATTATGCCACACATCTGCATTGTCTCATTTGATAAGTTTATAAAAACTCTGATGCTGTTGATCCCATTATACAGGCGGGAAAACTGATGCTCAACAAGTAACTTACCCCAGCTTACTCAGCTAAGTGAACCCAGGTCAGCTATGCAGTCTCTGCTTTGAACCACCCCGCTGAATATTAATGAATCAAGTTGACCAAGCAGTGCTGCTTAACACAGTGTTAAACTCAAACAATTCCCACAGAAATTAAATAGTGTAGGGCTAGAACTTATTGTAGCTCTAGTGACCTCTTCAGTGGCACAGGCAGGGCTTATCTCAAGGGAGAGTGTCCTGACTCCTGTGGAGAGGATGTTTATAAAAGTGTTCCATTGATGTATTTTAAAATGTTGGAGTTAAAAAATTATTTTCACTTAAAAGTAAGGTTGTATATATTGAGGAGTTTTAATGTGGGCTGCAACAAACCCAATGTTACTATTCAGATTCTCTTTAAAACAGTTAATCACACAAGTTTGCTCAAAATCTGTTTATTTTGAATACAACCTAGTATGAGAGACAAAAGAAGCCATCTGTTTGTCTGATTTTACTTTTATGGCAGCCCCCATAATGAGGTGAAAAATACCTGAAGTGCTAACATATATACCCTCCTGAAGATAAAATTTATTTGTAAATAGTAGAAATAAGGCCTGTGCTCTAAGTGTAATTTTAAAGCTCAAAATTGGACCTTTTATGGCTTCTTGAATGACAGCTTAAACTGAGTCCCGAGTTCTGGCAATAACAATTCAGTCTGTTTCCTTAGACTTAAACCTAACATTTGCCATTAAAATTGTAAATATGTCTTCCTCCTAAGCTCTGCAAAATAATAAGGGACTCTTCTTTGAGTGCTTCTGATACCTTCAGCAATAAGACAATACCAGATCCCATTTCTAGCTTGTTAAATACTGATGTTGTGAAGGAGTTCTTTCTATTCTTCCTTGATAGCCTCCTCCTCTTCCTATATTATTTTGACAAGTCTCTTCATAAATTTTTGGAAGGCTTGGGATTCTTTTTCTACTTGGTCAAGACCATCTTAACTACCCTGGCTCAGTTGGTTGGAGCATCGTCCCATACACTGAAAGGTCACAGGTTCCAATCCCAGGTGGGGCACGTACCTAGGTCCCAGGTTCAATTCCCAGTCAGGGCACATACCTAGGTTGTAGATTCCTTCCCGGATGGGGCACATACGAGAGGCAACCAACCTGTTTCTCACATTGATGCTTCTCTCTCTCCCTCCCTTTCTCTAAAAATCAATGAATGGGTCCTTGGGTGAGGGAGTAACAAAAAAATCTTAACTAAATTTCTGACTGAAAAATTAGCTGATCCATAAAAGGTGTTTAAGGATTTAAAGGCATGGTGTTTTGAAGGTGCGCCCCACCCTTAGTGATACTTCCATGGGGACAACGTAGGCGTTTGTGTATTTTGTGATTCTTGAGATATATTCATAGCTTTGACTTGAACTTTTTCTCTTTTTATGGTTAATTGATAACTAATTTTAAATGTACTCTTAAGTTTTCAAACCAGAAGAATTACGCCAGGCACTGATGCCAACATTGGAGGCACTTTACCGACAGGATCCAGAATCCCTCCCCTTTCGTCAACCTGTGGACCCTCAGCTTCTAGGAATCCCTGTAAGTATGTGGTGGTACTTCTGATTTTGTTTTTTAACTTGTTAACAGCTTTATTCAGATATAATTCACATATGGTGTAAGTCATTCATGTAAAGTATACAATTCAGTGGTTTTGTGCATTCACAGAATTATGTAACCATTACCACAGTCAGTTTTGGGTCATTTTTATCAGCCCACCAAAGACAAACGCCATATCCTTAAGCAGTCATTCCCCATCTGCCTCCCAACCCCACAACCAGTACCCCAGCCAACCATCAGTCTGCTTTCTTGAGTTGTCCATTCTGGGCATTTCACTAAATGGAGTTATACAGTATGTGGTACTTTGTAACTGGCTTATTTCCTTTAGCATAATGTTTTCAGGGTTCATCCTATTGTAGCACAAGTCGGTATTTCAGTTCTTTTTATGGCCCAGGAATATTCCTTTGTGTGGCTATACCCTATTTTCTTCACCAGTTTATTTCTTGTTAGACATTTGGGTTGTTTACACATTTTTTACTGTTGACACTGGTGCTGCTGGGAATATTCGCATACAGATTTTGTGCGGTGGATGTTTTTGGATACATACTTCGTGGGCTTCCTGAGTCATATAGGTTATGTTTATCATTGGAGTAGCAGTTTTGTTTTTTGGTGTGTTTTTTTATGGAAAAGATAAACCCAAATTAGCTTCATCAGCTTTTATTTTTTTTTAAGCTGGAAGACCTTAAAGGCCTATTTGAATCAGCTGCTGTCTTAAGTTCTCCAGAGGATTTTTGTGGGGTTTTTTGTTTGTTTTTTACTTGATTTCAGAGGGTGGGGGCGGGGGGGGGAATAGAAACGTCAATGATGAGATTGCCTCCTGCACGCCCCCTACTGGGAATCGAACCGTGATTCCTGGTTCATGGGTGGATGCTCATCTTCTAAGCCACATCGGCCAGGCAGCTTCAACTGCTTTTAAAGTTGCCTTTACACCAGTCTGCTAGCAGGTTCCATTTGAGGGTTTTAAGTAGTATTGAATAAGACAATGGAGTGCTTCGAGGGGTGGAAATCTGTCAGGAACTTTTTCCCCTCTCCTCGTCCCGTCCCCCGTCCCTCGCCCCCACTATATTTTTCTGTGGCCTTAGATGGAGCACTGATGTTGTGGACTTAGTTCCCTTCTAGTACTAAAATGTTAGGGGTCTTTAAACTGATTGCACATATACTGTGTGGAAAAATACCTGCGGTTGTTCCTGTAGACCATAAGCCTGGCGTATGGACAGTCTGTGGTAGCTCTGTGCTCCACTCTTTCCTTTGACCTGCTTCACATCTCTGTAGACTAATGATTTAAAGGGTGTTGGATCAATCAACTCTTCTGAAATATAGACAGGTCAAAGACTCAACGTTACCTGGAAAATTAATGATAATAGGAGATAGGCCATCTACCTTAAATATACTGAGACTGGGTAATGTTGCTTGTGTTACTTGTCCTAGGATTATTTTGATATTGTGAAGAGCCCCATGGATCTTTCCACCATCAAGAGGAAGTTAGACACTGGACAGTATCAGGAGCCCTGGCAGTATGTGGATGACATTTGGCTTATGTTCAACAATGCCTGGTTATATAATCGGAAAACATCGCGGGTGTACAAATACTGCTCCAAGCTGTCTGAGGTCTTTGAACAAGAAATTGACCCAGTCATGCAAAGCCTTGGATATTGTTGTGGTAGAAAGGTAAGAATTTTTGCACAGATAAAAATTGTGTTGAAAACTTGACTAATTAGAATCCTGAATCATTAGATTATAAATTCATCTGGAGTAGGGATCTGATCATAATCTCCTGTGGGTGCATACTACCTGTCATATACTGGTTTGCCTGTGCATACCAATTCACATTAAGCTCCTCTTGTCCTGTTGAGTCTTTGGTAAGTCATGAGAGGATATGAACACTAAGTCTACTCAGTGGTGAAATAGTACATTAGTAAACTAGAATGGTTTTAGTTCTGTGAACTGTCTTGGAAACAGAAAGCGCATTGTGATTAACACAAATGAGAATTAAGACTTCACTGATTTGGTTTCTTACTTACCCATGTAAATATTCTAGCTTGTCCTTCAGGCCTGTGTACTATTTAATGAATGGTTTCTTTTGCAGTTGGAATTCTCTCCACAGACACTCTGTTGCTATGGCAAACAGTTGTGCACAATCCCTCGTGATGCCACATATTACAGTTACCAGAACAGGTAAGCTTGACCATGTGTGGCACATGGTCCATGTGTGTGCGTGTCTAGAGAGTGCATGCACATGGACCAACACACATAAGGTCATGGTTCATGTGTAACTTGCTTGAAAACAACTGTACAGCACAAGCTCTGGTTTTGCAATTTGCCTTTGTAGAAATACACAGTTTTATAGCAGAAAGTAGCCTTGTGTCAGTTGGGCCCTGGTTTAAAAAAATAGTGTCCCAGTGCACGGATTCATGAACATTGAAAAGAAATTGCTTAGAAGAAACATTTTAATACCGCTATTCCCCCTTTCTCTATAATGTTTCCTTTTTGGCAGTAATTACAGAAATTCACTCACTGTTATCTTAACCGTGATTCGTCTCCTGTTTTTAGTATTGGAGTGTTTACTGTGGGCTCTGAGACAGTCAAGAGCAAGGCTAGTGATTAACACTCTTCCGTAATAAAACCAAGCCCGTGGTGGTGTTTTTTTCTGAACTTGTGTGCTACAGATGCAGTTCTAGCTTTGAGTCACTTAAACTTTTTATTTACAAAAAGTTAGGTGCACTCCCTTAGTGCTTTGTAGTCATTAGTATCCATAGTGTTTTACTGATTAAAACCTGGAAAAAAGTGGGTCTCAAGTTGTTTTAAGCACCTTATGTTCAAAAAAGCAAGTAACAACCAGCATGAAACTTTGCTTCTCATGCTACAATCTTAACATTCATACCATTTTTGTATTTTTAACATCAATCTATAGTGTTTGTAATCTTTCTACCAAGGAATCTACACACACCACTGCCTTCCTTTTATCTTTTTAACTATGTCAATTGATGGTTACAGACCGTATTTAACTGCTTGTGCAGACTTTTCATTGAAAAATGTTGTGTTTAATGTGGCTTCCTTGGGATCAAAAAGAAATTTTTTTCCAACCCACAATTGTTTTTGGATAAGTTGTTCCTGGTACTGTATCCATAATGGATTTTTTTTTTATTTTTTTAAGAAGTGGGGAGAAGTGTGTGAAAATAATGTTAAGGTAACAGGATGGCAATTATTCTCTCCCCAGTATATTTATTCTCCTTCCTTCTTCTGATTAATTTGTACCAATTAGTATTAATTACTAAGATGAGGGTGTAGGTCTGTGTAAGTGAAACTTTATTTGCTACTTGTGATCCCATTTGAGATATTTAATGCTAATCTGTGCTTTGCCTTGGCTTTCTGCTTTGTGTTGTCTTGTCTTGCATTGTTTTGTTATCCTGCAATCCCTCATTTCTGCGTTTGTTTTGTTTTTTGTTTTTTTTCCCTCCCTCATGCTTGTCGTTGTCTGCATTTGGCTTTGATTGCAAAAAAAAACACAAAAAAACAAACCAAAAACAAAACCCATTCTGTGGGGCCCATAAATCTGCATCATTGAATGTCCTTGTCGCCGTTGATGACCTGCTCTCTGCTCCCGTCCCCCTCCTTGGCCTGCTGTGATTGGTGGCTTCGTTGCTTGGCTTGGGCTGTGTTGTGTGAACGGAACAGTTCACCCCAGTATGGCCTTCTTGCCGACAGGTATCATTTCTGTGAGAAGTGTTTCAATGAAATCCAAGGGGAGAGCGTTTCTTTGGGGGATGACCCTTCCCAGCCTCAAACGTAAGTACCTGCTTATTTTCAAAAGTGCCATCTTAGTCTCAGTTTGTTGTCAGGTGATTATGCTCAGGCTTCTGAGTAGTCTTGGATTATGCTGTCCAATATGGTAGCCATTAGCCACAGGTGGCTATGTAAACACAAACTAATTAAAAGTAATTAAATGTAAAGTTGTTTCTCACTTGCACTCGCTACTTATTAAATGCTTAATAGACATCTGTGGTTAGTGGCTGCCATATTGGTTAGCACAGATAAAGAAAGTTTCTATCGGTTCTGTTAGTGCTGATTGAGGGACTACATCAATACTGGGTGGTCATTTTAGATATATTTCTTCTATAAGGAAACACTCAGCTTCTTTCCTAAATGTTGAAAGTGTATAGTGCCAGGGAACTTCGTTATTAACAGTTTTGAATTTGAGGGGAATTGAACGAAATCTTACAGCCTTCTCATCTAAGTTAATAATACAGAAATCACTATAATTGTGAATAGTATTAAACAACCTTTGTTAAGAGTGACTTACAGACTTCGTTGGGCTTTTTGAGATCTTACAAGTTCTTATTTTTTGGTAAATGCCAAGGAAAAAAATTTCAAACATGTCCCAAACTGCCTCATGGTACTTGTTTTTTTGTTAATCCTCACCTCAGTATATTTTTCCCATTGATTTGTAGAGAGAGGAAGGGAGGGATAGAGGGAGGAAGAGAGGAAACATCAATGTGAAGAAGACATATCGATGGCTTGCCTCCCACACGCACCCTGACTTTGATCAGGGCTCAGAGTACTTCTAATCTCTGAGATTTAGACAGACATTGTATTTCCAATTTGGACTGTTTTAGGAAGAAAGAACTGTTTGGTGTACTTTTAATATTCTTCAGCTTCTTTTCTGGTTTAACCCATAATAAACAGAAGCAGCTCCGAGCACTCTAAAAAAAATATGGAATTGTTGTGTTACTAGTAAAATAGGGCTTCTTTGAAAAACATTAATTTTTCCAAATTGGGTTTTTTGAAGTTGCACTTTAACTTTAATCACCGTTGAAGTACAATTTAGTACAGTCAGGCTTTGATCTGGGGAGTAGGTACTAGGTCCCTTGAGCCTTATGGAGATTTTCTGACGTTTGGCTAACCCAGGGAAGCCAGGACTCTAGCTAGGTTTCCCTGATGCAGGAGAGGAAGGCAGCCTTACTGTTGGCACTGTTGAGTGTCTTGCCACGTGTTCCCACAGTGCATCTGTGGCTCTGAAGAGGGTAGAAACCGCCTTCAGATGCTGCGGACCAGAGAGTCTGTGTTACTAGCAAGGTCTCAAGCCATGTCGCGAGGTGTTGCTGGACTATAGTAGGAAACCATTTAAATGTGGAAGTGTCTCATTTTTGTGAAGAAGAATCACAGTAGGCAGAGTTGGGCCCCCTTAAGTTTATGGTGGATGGAGAATGGTAAGAATGTTCGCTTCTGTATTTGTGAGGCTGTCAGAGAGTGTGGTGTGCCAGTTCTGGATGGTTGGGAGGCCATGTGAAAATTTTTAAATAATTACTATAAAATAAGGAATTTTAACCTTTAAAACTAAAATATGTTTTTCTGATACTGAAGTTTTCCATTAATATAAAAAGTTATTTGACTAGACTTCCCTGAAAAATGAGTATTTTTAAATAGTGGTTTAGTTGCCTCTATTAACACCATCTTTTTTAGTTCAGTCTAGGAACATTAAACTATTAAAAGGCAAAAATACATAAAATTAAGAGTAGCAGGCGAGATTTTAAAAGGAAAAGGAGAATTACCTTATGTTTCAAAGTTCTTCCTGGTTTCTCCACTTCCTACAAAGAGAAATAGATTTACTCTAAAGTCCTTTCCAAAAACATAGGTATTCCTTTACGTAAACATGCTTTTTGTGTGAGCCAAGAACGTACTTGCTTAATGTATGCTCAGTATATTCTCAAAAGATTTAAATAAACCACTTATCGTATGAGAGTTGTTCCTTGGGATAGAACAGTGGTCAGAATGCTTACCTTTCTACATCGCTTTTTCTCATTGTGTCCCTCTCTCTCTTTAGTACGATAAATAAAGAACAGTTTTCCAAGAGAAAAAATGACACACTGGATCCTGAACTGTAAGTAGATTTCCTTGAAGAGTCAGTACACTTTTATTTTCCTTCTTCATTTTCTTGGTTTGCATGGCCAGTGAGATGACTTACTAACACAGGTGGTAGAAATGGAGATGTCTACATCACAGTTAGTATTTGTTTACACTTCACTACAGCGACCTAATGTTGGTGTTGCATAGGCCCAAGGGGAGCTCCAGGCTCCCTCTGCCCGGGGCCGTGTGTTCTCTCCCTGTTGTCCTCTGCTTTTCACACAAGCTCACGGGCCCTCCTTTGTGGTGAGGCCTTTCAGAGCGCTGGCATATACCACTGTGGTAGGCATTCCTAGAGTGGCTGGGGTGGTGTCAGACTCATTTGGAAGTAGGAATCATTTTAAAATGTCACATTTAATTTCTTTGAAATTTGTTCTACCTGTAACAGTAAAGATCTTTTAAAAACTATTATTTAGAGTCTTTAGATATTTTGGCATTTTACTTCCAGGTTTGTTGAATGTACAGAATGTGGAAGAAAGATGCATCAGATCTGTGTCCTTCATCATGAGATCATCTGGCCATCTGGGTGAGACACCAGAATTTTATCTAGACTCTTTCTTCATCCTGAGTCTTAATGAGTTTTTTGTCTTTGCAATGATTATATCATATCTTTAAAGTTACTGTCTCTTAAAATCGTTATTTGGATTGGGAAAAGCTAATTTAAACCCAGATTTAAAACATTAAATAACCTAGAATCAAAAAAATCATTCTCTTGTTTGCATGCAGTTTTTTAATCCATATACAATTATTCTACTGGTTTTTATCTTAAACTAGAGGCCCAGTGCCCAGTGCATGAAATTCATGCACTTGGGGGAGGGGGATGTCCCTCAGCCTAGCCTGGGCCCTCTCGCAGTTCGGGAGCCCTCAGGGGCATGTCCTACTGACAGCTTAGGTCTGCTCCCCGTGGGGAGCGGGCCTAAGCCTGCAGGCGGACATCCTTAGCACTGCTGTGGAGGTGGGAAAGGCTCCTACCACCACCGCTGTGCTCACCAGCCATGAGTCTGGCTCAGGGCTTCTGGCTGAGCGGCACTCCCCCTGTGGGAGCGCACTTACCACCAGGGGCCAGCTCCTGTGTTGAGCGTCTGCCCCCTGGTGGTCAGTGCGTGTCATAGCAAACACTCATTCCACCATTTGGTTGATTTGCATATTAGCCTTTTATTATATAGGATTATTTTGTGATCTTTGGTGACATTAAAAGTAAATGCTTTTTAAAGATTTATGAATAGAGGTAACAAGAAATCTCTAGCACCTGGAAACTAGCAAGGAGGTGTTAGATGCAATTAAATTTACCAAATTTTGAATGTTTGCTTATACTGCATTAGAAAAATTAGAAGATACAGATATGAAGGGTGCTAAGGGAACACCTCTTTTTCCCTCTGAGAAAACATTACACTGAATAGTATATTAAATGGTGACCCTCGTTAGGATTAGATTTAAACATCTTTTGGGAGGTTGGGCAGTAAGGTTAATGGCTATAGTAATAAGACACATAGCTGTTGTTCAATGAAAGGCAGAGTTGCATAAAGTGACTAGATACAGACTTAGTTAACTAGCTGTTCTTGGGCCAATGTTCTGTTTCTGAATATTCTGCACATACTTATCCAGGCTGCCCATCTTCACTGACTTTGAAGTGGATATTGTGGAACACCTAACCTGCTACTGCTCTGGGCCACTTCTCACTCTCCAGTAATGGGGCTAGTCCCCGCTTTGTCCACGGGAAGGGGACGAGGAGGAGAGTGTGTATCAATGGACTTGTTAGGCTGGGATCTCTGTTTATACTGTCCTCTGCTCTTTTCTTGGATTATTGATGCTGGTTTGAAGGTCACAGGAAAGAGAAAGCTAACAAGTTTCCAGAAAATAACTCAGGAAACTCGTAGTAGTTGATATTTATGTGGCTTGTCTTCAGATATGAATTTTTAGTGTTCTCCTTAGTTACAGAGTGGGTGAGAATAATTAACAGATTGGCAGTGATTCCTGCACCTTCTGACCACTCAGCTAGCTGATGGCCTCTCGGGTTTTTGTGAGAAATGCAGCTCAGGTGCACTTCCTGATGTAACTGCAGGAGCAGAAAGAATGTGCGTTTTGCCCCGGCCGGTGTGGCTCAGTTAGTTGGAACGTCGTCCCGTGCATCAGAAGGTCTCGGATTCGATTTCCCATTCAGGGAACTTACCCAGGTTGCGGGTTTGATCCCTGTATGGGAGGCAGCTTCTCTCTTTTTCTCTTTCTCTCTCCCTCTCCTTTCCTCTCTCTCTATAATCAATTTTTTTCAATCTCCTCAGGTGAGGGTTTTAAAAAAATGTACATTTTAAATCTATTGGTACTTCTGAATGTTCTCACTTAAATATCCATCAGAAGCAAACAGACTGATACCAAAATTTTGCCAAAAACCAAAATTCCTATCTTAATCTGTAATCCATCGTCATTTTCACATGTAAGGCAGTTTATATGCCCTTCACATTTCTTCATGTCTTTTATTTTTCAATTAGGTTTTTCCTTTTCCATATGTGAATGGTGTCTACAAGCTCTTCACATACTGTTTGTATTAACTTTTTGTTACATATTTTAAAATGTTTCTATTTCTCCCAAGTCATCTTTTGAATTTTAACTTGACACATACCAGTACATAAGCTAGATTATGTAGTATCCATTACTTTGTTTCTCTAAGTTTTGTAAGCAAAGTCTTATTTACATTTTAGGTTTGTCTGTGATGGCTGTTTAAAGAAAACTGCACGAACTAGGAAAGAAAACAAGTTTTCTGCTAAGAGTAAGTTTCATTTTTACAGGTACAGCTTGGCAAAACTTCACTGAAGCATAGTTAAGAATAAGCTATCTAAAATGAATTGCTTTGTTTCAATCTTATTTAAAATATTTAACCAAACTAAAAATAAATAACTTTTCTATAATGTATGTACTTAGAATTGAACTGTAGTGTACTTTTTCATGTGAAATTCGTTAGACCTAAGAAAAACATTGTAGGGATCAGGGTTTGTAAAATGGAGAATTTGTTTTCTTGTTTCTGCATTTCTCTGTGTTTGGACCACTTTTTAATGGGGGCCAGGTGTGGAAATTTTTGGCCAGAATTGCCATTCCATGAGTGGTTCTCTTAAGTTTTGTCCATACCATTAGCGGGGGCTGCTTTCAGACCTGTGACCTTTTCAATTGAGGGTTTGGGCTGGGGGGGAGAGGGGGAAGTGGTGGTTAAAAATGTTATATTAGTATTAATTTATCTCACAGTATTGGTTTCGTTTCATAAGTGCCTTTGCAATTCTTTGCTGACCTACAGGTCACTTTTATTCCTGCAAGGTTTCTCATAATAGCCAACGTTTGTAAAATTGTTTTTGCAGCACTGGCCGTGTGGCTCAGTTGGTTGGGCATCATCCCGTGCTGGTTCAATTCCTGGTCAGGGCATATGCCTGGGTTTCAGGTTCGGTCCCAGGTGGGGTGGATGCAGGAGGCAACTGGTCTCTCTCACATTGATACCTTTTTCTTACTCTAAAATAAAAAACTTTTTCTAAAATTAGTTTTGCAAATCGAGGCAAAGTGCATATGGATATTTGGTACATTTTTTAACTTCTGAAATAAAGTTTTCAAAATAAAAAGTTGGGGGAAATAACATTTAAGACGTATTGACTACCATGCTCGCTTTGACTGCATACATACTATAATTGGAATGATTCAGACAAGATCAGCAGGGCCCCTGTGCAAGGATGAATGCAAATTCATGAAGTCTTCCAGGGGGGGAAATGGACTACATTGCTTGCTTTTAACAGTAATACTTCTGCATCTTGGTTACTACTGAACTTTAAACTTCTACATTCCTAGGGTTGCCATCCACTAGGCTTGGCACCTTTCTAGAGAATCGTGTGAATGATTTTCTGAGGAGACAGAATCACCCCGAGTCAGGAGAAGTCACTGTTCGTGTCGTTCATGCTTCTGACAAAACTGTGGAAGTCAAACCAGGCATGAAAGCGAGGTATCGTCTTCTCCTGTGGATCCACACTTGCTCACCCACAGTTACTATTGATTCTGATCTGAACGACGTGTTGTGTTTTCCCTCCGATCTGAATTGTGTAGGTTTGTGGATAGTGGAGAGATGGCAGAATCCTTTCCCTACCGAACCAAAGCCCTCTTTGCCTTTGAAGAGATTGATGGGGTTGACTTGTGCTTCTTTGGCATGCATGTTCAGGAGTATGGCTCGGACTGCCCTCCACCCAACCAGAGGTAAGGGTTACTAGCGCTGCCTTCTGAGGTGGGGGGAAGCTTGTAGTTAGATGGAAGGCAAAATGGGCAAAAGAACGTGTTTGATCTACGTGGTTTGGAAATGCAAATTCTCAAGTGTAGTATTGAAATGAAACCAAAAACACAAAGTACTGCTCAATACTGCTTTTCTCTGGTCATATTAATAAGGAAAGGGTTGTGCATAGCAGCCTGGAATGGGAAACAAACACTCCTTTTCAGAAAATGGGCTTAAATCCAGATAGTACCTTGCTGAGAGGTATGTGAAAGAATGTCATGCAGATCAAGTAGAAATATGGCTTAGAATTTGTTTCCAAAATAGCATAAAGGCCAGAATAAGAATGCTGCCAGAATACATTTGGACCCATAAATATTGGTTGATACACTATGTTTCAGGCACTACTGGGTGCTGAGATTATAATAGAGCCTTAGGCTCATTAAGCGCCCCTAAAGGGTTCACAATCTAGTCATTTAAATACCTGACGGTAATACCATGTTGACAAGGTGAGCTTTAAAACACATGAAGAGAGAGCATGTATTTTTAGCCACATTGGTAAGAAATCATGTGATGACCCGCCTTGGTTTCTTTCTCCCCACTTGTTACAGGAGAGTATACATATCATACCTCGACAGTGTTCACTTCTTCCGCCCGAAATGCTTGAGGACTGCAGTCTATTATGAAATCCTAATCGGATATTTAGAATATGTCAAGAAACTAGGGTAAGCGTATTAATAACAAATGGCATTTTTAAAAAATGGTTTAAATTAATTACCGCTGTGGTATTGTGGTAAGATATAAATTCAAACGTACAAATATATAACTTTTTACCCTTTTTTCTCAGCTTTGGTTTTCACAGAATTGGAACTTTACTTTCGCTGGAGAGCTTTGATGTTACACCCATCCCAGATTAGTTTTACTTTGTTGAGTTAAGCTCTTTGGTACAGTTTTATTTCAGAGTTGATTGTTACTCGGTTAGGACCAAAACCTTGAACATTTGCATTGATCCTTTTACGCCGGAGAATCAAAACCAAAAGCAGAGGTCAGGAGATGTGGATACAGAAATTTGTCAGACTGGTTCCTTACACCTCACCTTGCAGGCTGTTCTTCGCAACAACTTGCATTTTGTTTAGCTTTCTTATTGAAATGGATTTCCCTTTGCATTGTAGCTTTCATTTGATTTTTAAATGCAAATTTGGATTTTTCCCCCCGCCCCCCCCCCCTCGCCCCAACAACTAGCCTCCATGAAACCTCTAAGAAGCACTAGGCAATGTGAGCTCCATTGTTAACTGCTGTGGGTTAGCCTAGTTCTGGCCTAAGAACTTGGATCTAATGCTGGATTATCTACTTTGTATTGTCTTGAGGGCGAATCATTGGTTTCTCTTTTGACTTCACCTTATAGTTTAGTGTGGCCTTCTTCCCAGAATTGATCATTTCTCTTGAATGTTCCTTCTCTTTGTATTGTTAGTTATACAACAGGGCATATTTGGGCATGTCCCCCAAGTGAAGGAGACGACTATATTTTCCATTGCCATCCACCGGACCAGAAGATACCCAAGCCCAAGCGACTACAGGAGTGGTACAAAAAGATGCTTGACAAGTCCGTGTCTGAGCGAATCGTCCACGACTACAAGGTCAGGAGGAGTGGGCGAGTGATGGACGGGGAAATGTGCTAATCCTGCTGCTCTGCATTCTGCACTTAACTGCCTTAAAAAGCTTCTGTGTGTTCTCCCTCTTCCACGTAACTTTCAGATTATGCTAATTTTGTAACGTTTTTATTTTGCTTGGGTTATTAAGATGACATATCTGGCAAAATGTTTAAAAACAAATCTAATCAGTTGAATGTATCAGTGTTTAATATTCTCTTTTCTATAGTCAGACTTTTTCAAAGTAAGAAAAACAAGAATCCTAGATCAACAAGTTTCTGTTTTAAAGATTTGACTAAGAATGTATTCTTAATAGCCATTTGTTAATGATAGGGTCTCTCAAAATAAGAACTTGTGCTGAATCTCTTACCTGTTTTCACTCTTGGGGAGGAAATCCCAGCAGCACAGCAGAATCTCTGGAGCCATGTCGTTCCTGGTGTTTGTAGTGTTTGTGTTGAACATACTGCTCAGTGAAAGCTGCTGGATCCCACGGAGGGGCCGAGGCAGGCGGGCCTCACAGGGCGCTGCCGTTGTCATCAGGAGGGGTCAGAGCCATGTGTGAATGACGATGCCTCTGCCATTGTTCCTGGCAGGATGATTTACCACTTGGCTATATAAGGCAGATAATCTTCCTGCCTTTGTGGGTAGAGGAAAAAGAAAACCGGAAGTACTAACTTGAGACAGCCCTTTTACTATTTATGACACTAAATGTCTTCCTGGGCATGATGCTTAGATAAAAAAAATCTGCCGTTATTTTAGAAGGTGGGTTTTTTTGTTTTGTTTTGTTTTTTTTTGTGATCCTCACCCAAGGGTATTTTTTATACTGTTTTGTTGTTGTTCACAAAGAATTGGGGTTGGGGGGGGAGAGAAACATCTGTGATTGGTTGCCTCCCACATGCACCCCTCCCCGGGGCCGGGATTGAACCTACAACCCAGGTACATGCCCTTGACTGGGAATCGAACCCATGACCCTTGAGTGCACAGGGGCAGGCACTCACCACTGAACCACACGGCCAGGACTAGAAGGCATTTTAATCCTTGGTGTTTCGTATGTGCTTTAGCTGTGACTGCTTTTGTATAATACGTGCCTTTAAAAAAAAAAAATAGAAATTTTATTTTGTGCCTGGATATTTTCACAGGATATTTTTAAACAAGCTACTGAAGATCGGTTAACAAGTGCAAAGGAATTGCCCTACTTTGAAGGTGATTTCTGGCCCAATGTTCTGGAAGAGAGCATCAAGGAACTGGAACAGGAGGAGGAAGAGAGGAAGCGAGAGGAAAACACCAGTAACGAGAGCACAGATGTAAGGGCTTTTCATTTTCCTTCCCAGCCTGTGTACACCTTGATTCTCATCTAAAACCAGAGTGAGCGTAAACTTTCAACTTGGTCTTACAGCTCTCAGGTGTGAAAGAGCTCTTTAATTTTTTGTTTGTCTTTGTTAATCTTCACTGGAGGTTATTTTTAGAGAGTGGAAGGGAAGCGGGGAGAGAGAGAAACATCGATGTGAGGGAACCTGCAACCCGGTAGGTACCCTTGACTGGAATCGATCCCATGACCCTTCAGTTCGGGGTCGATACTCTGTCCATTGAACAGTGCTGGCCAGGGCTGAAAGGCCTCTTTAAATTGGGCAGGAAATATCGGCTAAGTTACCGAGGTTCTATTTCTGTGGTTTTATTTATTTATTTTTTAAATATATTTTATTGATATTTTACAGAGAGGAAGGGAGAGGGATAGAGAGCTAGAAACATCGATGAGAGAGAAACATCGATCAGCTGCCTCTTGCACACCTCCCACTGGGGAAGTGCCCGCAACCAAGGTACATGCCCTTGTCTGGAATCGAACCCGGGACCCTTCAGTCCGCAGGCCGACGCTCTATCCACTGAGCCAAACTGGTTTTGGCTATTTCTGTGGTTTTAAACTCTTAGCATGAGACCCCCCTTTGTAAATGGACTCTTGTATTTCCAGTACGGAAGCTGATCGTGGAAACAGAAGGGAAACCTTGAATAACTGACAACCTTGATAACTGAGAATCAGAAGGGGGCTGGTAAACTTCAGTTTCTCTAAAGGTCCAGGTTATGGATATTTGGGGGCTTGTAGGCCATATATTGTCTCCGACGCTTTTTTTTTTTTTTTCCTCTTAATAACAAAAACGGGCCTGACCACAGTTTACTAGTCCCCTGTGTGCAGA
Source organism: Plecotus auritus (assembly GCF_963455305.1). Lineage (NCBI taxonomy): Eukaryota > Metazoa > Chordata > Mammalia > Chiroptera > Vespertilionidae > Plecotus > Plecotus auritus. The sequence goes on from NC_137772.1 coordinate 222,737,064, forward strand.
GTCTGGTTTTGTAGGAGGATCACCTGAGGACTTTTCCAGTCTGTTACTTACTCACAGCACGTCTAGAATTGCCCTCATTTAGTTTGGCCTTCTAAAGTCATCCTTAAATAGTCTGTAGAACTCTTTACAGCCTTATTGTTTAAATTCATTGATTGGATGTTTTTCAAGAAGGTCCATAAAATTCTAGAATGTGAGTATATGGCAATGAGTCCAAGTCCTTGGCTCACCACTTCTGTGCACCCTTCCCTGTCCCATACTGCCACTCCTGTTTCCCATCCTCAGTTCTGAGATAGGGTTGCTGGATCTGAAGGGTCTCCAAACTATGGGGCTCTTCTGGTCAAAAAGCCAAGACTGCTGTTGCCTTAATGAAGGGTCTCAGTGCAGGGATTCTTCATTGGGAGAAAATGTTTACTGTAAATAACAGCTTAAAAACAGAGTACAGAGCATTTGGTGGAAGACATAATATGATTTCTAGTTTCAAAGAAAGGAGTCTTTTTTACCATTCGTATTATTCCAATCACTTCCTAACAAAACATTAACATTTTCTTGTCTCCTTTCTGCTATCCTGCAGGTGACAAAGGGAGACAGCAAAAATGCTAAAAAGAAGAATAATAAGAAAACCAGCAAAAACAAGAGCAGCCTGAGTAGAGGCAATAAGAAGAAGCCAGGCATGCCCAATGTGTCCAACGACCTCTCGCAGAAACTCTATGCCACCATGGAGAAGCACAAAGAGGTGAGGTGGAGCCTCCGAGAACAGGAGGGAAGCAGGGCAGGACTTCTCAAAACTGCCCACCGTGGGTGGCATGTACGATGTGAGCCCCCGCTCACCGGTTGGAAATTCAGAACGAAGAAGTCGTTTGAATGAGAAGGAAGGAAGAGGATGGCTAGGGTGCTTGATAAGAACAGGAAGATAAGGTTGCTTTGGTTTGCAGCTGTCATACACCTAGATGGTGTTGGATTGTGTCTTACACGGTCATGTGCTGCCTGGTGACGTTTGGCCAGTGGTGGGCTGCATCTACAATGGTGGTCCCATAAGATAATGAAGCTGAAAAATGCCTACCACCTAGCAACATGACAGCTGTTGTAATGTCAGCGCACCATGACTCAGGTTTATGGTGACACTGGTGTAAACAAACCTACAGCGCTGCCAGGCGTGTAAAAGTACAGCACACACATCTAGGTTTGTGGAAGTACACTGTGACTTCCGCATAATGATGCATTTCTTAGAATCTATCCCAGTTGTGAGGTGGCACATGACAGTGGATTTTGAAAGCATAGTTTATCTTGTTGGGTCACCATTGTTCAGGAGGTTGTCTTAGACCAAGTTCCTTAGAACACCACTGGCCATTCCAGTTTGTCTGTAATGGGACTTTGGCCAAACAAATGAATCAGAATATTGACTTGACCTTCCTGAAAGTGAATTGGGAGGTGGAGAGAATTGAAGAAGAAAAGTTAAACTTTCCTAAATACACTTGTAACCTCTTCTCAGAGAAGTTAAAACTTTGAATTATTTCATCATTTAAATGACCTAATTGTTGTAGGGTATGCTGGGGTTCTTTTTCCTTTCAACATCATCATTGGTGAGAGAAATCTTTAAAGGGTAATTCATGTCTGATTTTTAATGTCTCAGTTCAACTCTGTTCAGACATCATAAATCAAGTTCTTACAGGAAGTGGCTCATTATGTGGAGAGGGAACTGAAGGCTGGAGTTTTAGAGAGTTACTTATTGTAGAGCTATTGACATACATAGCTTTTGAAAATATCTTTTCCCATACACCATTACTCTACCCCCAGTGCCTTTAAATATACACTCAGTGTACATCCTATATAATAAAAGGCTAATATGCAAATTGTCCCCTCTACCAGCAGGCAGGCCGGCCAACGGCCCATGTTCCCTCCCCCTGGCCAGGTTGGCCGGACCCCACAAATTCATGCATCAGGCCTCTAATGTGTGTGTGTGTATACACACGCATGCACGCACACACACACGCACACACACACACAATTTTATTGCTTTCAAGAGAGGAAGGGGGGAGAGAGAAACATGGATGATGAGAGAGAGCCACTGATGGGCTGCCTCCTGCATGCCCTCTACTGGGGATCAAGCCTGCAACCCGAGCATATGCCCTGACTGGGAATCAAACTGTGCCCCTCTGATTCATAGGTCAATGCTCAACCACTGAATCACACCAGCTGGACCCCCCATGCCTTCTTTGTTGAAGCCTAAAGAAGTAAGGTCAGCAGGCTAGCCTACAATGATAGAGGACTAATACTATTGCCTCAGCCATGCTAGTGAAACGGAAGAGTTTCTTAGTTCTAATGGGTGCCTTTCTGAGGTGATAATTAGCTATTTAGAGCAATATGTAGTGTCACAAAATTCTAACCTAACAGAGCATTTGGGAAAGGTCCCGTAGTGATAGGTTTGACTTACATTGAACAAAAGTCACAGAACATACCCGCTATTTAAGATGTAGGTAGCAGCCAAAACCGGTTTGGCTCAGTGGATAGAGCGTCGGCCTGCGGACTGAAAGGTCCCGGGTTCGATTCCGGTCAAGGGCATGTACCTTGGTTGCGGGCACATCCCCAGTGGGAGGTGTGCAGGAGGCAGCTGATCGATGTTTCTCTCTCATCGATGTTTCTGGCTTTCTATCCCTCTCCCTTCCTCTCTGCGAAATATCAATAAAATATATATTAAAAAAAAAATGTAGGTAGCAGTAGTCACCTGTTAGGAATTAAAATCTAAGGTGGTCGATTCAGGTTAAATTCCAGTACTGTCTTAGCTACAGGGTTGTGGCCTACAATGGACTCAATCATGGTTGTTATTAGAGGGTTGGTCATGGAGCAGATTTCCTAGGGAGTCACCAGCTGGTTTTTGTTCGCCTCTATTTTGAATGGGTTAGGCCAGTGGTTGGCAGACTCATTAGTCAACAGAGCCAAATAGCAACAGTACAATGATTGAAATTTCTTTTGAGAGCCGCATTTTTTAAACTCAAACTTCTAACGCCACTTCTTCAAAATAGACTCGCCCAGGCCGTGGTATTTTGTGGAAGAGCCACAGTCAAGAGGCCAAAGAGCCCATTGTGGCTTGCGAGCCGCAGTTTGCTGACCACTGGGTTAGGCATTCCCCACTTGTTATAGAGTCAGTGTTTTCCTCTGTGTCACATTTTCAAACGCTCTTTCTTGCTTTGAGCCACAATCTTAAACCCAGTATTACAACGTCAGGCACCCATCACAATCCTCGCTTTATGCTTTTAACTTCTGGCATCTGTTTGGTATTTGCCTCTACTCGGTGTGCTCTCTTCTCCTGTGTATCTTACCTTAAAGGACTTGTTTTATGCGAACATGGCTTCCCAAGCTTATTGTGAGTCTCACTGCTAGTTTGTACAGGTTTTAGTCTCTGGAAAACTGGCACAGTTCTAATTAACTTCAAACACATATATACCAGCTTCTTATTGCAGCCTTTCCACTAATGCAGTGGTCAGCAAACTGCGGCTCACAAGCCACATGCGGCTCTTTGGCCCCTTAAGTGTGGCTCTTCCACAAAATACCACGGCCTGGGCGAGTCTTATTTTAAAGAAGTGGCGTTAGAAGAAGTTTAAGTTGAAAAAATTTGGCTCTCAAAAGAAATTTCGATCGTCGTACTGTTGCTATTTGGCTCTGTTGACTAATGAGTTTGCCGACCACTGCCCTAATGGTAATGAGAATTAATGGGTGTTGTGTGTTTTCAGACTTCCATGAGAAAAACAGTTGCTGCTGCTACAGCAAGGAATAAGATTCTGCTTTGTTTATCTTTCCCACCCCCACCATTTTTGTTGTTTCAAACTTACAGGGAAGTTTCATAAAGGACCTCCTCCCACACCCTTCATTGAGAGTCACCAATGGCTACCATTTTGCTGCATTTCCTTTATCTCTGTTTCAGCAAGTGCCTTCTGCAAAAGAAGACACCCTCTGCCTGGCCAAGCGATGGCTTCGTACTCAGTGTCACTGTCTAATGCCTGGTCCTTGTATGATCCAGTTAAGGAGGGAGCATGTTGAGCTGCCATGCCTTAGCTCCCAGCCTTATTTTCTTCATGATGCGGGCATTTTGTTGAAGTGCGCAGGCCAATTGTTTTTGTAAAATTCTGGATTTTTCTTGCTTTCTCGTGATTAGATTCAGATTAAACCATGAGTTGCATCTTAAAAGTAGACTTCTCTGAGGTGAAATGTCCACTGTACATGTACTATACCTGACCTGTTTGTTCTCATTTTAAAGAAATTATTGAATGGGGTAGAAAAGATGAGGTGTAGATTTTAGGCCCATTGTAGACAGTCTCAGAGAGGCCAGAGACACGTAAAGCAGGAGGGGCAGGGTCCGGTCTGACTCAGTGTTCATCAGCCTCACAGGGTCTGGTCTGACGCACCTGTCTGCTGTTACTGACCCAGCTCAGAGTGGTGCTCTCTTCCAGAGTCAGAATGAGATCATCTGTTTTGCAGGTTTTCTTTGTTATCCGTCTCATCGCTGGCCCTGCCGCCAACTCCCTGCCTCCCATCATTGACCCTGATCCCCTCATCCCCTGCGACCTGATGGATGGGCGGGATGCCTTCCTCACCCTCGCAAGGGACAAGCACCTGGAGTTCTCATCCCTCCGAAGAGCGCAGTGGTCCACCATGTGCATGCTGGTGGAGCTGCACACGCAGAGCCAGGACCGCTTTGTCTACACCTGCAACGAGTGCAAGCACCATGTGGAGACGCGCTGGCATTGCACAGTCTGCGAGGTGGGTTCTGGGGGCCTGGCCTTCGTATTTGAGTGGTAGCACTAAAGGGGCTTTTGAGCTCGAGCAGAAGATGTAAAACTAAAGGCCCGGTGCATGGATTCATGCACCAGTGGGGTCCCTCGGCCTGGCCTGTGGGGATCAGGCCAGAACCGGTTCTCCAACATCCCCCGAGGGGTCCTGGATTGTGAGATGGTGGTTCTCAGGTGACACACCCTGGAATCGGGCTCCCTCCTCTCTGGTTCCGGGTGCATCACCCGAGAACCACAGCTGCCAAGTCACCGCAGCTCCTGCATTGAGCGTCTGCCCCCTGGTGGTCAGTGCACATCATAGCTACTGGTCGGATGGTCGCTTAGGCTTTTATACATATAGATGCTTTTGAATGACTTCAGTCTTGGAGAGTTGACCTTAACCTGTGTTTTTCCCCCCTAGGATTACGATTTGTGTATCACCTGCTATAACACTAAAAACCATGACCACAAAATGGAGAAACTAGGTCTCGGCTTAGATGATGAGAGCAACAACCAGCAGGCTGCGGCCACCCAGAGCCCAGGAGACTCTCGCCGCCTGAGCATCCAGCGCTGCATCCAGTCTCTGGTCCACGCCTGCCAGTGCCGAAATGCCAATTGTTCCTTGCCCTCCTGCCAGAAGATGAAACGGGTTGTGCAGCACACCAAGGGTTGCAAACGGAAAACCAACGGAGGGTGCCCCATCTGCAAGCAGCTCATCGCCCTCTGCTGCTACCATGCCAAGCACTGCCAGGAGAACAAGTGCCCTGTGCCGTTCTGCCTAAACATCAAGCAAAAGCTCCGGCAGCAGCAGCTGCAGCACCGGCTCCAGCAGGCCCAGATGCTCCGCAGGAGGATGGCCAGCATGCAGCGGACTGGTGTGGTGGGACAGCAACAGGGCCTGCCCTCCCCAACTCCTGCCACTCCAACCACGCCGACCAGCCAACAGCCCACCACCCCACAGACACCCCAACCCCAGCCCCCTTCTCAGCCTCAGCCCACCCCTCCCAACAGCATGCCACCCTACCTGCCCAGGACTCAAGCTGCTGGCCCTGTGTCCCAAGGTAAAGCACCCGGCCAGGTGACCCCACCGACCCCCCCTCAGACAGCTCAGCCACCCCTCCCGGGGCCCCCACCTGCAGCAGTGGAAGTGGCAATGCAGATTCAGAGGGCAGCTGAGACGCAGCGCCAGATGGCCCATGTGCAGATTTTCCAAAGGCCAATCCAGCACCAGATGCCCCAGATGGCCCCCATGGCCCCCATGGGTATGAACCCACCTCCCATGGCCAGAGGCCCCAGTGGGCATTTGGAGCCAGGGATGGGGCCCCCTGGGATGCAGCAACAGCCACCATGGGCCCAAGGAGGATTGCCTCAGCCCCAACAACTACAGTCCGGGATGCCAAGGCCTGCCATGATGTCAGTGGCCCAACATGGTCAGCCCTTGAACATGGCTCCCCAACCAGGATTGGGCCAGGTCGGTGTGAGCCCTCTCAAACCAGGCACTGTGTCTCAACAAGCCTTACAAAACCTTTTGCGGACTCTCAGGTCTCCCAGCTCTCCCCTCCAGCAGCAACAGGTGCTTAGTATCCTTCACGCCAACCCCCAGCTGTTGGCTGCATTCATCAAGCAGCGGGCTGCCAAGTACGCCAACTCTAATCCACAAAACCTCCCCGGGCAGCCTGGCCTGCCCCAGGGCCAGCCAGGGCTGCAGCCCCCTGCCATGCCTGTTCAGCAGGGGGTCCACTCCAATCCAGCCATGCAGAACATGACTCCCATGCAGGCGGGTGTCCAGAGGGCCGGCCTGCCCCCGCAGCAACCGCAGCAGCAAATGCAGCCACCCATGGGCGGGATGAGTCCCCAGGCTCAGCAGATGAACATGAACCACAATGCCATGCCTGCACAGTTCCGAGACATCCTGAGACGGCAGCAGATGATGCAGCAGCAGGGAGCAGGGCCCGGAATTGGCCCTGGGATGGCCAACCACAGCCAGTTCCAGCAGCCCCAAGGAGTTGGCTACTCCCCGCAGCAGCAGCAGCAGCAGCAAAGGATGCAGCATCACATGCAGCAGATGCAACAAGGAAACATGGGACAGATGGGCCAGCTCCCCCAGGCCTTGGGAGCCGAGGCTGGAGCCAGTCTGCAGGCCTACCAGCAGCGACTCCTTCAGCAACAGATGGGGTCCCCTGCTCAGCCCAACCCCATGAGCCCCCAACAGCATATGCTCCCAAATCAGGCTCAGTCCCCACACCTACAAGGCCAGCAGATCCCTTCTTCTCTCTCCAATCAAGTGCGTTCTCCCCAGCCTGTCCCTTCTCCACGGCCGCAGTCTCAGCCCCCCCACTCCAGCCCTTCCCCAAGGATGCAACCTCAGCCTTCTCCACACCACGTTTCCCCACAAACCAGCTCTCCACATCCGGGACTGGTAGCTGCCCAGGCCAACCCCATGGAACAAGGGCATTTTGCCAGCCCGGACCAGAATTCAATGCTTTCTCAGCTCACTGGCAATCCAGGCATGGCAAACCTCCATGGTGCAAGCGCCACGGACCTGGGACTCAGCACCGATAACTCAGACTTGAATTCAAACCTCTCACAGAGTACACTAGACATACACTAGAGACACCTTGTAGTATTTTGGGAGCAAAAAAATTATTTTCTCTTAACAAGACTGTTTTGTACTGAAAACAATTTTTTTGAAACTTTCTTAGCCTAAAAGACAATTTTCCTTGGAACACATACGAACTGTGCAGTAGCTGTTTGTGGTTTAAAGCAAACATGCAAGATGAACCTGAGGGATGATAGAACACAAAGAATATATTTTTGTTAGTGCTGGTTACCACCAGCCTTGTCCCCCTTTGTGTGTGTGGTTCAAGTGTGCACTGGGAGGACGCTAAGGCCTGTGAAGCCACCCACGTGCTCCTGCCTTGCACCTCCAATAGGTTTTATTATTTTTTTTAAATTAATGAAAATATGTAATATTAATAGTTATTATTTACTGGTGCAGATGGTTGACATTTTTCCCTATTTTCCTCACTTTATGGAAGAGTTAAAAAAGAACATTTCTAAAACCAGAGGACAAAAGGGGTTAATGTTACTTTAAAATTACATTCTATATATATATATATAAATATATATAAATATATATTAAAATACCAATTTTCTTCTCTGGGTGCAAAGATGTTCATTCTTTTTAAAATGTAAAACGAAACAAAAAAAAAATCTTTCCTTCCCCTCAAGTCAACTTTTGTGCTCCAGAAAATTTTCTATTCCTTAAGTCTGAGCGTAAAAACTTCAAGTATTAAAATAATTTGTACATGTAGAGAGAAAAATGACTTTTTCAAAATATACAGGGGCAGCTGCCAAATTGATGTATTATATACTGTGGTTCTGTTTCTCGGAAGATTTTTTTTGTTATTTTTACATCTAACAGAAAAAAAATTAAAAAGAGGGTAAGAAACACTTCCATTGGGATGATTTTAACATGCAAAATGTCCCTGGGGTTTCTTTGCTTGCTTTCTTCCTCCTGACCCTGCCCCCTGACACACACACACTTTCTGTAAAACTTGAAAATAGAAAGCAAAAACCCTCAACTGTTGTAAATCATGCAATTAAAATTGATTACTTATAAATATGAACTTTGGATCACTGTATAGACTGTTAAATTTGATTTCTTATTACCTATTGTTAAATAAACTGTGTGAGACAGACAGCTAACTTTGTTTCACTTTTTTCCGACACAACTTTGTCTTAGAAGGCATCAGTTTAAGTCCCTGATGCATAGGGTTCAGGGGAAAAGGCAAAACCACTAACTTCCAGCCTAGCCTCTGGATATTCAAGTGAACTTAAAAACGGACTTGGATGAACGTGTCCAACATTCAGGGAAAAACACTGCAAGTACCAGCCAAACGTCAGTTTTGTCTGAGTTTATATTATTTAGCGTTTAACATGTTCTATGACCCCTATGGATGATTCACGGTCTTCCAGTCAACCTTATCTTACAGGGATGAAGATGAGCAACTAAGTCACAGTAGTTTCTGGGAAAAGGAGTACTTACAGGGCTACAGTACATCCCTCTTCTGTCACACCCGGTGGTTGCCAACTGCCAAGCAAGAGGACAAGGGGTGGGGAGGAGATGGGGTGTAGTAGGAAAAGAAAATGGGTGAAAATAAGACGGGAAGGCTAAGTAAGAGAGAGCTAATTAGAACAGTGAGACCAGTACTTGCCAGGTATTAAAAAGAAATGAGGCACTGGCTGGTTTGCTCCATGGTTAGTATTGGCCCACAGACCAAAAGGTCGCGGGTTCGATTCCCGGTCAAGGGCATGTACCTTGGTTGCAGGTTCTCAGTCCTAATAGGGGCTTGTGTGGGAGGCAGCCAATCATGTCTTACTTCCATGTCTCTCTCTCTCCCTTCCACTCTAAAATCAATGGGAAAAATAACATAAGGTAAGAATTTTTTAAAAAGCCCTAGCCACGCCGAAACAGGTTTGGCTCGGTGGATAGAGCGTCGGCCTGCGGACTGAAGGGTCCCGGGTTCGATTCCGGTCAAGGGCATGTACCTTGGTTGCGAGCACATCCCCAGTAGGGGGTGTGTAGGAGGCAGCTGATCGATGTTTCTCTCTCATCGATGTTTCTAACTCTCTATCCCTCTCCCTTCCTCTCTGTAAAGAATCAATAAAATATATTAAAAAAAAAAAAAAAAAAAAAAAAAGCCCTAGCCAGTTTGGCTCACTGGATAGAGCATCGGCCTGTGGACTGAAGGGTCCCAAGTTTGATTCCTGGTCAAGGGCACATGCCCAGGTTGCGGGCTCATCCCCACTGGGGGGGCGTGCAGGGGGCAGCCAATCGGTGATTCTCATCGTTAATGTTTCTCTCTTCCCCCTTCCTCTCTGAAATCAATAAAAATATTTTCTTAGCCCTAACCGGTTTGGTTTGGCTCAGTGGATGGAGCATCGGCCTGCGGACTCAAGGGTCCCAGGTTCGATTCCGGTCAGGGGCATGTACCTTGGTTGCGGGCACATCCCCAGTGGGGGGTGTGCAGGAGGCAGCTGATTGATGTTTCTCTCTCATCAATGTTTCTAACTCCCTCTCTGTAAAAAATCAATAAAATATATTTTTAAAAATATATATTTTCTTAAATTTTTTTTAAAAAATTTGCTCCCCTGGTGTGGCTCAGTGGTTGATCATCAATTTATGAACCAGGAGGTCATGGTTCAGTTTCCCATGAGGGCACATGCCCGGGTTGTGGGTTCGATCCCCAGTGTGAGACATGCAAGAGGCAGCCGATTGATGATTCTCATCATTTCTCCCTCTCTGAAATCGAGATGATTTTATATATATATATATATATATATATATATATATTTATATTTTTTTTTTTTTTTTTTTTTAATTTCAGAGAGTAAGGAAGAGGGAGAGAGATAGAAACATCCATGTTGAGAGAATCGTTCATTGCTGCCTCCAAACCTGGGACCTTTCAGTTCGCAGGCCAACACTATCCACTGAGCCAAACCGGTTAGGGCAAAATATATTTTTAAAAATAAATAAAAACTGAGAGATAACTGATCCTTCAACTTCATATTACATTGGCTATGAACAAGTTTGAAAAATTAGAATACCGTTAGTAAGCTGCTTTGACATCATTTGTCAGGTCTTTTTTTGTTATTCAAACTCCTTTTTATTACTATTTTATACTGTCTCATCAAAAATAACTAGTATCTTAATGTGAGGTTAACTTGTCAGTATTTTTAGAGCCCTCCCCAGAAAGTGTATCAAGCACACACCTGCTCAGGTCAGTGGTCCAGCAGATGTACCTGAAGCTACAATCTGCCAGGCCAGACAGAGTACACATGGACAAGATGTAGCCCTGCCCTCAAGCAAGCCAGGCTGAGATCTAGGAAAGAGAGAATGATGCTGAAATAAGATGAAATAGAGAATGTTCACTGGTGTAAGCAGGAACAAGGTTCTGAGAATGGGGGCGGGGGCACCTGGCTGATGGGAATTGGGAACGTTTCTGGAAAGGCTAGTATTTAAATGGATCTTGGAGAGGAGTGAGGAACTGCACCCAGCGGAGTGCAGAATTAGATCCTGTTGAGGACAGCACTTCAGAACCACTTGGCTGAGACCAGATTGTAGATGACGGTGAATGCCTGTGACAGAAAGACATCCCCCCACTTTGCTTCCTGTGACTAGGGACCCAGGATCTGAATCCCCAAAAGGGAAATATTTAGAATTCCAAGCAGTAAATTTCCAGCCTCTGACTAAAGACATGTAGGTTGGAGCATTAGACCACATTTCACTGCAATATTGTATGGAAGTGAGGGAAGAAATGTAATTCAATGGGAAGGGAGAAAGAAAGCTGTCCTTGCCCGGGCCAGAGATAGTGCTAGTGCTAAGGAGAGGCAAAATAGAGATTATTCTAGAGTCAGGAATACAAGAACATAATTTCAATACTAATGTGTATTTGAAAATTACCACAATGAAAAGCTGGGACGAGCTCAAAGCCACAAATTGGGCTGTTTCTAACATATCAACCTAGGAAGTGACCCACTGGGGGCTGGCAGTATTCCAGGTGCTCTCACTGATTTAGCTTACTAAATCCCCCAAACAGCCCCAACGGACAAATGAGAAAACTACAGCTAAGATGAAATCACTTACTCAAGATCTCACAGTCAGTAAAAGGCTTATCAGAAAGTCAACATCATCTCCTGTCCTGGAGAGAAGCCCTAGTGAGACTGCAAGTTATCTAACACACAGGACACGGGTCCTGTTCCTGTTCCGAGCAAATGTAAAACACAGACTAAATGAAAGGTGTGGGGCTCAGGGAAATCTGAATAGCTCCTAATCTATTTAAGAAATTGCATTTATAGCCGAAACCGGTTTGGCTCAGTGGATAGAGCGTCGGCCTGCGGACTGAGAGGTCCCGGGTTCGATTCCGGTCAAGGGCATGTACATTGGTTGCGGGCACATCCCCAGTGGGGGGTGTGCAGGAGGCAGCTGATCGATGTTTCTCTCTCATCGATGTTTCTGGCTCTCTGTCCCTCTCCCTTCCTCTCTGTGAAATATCAATAAAATATGTTTAAAAAAAAAAAAAAGAAAAGAAATTGCATTTATAATTAAAACCTTCCCACAAACAAAATCCCAGGACAGCCAAGGTTATGTCAATGATGAATTCTCTCAAACATATAAGGAAGAAATAATATAAATCTTATACAAATTCTTTCAGAAAATAGCAGGAACACTTCTAATTTTATGAAATCAACACTACCCTGATACCAAAAAAATTTTTTTAAATTATAAAAAAATTAAAGACCAATTGCCCTCATGAATATAATATGAAATAATCCTAAGCAAAATATTAACAAATTAAGTCTAGCAATATATAAAAAAAAATACTGTATCATGATCAAGTTGGGTTTATCCCAAGAATTCAAGGTTTGCTTAATATTCAAAAATCAGTCTAATCCGCCATACTAACAGAACGAAGGAGACAAACAATATGATCATCTCAATAGATCACCTATCACAATAAGAACTCCTCAGCAAACTAGGAATAGAAGTGAACCTCATAGCCTAAAAATGTGCATCTACAAAAAAAACACAGTTAACACCATCCTTCCTATATAATAAAAGCCTAATATGCAAATTGTTCAACTGGGAGTTCGACGACTCACTATGACGTAAACTGACCACCAGGGGGCGGAATGGAACATGGCAGACATCTGCGATGCTACGCTGGCAGTGGGCGGCAGTGGAGGCGCTGCCAGCCCCGACCAACGAGAGCAGGACTGCAGTGAGATGGTGGAGCAGGTGAGCAGGCGGCGTCAGGCCAAGGCAGGTGTGAGCGGGGGCCCAATCACCCTCTGAGCACCCCGCAGGCAGGATGGTGGAGGTGAGGGGGCGGCGCCAGCCCATAGTAGGATGCCAAGTGGGGCTGCGGGGTTGCAAGGTTGGGGGCATGAGCTGGGGCTGTGAGCCTGGGGTGCAAGCTGGGGCCTGATCCCTGCAGGTCACCACAAGGGACCCCACCCATGCATGGATTCATGCACCGGGCCTCTAGTATGTACTATAAAGAGCAAATGCTTTGTCCCTACTCTTAGGAAGGAAGCAGGAATCTCCATTCTCACCAATTCTTTTCAATATATATGATGGATATTCTAGCCAGCAATATAAACCAAGAAAAATAAATTAAAGACAAAATTGTTGAAAAGAATGTAGAAAAGGTGTCATAATCATATAAGTAAAAAACCCTAAGGATCTATAAAAAAGCTACTCAACCTAATTAATGAATTTAACAAGGTTGCAGGATAAAAGAAAAATTTACAAAGATCACTTGCATTTCTATATACCAGCAATTAACAGTTAGAAAATAAAACATATATTCCAGATATGAATCTCTGTCAGATACGTGGTTTGCAAATATTTTCTGCCTGTTTATGATTTATCTTTTCATCCTTTTAGCCGGGTTCTTACAGAGTAAAGTTTTACATTTGATGAACTCCAATAACGTTATCATTTTTTCTTTTATAAATCATGCTTTGGCCCTAGCTGGTTTGGCTCAGTGGATAGAGCATCAGCCTGAGGACTGAAGGGTCCTGGGCTCCATCCCCAGTAGGAGGCCTGCAGGAGGTGGCCGGTCAATGATTCTCTCACCATTGATGTTTCTATCTCTCCCTCTCCCTTCCTCTCTGAAATCAATAAAAATATATTTTAAAAAATTATACTTTCTCCATTGAATTGCTTCTGCACCACTGTAAAAACTCATTTGGTTGTATTTGTGTGGAACTATTTCTGGGTTCTCCATTCTGTTCCATTGATCTGTCGGTCTATCCCTCTGCCAATACAACCACAGTCTTGAATAATGTAGCTATAAGTCTAAAATCAGAGTAGTTCTTCCCACTGTATTAATCTTGTTCAGAATTGTTTTTAGCTCTTCTAGTTCTTTTGCCTTTACATATAAATTTTAGAATAACTTTATATATATTTTCCAAAAAAAAATCTTCCTGGGAGGCAGCTGGTCACTGTTCTCTCTCATCATTGATTTTCTATCTTTCTCTCTCTCTCTCCCTTCCTCTCTGAAATCAATAAAAATATATTTTTTTAAAATCTTGCTGTAGTTTTAATAGGAATTGTGATAAACCTGTTTATCAATTGAGGGAGAATTGACATCTTTACTATGTTGAATCTTCCAATCCATGAATACAATATCTGTTTATTTAGATCTTCTTTGATTTCTTTCATCAGCATTTTGTAGTTTTTAGAATACAAGTCCTGGACATGTTTTCTTACATTTACACCTAATTTCTTTTTCTTTCTTTTTTTTTAAATATATTTTATTGATTTTTTTACATAGAGGAAGGGAGAGGGATAGAGAGTTAGAAACATCGATCAGATGCCTCCTGCACACTCCCCACTGGGTATGTGCCCGCAACCAAGGTTCGACCGGAATCGAACCTGGGACCCTTGAGTCTGCAGGCCAGCGCTCTATCCACTGAGCCAAACCGGTTAAGGCTATTTCTATTTTTAAGGTTCTTAAATTTTCAGCCTCATGAATAGTATATAGAAATAGAATTGATTTTTGTATGTTTATCTTGTATCCTGTAACCTTACTAAACTCATTTATTAGGTCTAGTGGGATTTTCTACATAGACAGACCATTATGTCATCTGCAAAAAGAAGTATTTTATTTCTTCTTTTCTAATCCACATCACAATTTTGGCCAATCCCTCAAGTATTGGTGTTTTTTATATTGCTGCTACTCTCATAATAACCTCTATCTTGGGTCTAGATCCTGACCCATAAGCTTCAGGCCCACACTTTTCCCAAAGGTAAGGGAAACAGTTCCACCTCGAATGTGCTATAGATACCTCCAACTCCATGTGCCCTATACCAGGCCAATCACCTACTCCTTAAACATGCCATGGGGGCCCCATAAATGACCACTGACCCTCAGTTGCACAACTAAGAAACCAGTTAATCTTCCTATATTCCTCCCTCATATTAGTTCCCCCATCCAATACGAGTCTTATCTATTCTGAGTCATTCATGAAATGTCCCCTTCTGTCCACCCACACTGAGCTGGGTCAGGCCCTCAGAGATTCTCTTTCCTAGTCTATTATGGTAACTTCCAAACTGGTCTCCTGATCTCCAGCCCTTCTGCCTCCAATGCATACTCCTAACCACGTACAGATTACCTTTGTCATTCTCTTGATTAAAAACTTTCTAGAACACAGCTTACCTATAGGTCAGATTCCAAATTCCAAATTAGCATGGCATTCACATCCGGTCTTGCTTACTTCTCCATTATCACCTTCTTCCAACATCATCTTGCAACAAGTCCAACCCATAAAGCATCCACTATTTCTCATTAAAACATGCTTCAGGAGAAACCAAGACGGTGGCATAAGGTATAAACCTATATGTGCTGCCTCTCACAAACACACCAAAACTACAACTAAAAGACAAAACGTCTATCACCCAGAACCACGGGAAAGCTGGCTGAGTAGAAGTTCTACAACTAGAAGGAAAGAGAAAAGAGCATTGAGACGTGCACAAGCGCAGAAAAGCTGAGGTACGCAGGCACGCGAATCGGGCTGGCGGTTGGCAACTGGGTACGCTGTTTCTTTCAACCTGAAGGGAGACACAGCTCCCCATTACTCTGAACTCCAGTTTCCGGCAAGACTCTGGGGACCCAGACCCCTACAGGGAGAAGCTGGACTGTCTGCCATAGGGTCGGAAAGTGAGGGTGGCTTTCTTGGAGAGCTGCGCGCAGGAATCATTTACTGTGCTGGGGCGCGGGACGCAGGGATGCGGAAACACGGAGACGCAGCGACGGCTGACTGGCAGCCATCGCTGTTTGCCATGCCATAGTGACTCCCTGAGACCCCACCCCGCACAATCTACAAACCCACCCAAGCTCTGCGCAGCGGCTTTTGCATATAAATGGCCTGCCCTATCACAGCTTAACCTAACAAACTGCAGCTCTGGTCAGACCAGGAGAAATCTGCAGACCTCGCTGTAGTTCCTGCTGAGTGGCCTCAGACAGTAGCTGACCTGCAGGCCACTGGAGATCCAGAAGCCAGTGTACCTAGTGGTCAGTGTGAGACGACACCAGATTTCAACTTCTCACATCCGTAAGTGACACATTCAAGAGGCAGACTCAGCACCAAAGCCCCACTGAAATAAGTCCTGCACCATAAGAGTGTCTCCAGCACAGCAGTTCTTCCATTATAGACACAGCGGGTCCTCACAGCCAATTGGCCTGGAGGTCAATTCCTCCCAGTATTCCAACAGCAATCAAGGCTTAACTACAACAAGACTGTGCACTCAGCCTACAAAGGGGTGCACCAAGAGTATCCACCTCAGGTGATTGGGGAGGCTGAACCACTGGGCCCTATAGGTCACCTCCCACACAAAGCCACTCCATCAACACAGGGAAGCAGCCAGAATGCGGAGACAAAGAAACATGTCACAAATGAAAGAAATGGAGAAAAGCAAACTACTGGACATAGAGTTCAAAACCACTTTTTTTAAAAAATATATTTTATTGATTTTTTACAGAGAGGAGGGGAGAGGGATAGAGAGCTAGAAACATCAGCTGCCTCTTGCACACCTCCTACTGGGGATGTGCCCGCAAGCAAGGTACATGCCCTTGACCAGAATCGAACCTGGGACCTTTCAGTCCGCAGGCCGATGTTCTATCCACTGAGCCAAACCAGTTAGGGCCAAAACCACATTTTTAAGGTTACTCAAGAATCTGCTAAAAATCTCTAAGGAACTTAGTGAGACCTTTAAAGATCTTAATGAGAATGCCAAAAAAAAAAATGGAAAAGGACCAGTCAGAAATTAAGCATACACTGTCTGAAATAAAGAATATACAGAAATTCAACAATAGATCAAAGGATCTCAAGAATCAAACCAAAGATCTGAAACATGAGGAAACAAAAAACACCCAACCAGAAAAACAAAAAGAAAAAAGAATCCAAAAATATGAAGATAGTGTAAGGAGCCTCTGGGACAACTTTAAGCGTACCAACATCTGAATTTTTGGAGTGCCAGAAGAAGAGAGAGAGCAAAATATTGAAAACCTATTAGAAGAAATAATGACAGAAAACTTTCCCTACCTGGTAAAAGAAATAGACTTACAAGTCCAGGAAGCGCAGAGAACCCCAAACAAAAGGAATCCAAAGAGGACCACACCAAGACACATCATAATTAAAATGCCAAGAGCAAAAGACAAAGAGAGAATCTTGAAAGCAGCAAGAGAAAAACAGTTAGTTACCTACAAGGGAGTACCCATACGACTGTCAGCTGATTTCTCAACAGAAACTATGCAGGCCTACCGAAACCGGTTTGGCTCAGTGGATAGAGCGTCAGCCTGCGGACTGAAAGGTCCCAGGTTCGATTCCGGTCAAGGGCACGTACCTTGGTTGCGGGCACATCCCCAGTGGGAGGTGTGCAGGAGGCAGCTGATCGATGTTTCTCTCTCATCGATGTTTCTAACTCTCTATCCCTCTCCCTTCCTCTCTGTAAAAAATCAATAAAATATATTTTTAAAAAAAAAAGAAAAAAAGAAACTATGCAGGCCAGAAGGGAGTGGCAAGAAATATTCAAAGTGATGAACAGCAAGAACCTACAACCAAGATTACTCTACCCAGCAAAGCTATCATTTAGAATTGAAGGTCAGATAAAGAGCTTCACAGACAAGAAAAAGCTAAAGGAGTTCATCACCACCAAACCAGGATTATATGAAATGCTGAAGGGTATTCTTTAAGAAGAAGAAGAAAAAGGTAAAGATAAAAATTATGAACAACAAAATGACAACAAATACATACCTATCAACAAGTGAATCTAAAAATCAAGTGAATAAAAAATCTGAAGAACAGAATGGACTGGTGAATATAATAGAATCAGGGACATAGAAAGGGAGTGGACTGACAATTCTCGGAGGGAAGGGGGTGTGAGGGGTGCGGGAAGAGATTGGACAAAAATCTTACACCTATGGATGAAGACAGTGGCGGGGGTTAAGGGCATGGGGTGGGGTGGGAAATCAGGTGGAGGGGAGCTATGGGGGGGGGGGAAAGAGGAACACCTGTAATAATCTGAACAATAAAGATTAAAAAAATAATTAAAAAAAAAACATGCTTCGGATGTGTTTTCTCTTCCCTGGCTCATGTTCCCTTTGTCTTCAATGCCTTGGCCATTTTTTCCTGGTAAACAATCCCCACGCATCCTTCAGGACCTAGTTCCATGTTCCCTTTCAATGCTCTAAGAACACCTGACATCTATATTCCCCACTGGGTAAGCATATATCACACTGCATGGTAACTTTCTGCGTTTCAGTCTGTCTCCACTAGATTGTGAGCTCCTAAAGAGTCACTCTCTCATTCATCTCTGTCTCTCCATAGCCTAGAGCAGTGGTCGGCAAACTCATTAGTCAACAGAGCCAAATAGCAACAGGACAACGATTGAAATTTCTTTTGAGAGCCAAATTTTTTAAACTTAAACTTCTTCTTCTTCTTCTTCTTTTTTAAATATATTTTTATTGATTTTTACAGAGAGGAAGGGAGAGGGACAGAGAGTCAGAAACATCGATGAGAGAGAAACATCGATCAGCTGCCTCCTGCACACCCCCTACTGGGGATGTGCCTGCAACCAAGGCACGTGCCCTTGACCGGAATTGAACCTGGGACCCTTCAGTCCCCAGGCCGACGCTCTATCCACTGAGCCAAACCGGCTAGGGCTAAACTTAAACTTCTTCTAATGCCACTTGTTCAAAATAGACTCGCCCAGGCCGTGGTATTTTGTGAAAGAGCCACACTCAAGGGGCCAAAGAGCCGCATGTGGCTTGCAAGCCGCAGTTTGCCGACCACGGGCCTAGAGCACACAGCACAGTGCTTAGCACAGAGTAGTTGCTCGATACATTCTGAGTAAATTAAACAGAGGGTGGATGGATGGATGAATGACTAAATGAAGTAAAGGAAAAAGGAAGTTCTTGGGCCCCATGATTTCTACTTCATAATATTACACATCCATCTTCAGTTCATTCCTCCTAAGTATTCCTCTGATCTTTTCTTCCTGTTACATTTTATAAACAACTGAAAATTCTTGTATAAGCCATCACAGTGTTGGCCTGGTCAAGCAGGTGCCATGGAAACAGGAAAATTATTGCACAAACACCTCTAGAGATCCCTGATGCTCTTTACATCAACCCTGTTTCTTCTTCCTTCCCTGGCCAGTGGGAGTGCAGAGAAAATCTACAAGGGCAGCCGAGGGGGTTCAGACCTTTGGTCCAAATTTTCACTTGCAGCTGATGAGTTCCAGGAAAATCTGAACTTAGAAGAAGCAACAAAGGAACAGCCGGTGCAAGGAGAGGTCTGGATGGTTTCCTTCTTAAAGAATTTAAAGAAGCAAGGCCCAGCTCAAGGCTCAGCTTCTCCACGGAGCCTACCCTACCACACCCTCCAGCACAAGTTAAGTCCCTTCTCTGCCCCCTTCAAGCTTCAGCGAGGCTATGAGGAATCTTTCCATTCACATAGCACATAGCCCTCCGGGGTGCTGTAATCTGACGTGGGTTGATTCACAAAGACACATCCTGTCTTTTAGACAAGCCTCCTGGCCACAGGCCACATCTTCTCTAGTCTCTCCCCTGCCCCACCCCCCACAGGCCACCAATCCCAGCAACCACTTGTTGAACTCCATGCCATGTGCTGTGTTTATACACTTCATTGCATTGAACTCTCTAGATAGGACATTCTGTGATGGTGGAAAAGTTCTAGATATGCACTGTCCAATACAGAGCCACTGGCCACATGTGGCTACTGAGTAATTGAAAGATGCCCAGTGAAATTGGGGAACTGAATTTTGTTTAATTTTTAAAAAATATTTGTATTGGTTTTAGAAAGGAGAGGGAGAGAGAGAAGCATCACTGAAAGAGGACCATCAATAGGCTGCCCCCCACCTGCCCCACACCTTGGTTGAGCCTGCAATGCAGGCATATGCCCTGACCAAGAATCAAACTGGCAATCTCTCTTTTTATTTATTTATTTATTTATTTTTCATTTTTATTTTTTATTTTTTAATATATTTTTTAATTTCAGAGAGGAAGAAAGAGGGGGAGAGAGATAGAATCATCAATGATGAGAGAGAATCAGTGATCGGCTGCCTCCTGCACGCCCTCTACTGAGGATCAAGCCCAAAACCCAGACATGTGCCCTTGACTGGAATCGAACCCAGGCCGCAGGCCAGTGCTTTATCCACTGAGCCAAACTGGCTAGGGCTTAAATGGATGAATTTTATTGAGAGAATTTGATTAGGATTGAATTGAATCTCTATAGATCAAGTTGGGAAGAAATAACATCTTGACAATATTGAGTCTTCCTATCCATGAACATGGAATATCTCTCTGTTTAATTAATTCTTTGATATCTCTCATCAAAGTTTTATAGTTTTCCTCATATAGATTTTGTATGATATAATTTTTAAAAATGCAATAGATGTATTCAGTACATCAATTGCATTTTGTCCATGTAATCACTATCAAATCTTTGAGGTCAAGGCCATGTCTGCTTAAGTAACAGATGGTCATGACAACATTTGCACATGTGGGTGTCAGAAATACTGATGAAGAGGAAAAAAATCTGATGGATTCCATTAGAATCTGGATTCTAGTCCCAGCTCAGCCCCTAACTTGCTGTATGACCTCTGGCAAGAAATATCCCTTTGTAGGCCTTAATGAAGGAGTTCAACTAACCAGAGGATCCCAAAACTGACCCAGGTTCCTAGGATCAACTCCCAAATGTTTTTTCAATAGGTCTGGGGTGGGTCTTGAAACAAAATCTGTATAATGAAAAATTTCCCCTGGTGTTTCTGATCTCTGGGATCCACTAACTCAGTGGTCGGCAAACCGCGGCTCGCGAGCCACATGCGGCTCTTTGGCCCCTTTGAGTGTGGCTCTTCCACAAAATACCACAGCCTAGGCGAGTCTTTTTTTTTTTTTTTTTTTTACAGAGAGGAAGGGAGAGGGAGAGTTAGAAACATCAATCAGCTGCCTCCTGCCCACCCACTCCTGGGGATGTGCCCACAACCAAGGTACATGCCCTTAACCGGGACCCTTCAGTCTGCAGGCCGACGCTCCATCCACTGAGCCAAACCAGTCAGGGCATGGGCGAGTCTATTTTGAAGAAGTGGCGTTAGAAGTTTAAGTTTAAAAAATTTGGCTCTCAAAAGAAATTTCAATCATTGTACTATTGATATTTGTCTCTGTTGACTAATGAGTTTGCCGACCACTGCACTAACTTATTGGAGTAAAGGTTCCCAAGTTTTCTTCATTCACAGTGGCTTTGATGTTTCAATAACTGTTTCATGATATTCCTAGGCCTACAGAAATAACTAACACTAAGAAGGTAAGTCCAGCCCTAGCTGGTTTTGCTCAGTGGTTAGAGCGTCGGCCTGTGGACTGAAGGGGTCCCAGGTTTGATACCAGTAGAGGGCACATGCCCAGGTTGGGGGCTTGACCCCCAGTACAGGGCGTGCAAGAGGCAGCCAATCAATGATTCTCTCTCATCATTGATGTTTCTATCTCTCTCTCCCTCTCCCTTCCTCTCTGAATTCAATAAAAATATATTTTAAAAAGAAGAAGAAGAAGATAAGTCCAAAGGATCAGTATTTATGTCCTAAGAACTTAATGCCTTTGGGACACCGCACACCTTCTTGAACCTTGGGATCACACAGGACACTGCCATTATCATTTCTTGTTCCATATTAATTTGTACACAATACTTGCTTTTTATTACAATATCCAAAAACCTCAGCTTCGAAAAGATATGACATTATCAAAAGGAACGTAGTGCGAGCTAATGCAAAAACTGCCTCAAGTTAGCAGTTTGTGCGGGATCAGACAGATGTCACGTGTTGTGAGCTGAATTATGTCCCCCCTTCAAATCCACATGTCTTAGTCCTAACCCACAGTACCTCACTATGACTATGACTGTATTTGAAGATAGGGCCTTTGAAGAAATAATCAAGGTAAATGAGGTCATATGGGTGGGTCCTAACCCAATACGACCGGTGTCCTTATAGGAAGAGGAGATTAGGATACAAATATGCATGCACACAGAGGAAAGACCACGGAAGGACACAGTGGCCATCTGTAAGCCGAAGAGAGCGGCCTCAGAAGAAACATAACCTGCCAACACTTTGATTTTGAACTTCTAGCCTCCGGAACTATGAGAAGATTAATTTCTGTTTAAGGCCCTGGCTGTGGTATTTTGTTATGGCAACCTAACAAACAAACACCCTAGGGTTCCCCTAAGATTTTAAAATCCCCCTCAGCATCCCCGTGAGTTCTCCAACTGTGAGCACCTCAACACACAGTTGGAGAACCACAACCTGGGGACTTACATATGCCATGAGTCTGACCCCACTCAAACCACTAAAGGAGATAAATGGACAGATTGCCAGGGTATAAGTCAGCTAGCAAATTTCATTCAACACAAATCAACATTTCTGCCCTAATAACACACCTGATTCCTGCCTTCAGCAGATATTAATCACCAGTTGGAGGTTACCCCAGGCCAGCAATTTAGGTAGCCAGTTGGGAGGTTGCTATGGTGGTAGAGGAGAAAGCTGGTTATGACCTGGACAGGATGGTGGCAGGGAGAATGCAGAACAGTGAGCATAATGGGATATATTTTGTGGTGAAGTAGTTGTGACTCAGAACTTGCAGATGGATTTGTGAGTGGGAGAGCGCAGAATCAAGGATAATTCCTCGAGTTTGTTTATAATGGCGTCTGTTTCTATTGTGACTGCACTCTTTCATTTCTACAGTTTTTATTGAGATCCTGCTTACTGCCTGCTATGTTCAAGGTGCTGGGCTACCGGGGTGGGAAAAAATAGGATTCTTACTTTTGCTTGATTAACAGTGTGGATGTTGGAGCTGGACTGCCTAGGTTCAAATCCCAGCTCTGTACTTATTAGCTGTGTGGCCTTGGGCAAGTTACTTAACCTACCTCAGTTTTCTCATCTGTAAAATGGGGATAATAAAGGTATCCACCTTCTATTAGAACTGTTACAAGGATCAAATTAGATAATATATTAAAGCACTTAGAATAGTGCCTATCCAGTACAGGCATTCTATAAGTTTTAGCTTTTACAGGCCAGGGAGTTTTCATTCTAGTGGAAAGAGGCAGAAAATAAGCAAACCATATTATATCACAATAAGTTCAATGAAGGAAATTTAAAAGGGTGATGGAGGACTTCATGAACTACTTCACATTGGGTGCTCACGAAAGGCCTTTAAGAGGAGATGACAGTTAAACTAAGACTTAAATGGCAAGAAGCAGCCAGGCGTGAGCATATCTAGGAAAAGAATATTCTAGAAGGAAACAAATGTAAATTCCCTCAGGCAAGAACAAGCGTGGCATGTGCCAGCAACAGAAAGAAGGGCAGTAGGGCTGGAATTCAATGAGGGAGTGAATGAAGTTGGCGAGGCTGGCAGTTGACAGATCAGGGCAGGGAATTTGGTTTTATTTTCAGAGCCAGAGGAGCCAGGGGGATGTTTTAAGGAGGAGGAGAGCGTGGTTTGACTCACATTTTAGAGACCAGCTGGATGATTGTATGAGCAGGTTTTGGGGTGGCATAGAGGACACAGGGAGACTAGTTGGGAGACTACTGAGGACTGCAGGCAAGAGTGATGGCTTCAACAGGGTCGCTCTCGAGACTTCACCAATCGGAAAACACTCCCTGTTTTTCGCTCACTTACTCCATGGCTCCTCCCATCATTAGGCTATTCCTTTAATTTTGCTCTTTGGCCCCTGTCTCATGCGCTGTCTCACTAGTTTTTTGCAGAACAGAATGCAGGCATTCATCAACCAGAAGGTGGGAGAGATCTATCTGGCCTTGAATTCAGAACCTAGAGACACCTATGTCACCAGAATCCTTGAGACCCCGGGTAGACGCCCCTAATGATGGCCCCTCTCAGCAGGAAGTAGCTACGGAAAACAGACCTTCACCCCCTGACCTTGCCCGGACTCTCAATTTTTTTTAATATCACCAAAAGCCTGGAATGATAGATCCTCCCTTCCCCAACTGGTGGGCGGAGTATGGCGTATGACGTAATGGGCGTCTGCTGCCGGGACATCCCCGAGACATTCAACCACCAATCAGCGTGTGCCAAGTGCCCTGGGCCCAACCCCTTCCTGTTCCTCCCCTCAAAAGGCATGTTCACTGCTGCACGTGTTGCTGCTCTCCCAGTCTGCAAGGCAGTCCGGCTGAGATCCTCCTTCTTCTCCTCCCCTCCTCTAATCCTGGTTTTTCTACCCTCCTCCGTAATGAATCTCGCTCGTTAGTGCGGAATAAACTTCCTCTTTAACATGCAAAAAAAAAAAAAAAAAGAATGATGGCTTCATCTGGGTGGCAGGGGACAGGTAGGAGGACAGATCTGGGATGTGCCTTAGATGTAGCATCAGTTAGACTTGGACTTTACACGCAGGTTCTGCTGGACACAGTTCTGGATAGTCCGCCCAACACCTGTCTCCGTGTTTCAGTGTGCAGCACAGATTTAGGTAAAGTGGAGAACAGACGGAGCAGGTGGAACTGGGGGCAGGGAGGCCAGGAAAAGAACTCTTGCAGTTAGTTCAATGGAATGAATGTGGAAACGTCCAGTAACTGATAAAAAGGTAACAGCTAATATTCACTGAGCTCTTCCTGTGTGGCCAGATTCTGCGTGAAGTGCTTTGTGTGCATCATCTTATTTAACTTCCACAACTACCCTCTGAGCTAAGTATCGGTATCCCCGTTTATAGGGGAGGAGCTGTGAAGATGACTTGTGTAAGGGTCACACAGTGATGGAATTCAAAGCCCATTTAAAAAATATGCTGTTTATATAGATACTAGAGGCCCGACGCACAAGGATTCATGCAAGAATGGGCCTTCCTTCCCCTGGCTGCCAGCACTGCCTTCGCTCCGGCCCACAGCCGCCTTTCTGCTTTTGCTCCGGCCTGGAGCCGTCTTTCCGCCTTCCCACGCTGCCCAGAGGCTTGGAGCGGCTGGGGCGGGTGGCCACTCAGGCGCCTGTGTATGCAAATTAACCCACCATCTTTGTTGGGTTAATTTGCATACTCATTCCTGATTGGCTGGTAGGTGTCGCAAAGGTATGGTCAATTTGCATCTTTCTCTTTTATTAGTGAAGATATTTCAGAGAGGAAGGGAGAGGGAGGGAGAGAGAAAAAAACACTAATAATGAGAAATAATCATTGATTGGCTGCCTCCTGCACACCTTGTACTGGGGATCAAGCCTGTATCCTGGGCTTGTGCCCTGACCAGGAACTGAACTGTGACCTCCTGGTTCCTAGGTTGATGCTCAACCACACCGGCTGGGCGCACCACTCCTTTTGGGATGTCAGGAGTGTATTAACGGAATCGATGCTGTTGGCACCCCCACAGCACCATACCACCATTAGAAGGGGCACTCTAACATAACAATGGATTTACAAATGCTTGTCTCCCGTGCTGTATGGGCTATTTTAAGGCTCACTAATTAATTTCAATGTGATCAGCTGAAACGCGCAAAAGGCATCGTGGGTTGTCATGAGGACTCATCTCAGAAGCACCTGGCTATAGATAGGTGTTCATTAAGTATTTGTCGACTCTGAACCTGGATCAACAACGTAGAAAGCGTTGTTTAGTGAAAAAATTTTTTCGGCACCAAGGCTGGTGTACTAACTTGCCTAAGCTTCAGTCTCCTGGGTTGTGAAAAGGGTAAGAATCCCTCCTGCCTTTAAGGTTTGTTTTGAGGATAAATGAGGTTATAGGGTAGGTGAGCACACAGCCCAGAAACGCCTGGCAGGCATCACAGACATTAGAAACACGGGGCCCCTCTTCCCTGTCACTGCCTATGGGCTGAAAAGCATCCATCTCTCTGTTTGTCAGCATTTGTGGTGAGGGCTGCCCGCATACCCGCTCTGCCTGTTTTATTAGCGAATATACTCCTCAAAAATGGGCATTCGAAAGGCACCTACCAATGAACTTTATACATCCAGAAATGGTACCACCAAATTAAATGTTATTATCCTATAAATAAACAATTTCAGTTCCTTTAACTGATACTTCAGAATCTCTACTTACACTTCTCATGATCCTTCCAAGAATTTGCCAGAAGGTGGACCTGTCAATAGAAAGGACACAAATTATTATTTACCACCAATGCTGTCAAAATAATTGTTACTTAGAAAGCCCAAAACACTCAGTTGGAATTTTCAGAATTTAATCAACACACTCCCACCCCCACCCAACTACCTCCCCATTTTGACTTTGCCTAAAAGGACTCCTCACAGTTGATCCAGCCCAAACCACAAAGGAACGTTCAAAAAAATAATCATTAAAACTGCTGTGTGGTGGTGATCTGGGTTGCTGGGCTGTGGTTGTTGGTAGCTGGGGAGGGGCAAGCAGATCCAGCAAAAGTGTTGTTTTAAACTGGTAGCTAGGAGCTCAGATAATGAGGTCACAGGGTGGTTGTGTTTTGGAACTTTCTGCTCCTTCAAGGCAGTTATCCTGGAAAACCTTTGAATTCGTCTGTGGCACTGCTCCATCACAGCTCCCCGAGCGAATAAACCGCTGTGGGACGTCATTTCTTCATCTGTAGAAGGCGGCTGATAAAAACTCTCACTTGGTGAGTTAAGTGTGAGGTGTTATCTAGGACCGCGTCACTGAAAGCGCTTTACAAATCGCAAAGCACTACTTACATAGCAGTTCTTCGTTTTCCTGCGTCCAGCCATTCCCACGGAGGAGGGAGACGTGGCCTGTGGCTCAGACGTCTTCCCCAGGTCTTCGAGGAGCCGGGCGGAGCTCGCTCGGGTACCTCCATCCATCAAACCTGCCCCCTCCTCCAAGAACTGCTCGCCTCCCCCAGCCCAGCGCGGTGGGGCCAGAGCCCCCCTCCCAGGTTCGCCTCCCAGCTCCGCCTCGTCCCGCACCCGCGGTCCCTGCGCTGCCCGCCCGGAGCTGGGCGGCCCCGCGGGAAGGAAGGGCTGGTGGCCGCCAGGCCCCTGGGTGCTGGATAATGGCAGTTGCCCTGGGCAGCTCAGTTATCGAACACTCCCTGCCCGGGTTGTGCCCGCGCTGCGGTTGCAATCAAGGCCGGGACACCGAGGGCTCGCTCCGCGCCGGGCACCGTGCTGCTCGCTCCGGGCCAGCTCATCGCGCGGCCGCTCACCGCGGTGTCACTGAGACGGGACGGGTCTCGCCGTCCACTCAGTAGTTCTCCGGTGTCGCTGCCCGCCACGCCCCCCCCGCGCCTCCCTCCTCCACGGCCACCTCGGACCCCCCAGCCTGGACCCAGCTGTTCAGCGAGCCCGCGCCGCGCTCCAACCCGGCGGGCGCTCGGCTTCCAGAAGCGGGTGGGGGCGCCGGGGTGCCGCGCGGGGGCGGAACGAGGGGCGGGGCGGGGCGGGCGGAACGGCCGGCGGTTGGAGTTCCGCTCCGACGCGCGCCGCCCAGCCACGTGACGGTCGGCCCCGCCCCTCGGGCCGGGAGTTGGCAGGGGTGGGGGGTCGGGTGGGGGCGGGGTGGGTAGGGTTATCACCTCTGACCGCGGCCTGACCCCTACCCCCGACCAAAGAGGCGCCAGGGTCTGAGCCACCTGTTATCAGCCCATTCTGCAGACGGGGAGAACTGAGTCCTGCCCGGGGAGCGGGGAGCAGGCCCTCGGCCAAAGCAGGCAGCGCCGGGCCGCCGGTTGTTTGGACCTGAAAGCATTGGTCTCCTTTCCGATCCAGTGATCATATTGGAATGGAAGCCCCATGAGAGCAAGGACTTTGCTGTCCTCTCATTCACTGCTCCCTCCCCAAAGATTTTTTTTATTTTTTTTTAAATATATTTTTATTCAGAGAGCAGAGAGAGGGAGGGAGAGAAACATCAATGATGAGAGAGAATCATTGGTTGGCTGCCTCTTGCACGCCCCCTACTGGGGATCAAGCCCGCAACCGGGCATATGCCTTGACCAGAATCGAACCTCCGACCTTTCAGTCCACAGGCGGGGAGGCTCTATCCACTGAGCCAAACCGGCTAGGGCCACCCCCAAAGAGCTCATAAAAATAATTGAGGGAAGGCCAGACAGAAGTGAGTGATCTGATAAAGAGCATCCAGCCCTGGCCGGTGTGGCTCAATGGGTGGGGCGTTGTCCTGTGCATAGAAGGGTCGCCAGATGGATTCCGGTCAGGGCAGGTACCCAGATTGTGGTATGCTCCTTGATCTGGCGTTGCAGGAGGCAATTAACGGATGTTTTCCTCTCACATCAATGTTTCTCTCCCTCTTCCTTCCCCTCTCTCTCTAAAAATCAATAAACTCAGGTGAGGATTCATTAAAAAATAAAAATAAAAGAGCACCCAGCCTATAGATGCAGGGGAGTTAATTGACCCAATTTATGGGGCAGGGTAGGAGAGGAGACCAGCTGGGACACTTCAGTGGAATACAGAGGCGGAATGATGGTGGTCTGGAGTTAAGTGGTGGCAGTGGGGATAGAAAGAAGTGGAAGCTGTCCGGTTTGGCTCAGTGGATAAAGCCTTGGCCTGCGGACTGAAGGATCCCAGGTTCGATTCCGGTCAAGGGCACATGCCCGTGTTGCGGGCTTGATCCCCAGCAGGGGGTGTGCAGGAGACAGCCGATCAATGACTCATTCATCACTGATGTTTCTATCTCTCTCTCCCTCTCCCTTCCTCTCTGAAATCAATAAAAATATATATTTAAAAAACAGTGGATATATTTGAGGGAGGTTTGGGAAGAATAAAAGGATTTGCTGATGGGTAGAAAGTGAGGGATGGAGAAGGAGGAATCAAGAGGAAGTTCCTGAGTTGCTGGTAGTTCTGTGCACTGACATGGGTCTGGGGTAAGCCTTACTAAGGGGATAAAGTTTTGTGGTTTATGATGCAATCTACAGATGGATATAGGAATCTGGAGCTCAGAGGACAAACGCCTGGGCTGGAGATGTGAATCTGGGGCATATAAACGGTATTTACAGCACTAAGAATGAAAGACATCACTTATGATGAAAAGTAAGAAGAGGGCTCAGGACAGAGCTCCGGAGAATGCTGGGCAATACTTAGAATTCAGGTAGAAGAAAGGAAAAATAAAAATAAAAAGAATTCAGGTCGCCGAGGACGGTCCTGCAAAGGAGAGAGAATTGGCCACTGGCCGGAGAGGCAGGACTAAAACCAAGGGGCCCAAGAAAGGACAGCGGGTCGTGAAGGAGGGGCGTGGCTATGCATCAGAGGAGCTGTATGTCAACTTGACAAAGCAGAGTGTGAGGATGCAGGGACGCTCATTCTGTCTTAAAGGGAGGATGCCAAAATTTGCAGAATTTAGATCTCCAGTCAGGGCTCTCTGATGAGCCCCAACTGCCTTCTTGCCCACCCCCCCCCTTTTTTTAATCCTCACCCAAGGAGGATATTTTTTCCCATTTATCTTTAGAGAGAGAAAGAAACACTGAGGTGACAGGGATACAGAAATTGGTTACCTCCCACCACCAGGGCTAGGGACCAAACCCGCAACAACTAAGGTACGTGTCTTTAACTGGGAATCGAACCCTCAACCCTTAGGTCCAAGGGCTGATGCTCTAACCACACTGAACCAGCCAGGGCCCTTCTTGCCCTCTTGGAGACATCTCAGACTAAGCAAAATTCTTGTGCCTCTATTCAACTACCCAAACAATATTTTTAATTTTTTTTATTGATTTTCCTTTTTGTATTTAGAGAGAGAAGGAGGGCAAGAGAGAAAAATGTCTATGTGAGAGAGAAACATTGATCTGCTGCCTCCTGCACACCCCCTACCGAAGACAAAGCCTGCAACATGGGCATGTGCCTGGCTGGGAATTGAACCGTGATCTCCTGGTTCATGGGTTGATGCTCAACCAACTGAGCCACACCGGCCAGGGCCCTCCTAAAATTTTTAACCGTTACGGAACATGATCTCACTATCTACCCAGCTGACATGTTTGGAGTATTCTGGATTCCCCCCTCTTCCAAACCCACTCCATGCAATTAATTACTGCTTCCAACTTTTTCCCCAACTTCTTCTCCTTCTCTGCATGCCCTCTGCGCCTGCCTTGGTCCAAGCCATGGTCATTCCTCACCTGGATCATTAGAAGAGTCTTCCAACTTGGTCTCCCTGCTGCCTCCCTTCATCCTCTTCCAACCCATTCTCCACACAGCAGCCAGAGAGGGCTCAATTACACATAATCTGGGCCCTGGCGGGTGTGGCTCAGTTGGTTTGAAAGTTGTCCAGTACATCAAAAGGTTGTGGGCAACCGATCAATGTTTCTCTCACATGTCAATGTTTTTTTTTTCTCTCTCTGTCTCTCTTCTATCCCTTCTCTCTCTCCCTCTCTCTCTCTCTCTTGCAATAAAAACATATCCTCTGGTGAGGAATGTAAAAAAACAACCACATAAATCAATTCACTCCCCTGCTTAAAACCTTCACAGGTTTCCCATTATATTCTCCTGCTACTGGAGCTGTTCACCTCCTTCCCTAAATTCTGTATCCCTGCCTGGCATGCCCTTCCCCTCTGCTCCTAACTGGCTCCTTCATGTCCTGTAAGTCAAGGGTGTTCCTGGGGCAGCAGCTTTCTCTGGACATCCCCAGACCAGGCGTTCCCTTCCCGTTTCTCCAGCACAGCACCCTGCTAGGCGCCTTCCCAGCAGGAATGAGCTGTTCTCACTGTCTCACTGCAGGAGGCAGGAAGCTCCCAGAGGAAGACATACGCACCTGTGTCTTCTCAGAGTCCAGCACGGCCCTGGCACACAGTAGGCACTAAATAAATATTTAATGAGCACGATGATTCGCCATGAGTAGATTCTCTACCTGTGAGGTTTATGGTTGCTCTCTTATAAAAATTAAAAGATTAAGTAAATCATGCCCTGACCAGATAATTCAGTTGCTTAGAGCATCATCACCGTATGCAAAGGTTGCGGGTTCAATCCCTGGTCAACCAACATTCTTCTGGTTGCTGCCATCCTAATGTCTAATAGGATGATAATAACTACCAAGTACCGTGTCCGATCCATGGCAAGCACTGCACACTGTTATTTCTAACAACAACCCAATGAGGGGGGTCCTGTATTTCCATTTTACAAATTAAAACCTCGACTCCATTTACTTATCATATTTGACGTTTGGTCTTGAATTGCTTATTGTACTTTGAAATCATGGAACTCTTCACGCTGAGTGAGATTAACTCAATCCCATTTACTTGATGAGGCAGGTAAGGCCCAGAGAAGGCAAGCCTAGCTCTCTTGGTGGAGGATCTGGGCCTGGAGCCCTGGTAATGGTAAAACCAAAGAGTTCACAAGCGTCAGGATAGCAAGCTACCCACTCCAGTGTTCCCCTTCAGGCAGCAGCCTGTTGTCAGACACAGGAAGACAAATACCGTGCGATTTCACTCATACGTGGAATCTAGAAAACAGAACAGGCAGACC
Source organism: Plecotus auritus (assembly GCF_963455305.1). Lineage (NCBI taxonomy): Eukaryota > Metazoa > Chordata > Mammalia > Chiroptera > Vespertilionidae > Plecotus > Plecotus auritus. Next base: position 222,768,284 of record NC_137772.1, read on the forward strand.
AAACCCAACAGAAACAGAGATTCCTAGAGACAGAGACTAAACTGATGCTTGCCAGAGGGGGGGGGGGGGAGGGCAAAAAAGGTGAAGAGGATTGAGAGGAACAAACTTTCAGTTATCAAATAAGTCACAGTGATGTAAAGTACAGCACAGGGAATGCAGTCAATTATAATGATTAATGTTGTACAGTGACAGATGGTTACTAGACTTATCGTCATAAAGTTTATGAATGTTGAATCCCTTTGCTGTACACCTGGAAGTAATGTAATATTTTATGTCAACTATATACTTTAATTTTTTTTAAAGCAGCGGCCTGTTGTAATCCTTGTAGTCTTACTATTTAGCTCTTTAGTCATTCAGCACCTCATGTATGTGAGGCTCTGTTCTTGACTCTGGAAATACAGCAGAGAACAAGAGAGACTAGATCCCTGCCCTCATGGGACTTACATTCCAGTGGTGGGAGAATGGCAGTGAACAAGTAAATAAACGAACAGGATAATTTCAGACAGAAACAAGTGCTACCAAGGACTGTAAAATGGGTGAAGGGATAAGTGAGGGGAGAGAACAGCTACTTTAAATAAGGTTCCTGAGAAGGTGACTTTGAGCTGGAATCTGAAAAATGAAGAGCCATCCTTGAGAAGAGCCATGGAAAGAATGTCCCGCACAAATGGAACAGCAAGTGCCAAGGCCCTGAGGCCAACTCGAGCCAGGCAGTCAAGAACAGGAAGAGGTGAGTGGATGGACACCATGGAAAGGTGGGGAGGAGGTACAAGAGGAGGTTGGAGAGACAGCTGGGGCCAGTCACTTAGGGTTCTTGGAGTGTTTGGATTTTATTCGTCAAGTTTTAACCAAGAGAATAAACATGAACCAGTTTATGATATTAAAAGAGCACTTGTGTGGATTAAAGAAGGTGAGTTTTTCAAACAAGGACACCAGTCAGATGGCTGATGCAGTGCACTGGTGGCTTGTATTAGGATGGTAGTCGTGGGGGAATAAGGATATATTTTGGAGATAGACCCATCAACAGTACTTATTGATAGCGTGAAGGTGGAAAAGGTTGAAGGAAAGAGTTCAAGGAAGTCTTTCACGTCTATGTAGTGGAACACAAATTTAGAAATATAATGCCCTGGCTTTGTAGCTCAGTTGGTTAGAGCATGGGGCAGATACAGCAAGTTTTGTGGGTTTGATCCCCAGTCAGCACACATGCAAGACTCAACCAATGAATGCATGGAAGGGCAGAGTGGCAAGTTGGTGCTTCTCTCTCTCAAATCAATCAATCAATCAATCAATAAAATTTTAATGCATTTTTTTTATTGATTTAGAGAGAGAGGAAGGGCAAGGAAAAGAGAGAAACATTGATGATAGAGAAACATCAATTGGCTGCCTCCTGCATGCCCCCAACCTGGGGTCGAGCCCACAACCCAGGCATGTGCCCTGACCAGGAATCAACCAGTGACCTCTTGGTTCATGGGTCGCACCCAACCACTGAGCCACACTGGCTGGGCAATTTCAAAAAATTTTTATTAAAGAAATATATTTAACACATATTTAGCCTCCACTTACTACAGTTAGAGTCTCAATTAAATCAGAGCACAGCATAACATAGGGAAATAATTTAAACTAATTCTTAAATTCCAATCCAGTGTGATCTTGGAAATTGTCTAAACACAAAGGGTGACGGCGTCCCCGGATTTGAGATGTTTGTGAAGCTTCAGGACAGCACCTGGAACTGGGAGCCTGAAGAAGATTGTGGGAAATCCAAACGGAATGAGGCAGAGAGCCTCATACTTGAGGTTTTATTCAGGAGATGATGATGTAGGGCCAGTGTTGCAGGATTTTAAACATGCGGAACATGTATAGCATTGGGCATAAGAATATTCCCCTTTCTACCTGAATTGGAACTGAGTTTCTCTGCTAGGCATCCGGTCCTGGAACAATACCTGACTATCGCAGGTATCAATAATTGATTAATAAAGAATGGGATCTGGGTGACGGGAAGAGGTTGTCTTAGAGAAATAAAAAGAACCAGCGCCGGGGATTTTCAGGTCGCTGTTGTAACGCCCCCCCTCCACAAGCACCCACGGGTGAACTACAAGTCCCACAAGACCCCGCCTCAAGGGGAGGAGGGGCGCAGGCGAGGGCGGCACCGGCTGTTCCTCTTTCTTGAAGCGTGATTGGCTCGCGGCTCTGGAAGGCGACCAATGAGCGCACTCGGGAAAAGCGGCGAGGCCAATATGGCTTCCTGCACCTGGTGACGGTTGTGGAAACTGTTGGGTCTCATGGAGAAGCCGCGCGGCGTCGAGGTGAGCGAGAGAGGACTTTTGGTGTGTGGGAAAGGGAACCCCGAGAGCCTAGCTCGGGGGACCCTGCTGTAGGCCTTTTAGCGACGCCTTGCGGTGCTGGGTGGAAGGATGGATAAACAGGCTGAGCAGGGCCAGAAGGGGTTGGTGCTGCCTTTTGGTCCGAGGTTGCTGGGGTCGACGTCTGGCGAGTAGTTCCGGGAGGAACCGCCTCCCTGGCCTCGGGGAAGGGGAACTGGGTTGGGGGTCTGAGAGCTCCCGAATCTTCGTCGTCCCTCCTGTCGCGTGGCCCCGTTCTTGAGGGATTGTGAGGCCTGTCACATCCCGGGTGACGTGAAGGGAGATTAAGGCTTAATAAACATTCCGTGTCTAGGGTGTCCACGTGCACTATCTCCCAGGACACGCACCACAGTCCTGGGTTACTGTTTCGCTTTCATGGTTCTAGTAGCTGCGGCTTCGGTAGCGAGACTCCGGGAAGTTCGCACCGCTGGGAAGTGGAGGAGGCTGGCGCCGAGCCCGGCAGGCTCCCAAACTCCACCTGTTAGCGTTTCCCACTCTGCTACCCGTGACCCACTCACTCTTTCATCATTGGCTTTGGTCACCTTGTGGGGTTTTTGTTTGTTTTTGGAGACGGGAGGGGAGAGGGGGAGAGAAACATCCATCGGCTGCCTCCTGCACGCCCCCTACTGGGCATTTGGGGATCGAGCCCGCAACCCAGGCTGGTGCCCTGACTGGGAATCCAGCTGGCCACCTCCTGGGACGAGGCCCAACTAACTTAGCCTCGATGGCCAGGGCCTTGTCACCTTGTATTTGAATTCAGTTTCCTTTCTAGCACATTTGCATGTGTAGCTGGAAATATAAAGTGGAATAGCCCCTGAACCAGGGGGTCACGGTTGGATTCCGGGTCAGGGCACATGCCCGGCTTGCGGATCAACCCTCTGTAGGAGGCGTGCAGAAGGCAACCAGTTGTTGATTCTCTCTCTCTCCCTCTCCCTTCCTCTCTCTGAAATCAATTGGGGGGAAATATTTGAGAATAATAGCTCACACTTTGAGAGCTGTCACTAACTGCTGGAAACAGATCTAGGCTTTACTTATCTCCATCTTCACAACAGTCTTCTAAAGAAGGCTTGCTATTATCTCTGGTGCATTAATGAAGAAGCAGCAGCAAGGGTAACTGTCTTGCACCAAAGCACGCAGAGAAGTGGCAGAGCTAGGATTCAACCCTGGGCAAATCCAATTTGAAATGCCATGCTTTTAACCAGTAAAAATGGCCAGTATTTATTGAGTACTTACTATGTGCAGGTCACTGTTCCCAGTGCTTTACATGTATTAATCCTTACTTTCCCCCTGAAGCCTATGAACTAGGTGGTATGTGTTCATTTACAGATGGGGAAACTGAGACCCTGAAAGACTGGCTTACTGCAGATCATACAGCTCATAAAACTAGCGATGGGCCCTGGCCAGTGTACTCAGCAATGAGAGCGTCACACTGCGCGCCCAAGGGTTGCTCGCTCCCACCCTGGTCGGGTGGAGGTGTGTGGGGGTGGCAGCCAATAGACGTGTCCCTCTCACAATGCTGTTTCTCTCTTTCTCCTCCTCCTTCCTCCCTCCCTTCCACACTCTCTCTGAAAAGCAATGGGGAAAATATCCTCAGGTGAGGATTAACAACAACAAAAAAACTAGAGATGGTATTTGAGCCCTGACCTAGAGCCCAAATTCTTCACACCTTTTCTACTACATGCCGGGTAGATTCATAGGCACTATCTCATTTACTTCTCACATCCTGTGAGCCAGGTTTTTATTATTTTATAGATGAGAAAATTGAGGCCCAGAGAGGTTCAGTGACTTGCCCCAGAGCCCCAGCTGGTTGGGATCAGAGCTAAGTCCAAAGTTGTGATACATTCCCCTGTGCTATAGCTAATGTGTCTTCTGCCTTCCAAGTCCTTCTTATGGCAGTCTGGCTCCCAAAATAACTTTTCTCTGACTTAACTTGTTTTTGAGTTGAGGTTATTTTGATGTACATATGCTGAAGGGGGAAGAGTAAAATTTCTCCTGAGTTCAGTTCCAGACCACCCCAGCAAAGACAGTCGTAATCTTTTTGCTGGTGGAGGGTCTTGCCTTCAATTTGTAAAAATTGCAACATCTGTGAAGTGCAATAAAGCAAAGTGCAATAAAATGAGGTATGCCTGTTCAGTTTTCCCTCAGAATCTGTGGGGGATTGGTTCCAGAAACCCCCACAGACACCAAAATCTGCAGATGCTCAAGTCCCTTATATAAAATATCATAGTATTTGCAAATAACCTATGCACATCCTCCCATATATCTTAAATCATCTCCTGATTACTTATAATACCTAATACAATAGAAATGCTATGTGAACAGTTATTATTCTGTATCACTTAAGGAATAATGAAAAGAAAATTGTCTTCGTATATTCAGTACAGATGCAACCATAGGCCTAACGATATAGTACATGTCAGCAACACTGTAACATTGTATTGATATTTTTTTTTACGGGAATGTGGAACCCACTGATAAGGAGGGCTGACTGTATATTTCTTTCCCAGAAAGTCTTCATGAGGCACCTCACTTAGGATATTTTCATATTATTATATTCTATTGAATCATGTTAAAATATCATCACTTACAAAGCCACAGAAGGAGCTTGGTTAATTCCTAAGACATGTTTTTTTCTGTTTTAAGCTATTCTGTTGAATTATGCCTGCAAAGTGAATGAACAAGAGTAATGATTCTGGTGTTCGCAAAGGGGTATTTGATTCTGCCTGCCATTTTGCCCAAAAATGTTGACTGACCAAAAACTGGAAAGGGAGCAGCTAGCGATCTGCAGCTGCCCTCCCTGTACACGAAGCCAACCATGATTCCTGCCTGCTTTGTGTCATTCTTTCTTGCACTAGGAGATTCCTTCTTCAGAACCAATGGAGGAAGAAGAGGAAGATGAGGACTTGGAGCTCTTTGGTGGCTATGACAGTTTCCGGGGTTATAACAGCAGTGCGGGCAGCGAGAGCAGCTCCTATCTAGAGGAGTCAAGTGAAGCAGAAAATGAAGAGAGGGAAGCAGGGGAGCTGCCCACCTCCCCCCTGCATTTGCTCAGCCCTGGGACTCCTCGCTCCTTGGATGGCAGTGGTTCCGAGCCAGGTGCCTTCAGAGTGTCCCTGCAGATGGGAGGTTTCAGGAGGCTATGGCGGAAGAGGGCGGACATAGGCCATGTGCACAGAGCTGTCAGGTGTAAAGGGCTGTTTGATCTTGAGTATAAGGGACCAGATGTGTAAGGACCTGTGAGAGAGACAGAAGCATCCCACACATCCCCAGGGGTCATGTCCCCGGTCTGATTTCAAATTGTGATTCCACTCCCGCTTTCATGCAACTGGTTTTGTTCAGCTCATATTAGATGCTAGTCATTAACATGGTACTACCTGTACATCTGTGTGAATAGCTGGTGGATTTTTAAAAATATATATTTTTATTAATTTCAAAGAGGAAGAGAGAAGGTAGAGAGAGATAGAAACATCCATGATGAGAGAGAATCATTGATCGGCTGCCTCCTGCATGCCCCCTACTGGGGATTGATCGCACAACCCAGGCATGTGCCCTTGACCGGAATCGAACCCAGGACCTTTCAGTTCACTGGCCAATGCTCTATCCACTGAGCCAGGGTAGCTGGTGGATTTTTATTTTTTGATATTTTCTTTATTGATTTCAGAGAGGTAGGGAGAGGGGGAGAGAGCTAGAAACATCAATGATGAGAGAGAATCATTGATCAGCTGCCTTCTGAGGATTGAGCCTACAATCCGGGCATGTGCCCTGGACCGGGATCGAACCTGGGACCCTTCAGTCCACAGGCCGATGCTCTATCCACTGAGCCAAACCAGCCAGGGCAGCTGGTGGATTTTTAATCATGGATGTTGAAAAGGTAGGATACCTGAAGTGTTCTGATTATTATCCAGGAAGCAACAAGAAATAGCTTAGGGTTTGGAAGTGACAGTGAGGGAAGTAGAGAATAAAGTGATCCCTGGGTAAGAGGATTAAGGTGGGTTGGGCAGAGAAGAATCCCCATGGAGAATATGGAAGCCAGCTGGCTTCAGTGAGGTGATGCTTGGACAGCTGCTGGACCCGTGTCCGGGTCTCCACTTGTGACTGCCTGTGAAAAGAGGCAGGTTAGGCGGTCTCTGAGGACACTCTGTTCCTTGGTGCCCAAACTCTTTGAAACAATTATCTAAGACTCTGCCAGTTGAATCTTATTTCCTTCCTATTCGTCCTGTCTTCTCTGCCTTCGTGTGTCTTTCTCCCTTCTGTCTTCTGGTTGTTCTCTTAGAATCTCAGAACTTTAGGAATAGAAAGACCCAATAGAGACCATCTAGCCCAGGGTTCTCTAGCTCTGCTTGGGCATTTTTAAAAGCCCCCAAGTGATGCTAATGTGAAGTTGGGGTTGAAACACTGATCTAGTTCAGTCTCTATAGATGAGAGAAAGATAGAAGTTAAATGATTTGGGCACTTTTTTTCTACTTTTTTCCTCTGCAAACTTTCCAACACGTTTCTTCGTGGATTTTTCTTAGCCCCACTATTGACACAGAGCCCAGGGATGCCAAGTAGCTTATCTTAGGTGAAAAAGACTCAGGATTTACCTGGTTAATGCAGTGCCCAGGTTTGGAAGGGCCTATCATTCTGTTTGATTTGGGGTGACATATCAGGTGAGTCATGTGCTAAGTTCTCTTCCCAGCTGTCTGTGAGATGTGTGGTATCGTGGGTACAAGGGAAGCCTTCTTCTCCAAGACCAAGAGGTTCTGCAGCGTCTCCTGTTCCAGGAGCTACTCCTCCAACTCCAAGAAAGCCAGCATCTTGGCTAGATTACAGGTGAGAGGCAGTCACCTGGGAAGACCCTTCCTGGGGCCCAGGGTGCTGAGACAGGAACAACCAGCTAACTGGGCAAGGGGCCAGGAGGGCTGGGGAGGACCTTGCTTGTATCCATCCGAGGATGTAAATTGCCTGGTATTTATTATGATCTCAAACTTGAGAGGGAGAGGAATGTATTTATGGAGCTTACTAACTCGCAGGTTCCTGGAGCTGCATCACTTCGTTCCCCACTCTGGGGAGGTTCAATAAGCTTTAAAGATGCCCTTGGTCCTCGCACCACACTTTTCTAAATGTTCTGAAAGGAAGCTGGGAACCAGCCACAGGTTCCTCAGCCACAGTGGGTTTAGATAGTTGATGCCTCATCTCTGACTCCATGTCATGGGCAGCCACCCAGAAAGGCTTACCAATCTCTAGTTGATTACTGACATTCAGAGAAGTTTCAGAAATGGAAAGCTTCTGATGTGCTGACCCATACGTTAACTGGCACATGTGCTGAAGTCCAGAGGAAGAATGACTCACCTGGGGTGGCTCTGGGATGAGGGCAGCAGAGCGCGGCTGGACGCTAATCTCAGGTGCTGGCCGGGTATTGTTTGTGGTGACTGGCTGCCATCCACAACGCTTGTTCTCAACCTTGACTGCATGTTGAGATCACCTAGAAGGTTTTAAACATACTGATGCCTGGGTCTTCCTCCCAAAGAGCCCGATTTAATGGGGATGAAGTGTGGCCTGGACACGGGCTTCAAAGGGCCCCTCAGGTGACCCTAATGTCAGGCAGGCTTGTGGCCCCTGCTCTGATGTGCAGTGAGTCAGGGGGCCAGTTCTGCTCAGTGCTTCCTACACTCTCACCTTCATGAGACCATTACTGTTGTTTCCCTCATTTTGTATGTAGTCAAGGCATGGAAAAATCCTTCCTCAGTGAGCTGATAACATTGTTAATAGCTACAATTTGGAGGCACTTACCAAGGGCTTGGCACTCTCGGTGTAACTAGTGATCTCTAAAAAAAATAATTTTTTAAAATTCCTTTTAAAGGGCCAATACATTTTAGTAACTTGCTGAAAGGTACACAAATAAAATGGAGCCAGGATTTGACCCCAGGTCTGTGTGGGTTCTAAACCCACATTTCTACTACACTGATCTCTAGTAAATTCTCTGGGCCTCTCTGAGCAGTGCTTAAGTTACAAGTTACAGAATGGATCGGCGTCCTTCAGCTTTGGGGGAGGACTCTTTGAGCACCTGATAGAAGCAGAACATTCATGAACATACAAAATGTCTCCTGGTTCAGTTCACAGGTCCCACTGAAGCCCATTCTCTGCCATAAATCTGTAGAAACGCAGGAGCAAGTAATGGCTGAGAGTTCAAGCCACTAGGGAGAGTTTGCGGGAGGAAGCAAAAGTTTAAAAGATGGAACAGGTGTCCCTCTCTGCCTTCCTGCTCTGCCATCTGTCCCCAGTCCCTCCCCAGTGAACAGGAGTTAAGCCCTTATCCCATCCTTGCAACCCTTATTGCTGTTAGTAGCACCTGGATTTACAAATGGAGAAACGAGCCCCGGAGAGCTTACTAGGACTGACCCAGGTGAAGATTTAAACCCAGGCAGTCAGTCCAGAGCTAGGTTCTCAGCCAACGTCCTACACCCTCTCCGCCCTGCAGGGAAAACCGCCCACCAAGAAAGCCAAAGTGCTGCACAAAGCAGCCTGGTCTGCCAAAATCGGAGCCTTTCTCCACTCGCAAGGGACGGGGCAGCTGGCAGATGGGACACCAACAGGGCAAGACGGTAAGAGGGCAGAGGACGGCGCTCAGGAAGCTGCTGGGCATGGGTGTGGGGTGCCAGGACTGGGGTGGCCCGCGCTGGGAGCGAGGAGAAAAGACGGTCTGCTAGAAAGAGCCCTGACACAGGCTTACTGTGGGTTGCATCTTCCTCACCTGGTCGGTATTGCGGAAATGACTGCAGCAGATCCCTTCAGACACTAAATGGCAGGACCCCCACTGATCATTCCAAAGCCAGGAATCGGCCTCTATGGTTTTGCATTGGTTTGAGCTCTGTGCTTTCTGTTTCCCTGGGCGGTGGAAAACCAGGTCTCGTTGGGAGAGGGGTGGTGCAATAAGAAAGGGAACTTTCTGAGTGTGGAGCCATTTCTGAGCCAGTTACCTATCGGCACAAAGCAGCTCTGCTCTGAGTGGTCTGAGTCTCTCACAGAAATTGAGCTCCATAGGCATGAGGGTTGCGTGCTGTAGCCAATGACAGGTCAGGGGAGGTCCGAGGAATTTAAGCTCAAGGGTCTTTGAATTTCATTTTTCTTTGGGGAAAGAAAGGTCAGACATTTCCTTCTGATTGTTTACTCCTGAGAGTCTGGCTGCCGTTGGATAAGGTCCCGATGGCCTCTAGTGGGGCAGGTATGGGGACAGGTGGCCTCGCCATGCACTTGGGACTGAGATGCTGCTGTGGTGGGAAAGGGACCTGCCTCTCCAGGCTCCTCTGGGGCCAGGTTCCTGGAGTGGCTGCTGCCTGAGCTCCCAGACACCACTCTCTTCAGCTCCTCTTTGTGTCTGCAGCGCTGGTCTTGGGGTTCGACTGGGGGAAGTTCCTGAAGGATCACAGTTACAAGGCTGCTCCTGTCAGCTGTTTTAAACACGTGAGTGCCCTGGGGGGAAGGGGAGAGGGAGCGTGGAACCCAGGGGCTCACCACCCGTCTCACCTCACTGCCTCGCACACTGTTCCAGGCTGGACATTGCTTTGGCACCCCAAGAGAACGGTGGTGGTGGAGGAGGGGTCCTGGGTGGCTGAAGTCCAGCTCTGTTACTCGTTTACCTTTCTGTTCACTTTGCAAGTCTTCCCTCTAACCCTCACTGAGGGCTTCTAGCACTGCACTCCCCCCCCCCCCCGCCCCCAGGGGAATTGGTTATTTACATAATGGAACTCTGTGCTAGCTTATGTCTGAGCACCAAGTATGAGCTCCTTTTCTCCTTTCTTCCCCATTGTTCATGTTCCCCATTGAAAGCTTGGTGCTTCTGAACTACCCTGGCCCCTTGGTCCCTGGGAGGTAGATGTGGATACCTCCTGGAGCCCCTTCTGCAGAGGCTCCCTGGCCCCTGTCATTGAGAAACACCAGCAGGGTGAGGCCCTGGGGGCTGGGCGCGGAGTGGAGGCACTGAATGTGAAGCATCCGTAGGCGGTGGTTGCAGGCAAGGAGGGGGGAGGCCTAGAGCAGCACTCTGGTTTTGTCTTCCAAACCAATTTCCAAAACACCAGGAAATGTGGGAGGAGGCCTCTCACCAGAGTAAACCCACCCCCTGGCCTCTCCTTTCTGAGCTGCCGCTGAACTCTGCAGGGTGCCCCGAACAGTGAAAAGTTGGCCCTCAGCGCAGCCTCGACTCCTCTGAGCTGCTGATGAAGGTGCCCTCTTTCCTAGTTGCTCTGAATTCTCTCGCACTCCTGGCATTGGCACCTGTACTGCAGGGAGTTAACATCACGCTTGCATTTAACATCCGATTCACGTGCCCTGGGAAAAGCCCACTCCTGTGTGCCTGGGTAGCATTTCTAGGTTCTGTGATGAAGCCAATCTCTGTGGCCAGGGGGATGGGACAGGGTGCCCGATTGGCTTAAGCCAGGCTGAGAACGCAGAAAAGGTGAATTTCCCCTAAGGAGAATCAAGGTGCCATGGGCAGCCACGTGAGGATCAGTTATTGGGAAGGCCCCCACAAAGCAGCCCCTTGCTGTCAGGGGAGCACTTTAACAGGAGGCGAGGACCAGCTAGAGAGGGGGAGAAAGAGCACGCTGGGAGTGAGGTGCAGTGGGCAGCTCTGTGAGAGCCGGTGTGGCGATGGCCGAGAGACCAGGGAGTCGCGATCCTTACTGCCCAGGCTTGAGTGACAATTTAAGGAGGTGATGTTTGTGCCAAGAACAGGGCTTGGCACGTGGTAAGCACTAGCAACTGTCATGTGTCATGCAGGCGGGCACAGGTGTGATGTGCTCAAGATGATACAGCTAGGAGGTGGTCCTGTACTCGGGGCTGCCTGACTGGATCTCTGACCGTCACCCCTGGCCACCCCATCTCCAGTCCCTGACTCTGCTCTTCAAGGGCAGCAGACACATCTTGCTCATCCCTTCCTCCCTCGTCCTGTGCCTGGTTTCCCCCACCCAGTGACTGATGCGAAAAGGCAAAAGACACCATAAATTAGGAAGCCAGGGGGCCAGTGCTCTTCTCTGCCCGCCCAGGCAGTTAGTTCACTGATCCCTTTGGGTTCACTCATCCCCACCCAGGTCCCACTCTATGACCAGTGGGAGGATGTGATGAAGGGGATGAAGGTGGAGGTGCTCAACAGTGACGCTGTGCTCCCCAGCCGGGTGTACTGGATCGCCTCTGTCATCCAGGCCGCAGGTAGGTGTTCCTCTGGCCAAAGCAGGAGCAGGGTCTGGAGCAGGGGTGGGCAAACTTTTTGACTCGAGGGCCACAATGGGTTCTTAAACTGGACCGGAGGGCCGGAACAAAAGCATGGATGGAGTGTTTGGTGAACTAATATAAATTCAAAGTAAAGGAGCGGAGGGGAGAGCAAGAGAACCCTCCGCTCTTTCGGCTCCGCGGGCCGGATAGAACAGCCGAACGGGCCGGATCCGGCCCGTGGGCCGTAGTTTGCCCACGGCTGGTCTGGAGAGTGGCGTCTGCAGATGGGTGGGCAGTGCTGTAGGCAACAAAACCCCACCTGCTGGAGTTTCTGGCTCCCTTGCAACCCTACCTTGCCTGCCTTACAGGGGACCGCAGAGCTTGGTGAGTTTGGAAACTCCCATTTTTTTAAGTTTATTCCAGGGATAATCAGGCTATAGAAAATTCATTCTCCCCGTCATGCCACACTGCTTTCCAAGTAAGTGGCATGGGTTTGCTTTGGCCATGACTCTGTGGGCAGCAGAGACCACAGTGTCCACAAGGAGTTCTTGGAGGTGGCAGCTGAAAGTCTGGGTTAGGCCGCGGAAGGAGGAAGGCCTAAGCACATCCCTTTCCCATCGCACCCTCCCTCACTGCGGCTCACGTCCTCTTCCCAGGGTACCGGGTACTGCTTCGGTATGAGGGCTTTGAAAATGATGCCAGCCATGACTTCTGGTGCAACCTGGGAACTGTGGACGTCCACCCCATCGGCTGGTGTGCCATCAACAGCAAGATCCTGGTGCCCCCACGGAGTGAGTGGAGGAGGGGTTCTGTGTGCTGGTTTCTGCAGGGCCCTTCGGTTAGGCAGAAGAGAACCCATCTGCCTCCTCTGTCCCAGAGGCTTCGTGGCAGCTCCAGCTTGTAGAGCCTGATTCTATAGGATGAGGTGATTGCTGACCCGAAAGGCAGAAATAGTTGTCCATCCCCTCTGCTGATCTCTGGGGTGGCTCTGGCGCCCTCTGTCGGTGGAAGTGTGTCAGCGTGTAACCAGGAATCTTCTGTCTCGCAGCCATACACGCCAAATTCACGGACTGGAAGGGCTACCTCATGAAACGGTTGGTGGGCTCCAGGACGCTTCCCGTGGATTTTCATATCAAGGTCTGGCACTGAGCCCTTTGGGTCTCCTAAGTGATCTCCTTCCTGCCCCTCCTGTTTTATGTGCTTCCTGCTACTCATTGGTGTATCCTTCCTGAGACCCCTTGTTTAACAATCTGTAGTGGCTCCATGTTCCTCAAGGAAGGATGGTGGTTCTTGCCTCCTCCCCGCCCAGACTCTGATCCCGCCGCATCGACCACCTACCTTGTCTGCCGTTTGTTCTTCTGGGCCCTCACCTTTGCTCACGGCATCTTTCAGGAGCATTCACTCAGTAGGCTTTAAGTGCCGTGGGAGTACAGACCCTCCCTGCATTCCAGGACTCTCCTGGCCGGCAGAGGACATGAAGTCATGCACGTGAATAATTATAAAGTAGCCTTGGTTCTGAACCAGGGAGGTGCTTCAGAACCAGCTGTGTGGCATTGAATTGTAATTTTTAAAATTATTTGTTTTTTATTTTATTTTTTTAAAAATATATTTTATTGATTTTTTACAGAGAGGAAGGAAGAGGGATAGAGAGTTAGAAACATCGATCAGCTGCCTCTTGCACACCTCCTACTGGGGATGTGCCCGCAACCAAGTTACATGCCCTTGACCGGAATCGAACCTGGGACCTTTCAGTCCGCAGGCTGACGCTCGATCCACTGAGCCAAACCGGTTTTGGCAAAAAAATTATTTGTTTTTTAACCTAAAAAGCCATAAACATGGTAAAAAGTCAAGGGGACAGAGTGAAGACTTAGTCTCTCCCACTCTAGAGGCCAGATTGCTCGGGGCTCACTCTCCTAGGTGGTGGGGCCGGACCTCAGGTCTCCTGACCCAGGTCTCACAGGTGTGGTTCCCTTGTTGCCTGGGTGTCGTCACAACAGTGAGCAGGGGAATGCAGGGCAGGTGCTGCCATGACACAAAATTGAACTGGAACAAGTATTAAAGAAGGCTTCATGGGAAAATGGCATTTGAATTTGACCTTGATCAGTAGGGTATGGGTGGCATGGAAGCCAGCATTGGAAAACAAGGATGGAGTGGAAGTTGGGGCAATCTCCCCAAGGTACTGGGCACCAGCCTTCAGCAAGGAGTGGTTCCCAGCCCCTCAGGGAGGCATTCTCGGACTTTTTTCCCCAAAGTAGAAGTGATTTTTCCTGTCTTTGAACTCAGTGGGTGCTACTCATTTGCTACTTATCTCTCTATCTATTGTTAGTTATCTTTTTGTATTCTCTTTCCAACCAAACTGTAAGCTTTTTCTCCTGTATTTCCCATAGTGCCTTGCACAGTTGACAGATTTGCCATTAAGATGACGGTTTACTCTTTCTCAGCTGGCCCTTGTCTTAAGATGAGGCAGAGGACTGTGGTGGTGCAGGGCACTATGAGTATTAAGGTGGCCTCTTTTCTGCCTAAATTACAAGGACTTTGGCTCTGGTGGCAGAACAGGGTTCCATGTGAACCAGTCAGCAAGCATGTGGTTACTGTCTGTCACCTACCCAGTTGAGCAGTGCATGCTGGAGCGGACACAAAAGCAGCTGCCTGTGAAGACTGGGGGGAGGTGGAAGGGGTGGGTTTGTGGAGGAAGCTTCAACTCCAACATGCCCTTTGATGCCTGCAGTACGGTCAGTGCTTAGTAAGATCTTTTGAATGTGTCTGGTGTGTGCCTGTGTTTGTTTGCTGTGGAGAAAAGTCACGAACTGAGCGCTGACTCTGTGCTCGGGCCGAGAATGTCGCCAGGTGTCTGTCCTTACAGAGCTCAGGTTCCGCTGTGACCGTAACCACTGGCAGGAGGGCTGTTGGGTTGGGGGCTGCCATGGTGGGTACAGAGGAAAGGAATGTGTCAGGGAGGCTGGTGGGGAGGCAGCCCAGAGGGACCCCAGTCCAGGCCGCACCTGCATCTCTCCCTCGCCTAAATGGACCAGCCAAGCAGTCGGTGTTGGGGTGGTGCATTCCAGCCTTGAGTTGAAGGCTGAGGGTCTGTGGTGGAGGACTGTGCCAGCTTTTCCAGGTGACCTGGAGATGCTTTCCTTTCCGGTGGGATTTGAAATAGCACAGCTCAGTCCCCCCATGCCAAGGCTGGGCTGGTTCCCCTGAGCCAGCGGTGCCCGGGGTTGAGAGCCCTGCGGAGCTCGCTGTCCCCAGTCCTCACCAAAGTTACAGCAAACACAGCATCTCCTCTCCCCGTCTCCCATGCCCGCCCCCAGCCTCTCCAGAGCAGCTGGTGGGCCTCTGGGTCACTGTCCTTGCTGGGTCCGAGGGGCAGGCATTGCTACTGAGGTGCTACGAAAGCCATTCAGAGGCGCGGCCCGGTGAGAATTGGATAGATGGAAGCAAAGGCGGCTCTGCTCAGGAGGCTGGTGTGTGCCACCAGCAGGAGGCCGGCAGGAGAGGGGAGTGTGGGATGCCTGGGGGTCAGAACGCAGGTCCCTGAGGAGCACAAGGCTGGATGCTGGGACCAGGTTCAAGGCTCAGCTCTGGCACGAATGACTGTGTGACTCTGGGCAAGTCACCTGACCCTCTGGCACCCGCTTCCTTAGTCTGAGAGGGTTTGGTCATTCCCCTCGGTGACTTACTGGCACTTTGGTGGGCGCGTTGAAGCTGCGTGCCTTCTCAGCCTCAGGACGTGGAGGCCAGGGTGGAATCCGGGGACAGGAGGACTCACTTCCTGACTCAGTGTTCGGGCGGCTCCACCCCCCTTGCCCTGTCCTCTGGTTGCTTGTAAGAAGGTGGCGGCAGGGGCCCATGCCCACAGCAGGCCTGTGTTCTGATGTTGCAGATGGTGGAGAGCATGAAGTACCCCTTTCGGCAGGGCATGCGGCTGGAGGTGGTGGACAAGTCCCAGGTGTCTCGGACCCGCATGGCCGTGGTGGACACGGTAATTGGGGGTCGCCTACGGCTCCTGTACGAGGATGGCGACAGTGACGACGACTTCTGGTGCCATATGTGGAGCCCCCTGATCCATCCAGTGGGTTGGTCACGGCGTGTCGGCCACGGCATCAAGCTGTCAGGTTAGCAGAGCCCCAGGCAGCATGACCCCAGCTCTGCCACCCCAAGGCTGGGTAGGAGCACCTCTGTACCCCACAACAACGCTCTGTGGTATAGGTGCTCATCTCCACCCTGCAGTTGGCAATACTGAGGCCCAGAGAGGTTGAGTGACTTGACCAAGGTCACTCAGCTTGTAGGTGGTAAAACTGATTTGGAACTAGAGACCACAGGCCCCATCTTCCTCCTTGTCACATGGGGGGAGAATGGGTCTTAAGGGCTAAATAGTTCCTATAGAGCATTGGTTCTCAACCTTTCTAATGCCACAACCCTTTAATACAGTTGCTCATGTTGTGGTGACCCCCAACCATAAAATTATTTTCGTTGCTACTTCATAACTGTAATTTTGCTACTGTTATGCATCATAAATATCTGTGTTTTCCGATGGTCTTAGGCGACCCTGCTAGCGGTTCTCAACCTGTGGGTCGCGACCCACAAGTTGAGAACCGCTGTTGTAGAGCCTAAGACCATCGGAAAACACATATTTACATTACGATACATAACAGTAGCAAAATGACAGTTATGAAGTAGCAACGAAAGTAATTTTATGGTTGGGGGTCACCACAACATGAGGAACTGTATTAAAGGGTCGCGGCATTAGGAAGGTTGAGAACCACTGCTATAGGGGGTGCCTGATGCTTTTGGTCTTCTAGTCTAGGCGGGGTGGGGCTGAGATACAGATCACAGCATCTGCAGGGCAGCACCCACATTTCTGGGGAGTGTAGCGATGACCCTGTTAGCATCCTTCAACTCCCTTCTCTCCCTCACCCCCTCTGCCATCTCCCCAAAAGAGAGGCGCAGCGACATGGCCCATCATCCCACCTTCCGGAAAATCTACTGTGATGCTGTTCCTTACTTGTTCAAGAAGGTGAGGCACCGCTCTTGGGCCCTTTCCCCTTAACCCTGGGTCCATTCCAGGCCTCAGGACCCTGGCCCCCCCTGTTCCCTGCCCAGGCCTATGGCAGGAGAGGCCTGCTCCCTCCGCCCTGCACTTGGGCTGTCCCAGATGCCCCAGCTGTCCCATTCCTTTAAGGTTCGAGCTGTCTACACAGAAGGCGGTTGGTTTGAGGAGGGGATGAAGCTGGAGGCCATTGACCCCCTGAATCTGGGCAACATCTGCGTGGCAACCATCTGCAAGGTGAGCCTGTGGCCGGCCCTCACACCTCCAGGTGGCGGTCAGGGAGGGAGCTGGTGCAGAGCCCTGCACTCCATGCCACCACATTCCCAGCTGGCTGCTCCTGGAGCCCCTGAGTTCTGTGAGCTCCTCACTGAGAACACAGTGGCACAGAGACAGACCTGGGCCCTTGGGCACGGATTGCTGTCCAGTGAGGAAGGTCAATAATCTCACAAGCACAGGCTTCAGAGTGCCTTAGCTGGAGCAGCAGCTCAGGGGAGCTGACGTCTGGCTCCGGTTGGAGCTATGGCCTCGTGTCCCCACCACAGCCACCTTGCCCTGGGATGGGGTGCAGCTCATGCTCCTGTGTTCTCTGTGTACCCCTCTCGACCACCCCCAGGTTCTCCTGGATGGCTACCTGATGATCTGTGTGGACGGGGGGCCCTCCACCGACGGCTCGGACTGGTTCTGTTACCACGCCTCCTCCCACGCCATCTTCCCAGCCACCTTCTGCCAAAAGAATGACATTGAGCTCACACTCCCAAAAGGTAAGACTGGCCTGACCAGGCTACAGGCGCCCCTTTGGCTGTGTACTCCCTCCTGGACTCCTCCCACTCCCCTCCTCCCTCCGCATCTCCCTCTGCTCCTCCAGGCTACGACACGCGCACTTTCAGCTGGGACACCTACTTGGAGAAGACCAAGTCGAAAGCAGCTCCGTCCAGACTCTTCAACATGGTGAGGAGACTGAGGACTGGGGCACCGGGCGGCCTCGGGATTGGCCCTGCCCACTGTCAGCGCGTATCTGCTGCTGAGACCAGCCACTTCCGGGGAGAGGGCCAGCTCCGACCCAGGCACTGCGCCCCCATAGTCCAGCGGTCCCTTTCCCACAGGGACTGGTGCTTGGGCACAAAGTTCAGGGGGCCATGGGTCAGAGGGACCTTCCCCTGAGGCACTCACCACGGGGGCAGGGAGCTGGCTGGCTAGGTCACTGCCTTTTTCCTCCTCCCAGGACTGCCCCAACCACGGCTTCAAGGTGGGCATGAAGCTGGAGGCCGTGGACCTGATGGAGCCCCGGCTCATCTGCGTGGCCACGGTGAAGCGGGTGGTGCATCGGCTCCTCAGCATCCACTTTGATGGTTGGGACAACGAGTATGACCAGTGGGTGGACTGTGAGTCCCCGGACATCTACCCCGTCGGCTGGTGCGAGCTCACCGGCTACCAGCTCCAGCCACCCGTGGCCACAGGTCTGGGTTCTTGCAGCCCTAAGGGGCTCCTGACTTTCCTTTTTCCTTCCTTCCAACCACGCCCCCTTCCCCATGCCCACCTCGTTCTGTGGCATGAGATCGAGAAGTCTCCTGGACCACCCTTGCTCCTGACTTCTCTGTCTCCCTTTCCCTCTGGCCTGCAGAGCTCCTTCCTTGATCTTGCCCACTCTGTCATATGCTCGTGCCCTTATGCACCCAGGTAAACTACCCAGGTCCCTCGGAGCAGCCCTGGTGACGAGGGTGGGAAGGGACAGCTGCTCTCCAGTCCCTCCCCCACCCCTTTCCCTTTCTCATTGCCCAACTTTGGCTTTCCTTCTTGGGGTGTCCCGAGTGTCAGGGAGGCTATGAGGGGTGGGCAGGGGTCTCGGGATGTGCCTCTACCCTGGGTCCTCTCAGAACTCTCTCCTCACCTCTTGTCCTTTTCTTTCAACAACAGAGCCAACCACGCCTCTGAAGGCCAAAGAGGCCACGAAGAAGAGAAAGAAGCAGTTTGGAAAGAAAAGTAAGTGCGCTCTAAAGCTGCCTGGGCCCGTGTGGGACCCGGCTCAGCGGGGCCTGTGGCCCTGGGAGCAGAGCTTGGGCGTTGTCACTTAGGTAGTGACGACAGTCCCTCCATCTCCTCCCCTTCCCCTTTGGCCCCACGGCCGTCATCCTGTCTTCAGTGACCAGAGCAGAGTAGGGAGCCTTCAGTCCCTGGCAGTGGTCAGGATGCCAGCAAAAGACAGGAGGTTGTATCTGAGAGAGAAGGGGAGGGTCCCATGCTGCCCGTGACAGGAACCGGCCCCTCTGCTGGGTGTGGAAGTCAAGGGTGCTGGAGGAAGCGAAGCTGCTCCCCTCAAGGTCACTTCCCCAGGCGGGTGCCACTCTGAGCAGGTCTTGAGTCCAGCACGGGCTTAGCTCGGGGCAACCGGTTGGAGGGGACGGGGAGTAGAGGAGGGTGGTGGCGAGGTAGCCTCCATGGCTGGCACCACCCAGAGAAGAGATGCCCGCAATGGGAGGCCGCTGAGCAGGATTAAGGTTGTGGAGGGTGTGAAGGGCTCTGAGCCTCGGGGCACAGGCCTGAGGGGTGATGTCAGAAGTTCAGGCCAATTCCCCTAAATTGTTCCATCCCCTCCGCTCTGCCGCCCAGCCGCTGGAGGAGATCAGCCTTCAGGTCTCACATGGATGTAACCCTAATGCTGGTTGAATTCCATTTTTATTCAAAGGGAAAAGAATTCCACCGACCAAGACGCGGCCCCTGAGACAGGGTTCCAAGAAGCCCCCGCTGGATGAAGACCCACGGGCCACAGAGAAGATCTTGGCGGGGGCCGTTCCCGATGAGAGTGAGAGCCCAGGCTGGGCTGCGGGTGGGCAGGTGGCCTGTGGCCGGGCTCAGGGGCGGTGCCTCTCCTTCCCCACCTGGCACAGAAGGGTACAGTCACTTTTGAAGGGAATTTTCTGGGCACCGAGCAGCCCTTCTCAGACCACTGGGCAGAAGAGCTTCCGAAACACCCACCCCCAGATCTGAGCAGAGCCAAGCAGCTCAGCCTGGCCTCTCCACCTCATGTGCTTGCAGGGTGGGTGGTGGAGGGGCAGGGGCAGCGTCTCTAGCACAGCCAGCCTGGCGAGTATGCGACGGGGCCTGGGCCTTCTCCCCGCCTCGTCCTGAGGCCCCCATCGGGAGGGAGGGAGAGCCCTTCCCCAGAAGTGAGATCCTGAGCCCAACCCTTCCCAGCGTTACATGCACAGCCTCTCTCTGTCTCTTCCCCTCTCCCCCGCCCCCCCCCCCCCCCCCGCAGTCATCGCTGTGCGCGTGAAGGAAGAGCACGTGGAAGCGGCCACACCTGACAAGGCCCCGAGTCCAGAGCTGCCTGTTTCCATCGAGAACATCAAACAGGAGGCGGACGACTGAGCCGCCCCGCTGCCAGCCTGGCCACCTAGGAGGCCAGCGCAGGCTCCTCTATTGCCGCCCCTTCCACCCACTTCAGTTTGGAGACTGAGCCTTTTTGCATAATTTCCGCCTGGTGCTGAGGGCCCGGCACTGAAGGATGAGCCGGGTCTCCTTTGACCTGCCTTGTGACCTCTGCCCTCTGGCAAGGCCTAGTGACTGGGGCTGCCTGGGGTCCCCACATGGTCAGAGTGGCTCCCTCTCCAGCTACAGTTCCCGAAGCTCTCCCTTCCAGTAGCCACCCTCCACACCCCTTAGCCGCCGGGTTGGGGGGCTGTCGTCCAGTTACGCTGCAAGACAAGACAGTGAAGTGTGCATGCGTGCGCTTGTGTGCGGTCAAGCTAGTCACATAATAAAGGCCTGCAGCCGCTCTTGAGGGGGAGGCAGTCACCTGATTGGTGGTGAGTGGTGTGATGGGTTCGAACATTTTACCAAGAGGCCTATTTGCCTCCTGGGCTGGTGCTCTCTCCTCCCAGCACCGTAGGGACAGCCATGTCTGTCAGGCAGCTGAGAAGCAGCGACCAGGATGTGGGTTTCAGTGGCTTGTGAGGTGTCCTTGCCCTGTTTTCTCTGTTGGCATGAGCACCAATTCCCATTTCTCAAAGGACAGCGGTGGGTCTGCTCCCAGGGTAGGGGGCTTGCAGGGACCTAGCGAGGGGAAGACCACACCAGCCCGTGCCCCTTGGGGAGGGTTGATGGTGGATGGGATTGGGGGCGGCAGGGGCAGCAGGTGTGGTGGAGGCCCCAGCTAAGAGGGAGATGACCTCCAGCATCGATCTGAACCTGCTCCAGAGGCCAGCTGGGACAGGGTCGGGGACAGCCTCGCCAGTCACAGAGCTGCGACGGGAGTGTCAACAGGACACACTCCCTGGTTCCCTCTCCGCTACTGTCCGAGCCCTTAACTCCTTAACACAGGTTCCCTGCTCCTCTCAGAAATTACACTCTAGTTCACCTCGTGTTGCCCAAATTAGTCTCCTTTGAAACTGTCTCCTTTCTGATCAATCCTGTCTTCATTGGCTCCCCTTTCTGCAACCTAAGGCGGAAGCTGCAGGCCTCAGCCCTGTTCTTTCCTCTGCTGTGGGTAGAGAACCGCACTGTCAGGGTCCGCCTCTAGGCGCAGCTGTGCTGGCCTGGAGTCCAGCTGCCACCTGCACGCTGATCAGTCAGGCTGCTGTGCCTGTGCTTGCCACGGGGTGCTGTCTGCTTGCTCAGGGCCTGGGCTATTTGGTGTCAAACCAGAGATGGGGTGATCAGCCCAAGGGGAGCCATTTCCAGTCCGTTTGGAGAGAACTTGTTCTGGTCTCCTTTGCTGAAGGCACCAGGCAGCCCCACATGGTGCAGAAACGAGCCCCAGAAAGCAGCCTGATTTCTCCAAAAAGCGACTGGATTTGGAATCAGTGAAGGCCAGAAACAGGGACAGACCTGGGTGTGACAGGCAGTGGCATCAACCCCCAGGGACGAAAATGGCCTAGGTCAGTGGTCGGCAAACTGCGGCTCTTTGGCCCCTTGAGTGTGGCTCTTCCACAAAATTCCACGTATGGGCACACACGTACAGTGCGATTGAAACTTCGTGGCCCATGCGCAGAGGTTGGTTTTCGGCTCTCAAAAGAAATTTCAATCGTCGTACTGTTGATATTTGGCTCTGTTGACTAATGAGTTTGCCGACCACTGGCCTAGGTGTTCCCTCTGGCTTCTGGGGAAACTGGAATCGTATAGCATTTTGGCCTTTAGTTTCTTCTTGAATGAAGAAGTGACGCCTACAGGTGCCATGGCTGCGAGATTCTGACGGCAGAGCTGAAGGACAAGTTTAGCTGCCACTCAGGCCCTGGATGGCCTCCCCAGGCAGTGAGATAATTAAATCCCGTACTTGCTGAAGTCCAGTTTGTCAGATTTTTGTTCCCTACAGCAGCGTGTATTCTGATATATCGCCTCATAGTAACAGTTACGAGGTGAGTTCACATGTGAAGAAACAATAAAGAATAAATGGCACCTGTCTCCTGAGCACCTGTCTCCATAGCAACCACACATATTGCCCTTATTTCTGCCATTCCCCTCCCCCAGACCCTGAGTTCCCCCAAGGCCTAGCCTGTGGCTTGCCCCTCGTGCCCTCTGCATGGGCCTGGTACAGTGAGTGTGTGTGATGTGAAAGTGTATGCCTGGGGCCTGAAGGTCAATTTGATGTCGCAGGTGCAAGTGTTGACGTCTGGGGCGTTCTTACTCAAGGCACAGAATGACTGTGTCAGCCCCCGGATGGCCTCACCGTGGGGCTGCTGGCTGGGCAGCATCCTGAAGGGCCCTTCTGACCCTGCTCCCGCTGCAGGACATGCAGTGGCTTCCGGGGCGGAATAGACCAAGTCCAAATGCACCTCACACCTTCCCTGTCACCGGGGCCACACCCTTTGCTCTGCCCGAGGGACCGGGAAAACCGAGGGGAAGGCCGTTTAGACAATCTCACATGCCAACCCTGGTTTATACACATTTACAGCTTCATCTCCACAGCAGGCCTGCGAGGTACCTGACTTCATTTTACCGACAGGACAAGAAAGGCTCATTAAGGTCTAATAACTTGGTTGCTTAAGTTTACTACTTAAATGATGGCAGCGGGCCCTAACCGGTTTGGCTCAGTGGATAGAAAATCGGCCTGCAAACTGAAGGGTCCCAGGTTCGATTCTGGTCAAGGGCATGTATCTTCGTTGCGGGCACATCCCCAGTAGGGAGTGTGCAGGAAGCAGCTGATCAATGTTTCTCTCTCATCGGTGTTTCTAACTCTCTATCTCTCTCCCTTTCTCTCTGTAAAAAATCAGTAAAATATGTATATTTTTAAAAATGATAGCAGTGGGATTAAACCCTGGTTGATCAGCCATATTTCTGCTGGTACTATTTTTTTTAATGTATTTTATTGATTTTCACATACCTCAGAATGAGACCTTATTTAGGAGTAGGAACTTCACTATTCATTCCCTCACTCAGGATTAAGCATCTTGCACGTGCTGGACCCCAACTAGAGGTTAGGCTCCAAGGAGAGGCAGGCGTGTGTGGTCCAGCCTCGTGCCCCCAGCAAGGTCAGCACCCCGACCCAGAACATCCTGCCACAGCTCAGGACCCTTATCCTTCAATTCCTTTGTGTTCCCGGGAGAAAACTGCCACTTTCAACAAAAACAAAAACAAAAACCCCAGAACTCCAGGCTGGCCTCCGGTGGAATATCTGCGTGTCAGAAAGGGTGGCTGGAAGGCATGGCTGAGGTGTTCCCATTCCTGCCACACCACCGTACTGTGTGTGTGTGTGTGGGGGGGGGGGTCCTTTTGTGTGTGTTTTTTAATATATATATTTATTGATTTCAGAGGGAAAGGGAGAGTGAGAGAGAGATAGAAACATCAATGATAAGAGAGAATCACTGATGGGCTGCCTCCTGCACACCCCCTACTGGGGACTGAGCCCGTAACCCGGGCATGTGCCCTTGACCGGAATCTAACCTGGGACCCTTCAGTCCACAGGCCGGAGCTCTACCCACTGAACCAAACTGGCTAGGGCGGGGGCGGGGGTCCCTCTGAACTGAAGCCCTGGCCTGGAGCCGGAGCCGTCAGCTGTGCTCCAGGAGCTCCTGGGCTGGTGCAGAGAGAGCCCCGTGCCGTTCATGAGCACAAGCCTGGCGCAAGTCCATGCACACGGGTGTCAGCTGACATCTGCTGCTGCTGTCAACACTCGTTCCAGGCCTTGCTTCTACGGTAGAACTGCTCACCTTCAGCTTGGGGTCTTATGAGGGATTCCTTTCTCACTCCCACCTACCCCACAAGGAACACTGTTAGGGGTTGCATTACGTCCTCCAGAGAAATGCCTCAGAATGAGACCTTATTTAGAAATAGGAACTTCACAGAGGTAATCAAGGTCAAATGAGGTCATTAGGGTGGACCCTAATCCAATAGGTCTGTGTTCTTACGTGGTAAAAGGGGCAATCTGAAAAATAAAATAAAGAAGGGGGAACCTGGACAGGGGCTGTCGCGAGATGATGTGAAGATAAGGAGAGACCAGGGCTTGGAGCTGTGCTGCCACAGGCAAGGAACATCTGGGGCCCCAAGAGGCGGAAGGGGCAGGAAGGACCCTCCCCTAGAGTGTCAGCGGGAGCATGG
Organism: Plecotus auritus; assembly: GCF_963455305.1. NCBI lineage: Eukaryota > Metazoa > Chordata > Mammalia > Chiroptera > Vespertilionidae > Plecotus > Plecotus auritus. Next base: position 222,792,419 of record NC_137772.1, read on the forward strand.
CCAGGCCCTGATTTCAGACTTCCGACCTCTGGAACAGGGAGGTGATAAATGCACCATTTGTGATACTTGGTTCTGCAGCCCCAGGGAACTACTGCACCATCTAACGGCCCCCAGGCACCCCAAATCTTCCAAGGCAGGTCCTCTCCCTCCCAGCGCCTCCTTATTCTGTTCTCATTTTCCCTCTGAGGGCTGGCTGTTCCCCTACAGACCCTCCCGCCCCCAGTGCCCTCACCACACAGCACGGGCCCCACATGGAGAGGCGCCCACGTCTCGCTCACTCTTCTCTGATGCGCTGCGAGATCTGGCTACAGCTGACCTTTCAGTGGGAATGTAGTTGTCGGGATGGTGAACATAATGCCAAGGGTAGACGGACTACCGCAGAGTGGGGTCCAGCTGGTGGCCGAGCAGCAGGGGAGACATCGGCACTGCTGGTTGCCTGCCCCAGGGACAGCCAGGCTGGGAAGTGGCTGAGTCAGCAGGGATCCAGCCTCTCAGTGACAGCAGGGCTGATTCCATGAACACATCGGTCCGGTGTGCTGTGGCCTAGCGGAAAGGCCACTGTCCCACAGGATGAAAACCCGTGAAGCAGCGAGTCCTCACAGACCCACCCTGGGCCCGGCCCAGAGGCAGAGGAGGTGAGGAGGCGGGCATGGGCATTCCTGAGTGGAAGCAATGGGTCCTTGCCCAGATCTAGAACCACATGAAACTGAGACCAGGAGAAGTCTGCCCTGCCGCCCTGGGCGCTTCGGAATCTGCCCCGCCCCTTCAGCCCCCCCCCCCCCCGCCCCACCTGCCAACCTTGTCGGCTCCCCGCCGTCTTCCCTTCACGCGGGTTCTCCGGGCACTGGGCATCCGCTTGGCCTTCCCGGACGCCCAGCTCGGGCAGGCTTCGAAGACAGCAGCGGCGGCCTTCACCCTCTGGCCGCGGGCACTGGGAGGGGCGGCACAGGTGGCCCCCACGCGCAGGTTCAGCCCAGCCAGCCACCTGAGGAGAAAGAGTTCGGGGAACCCACGGTGCTGAGCTTTCCTGAGGTGGGGTCCTCGGGAGTTTGGGGCAGTGGGGCCGAGGTCCTGAGAACCGACTCCAGAGAGTCCTGGTTCGGCCGCTCACCAATTCCGTGACCCTGAGCAAGTCACTTCCAACCTCACATCCCTTCTCTGCCGCAAGAGGGCAGTAGTAGCGATAAAGTTCCAGGGGTCCTCAAACTTTTTAAACGGGGGGCCAGCCCTAACTGGTTTGGCTCAGTGGATAGAGCGTTGGCCTGCGGACTGAAGGGTCCCAGGTTCGATTCCGGTCAAGGGCATGTACCTTGGTTGCAGGCACATCCCCAGTGGGGGGTGTGCAGGAGGCAGCTGATCGATGTTTCTCTCTCATCGATGTTTCTAGCTCTCTATCCCTCTCCCTTCCTCTCTGTAAAATATCAATAAAATATATTTAAAAAAATAAATAAACGGGGGGCCAGTTCCCTGTCCCTCAGACCGTTGGAGGGCCGGACTATAGTTTAAAAAAAAAAAACTATGAACAAATTCCTATGCGCACTGCGGGCCCGGGACGCGTCGGCTGCTAAGCAGGACAGGCAGCGGCACCCGGCGGGCCGGATCCATGTCCTCGGCGGGCCGCATGTGGCCCGCGGGCCGTAGTTTGAGGACGCCTGCGACAAACACTCACACGGGCTGTAATTGTTCAGTCTATGCATGTGACTAATTCCATGCCACTGCTGACAGCCGCCGCCGTGAGGTGGACACGACTGCCATCAGCCCCTCACCGAAGAGGGTTGTGTGGCCCAAGTCGGACGGCCACACAGGCAGAGCTGGATGTCAGCGCCTGCAGGACCCCAGGCGACTGTTGCTTTCTCATGCAATGATGTGAAGCGCCCACGAATATTGATGAGGTCCGGCCCCCCTGGGCTGGGCCGATCTCATTCCCACGCTATGGCTGCGGGACTCGAGGTCAGAGAAGCCACCCCAAGCTTGTGCCCTGGCAGGACCCCGCTCCCCGAAAGCTGCAGGGGAATCCGGGCAGACATGGGGCCCCGGAGAGACAGTGGGGACTTGACTGAGAGCAGCTGGTGGGTCCCGCTGGGGGTCCAGGTGGAGGTGCTCACCTGTGAAGTGGGAGCAGCTGGCAGTCACAGAGGAAGGGATTGCCACTGAGGTCGACCAGCTCCAGCTGGCTGAGACCGGGCAGGGCGGGCAGGGCCTGCAGCTGGTTCTTCTGCAGGTGTAGGCTCTGCAGCCGGGGCCCCAGGCCTGAGAAGGCCCCAGGAGAAACCTGCAAGGAGGTGCCAGGCCCTGGGGTGAGCTCTGTCAGGCCAGGGGGGCGGCCCGTACTCCTCTAGCACAGGGCAAGGGGCCCTCGGGTGGCCAGGCAGGAAGGCAGCGCTCGGTGGAAACGTAGGTGCGTCTGATGCCAAAGCACTTGCCCTTTGCAAGTCACCGGTTCGAGGTGCTTTCTGCTTTGCCGGATCCACCCCGACCCCGCCTCATGGCAAAGCCTTGGGGGCTCCACCCTGCCTCAGAGTGCACAGCAGCAGGTGGCCCTGAGGGCCCAGTTCCTCCCTCCTGGGGCCCCAGCAGTGCCCTCCCTGGCAGGCCCCGTGTGGCATGGTTCTGATGCTCCGTCACCCACACCAAGTTCCCTGGGCAGGACAGTGGCTTATCTAAGGGTCCCCGTGCCCAGCCTCGGGCCTGGCACTGCCGGGCCGGCAGTGTTTGTTGAGTTAATGTTCCCTACACAGGGCCAAGCTGCCCCCCGACCCCCCCCGCCGTCCCACCCCCTGCGCCCACCTGCTCCAGGCCACTGCTGTTCAGGAAGAGGTGCTGCAGCGACCGGCCCACGGGCCGGAAGGCGCCATCCCGCAGGGCCCTGAGCGGGTTCCCCGAGAGCTGCAGCTCCCGGAGGCCAGGCAGCCCCTCCAGGGCCCCGGTGGGCACCTCCCGCAGCTGGTTCCTGTCGAGGTGCAGCTTCTCCAGCTCCGGAGCTGGGCCCAGGGCCCCGGGGGACACCTGGGTGAGGCGGTTCCCACTCAGGTAGAGCCAGCGCAAGGCCTGCGTGCCCGCCAGGTCCCCGGGCGCCAGGCGCTCCACAGCGTTGTCCTGCAGGTGCAGGGAGAAGAGGCGCGGCAGGGCGCGCAGGGCGGTCCCCGGCACCTGCAGGAAGCGGTTGCGCTCCAGGTACAGGTAGCCGAGGCGGGGGACCCCTTCCAGGGCGGCGGCGCCCAGGCCTGAGAGCCGGTTGTCGGAGAGGTAGAGGTAGAGCAGGCTGCCCAGGCCGGCCAGGGCGCCCGCCTCCAGCGCCGCGATGCCGCAGTGCTGCAGGTGCAGCGACACCAGCTGGCCCAGGCCCGGGAAGGCCGCGCGGGGCACGGACGGGAAGTGGTTCCGCCGCAGGTCCAGGAGCTGGGTGTCGCCGGGGAAGCCGCGGGGCACGGCCTGCAGGCCTCGGCCGTCGCAGCCGCTGTGCCGGGACGCGGAGGCGCACACGCAGGCGCGCGGGCAGGGCTGGGCCGCGCCGTCCTCTTCCGCGGGGCCCGGAGGGGCGCGGGGCCGCGCGGCCGCCAGCTCCTCGTCCTCGTCCTCGTCCTCGTCCGCTGCCGGGTCCCCGGGGCAGCGCAGGTCGGAGGGCCGCAGGGCGTCCAGGGCCTCGCCTCGCAGACGCCGGGGCCCCCGGCACGCGCCATCGGAGCGCACGCGCGCCCGCGCCAGCCACTCGAGCAGGGGCCGGGCCTGGCAGCCGCACCACAGCGGGTTCCCCTGCAGCCTCAGCCGGCGCAGCTGCCCCGGGCCCTGCAGCGGCGGCAGCGTGTCCAGCTGGTTCCCGCGGAGGTCCAGGGTGTGCAGGCGCGGGCAGTGGGCGAAGGCCCGGGGGTCCAGGGCCTGCAGGGCGCCGTGGTCCAGCGCCAGCTCCCGCAGGCCGGGCAGGGCCAGCCCGTCCTCCTCGCCCGCGTAGGTGAAAGGGTTGTGGCCCAGCTCGAGGCGCGCCAGGCCGCGGGCCTGGGCCAAAGCCGCGCCGGGCAGGGCCTGCAGCTCGTTGTGGTGCAGGCTGAGCCGGCGCAGGGCGGGCAGGCCGGCCAGGGCCTCGGGGGCCAGCACGCTGAGCGCGTTGTGGGCCAGCTGCAGCCCGCGGGTGCGCAGCAGCCCCTGGAAGGCCATGGGGGGCAGATAGACGAGGGCGTTGTGCGCCAGGTTGAGGGTGACCAGTGCGCCCAGCGCCCCGAACGTCCCGGGCCGCAGCTCCTCCAGCAGGTTCCCCTCCAGCTCCAGGCGCCGCAGCGAGCCCAGCCCGTCCAGTGCCTCCTGGGGCAGCGCGCTCAGGCGGTTGGAGGCCAGGTTGAGGACGAGCAGGCGGCCCAGGCCGCGGAAGGCACCCTCGGCCACCAGCTCCACCCGGCAGTGCCGCAGGTCCAGGTGGGTCAGGTAAGGCAGGTCCTGGAAGGCGGCTGGGGCGATCACCTTCAGCAGGTTGCCCTGGAGGTCCAGCCGCTGGGTCAGCTGAGGGGGAGGGGAGACTGAGCGCCACAAGGACTACGTGGCCTGTGCCCCTGGCTGTTTCCTCACTGGACACTCCTCCCCCGCACCTCTCCTCATTCTCCTCCTGCTCCCTGACACCTCCTCCAGGGAGCCTTCCTCCCCAGCCACCTGGGCATCCCCAGCTCTGGCACTTTTTGCATTGAATTATCACTGCCTGTTTACTTACTTTTTAAAAATACATATATTTTTATTGATTTCAGAGAGGAAGGGGGAGAGAGAGAGAGAAACATCAATGATGAAAATTATCGATTGGCTGTCTACTGCACAGCCCACACTGGGAATCGAGCCTGCAACCTGGGCATGTGCCCTGACCAGGAATCCAGCCGTGACCTCCTGGTTCCTAGGTCGATGCTCAACCACTGAGCCACACCGGCTGGGCATGCCCATTTACTTTCGTCCTCACTAGTTCTTGAGTCTCTAGAGCAGACACCATATCTTCCTCTAATACAGTGGTTCTCAACCTTCCTAATGCCGCGACCCTTTAATACAGTTCCTCATGTTGTGGTGACCCCAACCATAAAATTATTTTCGTTGCTACTTCATAACTGTCATTTTGCTACTGTTATGAATCGTAATGTAAATATCTGTGTTTTCTGATGGTCTTAGGAGACCCACAGGTTGAGAACCGCTGCTGTAGAGCCTAAGACCATCGGAAAACACCGATATTTGTGTTTTATGGTTGGGGGTCACCACAACATGAGGAACTGTATTAAAGGGTCGCGGCATTAGGAAGGTTGAGAACCACTGCTCTAGTATATCCCCAGTTCTCTGCCACAGGGTCTGTAGTTAGTTCAGTATTCATCTCTAGGTCACCTCCGTGTGCCAGTCACAGAGGGTTCTAACCAGCTTGTCTGTCTTGTCGCTGATTGTCATCTTACGGGGGTGAAGACAGGCTCAGAGGGAAAGTGACTTTCCAGGGTCTCCTCCCAGCCAGGCAGTGGCAGGTCCCCTCCTCCCAGCCAGAGTCCTGCCGTCCTCCCCACCCCCCACCCTGCTGACCTCAGGGATGGCGCTGGGCACCTCCGTGAGGTTCTGGTGCCGGCAGGCCACGTGCCGCCTGGAGTTGTCGCAGACGCAGGTCTGTGGGCAGCGCTGGGCAGCTGTGTGCCCAGGTGGGCCCAGCGGCAGCAGCAGGAAAAGCAGCAGGACCGAGGAGATGCTTTGGGGACGGGGAGAGAGGGGGAGCCGTTGTTCACAGGGGCCCACATCGTCCACTCACTGAGCCCAGGCTCTGGTCTTTCGGCCTCAGGGAAGACGTCATATTACCCCCCCATCTCCCCCACAGCAGCGGTTCTATTGTTAGCCGTTTACGCTGGAGGAAACTGAGGCTGAGGTGACCTGGCACCTCCCTTCGGCTGTCAGCCCCGTGCTCACCGAGGCCTTGCTAAATCCTAGGATGCCTCTGGGTTCGGTCTGTGCCGCCCGGACCGCCCAGCCCGGGGTTGGAGGCGTAGGGAGCAGCAGCCCCGGCCCCGTGGTGGCAGGGAGCATAGTGACACCCACCTCGAGAAGACAGAGGGGCTTAGGTCCAGCCCGAGTTGTGGGGTAAGACTTGGGGGACCAGCAATTGTGGGGTCCGAGAGCCTTGAGGAGCCTTAATGGCTGGTCAGGTGAGCCAATGGCTCAGCCCCCTCCTCTCCTGTCTACTCCCTGTTGTCCTTTCATTTTAGGGTCACTAGCTGGCCAGGACTGGGAAGGGAAACGGAGGGTCTGGGATTAGGGCTGAGCTTTGGGCAAGGTCTGTCCACTTCCCTGTCTGTCCCCCACCTGTCCCTCCACCCCACCCCCACTCATCCATCACCCACTGGGGCCTCATGTCACAACGTCAGCCACTGCCCATTGCTTCCTGGGCACAGTCGTTGCCACAGTGGGTCTCCTGCCTCCCTAATGCTCCGCTCACCAAAGGGAACTTTCCAGCGTACAGATGGGCTCTGACCCCCCTGCTGAATGCCCTCAGCACCTCCCAGCTGCCTGTGCTGGGAGTCCCACTCCTGGTTCCACTGGGAATCTGCTCCAACACTTGAGGTTCAGCGTTTGCCCCCCCACCCCCCACCCCCGCCGCCCCATAAGCCCAGAGCTCCCTCCTCACCTACAACACCTAACACACCGGCTCTTCCTTCTGTTTACAGCTCTGTCGGGGCCCCTGGCAGCCTGTCCTGATCCCTGGGCTCGTTCCACCCTGGGCCTCTCCCATTTCCGCTCACTGCTTGTCACCGTCTGTTTTTCACTCCCCTTGGGGTCTCGGGGCTCAGCCCTGGCCTTGGGGCTGGTGGCATCCCAGTCTATGGTGAGGCTGCGGTTCAGGGTGGACCAGGGAGGGGGGCCTGGAGGAGGGGACGGATCCCTGAGGGACAGACCCCCAGGGACTAGCCTACATTCCCACTCCCTGCCTCCTTAGAACCCATTTCAAGGCGACTCTTGGAGTCTCTGCCCAGGCAGATCCCAGAGGCCTGGAGAGGGGCGGGGTGGGCTGGGGTGAGGGGAGGGCTTGACTGCAGCCACTCATCTTCTCTAACTGCCCGCCCCCCCCCAGACTCCGGGGCCCATAGACTCACCCCTCCATGCCGTCTCACGGGCAGTCCAGCCTGGAAGAGCAGCAGCACGAGGGAAAGGCTGCGTCTGTCCGTCTGGGTGCTGGCAGGAGCCCCCTCCCCGCCAGCAGGCCTGGCACCGGGGACAGGGCTGAATGGGAGGCATTGTGGGCAGCCCAGCAGAGGCTGAGATGGAGGGGCGGGCAGGGGCGGGAGCAGCGGCTGGAGTTACAAGGCCGCCTGCCCAGCGCCAGCTCAGGATTCCGGCCCAGGCCTGAAGGCCGGCCTGGGCAGCCAAGTCCCAGGCGGCCCGGCCGAGAGGGGCCTGGAGGGGCTGAGGGACCTCCAGCTTCGGGGTCCCAGGTGGGGCTGTGCCTCACGGGGCCTGTTTCCTACTCTGTGAGGAGAAACCATAATGAGTAACTAGCTCAGGGGGTTCCTGTGGGCTTTAAATTAGGCACCTGGCGCATAGTAGGTGCTTAAGAATGGTTAACTGTCTTTTCCGTTTGTGATTATGTATTTACCTACATTGTTTAATACCATACATACAACATTCTGCAATGTTGGTTTTTTTCACTCAATATCAAATTATTGTAAGCTATCCAAATTGATTCTTAGCCATACTCATTCATTTTGACAGCTGAATAGTATTTCCTGGTATAAATGTATCAACTTTACTTGCCCATTAATTTCTGTTCCTTCCAAGTGTTTTGCTACAATGTTGCAAAAATATACAAATAATTACCTTCTTGGAAACGTGTTTTTATTTATTTTGGTTAATCTCACTTGCATATTTTTTCCATTGAATTTTCAGGAGAGTGGAAGGTAGGGGGAGAAGGAAAGGGGAGAAAGCCGGGGATCAAACCTGCAACCCTTTGGTTCGAGGGCCAATGCTGTAACCACTGAGCAACACAGTTGCATTTTTAAAGGAAATAGTTCATCCAGACCATAGCAAACATGAAATTGCATTTTTCATTATTTCAATTGACTTAATTTTTAAATATATATATATATATACATATATATATATATATATGTGTGTGTGTGTGTGTGTGTGTGTGTGTGTGTGTATATATATATATATATATATATATATATATATATATATTATTGGTTTCAGAGAGTAAGGGAGAGGGGGAGAGATAAATAGAAACATTAATGATAGAGAATCATTGACCGGCTGCCTCCTGTATGCCCCCTACTGGGGATTGAGCCCCCCACCCAGGCATGTGCCCTTGACGGGAATCAAACCTGGGACCCTTCAGTCTATAGGCCGACACTCTATCCACTGAGCCAAACCAGCTAGGGCACTTTTTATTTTTACTGATTTCAGAAAGGGAGGGAGAGAGAGAAACATCGATGATGAGAATCATCAATCTGCTTGCCTCCTGCACACCCCCTACTGGGAATCGAGCCCAAAACCTGGGCATGTGCCCTGACCGGGAATTGGACTGACCACGTAGCTCGTAAGCCAATGCTCAACCACTGAGCCACACCAGCTAAGCTGTTGTTTCTTTTTTAAGCAGAAATGGTGCCACATCACACACAACCTCTGCATGTGCTATTTCACTCAGCAAACCCGCTACCAACTGAGGCACAGTGCACACCCTTTATGGCCGGCTCTCTTCACCCAACATTGAGTTGGTGAGATTCACCTGTGGTGCTGTTTTTTAATTTCTTCCTTTTCATTTCTTTTTTTTTTTTTTTAAATATATTTTATTGATTTTTTACAGAGAGGAAGGGAGAGGGATAGAGAGTTAGAAACATCGATGAGAGAGACATCGATCAGCTGCCTCCTGCACACCTCCCACTGGGTATGTGCCCGCAACCAAGGTACGTGCCCTTGACCGGAATCGAACCTGGGACCTTTCAGTCCGCAGGCCGACGCTCTATCCACTGAGCCAAACCGGTTTCGGCTTCCTTTTCATTTCTATAGAGCATTCCAGCATTCCCTTCTGTAAGTCCTCCCCGACAGTGGATGTATATTCTCAACCCAATCCTGGTTCTGTGCTCTACATGCTGCCAGGTCTCCCCTCACCTTGTCTGCACTTTCACGGCATTTTCCCATCACACAGGCAGAGGTCCCATGTTTTAAGCTTTTCCCGTGTCCAAAACACATGCTCTCCTGTGTCCCATTTCCATTTGAAGACTGGCTCTCAGGTGGGTGGCCTTGGGTCACTGAACGCGTGGTGTTCTACCCCACCGTGTCCCCTGCCTTTCCCAGACTAAGTCCTATTGTGAATGCTGAGTTTAGCGCCCCTTTTACATACAGATGCCTAAACACGCGAACTTGCTCATGTATCGCCGAGACTTCCTTCACGCAGCACTGCCGTGGCCTCACCTGTGGGTGCGTGGTACGCTCCTCCCTAGCTGACACATCTTTACCGTGGACGCTTCCACTGGCCCGCATCGCATTTGACCCGTTTCCCCGATACTGGCTCCTGCCCTCAGGATGTGCTGCTGGGGCACCCCTGACCACACTTCCGGGCTCTCCTACCCGAGTTTCAGAATGGAATTGGGGGGTTAGCCCCGAGCCGCAGGTTGTGTTCCCTTTAGTGGGGACAGCCTGGCGCTGAGCAGGCCCTTCCCACGGGGGATCCCAGGCCAGAGCGTCTACGATCTTGCAGACCCCAATCATGGTGCTTGCAGCCTCTGCCGTCTTAGGGTTGGCTGGAGCTCGGGAGCACTGGAGCCTGGGGGCAATCCCGAAGCTGCAGCCTTCTCGGGACCCGGGGCTGTCCCAACCCTGTAGGGTGCAGGGTGCCCACAGCCGAGCTGGTCTGAGAGGAGCGGGGCTGGGCAGTCAGAGCCTGCACTCCTGGGCCCGAGGAAGGGCCAGCCAGGCCAGGGACCTCGGACAGGCCCCGACTCAGCCTCGAGCCCGTTTCTCCGCCTGTCAACGTCTCCTGTGCGAAGTCCTGTTTGAGCCCCAAGATTCAGTTCTTGCACCCTAACTCTGGAGCTTCCCTGCCCTCACGGCCACTGTCCCCACGAAGGGCCACAATTGTCGGTCTCCTGCACTGGCCTGGGAACTCCCCAAGGCAGCCTGCAGCTCTAGAGCCCAGCCTCCCCTAGGCAGAGGTCTTGCCCTGCTCCTCCCCCACCTGGCAGAGGGTCACTTGAGTGGCCCATCGCCAGCAGGAAAACCCGCCCCCTCAGAAAACTCAGAGGGACCTCTTCATCCAGCGGACACGCCAGGAATGCCTGCTCTCCAGGGTATGAGGTGAGGAGGGTCTGCGGGCCTGCCCTTCCCCCACACGTGGCAACGGCAGGAAAGAACCTCCAGGGAGGTGTCCTCTGTCCCAGGCCCCACAGCCAAACAGCCTTCAGGGGCTCCCGGCCAAGCCTGACCCTGTCAAGTGACCTCGCTGGCCAGCCCCAGGGGGTCCCGCCTGCAGACGCAGAGCCTGCGGTGAGGTGGCAGTGTCCAGCCCGGCCAGGCCCACAGATGGAGCAATGCCGGGACCGGTGGCGCTGTGCTCGGAGAGGGGAAGGGTGGCATGGAGGCCGGCGGGTGAAACAGGCCGAGGGGGAGCCGGTCCTCGGCACCACCGCTCGGCTGTCACGGTGCTGTGTGCCCACAGGGAAGACAGATCCGGCCGTGGTGGGAGACCTGCCCCAGGTGATGACGGAGGCCGGCACGGGGACTCCTCGGCAGGAACGACTGCCCCTTCAGACTGAGGTGGGGCGCCAGGTGCTCAGGCCCCGAATGCCGTCAGGGGAAGAGCTTCTCAGTCTCCACGGTTGTCACACGACTTTATTATGAAGCCCCAGGCACAGCCCGGACACAAAGAGCACGCCGGGAACCACAGGACGGCTGAGGGGCATCGCCGGCCAGTCCAGCCCCCTGCCCGCCCCGCCCTTTAAGAGCTCAGTAACGTAGCTCAGGCAGCAGTGGGCCCAGCCCGGCCCTCGCCCCACCCCCCTGGCTGGAGAACAGGTGCAGGCCTGTCCAGGTGCCCCTCCAGGCCAGTCACTGACATCTCCTCGGAGTCCAGAGCCAGCGCCGTCGGGCATCTTCCACTCCAGGACCCTCTGGCGTCTGCCCAATGGCTTTTTGTCTTGTCCACATGGCACGGCACCAGGGTCTGGCCCTCTGCTGACCACCCCGGGGCTCCACCCACGGCCGTCTCTGCCTCTCATGGGAGGGGTCGGCACAGCAGGGACGGACGGTGGGGACTGCGGTGGCTGCAGGGCCAGGGCTTGGTGACAGGAAGCAGAGGCCCAGGCAGTGAGAAATGCAGCCGAGTCACAGCCCAGAGGGAGGGACAGCACGTGGGCAGCAACCCCCCAGGCTCTGGCGCAGCCTGGGGGTAAGGAAGGCAAAGTGGTGGGAACAGCCACAGGGCCTGAGCCTGAGGCACAGACCAGCAGCGCGCCCTCAGATGGCGGTGAATTTAATGGCAGAGCAGCTCGCAGCTCACAGCCCTTTCTCCTGGGCCAGCTCCCCTCCAGTGGACCAGGGCCAGCCCAGCAGGGAGACGTTAAAAACCCAAATCCCGACAGGAAGCACACACTGGCACGCATACCACACCGACACACATACTCGGGACCAGCACGACACACGCAACAAAGACCCTCCCTGCCTCTGGCCAGAGTCCTTCATCTGAGTCCCTTCCCAAGTCACTGGTCCAGGCTGAGGGTCGAGGAGAGGCCGCCTCGTGTCCAGGTCTAGACCTTGTACAGCGTCTGCAGCAGGTTGTGGCGTGCGAAGGAGCAGGCCTCCAGGGCGCCGTTGGGCCTGTGGGGAAAGGCACCTGTGGGTCGGGAGCTCAGGTGGCAGCAGAGCGTGGGGCCATTTCTGTGGCTAGAAATGTGCCTGACTCCACCCTTCTAATTTTCACAATGACTTTTCTTCTTTTAATTTTCCTAATGTATTTTATTTAGCCCAGTGGATGTAAAATATTACCCTTTAATATATAATTACTATGAGATGAATGCAATATGTGAAACTATTGATGTATTTGGCCCTGCCATGTTCTAAGTCTGTGGAACGCAGTGTTCCTCTGAGCCGCCTCAGCGTGCTGACGTGTGGCACTCAGCGGCCACATGGCTGTCGGCACACAGCTCTCGGTTGTCCCATCTCCTCAGTCTCCCCCAGTCCCTCTCTCCACGGCAGCTAATGAGGCATATCTGCTGGTGTCACTGCTTTTCTAAGATCCTTGCTTGATGCCACGCTGCTTCAGACTTCAAGGCCCGCGATACTGTAATAAGCTGTACTTACCTCTCCAGCCTCGTTTCACCCAATCCCACCCGAAACCCCATACACCCGATTCAGTTCATGGTGACTTTTCAAAGGAGATGCACACACAGGTGGGGGTGGCCCCCCATCCCACCCCTGCCTACCACTGTCCCCCAAGGCACTGGATTCACTTGCAGTGTGGCTGGTCAGAGCCCTTGGAGACAACCTTGGTTGGTCATATGGGGAGACTGAGGCCTGAGGCCTCCATGAGGACAGGGGACAACTCCCCCCGCCCCCATTCATAGTGGGCCCCAACAGGGTCCGGAGGCTCTTCATTACTTGACTGGCCAGCACCCACCAGCCCCAGAATCCTCCAGGCCAAGGCCAGGGTTTTCCCGGCCGGTGGCTGTGCAGGGCCAGCATGACCAGGCCCCGTGGCCTAGGCTGCTGTGGGCAAGCTCCTGACTGACTGGGTTTCCCCTCTGGAAAACGGGGCGCTACGTCCTCGGTCTCTCCAAGGAGAGGCTTTGTCCCTGAGTCCTGTGTCCCCAGCTGGGCCCAGGGAGGAGGCCTCGGGAGTGGTGGTCACACAGGAGAGGCGAGACCCGAACATGAATGCCAAGAGCCTGGGAGGCACGAGGGCCTCTCACAAGCCGCGTGGCAGGCCAGGGAAGCCTCGGCCGAGCAAGGCGCCGCCGCGGACACACTCACTTGGTCATAAATGCCTGCAGCAGGGGAGCGAGGGCCTTGGGGAAGTAGTCCTGTTGCACCATGTGGTTCAGTGCCATCAGGGGACCGTACAGGTTGGCAATGGCCTTGACCTTGTCTTCACTCTGTAAGGGGACACACGAGCAGCAGGTGAGCTTTGAGGTCCCCTGGGGCCCAGGGTCTCCACCATCCAGTCCCCGCTCAGAAAGCCCCACGGCCAAGGTGCTGAAGCACAGCCAAGCCCAGGACGGTGCGGGTGGCAGGCCCCCGCAGGACTCCTGTGGGACGGGGCGTGGAGCATGGCCAACACCCGCTGGGGCACCCCCTCCGCCCCCCCACCGCTCCTCCCCGCGCACCTTGAGCAGACCCATGTGGATGAGGAGCCTGGTGAGGAAGACATTGGGGTTGAAGGAGGAGGAGCTGAAGGCCTTCTTCATCAGGGCGTCTGCAAGGCAGAAGCAGCATGGGCAGAGCGCCGACTGCAGCAAAGGACTGGCCCCGGGCCCAAGGGCATCAGCCCTTCCCCAAGCCAGCCCTGCCAAGGGGACGGCCGGCAAGGGAAGGGCTGGCTCTACCGGCTGTGACATCGTGGCCCTTCCCTGTCCTGGCCCCTCACGTGAAATGGGCTCGGGGACCTCGCACAGCTAGGGTGGAGGTGAAGTAAGGGTTCAGCCACTTTGTGGAGGCGAGGGAGATGGACAGGGAGACGGGACGAGTGGCCGAGGGCCTGCGGAGGTCGCTGTGGCCACTCGCACCTGTGCTGGGCTGCTCAGGGAAACCATTTGGGTAACTTGTCCTCACCAACGGGCCTGGGCTCTCAGGGAGGAGACCTGGAGACCCTCACCTGGCTCTCACCCACCTACCAGCCTCACTGCTCAATGATCCTCCTGCCTCAGTGCTGCCCTTTTCCGCGTGCTGTGCCCTCACACGCAGGCCCTTCCTCTCATCTGCCTAGCAGGACCTGGACCACCCAGACACACGCTGACAAGGTGGGAGGTTGATGGAGGTAACGGAACCAGGTGGGAGAGGGGAACTCATGACAGGGCTTGGGGGACCAGAGATCCCGGGAAGCCTGGGAAAGATGTGAAGGAAGCAGGGGAACCTCCAGGGGGAGAGGACACGTGTACAAAGGCTCAGAAGGGGGGGCAAAGGCTCTGTCCTCACAGCCCTCCTCCGAGAGCAGTGCCTCCCGGGCCCTGGGCTGTGGCCAGCTGGTCTTGCGTGTGGCTGTCCCGGCCTGAGTCCTAAATACATAGAGCTGAGCTGACTGGGAAAGGCCTCTGCCTCCCCATTTACAAAAACCAGAGAGGAGCGCCTCCAGCGAGAACCCAAGAGGAACAGGTGGGAGGGGCCGAGAGCAGTTAGTGCTGGAGGGGGATCCAAGTAACTGGAAGCGTCCCCTGCCTGGAGCAGCAAAGAGGCAGGAGCCACCCAGGTCCCACACCCCACGTTACCTACTGCGTCCTGTACTGCCGTCCTCACGGTGGCTTCATCCTTGAACACAGAGGACACCTTCAGGAAGGCGGAGACCACCTTCTCCGGGTCAGAGGTGTCGGTCTGAGGACACAGGAGACAGTGACTGGTCAGCAAGGGGCCAGAGCCCCAGGTCCTGCCTGGCCCACACCTGGCCCAGGCACGTGGGCCAGACACAGAGTGAGTGAAGCAGCAATCGTCACCCTGTGACTCAGGGGTCCTCAAACTACGGCCCGCGGGCCACATGCGGCCCGCCGAGGACATTTATCTGGCCCACCGGGTGCCGCTGCCTGTCCTGCTTAGCAGCCGACTTGTCCCGGGCCCGCAGTGCGCATAGGAATTTGTTCAGTTTTTTTTTTAAACTATAGTCCGGCCCTCCAACGGTCTGAGGGACCCCGCAGTGTGACTGATCCCCTTCTCATGATCCAACCTGAACAATCCCCGTGCAGACAACATGCCCATGCAACGAAGTGACCTAAACTTCACCGATAATGAGAAAAGTAGAAACAACGCAAACATCCAGAAAGCGGGGACTGCCTAACTGCTCCACCTGCTCACTGGGCAAAGGGCACACGAGAGTGTTACTGACACAGGAAAACGATGAACCGCAGCCGATGAAAAGGTGGGCCACAAACAGGCTTACATTATATAATCTCACTTATCATGAAAAAACAAAACAAAAACAATGAAACAAGGAAATCAGCCAGCCAGCTGTGAGCCAGCACATTTTTTAAAAAAATATATTTTTATTGATTTCAGAGAGGAAGGGAGAGATAGAAACATCAGTGAGAGAGAATCACTGATCGGCTGCCTCCTGCACGCCCCCTACTGGGGCATGTTCTCTTGACCGGAATCAAACCCAGGACCCTTCAGTCTGCAGGCCGATGCTCTATCCACTGAGCCAAACCAGCTAGAGCGAGTGAGCCCCTTTTACGGTATTTCTCACTCACCCTCTTTGAGCCTCGGTTTTTTCATCTGTACAGTGAGAGTAACAGGCCTCCATTTCTAGCTGCCAACCGCGTTAAATAAAACCATGCCCAGGTATCAGAACAGTGCCTGGCAGACAGGAGGTGCTTGATAATCACCTCAGAACGAATGAGGAAAAGAAAGAATGAATGACCGAACCCACTAAGCAGCCAGCAAGTGAGGCCAGAGCAAGGGCAGCCTGCCAGCAACACACATGAGATGGATGGCCACAGGAGTCCCGGGCAGCAGATTGTTCTAGAAGCAGCTGGTCGTACAGAACATGCGGAGGGAAGCCGAGGGCTGGGTGTGTGTAAGAGAACACACTCCTTACTTGCCGTCTGAAGTGCAGCAGGCCCGCCCTCTGCATTCTGCCTTATAACAGCGCCACACCCACTTACGGTCTACGGACAAAGGGAGCCCTGGCAGCCCCTTCCCGCTGTCCCCCTCCCCTCCCGCCCGTGCTCAGCTCGTCCCTTTCCGCTCGCTCTGCTCCGGCAGGCCTGGCACGCTCACCTGTTGGGCTATCAGCACGGAGCTCTTGGGCCCCAGGCGCAGCAGCTTCTCAGGGGAGGGGAAGGCCAGGAAGGTGGAGACATCGGCGGGAGGCGGGGAGGACAGCACAGGAGCTGGGTCCTGGATGGGCGGCACAGGCAGCACTGTAAGGTCTGAACCCAGACTCCTCGCCCAGGACATGAGCCAGTCACAGCTCAGAGTCTGGAATTCTTCCTACCACACATGTGCGCTTCCCCGAAGGGAGAGCCGACACTGGCTCCCAGCACTCAAGCCTCTGAGCTGGGGACAAGCCACCTCCCTCGGACTCCAAGGGCCTTTCAAGACCAAGTGGGTCCTCGCCATGACGTGACATGCCCCAGAAGTGACTAAGAGGCATGAGGGCCCTAACGTGGACCCACCAGAACTGGACGGAGCCTGGCCCGGATAAGCACTGCCAGTGAGCACCAGCGGTGCCGAGAAGAACTAAAGCTGCCGAGTGTTGGCTGAAACGCTTCCATAAAACTAGGAACGCCAAATCCAACTAGGGGAGGGGATCCTTGTCCAACCCAACGTTCTCCAGAAGCTTTACCGGGGAACCTAGGAGGGAGCAGGACCAGTGATTCCAGACATGGCAGCCCTGGCGCCACCAGCCTCCTGGCCAAGGACGGGCACCACGTGCCCAGCTGGGTCATGTCCCAGCAGCCTATGGGATAGGGCTGTCCCTCCAGGTCACCAAGGTAACCCACTGATGGGTGGGAAAATTCTCTCTCTATTCTTATTCTTTTACTGTTCTTTTAGAAATAGTTCTGTATGTCTTGTACACAGCATAGCAACATTACATATGCTGTAATTCTAAGTAGACACATCTATACTGAGCTCAATACAAATATAACAAAAAGAGTTCAAGGCCTCTGTGCTCAAGTGGATTCCGCACCTGCCCTGTGGCCCCGAGAAGCTGTCTTAGGATTTCACGGTCAGGGAGCCCGGGCTCTCATCCTGGCAAAGGATGAGGAACTCACCCCACTGTTAGGGTCCAGAATCTTCCTTGATGGTGTGGATGACTCCTCTCCTTGCCCTCCCTGCTGCGGCTCTTCCTCCTCCTCCTCCTCTTCTTCTTCCTCCTCTTCATCTTCCTCCTCCTCCTCTTCTTCTCCTTCCTCTTCCTCCTCGTCCTCCTCATCCTCATCTTCACCCTCATCATCACTGCAGAAGGGAGTTGGCTAAAGCAGACCCTCCCCGCCCATGGCCCAGGTTGGCTCTGAGGCCTGGCTCTGAACCCACAGACCCCAGCTGGGCAGCTGCTCTCAGGGCGGGGCAAGTGGGTCACCAGGGAGCCGGTCACTCAATGCTCAGCACCAGGGAAGCCCATGCTGAGAATCAGATCTCGACCCTGTCAAAAGAGCCCCCAGACCCACTGAGGGTACACAGGAAAGGAAGAGAACTGTCTCAGGGGGCCCAGGGTCTGGCAGGAACACTGCTCAGGCTGAGATGCCCAGGCCGTGCCACCTATATCTTGCTGACCATAAGAAGCCCCAGCTTGGGGGGGGGGGGGGCGGGTCCTGCCCCCAAGGACAGCTGTTCTGTTTCCCCTGGACCCTGAGCCTTGAGCCCATTGAGTCCCCACGTTCTAGCGGCAGCAGAGCTCTAGCAGTGACTGAGGATGGCAGTGAATGAAGCCAACTTGGAGGTTACAGGGGCGGAGGGAGAGGGTGTTATCTACTGGAGGAGGCCGCACCCCCATCCCTCCAGGGGGCTCTGCAAACCCAGAACCCCCACCCTCCTGCATCAGTCCCTCCCTTTCTAGTCAGTCTCTGAGAGCAATGCGGACTCAGCCCCAGCGCCACCCCCACCTCATGCTGGCTGCCCTGCCTTATCCGTCAGCATCAGACCAGCCATCATCCCGTCAGAACTCTCCCCAGCTCCCTGCTCTGAAGGGGACATTCCCCCCAGCCCTCCTTTCTCCCTCTGCTGAACATGTAATAATAACGTGACTATTCTGGACCCCGGGCCCCACTAGAATGAAGTGGCACCTTCACTGTTGTATTTTCACATCCCTAATGCCTAGCACAGCACCTGGTACCTAACAGAGCCTCAGCCAATGTTTAAGAAATGAATAAAATGCATGAGTCTCTAACCGGCCAGAGCCTTACCTGAGGGACGCCAGCACCTGGGCCATGTGGAAGCTGTCCAGAACCTCCTGGAGCTGCTCACAGCCTTCTTCTCCCAGGGCGTTGCCTGCTCGGGGGGAGGAGGGGAGGAAACCAGGGTCAGGGTCAGACCCACAGGCAGGCTCAGACCCACCGGCAGGCCTGTGCTGAGGCCACCGCCACTACTTACCATTGAGGTCCAGTTTCTCCAGCTCGGCCTTGTCTGCCACAGCCTCAGCCACAGACAGAGCAGCATCTCTCTTGATTTCACAAAACGACAAGTTCAGCTCCTAAAAATAAGAGGAAGGGGTGGTGGCTGGCAGAAACGTGGGCCAGGAGAACCAGGTCCCACTCGGAAGCCTCCATTTCCCCAGGGGAGGAGGGTAGGCTCCGTCCCCAGAGAGCCAGAACACCACCAACAGAAATGCCACTTACCCAGTGATGTGCCAGGCACTCAAGATGTTTATATACAGCCAACTATGGTGACCCCATTTTAACAATTAAGAAACTGCCTAGCCGGCGTGGCTCAACGGTTGAGAGTTGACCCATGAACCAGGTAGTCAGTCATGGTTTGATTCCTGGTCAGGGCACATGCCTGGGTTGTAGGCATGATCCCCAGTGGGGGGCATGCAGGAGGCAGCCGATCGATGATTCTCTCTAATTATGGATGTTTCTGTCTCTCCCTCTCCCTTCCTCTCTGAACTCAATAAAAATGTTGGGGTTTTTTTGTTTGTTTTTTAAAGAAGAAACTGTGGCCCACAGGGGAGAAGGCACTGGCACAAGGGAGGATGCAGAAGAACCCAGGCCCACGTGCCAGACCCTCTGCCATCCCCCTGACCAAGTGGGGAGACCCTGACCCTGGAGGCACCTTCAGCTTGGGCAGGCCCCCGCGGACGGCATCTGCAATGGCAACAGCGCCCTTGGAGCGCACCAGGCAGTCTCCAAAGTTGATCACCTCCACCTGCCGCAAGGTCTTCAGGGTCTGCAGGAGGAAGTGAGGGCCAGGGTGAGGATGCAGGCCTCACCCAGGCCCCGAGCCAAGGTCACACCCGGTCACCCGCCTCACCTTGGCCATGGCCACAGCGCCCTTCTCAGTGAAGGTGTTGTCGTTCAGGTTGATGACCCGCAGCAGGGGGTTGATGGCGAAAGCCTGGGCCAGGGCAGTGATGCCAGGGTGATTGATCCCATTCTGGGGCATGTGGACCTCCTTCAGAGTCCCTATGACCTTCAAGGGGCAGGAAGGAGAGGGCAGAGAGGTGGACCTCTGAGCGCCAGCTGCAGGCCCATGCCAGTGACAACCAGCAGGCGGGAGGGCCGCACTACACAGACATGGGGAGGAGCTGCTGTGAATGTTCTGGGCAGATCAGACCTCAAAGCGTGCTTTTGGACATGGCTGCATCTGAGCCTCTCCACAAGCTCGTGAGGGAGACCGACCTGGGATCAGGATCACCACACACAGAGAAGACTAGGGATCAGAGAGGCTAAGTGACTTGCCCAGGGTCACACAGCTCTAACACAAGTTTCTTAGTAAGATGTCCTCCACACTGTGAGCACCTTGGACTCTGGCTCGGCAGTCAACCATGGCCCTTCTGTGCATAACGCAGCTCCACAGGGCCTTTCTTTCTTGGGCCCTCCTGCCCTACTTGTATCCCACGTGCCACGCCCTCTTTTGGGGTTAGGAGGGTCTCCCCTAATGCACCTGGCCCTTTTGACACTTCATTCTCCCTGCCAGAACACTCTGTCTCTTTAGTTGTTGGTATTTTCTTGGTAGGCTGACCATTATGCATTCTACAGCTCTTATCCTGATGCCTCCTCCCCAGGAAGGTTTCCTGGGTCCCCCAGCACAGTCCAGAGCTCTCCCTCTGTGCCCCAGAGCCCCGTCCTTCCGCAGTCATGGTGTTCACCATCCACTTACATTCCTGACTGAGGTGAGGTCATACTTTAGCCAGGTTAATGATGAAAATCATGTGATTTCCCCCATCCATGTGCTAAGGCTCCCTGTTGTATCCAGGCTGGTGGGATCCCATTGGCCGGGTTAAGAACCCCGTAACAGGGCCCCGGAGGACACCTGATGACAGCCCAGCACCCACCGTGTACCTGCTGCCAGCACTGAGTGCAGCGGCGGAGGGAGAGGGTGCAGAGAAGGCGCCATCCTTTGCGAGGAGGGTAACCTGCTCCTCCAGCTCCAGAGGGGAAGGCTCCCCTGCAGCCAGGGGTCCAGTCAGACACAGGCCCTTCTCCCCTGCCATGTCCACTCTGACTTGAGGGAGCAAGCTTCGGCAGGGAGACCCCTCGGGGCAGGACTGTGGGGGACACTATTCTGGCCTGAGTACCATTAATGCTGATAGAATATTGTTGGCCAAAGAAAACGTTTAAATTAAGAGGAGGGCCAAAACCGGTTTGGCTCAGTGGATAGAGCGTCAGCCTGCGGACTGAAAGGTCCCAGGTTCGATTCCGGTCAAGGGCATGTACCTTGGTTGCGGGCACGTCCCCAGTAGGGGGTGTGCAGGAGGCAGCTGATCGATGTTTCTCTCTCATCGATGTTTCTAACTCTCTATTCCTCTCCCTTCCTCTCTGTAAAAAATCAATAAAATATATTTAAAAAAAAAAATAAAAAAAAATAAATTAAGAGGAGGGACACAGACCCCGTGGAGGCAGGTCTGTTCCTCTCACGGAGCTCACCACCAGGGACTCAGCAGTGTCCTGGGGGAGGAGGTGGGGCACCTGGGCCACCGCTGCTTCCCACCTCCCTGTCTCAAGGGCCAGTCTGTGCCCTGCCCATTAGAGGCCAGAGACGCTGACCCCCGCTCCAGCATCACCACGCCTGCTTCTGCGCCTGGCAGACGCCCCTGACTCTCAGAGCAGCCTCACAATCTTCCCAGGTAGCACTCCAGGGGCCGCTGCCAGTTCACCTGGGTGGAGGGTTGTGCAACTTCCAGGCACACACACAGGAACTGCCCCCTGTAGGACGAGCTAGCAGGCTCGGGCGGGGAAGCGCCTTGCTTAGGTCTTAGCTCTGTCCCAGAGCGGGGAGGCACTCCCAGGACATGCAGAACCCACTCACCCCAAAAGCTTCTGCCAAGGCAGTGGCTCCGTCGTTCTCGAGACGGTTTCTGCCAGCCACGAAGACCTTCAGGGCCAGCGGCTTGCCCTGGGCACTGGACTTTCGGTAACACTCGGTCAGAGCTGCCGCCAGGATCTGTGGGGGAAAAGGTGAGAGGCCCAGGTCTAGGCAGGAGGCCCTTCTCCCAGTAGGGCAGCAATGTCACTGAATGGGTCCTCAATGTCCATGCCACCCACTGGGGGGTGGATACAGGGACAAAGAACTGCTCAAGCCCTGGCCGGGTAGCTCAGTCGGTTGGAGCATCGTCTCAAAACACCAAAGTTTGTGGGTTCACCCTCGGTCGGGGCACATTCAAGAGACAACCAATGAATGCATAAATAAGTGGAACAACAAATCCATTTTCTCTCTCTCTCTCAACATTTTTTAAAAAGAAAAGGAACTGCTCAAAAACTGAAGGGTCACCTTTCACACATGCCCAGCACCCTATAATTTACAAAGAGCTTTTACATCTATTGCTTCCTGTGCGGTCCCAC
The DNA here is from genome assembly GCF_963455305.1 of Plecotus auritus. Lineage (NCBI taxonomy): Eukaryota > Metazoa > Chordata > Mammalia > Chiroptera > Vespertilionidae > Plecotus > Plecotus auritus. The sequence goes on from NC_137772.1 coordinate 222,814,045, forward strand.
CACCCTGGGGTTTGGCCTCATGGTAGAGATGGGCGACCAAGGCCCAGAGGGAAGGGAGAGACCAACACCAAGTGGCCAACTTGAAGCCAGGGCCGGGGAAGGGGTTTCACAATTAACCCACTTCACTGTCACAAGCCCCCTCTCAGGCGGGGACCATCAGGAGTCCCTTTCCAGCTGAAGCTGCTCAGGGAAGGACAGAAACGTTCCTATGGTTGGTAAGCAAGTGGCAGACTCTGGACAGGACCCAAATCTCCCAGTGTCTCTTCCATGCTCCCCAAGATCTAAGGGGAGCCGGCCAAGGAGACCATGGCCCCACTGAGCCCGTCTGAGACACGCCAGTGTCCAGGCAGCCACACGAAGCAGGGTCTCCGCTGCTGGGAGCAAACACCTAACCCCAGTCTCGCCTGTCCTTGGGGTGGTGCCTGGAGCAGCTTCTAAGCCTCCGTTCCCTGAGCAGAGTGAGGTGAGGGGTGGAAAATGGAAGCATTTTACAAAGATGAGTCTGGCTCCCCAATCCATCACTCTCTAGGCAGGGTTGGGCCTGATTTCTGTGCCGACTCAAATCTATTTAGGTCGTAACGCCCCCCAAGCTTATTTCCCAGTCAGGCTGGGGGGAGGGCTGGCCGGGACAGCAAGGGAGCGTGGCCCTTGCTCCCCGTCCCAGGGGGCAGGGCAGCAGGCACCCTCTGCAGGGGAGGCCGCTCTGGCTCCTCAGCCTGGAACACTGCAAGCATCACACAGGTTCTTCCTGCCGCTCTGACAGGGCCACGTGGATGAACATTCAAATCCCACATTATCAGGTGCACTCGACCCAAGGTATCTAAGCCCAGGTCTACTCATCTGAAAAGATGCGGACAGCATCACCCACCTGTCACTGTGGGTAGGAGAGTTAAGGTTATGCACATAACACATCCTCACAGGGAAGGTGTCCCGACCGCGGTCAATTCCTGCATCCCAGCCCTTTTCTACTTTAGATCAGAACGTGAAGGGGAGGCACTTAGTCCTTCTAGAATCTGGGCCTAAAGGAGCCAGAAAGGAGCAAGAAGAGACTGGGCAGCCTCCTCCCTCTGCGCAGGTTCTAGGAAGAAAAGAGGAGCCTTTCTACACTGACCAGCAGGGTGACCAGCAGGATGGGGAGCATCGGGGCCCCCCAGGAACAAAGGCGAGTTGCGCCGTCTCTTCTGGGCTCCTTCCCCACATGCACAGCCAGGCCTCACGAGGCTCTGCCAACTGTTCTGAGGGCACAGCAGGCCTAGGGACACCCAAACCCGTGCGTTTTGCAGAGCCAGCAAGTCGGAGCACGTATGCAGTACTGCCTGTGTTGCCAAGCAACACAAGAATTGGGATGGTTGCTTGGCAACCCCACCCTCACAAACTCCATCTCCTCTCCCCACTGGCCACAGGCTGCCACCTTTGAGGCCTTTCTCTTTTGAAGAGAAACACAGGCCAACCAACCCAGATGGTGGGTGTCCAGGGCACACACTGCAGGTGGAGGCAAGTGAAGTAGGGGACTGGGCAGGGAGGGAGAGTGAAGGGCAGCGGGGCCGTGAAGGAGGGGCCCCTGCACCCACCTTGCCACCACCGATGCCCATGCCACAGTTGTTGAGCTTGAGCTCGTGCAGGGTGAAGCAGGCGGAACTCTTCAGCAGGGCCTCGAAGCCTCGAACTCCATCAGGCCCAAACGCATTGTCACTTAGGTCCAGCTCCACCAGCTGGGCCCCGGCGGTGATGAGTCCCTCCCCTAGTGAGATCTGGGCACAGAGGGAGCTCATGTCAGTGTCCTACCAGGTGCTGCTTCTGTGCCAGGGGGCACTCAAGCTGGTGAGAACCGGCACAGGGCTCCCAATTCTGCTGGGGAGTGGGGCTTGGTGCATGTCATGTGGTCAGGGAAGGCCCCCTGTAGAAGGTAACATTTGAACTCCGTCTGGATGAGAATCAGCCAGTCAAACATGAGATTCCAGGCAGCAGTAAAAACATGAGCAGAGACATAAGCACAAAGCAGCACATGTGTGCCTGGGGCAACAGCTGGTAGATTCCAGAGAGGCTGAGGCTAGAAGGGAATTGGGTTTTGCTAGAAAGAAAGTGAGGCGTCAGATCAGGCAAGAGCCTTGAAGGCCAGGCCCAGAACTGTGAACTTGCGACGGAGAGCAGTGGGCTTTGAGGTGGGAGAGGGATGTGGAAGGAACAGTCCCCAAACCTGAGGGGGCAGAGTGAGGGGCAGACGGAGGCTGGAGGCAAGTGCCCACCCAGGAGTGTGAGACAGCGATCGAGGGCCCCGAGGAGGAGGCTGCTGTCCAGGGTGTTGGGAGACGGAGGAGAAGACACCGAGGCCTCTGCCCAGGACCAGATGTGGCAAAAAGATGCTGAGCAATCCTGGGAACCTCCTAGCCATGGGGTACTGCAGTGCCCCGGGAGAAATGGGGGCAGAGAGGAGGCTCTAAGACCGGGGCAGAATGAGGCTGGGCAAAGATCAGGGAATGGGGGAGGGGAGACAATGCCTAAACTGGTCTCTGGCTGCCCCACCCACAGGAGGAGGCCCAGCCCTAAGAATCTGCCCCAACTGACCTCTTGCCCTCACGCAGTCAGAGCTGCTCAAACCCTGAGCCTGCTCCACCTTCCCTGTATTTCACGCAGGGCAGATGCTGTGCTCGCCTGCCTTCCGTGTCAGCACCTCCGTCACCCACAGGACATATCTTAGCCTCCAGAAAGGTGTTAGAAAAAGGCCTGGGAATGGCCAGAGGGGTCCTGTGCCAGAGGGGAGGGATGCCGCGGCCCGTTCACTTACCAGGGCTGGTGGGATCTCAGACCGCAGCCGCCCTGTGAACATGTCGCTCCAGTGGCATCGCTTTGAAAGGAGGAAGAAGAGTTAGCCGAGACCTCACCTCGTGGACTTATACTACCAAGCACTACAAGACTTCTTCATTTGGGCTTTGTCAGCGAAAAGTTGGACCAGCTCTGGCCAAAGCTGGTGGGACCTGGAGACCCGCAAGGGCCATGGGAGCTCAGCAGAAAGGTTAGGAAAACCCCCGATCTGCCCAACCCTCTGGTTTCTGGGAGGCGGGGGGGGACATGAGGGTGAGAGAAAGGAGATGCTCCGGACCCCACGCTGGACAGTGGCGGGACCAGGACCAGGACCAAGACGGCCAAGTGCTCCTTTCCAATACGGTTTCCCACACGGGCTGGGGGGCAGCGACGTGGAATGACTGGGTGGTGGAGGGACAGAAAGGTTAACAATGGGGATCCAGCCGCAAGGAAGTTACTCTTTTTGAGTCTCTTTTCAGCCCTCCTGCCACCTCTGGAGGCGAGCTCACCTCAAGGCTGGCGGGTCTTGCCCACCTCCCCACTTCTTACTCGTCTGCCTTCTGAGCAAAGGAGCAGACCTCAAGGCTCAGGGCCTTTGGGTGGCCTTGTGGATTGGGACACCTGTGGACTGTGTGCGTGAAGTGTCCCAGAACAGGACAACACGTCCCCATTTATAGAAGGGATCGGGTGTGCTTTTCAATTACTTCCAAGTGAGCTGATTTCGAGGAAATACTAGGTAAGTGGCACAGAAGTGGTGGCCACAGCACCGGTGTTATGCTGGCCAGCAGTTTAGTTGCCATGCATGGGCACAACCCTCCCCGCCCACTCTGGCCGCTGTGTCCATCTGAAATATCACTGGCATCTCCGGCCTTTCCTGACCAAACCTGGGAATGATGAGACATGGCCTGGGTTCTGATTCTGACTCAACGGACCCCAGGATCCGAACCCAGGCCTGACAATCCCCATCTCTGACTTTGAAAAAGGCTTCAGGCCTCACAATCTCAAGTGGCAGCAGAGCAGTTAGGAGGCTGGGCTAATATCTGGGCTCCAATCCCGGCCCATTCCTGAGATGTGTAACTGTGGGCCACACTTTTCTCCTCTGTCACGACCTAACTTGTGCACATGGCACAACAGGGGAGGTAACATCTCCCATCAGCATGTGCCCAGAGCACAATGGGCATCGAGGGCAGCTCCCCCACCCCTGCCGCAACCCTGGGCTCCCTCCTGCACAGAGCAGGCCCGCGATGCTGGGGCGGGGTGACTCGAGGCACTGGGTCTGCACAGGGCACAAGATGCACGCGGCGCTGCCCCGGCCGAGCTCTCTCATGACATGAGCCTGCATCTGGCCATCACAACAACCTCTCAGGGAGGAAAAGCTTTTCATGAAGGAGCCCAGGCTCACTGAGCTTAGTGCAAGGCCACGTAACGCAAGTAGGTGGTGGTGCTGGGGCTTGAAGCCAGGCCCTTGGGTGCCAAAGCTCAGCTCCTGCAGCCTCCAGGCCCAGGCCCAGGGTCAGGCTGCATCTGCTCCGTTTCCTTCCTGCACAGGCCACCAGCCTCCGGCCACCAGGAAGGGCTAAACTCTTCTGGAGGAAAATGTCTGGCTTCTGCTCAAGGAAGGGCCTCCCGGGCAGGAGAACAGACACAAGCACTGCCCAAGCTGCTCACCCGGCCGTGACCTTCCTGAGCAAACAAGCACCAGGGGCCACTTCATAAGCCAGCCCAGCCCTCACTAGACAAGTCCACTCCACTTCTCTCGTGGCCCCAGCGCTGCACGCCTTCCTTTCCCAAAGCCCAGGGTAGGAGCCCTGGATGCAGGAGTACGAAATGCACTCGGCCACTCAGCAGCAGTAGGATCCCGGGCCATTACTCAGCCCCCCTGAGCCTCCGTTCCCTGGACTTACAGAATGGACACTCTTATTACCTGGGTGGCTGTGAGGATTCAGTGACCCGTGCAGCGGAGGCCAGCACGAGCCCAGCCTTGTATGAACTAAGAGCCGTTCCGCCTGCAAAGCAGGGCCCTTTCCCTCCGGACTCTCTGGGGGCTTTGCTACACTCAGACATGCCGATGCCGGCAAACAAGAGCACGCGGCAACATCTTCCCAATGATTTGAACGTGGTAACCCACTTTTCCCAAAGAGCATCTTGAAGTGCTGGCGTTCAGTGGCACCCACTTTGGGACGCACTAGGAGGGTCACCCCTTGGATCTAGCCCATAAGAGGCCGCCAATCAGCTGTGAGGAGGGCAGTCAGCCGGCCGGCGAGGCATCCAAGCTAAGGCCGGGCCATTTCTGCCCAACACGAGACGCCGCTACAGGGCAGGGCAGCCTTTGCTTGGAGCAGGCTGAGTGTTTGTGAGAGCAGCGAGGTTCTCAAGCCGGTTGTGTGCCCTTCCCTCCTCACAGGTGCCAGAGCTGCCGTGCAGGTGAAGGCTCGCTCTGTCCAGTTCTGCTCCTCGCCCTTTATCTTCACACGAGTAGCCCAATAAACCCGCTACACCCCCAATACCATCTCCGTGTCGCCACTGGAGGACCCGAATGGACACATCGTGCAGGGGCAGGGCCCTGGCCAGTGCCGAGTGCTCTGGGGAAGCCAGAGGCAGGAGCTGGTCGTGGCCGTGTGAGTGGAAGGTCATCCCCAGCTAGTCCCCTTGGGGCAGCTCGTCCCCCTGCAGGGCTCACCTTCAACTCCGACTTCTTCTCCAAGGCCTTGGCGATCACCCTGGCCGCTTCCACGCCCACCGTGTTGCCCTCCAGGCGCAGAGCCTCTAAGCCATCGAAGTCTTCAATCTCTTTAATCACATCCTTGGCTGCCCAGGACCAAAGAAGAGAATCTCAGACTTTTGGAATCACCAACAGCCGAGGCAGGAGAGAGCCCAGACACTACCTTGTCACTCCAGTTCCTACAGCTATGATGTGCCTACCATGTGCCAGGCCCTGGCTCACACAGAACAATCACACAGGCTCACAGTCTAGCGGGGGGCACAGCTACCCCGACCATTTTTCTGTAACAAGAGTTAAAACAAGGCATGTGTGGAAAGGTCTGGGAGCAAGGGAAAGACCAACTGGCTGCTTGAGGCAAAGAAAGAGCTTGGGACACCTAGTGGGGGGTGTGCATGGAGCCTCGCAGGGCAGGGAGGGCACCACGCCAAGTGGGAAAACGGCACCCAAGTCAGAGGGCCAGCAGGTACAACGGCACGAAGGCTTTTGAGTGTTCCATTATTCATGTTTGGGGTGTTCATTGCTGCGCTGTTTTATGATGATGAAAAATTCCAAACAATGAAATGTCCATCAACAGCAGATAGGTTGATAGATTAAGTCACTGGAGTACACTTACACTAATGTCATTTTGAATGGTGACACAGGCATCTGACTTAGAAAATATTCATGTTAGATGGTAAGTAAAAAATGAGGTTATTCCATGGCATTTGGTCTGATAACACCTTAAAAAATGTTATTTGTATTCTCTCTCGTATGCGCATATGAGCATACAAACAAACATACACATTCGCACAGCAAGGTCCAGAAAGGTAGAAACCAAATGTTAAAGCAGGTATGTCTAGGTGGTGGGATTATAAGTGATTCAGGTTATAAAGTAGCTTTTAAAGTATCTGTAATATGATCCTAATTGTTTTGTGTTTTTTTTTTAAAGAAAAAGGAGCCCTAACTGGTTTGGCTCAGTGGATAGAGCATCGGCCTGCGGACTCAAGGGTCCTAGGTTCGAGTCTGGTCAAGGACATGTACCTTGGTTTCGGGCACATCCAAGGGGGGTGTGCAGGAGGCAGCTGATAGATGTTTCTCTCTTATCAATGTTTCCAACTCTCTCTCTCCCTCTACCTTCCTCTTTATAAAAAAAAAAAAATCAATAAAATATATTTAAAAAAAAAGAAAAAGGAATTCAGCCATGTTTAGGAAAAACACACAGCAAATGACTGAAAAAATGTACAAAAATTAACAGTAGTTATATCCCTGGGCTGTGTGATAATTAAGCTATAGAGTTTTTTTCCTTCTTCCAATGTTTCTGTATTCTATAATGTGCATGTATTAACTTTACAATCTGAACAAAACACACTAGTTACATGAAACAAATAGTGGAGAACAGATGGAGATATATATATGGGAGATAAAAGTTTGAACTTGACCTTCCAGGTTACAAAGCCCGCAGAGGGTCTTTTTTTAGAAAGAAAAAAATATATTTTATTCATTTTATACAGAGAGGAAGGGAAAGGGAGAGGGATGGAGAGTTAGAAACATCGATGAGAGAGAAACATCGACCAGCTGCCTCCTGCACACTCCCTACTGGGGATGTGCCCGCAACCAAGGTACATGCCCTTGACTGGAATCGAACCTGGGACCCTTCAGTCCACAGGCTGACGCTCTATCCACTGAGCCAAACCAGCTAGGGCCCACAGAGGGTCTTGAGAAAGTTTTTAACTTGCGACCTCTAAGGGGGTCCCTTTGAAGCTGTCCAAGCTAGGGACCTCTGTACACCCCTGCTTCCCTCCGTCTGCCCTCTGCTACACATCCCCAGAAGCCCTTGCTAAGCTCCCAACAGGGTCAAATCTTCACAGGCAGCACAGCCCAATCTCCTATGGAGCCTGCTACAATGTTACACCCGTCTACATGAACTAGCTCATTATGGTGACTTTGTTAATACTGTCTTCCCACTGGGTCATGAGGAAAGGGGCTCGCTCTGCCTCTGCTCACTACCTCCTCTGCTCACTACCTCATACTGATAAGCACTTAACACACTAACGTTTTACACACACTGACTCCTACATTCCCCACATCATCTAATGAGGGGGTTACTGTTACATCTATTTTATGTGAATATATTAAGACACAGAGAGGGGAAGTAAATGCCTACCAAGGTCACACCGCTACAAAACGAATGACTCAGCATTCATTTTCCACTTCTCGACAGGGAGGCTGGACAGGTATGGGCCTCCACTTACAAAAGAGGAAGCTGAGGTTTCAAGGAATGAAGCAACATTGCTCAGGAGCTCAGGGGAACTAGCAGGGCTACACTTCAGACTGTTTTTCCAAAACCAAACCTACGTGCACTTCCCCTTACCCTTGCCTCTGTGTACAACCATGGACTTCAAGCAGCCCCCCAGCAGAGAAGCTCCTTAACCCCGCCCCTTCCTGCCCCCTTCTCCTGGGTGACTGCTCCGGAGCTAGCACCCTGTGCAAGGGCTGAATGACCTGTTCCAAAGGGGAGCGCCCCTGAACACCCAGGGACTGGCCAGGTCAACAAGGGGCGAGGAGGGCTGCTCGAGGCATGTTTATACAGTCCTCGAAAGCAAGGCAGCAGAGATGCCAGGGCCCCAAGGGAAGACAACCTCCGCTGCCTAAGCGACCTAAGCACAGAAATAGGTGCTGTACTTTCCACAGACCAACCTCGGAAGGAAATGCACCAAAATGGGAAGAGCAGGGACAGGAGGCGGTGGGGGCCGCACGTGAGTTGCCCCTCTCACTTGTTTCCAATCCAAACGGAGTTACACCTAACTTAAAAACAGATCAGAAAAGGGCCCCAACCATCCCTAAATAACCAGCTGTCATGTGGCTGTGTGGCAGGGATTTCTCTTCTCAGCCTCACAAAGTAACAAGTTCCAGGTTTAATTACTCTGCCACACCAAGCAGAAAGGCCTTTCGTTGGTCCTTAAATGACTTCCCGGGGAGAAAAGGGCCTGACCTAATAATCATCAGACACATGGCCTCCTCGCACAGGCCCTTGCCCACCCCTGTCCGCGCTGGCTCCCTGCCAGCCAAGACAGAGCACTTTCTGGGTCCAAGATGAGGCTGCCAGGCTCCTCGGCACAGCATTCAAGGGCCTCTGCCCTGGTCTCCCTGTGGGACTCTGACTTTTCTTCCAAGCCCACCCTGTGTATCTCAGCGTCGGTGTCTAGCTCACGTGTTTCTCCCAGCCTGCTGTGCTCTCTCTCCTTAAATCTTCCTTCCAGGACAGTTCAAATACCACCTCAGCCACAGAGACTTCCTGGACCCTCCTGCACTCAGTGGTCCCTTTCCCCTACATGCTTCCCCGAGCCTTCCATTCAGGTCTCAGAGTATATTTCACCTTCTGCCTCCTGTTCGTTACTTGAGTACCTCATTCCCGTTCCTAATTATGAGCTCCTTGGAGGCTAGGGCTGTAAGCTGGGCATCCTTAGTGACCTTCTAATTGGGAGGCAGCATGTCCAGCCTGTGCTGGGGAAGTGGTTGGCTATCTGCACAGATGTTAGGGCCACAGAAGGCTGAGTTCTAATCCAGCTGCACTACTTAGAGCTGTGCCCTCAGGTAATCACACCACCTCCCTGAGCCTTAATGGAGATGAAACCTACTTCAAGGGCTTTTGTGAGGATAAAATGAGATGCTATTTGTAAGGCACTTAAGACTCTGCCTGACACTGTGTTCAATGAATAGCGTTTAATAGCAAATCCACGTAGACCGCACTGAGCTGAATGTCCACGGAGAAGCAGAGGAACAGGATGCAGCCGGGCCTCTCTTACCAGCTGTATGACCCTGGGCAAGTTATTTAAGTTTCCAAAGTCCTTTTTCCTTATTTATAAAATAGCAACATTTGTATCTCAGGGCAATGTAAGAATCAAAAGTAACAAAAACACAGGGAAGAGCTCCGTAAATTTTAAGAGCCTATAGCAGCCTTGGGCAAACTACGTACGGCCCGCGGGCCGGATCCGGCCCGTTCAGCTGTTCTATCCGGCCCGCGGAGCCGAAAGAGCAGAGGGTTCTCTTGCTCTCCCCTCCGCTCCTTCACCAGCAGCAGTGTTAACATGGCAACGTTGGGAAACACGGCCGCAGCTCCTTCTTCTGAGTGGGCGGATTTATATCCGCACATTCAGTAGAAGGAACAACCTCTCAATCTTCCAGAGGCTCCTTGTAATGCCCGCGGACGCGTCCCCCGACATCACCCTGGGAATGCGGAGACACGTTATCGTGGTGATGGAGGGAGACACGCCCCTGGAGAGCACAGTATCAGAGCATTAGCTAAAAAGGAGACCAACAACACTGTTCCCACTGAAGTTGATGTTTTAAAGACCAAAAACCTTTCAACCCAGTCTACACTGCCATCTACATCTACGTCCCGGGCATAATTTGGAAGTTGCACTAAAGAAAATGTTTAATTTACTGTTTACACATTTTGTTCTTTTCTATTTGTTTTAGTTTTAAATTATTATATTTAAGTTTAATTTGAAAGGCTTTTGTGCCTTTCCTTTGTTAGGCAATTTTATTTTGCCTTTGCCATCTTCAATATAAGGTATGTTATTGTGCTATGATTCTTCCATTTTTTGAAGTTTCAAATTATAATAATTAGTGTTTACATTCTTCTTGTTAAAATGTTTGAAATGAATAAAACTATTGAAATAATAAAAAAAGACCGTACCCTTTTATGGAATGATGTTTACTTTGAATTTATATTAGTTCACACAAACACTCCCTCCATGCTTTTGTTCCGGCCCTCCGGTGCAGTTTAAGAACCCACTGTGGCCCTCGAGTCTAAAAGTTTGCCCACGCCTGGCCTATAGCATGTGAGGAGTGTGCAGCACCATGCTCCCAGCAAACCAAAGACCACAGCCGTCTCTGACATGGCGGAGGGGCAAGCCTGCCACACACACTCCGGACCAGTTTCCTGGTTGGGCCAAAAGTACCAACATAGGTGCCTTCACTTCCACACACCGGGCGATTCAGGGATGGTCAGTGCCAGGCATGCCTTGGCCAGCGATGGAAAGACAGGGTCTGCACTGATTCCTAGTTCTCTCCCATCCTCGTGCCTGCACACAGGCAGGGATAGCCATCCTCCCTCCGGGAGATTCAGCTGCATCGACCAGACCTCCGGAGAGGGACCAGACTGTTGTTTTAATGCAGCGCCAGGAGGGAGGGCTCAGCTCTGGGGAAGGTGACAGGTATTCCCAGACCATCTTGGGATCATGGGGGTAAGGTGGGGGTGGATCTGAAGTAAGAAGTTAGCAACTATACCTTGGGACTGCCACAAACTGTGGTCTCTCACTGCCTCTGTCCCCCCAAGAGATAAAGGGGCTCTCCCCACCTGCCAGCCTGAGATGTCATGGCAGGAATGCCCACCGCAAACATGGAGACTGGCAGGGAAGCCTGCGCATGCTCAAGGGCAAGTCATCTTTGAGCCTCACTGTTAGATGGGCCCAGTGACACCTCTCAGAGCTGCAGGGACACAATGTGACAATGTAGCTAAATGAGCCTGACCACCAGTAAGAGTGAGCACTATTCCCACACTCCCTTTCCTCCCGGGTCAGCCCCCGCGCCCCCGTGGGAACTCACCATCTTCTGCAGTGTTGAGTTTGAGGCTCTTGCCCTTGAAACTCAGCTGTCCCCCGGCCACCTGGGTTTTGGCTAGCGTCTCTGCCAACTTGGCAATGTCTTCAGAGGCCATGCTGGACACACTGGTGGGCTCCCCCAGAAACCTGCAAACTGAGGTGACCAAAGTTTCATTAAGAGAGAGGAGGCTCATTTCCAGAGAACATCACAGAGCTGCTTCTGCACATGAAATGCACTCACTAGTCATTTATAAGCAAGCTATGTTAGCAAATCAATTCAAGACGTAAGTATACACAAGTGCTGTAGGATGTCACTGATGTGATTAGTTTTGTGTTTTAAATAAAATCTTTAAATGGTAGAAAACAATCCAATTTGGGAGAACGGTACTTTGTGATAAGATGGAGAATGGCTACAATGTAAGAATCAAAAGTAACCACATCAGGTTCACTGGTTAGTCGGTGGCAAACCACTGAGAAGCAACATCAAATGGCAGCCAAGCATTTTTCTTTTACACGATGACAAAGAATGCTATTTTACTACCCTCTTCAGTGGCGATGGGTGGCTGACATTACTATGCCCTATAAACATGTATGTATTTTTTTGGGGGGAGAAACCCAAACAAACATACTTTATCTCTATTTTTAAAGTAATGATAGCTACAATGAACGAGAAAGTAACTGAGACCCTTGTTATGGAGAGAATGTTTTCATATTTAATGTTTGTAATTATTTTCTTTTATTTTTTGTGTTATTCTTTACTTTTTATTTAATATATTGTGGTGACACTGGTTAACAAAATTATACAGGTTTCAGGTGCACAATTCTACAACACATCACCTGTACACTGTGTGTTCATCACCCCAAGTTAAATTTCCTCCCATCAACTCCTTGTAAAGAGTCTGCCCCCTCACCCCTCCTTGTAATTATTTTCATTATAATGTAATTTGTTGCTAAAGCTAATCTTATTGTAAAACTCGAGTTTCTGTATAATTTTAAAACTGTACCTGAATACTTGGAACAAAATTTTAAAACTTGTTTTAAAATCTTTCAAATGAAATCTTTAAAATCAGTTTAACAAAAATTTTTTTGTTAAAAAATTAAAATGTGCCCTGGCTGGTAAGCTCAATGGTTAGTGTCGTTGGCCCTCACACCGAAGGTTTGCAGGTTCGATTCCCAGTCAAGGCCATGTACCTGGGTTGCAGGTTTGATTCTTGGCCCCAGGCTCCGGTCTGGGCGCATTCTTGGGGGCAACCAATCTATGCCTCTCTCTCACATCCATGTTTCTCTCTCTCCCTCTCCCCCCCACTTCCTCCCTAAAAAAATATAAATAAACGGGAAAATACATTCTTATGTGAGGATTAACCAAAATAATAATAATAATAATAATAAATGCTACATATAAAAGAGAGACAGAGGGAGGGAGGGAGGGAGGAAGGGAGGGAGGAACTCCTGGGTCCCCTGGTTGGGGAGAACCTAAATGCCCCAGCTGGGACACCTAGCAAAGCCCTGTGAGTTGCCCCGTTCCTGGGCCCCCAGTGAGAGGCAGTTAAGTCCCAGACCCATGGCTGTAAGGAGTCACCCCAGGCACACACCTGCCTGATCATCTTGGCTACTTTCTGTTTGAGGGTCCCATTCCTCAAACAGGACATAGAAGGCTACAGGATCCAGGTCATCCATCCCAGAGAATGCCCCACCACCCACGCTGGCATGACTCTGGGGGTGGGGCACAGGGGTCAACCCACTGCACATCTGGTTTCAGCCTTGGCCAGGAGACTAGGCAGCCCACGGTGGTCAGACCTCAGGGGTTCCTACGACACCAGAGGTCTCTACATCACAACAGCCAAGCCGCCATCACAATAGACCAGGGGCAGAGGTACTGGAAAAAGGAGCTACCAACCTGGAGTCCAGCAGACTCAGAAAGGACCACTCCATTTCTCCAAAGAGGAAATGGCAGGTAATCAGGGGAGATCAAGGCAGACTGATACAGGGGACAGAACTAAGAGATGTCCACAGAGACTGCTTCCATCCGGACGGCTTCCTCCCCCAATCTACTCACCTTCAAGATACCGTTGTGAGAGCTCCCCATCTCTCACTCCCCCAGGCTTCTCTGGGCCTAAACAACCAGCTTCCCACCCCCTTCTCCTGATCTTAACCCTTATCACCCCAGTCTTTTTTTTTTTTTCCCCAGAGAGAGGAAAGAGAAACATCGATTTATTATTTCACTTATTTATGCCTTCATTGGCTGGTTGTTATTATGTGCCCTTACCGGAGATCGAACCCACAACCTTGGAGTATTGGGACAATGCTCTAACCAACTGAGCTACCCGGCCAGGGCCTGTCTGTTTTTATCAATAAGCATGAATTATTCTTCTGGGTAAGGAGGCATCCGTCCACTCATTCATTCAACATTTATGAGTACTACTGTGTGCTGGACACTGTTCCAGGTACCAGCAGTGAATGATGAAACAAAAACCCTGCACTGTTGAAACACATGTTCTAAACAAGATATTTAGTATCTTAAACAAGATACTCAGTATCTGAAGAAAAATAAACAGAAGAGGAGGCGGGTAAAGAATTTTTGGGGGTGTGTGTGTGTTTGCCCGCGCAATTTCAAGTAGAATGGTTAAAGAACTTATTAGGAAAGAAAGACTTGGAGGAAGAACATTCTTGTAAATGCAACTGCTCTTGTGGGGGAACTTCAAGGAGGCCAGTGGGGCTGGAGTACAGAGAGCAGGGAGAAAGGAGGTAGGAATTGAGGAAAGAAAATGAACCAAGGCCCAAGTCACAAAGGTCATTTTAAGAACTGGGGCTTTTATTCTGAGTGGCAAGGAGAGCCACCGGAAGGGTTCTAGCAGAGGGGTGATCTGACATGATCACTCTTATCTGTGTGGCATTTTAGAAAGTGCTCCAACAGCGGTTTGAAACGGAATAAAAATTAGCCGGAAACTCCACCAGCTCTGGCAGTTCTGGGAGGGAACAATTTGAGGCTAGAAAAATGGCGGTGAGGCCTCCAAAGGTAATAGGCACACAGAACTTATCAGCTGGAGAAGAGCCCACCATTCAGTCTAGTGCAGTGCTCGGCAAACTGCGGCTCGCGAGCCACATGCGGCTCTTTGGCCCCTCGAGTGTGGCTCTTCCACAAAATACCACGGCCTGGGCGAGTCTATTTTGAACAAGTGGCGTTAGAAGAAGTTTAAAAAATTTGGCTCTCAAAAGAAATTTCAATCGTTGTACTGTTGATATTTGGCTCTGTTGACTAATGAGTTTGCCGACCTGTCTAGTGTACACACACACACACACACACACACACACACACACACACACGATCGACTAGTTCTTAGTCACTAGGCTAAGAACCCGAAGCACAGAGAGGTGAGTTAATTTGTCCAAAGTCTGCAAAGGAGCAGCAGCAGAGCAAAGACAAACAGTAAATACACAAACAGTCCTCTCCCTTCTCGGAAGGGGCGGCACACATTTTTTGATGTACATCCATGGCCCCTGTGAGGCGCCAGAGGTGACTCACGCCAGCCCGGGCCCTCGGCGGCGGGCGTGGGGCTAGGGGAGGCGACGAGCGCGGGCCGCGAATGACAGGCGGGCGGCGCGGGAGCCGCACCCGGGATCCCGAAGGACGCGCACCGCCCCCAGGTGACACCGACGCTAACAGGAAACGTCGGGGCGGCCAGGCGAGCCAGACGCCCTCTCTAAGCCTCAGTTTCCCCACTCGTGAGAGGGGCCAGCCCCTCACTCCCAGCCCCTCCGCGCTTGGCCATGGAAGGCGCAGGGGAGAACACGCTCAGGAGGCCCCACACCTTCCACGTCCAGTTCCAGGGACGCGCCAACCCCCACCCCACCCCAGGCAGGTGACGGGAAAGGAAGGGGACCCGACTCTTACCGTAAACAGCCGGCGCCGCCGCGCGGGGGGGACCCGAGCAGGCGCGTACTCCGCCGGAGCGAGGACTGACTTAGGATCCGGGAGCGCAGGTCGGCGTCGCCGCCTCCGTGTCCTGCGGTCCCGATGCCCAGCCCACCCGTCAGTCAGTTCTCCTGACGGTTCTCACCACTCGCGTCTCGACACCACCTGCTCGCCGCACGGCGGAGGATGATGGCGGAGGAGGAGGATTTTGAAAGCCGGCAGTTTCTTTCCTTTGATTTGATTTGTTCGAGGCCCTGACGGCTTCCCCTGCCCCCGCGCGTGTGGCCTATGGGGAGTGGTAGTCCAGTTCTCCCGCTTGGGGCGCGGCAGAGAGCGGCCGCGAACTACCAATCCCGTGATGCAATGCGCCCAGAGCGCCGCCGCCGGCCCCCTCTCCGCCTTCCCTTTTCAGCTTCTGGCTCTTTCTGCGGGAGACCACAGGGCGGCGTTAAGACGTGAGCGCCCCGGAAAACTACAATTCCCTTTATGCTTTGCGGCCTGGCATCACCGCCCTTCCGGAAAGGTGCAAATTCACTTAACAAAGCCGTGTAGCCGAAGGAACGCTGTTGGATCAGTTCAGCAAGCAGTAGGTATTTCCTTGGAAGGAAAGCCTCGCCTTTTTTTTTTTGTCCCATGAACTTGAAAGGACATTGGAAGCTTTCCACGTAAATAGCCTCAAATTACTTGATAATTAAAAAGGAGGAATAGTGACCCTATTGTCCCAAGAAGATCCTGGGAAAGGATCTGGGGCGTTCATCTAAGGCAGTGGTCAGCAAACTCATTAGTCAACAGAGCCAAATATCAACAGTACAACGATTGAAATTTCTTTTGAGAGCCAAATTTTTTAAACTTAAACTTCTTCTAACGCCACTTCTTCAAAATAGACTCGCCCAGGCCGTGGTATTTTGTGGAAGAGCCACACTCAAGGGGCCAAAGAGCCGCATGTGGCTCGCAAGCCGCAGTTTGCCGACCACGGATCTAAGGCGTCCCTTGAGATAAACTTTAACCGTGCAGGAATCGGGACATTCAAGTAGTTGCTGACCGGTTTGGCTCAGTGGATAGAGTGTCGGCCTGCGGACTGAAGGGTCCCGGGTTCGATTCCGGTCAGGGGCATGTGCCTGGGTTGCGGGCACATCCCCAGTGGGAGGTGTGCAGGAGGCAGCTGATCGATGTTTCTCTCTCATTGATGTTTCTAACTATCCTCTCCCTTTCCTCTCTGTAAGAAATCAATAAAATAAATTAAAAAAACAAAACAAACAAAAAAAAAACACACACACAAGTAGTTGCTGGTGGAGAGACTGCTCTGCATTAGCAGGACCAGAGTGGCAGGCTTAGGACTAACAAAGATCAAAGGCTTTAATTGAAATTTTAAGCGTACGCAAATTAATTCAATTAACTGCCGGAGGAATTACACCATGTGAACATATGCAGTTGCAAATCACACAGCTTTTTATTACACAAATTCCTGAGCGGCTGCAGGTACAAACTTAGTTAGGGAACCCCGTGGTGTTGTCCTCTGTGGTCCAGCAGCTGGGCTGGGCTGGTCCGGGTGCCGCGGGCCAGCGTTCTTCTCCCGAGAGCTCGGTCACGTCTCAGGTGGGGATTACTGGCCGTTCTTCTGTCATCTGGCAGGAAGAGGAGCGTGGAGCAGCATCGCTTGTCAGACAGACAAAGGGACGGGCCTTTGTAATGTCTCGACAAGACGAGCATCGTTGGCTGGCAGGGGCCATTATTTCAGGCTTGTTCACACCCGTAGCAGCCCAGGTGGCTATCAATGATTTAGGTCCATGCACATATGTTCATCTCAAACACAGCGAGGGGGCTAAGGAGAGTAGTCACTCAGGCAAGTGTTTATCTTGACACAAGTCACTCTGAGTCCGTTCCAATCCTTATCTCTGGGGTACACACACTTCAGGGCATGGGGAATGTATCTTTAATATCAGACTTTTAAGTTTTAAGGGAAGTTAACGCAAACATTTTTAACTTTTCTCACATTCTTTAAGCATTTTTAAACCTTTCTATATTTTACTACAACACCTATGGTAGAGACACTCTGTGACATTTCACTATCTTAACCCAAGTGGTCCACCTGAACATTGATAACAGGACAAACTGACATCCATCGTACACCTCCCGATGTGATGCTCTGAGAACGCAGCATCACCATCCAGTGAGCAATTCATACAGTTCATCTAATAATGAGGGAACACCAGACAATCCCAAGCATGTTCCAGAATAACTAGTCTGTACTCTTCCAAAAACCGTCTGTCGTGAATGAAATAGACAAAGAAAGGCTGAGGAATTGTTGCAGATTAAAGGAGACGAACAAAACAGGACAACTAAATGCAGTACACGTACTATAAAGGGTACTATTGAACCTGGCTAGCATGGCTCAGTGGTTGAGCGTGGATCTATGAACCAAGAGGTCATGGTGGATTCCAGGTCAGGACACATGCCCCCCCACCCTTGATCCCCAGTAGGGGCCCCAGTAGGGGGTGTGCAGGAGAGCCAATCCATTGTTCTCTCTCATCATTGATGTTTCTCTCTCTCTCCCTCTCCCTCTCTGAAATCAATAAAAAAAAATATTTTTAAAAAAGGTAATATTGAGACAATTAGCAGAAGCTGAAAAGGGAGGGCGAAGAGGGGACCAGTGGCAGTGCTCTGGGCACGTTGTATCACGGGACTGAAAGATAACAGTATGGTATCAACATTAAATTTATTGATTTTTATTACTGTACTGGGTTATGTAAGAGATGCCCTTGTTCTTGGAAAATACATGCTGAAATTACTAGGAGCATGAGGTCTGCAACTTACTCTCAAATGATTCAAACATTCCTGTAAGCCTCCATGATGTAAAGCAAAGAAGCAATTACCATTAATTTATATGGGAACATTTTAAGGGTTCCCAGACTCAAAAAATAACCTGCCCAATCCCATCAAATAACGTAAAATCTAAGCTAGCACGAGCATAGAGTAAAAGCAAGAATGATGTGATATACAGCCTCTGGAAAGCTGAAATAACGTGTGTACAGTGCGGTTTCGCTTACCACAGCACTGTGTGGATAACAGCTCACTGCGAAAACCAAACGTAGCTCCTCACAAACACTAACGCTGCTTCTGGTTTTCACCCATTTTCTGAAATCTTTCTGATTTCGTTCAGTTATGAAAAAGAGGTAGTCATCCCTCAGTATCCACGGTGGATGGGTTCCAGGACCCCACCTGGGTGCCAAAATCGGCAGATGCTCAAGCCCCTTATATAAAATAGTGTAGTATTTGCATATAACCTAAGCACATCATCCTGTGTACTTTAACCATCTCTAGGTTACTTGTAATACCTAAAACAATGTAAATGCTATGTAAACAGTTGCTACACTATATTGTTTAGGGACCAATGACAGGAAAGAAAGTCTACCCGTTTGGTAAAGATGTAACCACTGTAAGGCCTAACTACACGGTACAACAGCATAACTTTCCCCCAAAAAATATATTCCAGCCTTGTTGATTGAACCTGAGGATGCAGAACCCACAGGGACAGTGGGCTGACCCTACAGGGTATGTCTTTCATAAAAAAGAGTGGCATAGTGAACTTTCAAAAACAGGGGGATACCTATATACAGAGAGAGAGAGAGAGAAAGAGGGGGAGAGAGAGAGAGAGAAAGAGAGAGCGCGCAAATGTGGCAAAATGTTAACAGTAAGTGAATATGAGAATTCTTTGAATATTTTGGCTTTTCTGTAGGTGTGAATTTTCTAAAGTATCAATGCGCAAGTAGCTTTTCCTTTTTTCTTTTCATGAAAACGGTTTTCACCATTATATAAATAACACATGTTCATCATAATCACTTCAACCAATATAGAACAGGATAAAGGGAAAAGTAAACATTACCCCAGGAACTCTAGCACCCAGAGATAATCACCCACCGTCAACATATGCAGCTGTCTTTCCCAAGGTTACCTCACACAGCCTGGCCCACACACATGCTTTTGCTCTACCTGCAATTCCATTACATACAGGGTGGGGCAAAAGGAGGTTTACAGTTTTCATAATACAAGAATAAACTGTTTCACCCTGACTGGTTTGGCTCAGTGGATAGAGCGTCAG
Organism: Plecotus auritus; assembly: GCF_963455305.1. Lineage (NCBI taxonomy): Eukaryota > Metazoa > Chordata > Mammalia > Chiroptera > Vespertilionidae > Plecotus > Plecotus auritus. The sequence continues at coordinate 222,833,166 of NC_137772.1, forward strand.
CCTGTGGACTCAAGGGTCCCAGGTTCGATTCCGGTCAAGGGCATGTACCTTGGTTGCGGGCACATCCCCAGTGGGGGGTGTGCAGGAGGCAGCTGATCGATGTTTCTCTCTCATTGATGTTTCTAACTCTCTCACCCTCTCCCTTCCTCTCTGTAAAAAATCAATAAAATATATTTTTTAAAAAAAGAATAAACTGTTTCATGTACTCACAACTATAAACCTGCTTTTACAAGCGGGGTCCTTACCCACACAGTTAATTTAATCTTTATAACCACCAAGGAGGTGGACACCATTACCACCCTTCCCAGCTCACAGATGAGAAAACGGAAGCTCCAGCCGGGTTCACACAACATGTGGGTCGTCCTTCTCTCCTCTTTTTCATTCTTTGCCTACGAGGCTCATAGCAAGTGCCCCTTCTTCAGGAGGCTTTCCTGCACCACTCCAGCCAAGAGGAGTGGCTTTCCGCCGGCCCCCACAGCAAGCTGAACCCCCATAGCACCTGGTCTGTGGGCTTTTTCACGGCCAGCGTTCATGGCATTCTTGGCAGCTTCCTCGGGGGCCAGGCCTGTCAGAGGTGCTTCAGGTTTCCTCATTTGAATGGGATTCCAGTCAGAGTCACTGGATGTTTCCTTAAAATGAATCACCAGCCCTACCTGGTGTGGCTCGGTGGATGGAGCGTCGGCCTGTGGACCGGAGGGTCCCCGGGTGGATTCCGGTCAAGGGCACATTCTTTGGCTGCAGGCTCCTCCCTGGCCCGGGCCCTGGTCGGGGCTGTGCAGGAGGCAATGAATGGATGTGTTTCTCTCACGTCGATGTTTCTCTCTGTCTCTCCCTACCTCTTCCAATCTCCCTAAAAATCAATGGGAAAATATCCTTGGGTGAGGATTGAAAAAATAATAATAAAATGAATCCTCGCCCTAACCGGTTTGGCTCAGTGAATAGAGCGTCGGCCTGTGGACTGAAGGGTCCCGGGTTCAATTCCGGTCAAGGGCATGTACCTGGGTTGCGGGCACATCCCCAATAGGGGGCGTGCAGGAGGCAGCTGATCGATGTCTCTCTCATCGATGTTTCTAACTTTCTATCCCTCTCTCTTCCTCTCTGTAAAAAATCAATAAAATATATTTTTAAAAAAATGAATCCTCATCTGAGAAGGCTGAGATGCTCCCGTTTAGGCCTGATGGCATTCCCATGCTGACTCCAGCTGGGATCCACCAAGTCTGAGGTTGTCTTGGGGTGATCCCCAGGCTCCCTTCTCCAGGTTACTTCTGGAGCCTTTCCAGGCCCTCAGACACATACCTCCCGAAGAGAAGAGGAAGCTGGGCAGTAGAACATATTAGGCGATCTCCCCTTTCCTCATCCAGCTTGGGGGGTGGGGGGTAGTCAGGGAGGTAATGGGAGGTAACCGGAGTCACCTGGAGAGGAGGTATTCTGCTTGAAGATGTTCACATTCTAAGCTAAAAATCACGAACCCAGCCTGACAGATTCTGTTTGCTACCCTGAATCTGGATTCTATCTCAAACCCCCTTAAGATGGAGACTGGGGTTTAAAAATAAGAAGGGAGCCCTAACCGGTTTGGCTCAGTGGATAGAGCGTCGGCCTGCGGACTGAAGGGTCCCGGGTTCGATTCTGGTCAAGGGCGTGTGCCTTGGTTGCGGGCACATCCCCAGTGGGGGGTGTGCAGGAGGCAGCTGATCGATGTTTCTCTCTCATCGATGCTAACTCTCTATCCCTCTCCTTCCTCTCTGTAAAAAATCAATAAAAATATATTTTAAAAAAATAAAATAAAAATAAAAAGGGAAAGGGGTTTGCTCAAGGGTGTACAGTGACTCAGAAGTGTCCAGAACCATCAGTGTTTCCAAGCAACCCATTTGTCATCTTCTCTCATTCCTTCCCTTTCTCCAACTCTCCCTCCTTTGTTACCACATGAGAGCTGGTCCTTCAGTTTGCCTGGCTCTGGAAGGGAATCATAGCCCTTGGCAGGCAGATAAAGCTATCTTAGCTAGCCCTTTCCTCTTCAAAATAGATGAAGACCGGCAGCCCAGAGAGGTCAAGTAACCTGCCCAAGTTACACAGAAACTTAGACAAGAGACCGAAGCCAGATCTCTAGGCTTCTTTTCAAATTCTCCCCCCTCCTCCCCCAACACACACATACACACACACACACACACAAACACACACACGTCATTTTGTGAGTGTGAGGTGGGAATAAGAGGAGAATGTTCCAGACCTTTCTCTGTGTGTTGTATAGTGTGTTTTGTTTTCTATTTTAATGTTTTGAAGAGGAAAGCAGGCTGCCTCTGATTAGGTTTGGCTTATTTTAACTGAGTGTTTTAAATTCCATTCTGGTGCCTGGAATCAAACTTAATTGCCAATTGTAAATGATATAAATAATATTTACCCTGGTTTCCTGAAGAGCTACCAAGGCTGCAGACTTGCCATTTAGTCATATCAAAAACAAATGCCTTCAGCATGCCAAACAGTGAGGAGGAATGTGGAGAGAAATTCCTAAGATCCAGTGAGGGCTGCTGCCCTTGGGCCTAGGAGAGAGATGTGTGGGCCTGGCCTACCACATGCAGGGGAGCCTGCCCCTCATTCCCGGGGACACCTCCTGGTGGGAGGGGGTCTCCACATAGTTTATAAAAGACAACTCAACCCACATGCCCCTCTGGGTTCAAGCTCCATCAGAACATACTCTCTCTCTTTTTTAAACCTCGATAAACACCCATAATTAAAATAATTCATTAACTCTATTAATAGTTATCGAGCATCTACTCTGTGCCAGGCACCGTTCCAGCTGCTGAGCAGACAGTGATGAATGAAAAGGAAAAGGATGGTGTCTACAGAGGAGCTTCGATTCCGAACTAACATTTGTGAAGGGTTTCCTAGTACCAGATGCTTTGGGTAGATTATTTTCTCCTTTAATAAGTATCTTGTTCCAAAACAGCAATTAAAAAAACCAAAACTGCTGGTAATTAAGAAAATTAGTATACCAGTAAATGCAAAAGAGCATAAAGAAGAAAGTTAAAAATTATTTTTTTAATTTTATATACTTTTGAAGGTTTGCACTTTTTTTAAAATATGTTTTTATTTATTTCAGAGAGGAAGGGAGAGGGAAAGAGAGAGAGAAACATCAATGATGAGAGAGAATCATTGATTGCCAGCCTCCTGCACGCCCCCTACTGGGGATCGAGCCTGAAACCCAGGCATGTGCCCCTGACCAGAATCGAACCCAAGACCCCTCAGTCCGCAGGCCGACACTCTATCCACTGAGCCAAACCAGCTGAGGCCTTTTTTGTTTTTAACATAAATGTTATGTGGATTGCTGGATGGATGGATGAATAGAAGGATAAATATGTGACAGAGCAAATATAACAAAAGATTCACAATCGCGGCATAATTTAGGGCATTCAAATATATTTCTCTCAGCTTTCTGCATGCTTGAACATTTTTTATAATAACATGTGGGGGACAAATATGACCATGTTTTATTGCCTGCATTTTCTCCTCTGTATTATAGGCTGACCTGTAGGCTCCTGGGTCCTGCCCTCTCTCTTTTTTTAAGTCACCTTTGAGAATCTGAATTCTATGGACTGTTTCCCAGAAGAATGTATTTGTTATTTATTTTCTAGTCAACCACACATTTACCAGTGCTTTGCATGCTTCATCCTCATGGTGACATTATCGGGGAAAGTACCCTTACTATCCCCAACCTAAGCCTGAGATTGTGCCTACATCCTCGGGGGCCCCAGGGTGAGAATCTGTGCTGGAGGACTGGGGCCTGGGACTCTGCCAGAGCTGTGGGCACATGGGGCTTCTCTGCACTCCCAGGATCCAGCGAAGAAATGAATGTTTGTCAAGTGAGTGAAGAAACTGCACATGGTTGCAGCTAAGGTTGCCATGTGCTCAGGCCCTACCCAGGACACAGCAGGGCATCTCTGGGGGCTGGGGGGTGGCAGGCCCGGGCCTGGAGCAGGAGGTGCTCACTGGAGAAGGGGTAACCTGTCTGTTCCTCAAACGTCGGAGCATGAATGTCCGGCTCCCATTCTCCTGCAACCCACTCATGTGACAGGCCCTCGTGATGCATTCGGATCGAAGACGTCCACGTCTCGGTGGGTGCCGTGGCCAGGCCTTTCCGGTGGACAAGCCTGGGATGGAACTGTCTCTCTGCCTCTTTCTGAGCCGTGAGACCTCAAGCAAGTCACTTCCCACTTTGTGTCTGTTTCTTCCCCTGAAAAGCCTACCTTATGGGGGCTTGGGGAGGGTAAAGAACCAACATGTGCAGAGTGTGGCTCCTGGTAAACAGGAAGTGGTGGCTGTGACTGTAGTGTCAGCTTTAACGTGGGGTGGGTGGGGTGGGGGGGACCACGGCTGCCCAAGGGGCATGGGGCATTGGGTTTCCCAGAAAACCACCTGCCTTGCCAGCCTTGACGCCTTTCTCTCCCAAGCGCCACCACCTCTGAATGGGGTCTTGCAAAGGCCCATTCACCATCTCAGACAGTTGAACTAGTTGGTGCCAAATGAAGAGACGGCGGGGCTGGCGTCCAGCTGAATTCCCCCTAGCATGGTGCGTGCCTGGAGGCTCACAGCTGGTCTCCCTCCTTGGTAGCCTCCCCTGACCTTCTGGGTCTTCGAAGCAGCCTCAGCTCCTTGCAGGAGAGATCCCACTCATGGAACACCAACCAAGCGAGGTCCCCACGCCCCTCTGAGCCTCAGGGCCTCGCCCAGGACAAGACACACCGTGGCTGGGGCTTGTGGAAGCCTTCAGTGAGCGCTCCTGGAACCCCAGGCGCTTTTCACACACCCGGGAAGGGCGGAGGCGTGAGTCGGCCCAGCATCCGCCCAGAAATGCAGAATGGCCCGAAGAAGAAGCCTTGAAAGAGAAGGACACTTAGAGAAAGGAAAGATGAATTCCAGGCATGAGCTTTCCAGGGGGAGCGGGACGTCCCCGCCCCCAGGGCCCCCAGGTGCGCCCCGCGCCGCCCTCCCCCCGCCTCCCGGCGCCTGGCTGGGGAGCCGCGCTAGGACCCGAGGAGGAAGCGCCGTGGATCGGACGGGCCTCCACCCGGTGCTGCCCCAGCGGCGGCCGAGCGGCTGCTGATGGAAGTGCAGCGCCGGGGCCGCATGCACGGAGCTGCCGGGGCGGCGGCGCCGCGAGCAGGATGCGGCCGCCCGTAATTAAATAGCACTTACTCTTATTATTACTAATAATAATAACGTAATCATACCTCTAGTCATAGCATACCACTTATCGGGCTCGGCGCAGGCCCGCGGGGAGCGCAGCCGGAGAGGTGAGTGCAGGGGCGCCCGCGCCCCGGGGCGAGGCCGGGCCGAGCGTCCGGGCGGCCGGCGGGAGGGCGTCGGGCCGGGCGCGGGGCGGGGGCGCGGGGCCGGGGGGCGGCGAGGGAGCCCGGTCCGGCCGGAGCTGCGCGGGGCCACCTGGAAAGTGCATTTGGCGGAACTAAAGCAATGGCCCCCCCACCCCCATTTCCTCCTTTTGGGGGCTCCCCCTCCCGGTCCCCGTGCCCTGCCCCAAAGTTTCAAAGTTATTGGGCGGCCGGGGGCACCTGCCGCTGGGTGATCGGGGCGCCCCTGAAGCTCGGGGGGGTGGGGGGTGCCTGGGAATTTTCTTTAGGGGGTGCTCTCGGCGATCGGAGCTTTGGGGTGCGCGGATGCTTGGCCCATGCCCGCGAAGGGGCCCAGCCTTTTGTGTGCGCCTTGGCCCCGCAGCGCCGGGAGCTGGAGGGACCACAGCGAGAGCCGTGGACTGCGCCCGCCGACGGGCCGCCCAAGCCGGCTGCGGTGGCCACGCGAGCCCGGGGATTCCGGGCCTGCAGCCCGGCGGGGGTGGGGGGGGGAAGGCGGCGGCAGGAAAGGGGGGCGCGGTCGGGGCGGTGGGTATTTCCGGTCGCGGGGCCAACTCCGGGGCCCCAAGTCCTGGGAGGAGTGGGGCTCACGGGGGCTGCGAGAGGCGCCCCAGCGCCTGGGATGGGGGGCACCCCTGGGAGAGGAGTCCCCCGGAACTGCCGACCCCCAGCCTCGGACCCCTCCCATCCTCAGTGGCCTCGGACCGCCCGGGCCTGCTCCCTCGTTTTACCCATTTCCCCGTAAAAGCCGCCTGCAGGTTTGGGGGTCACAGACACAAAGCCGGTTTCCCAGGGGAAATCAGGTAGGAGGGGTCACTGACAGACCCTGGTGGCTGTGTGACAAATGGCATTAGTGGGGAACAGTAGAGTCGGGGTCCAGGATGGGAGCTGAAGGGGGGCGGGCAGGAGTGGGGGGCTGGGGTCCCACCGCAGCTTTGTCAGGAATTTCATTTCTCTGGGGTTGCTCACTGGGACTTTGGTTCCCAGGGACCAGGCCACGAACCCCAACTTCTTACCATTTTTCTCAGAGCCTGGAATCCATCAAGTCTCAGGAAACTAGCAGAACGCAGATCCTTGAATTTTCACAAGAATTCCATAATTACAGTACATTGAGCAATGGTGGGAAGCAGAGTTCCAGCGGAATCGTCAGTTGTACTACCATGACTGCCCCTCCTCGCTCCCCACATACAGCCAAACCCACAGTGTTGTCTTTCTCCATTTCCACTTCCCATAGGGACCTTGGCCGTTGGAGCAGGTTTGAGGTGCTGATGCCTTAGGCCGGGAAGGAGGGACCTGTGTCCAGGAGGGATGCGATCTGAGGATGGGAGAGATGTGTGGCCCCTGAGCTGGGATGGGGTTTGTGTTCCATGGATGCAGGGAATTCTCAGCTCTTGGCTTTTTGTTTCTGACGGACAGTTAAGAATGTGGGTTTGGTGCCCTAACCGGTTTGGCTCAGTGGATAGAGCGTCGGCCTGCGGACTGAAGGGTCCCAGGTTCGATTCCGGTCAAGGGCATGTACCTTGGTTGCGGGCACATCCCCAGTGGGGGGTGTGCAGGAGGCAGCTGATCGATGTTTCTCTCTCATCGATGTTTCTAACTCTCTATCCCTCTTCTTTCCTCTCTGTAAAAAAAATCAATAAAATATATTAAAAAAAGAAAAAGAAGAATGTGGGTTTGGGTCCAGCCGGCGTGGCTCAGTGGTTAAGCGTCCACCTATGAACCAGGAGGTCAGGGTCCTGATTCCCAGTCCAGGCACATGCTCCAGTCGGGGTGGTGTAGGAGGCAGCTGATCAATGCTTCTCTCTCATCATTGATGTTTTTTAAAAAAAGAATGTGGGTTTGGGTGGCTAAGGAGCTCTGGAATGAGCTAGTCTCGAGTCTCAGGTATAGGAGAGTTGAGGCGTCAGTAGGTTTGGACGTGAGAGTCTGCAAATAATGTACGCTTAACTAGCACTTCCGGTTCATAACAGAAGGGCTTCCACGTGTGTTGGCTCCTCTGCCCTCCACGCAGCCATGTCAGGGCGACAGTTTTCAATCCTCACTTTTCAGTTGAGAAACCTGACGCTTCGAGAATAGCATGTCTCGCTCTGTAACTTTCCTGCCTGGTTTTCTGATTCCAAGTCTTCACCCTTTCCCAGAGTCCTGGGCTCCCTTAGCAAGTGACTTTTCAAGCGCCTCTTGTGACCACGGGAAGTGCTACGGGGCAGGCTTGGGGTTGAATTTGTGAACCAAGGAGAGAACCAGGAAGCGCTCAGTCCTGGGGTCAAGCAGGGGCAGTGGAGAGAAGAGAGAGCTCTTGGGTAACCTGGAAAAGTTAGGGAAGCCTTCCTCCAGGAAGTGGGGCTTGCACTTGGAAGGACGGGGAGGCTTGGCTGGATGGGGAAGTCTGTAATCCCTGGGCTCCCCACACTTGCCTCTGCGCTGGGAGGTTGACATGCTTTCTCTCTGATTCTTTTTTTTTTTTTTTTTTTTAATATATTTTATTGATATTTCACAGAGAGGAAGGGAGAGGGATAGAGAGCTAGAAACATTGATGAGAGAGAAACATCGATCAGCTGCCTCCTGCACACCCCCCACTGGGGATGTGCCCGCAACCAAGGCACATGCCCTTGACCGGAATCGAACCCGGGACCCTTCAGTCCGCAGGCTGACGCTCTATCCACTGAGCCAAACCGGTTTCGGCCTCTCTGATTCTTTCTGGCTCCGTGAGGGGTGGGTGTTACTAGTCTCCATTTCACAGTTGAAGACACTGAGAAACACAGGATTTTTGTGGCTGGCCCAAGATCGCCCAGCTGGATTTGAACCCAGACCTGTGAGACCGTTGACAACACAATGGCTGTAATAGGTGCCACCATGTTATCGGGCCACCTCCGTCTTAGCTATGTAGACAAGAACAGAGACCAGCACAATCTGAACTGGCAAATGCAACAGGGGTGGAGGCTTAAGCGAAAAGGTCAGCGGGTCCCCCAGGCCAGGGAGCTTTGTTAAAATGGCCCCACGTCCCAGGGCCTCCCAGGGTTGGCCCAGTAAAGGTCCTCTCGGAGGTTTCTGGAAGTGAGACTGGGGGAGGCAGGGGGGCCGTGGGAGGAGGATCGGGCCCCGAGCGTGGAGATCTAAGTTCAGTTCTTTAGTGCCTGCCGGGTGCCTGCCGGGGTACCGTGGAGGAGCTGGTAGCTTGGACAGGAAAAAGATATGGATTTGATTAACTTGAGCTGCCCAAGGACAGGAACTGGGTCTGACTCACTCTGTGCCCCAGGCCTCCGTGGAGGTGCCAGGAGGAAGCTTCCAGCCATTGTGTTGTCAAAGTGAATCATGTCCCACCGGAGAGGAGAGGAGAGGAGGACGGAGGGGGGAGGAGGACGGAGGACGGCTTGTTTTGTCTGGAGGTGGAAGTTCTTCCTAGAAGTGCCATTTGAATATTTGGAAGATGGCTTCAGAAAGGCCATAACAAGGGTGTTCTAAGGAGATGCACTGAGACGATAAGGGCAGGGCCACGTATAGAAGGAACAGGCAGATCATCTGGTGCAGCCACAGTATAGGTGACAGGCCCTGGCCAGTGTGGCTCAGTTAGTGGGAGCATTGTCCTGTACACCAAAAGGTTGCGGGTTCAATCCCCAGTTGGGGCGCATGCTGGAGGCAGCCGATCGATGTTTGTTTCTCGCATCGATGTTTCCCTCTTTCCTCCCCCTCTCTCTAAATGTCAATAAAATATACACTAGTCTTGCTGAAACCGGTTTGGCTCAGTGGATAGAGCGTCGGCCTGCGGACTGAAGGGTCCCGGGTTCGATTCCGGTCAAGGGCATGTACATTGGTTGCGGGCACATCCCCAGTGGGAGGTGTGCAGGAGGCAGCTGATTGATGTTTCTCTCTCATCGATGTTTCTAGCTCTCTATCCCTCTCCCTTCCTCTCTGTGAAATATCAATAAAATATATTAAAATATATATATATATATATACTAGTCTGGCTCTGCCATGGAGCTCCCTTGGGTTCTCAGGGCCTAAGTTTTCCTTCCTGAAAATGAACCCTGAGATTTGATGATGTTTGATGGTACCTTGTGGGAGAAGCTCGGTGCCCGGGGATCAGGACAGGAGACACAAATGAGAGGAACTAGAGGAGTGTATACATTTTTATTGATTTAAACACACCGATCCAGCAGTTACCTAGTGGTCAGGTCCTGTGTGAGTGCTTTTTCCTAGATTAGATTATTTAATTTTGTAATAGCCCTATAGGTAGGCACTATAATTGTCCCCATCTTATTTATTATTTTTATTATTTTTAATTGATCTTAGAGGAAGGGAGGGAGAGAGAAACATCAATGTGAGAGAGAAAAATAAATCAGCTGCCTCCTGCATGGGCCCTGACCGGAAATCAAACCCGCCACCTTTTGGGGTACAGGATGATGCTCCAACCAACTGAGCCACACCGGCCAGGGCTAATTATCCCCATTTTACAGATGAAGAAACTGTGGCTCGGAGAGATTGACATTGTGTAAGAGGCAGAGCCAGAGAGCAAACCCAGGGAGTCTGGCTCTTGAGCGAGCCCAGTGTGGGCCTGGGTGTGGCTGGGAGGGAGGGAGGGAGAAGGGGGCTGACGGGGCCAGCGGTGGGGGTCTTCAGACAGCGGAAGGCGGAGGGGTCCCCTGAGGAAGTCGGGCTGCAGTGTGAAGCTGGAGCCTCAGCCTGGGTTGCTGCAGTGACCGCTCCGTGTCAGCTCCCAGGGGCCTCCGCAGAAGCCAGTTCTTTTCATCACATTTAATGGCCCATAGAACAGGGCTCATTTTCCTTTCTCTGTCATCACCAGCGACAGGGCTGCCTTCCACCTCACTCATCTCCCCTGCTCGCCTGCTTTCTTCGCGAGCGTCCTGATGGCTTCTGCAGGTGCGTTAGCGCCGTTTCCCCGCCAGGCTGTGGAGGCCCCGAGGAAGGGGCAGCGCATTTCTGATTCAGAACCCACCTACAGCCGACTTACGGTCAGCGGCGACTCCTGAGCCCCGTGTCAGCCTCGGGCCACCAGCTTGATGGTCATGGTGGCCGTGGCCACAGCGGCCACCACATATTTCACACTGCTCTGTGCCAGCACGGTGCTTGGCACTTGGTGTCTTACTGAAACCTCTTTTTTTTTTTTTTTTTTTTTGTGGAATTCCCAGGTTTCTTTTTTTTTTTTAAATATATATTTTTATTGATTTTTTACAGAGAGGAAGGGGGAGGGATAGAGAGTTAGAAACATCGATGAGAGAGAAACATCGATCAGCTGCCTCCTGCACACCTCCCACTGGGGATGTGCCCGCAACCAAGGTACATGCCCTTGACCGGAATCGAACCTGGGACCCTTCAGTCCCCAGGCCGACGCTCTATCCAGTGAGCCAAACCGGCTAGGGCTACTGAAACCTCTTAACAACTCGTTGAGGCAGGAGCAGTTATCAACAGCCCCATTTTGCAGACGAGAAGACTGAGGCTCCAAGATCACACGCTGTGGGGGAGCAGGGGGTCAGGCACAGTAGGCTCCCGAGTCTGAGGTCTTAGCTGCCGTGCAGGGGTGACGCCTTCTTTCGGTCTCCGTGGAGCTCTTATCGGTCTGGAAACCCTAATTATCTAACGTTTGTATCACAGTCTCATTAATTCTCATGACAGTCCTTGAAGGTTGGAGATGTCCCTCTTTCTCAGAAGGAGAAAACTACGGGTCACCCACGCTCCAGCTCCTCCTCCCCTGTCCACACTGCGACTCAGAAAAGGGACAGCGTGTCAGAGTCGTGGCTTCCGAAGGGCGGGGGTCAGCCAGCGAGCAGCCGCCGAGCACTTCCTGCGAGGGCCACAGGGGAGGTGGCCGCTGTGACCCCGCTGGGGTTTTCCGAGGCCCATCGGCTCCCATTCCCCACAGCATTCCCTGTCATTCCCCGCCCCCCTCCGCGGGCAGAGGAGTGCAGGGCAGGGAGTCCAAGGTCCTGAGGTGCACTCCCGGCTCCAGCACGTGCTGGCTGCGTGATCTGGGGCATGAGCATTTCATCAGGCGTGTCCTCAGTCTCCTGGTCTGGGAAATGGCCTTGCTGGTTCAGTCCTTGGGGTTTGCTGTGAGCCTCAAATGAGGGAACATCGAAAGCTATAAAGACCACCCAGCGTCCTTATAGGGCATACTGGTAGTTGTGGTTGCGGTTCCATGAGCGTGTAATAACTTCCAGAATGTTCCTGAGTGGGCTCCACATCCCTCTTGATCCAGGCCTGGACCACTGCCGTCGCCTCCCAGCTCATTTTCCAGCTTCCCCTCCTGGCATCCATCCTCAGTGCAGCCGCCAAAGGCATCTTCCCAAGATTTAAACGAGCCCTGTCAGTCCTCTGCTGCGCACCTGCCGGTGGTTTGCTGACCCACGCGGAGCACGGCGTCTCCAGCGGGGCCTGCCCCTCGCACCTTGCTTCCTGCTGGGCTCGCCTTCCCTCCAGCGCTGACACACGGGCCTCTGTCTTTTCCTGCACATCCTAAGCTCGTCCCCACCTCAGGGCCGCTGCCTTTGCTGTATCCTCGGCCGGGTGCCCTCTTACCCACCTCCCATGTCCTCACGCTGGCTCCTTCTTTTGTCTCTTAAACACCACCTCCTCAGCAGGGCCTTCCCTGAGCTCCCAGCCCTCCCTGCCATTTCCGATTTTAGTTTCTTTGTAACTCTTAGCTGTATCCTTACTTGTGCATTTGACACTGACCTGTTTCTTTGTCTTCCCACGCCTGGAACACCAACTCCACAAGGCCAAGGACTTGGTTAACCTCGCCCCCCAGCATCCGGCAGCGCCCCTTGCACCTGCAGATGTTCTGCGGACAGGTGTTGAATAAATGAGCGATAGTAGCGGGGTGTTCCAGAACAGCCCTTGCCAAAAACGAGTGGCCTAGACAGAAACTGCGAAGACATCGGTGTGGGCTTTAGGCTAATTTTGTGAGTTGCCAGGGGCTCCCTCGGCCTCCAGCTCGGCAGAAACACAAGTTTCCCAGCTCCTCTGTGGGGGCACACTTCGTAAGTCTGCACGTTGTCTTGCCAAGTGCATGTCCTCAGCTCCATGTTGCAAAGGACAAAAGCTTAGGCTCAGAGCGGTGCCCCGGAAGCCAGTGTGGGCAGCGCTGGCATTGGAACCCAGGCCTGCACCTGCACACGGCTCCTTGCGCCGACCCGACCTGCCTCCCTGTCTCCGGGCCGTGAAGTAGGCAGAGCAGCCGGGACACTCCCGATGCTCCGTGTACCAGGGGTACAGCCGCCAGGATTTCCAGGGTCCCAGGAGCAGGAGTGGCGACTTCCCAATTGCCCCAAAGAAAGAAACACCCCACAATGTTAAGCGGTCACTCTGAGCTACCGGACTTGGAGTATTTTCTGTTTTGCTTTGTTATACTTGCCCGTAATTCCCAAGGGTTGTACAATGAGCTTCTGTTACTTTTCTGTTAAAAAAAAAAAAAAAAAAAAAAAGAGTTCTTGTGGAAACATCTCACTTGAGCACCACAGCTGGCGGGTGGGGATGGAGCAGGAGCCTGGCCCCCCGACGCGAGATGTGGCTTCCGGCCCTTCCTGTGCCGTTTGGCCCCAGGTCGTTGGGAGCCTGAGAGATGATGATAGGTAAAGCCCTATAACCGGAACACGGAACACGCGGGCCGGGGGAGTAAGCTGTGCTGCTGCTGACTCTTAGTTTGGTTTGTGGGGGTCGGGCCTGGGGCAGTTTCCTGAACTTTGGTTTCTGCGGAGGTGGCCAGTTTAAAGTAAACAGAGTGCGAGTTGCTGAGGCCCGGGTGGGGGCATTCCATTCCCTGTTCGTTCCTTCACAGGGGCTCCTGGGGGCGCCTGGGGGCGCCTGGGGGCGCCTGGGGGCGTGCGGGTACCGCCAGCTTCCTCCCTTGGCAGCCACGTGGCCGTGGGCAAGTTACGGACCTGCCAAGCCTCACTTTTTAATTTTATTTTTAATATATTTTATTGATTTTTTACAGAGAGGAAGGGAGAGGGATAGAGAGTTAGAAACATCGATGAGAGAGAAACATCGATCAGCTGCCTCCTGCACACCTCCTACTGGGGATGTGCCCGCAACCAAGGTACATGCCCTTGACCGGAATCGAACCTGGGACCCTTCAGTCCACAGGCCGACGCTCTATCCACTGAGCCAAACCGGTTAGGGCTAATTTTATTTTTAAATATACTTTTATTTTTTTTAAAAAATAGACTTTTTATTGATTTTAGCGAGGAAGGGAGAGGGAGAGAGAGATAGAAACATCAGTGATGAGAGAGAATCATTGATCGGCTGCCTCCTGCACACCCCACACTGGGGATCGAGCCCGCAACCCAGGCATATACCCTTGATTGGAATCGAACCCGGGACCTTTCAGTTTGCAGGCCAATGCTCTATCCACTGAGCCAAACCGGCTAGGGCTAAATATACTTTTATTGATTTCAAAGAAGGGAGAGAGAGAGAGAGTGAGAGAGAGAGAGAAACATCAATGACGAGAGAGAATCATTGATCCGCTGCTTCCTGCACGCCCCACCCTGGGGATCGAACCCACAAACCGGGCCTGTGCCCTGACCGGGAATCGAACCATGACCGCTGAGCACACTTGACAGGCTCACTTTTTATTTTATGATTTAAGTTTTTCAAGCCTGGCTTTTCTGTGGGAAGTGGGGACAATAACACCTACTTGTGAGATTATTGGAGGGATAAAAACATGATTCCTTAGAAAGGAGCTTTTAAATCATCGCTGCCCCTCCGACCCGCCAGGCAGCCTGGGAAGCCTCCTCAGATGCTGCTTTTCGGTGCATTAGACCTGAAACACACAGGCTGCCAGAGGAAACCAGTCCTGTGGGCCTGTGGCCGTGCGTTTTTATCAGTGCGCTGAAAAGCAAGACCCAGCGGTGAGAACATAACTGCCATCGCTCCGCCGTGGTGATGAGAGTGAGCGGTATTTTGTTATGTCTGCAGTAGCTGGAATGTGACGGGAAAGCAGTGATTTCTAGCACTGAGACTATAATGGTGGATCGCCTACATCCATAATTGAAGGGCACGCTAAATATCAGGTAGAGGTTCTTGAAAAAAGCTTGTGAATGGCCCTAGCCGGCATGCGCAGTGGTTAGAGCGTCGACCTGGGCACTGAAGGGTGGCAGGTTCGATGCAGGTCAAGGACACATACCTGGGTTGCAGGTTCGACCCCTGGCCCCCAGTTAGGGTCAGTGCAGGAGGCAACCAATCGATGTGTTTCTCTCACATCATTGTTTCTCTCTCTCTTTCTCTCTCTCCCCTACACCCTCCTCCTTTCTACTTTCTCTGAAAAGCAGTGGGGAAAATATTCTCGGGTGAGGATTGAAAAACAAAGCAAACAAACTTGTCAATGGACCCCTGAATTGTCTCGTGGACCCCAGGTTCAAACCCCCGCCATAGAAGGTGCTTGACGCTCAGTGGATAATCTCCGCAAATGAGCCGAAACCCCTTCCTGGCCTCCTTGGAGCCGAGGGTCCGAGGGTGGCCTGGCAGGGCCCATAGCACTGTGGGGCAGGGATGGGTGCAGACCTCGTGCTGACGGATGAGGTCGGGATGGCGGGAAGAAACCTTCCCAGGTCTCCGAGGAAGCCACTGAGGCTGGGGAGTCAGGAGACAGCCAGGGATCTTGCAGATGACATAACCTCAGGGAGCGTGTGTGTGCACTCGCGCATGTGTGTGCGTGTGCTCGTATGTGTGAGTGTGTGTGTGCGTGTGCTCGTGTGTGTGTGTGTGTGTGCGCGCGCGCGCATGTGTGAGTGTGCGAGCGAGTGTGTGTGTGCGCGTGCGTGTGCGCATGCGTGTGTGTGTGAGTGTGCATGTGAGTGCGTGTGTGTGTGTGTGTGTGTGTGTGTGTGTGGTCTGCAGTCTGCACTGGCTGCTACTTTTTCAAGAAACCTGGGACAGGTGAGTGCCAGGCGGTGGCGTGTGGGCTGAGACTGGCGACGTCCTGTGGGCGTGGGGATGGGGAGGAACGCCGTTGGGTTGGGAGGTGACTGGGTGGCCTCCAGCGTCCGACTGCCAGGGTTCAAACTCCAGCTCATCACTTACTGACTGACAGATCATCTCAGCTCCTGGAGCCTTGGTTTCCTCATCTGTAAAATGGGGGTGATGACAGTACCTTCTCAGGGATGTGGTAAGGGTTGAGTATTACATTTAAAGCTCCTAGGACAGTGGTCGGCAAACTGCGGCTCTGTTGACTCATGAGTTTGCCGACCACTGGGATAGGGGCTTAATCACAAGGAACAACAACAGCCTGTAATTATTGGAATCGAGAGTCTAGGTCAGTGGTCGGCAAACTCATTAGTCAACAGAGCCGCAGTTTGCCGACCACTGTCCCAGAACAATGTCTGTAGGAGAAAGTGCTTGGTAACTGAGGACTGAAATCAGCCTCCACTGTTATTTAGGGTTCGCGTGGCTCCCCTTCCCCACGTGGGTTCAGGGCCAGTTCCTCTGGCTCCCGGAGATGAGCCAGGGGCAGCCTACGCCTTCAGGGAGCTCGTGGTTTGGAGAGAGCGGGGCACACAGCACCCCAGGCCAGTTAACCAGGCCAAGTGCAGCGGCTGTGGTGAGCTCGGGGCTGTGCTAGGGCCGTCGGGGAAGGCAGGCTCCCTGTAGAGGACCCACGGGGCCGAGCTTTACGGAAGCACCGCGCACCGGGCCGGGGGGGGGGGGGGGGGGCGGGGAAGGAAGCGAGGGTCTGAAGGGCGTTCCAGACAGATGGGCAGCTTGAATGGGACGTTGCCAGAGTGTGAGAGTCCAGCTGGGCCGGGCTGGGGGGAGGCCGTGCCTGCGGTGCTGTGTGCCCGGGACTTGCCCTGCTAGTAGGTGTCATGGAAGGGTTTGTTTGTTTAACTTTTTATTCACAGGAAATTGCAAAAATAGCACAGAGTTCCCTACCCAGCTTTCCCGGATGGTAACATATAGTTGTCTTATCTTATCAGACCCGGAAAACTGGCATTGCTACATTACTAGGCGACAGAGTGTATTCGGTTTTCAACTTTAAAAAAAACCTGCATTCCTTTGTGTGTGTGTGTGTGTGTGTGTGTGTGTGTGCGCACACCCGGAAGGGTGTTGAGCAGGGGCGTGGCACTGACGTGTGTTAGACAGATATCCTGGACCGCCAACCCATGGCAGCAGGTGGAGGGGCCTCCCTGGAGGCTGCTGGCAGGAGATGCTGAGGGCCTGAGCGCAGGCCCGGCTGTGCAGGGGCGGGAGGAGCTGCGGAGGGAGAAACGTTCCACAGGTAAAGGTGGAAGATTGAACAGGATGGCAGTCGCAGCTATGACTGGAGTTGGGGGTTAATGGAAGAGAAACAGGGTTAGGGAGAAGCTGCTGAGTTAACATTGGGATGTTTTGCCCGGCCAGCATGGCTCAGTGGTTGCGTGTCTACCTATGAACCAGGAGGTCACAGTTCGAGTCCCAGTCGGGGCACATGCCTGGGTTGCGGGCTCGATCCCCAGTGTGGGGTGTACAGGAGATAGCCATCAATGATCCTCTGTCCTCATTGATGTTTCTTTTTTTTATTTTTTTTATTAAGGTATTATATGTGTACATATCTTTTTTTAAAATATATTTTATTGATTTTTTACAGAGAGGAAGGGAGAGGGATAGAGAGCTAGAAACATCGATGAGAGAGAAACATCGGTCAGCTGCCTCCTGCACACCCCCTACTGCAGATGTGCCCGCAACCAAGGCACATGCCCTTGACCAGAATCGAACCTGGGACCCTTCAGTCTGCAGGCCGATGCTCTATCCACTGAGCCAAACCGGTTTCGGCTGTGTACATATCTTACCATTGCCCCCCCCAACCCCATCTCATTGATGTTTCTATCTCTCTCTCCCTCTCCCTTCCTCTCTGAGATCAATAATAAAAATATATTTTAAAAAGATTGGGATGTTATGAGTTCGAGGATCAAGAAACCCACCGGGAGTGGACCAGGGAGGACTTTCTGGTTACGGAGGCCTCTGAGCTGGGTCTTGAAGGATGAATGGAGTTGGCTAGGTGTGTGTGTGTGTGTGGGTGTGGGTGTGTGTGTGTGTGTGTGTGTGTGTGTGCAGGGGGTGGGGGGCATTCTAGGTAGAGAGCCGAGGATTGGGAAAGGCATGGAAATCATTGCACATCCAGGTAGCTCTACCCAGAAAGCCAGAGATAGGAATCTGAAATAGGGGGGTGGGGGGGGGCCTGGTGGGCGGGACAGATTTGTGAGTCATCGAGGTGACTCAGGGGTCACCAAGTGCAAGGGTTCACCTGGGGAGAGCGTGTGGCTTGAGGAGAACAGGAGTATTGTCCCTGTGGAAGCCTGGATGCCTGGTCTGGAGACCTGGGCAGGGGACAAGGAGCCCCTAAGGGACGGAGCAGGAATGATGGGAGAGGTGGCTGTGAGGAGGGCCGGGCAGGTGCAGCGGCGGAGGGGGGAGGGAAGGGGGGGCCAGGAAAGGCGGGTGAAACCTGTCCCTCTGCCGGACGCAGCAGTGAGGAGGTCCCTGGGGTGGAGGGCCCTTGGCCGGCGGCTGCGGAGCAGTGGGCGTGGGTGGCGGGAGCGGGGAGTGGCGTGGGAGGCGAGGATATGGAGACAGTGCGGACAGCTCTCCACTGCATGTGACCCAGAAAGGAGGAGAGGTTGTGCAGAGGCAGCGGGGGCTCCGGGCCAGGGAGGGAATTATTCTGAGCCTGATGACAGGCTGAGGGGTCCCCGGGGGGGGGGGGGGAGGCGGGGCCGATTGCTTAGTGGGTGACAGGAAGGGTGATGGTGATGTGGGGGGGCTCTGGAGCCAGGTTGCGGGGTTTGAATCTCAGCTCCCCCGTGAACGAGCTGTGTGACCTTGGGCAGGTCTCTTTAACGTCCCTGTGCCTCTGTTTCCCCCTCGGCACACAGGGGGCATTATGGCAGCCCCCCCCCCCCTCCGGGTTGTGCGGAGAGTAAGGGTTAAGGAAGGAACTGCGTGTAAAACGATCGTGAAACCCCCGGCACGTGGTTACCACGCAGCGACTGTTCGTGTTATTATCTGATCGTTAACGTCTCCGGGTCAGTTCTTATCTGTAGGAAGTCTGCGTTGGGTGAGTTGCTACTCGTTCATCTATTTCTCTTACCACCACGTACTGTGTGAATATGGTGCACATAGGGCTGAGTGGAGGGGCTCCTGGGGGGCGGGGCATGAAAGGAGAGGGGCCTGGGTTCAAATCCTGCCTCAGCTGTACGCCAGCTCATGACCGGGGCTCCCTGCGCTCCAGCTCCTCCTGGGTAAAGTGGTGGAAAGGCTCAGCAAGACCCTTAGTGGAGTGCCTGGCCCAGTGCGTGGCGCTACATTGTATCTCTAGTCAGGGGCATCTTGTTGCTTTTTCTGTCTCTTCTCCCCAGACTGAGTTGGGTGGTTAAACAAGGCTTTTCCCCTTGAACTGGAGGGTGGCCGTGCAGTGTTGCAGCCCAAGCCATGCGGTGGGAAAGGCAGGGGCCTCCCTGCAGCCCCGTGGCCATCGAGGGCACTCGACAAACTCCGCGTCCGGGGGGACTCGGGCGTGGAGGGCAGGAGCTGGGTGGCTTGGCTCGGTCTTTGGAGGCCCTGAGACAGGTTACTGCCCTCAGTACCTCCCCTCTGCTCCTGAGAAAAGGGATGAGTGAGCCCTGACCGGTTTAGCTCAGTGGATAGAGCGTCGGCCTGCAGACTCAAGGGTCCCGGGTTCGATTCCGGTCAAGGGCATGTACCTTGGTTGCGGGCACATCCCCAGTAGGGAGTGTGCAGGAGGCAGCTGATCGATGTTTCTCTCTCATCGATGTTTCTAACTCTCTATCCCTCTCCCTTCCTCTCTGTAAAAAAATCAATAAAATATATTTTAAAAAAAGAAAAAAAAAAGGGATGAGTGAGGGCGAGTCCGTGGTGGGGGGCAGATGGCCCCGGCCCCTGCTGACGGACTGATGTACCGTTCTCTCCCCAGAGACTGATGGAGAGGCAGAGACGGAAGGCGGACATCGAGAAGGGGCTGCAGTTCATCCAGTGAGTGCGCACCGGGCGGGCTGAGCAGGGGGTCCTCCGGAGGCGACGCCGAAGCCGCAGGCTCTCTCCAGGCTCTTCTTGCTCACGGAGCCTTTGCTGTTCGGGTCCCGTGTGCCCTGGGGTGTGGGGAGGTGGAGTGTGCTGGGAAGGGGCTGGCACGGCAGGGGCTCGGCGGCTGGATCTGCGAACCCCGCATGTGAGCCACGAATCCCGCACGCACCCGCGCTCCCTGGCCCTGGTAACCCTTCGGTCTTGTCCCGTATACCGTTTCCCCCGCCGTCCACCTGTGCTCGGTGATGCTCTCGCTTGCCTTGCACACCGTAGAGAAAGTCAGTGGTTCCCACTAATGGGCACATCCTTCGGGCTCCGTGCTGGGCCTTCGCACGCATCGTTGTTCTGGTCTTCACACGGCCCAGGAAAGGAGGCGGTCTGGTCTCCAGTTTGCAGATGAGAAAGCCGAGGTTCAGAGGTCAGGAACTTGTTGAGGGTCTCACAGGACTCGAAGAGTCCTAGGGGTTGCAGGCTCGGAGCACGCCTGGCATTGGCGGGTCCTGTGTTGAGTGAAGGGACGGGAGAAGGGGACGGGGGACTGCAGGTGGTGCTGGGCCCGCAGTTGCAGGTCTGGTGTGGGGGGCACGGTCATTCCCAGAGGACCGGTCTCTTAGGCAGGGGACAGCCGCTCGCCTGGAGCACCTGCTCCTGGGAAAGCCCGGCTGCCGGGCCTGGGCAGACACGAGCCTTCCTCCCTCCCTCTCACGGGGGACGGAAAGCCAGCGTGGTGAGGATTTAGCGAGGAAAACGGGCTGCTCCCTCACTCTAATCCCTAAGCTGGCATCTGAGGACTGAGCCACTCCAGGCATGACCTCTGGCCCGTGGCCCTGGCTCCTGGACCTCCATGCGGCCGGATCCCTGCTCACCAGACCTCGTGTATCCTCTTCTTTTCCTGCTAGGTCGACACTACCCCTAAAGCAAGAAGAATATGAGGTGAGTGCCGGCTGCCGGGCTGGGGATGGTGAAGGGGCGTGGGGGCCGGCGGCCGGGCTGGGGGTGGATGGAGAAAGCCCCTGAGCCCCTCGGTGCCCTCCCCCCGGCAGGCCTTTCTGCTCAAGCTGGTGCAGAACCTGTTTGCTGAGGGCAATGACCTGTTCCGGGAGAAGGACCACAAGCAGGCCCTGGTGCAGTACATGGAGGGGCTGAACGTGGCCGACTACGCCGCCTCCGACCAGGTGGACCTGCCCCGGGAGCTGCTGTGCAAGCTGCATGTCAACAGGGCCGCCTGCTACTTCACCATGGTGAGCCTGGCGCCCTCCCACCTCCCCCACCCCCGCCCTGTTCGCCACGCCCAGCCACCCAGTGAGCCAGGCCGGCTGTACATCCTCCTGTCTGACCCTCACCATCACCCCCTGGGCTCTCAGCCCGGCTGCACAGCAACTCACCTGGAGCTTTGAAAGCCCTAATACATAATAACACTTTGTAAGTGATGCTGGTTGTCCAGCCCTGGCCGGGGGGCTCAGTGGTTAGAGCATTGTCCCCATACACCAGTGTTGCAGATTCGATCTCTGGTCGGGGCATATACAAGAGTCAACCAATGAGTGCATGGCTAAGGGGAACAACAAATCGATGTTTCTCTCTCTCCCTCCCTTTCTCTAAAATCAATCAGTAAAAGTTTTAGATAAAGAAACAATTTTTAAAATGCTACTGGCGCTCTAACTGGTTGGCTCAGTGGATAGAGCGTCGGCCTGCGGACTGAAGGGTCCCGGGTTTGAGACCAGTCAAGGGCACATGCCCGGGTTGTGGGCTCGATCCCCAGTAGGGGGGGCATGCAGTAAGCAGCCAATCAATGATTCTCATCACTGATGTTTCTATCTCTATCTCTCCCTCTCCCTTCCTCTCTGAAATCAATAAAATATATATTTAAAAAAAATAAAAATAAATAAAAATAAAATGGTACTGGTGCCTAAGCCCAACCCCAGATGGGTTATGTTAGAATCTAGGCCAGGGGTCCTCAAACTTTTTAAACAGGGGCCAGTTCACTGTCCCTCAGACCGTTGGAGGGCCGGACTATAGTTTAAAAAAAAAACTATGAACAAATTCCTATGCGCACTGCGGGCCTGGGACGAGTCGGCTGCTAAGCAGGACAGGCAGCGGCACCCGGCGGGCCGGATAAATGTCCTCGGCGGGCCGCATGTGGCCCGCGGGCCGTAGTTTGAGGACACCTGATCTAGGGGGGCGAGGGCCTGGGCATTGGCAGGAGTCTGTGGGCAGTCAGAGCTGAGAACCCCTCTTCTCATCCCCCGGCCTCTTTCTGCAAACCTCTGGCCTCTTCCCCTCCCTCCTGGGCTCCTTGCCTCCCATCACACCCTCACTTCTTTCTCCGCACTTCAGTCCCCTCTCCTCCTCAGAGCTCCAGCCTCCCCCTCGTGCCTGCCCTGCTTGCTCGCTGACTCAGGCACACGCCAGGTCCTGTGGAGGCTGTGCTGTGGGCTCTGTGGAGGCTCAGTGACACCTGTAATCATAGTGGACTGTTCTGGATAAACGGCCTGCCAGGTGCCGGCTCCCACTCTTCAGTACGCTGGCTGCCCTCCTGAGCTCACTTCCTCTTGAAGGCGCCTTTATTATTCTTGTTGTAAAAGACTTTTTATGGATTTTTAGAGAGAGAGGAAGGGAGAGGGAGAGAGAAACATAGATGTGAGAGCAGAACATTGATCGGCTGCCTCCTACATGCCTCGTACTGGAGATCAAGCCCACAACCGGGCACGTGCCCTAACCGGGAATCGAACCAGCAACGTTTTGATGCACAGGACGATGCCCAACCAACGGAGCCACACCGGCCAGGGCTCAGTCCATGGTGTTCTGAACTGAAGGCAGACACGGAATAGACGTGTCTGAGTGACTGGGCTCATCACTGTAGCATGAAGGCCCCTCCCTCCAGTGTCCTGACAATGCCTATTGGCTGCCCCTGCAGCTGGACACAGGGATGCCCTTGACCGGAGTGTGAACACCAGAGCTGTTTCCTGGAGCTCTGGAGCCTCTCCCTGAGCCGGGTCCTCCAGCCTCCTCTGTCTCTGCAGGGAAGGGAGGCTAGTCTTCGGGGGGAAGCGGCAAAGGCTTGGGGGAGAGAGGGTAATGGGTTAACGGAGCACCTGCTCCTCTCCGGCAGGGCCTGTATGAGAAGGCGCTGGAGGACAGCGAGAAGGCGCTGAGCCTGGACGGCGAGAACATCCGGGCGCTGTTCCGCAAGGCGCGCGCCCTCAACGAGCTGGGACGCCACAAGGAGGCCTATGAGTGCAGCAGCCGCTGCTCGCTCGCCCTGCCCCACGTGAGTGTGGCTCTGCATCCACGCCAGGGGCCAGGCGCCAGCCCTCTGCACTGGCCCTCCCTCGGGCCAAGCCACCCCATCTTTCTGAGCCTCAGCTTCCTGTTACAGGGAGCTGCAGATACTTTTGTTAGCACTGAGCTCTGTGCCAGGTGTTGCTAAAGACACATTGTGTTAACTCAGTTGCAACAAACAACCCTTTGAGGTGGATACAGTTATCCCCATTTTAAAGATGAGGACAGAGAGGAAGGAACTTCCCCAGCATCACTGCTAGGGGGCGGCAGAGCTGAGGTTTGAACCCAGGCATTCTGATCATAGAGTCAGCGAGACACTCGGAGCACAGGGTTGCAGTGAGACTAAAAGGGGTGCCACCTGTGTGGGGTCCTAATGTCCAGGCTGTCATTAGGTCGGGAGGAGACAATGGGAAATGGCCAATAGAGAGCATTGCTTGCACCAGCCCATGCATGCTGGGCTCATCACCCCCTCCCCATGTATCCATCCACTTAGCAAGTATTTGCTAAGTGCCCACACGGTGCCCAATCTGTGCCTTTCGGGGCCCACAGTCTACTGGGAGACAAATGGAAATATCCCAGTTTAGGCCTGGCTCCACCATTGACCCCAGTCATGGCTTTAGACAAAGCACTTCCCCTCTCTGCGTATCAGCTCCACATTTATAATGTGTCCATCCTACTTCATCCCTGAAATAGTGCGTGTGAGAGGACTTGGGGGTGGGTCAGTGCTTCCTGGGAGGGGCTGGGAGGACTCCCTGAGGAGGCGGGGCTTGGGTGGGGCTGGGAGAAGCAAGAAAGATTTGGGTGAGCAGAGCAGAGAGGAAGTCACTGCAGGATGGTGAAAGGATCTCGGTGCAGGTTGCTGGCCTGGCTTTGGGTCCTAATCTTGGGTCTGCCACCTGCTAGCTATATGACCTTGGACACATGGCGTAGCCTCTCTGAGCCTTGGTTTGCACCCCTGCAAAATGGGGGTGATGACATACCATGCATCATAGGGCTGTGCTGAGGATGGGATCAGAAACCCAGGCAAGGCCATTAGAGAGTCCCACAAGTCACATAGCAAGAGCGTGGGGGTGCCCTCATCTGGGTACTTTCCTCAGGCAAGTGACCACCCTCGCTGGGCTGGACAGCGGGTAAAGCCACCTGCCCTCCACGGAGTCGTAGCCATGACACCTAGATGACATGGACCTGCTGTGAATGCTGGGAAGTGCTGTGTGGATGGGGACAACTGTCCAAAGAAAGGTTCTCACTGTGAACTAAGCTGAATTGGGGGAGCAGGAATAATAAACAAAAAGTAGGATAACAGCGAATGTTTTCTGAACACTTACTGTGTCCGGCAACGGGACAATATTAACATAAACAAAGATTATTCCATTGCTCTCCCTACAAGAAAAAAACAGCAGCACAGTGTCTGGCCCCAGCCCCACCACGCTCTAGCCATGTGACTTGGGCAGCCCGCGTCCCCTCCCGGGGGCTGGCTTCCTTGTCCGCATCGTGGGCTGCCAGCGGCCCCCTCGCAGGCGGCACCAGGGTGGACGAACCGCTCCACGCCATGTCTTGTCTCCCCAGGATGAAAGCGTCACTCAGCTGGGTCAGGAGCTGGCTCAGAAGCTGGGGCTGCGAGTTCGGAAGGCGTATAAGAGGCCCCAGGTAGATGGGCTCGGGGTGCTGGGGGGCCGGCGGGGGTGGAGGTGGGGAGATCGGAAGAGGGGGACCAGGCGCCTTGGGGAGAAGTAGGTGAGGGTGGCCAGAGCCAGACCAGGCCAGAAGGGAGTGACAGCAGGCGATCTTCCTTCTCTGGCCGAAAGCCCTGGAACGACTTTCAGAATCTTTAGGGCGAGGAAAGCGCAGCCAAAGCCTGAGCTCAGCTGACACCAGCCGTGAGGGCCGCTCCCGCCCGCCTGGGCCTCCGCACCAGGGCCCTCGCCAAAGCGCGCCCTTCAGCCTCATCCTCAGATAACTCTGATGGCGCGTATTGAAATGTTGGTGTCTGTTTGGTGCACTTGGCACCTACTGTGTGCCAGGAAGCTGCACGTAGGAAGGGTCCGGCTCTGGAGGCTTGCTGTGACCTTGAGCGAGTTAGTTCTCTCTCCACCTGGAACGTGCGATAATTGTGCCCACCTCAGAGGCCCAAAACGAGAGGATGAGATGGCACCGGGGCCGGGCCTGGCACACAGTAGGAGTGTGTGCGTGGAAGTCCTCTCTCCGGTCATGGCTGCAGAGAGGAGACACCCAAATATGACCCTAAGAGAGGGCAGGTGACTCCCAGCAGCCCTGGGGGCAGGGACCTGGGGAGGGACTGCAGACCCCGACCGCCTGGGTGATGGGACCCTGAGCATCTCTCCCGGCTCTTCATCTCTCCCCCCTCCCCAATCTCTGGCAGGAATTGGAAACCTTTTCTCTGCTCAGTAACGGCACTGCGGCTGGTGTGGCAGACCAGGTAGGGCGGGCCAGGGCCCCAAGCCTCCCTCCCCACCTCTAGGAGCGGCCTTCCTGGTTCATCCATCACAGAGCTTTGGACCCGCTCCCTGGGGTGTCTGTGACCTCAGGCAGCAGGTGCCGGGGCATCAGACGGAAGGGTTGGGCCTCCGTCTATCCTCATCCCCACTGCCGAGCCAGGCGCCTGCTCTGGGAAGAGGGGTGACTGCAGCCTGGGCCTGGGCCTGGGCCTGAGCCAGGCTTGTGGGGACAGCTCTGGGGTGCACAGCGTGGGGACAGGCAGGGTGGTCACTGCAGGGGACCCTCAGGGATAGCGCATGGCCCCTTGAGGAAGGAAACCATGGCAGCAGGAGGGAAGGAAAGGTGGTTGGGGCCAGCCACGCGGGCCTCCTCCTGTGGGTGTGGCAGGGCTCAGCACACGCATGACTCCCCCACTGCTCACCACCCACGGACGGCTTGGCGGACTTCCAGGCTTTCTGCAAGATGAGGGACAGGCTGTAAGAGGACCGATGGAGCCTGTGTCCTGCCTCATTATCCACAAGGAGAGATTGAGGCACAGAGTGGGCAGGGACGTGGCCAGGGTCACACAGCAAGGCAGCAGGCAGCAGGCCTCCCCGCAGGGCGCTATAGCACTGCCATCCATCCACTCAACACATCCCAGGAGCCCCTCCGAAGCCCTGGCGCCACTGTGCCCGGGCCGCGGGAGGCGTGGCTTTGCCCTTGGGGGCCTCGCAGGCTGCATGGAGGCAGGCGCCATCTCACCTGGTTTGTAACCGTCACTCATCGTGGTGTGTAACCAGAAAGTATTAGCCTCGCACATACTGAGTGTTCAAAAATAGAAGGAATGAACGTATTCGTCTGTTGGGGCTGCTGAAGCAAAGTGCAGCCTGGGTGATGTATAAACGAGTTACCGTCAGTGCTGGAGACTGGGATGTGCAAGATCAGGGCGCTGGCAGAGCCGAGGGTGCAGGACCCAGGGGGCAGGGGAGGACGTGCCCGGCCGAGGAAGGACGGCCACGGCCGGAGGGGCGGAGCCATGCACGGACCGAATGCGGAGGCTGCGGGTGAGCCCAGTTCACCAGGCCAACTGAGCGCTTGGGTCTAACATTTTGTTACACATTTACCAAACCCGTGAAGCCCTCCCTGTAGGTCGGGCATGTTCCAAGCTCGGTGCAAGTGTCAAAGGATTTCTCCTAAAGCCCCGGGGGGTGGGGGGGACTGTGTTACCCACTGTATACATAAGGAAGCGGGCCAGAAGGGGTGAGGCCCAGCTAGCTCTGCCAGGCTCCCTCAACAGTGGGTCCCACCTGCTGACTCAGCCGGGGCGGGGCCTGGGCGGACACTCTGGTGATTCGGGGAGTGGCCCTTGGGTGCCGTCCTGACCGTCCTGTCCAGCCCGTGGTTAATAGCAGCCGTGACACCCCGAGCCTGGGCACCGTGGCCGCCCAGCCCGGTCTGCCTGACCCGCTGTGTCCTTCCTCCCACAGGGAACTTCCAATGGCCTGGGGTCCGTGGACGACATCGAGACAGGTAGTGTCCCTCATTCAAGGGGGCGGGGTGGAGACGGGGCCCGGGGAAGGGCTCAGCCAGCCACAGCCCTGCAGACAAGGGCTCCTGGGGACTCCCTGAAACATGAGAGCAAATAGTGGGTTCAGGAAGAGTCCCCACAGGGAGGGGAAAGCACCTCTCCAGCCTTGTGGGGGGCCACCTCAAAGTGAGGGGTGCTGGTCCCATGTTCTCCACTCCAGCCCCCTCCCCCGGCGTCCGCCTCTGTCAAAGTCCTCTGCCTTTGTTCCCACTGGCTTCCCGGAAGGTCACTTGAAAAGTGTCCCTCAGAGAAGGACTGCTTGCCCAGGTTGGGAATTCAGGCACTGCGCCAGGCCCGTCAGGGACATATTGTGGGGCTCAAGGACCCTCCCCCACTTCCTTGACTATGACTCGGCCACTGGGTCAGGCCAGCGGGCAGGCAGGGGTAGGGTAGGAGCTGGGGCAAGGAGGAAGGGTGTTGGGTGAGGACCCCAGGGCCCTGGGACACGGCCCCCACTCCCACCAAGCAGGACCTCCTGCAGCTACTGAGCCCCCCCCACCCCACAGACTGCTACGTGGACCTGCGAGGCTCCCCGGCCCTCCTGCCCACCACCCCCACGATGCCCCTGTTCCCCCATGTGCTGGACCTGCTGGCGCCCCTGGACAGCAGCAGCAGGGCGCTGCCCAGCACTGAGGGCCTGGACGACTTCTCCGACGGGGACGTCTTTGGTCCGGAGCTGGACACCCTTCTGGACTCTCTGGTGAGCCCTGCTCTTCTCTCCTGAACCCCCTCCTGCCTGGGACCCCGCCACAGGCATCCTCACGTCCCACAGCGGGTGGAGGGATGGCCCCATCTCTGTCACAGGTGGGGGAACAGGCCTTGGGGCAGAAACGCGAAGCTGCAGTATGTTGGGGGGGGCGGGGTTCCTGGTTCCCCCTAGGGGTCAGGCAGGGCTGAGGCCGGAGGGCTGGCTTGTCCCAGTGCCCACTGTGCCAGGCCTGGGCAGCTGCGTTCTCTGACCCCCGGCTCTCCACCCTGCAGTCCCTGGTCCAGGGCGGCCTGCCTGGCAGCGGTGTGCCCAGCGAGTTGCCCCAGCTGATACCCGTGTTCCCCGGCGGGACCCCGCTGCTGCCACCGGTGGTGGGTGGGTCCATCCCCGTCTCCAGCCCCCTGCCCCCCGCCTCCTTTGGCCTCGTCATGGACCCCTCCAAGAAGCTGGCTGCCTCTGTGCTGGACGCCCTTGACCCCCCGGGCTCCGCGTTGGACTCCCTGGACCTGCTGCCCTACTCAGAGACCCGACTGGACGCCTTGGACAGCTTCGGGTCAACCCGGGGCTCCCTGGACAAGCCCAGCTCCTTCCTGGGTGAGGCCTGGTGGCGGTCACCCCTCCCCCCCTGACAGTTTGCAAGGTGCCGTTAGGGCTCCAGTCTCTGGAGAGTGGAGGTGGGATCACAGCTGTTTGCCAAAGCCTGGGTCCTGTCACCCGTCGGGCCCAGGGCCATGTTCCCTGCGGCTCTCGGCTCAGTGTCGGGCCAGTATCGTGTTCCAAATCGAACAGCAGAGCTGGGACAGGCTAGGGCTCCAGACCCGTGGTCTGGTGCTCTCTGTCCAGCCTCCCAGGGACTGGGGTCGCTAGGCCGGTGGGTTCAAGGCCATGGGCTCCTACAGTACCACACAGCTGGGTGCCAGGAGCCCAGACAGGCAACAGGCCCACGTGGGCCCTTCCAGGTAGGCTTTCCACCGACGTGGCCCAGAGAGCTCCGGGCTGAGGGGAATTCAGGCCGCAGGAGCGCAGAGGGGCTTCCAGGGGAGGTGATGGCGCCCCCTGCAGGAGGCATCTGCCAGCAGAGGGAGCAGTCCACACAGGCCCGCATGACGGAGGGATGTCGCCCAAGGCCGAGGAGCAGAGGAGGAGGGCGGGCAGCATGGGGGCCTCGAAGACCTGAGCGAGTCTCGGAGGACCTGCGGCCGAGCTGAGGCGCTGCGGCTGTCTCCTGGGCCCGTGGGGGTGCGGCAGGTGTGGGGACATGCACAGGCTGGGATGCTCCCCTGTCCCCGGGGGTAGAGTTAGGGCCCGTGGTTGGCAAACCGCAGCTCGTGAGCCACATGCGGCTCTTTGGCCCCTTGAGTGTGGCTCTTCCACAAAATACCACGGCCTGGGCGAGTCTATTTTGAACAAGTGGCGTTAGAAGTTTAAGTTTAAAAAATTTGGCTCTCAAAAGAAATTTCTATCGTTGTGCTGTTGATATTTGGCTCTGTTGACTAATGAGTTTGCCAACCACTGAGTTAGGGGATCAGCATGAATAGGAGAAGGTGTGTAGCCTGGGAGGCTTCTCTGGGTTAGAAACATGGAGAAGGTCCTCGGAGGGCCCCTCACCCCCTTCAGAGCAGGGCCGTGACCCCCTGTCTTCTCCTTGCCCAGAGGACACCAACTCACAGGACCAGCGTCCCCCCAGCGGTACGCAGAAACCAGCCCCCTCGGTGAGTGACGCGGTGAGGATGCGTGAGCAGGCATCGCATGCACCCGGGGTGGAAGGCGA
Organism: Plecotus auritus; assembly: GCF_963455305.1. NCBI lineage: Eukaryota > Metazoa > Chordata > Mammalia > Chiroptera > Vespertilionidae > Plecotus > Plecotus auritus. The sequence goes on from NC_137772.1 coordinate 222,862,343, forward strand.
GTGGCTGTGGGCTCCAGAGTGGGGGTGAGCCCTCTGCCTGGGACAAGGGCTGCACCCCCCCGGGAGGGGCCCAGGAGCAGATGGCCTCTCAGCCCTTCCCAACTGAGCCGCATGCTGGGAGGGTGAGCAAAGGGCCGGGTCTGGCAGAGGAGGACATGGAGGCTCAGGGGGGCCAAGTGACTTCTCCAGCGTTAGTAACATCCCTGGTTTCGGGACTCAGCCAGGCTCTGCGGGTGGGCGTGCACTTGACCAGGAGTTAGGCAGCCTGGCCTCCTGCCTCAGCTGCACACTAGCTGTGTGGCCCCAGGGAAGTCCCTAACCTCCCCTCGTCTTGTGGGGCTTGGGGAATGGAGGCTGGGGCGTGCACAGCCCCACTGGGTCCACTCCTCCTGCTCTGCTTTTCTGCTGGGCCTGTGTCCAAGGGGGGGCGCTAGGGCGAGATGACTGTTATCCCCCGAGGCTTCTCCAGTCCCGATGTTCTGGATTCTTGGATCGTATAAGGAGCTCCCAGGCTGGGAGGGCAGAGGAAGAGGGAGGGTCCTGGGCTACAGTTCTGCTCTTGGATGGGGCGGAAGGGTCATAGAGCCCCCCACTTCTGGTGCCCAGGCTGGCCCTGGTGGCTCCAGCCCTCGTCCAGTGCCCAAGATGCCCAACTTGCTCTTGTCACAGCCAGAGCCCTCCATGCCCAACACCGCCTTGCTCATCAAGAACCCCTTGGCTGCCACCCACGAGTTCAAGCAGGCCTGCCAGCTCTGCTACCCCAAAACAGGTAACATGCACCCTCACCTCGCCCCTCTGCCCAGAGATGCTGGGGATCTCGAGCGTGGACACCCAGAAGGACAGGTCCTCGTGTGCCAGTCAGAGATGAGGGCGGGCACAGGAGCAGACAGGGAGACAGTGCGGGGGGTGGGGCTTTCACAAGTGCTGGGAAGGCTGGAGGGCTGGAGGGGCGCGCTGGTGCATCTCGGCGCCTGCAGCCCCGAGGCTGGGACCTGGCTGCGGGGTGCAGAACCTGCTGGCGGAGGCAGACCCCGCCTGCCGCGGGAACGCAGCTGCGCCCCGCCACACTCCCCTGAGTGCTCTCACGGGGTGACAGCAAACCTTGCCCAGCACCCAGGTGGCAAAGGAGTTTGGGAGAGGACACTAGCTGAGTGGGCCCAGGGGAGTCCCTAGACCCCAAATCCAAGGGAGGCGGTGGAACTCGTTCAGAGATGCCCAGGATTAGGAGATAACTTTCAGCTCACCAGTGTCAGGATTCTAGAGACTCTCAGGCTCGGGGTTTCATCTGCCAGAAGCCCACGGCCCCAAAGTTCTTGGCGATACAGGATCCCAGGTTAGAAATGTCCGCAGGCCACGTCCTCCCGCTCAGGGTGTTTGAGTTGGCAGGGCCTTCGGGGTCATCCAGTTACTGTCCTCCCCCTGGCCCACCCCCAATGCATGTCGCCCCTGCCTGAGTCATCCCACAGAGCTCATGGGCCTGTGGGGACGAGAGCAGAAGCCACCTTGGCGGATGGCTGTGTCCATGAGGAACTTCTTCCTTGGCTGCCTCCCCGACCCCCACGCCCGCTGCCCCTGAACTGAGGAAGCCACAGGCCCCGGAGCCGCTGCACACCTGGTGCTGGCAGCCAGATCGCAGGGGGCCCCCATGGGGCTGTTTCCTGTTGGTCTCCTTAAGGAGATCACCCCACTCCAATGTCTGGGGACAGGAGGCCCTTGGCCAGCAGATTTTAAAGGGCCAGGAAGAGAAAGGAGCAGGGGAGGGAGGATGAATCTGGGCGATGCCATTCAGACAGGAAACGAAGGGGGCGTTGTGGAGGTCTGCTCTCTGCTGGGCACTGTCTTCATAATTCATTTAAGGAAACACGGAGATGCTCAGGCTCACCAGAGGGCCAGGGGGGCGGGGTGCTGAGAAGGGGCTCCTTGAAGGGCTTCCCCCCACCTAGGCCCCAGAGAGCATATGGCACGGAGGTGGGGGTGGCGGAGGCCCAGGTGAAGGAGGTAGATTTGTAGACAGGGGGCCGATTCCCACTGGTTGGGCCCGTCAGCCATCAGCCTTCAGTTCCGCTCCCGGAGTCACCGTCCCTATCCCCCGCCCCCACAGGCCCCAGGGCCGGTGACTACACCTACCGCGAGGGCCTCGAGCACAAGTGCAAGCGGGACATCCTGCTCGGCCGGCTCCGGAGCTCCGAGGACCAGACCTGGAAGCGGATCCGGCCCCGGCCCACCAAGACCAGCTTCGTGGGCTCCTATTACCTGTGCAAAGGTGGGTGGCCTGCGACGGGGCGGCTGTTCCCACGCCAGCTGCTGCTCTGCTCCTCACAGGCAGGCAGGTGGGCAGAGCGGGTGTGGCCCATCGAGGATGACCCCCACACCCGAGAGGGCGTCTCCCTCCCGGCCCAGCTCTGCCGATGGGCGGGAACATGGGGGAGTTTCATCCAAGCTGGTGGCCGCGCTCTCGCGTGAGAGGGCCGCACAGTTGGTGGAGAGCTAGCCCGCTATGCAGCAGGCGCACAGGCCGCGGGAAGGTGCGGAAAGAATCCGTGTACATGCAGGGGTCCTCAAACTTTTTAAACGGGGGCCAGTTCACTGTCCCTCAGACCGTTGGAGGGCCGGACTATAGTTTAAAAAAAAAACTATGAACAAATTCCTATGCGCACTGCGGGCCCGGGATGAGTCGGCTGCTAAGCAGGACAGGCAGCGGCACCCGGCGGGCCGGATCCATGTCCTCGGCGGGCCGCGTGTGGCCCGCGGGCCGCAGTTTGAGGATGCCTGGGTACAGCATTGAGGACGGGCACATAGTAAGGCTCCATAAATGTTAGCTCTTATTTATTTTTTATTTTTATTTTATTTTTTTGTTAATCTTCACCTGAGGCTATTTTTCCATCGATCTTTTAGAGAGAGTGGAAGAGAGAGGGAAAGACAGAGAAACATCGATGTGAGAGAAACAGATCGATTGGTTGCCTCCTACACGAGCCCCGACCAGGGCCCGGGCTGGGGAGGAGCCTGCAACCAAGGTGCGTGCCCTTGACTGGAGTCGAACCCGGGACCCTTTGGTCCACAGGCCGGTGCTCTATCCACTGAGCAAAACCGGCCAGGACAATAAATGTTAGCTTTTAAAAAGTATTCTGGCCCTAACCGGTTTGGCTCAGTGGATAGAGCGTCGGCCTGTGGACTGAAGGGTCCCAAGTTCGATTCCGGTCAAGGGCATGTACCTTGGTTGCGGGCGCATCCCCAGTGGGGGGTGTGCAAGAGGCAGCTGATCGATGTTTCTAACTCTCTATCCCTCTCCCTTCCTCTCTGTAAAAAGTCAATAAAATATATGTGAAAAAATAAAAAATAAAGTATTCTGTTGCCATTGCCCTCACTCCTGGCTCGTGTCAACTTGGTTGAATTGAATAGACGGTTATATAAAGTATATATATGCCTTCTTCTGTTCCTCAGCCAAGCGTTGGTGCGTCTACATAGCACACATGACAGCCACAACATTGTTCAGTGCTTTATGTTGTCACCGTTTTCTTAGTTGTTGTTGTTGTCACCATTTTGTACCCACCTTCACGCACCCTCAGACTCCGGGTGGTGCCTGCTGATAGCCATGTTTTGCAGATGGAGATGTGAATCCCCGCCCCCACCCACCCAGGTGTGGAGCCAAGAGGATGCCACCCCTCCCCAGTCCCCGTGGCGGGCAGGGCACCACCACGTGTCGGAGATGAGCCCCAGCCCCGCCAGGGGGCTGCTGCCCCCCCCGGGCCGCAGCGGTGGTCCTGGGGGCGCGGGGGGCCGCCTTCCCGCCTGGCAGAACGTGTGTCCTGTTGCCTCTTTGCAGACATGATTAACAAGCAGGACTGTAAGTACGGGGATAACTGCACCTTCGCCTACCATCAGGAGGAGATCGACGTGTGGACCGAGGAGCGGAAGGGCACCCTCAACCGCGACCTGCTCTTCGACCCGCTGGGGGGCGTCAAGCGCGGCAGCCTCACCATCGCCAAGCTCCTTAAGGAGCACCAGGGCATCTTCACCTTCCTCTGCGAGGTACCTGCCCGCCTGCCCCACCCCCACCCGCCCGCCACCTCCACAGGCGGAGGCACGGTCAGGGCCGGGGCGGGCTCCCTGGCGCATTCCACTGGAATGGCAGCCCTGGAGCACGTGGTTTGGGAGGCCTGATCCCAGAGTCATAGGTCCTTGGACTGTTAGACAGTTAGGCTCAGAGGCTCTGTCATGCGAGAGCCCCGATCCTGTCCAGCCCCTCACCGAGCGCAGTGGAAACTGAGGCCGGAAGAGAAGGGACCGCACCTGCTCTTCCCTCCGGCCAGTGGGCCAGGCTGGGGCCGGGCGCTGTAGGTTCTCATTCCACCCTCCTCACCGCCTTGCCCGGTTGTGCTGACCTCAGTGCCCGCTGCCCCTCCCTGCCTACTTCTCTGCGTGTGGCCAGCCTGTGTCCTCTCCCGGGGGTATCCTCAGACCCTCTGAGGCCCAGCTGCGATCCAGTCAGCCCTGCAGGCTGCTGTTCACTCCCTCCCCAGGGCTGTCACAGAAGGCCCTGCTGGGCCCTGCCTCCCCACCCAGCCATAGCCTGTGAGGGTCCACATCTGTGGAGTGAGAGCGCTGGTCCTGGATGCCGGCAGGGTTTGGTGCAGCTCAGCCCCACCCCGATCCATCACGCAGCCAGCCCTCCCCCCAACGCGGAGCAGGCAGCCTGGGTGTCCGCTCCCAGTCGGACGGCTGCGTGTACTTTACAGAGCACGTGCAGTTCAGTTGTATCCTTTCTGAGCTTCACAGGGAACCCGTGGGACAGACCGTGTGGTTATCCCCAGTTCACAGCTAAGGAAACCGAGGAATCCCAACCCAGTGAAGGGTGGGAGCCGAGAGCCAGGGCCCAGGTTACCTTCCCAGACTCAGGCACTCAGAACAGGGCTTCCAGGGACCCATCTGTCCCCTCCCCCCCCCCCCCCGGGGTGGTCATGCCGGGTTCCAGCCCAGGCCCTCCCCGGGCAGATCTGCTTTGACAGTAAACCCCGGATCATCAGCAAAGGCACAAAGGACTCTCCATCCGTCTGCTCCAACCTGGCTGCCAAGCACAGCTTTTATAACAACAAGTGAGTGTGACCCACAGCCCAGCCCGGGGAGGGGGGTGCATGGAGAGGCTCCCGGGGGCGGCTCAGAGGCCTGGGGAGCAGCTGAGGTCAGAGGGTGGACGGAGGGTGTCAAGGCAAGGGGCAGAATTTGGGACTCAGAGCCAGCACGCACCTGGAAAGGACAGACAGACCACCTCTATGGAGCATCTCTATTCCAAGCACCCTTTTGGGTATCAGAACGGTCCCCTAGTCCTGTGAGGGCAGAGATGCTGTCTGTGTCATACGGATGAGAACGCTGAGGCTCTGAAGCAGGTCACTCATCAGGCAAGGGGGAGGCCACACCTCTGACTCCTGTCTGGTGCCCTCCACTCTCGTGACATCAGCGTCGGCAGAGTGGGAGGGGCTGGGTGAGCCAGGCACCCACGTTTGCTCCCTCTGACCCCCTTGGCTCTGCCCCATCGGGGATGATGGAGCCCAGGCCCTGGAGTCCCAGCTGGTCGGGGAGTGGCCTGTCCTGTGTCCTCTGGCCACCCTAATCCTTGATTTCCTCACTGAACAGTCGATGATTCCGAATCTCCTAAGGTTGCTGGGAGGGTGATTAGCATCACTGACCTGAGGAGGTGCTTTATTATTCCTCTGGGAGCAAGCCCAGTTCTGGAGGATCGGGCTGGGGAACCCGAGGGAAAGGCCCCTTCTCCACCCATGGGCACTCCCTTCTCCCAGCCCCGTAGCAGGGGGAGCTGTTGTCCTGCTCCTGCTGGCAGTTCTGCCCTTGAGCTTGCCCCAAACTGAGGGGGGCGGGGGGCGGGCACACAGCTGGACTCTAACCAGGGCTGCCTGAGTGGGACCCCCACCTGCCGCCTCCTGTGCCATTGCTTGTAGATACGGTCAGCAGGGCAGGAGGCACCCAGGGGGGAGCCCCTCCCCCCAGGCCCAGCAGAAGGGGCTGCAGCCTGCGTTTTCCCCCACCTGCCCCCAGGTGCCTGGTGCACATCGTCCGCTCCACCTCCCTCAAGTACTCCAAGATCCGCCAGTTCCAGGAGCACTTCCAGTTCGACGTGTGCCGCCACGAGGTGCGCTACGGCTGCCTGCGGGAAGACAGCTGCCACTTCGCCCACAGCTTCATCGAGCTCAAAGTCTGGCTGCTGCAGCAGTACTCAGGTGGGGCTGGGCGGGCAGGCTCCCGCCGGGGGGGGGCGGCGGGCAGGTGGACAGAGGGAGGCGGCTCCTGGGGGGCTGCCTCGGGAGGAGCCCGTGCTTCCTAAACATCACAGAGGCTCTGCTCTCAGGCAGCGGTCCGGCTCGGAGGATCCAGGCTTCTCCCTCTCCGGGCACGGCCAGGGGAGCAGGCAGAGGCAGGTGGACCCTGGGTGGCACCAGCACCTCACAGATCGCTGCCTCTCCTTGCCGAGCGAGCCCCTTCAAGGACACCATGTCCGCTCTCGCCCTCCCCAGGCATGACCCACGAAGACATCGTCCAGGAATCCAAGAAATACTGGCAGCAGATGGAGGCCCACGCGGGGAAGGCCAGCAGCAGCTTGGTAAGGCCCTGGCCTTGGGACGCACAGAATTTCAGATTTACCAGAAAATTCTAAGAACCGTACATAGACTATGTATACCCTTTTCTGGATTCCCCAGATGTTAACATTTTACCACATCCCACGCTTTGTCCTGTGAGCGTGTGTGTGTGTGTGTGTGTGTGTGTGCCTACACATATACATTTATATACAGAATGCACACTTTTTTCTGAACTATTTATTGGAGAATAAGTTGCAGACATGATGCCCCATTTCCCCTAAATTCTTCAGTGTGTATTTCCTAAAAATGCAGACACTCTCTTCCGTAGTCACCACAGGACAGTTACCAGCACCACAAAGTTAACGTCGGCGCACCTGTGCAGAGGCTGGCGTGCTGCGTGCAGATTTTGCGAGTCATTCCCAATCCCAAGGACCACGCAGCATTCCCATTGAGTCTCTTCAGTGTCCTTTCACCCAGAGCAGCCCCTCCGTCTCTCTGTCTTCCATGACCTTGACATTTGTGAAGAGCCAGTTGCTTTGTTTGTTTTTTTTTTCTTTTTTTAAAATATATTTTATTGATTTTTTACAGAGAGGAAAGGAGAGGGATAGAGAGTTAGAAACATCGATGAGAGAGAAACATCGATCAGCTGCCTCCTGCACAACCCCTACTGGGGATGTGCCCGCAACCAAGGTACATGCCCTTGACCCAGGGGTCCTCAAACTACGGTCCGCGGGCCACATGCGGCTCGCCGAGGACATTTATCCGGCCCGCCGGGTGCCGCTGCCTGTCCTGCTTAGCAGCCGACGCGTCCCGGGCCCGCAGTGCGCATAGGAATTTGTTCATAGTTTCTTTTTTAAACTATAGTCCGGCCCTCCAACGGTCTGAGGGACAGTGAACTGGCCTCCTGTTTAAAAAGTTTGAGGACCCCTGCAACCGGAATCAAACCTGGGACCCTTCAGTCCGCAGGCTGACGCTCTATCCACTGAGCCAAACCGGTCAGGGCGAGCCAGTTGCTTTGTAAAAGGCCCGTCCACCCGGGATTGTCCGATGGCTCCTCAACCCTCAGGGTGATGTTTTGTTCTTCCCGGGTCACTCCCGGGCGGCACATCGTCCGATTTGTCCTGTTACTGGTGATAACTTGATAGGAGGTGCCCCCACCGTGCCGGTTTCTCTGCTGTGAGGTTATGCTTTCCCCCTTTGTAGCTCATAACTGTCTTCCGGGAGACACTTGAGACCATGTCAATGTCCTGGTGCTCCTCACACTTTCACCCACGGCTTGGTTCGCCTCCCTCCCTCTTGAGCCTCACCCTGGTCCTGAAGGTGGCACTGTGGCATCATGGCTTCTGCAGCCGCGGGCCCGGAGGCTGGGCATGCTCAGACCTGCCCAGGGGCACACTCAGTGGAGTAAATTCCAGCTTCTCTGACGTCTGGTCTGGAGCTCCCCCTGCTCCGTCCCACCCTGCACCATGCCCTTCGCCCGAGGGCTCCTCGTCCATAAAATGGGGACCATAGTCCTGCCTGCCACCTCCCAGGGTAGGGCTGAGACTCACAGGAGCCGATCACGCTGCAGCTCGCTGAGTCCCTCTGTGCCATCCCCATCCTCACCCCTGCCCCAGGAGGCAGGGATCCTTGTAACTTAGGGGACAGCGGGGAGGGAAGGGGTGGCCTCAGGGCACAGGAGACGGTGACTTGTGCCATGCACACATGAGGGACCCCCTCACTGCAGGCCCACCGGAGGCCAGAGGTGTGGCAGGGAGCCAGGGAGCAGGTCAGGCTGGTTGGTCAGCAGAGCTGCCCAGCCCCCTCGGGCCTTCCCCCTCCCTTCTTAGCCCCCTTGTCGCTGGTCCTTTTCCTTTCTCCCCCCTATTCCTGGTTGCTCCCTTCCCCTGTCCCTCTCCCACGGGTTTAGTTTATTTTTAAAAATATATTTTATTGCCAAAACCGGTTTGGCTCAGTGGATAGAGCGTCGGCCTGCGGACTGAAGGGTCCCGGGTTCGATTCCGGTCACGGGCATGTACCTTGGTTGCGGGCGCATCCCCAGTGGGGGGTGTGCAGGAGGCAGCTGATCGATGTTTCTCTCTCATCGATGTTTCTAGCTCTCTATCCCTCTCCCTCTCTGTGAAATATCAATAAAATATATTTTAAATATATATATACATATATATATATATATATATATATATGTATATATATATTTTATTGATTTTTACAGACAGGAAGGGAGAGGGATAGAGAGCTAGAAACATCGATGAGAGAGAAACATCGATCAGCTGCCTCCTGCACACCCCCCACTGGGGATGCGCCCGCAACCAAGGTACATGCCCGTGACCAGAATCGAACCCGGGACCCTTCAGTCCGCAGGCCGACGCTCTATCCACTGAGCCAAACCAGTCAGGGCTGAGTGGGCATCTTCTCATCACCTGCCCCACCCTGGCCCAGGGATGCTCAAGAGCAGGAACTCCTGCCTGTGAGAGAAAGGCTGGGGCGGAGGACGGGGCATGGACGCATGGGGCCTTGGAGAGTCCAGGGCTGCCCGGTGGTCTGTCCCGCCGCCCATTGCAGGCCCCTCCACCCCCACCCGCTGCAGGGGGCTGTCCACCTCCTGGGCCCTGCTCTCCGGCAGGCCCGGCCCTCGGAACTGGATGAGTCATCAACATGGGGTAGCTTGGGTACTGTGGGCGCTCAGAGGGTGGGCAGCTGCCACTGAGGAGAGCTCTAGGAAGGCGTCCGAAGGAGGTGCTTGAGCCGAGTCCTGAAAGTTTCCAGACCAAACCTGTGAAGAACAGACAAAGGGCATTCCAGGAAGAGGGAACGGCATGTGCAAAGGCAGGGAGGTATGAGGTCGCATGCTGTGCCCAGAGAGATGCCAGCAGCCCCACAGACCAGGCCGATGTGGACTAGCCAGCTAAGGCGGAGAGCACTGGATCAGGAGTCAGGATTCCCATTCCAGGCCTCGCTCCCACATCGAGAGGCTATGGGCCTGGAGCTGGGGGTCACTTTCTGCCAGTAAGTGGTAATGGACTGGCCCATCCCAAGGCTCCGGGCAGTCCTAATGCCCCTGGAGGGACCTTCATGATGGACATCAGGCCTTAGCCCTGGTGCCTGTGGCTTCACCAGCCCCTCTGCCCACAGGGTGCCCCGCGGACACATGGGCCCAGCACCTTTGACCTGCAGATGAAGTTCGTGTGTGGCCAGTGCTGGAGGAACGGGCAGGTGGTGGAGCCTGACAAAGACCTCAAGTACTGCAGTGCCAAGGCCCGGCACTGGTGAGTGGGCGCGGGCTGGGCGGGGGCACGGGCACTGGTGAGTGGGCGCGGGCTGGGCAGGGGCACGGGCACTGGTGAGTGGGCGCGGGCTGGGCGGGGGCACGGGCACTGGTGAGTGGGCGCGGGCTGGGTGAGGGCCACCCGAGTGCTACAAGTGAGGAGGCCACGGCTCTCCGCGGAGGCCACACAGCCAGAGGCTCTGCCCACACCCTCCCTGACGGCCCCGCTCTGCCCTACAGCTGGACCAAGGAGCGGCGGGTCCTGCTGGTGATGTCCAAGGCCAAGAGGAAATGGGTGTCAGTGAGGCCACTGCCGTCCATTCGCAACTTCCCACAGCAATATGACGTGAGCACTGGTGGGGGAGGTGGCTATGGGGCCTCGGATGGTGCCGTGGGGCCCCGGAGGGCTTGCCCTCTGTGGGGCAGTGATGCCATCGGCGGTACTCAGCAGGACCTCCCCTTGCCTCCCACAGCTCTGCATCCACGCGCAGAACGGCCGCAAGTGCCAGTACGTGGGGAACTGCTCCTTCGCACACAGCCCAGAGGAGAGGGACATGTGGACGTTCATGAAGGAGAACAAGAGTGAGTGGCAGATCAGGCAAGGCGGGGCCTGGCCCTGTGTCCCCTCGTTGCCGGACACCCCGACTCCTCAGCAGGCCTGAGAGCACCTTTGCCACCGGGCCCTTCTCCAGGTGTACCAGGCCACGCGCGCTCTGGTCGTCTCTTCTGGGTTGACCAGGCAGCCCAGCAGCAGGGCCTGAGATGCCCCCAGTTCTCCAGCAGGGGGCACAGGGCAGCATGGATGGAGCATCCTCCCCATGCCCTCTGTCCCCTGTGCCCCTCCAGTTCTGGACATGCAGCAGACCTACGACATGTGGCTGAAGAAGCACAACCCAGGGAAGCCGGGGGAAGGGACCCCCATCAGCTCCCGGGAAGGGGAGAAGCAGATCCAGATGCCCACGGACTACGCCGACATCATGGTAATGCCCACGCACGCTTGGGCCGCGGGGAGGGGCCCAGCCTCCGGCAGAGGTGTGAGGAGCGGGCACCCATGGTGGCTGTGCCCCCAGATGGGCTACCACTGCTGGCTCTGCGGCAAGAACAGCAACAGCAAGAAGCAGTGGCAGCAGCACATCCAGTCCGAGAAGCACAAGGAGAAGGTGTTCACGTCCGACAGCGATGCCAGCGGCTGGGCCTACCGCTTCCCCATGGGCGAGTTCCGGCTTTGCGACAGGTGCTGGCGGGGGCGGGGGCGGGGGCGGGGAGGGCGGACTTGCCGTGGCCCCGGGAAACAGGCCGTGGCTAGCTCTGGCTCTCTTGGGCCTGGAGATGGCACTCAAGGGATGGTGTGTCCAGAAACAGCTGCTCCTGGACGTGAGGAGCCTGGCGCCGGGCAGGGTTGGAGGGGTGAGGTGGGTGGGCCTGGCCAGACCCTACTTCGCAGCCCTGGGTCCCTAGAAAAGGCTGGGACGTGCCAGCATGCAGCAGCACTGAAGCCACCCGGGGTGGAGCTTGTCTTGGGGGAGGCTAAGCTGCTGGCCCAGGTCCAGCAGCCCGTGGTGGACAGGGCACAGGGCGTGGGCAGTGAGCCTCCTGCTGCCAACAGGCTCCAGAAGGGCAAGGCCTGCCCGGACGGGGACAAGTGCCGCTGCGCCCACGGGCAGGAGGAGCTCAACGAGTGGCTGGACCGGCGTGAGGTGCTGAAGCAGAAGCTGGCCAAGGCCCGCAAGGACATGCTTCTGTGTCCGCGGGACGACGACTTTGGCAAATACAACTTCCTGCTGCAAGAGGACAGCACTGCTGGTGCCGCCCCAGAAGCCCCTGCTGCTGCCACGGTCCCCGGGGAGTAGGCCAGGTCTTGCTTGTGGGTGAAGTCCTAGGGTCAGGGGTGTGGATGGGAACAGAGGGCCTGTCGGAAGGGCCGGGGCAGCCTGGGGGTTGGGGGGACGCCCTCATCAGGCAGCCCCTGGCCCTGGAGGCCCTACCCATCCCATCTGCTCCCACTACCCAGTGTGCAAGCCAGGTGCACGTGCTGTGGCTCCAGGGGTCCCAGGGTCCTCATCCTGCTGAAGCCCTGGGCAGCCCCCTCCCCCCAGCCCCAGCACCCCTGGTTGGACCCCTCCAGCTTCAGCTACAGCTTTAACTTCTGTCTGCTCCTAAAGGGGGCCCGAAGCTCAGGGCTGGGGAGCCTGGGGTCCCCACTTGAATCTGCAGCAGGAGGGTCCTCTCTACCCACCTTCATTCCGCCCCCACCTCCCTGGGACAGATCAGGGCACAACAGAGGGTAGGAGGCCCCAATTAGCTTTAAAATGCAGCCCCAGAATGGAGCTGGGACACGGTATTGGTCACTTACCCTCTGGGGCCTCCATTTTCCCTCCGGTTGGAAGAAGGGGAGGGACTGGGCTAGATGATCTCTGGGGTCTGGCCCTTTAGTGAGGCCGCCAGCCCAGCCCCTCTCATTCTTGAGCCATTGAATGTAGATTGTAGATCCTCAGAGCCTTTGGTGATGACCCAGCCCAAAGCCCCATTCTGCAGATAGGAAAACTGAGGCCTAAAGGGGAGGAGTGATCTACACAGGGTCTCCATCCCATGGCATGAGGTAGACCTGGGGTGCAAACTGGTCAGGAGACTCAGGGCCCGTCACTAGGTATGTGACCGCCTCTGGATCAGTGTGCAGCTGGGGTCCCAGGCAGCGCCACCCAGGGGCTGGGGAAGGAAGCTCAGGGGTTTGGTCTTGTCAGCATGGAGGAGGGGAAGTCCTCTCCGGAGGATGGTGGTGGGGAGCGTCCAGCAGAGGTCTCTTCCCACACCACTCGGGGACAGGTGGGAAGGGCAGGGGATGAGGTACTGAGGTGAGGGGATGCTGAGAGAAGGGAGATATGACCCTGGGGCATCATGGGCCATTCTAGGACCAGACACAGCCCCTCTTTTTGGGGGACCCAGCATGGTCCTTTCCTCCTTCTCCCTTAGACCCAGAAATACAATTATGACTGTCTGTCCTGGCCCCTCCCTGCTCCCTGGCCCTGCCAGCTGCCTAGGACCCCAGTTGACCCCCCAGCCCCTGCCCCCACCCACCAAGCCCCTCTCCTCTCCTCGTGTAGTCTAATGTCTATGTGCACCCTCTGGTCTCCATCCCACCCCCTGTGTGTGGGCCCAGCCTCCCCTGGTTCCCTAGACATTCCAGAATGCCCCACACCATTGGCACAGAAGTGGGGCCCCCCCCAGAAGGAACCAGGGACCAAGGCTGGGGTCGGGGGTGAGACGGAGAGTACAGAGCACTCCTTACTTCTCCTCAAGCAAGGATCGACAGTGTGTGATGATATGACGACGGGCATCGGGCTCAGAGAAGCCTGTTTCTCTTGCCACCACTGCCCACCCTTTCCCCAATAATTGTGGCATGCATCCCTTCCTCCCCCTGGCCCCTCCCCCGCAGGCCAGCACTGCAGAGTGTGGGTGCTGGTGGTGTGGCTGGAGGGCAGGAGAGACCACACCCAGTGTGGGGGCCGTGGCCATGAATGTCAATGACACTTGTTTTCCCTGACCCGTGGTGTTGCAGTCTGTTGTCACCAGCCTTGTTTTTAGTGTGTATATATGTCGCCCCGTGATGCATATATACACAGGTATTAAATATATCGCTCTATATAATATTATATATGTGTGTGGTATCCAACGAATCACTTCTATTGAGGGCTAAAGATAAAGAATTTGGCCAGAAAATGCAGCCACCCTGGTGTAATGTGGAGAGGTTTTCAAGGTCGTCAGGCCATTTCCGGGGATTCAGGGACTAGGGCCAGGTCAGAGGTGACTGGGCAGCAGGCAGAGGGGCCTCTGCCGGGGCCCAGCTCTGCCTGCAGCTTCCAGCGCCCCCTCCTGGGGAGAGAGCAGGAGTGCAAATGAACAGCAGAGGATTGGTGTTTGCCTCTCACCCAAGGGAAAAGGATTGGAGTCCAGATTTTTCTTCAACCCGTTTTGTCCCAGGGCCTCCGGATCTGGGCCTTCCTGGCCTGGCTGAGCTGGATCCCTAGCGGGAGGCAGAAAGGGGTGGGGAGGGAAACAGGAGTGCACTTGGAATGATGAAGGCAATGATTTCAGTTGTGATCCTGACGGGGAGGCTCGGAGAGGGGAACCAGGGCCTGTGCCCACCGCCATCAGGCAGGGACAGGAGATCATGCAACGTGGCGATGGGGCAGGCGCCCTTGATGTGAGTGACCCTTTGGGGCGGGGCAGAGAGGGACGCTGCATTTCTCAGCTGGGCAGGAATCAATGCAATGGTCCTTTTAAAATGTGTATTAAAATTTTAAGAATACCACACTTTAATATTAAATATTCATAAGGTCTAGTATCTTGATAATAATGTAGATGTTTTAATAACAATTTTTGTCCTTCTTAAAATAAAATGAAAGAAACTTGCTTCTTTTAGCCTTTGTTCTAGAAAATAAACGTGTGCATTTTGACCTCTGTCCCCCAGGTGTCGCTCCTGTTCCTCCCTGCCTGGCACTTGTGCCTTGGGCAGAGCTGGCTGGTGCTGGGCAAGCCTCAGCCAGACATTCCAAGGGGTGCAGGGCAGGTCTGTCCCTGTGTAAACAGGGCAACTCAGCTGACCCTGGCTCGGGCAGCCTGGGCTGACGGGGACAAGCTGTGCTCTGCATAAGTGGCCCCAGTAGCCACCCTTTGCTGGCCCTTCTGCAGCCTGCCTGCGGTGGCGCTCCGCGAGCTGTCCAGCAGTACCCACGCCTCCCTGCGTTCACCATGTGCGCTGTCCTGGGGCCCAGGGGTTTAGCTCTGTGCCCTTTCTGGGTGTGGCTTTTCCAGAAAGGTGAGGGGCCATGTCATGCTTTGGAATATGATCCTGACCGCAACCCAGACTCCTCTGGGCCCAGTCACATGGGCTTCCTCGTCTTTAAAAGGAGAGTGTGTATTAGGCCAGGAATTCTCAAGGAGGGACATCTGTATCTGCTGGAGGTACTTTTTCAAATCTCCGATTGGGTGTGGTTACAGGTGATGGAGGGGGGACCTGGTGGGAGAGGCTGCAAATGATCATGATCAGACAGCTTGAAACAACAGTACAACCCTAGTTGGTTTGGCCCGGTGCAGTGGTCGGCAAACTGCAGCTCGCAAGCTGCGGTTTGCCGCTCTGTTGACTAATGAGTTTGCCAACCACTGACCTAGACTCTCGATTCCAATAATTACAGGCTGTTGTTGTTCCTTGTGATTAAGCCCCTATCCCAGTGGTCGGCAAACTCATTAGTCAACAGAGCGGCAAACCACGGCTCACGAGCTGCATGTGGCTCACGAGCCGCAGTTTGCCGACCACTGGCACATCGACCTGCGGACTGAACAGTCCCAGGTTCGATTCTGGTCAAGGGCACATGCCCGGGTTGCGGGCTTGATCCCCAGTAGGGGATGTGCAGGAGGCAACCCAATCAGTGATTCTCTCTCATCATTGATGTTTCTCTCTCTCCCTCTCACTTCCTCTCTGAAATCAATAAAAATATTTTTTTTAATAAATATACGACAGTACAGAGGCTTCAGGAGCAGGGGTCCAAGACCTAGGACTTCTCCGGGAATAGGGAACCACTGGGGCCTGGTATACAGTAGGGGCTAAGATGCTTGAAAAATGACCAGAGAGGAAGAGCAGCAGCCAATTTGACTGAGGACCTTCTGTGCACCAGGCTCTGTGGATGCAGCTTGTCTGTTCACAACAACCCTGCACGGTCAGCACAGGTTCCAAGTACCTTCAGGAAGGAGGTAGCAAAAAGACCGAGAACCACCAGGAACTGGCTGATCAGCAGAGGTCCCTTCAGCTCCGACTTCGGGGGGTTCTGAGCATCCCTGGCCACGCCCAGAAAAACCCGAGTGGCGTGACAAGGTACTGCTCCCAGAAGAAAAGTGCGGCCCCATCCTGGCCTACATCACGACCTCCCTTGAACTCCGGAACTGAGAGTAAAATAAGGAAGTGGACTAAGCTCTTAAATTCTCCTAAATTCCCCTCTGGTCCTTGTTTAGCTCAGGTTTGTAAGCATGAACTGAGCACCCACCCCATCTCAGATCCTGGGGATGCACATTACTAAAGATGGCTTTCCTGAATCCATCATCTGCCAGGGAGACAGACCTGCAGGGATGAATGTAGGATGATGTGACAGGCTCAGTTGTGGGACAGACACTCCAAGTGCCAGCGAAGGCACCTCATCCAGGCTGAGGGAACCGGGAGGGCTTCCTGGAGGAGGTGACACTGGAATTGAGGCTTTAAAAAATTATATCATTGTAATCAATGTGCACTTACTGATCTGCATCTTTCTTTTTTCTCTCAACTGTATTTCACATGTGCATCTCCATGCCCCAATGTAACCTAGGTATTTATGGTCAGCGGCTGACACTTCATCAAGGTGCCAGAGCTGGCTTGAGCAGACCCCAGTTATTGAATGCAGGTCTTCAGTCCTGTGACGAGGGACTGCAGTGATGACCACCGCCACCAATGCCGGCTCCTCCTCCTCCCTGCCTTTGGGGAAACTGCTTTCGAGGAGAGATGACTGTCAGGGACCTGGGGGTGCAGATGGGTGCATATGAGAACTCTGCCAGAAACTGCATTCACATATACCCCGACCAGGGGAGCTATCTCAGCAAGACCTCTGAGCCAGGAAACCCAAGAAGTGCAGACAGCCCTGGCCGGTTTGGCTCAGTGGATAGAGTGTCAACCTGCAGACTGAAGGGTCCCGGGTTCGATTCCAGTCAAAGGCACATGCCCAGGTTTCAGGCTCCATCCCCAGGAGGCAGCCGATCAATGATTCACTCTCATCATTGATGTTTCTATCTCTCCCTCTCCCTTAGTCTCTGGAATTAATAAAAATATATACACTGAGTGGCCAGATTATTATGATCTCTGAACGCATAATAATCTGGCCACTCAGTGTATATCCTATATAATAAAAGGCTAATATGCAAATTGTCCCCTCAACCAGGAGTTCGACCAGCAGGCAGGCTGGCCAACCGCCCATGTCCCCTCCCACTGGCCAGGATGGCCGAACCCCGCCCATGCACGAATTCATCATATCATAATAATCTGGCCACTCATTGTATTTTTTTGAAAAGTGCAGACAATCCCAACACACCTGCCATGTGGCTCTTCTGAATGTCCCCAGGCTTGTATATGGCCTCCCCTCTCCATACCTCTGCCCTCCCTAGCATCTTTTTTGTTGTTGTTATTAATCTTTACCCGAGGATATTTTTCCATTGGTTTTTAGAGAGAGTGGAAGGGAGGGGGAGAGACAGAGAAAGAGAAACATTGATGTGAGACAGACACATCGATTGGTTGCCTCCCGCACGCACCAGACTGGGGCTGGGGATCAAACCTGCAACCAAGGTATGTGCCCTTGACTGGGAATTGAACCCAGGACCCTTCAGTCCGTGAGCTGACGCTCTATCCACTGAACCAAACTGGCTAGGGCGTCCCTAGCATCTTGATTCAGCAACCTGCTGATGTGGCCCGTATGTAACCACAGGTGATGCTCCTGGCTGGACACCCTGGGTGCAGAGTGGGGGTGCCAGGTGGACTGACTCAGTGGCATGAAAATTCCTTAAGGGTAGGGACTTGCCTGGCTGGGTTTGTTATTTGACTTTGGATTCCTCACAAGAGCTAGGCTGGGCCAGGTATGCAGTAAGCACTCATTACTACATTGAAGGGGTCTGCAGAGAGCTCGCAGGAACAGATCTCTGAGAATGAAATGTCATGCAGCCAATGGGTATCTTGAGACATGTAGGGTACATCCTATTGCCTCTGAAATCACGCTCCGTGGGCACGTACCCACTCCAACATCGTGGCAAGCCTACCTTGCACGTGACAGGGTTCTCGGGCCAAGGAATGGTTACTGTACCAGCTCAGCCTCAGTCAGCCCCAGCCTACAAGTGCAGGCAGCCTGCACATCAGGCCACCGCGTCCTCGCGTCCTCGCCCCGGGCTCACAGAGGCAAAGGGCACTAGAAGGCTAAACACAAAATTAAATTTGTTATGAGGAAGGGGAGTGGGGAGGAGGGACAGGGATAGATATGACATGTTTAAAGGATACCTTTATCAAAAGTTTTGAGCTTTGAGCCATATACTGTTTTATTAAATTTAAAAATTGACATCAATGTTCATTAATTTGGGAAAAGAACATGGTTTGGGGAGGGCTCTTAGGACGGGAGGGAGGGTAATTAGAAGAGAAGATGAGGGCTGTTTGGAAGAGGCCAGGAAAGGTTCCTGGAGTCTGTTTGATTCTGTGCGAAATGGGATTTTGGAGAGCAGTGGAGGACTGCATAGAGATCAGCTACAGTAAAGGAAGCAACTGCTTACTGCATCCAACTGGAGTGTCAGAGACAGAGCCGCAGCCGAAGGTCACAATGGTCAGTAGCTCTGGCCTGGCCTGGGGACTACAGAGGCCAGTACCCTGGTGAGAGGGCCAGGGAGAGGACTATCGCAAAGAGCCAATTGTCATCAAGGTTCCTAGGATGGGCCGGGAAGCAGGACATCAGCCAGGACAAGCCTGAGCCAGGTCTGCAGAGCTGCCCCCTCCCACCTGCCTCTTCTTCCCTCTCCGGAAGACCAGAGGGACCAGGCTACAGGTTTTGTCACTTCCCTTAGGATAACAGACTTCAGGCTCTGCAGATGGTAGAAAGCCCCAATTATGCATGCCACATGCACACGCGTGCACCTAGCAGGGCACATGTGGATCAGCTTCAAAACCCACAAACAACCCCGGGAGGCTCACAAGCCTGCAGGTGACTGCATGATGTGCCCTCATGCGCCTGTTAAGTGCCAACACAGAGTTTATCCTTTGTGCTGAGCTGCCTGCAGTGCCGAGTCTCACGTCCCAGCTGAGCTGGTTTCCACGGCAGGCCCCGCCATCCACTGCACCAGGGCTCCTCTGCCCGGTGTGCCTGATGGTGCGGTGCGCCTCACTGTGGGCATGGAGCTGGCTCCCGGTTCTCACCTGGCAGGCCCTGGTCATGGCTCCCAGCCTGAGGGGAGAACTTCCCTTAGCAAAGTTAGATAACAGCACGGTCTCCCTGTCAGAGGATTGGCGCAGTGGCTCCACGTGTTGCAGCTGGCACAAGGCCAGGCTGCCTTGCCAGGCAGCGGGAAGGGAAGGCCTGGCTGCAGCCAGGGCTGGCAGGTGGCCAATCTGGGGGGTGGATGGGCGGGCCAGGGTCCATGCTGCCCATTGGCTGCCTCTGACTCCCGCCCCGCCCCCCTCCAGAGCCTGTGGCTCCCAGGCCAGCTTCTGCCTCTCCAGCTGCTTCTAAACTCCCAGAGCAAGCTCCTCCTGCCGGGCCATGTCGAGCTGCGACCGGATCGGGGTGGCCCCTGCCATGGACATGCCTGAGGTCCTCAAGTCCCTGCTGGAGCACTCTCTGCCTTGGCCAGAGAAGAGGACAGGTAGGAACGGAGGTGGCCGGCATTGGCTGGCCGCCCAGGTGCCCAAGGGGTTGGGGGCAGCCACAGACACAGTGGCAGGACAGGCATTGCCAACCTAGCGAGGGTCCCCAGCTGGGTCTATTGACCCTTGGTCCCTTCCTGAGCAGGAGGAAGGGCTGGGGTGCAGAGAGAGACACGGTGCGGCGGGGGGAGCGGGGGGGGGGGGGTGGGCACTGCAACTCGGGGACTGCCCCTCCGCCTGCTAGCTTGCGGAAGCCACCAGTGTGTGGCCACTGACAGGTGCTGTGCTCACATGGGCCAAGAACAGGACCAGAGGGCCCTGCTGAGAGAATGCACTGGATGCAATTGCCTATTAAGTTCCCTGCCTCTGCATGTTGGGGTGGCAGAGACTGTGGACTTGGGCAGTCTCCTGCCTGGAGGGCAGGCTTCTTCCACGCGCCTGCTTCAGCTCCTGCTCGCTGGAGGGCTGAGCCCATGGATGGGAGGGAAGCTGTTATGTAACAGGACCACAGGCTCAGAGCCCGCGTTCCTAGGATACCACAGGCAAACACGGGACGAGGGAGCCGGCAGAGGAGGGCGTGGACGGAGGGGCAGAGCCCGCAGCCAGCACCAGGTGTCCCCCAAGTCCTGCCTGAGAAACCCAAGGCCACGGCTAGCTTTGGGGGCCACCTGCTCAGGCGAATCCCCTGATAAATGTTTCTCCCACTCTCTTCTGTTCTAAGCTGCGAGGGGCTCACACCAGGTCCCCCACTGCTCAAACTGCCCGGGCGCCTTAAAAGGAGCCCAGCTGTCTTCTGCTGCCTGAGTCTGACCTAGGAGCCCCGGGGTCCCCTCAGGCGACCTTTCTCAGGCCGCTTCCTCATCCTGCTGTGCTGGCAACTGATGTGTCTCATCACCAGGTAGCCTGGATGTCCCCACGGGACTTCGTCCCCAGGACTCCCAGCCCACTCCCAAACTCTGGAGCCTAAGGACAGACAGCGAAGCCCAGGCCGGCTCTCACCCCTCGGGGAGCGGGCTCAGGGAGAGAGGGGCAGCAGGCTCTGCTCGGAGGAGACACTGCCTGAGGAAAGAAAGGGGGGTCCCAGAGCTCAGGGCCGGGTCTGTGTGGGCTCTCCCAGAGCTCTAGGCCCCAGCTCCCCAGACCACACCTGTGGTTTCTGCTGGGGCGGCCCGGGCCCCCTCGGAGGCGGGCATCACGGGAGCTCCTGTGCCCTCCTCGCACCCAGGACCCCTGCTGCTCACCGGGAGAAGCGCATCTCCTCAGGACACCCTCACCTCAGCCTGGCGGATGAGTCACAGCTGACTTTTTCTTGCCACCTCTGAACGGCCGTGTGGGTAGGTGAAGCTGAAGGCCTTCCAGAAGCTAGAGATGGGGCTCTAGCTTCTCGGTCCAGGCACCAGGGAGCGGCTTGCAGGGACAGCTCCCAGCGGGGCAGGGAAGGGTTCTGGGGGCAACTCGGGGTGCTGCTCCTCCTCCGATGAGGATAGCAAGGCCTTTGAAGGGCGGCAGCAGCTGCGGGTCGCCGCTTCCCAGCTGGTCCCCAGAGCCCTGTGACAGCCGGAAAATCCCCATCACTCACTGTGGATGAGCAAAGTCGGGGCCCAGCACCGCGAGGACTCGCCAGAGGTCTTGGCCAGAGCCTTGCCAAGCGTTGGCAAGCCCTGGCTGAGGATCAGTTGTCTGCATAAGCTGGGTGGGGCCAGGGGTGTGGACCAGCGTCTCAGGCCGCCTCCTGCCACTTCTCCATGTGCTCTCTCACCGAGGGTCAGACGCATGAGGCCCCGTGGGACTGACAGATGCCAAGGGGCAGATAAGATGAGGGGTCAGTGCACCCACAAAGACCTCGCCCACATTATTGCCCCAACCTGGAATCACCTCTTCCAAAGCTCCAACTCTCCAAATCTTTTATAAAAATCAATCTACCCGAGAGGCCATATACCTTGGTAAAAAGAGAGTGCCCACGCCACACCACGCTAGTTTCTAGCAGTCACGGAGCTAGTCCTCTAAGCTGTTGATGAAGCTGTTCTTTCCCTGGGTCCCCTACTCTGGCTCGGACCTCAGTGAGAGGAAGGCAGCTGAGCTGAGCTGCCAGTTGCCCCGGAAACAACTGCCCTCAGGATCACTTGCCCTTGGCCGTGATGTATAAGGGCAGGCTTCTCGTGGGGGGCTGCCACCTGTGTACAAACTCCTCGCTTTCTCCAGCCCCCTGTCTGCTTCCACACACATTTAGGTCACGTGCAGAGCATAGCTTGGGTCCAGAGTGAAGGAATTTCAGGGGAAGGGGAGTGGCGTGGGAGAAATTCCAGGTGTGCTCTCACGGGACTGCTCTCCCTACAGCCTCTCGCTTTCTAGTTCAAAGACGCTCCCTAGAGCGGCCTTGGGGTTTCTCCCTCTCCCGGGTGCCTCCCACCCCATCCTGCACAGACAGACCCCACCCCTTCCTTGTCCCCAGGGAAGCAGCTTTTGTCTAGCAGAGCGGGCCAGGCTCCAGTTTCAATGGCCACCTGGCCGCCCCACACTCTGGGCCACCAGTTTGACCAACTTTCCTGTGGGCAGAGAAATCCACATCCAGCAAAAGGGTGGTCTGTACCCCAAGCCCTGACTCCATTTCCCCTCTGTCTCTGAGCCCTTCCTGTTTCCACTCCTGCCCTTTCTCCCCAGGATCCTCTTCCACGTTCCGTTCCAGACTGCTCACTCGCTCTTCCTTCTCCAGCTTCTGGAAGGACCCTGCTTCCCTAAAAGGTGCTGTCAGCTCTCTCCACCCCTCCCCTACCTCACCCTATCGGGCCTTGGCTGTGCTCCGAGGCTGGTCCCCCATCTTTCCGCCAGCTTTGGTCACTCGGACCTTCCAAGGAGCCATGTAGCCTGAAACACACCCACAGGTTGAACAAGGCCTCCACTTTGAGCTGGCCAGGCAGCGTCCCCACCTCAGGGAGCTCCTACAAGAATCACTAGGGGGCCACCTAGTAGGGTGTCCTAGACATACCTGTCTCTCTCCATCCCCAATCTGTAAAAATGGGGGAAAGAATGCCTGCTTCACTGGCTTGGTGCCAGGATCATGTTATCCCACGTGAAAGTGTTTGCAACCTGTGTGGTGCCACGCTGTTTTCTCTGTGAAAGGCAGAGAGCAGCGGGGCCTGGCACTGCGCTCCTCCCAGCCACATCACTTTTACAATCTGACCCTCATGTCCTTCTTTCTACCCTCCTTCCTGTGAGTAGTCTCCTTAAAACAAATGAATGTTGCAAGTTTGTGCTGTCTCCTTGGAAACGTGTGCTGAGGCTCTTGGGGACATGGTGCCATCAGCCCTGCTGGACTGGCCAGGGAAACAGCTGAATGATAACAGGCCGGAAGTCAGGGGCACTTCCCGGGACAGAGACAGTGGTGCAGAGGAGCAGCCTGGGTACCTTCCTCTTGGAGGACTGAGCTCAGTGGGCCAAGAGTGTGGGCTCCCTGCAGCCAGGCTGACCTGAGCTTGGCCTCAGCAAGGTCCATGTGGTCGCCTCCACTCGCAGCCTGGGTAACCAGGCAAAGCCAAGAGATCTGACGTTTTCTTTCAGGGAAGAGGAGGGGGAGGAAGCCTTACGTGCTGGAAGCCTTAGCTCCCTTAATCCTTACTACTACCTTCTAAATCAGGGGTCCTCAAACTTTTTAAACAGGGGGCCAGTTCACTGTCCCTCAGACCGTTGGAGGGCCGGACTATAGTTTTAAAAAAACAACTATGAACAAATTCCTATGCGCACTGTGGGCCCGGGACGAGTCGGCTGCTAAGCAGGACAGGCAGCGGCACCCGGCGGGCCGTATCAATGTCCTCGGCGGGCCGGATCAATGTCCTCGGTGGGCCGCATGTGGCCCGCAGGCTGTAGTTTGAGGACGCCTGTCTGAGGAAATGCACTCAGAGGCTGGCCAGCCTCTCTCCTTGCTCCAACCTTAGGGACCCAACTGCCTTCCCTACCTGCCCCCTGCCCCTAATCTGAGAAACTCAATCTCACCGGGGCCAGGAACTGACAGCAGTGTCCAGAAGCCCCCCTCCCAGATGGCTTTGCATCTTGACGGGGCCTGACCCAGGGCCAGGCTGCTCCAGGAAGGCATCCTGAATCGAAGGCCACTGCTCCTGGGTGTCGTGCTAAGTGCTCTGACGTCACCGCTTGTGAAATGCCTTTGCAAGGGAGGTGTCATGATCCGTTCTACAGATGGGGAGGCTAAGGCTCAGAGATGGGAAGGCCACGGTTGCAAGGGGTTCCAACCCCTCTCCGCCTGCTTCCAGGCTCGACCCTCCCGCAGGACCCCAGGGTCTCTGAAACCGAGACTCGGGGCAGCACCTCTTGGGTCCTCCTTTGCTTTTTCATCATTTGCTGATCCAACGTTTGCTACACGGGTGGCGTGGAGTGAATGGGACGTGCACGGCCCCTGGCGCTCGCCTGGCAGCTGCACTGCCTGGGAAAGGACAGTCAGCAGTCAGGGGTCAGGGCCGTCTCCGAGGGGTCACGTGTAAACCAAGGCCTGGGAAGCGAGGAAGAGCCAGCTGCGCCAGGAACTCTCAGGCTGAGGGAACAGCACCTGCAAAGACCCTTTCCGGGGGCAGGAAAGACACGTGTCTGAGCAATAAGAGGCCACTGTGGCTGCAGAAGGTGAGCAAGTGGGGAGAGAAGGAAGAGGTGAGGTTGGAGGGACCTGGAACAGGGAGAGCCTGCAGGGCCCTAAAGGTCATAAAGGTAGTGAGGCTGTCATCTCCCTGTCTGCAAGGCCCCACCCACCCACCCACTATTCTCAGGGAAGTGGCAGGTGGAAAGGAGTGAGGAAGTCCCAGAACAATTCACGATGGAATTATACTAAGAGTTAACTTCCATTGAGCATTTGCTATGCAGTGTGCCTGAATCTCCTCCTTCACTTCTGACACTCAGGTACAGAGAGGTTAAGTAACTTGCCTGAGGTCACACTGTTAGGAAGTAGTCAAACCAGGAATCAGACCCTAATGGCCAACTCTGGAGCCCACACCCTGCCGGCCAGGGATTCTCCTGTACAAGCCGTGTTGGTGCTGCATCACCAACACGGCTTGTACAGGAGAATCCCTGGCCGTCAGGCAGCGGCTGTTGAGATGGCAGAGACTGGAGCTGAGGGCTTCGCTCTGCAAATGGCCCTCTTGGGGCAGCTCTCCATCTGTAATCAATCTGAACCCTGGGAGTGGGCAAATGCAAGCCAAACAGGAAATTAGTGCTCTTGAGAGTACTGAAGAGATGGACAAGAGTTAGTGAAGGGCCTTCACCCACCACTTCTGCCCTACAACACACTGAGACCAAGGCACAAACCACAGCCACAGGTACGTGGGCTCGAAAGCAGGCAGCTGCTGGTTAGGCTAGTGCTGGGGGACTTGCCACGTTATTCCAAGTTCGACTGTGAAACACAATGACTGTTATTTCATGTGAATAACGTTCCAAATGTATAGGACTTGGCTCTGAAAAGTTAACCAGCACCAACAACAAACGAGCCAGCAAATATTTACTGAGCTACTGCCTGGAACAAAGCTTTGTACTCTCCTGCATTTGGTATTGGCAAAGCACTCAACGGGAGCCTTACTATTGCCCTGTTCTTACACACACAAGACTTACAGCACATATTTCAGTAAGTCGAAAGATGGAACGGTCCTGTCCTACTGGACACTGAATACGGGGCGAAAGAGATCATTATGGGGCTCCAACGCTGGAGTTTTAGCTCCTCTAAACTGAGTGTAAATGATACTCCAAACTGGTGTAATGGCTTAATGAAAGGCACTTGTTCTGCATCTGCTCAATTGAGTTAAGTTTTAAACTTGGGTTGGTTAGCAGGCTTCTGGAACACG
The DNA here is from genome assembly GCF_963455305.1 of Plecotus auritus. Taxonomy (NCBI): domain Eukaryota; kingdom Metazoa; phylum Chordata; class Mammalia; order Chiroptera; family Vespertilionidae; genus Plecotus; species Plecotus auritus. The sequence goes on from NC_137772.1 coordinate 222,887,447, forward strand.
AAAGAGTAGAATTTAAAGCCAGCCCAGCTCAAGGACGCTTCAGCATAGACTCCGGAGGCCAACCTTAACAGCACAGCCTTGTCCCCACACCCCAAATAATTCTACTCCAGGCCCAACGGGAGCTGAGTGGAAGCGGAAGGGTGGAAGCACCCCCACTCCATGCCACACTGTTCCAGCCGAGCACTTGTCATTGCTTCTCACACTTAATCCTCATAACCACTCTGTGAGGTAAGCATACCCATCTCTGTCTCCAGGAGAAAACAACTACGGCTTAGGCAGGAAAAGTCACATGGCTGGTCAGCATCCCAGGGGAGATTTTATTATTATTATTATTATTATTATTATTAAATACAATTTTTTTTTTTATTTCAGAGAGTAAGGGAGAGGGAGAGAGAGAGAAACATCAATGATGAGAGACTATCATTGATCGGCTGCCTCCTACACGCACTCTACTGGGGATCGAGCCCAAAACCCAGGCATGTGCCCTTGACCGGAATCGAACCTGGCACCCTTCAGTCCGCAGGCCGACGCTCTATCCTCTGAGCCAAACGGCTAGGGCCCAAGGGGAGATTTTACCTAGATCGGCCTCCCAAGCCCACAAAGCTGTCCCCAGGACCACGCTTTCCTCAAGAAGTGGCTGCATTGAAAACCTATTACTAAAGAACACCGAGGTACCACTTCATACCTCTAAAGCCTTAACCACGTAATCACATGTTCTTTTTACAGAGTTGATTTCCCTGGAAGGGCTCACAAACACTGTGGAAATTAGCTAATTACATCTCACAACGTTTATTTCTCCCCTAAGAGAAGGGGCAAGGTTGCACCTCACTGACAGGAACCAGAGGTAGAGGGGGGCAGCTATGGCTCTTGTCGGGTCAGCTGGAGAATGAAGACTAGAACAGAATGGCTCCCGCCTCCAGGATGGCGCTGCTGAAGGCTGCCAGCCGGCAACGTAGCTAACCTCCCAGCTTGCAAGTAGGCACGAGAGAGAACATGTTTGTGGTGTTCCTGCAGTGTTTGTGACACACCATTTACCCTGTGGTTATCCAGGGGGGAAAAGCCTCTCTGGGGAGTGTCAGCACATGAACAGAGAACCGAATCAAAACCAACTTTTGAAGCCTTAACCTGCTTGCCTTGCTTCTCACCAGTGCCTCGCAGATAACTGGGCTTGGTAGGTTAGTTGCTCCAGGCTGGATGATGAGTGGAGTAGGCATTTTCCCCTTTGGATAATTGTAGCTTTAACAATATCTAAATCTTTTATCCTTAATACATCCCACTCCTGCTGTAAACAAATGCTGTAACTTTCCACTGTTATCTTATAAATACGCCCTAATACCTTGAGAATTATTTTGCCCCTTCCACAATGTCACATCAGCCATGAAAATACACATTTGACTCTAACCCAGTAAAGTCTCTTTTCCACCAAAGTAACTATTTAAAAAAAAAAGCTTCATATATTGTTTCAATCAATCTCCCTTAGATACTTCTTTAAAATTTGTTTCTAAAAACCTCTAGGTCGGTTTCACCTAAAGATATCTTAGCCACATACAGAATTCCCAGTCATCCTGCAACACAACAGATTTAGTGTTTCCACTAAAATGAGAGGGACACGGCCCTGTGCTAGCCTCCAGGATAATGGATACACCAGACAGTGGATTTGTACCTGTTAGTTTTATTTCTTTTTAGTTTTATAAAAATTATGAAAACTACCATTTGTTGCAGGTTTCCAATTGTGCATTTTACATACATTGGCCTACAGACAACCCACAAGGTGGATCCATGTGACATATAAGGAAGGGAAGCAACTGGCTGGAGGTTATCAAGTCAGACAGTGACTGAAGCCTAACGAGGTTGGCAGTAAACTTGAGTTCTGGAGTCAGACTCCATCACCCTGCCCCGACCACCACCTTTCCAGCCTGTTCGGGAGCCCGGTTCCTTGTTCCTTCTCAGCTCCCAGCAGCGTTCTCATTGCATCAGCTGGACAGCGTCCAGCGAGCTGGGCGTTGCGGCCACGCCCCTCCCCGTGAACCCCGGGCTCCGTCCTGCGTTCCCAGCGCCCCGCCTTTGGCAGATACAGGATAAACAAGCCAAAGTCCGGCCCTCTGGGAGTCCAGGCAGGCAGAGTCTTGTATTGTTTGGGTTCAAAGCAGAGTAGGATTTGTGATAACGAGGGACAAAGTTGTGGGCGCCGCTTAGGAGCAGCTTCCTGCAGTGTCTCCAGGTTTGCGTGCCCCTCACACGTTTCATTGCCTAAGGAACTCCCAGGGAGTGTTTGCATTTTCACAGAGGTGGTTTCCCCCAGATGTGTCATCGGTCCCCTGTGCAGAGGAGCTTGGTTTCTGTTTCTTGTCCCTAAGATAAGGATGGAAAGGTCCTGGACAGGAACAGACTTTCAGAGCTCAATGTTTAGGGCTTTAGAGAGTATCTAGTCCAACCCCTTGAACGAGGGAACAGGCTCAAGGGAGGCAACTGGACGTTCCCAAGGTCACAGCTAGTACGAGAGCTAGTTGGGAAGGACAACAGACTGTACCCCAGCCCTTGGCTCAGAGCTGGGCCCTTCTCTCCCCCTCAGTTCACCCCACCCCGCCCCGCCCCGCCCAAGCCTCAGGAATGCTCCCGCCACGCTACTGTTTATCTGGCCGCCACGCCCGCACCAGAAACAGGGATCCGTGAGGAACCCGACACCCCCTTCAGCGGCGGCCAAGCCTGCTCCTGCTCGGGCCACCCCTAGGGCAAGGACAGGCCACCACCCCCGGCTCTGCCCTCAGCCAACCTCTGGGTCGCGAAGGAGGAGGGGTGCAAGCTCGACTCCGTGTCCTGGCCCCACGACCCCGGGCAGTACCCGGTACAAAAGGCCCGCTCCGCCCCTCCCCTCCCCTCCCCTCCCCTCCCCTCCCCTCCCCTCCCCTCCCCTCCCCTCCCCTCCCCTCCCCTCCCCTCCCCTCCCCTCCCCTCCCCTCCCCTCCCCTCCCCTCCCCTCCCCTCCCCTCCCCTCCCCTCCCCTCCCCTCAGCAGGCCGCACGTGCTGCGCCTCGTGCACGGACTCGGGCCCCGCCCCCGCCCTCCATTGGCTGCTCCTGAGACTTCCTCCTCTCTCCTCCTCCCCAAGCGACAGGACTCGGCTGGGGCTCCACGTGACCTGCGGAGGCCGGGCCTTGCGGCCCGAACAGGCTTTGTGATAGGTTCTCCCGGCCGCTCCCAGCCCCGCCTCCCTTCAGTGTCGAGTCCCGAAGGCGACGAGATTGGGATGAGAGGGAAAAGAGAGCGGTCACGATGGTCTGGGAGGAGAGTGGGGGTTATGAAGAGGAAGGCGAAGGTGAAACCTCTGGTAGAAGGGAAGGAGCCGCCGCCGAAGAAGGCCTACGGCACAGACTCCAGCCGGCGCCAATCAGGTGACCCGGGAGGGTGGGGCGGGGCCTCAGGCGTTGCTCCTCACCTGGCCCCGCACGTGTCTCACTTACCCCGTCAGCCTAACCAATCACGGCTCAGAAGGCTGCTCCCGCCCTCCTCGCTGGGTGGGCCAATCCAAGGCCACGATCTGGGGACGTTGGCCTGGCCTCATGAATAATGAACATCCCAGAGCTAGTCCACTGGCGGGGTAGGGATGGAGGGAGGCGGGGGAGCTGTTGGGCGCCTGCGCAGTAGCTGCCCGTGTTGGCAGCTGCGGCGGGTCGCACGGCTCAGGCCTTTCTCGAGGGGCGGGCGGGGGAGGCGAGGCGCGCGAACGGAGCGCGGAGCACGATGTCCGACACGGGCGGCGGAAAGAAGCCGCCTGTGGAGCCGCAGGCGGGGCCAGGCCCAGGTCCGGGGCGCGCAGCTGGGGAAAGGGGCCTGCCGGGCTCCTTCCCGCTGGTCCTGAGGAAGCTGATGGAGAACCCCCCGCGCGAGGCGCGCCTCGGTGAGGGCGGGGGTCCGCGCGTGCCCGGGGGCGGGGTCTTGCAGGGGCGGGGCCTTGTGAGGGCGGGGCCGGGGAGGTCGGAGGTCTGGGCGCAGTGGTCCCGCTGCGGAGCTCGGGGCCAGGGATGACGGAGGGCCTGGTGGGCGAGGCAAGAAGGTTGGGAGCAGGTCGGGGGGAATTGAGAGAGGTTGGATCAGATGGGCGTTGGCGGAAAAAAGGGTCCGGAAGGAGAAGAGGGGTGGTGGTGAGGAGGTTCTTGGGGGCAACCTGAGCGCGCGCGAGGTGCCGGGGTTACCGAGCAGGCTGAAGCGGGTCGCAGCAGCCCCTTAGGTGACGCTCCAGGGCGCCTTCTCGGGGACAGCTTCATCAGAACCACTTGGGATGCTTTTTTAGAATGCCGGTTCCTGGGCGCCACCCATCACCCACCGAATCTGCAGCTCCTGGGCCAGGAGTCTGCATATTCAGGAGTACCCCACCTCCGTGATTCCAAAGTCCACCAAAGTTTGAGGAGCGCTGATTTACATGGCAGGTTGTCTTCAGCATGTGGCTTTGCCCCCTCCTGGGAGGAGAACCTGTCTTCCTCCCCACTCCTAGGCGCACACTGGAGGTTTTCTGGAAGTGTGGCTCAGGGTTGCTGCTGAGGTGGGGGAGGGGTGCCAGGAGAAGGTATGCCAAGGCACCTTCTAAGGTGGAGAGGGGGGCGAGGCAGGTGAGGGGTGAAGATCAGAATAAGGCCCTTCACCTGGTTTTTGGGATTGACCCTAGACTTGGGGCCACAGTGGCAGAGCTGAGCCTCATCCTGTTCCCTAGGCCACACAGGTCCCTGGGGCCTATGTGGAAAGCAGGTTTGGCCTTGTTTTTCTGGCCTGGGAACATGAGGTCCAGGGAGCAGCAGAGCACCACCTATTGTGGTTTTAGGTGGAGGTTTCAAAATGAGACCTTTGAATTTCCAAGACCATCCGTGTAGTTTAGGGATTTGAGATGGAAGAGGCCTTCTGTGAATTACCTGTCTTGGGGAATTAATTTTCTTTTTTGAAATGCCATCTCTTCCCCTGGTGTGTTCTGAGGCTCCCATTCCTATGGCTTGGCTCCATTGGGTTATAAATAGCTTCAGCATATCAGGTGAGACCAGGCATTCTCCTCCGGCTTCGGGACTTCATGTGCACCGACCCTTTTGTTTTTAAGGCAATGCTTTGTTCCAGTTCTGGGGCTGAGACAAGCTGCTGGGACAGGTATACACGTCTGTGAGGTTCTTGTTCAAGATTGCCAAACAAGAGCCATCCATAACAATGATTCTACTTTATGTTAGCAGAATGCTCACAGAGCAGAATTCCTGTTTTATTTAGTCTGCCACTGCAGTCCTGTAGAGTCTTATCCCCACTTCCCAGATAAGGGAAGTTGAAGCTCAGAAAGGAAGGGGGATAATTCTTCAAGGTCACATAGCTAGGCCTTATAACTCTCAGTCTGGTGCTTTTTACTGTATCACTGGCAACCACTAATGCCAATCCCTGTGACCTGAGTGATGGGCCTAATTCTTTATCATCTCTTACAATTAAAACTCCATTTTCTAAAAATATTGGTTTAAAATACCCTTAATTGTTTAGGCCAGGCAAAACCTGGAACTTACTGTTACTTGTCCTTCAGTGTGGCTGTTTTTCTACTTCCTTCCTTCTCCTGTCTCCTTTGATCCCCATGACCCTACCCAATGTGGATCTGAACAGAATGTAGGTCAAGATCTCCGGGAGCAGAACAGCGAGGCCATCTGGCCCACCCAGCCCACCAAAGCTTGCTTTCTTACTTCCCATTTGGTTTTCAACCAAAGCCTGGTGCAGAAAACAGTTGCAAGCATTCAGGTTAATTTGCCTTAGAAGCCATTACCAAATTCTGTTTGTCAAAACCTCCACCTTCTTAACCCACTGATGTGTCCATTTTTATTGGACCAATAGGCTTTTTTGGCCGGCTAAGGTCTCTGAGTCCATGCATGACTGGTTTATTTCCACCATAATTATATTTGAATTCTCTTTTTCACTTCAGAATCCAGAGTTCAAAATTGTCTCCCTCGATTTGAAAACCCAGTATGAACTTGTCATGATTTTATCTCCCACTTCCCCGATTATCCTCCCTGTCACTTTGATTTCCTTTCAACCTTGTCACATTTCTCTCTTGTCTTTTTTTCCTAATTTGCTCTTTTTTTAATATCCACACAGGTGACTTTTTGACTGAGACAATTTAGGTGAGATTCAGTCCCTGCTAATTTATTAGTTTTGCTTTGAATGGGAGCAAGCTTTCTTCTTAAGTTCTGCCTTCTCCTTCCCAGAAAACTTGCCTTCAGTCTTCTCCGCTTACTCAGGGATAAACTTCTCTTGAAATTGTTGCTCTGAAAAGGTTCTGAAAAGACAGCTCCAGCATTCTTCATTCAGTATGCAAATTTTCCCATAGGCCATGGTCAGCCTGCTCCTGTGTTGGGCCTGAAATCTAGAAATGAATCAGACACAGAATCAATGAGCTCACTGTAGTAATGAATACTTGCCATTTCCCAGGAACTATAAAAGAAACTTGCATATGTTATCTCTAGTATACACCAAAGAGAAAGCTTTATTCTTATATACAACTAGGGGCCCAGTGCACAAATTCATGCACCCTGAAAGGACTTCATGTGCTCTGTGGGGGCTGCGAGGCTGCGGTGGGCACAGGGGGAGGTCTCAGCCCATTCTCTGTGCCCCTGCCTGGCACCTCCTGCCGTGGCTCCTGGTCCCCTGTCTGCCAGCAGCCCCGCTCCTGCTGCCACCACTCCCATGTGCTGATGACACTGGCCCTGCTCACACCCGCTGACAGCACGGCGTGATTGGGGCTGGCGCTGCCATCAGCAGGTACGAGTGGCGGCTGCTGCCCCAGTCGCCCCTCAGGAGCATGGGGAAGTGGAGAAGACGTCAGGGGTGATCGGGGCCGGCAGCTGCTGCTTGCACCCACTGATGGCGCCAAGCGATAGGCACCGGGTGCCAGCAGCAGGTGCGAGTGGTTGCTCTGGCGCCAGCTGTGGGTGTGAGTGGTGGCTGCCGGCCCTGATCACCCCTCAGGAGTAGGGAGAGGTGGAGAAGCCCTGAGGGGTGATCGGGGCCAGCAGCCACCACTCGTACCCACTGACAGCGCCAAGTGATCGGGGCTGGCGCTGGGCACCGGCAGTGGGTGCGAGCGGCAGCTCCAGCACCGGCATCGGGTGTAATTGGGGCCGGTGCCGGCAGCAGGTGCGAGCACCAGGTGGGACCATGGCACGTGGGAGCAAAGAATTTTCAGTAACCACCAGAGGCTCGCCCCGATGACAGTGACCAGCACCTCGCCTTGGTCTGGCACCCCCGCTCATCTGCTTCACCATCTCGCCATGGCCGATGCCCGCCATGTTCCACACTCTGCCTCCTGCTGCCAATGCCCACCATGGTCCACACGCACCCCCAGGTGGTCAGCGCATGTCATAGTGACCAGTTGTTCGGTTCAGTTGTTCTGCAATTTGGTCTCTTTGCATATTGGAAAGGGTGATTCCTCAGGCCAAGAACTTGTGTTTTCTCCTGTCCTGTCCCTTTCCTACCACAGGGATAAGATATCAGGAAGACTCAGAAATTCCATTTCCTCCCTGTAGTCTCTCTTTTTCATATGCTAATACCACAGCCCATTCTGAATTAACCACATTAAGCCTTAGAGCTTGTGGTGAGCATTCTGGGAAGCCCAAGCGTGGATAAGGATATGCTGCCATCTCTAAAGGAGACCAGTGGGCCTGGGTCAAGCACCAGGTTATAATGAGAACACAGTGGGCTCTTGAAATGCATGGGATGGATCAGGACGCGAGAGCTGGGCCACCCTGTGAGACCCACTGCTCCCCTCTTGGGATTGAATTACCCTCTTGTGTGGTGTCTCATCACAGATTTTGTGTCTGCAGATAAGGAAAAGGGGAAGGAAAAGCTGGAGGAAGACGAGGCCGCAGCAGCCAGCACCATGGCCGTTTCAGCCTCCCTCATGCCACCTATCTGGGACAAGACCATCCCATATGATGGCGAGTCCTTCCATCTGGAGTACATGGACCTGGACGAGTTCCTGCTGGAGAATGGCATCCCTGCCAGCCCCACCCACCTGGCCCAGAACCTGCTGCTGCCTGTGGCAGAGCTAGAAGGAAAGGAATCGGCCAGCTCTTCCACAGCATCCCCACCGTCCTCTTCCAACGCCATCTTTCAGCCCTCTGAAACTGTGTCCAGCACAGGTTGGTGACGAGCCTTTGGGCAGGGCCACCTGTCCTATCTAAGGAAGTCCATTTTCCACTGAAGGCTTCTTGTGTCTACTCACCCAATGAGCCCCTTCTCTCAGGGAGGTCCTGGTGGCCTGCAGTGTGGAGAAACCCTCTGCTCCCCACCCCTCTGCACAGCCCCCAAGTCTAAAGAAAAAACAGCAGTCACATCGCTTTTGTCGGGACCTTTCTGTTGGTTGGTGTGCTGCAAGTGGTCAGGACAGTGGAGCAAGACCTTCCAGGCTGAGGTTTTGCAGGATAGAAACCCCATTCTGCATTTTATCAGAGCAGCTCTTTACCCCCACTCTCCGCCCATGCACTTGGCCACAGATTATTGGGAAGCTTGGGCAATAATAATAATAATACCAGCTAACATTTATTTAGCACTTACTCTGTGCCAGGCATTAATATGTAATCCTCACAACAACCTTATCAAATTGATCATATTATCTGTGTGTTATAGGTGAGAAACAGAAGTGAAGTAACTTGCCCAAGGTCACACAGCTGGTAGGTAGTAGAGGCAGCACGTGAACCCAGGATGTCGCACTCCATAGCCAAGTACTGCTTAGGAACAGGCACAGAGAAGGCATCATCTTCAGGATTTCTCCTTAGTCCTCTTGTCCTCTTTCTGTTTTACCTCTGGGGGTTGGTTATTTGGTTTTCATGCCCCTGGGACATGAACCCTCCAGAGGACCAATGACCCCTGTTTCAGGAGTCTCTGCAAAGCTTTCTTGAGGCTCAGTTAGAGGCATGTAGGCTGATGGCTCCTGGAAGGACCCCAGGCGCTGGTATGGAACCCAGGGAACTCACACCCAAAGAATTCTCATGCTCTGTTTTTTAAATTATATTTTTATTTTAATCATCACTGAGGATATGTTTTTATTGATTTTTTAGAGAGAGAGGAGGCAGGGGGAGAGAGAGAGAGAAACATTGATGTCAGAGAGAAACATTGATTGGTTGCCTTCCGTACATGCCCTGATCGGTAATTGAGCCCGCAACCTTTTGATGTACAGGACAATGCTCCAACAAACTGAGAAGTGCTCGTGCTCTGTTCCATTTTGTTTTAATTTTACTTTTTATTATGGACAAATTTTCAAATACGAAAGTAAAAGACTACTCTAATGAACATCCATGTAACCATCACTCAGCTCCCATAATTCTTAATTTATAACCGATCTTGTTTTCTGTAACCTCTTCCATTCCCCTCACTTAATTATTTACAATCAAATCCTAGATATTATTTCAGCCATAAATATTTTAATAAGTATATAAAATACAAGGGTTCTTTTTAAAAAGTAACAAAACAACAACAAAGTAACAAAAACACCAATTTTACATCTGAACTTGACAATAAATTCATCAGCATTCTAATTTTGAAAAAGTTGTCTCATAAATGCTATTGTTTTGTAGTTTGTTTGAATCAGGATCCAAACAAGACCCACACATTCCATTTAGTTATGCCTCTTAAATCTCTAGTAATCTATAGGGTCCCCTCTCCTTTTTATTTTTCCTTTGCAATTTGTTGAAGAAATGAAATCATTTATCCTGTAGAGTTTAGCACATGCTATTTTTTTTCTGACTATATCCCCATTTATCATGTGTTTTCCCCTGTAAAGGGTTAGAAGCTTCAGCTGATTTCAGCCACATTCTCGTTGAAGGCAGATCATTTTTGTGCTGGTTGGGTTGTCCTAGAGGGCTGGTTTCATGTGTGGGTAGGGAGCAAAGTTGAAAATGAGCCCCCATCTTGTACCTTGGACGACCTATGTAACATTTTCCTTTCATTTTGTTTTTAAGTAAATATTCTTAAAGATGGTGCACAAAAGTGCCCACATCATAAGTATACATCTCAATGAATCTTCACAAAGTGAACCTACCCATGTGACTCCCACCCAAATCAAGAAATAGAATATTGTTGTTCCCAAAGTACCTTGTGACCCCACTCAGTCATTACTCCCCAGAGGTGACACTATCTTTATTTCCATCACTAAAGATTCCTTTTCCTTGTTACTGAGCATTCTTTAAATGGAATTGTATATTATGTCCTCTTTTTTGTTTTCAACTATTATACGTTGATTACATTTATAATTGCTTATATTTATAGCTTTCTGTAGCTAGCTTTATAGTACACACATAAATTATGTGGGCACCAAAATCTCCTTACACTAACAACATAGATTTACAGAACACACTTATGGAATACTCCTGTGACAGAGAAAAACCACAATACAGATAAGAAATGAAGGCAGAATTTCCCATCTTAATTTTTTAACATTTTTATTTCAGAGAGGAAGGGAGAGGGAGAGAGAGACAGAAACATCAATGATGAGAGAGAATCATTGATCGGCTGCATCCTGCACGCCCCACACTGGGGATCGAGCCCACAACCCGGGCATGTGCCCTTGGCTGGAATCGAACCTGGGACCCTTCAGTCCACAGGCTGACGCTCTATCCACTGAGCCACACCAGCTAGGGCTCCCCTCTTAATTTTTCAGTTTCTTTATAGAAGAGACATAAGTAGTATGCATTCTTTTGTTTAGCTTCTTTCCTCAACTTTGTTTATGAGAACCATTCATGTTGTTGCCTATAGCATAGTTTGTTCATTTTCATTGCCAAATGGTATTCCGTTGTATGACGATACCACAGGTTTCCATTCTATAGTGATGGACATTTGAGGTGCTTCTGGTTTGGGGTTATGCATAGCAATGCCATGAACATTTGTATACATGTCATTTGGTAAATATATGTGTACATTCGAATAGTCATTTACCTAGGAGTAGAGTGGCTGGGTCATTGAACATATGCATATATTCAGCTTGTATAGATACTACCAAGTAGTGTACAATGGGGTTGTAGCCGTTAATAACTCTCCCCAGTGGGGCCTGGGGGTTCTAGGTGTCAGCCTATGGTACCTTGAACAAGTAGGCCAAAGGTCTGTCTTTTTTTGTTTTATTTTTTTAATATGTTTTTATTGATTTCAGAGATGGCAAGAGAGATAGACACATCAATGATGAGAGAAAATCATTGATCAGCTGCCTCCTGCACACATCCCACTGGGGATCGAGCCCACAACCCAGGCATGTACCCTTACTGGGATTCGAACCATGGCCTCCTGGTTCATAGGTCAACCACTGACCCACACTGGCTGGGCAGTCTATGTTTTTTTTTCAATAACTTTAACAATCTTTGAATTCTGAAAGTGCCTTAAATCCGATGTCCACTATAAAATGGCAGCCAGGTAGGACAGAGAAGAATGATTCGGAATCAGCCAGAATCAGACTCAAATTTTCGTTCAGTCTCTTATCTTCTGTGTGACCCTGGGAAAACCATGTCCTTTCTCTGAGCCTTAGTTTCCTCATCTGTAAAATAAGGTTAACACCCACTTTGCTTTCAGAGTTGTCGTAAGACTAAATGAGCACTGGGATGATATGTCTCTAGGGAGTCCATTGTGGAAGCTGTTTCATTCAGTCTGTCCCCAACCCATTATGGTTCACGGAGGTTCAGCTGTTTCTCATTACTTCAGAGCTTGAAACCACAGGGAGTTAAGGAGGATAATGATTTCATGTTTTGCTTAATATTTCGGGGGGTTGGGGGGCTGAAAACCCTGTCTTTTTCAAGGGCCTCTGTTTCCTTTTGAATATTTTATTCCTAAAGGGAAGTATTTTTTCTGTTTGTGTTATTGATTTGAATCACATATGCCAGTCTAGCTTGGGGGTTGGTCCCTCCAAGTAGCAGTGGCTGAGCTTCAAGCAGGTATCTGGGTATGTGACATGGGTCTTTGCTGTCCAGTGGCTGCTTCAGGACCACCTGCCTCTGTGTCTTTCAGAATCCTCCCTGGAAAAGGAAAGGGAGACACCCAGTCCCATCGACCCCAGCTGTGTGGAGGTGGATGTGAACTTCAATCCTGACCCTGCCGACCTGGTCCTTTCCAGTGTGCCGGGCGGGGAGCTCTTCAACCCTCGGAAGCACAAGTTTGCAGAGGAGGACCTGAAGCCCCAGCCTATGATCAAAAAGGCCAAGAAGGTCTTTGTGCCTGATGAGCAGAAGGTAATCTGGTGTCTGTATAAGGGAAGGCACAGCATTGGTTCAAGAGCCGAGGGCTGCACTTCCTCACGTTTGATTTTATCTGGAGACTCCTCCCACCTATGGACACCATTTAGAAAGGCATGAGTTCAGAGCATAGAGCCCTAGCCTTCCTGCAGCAGCTGGTAGAAAGAAAGGGAGTCAAGTCGCATTTGGCCCCAGCGTGACTCCCTGTAGCTTCTCTGTTTCCTTACTGGCCGGTGGCTGTGTGGATGTTCTTGCTTCCCTGGCTGTAGCCCAGCCTTTGGGCAAGAGCTCACTAGGCCACAGGAACTGGGCTGAACAAGCGCTCACTTTGAAGGACAAAAGACAGTTGTATTGTTACCACCCCAGGGACGAGCAAACAGCTTTCAAGCTGGTGGTTTTGTAGGAGCTGGGGTGGGCAGGGACAGGAAGGTTCTGTAGTTTTTCCATCCTCTCCTATGGAAAATTCACAGGAAGGCTTTTCATCCAAGCTTTGGAGTTAGGCAGAGCTGGGTCCAGACCCCGCTTTGCCACCTAGAACTACCTGGGCCCCAGGCTCCTCATTTGTAAAATGGGAACAACTGTACCTGCCTCTCAGGAGGTTTCTGAGGCTTTCATAATAATGATGATGAAAATGTAAACCTTTATGTGATCCTTACTGCAACAGGCACTTTGCACATACTAACTCATTTAATCCTCAGACAACTCTATGAGGTAGTTATTGCTATCCCCCATTGTAAAGATGAGGGACCTGAGACCTTGAGAGGTTAAGGAACTCACATGGTTCCACTGCTAGTAAGGGACAGAGCCAAGACTTGAACTCAGGAGACTGGACCTTAGCCATAACCAAAATGACTGTGGGCAGCAAGGTGTAGCTAGCGCTTTATGTTGGAGCAGCCCAGAGCAGGCTCCCCGTAAGTGGAGTCCCCTTGCCTCCACCGCTTCCTCCCAGATGGCTTTGTTTCCCATCCTGGGGAAAGGAGAGGGCCCCTTGCTGTCCTTGGCTCATGCATCTTCTTCCCTGGGTCCCCGCTTTCGTTCTGACTGCACCAGATGAGTGATAAGAGGAATCGGGTGTGGAGTGCTGGCAGGAGGAGAGAGGCTCTTAAACCAGTGCTGTACTTTCCCCTTGTGGGGAAAGAGGGAAGACTAACAGAGGACACTTCCCGCAGGATGAAAAGTACTGGACAAGACGCAAGAAGAACAATGTGGCTGCCAAACGGTCCCGGGACGCACGGCGCCTGAAGGAGAACCAGATCACCATCCGGGCGGCCTTTCTGGAGAAGGAGAACACGGCCCTGCGGACGGAGGTGGCTGAGCTACGCAAGGAGGTGGGCAAGTGCAAGACCATCGTGTCCAAGTATGAGACCAAGTACGGGCCCTTGTAACTCATGCCCTCGCCCAGGCCGCGCTGCCTACACCCAGCCTCTGCCTGAGGGCTCCCTGAAACCCCACACACATGTGGAGACTTGTGACTCCTCGCGGGCCAGTGGCGGCGCACCTGCTCCAGGAGTGATCATGTTCAAGCTTCATTATCACAGGGCCAGCGCACGTGGCAACTTCCCTAGGGGGCCAGTCTCCTCCCTGGTGAGGCCGCGAGGGAATCGACGTAGACGGGTGCATCAGCCTTAGTTTCTATTCTTGGATGTCCCAATCGAATCAGAAGGGGGCCTCTGGAGTACAGCTCTCCTTTCCCAGGGCGCTCAGGCCGCCCTGACTCTCCCTCAGTCTCCACCCTGGGCCATTGAGGCCAATCTCCGCAGAATGAGTCCAACGCTGTCACGTCTTCTCAGGTAGCAGGGTGTGTTTCCAGGTGGACTGTGTGTGGTCCACCTCACTCTCCCCAGAAAGTGTGAGAGAAGCATCCGTTTCCATCTCCCTCAGCGGGAGAAAGGCACGCCTGCTCCTCCATAGTGTCTGCATGGGGACCAGGCCACCAGAGCGGGGTCTCTGCAGCCTGGGATGCGGTTTGGGTCTGGAGCCTGCAGCAGAAGTGCACCCAGCCATTCTTAGCTCCCACTCCCCTTTACTCTGTGGCTCCGAGGCCTGGAAGCCAGGGAGGAGGCGCTGGCAGTCGGTTGTCTATGTTTCGTCTGCTGTGAAGGAGACTCCCAGGTCGGCCAGACTCTGAGCCCTAATCACAGTGCTGAGAGGGGCCTTTGCATCTCCTCTGCTCCAGGTCACTGTGGATACCACCCGAATCTTGTTTGTCCTGCTAGACTGGGCCTCTAGGCCTGTTTCTCTTCACCCAGTGATCAATCTCAGATCTTGGATTTAAAAGGAAAACCCCCCTCATCTACGAAGCTTAATTTCCTGGAGGCGGGATGCACCTTCTGCATGGTGTTCAGAAAACCAGCCTCCACAGCCCCTTGCACTGCGGGCGGGGAGCTGGGCCACGTGTCTCCAATTTGTCTTGCTCTGCTCTCCGGTGTGGGCCAGGCCAGAGGAAAGCAGAAGAGGGCTTCCCAGTTCTTCATTCAAGATCCCTCCCCTGTGCAAGCTGCCTAGAGCCACCTGCTGGGCAGGACAGCCCGCCAGGGTCACAGCACAACTCACGGAACAGCCGGTTCTCGGGACATTGATCCACTGGAGTCCCCTCAGTCTGGATCCCTGAAGATGTGGGCCACCCACACAAGCCTGGCCATGCTATGTGGAGGGGTCCTTGCAGCTGTGGCTTCACTACCTCACAGCTGTTTTCTCTTGTGTCTGGCTGGACTCGTCCTTTTGCTCCACCCGGGGATGCATTGAGGAAATCTGTGGAATGCTCTGTTCATTGTGGCCAGCCAGGGCACCTGCAGAAGGTGCATTTATTGGCTCAGGGCCAGGCAGCCTGTGGTTAAGAGGGGTCAGAGGTGACGGGTACACTTTGTCATGTTTACCACTGGCTTTATTTAAAGTGGTAGCTCCAAGACCCAGGCCCTGACCCCTAAAGACTTTATATAACATGTTAGGACCTGGGGACGCCATCCACTGGCCGTGGACCGCACCCAGGGGAACGCCATGGTCCTCTGGAGACCTACATACCCGCCTCTCCTGGGGACTTGACAAGGGTGCCTGAGGCCAAGGGAGGTCACGGACTCCCTCCAGGCCCCTGACTTTACTTTGTGGTTCTATAAAAACCATGTTCACACTTTCCACTCTATTGTAACCACAACAGGGCAGTTGCATCCGGCATGTCAGTGTCCTGCCCTGGGCAGCTCGCCCGCCCGGGCACTCTCCCTCTGGTCTGGCGACCCACCAAGAGGGCAGTTCTCATTTTGTTATTAGTAGAAGAGCTTCCAGTGTAAAAGCTCTTCATTTCCTTTGGCCAGAAAGTGTATGGTTTGTGTTTTTATTTTTATTTTTTTTAAAGAATGGAGACTTAATCTCTGAATGGTGTCCATGTTCTGACCCCCATGGGTGGGATAATGGCCTGACATCTCCTCTTTGTCCCACCTTCTGCCTGTTCAGCCCTCCCCTCTATCCCCCCAGGCAGTGGGCGGCTGGTTCCTTCCCAAAGTGCTTACTTGGAAAGAATGTGGCTGCTGGCCTCTTCTGTAAGAGCCCCTTTGAGCCGGGCCTCGCAGAGACAGGAAGGAGATATCCGCGAAGGTGGACATGTTGGGGAAAGGAGTGCTCAGGGAAGCGAGTCTCCTTCCCAGGCCCAAGAATCGAGTCCTGGCAGGAGCGGGTCGGTGCCTGCTAGTTTCCATCATGGAATTGGGAGTCTCCTTGACTCCCTCCTAGCCCCTCTCCATCTTGGGGCTGACAGCCAAAGACTGAGGCTCCTTTGCTCAAATCTTGGACCTCTCCTAAAAAGCACTGGAGGCCAGAGGAGCCAAAGGAAATGGCTCTCCACGGGTCTGTGATGGGCTGGGAAGCACATCCCTTCCTAAGCGCCCTGTCCTCAGTTTCCGGGCCGCTTTGTTGCAGACAAATCATGACTGAGCTAGAACGTTACAAGAATGTAATAAATGTATATCTAGATAGAGAAATAGATCTATTGAGAGAGCTTTCACAATGGGCAGCAGCCTTGTGGAGGACCTGGGTAACTGTTACCTTGGCCGAAGGTGGGGTTTGCCTGTCTGGATCCTGAGGTTGGAGAAGGCACTTAGCAGTGAACCTTGGTAAGTGTCACCCTGCCGGGCGGCTGCAGTCCTCCATCCTGAGGCTGCAGGGGGGCAGGCCTGGGAGCCAGCAGGAGAGGGCCCCTTTGTGCTGGGCAGCTGCCTACCCAGGCCCTGGGAGCTCTGCTTCATGTAACAGAGGGCCAAGAGCTCCTTTAACATCTGTTAATTAAGTGCAATAAATTTTTCTAGAAAATGGCAGAGATGACTTCCAGGTGGATATTGCTATTTTGTGGTGTTGGGGATGCCAGATCACCACTTGGTTTTATTTTTCTAAGTGCATGTGATGTGACAGAGTGTGTGGGGCTCTGCGTCCTCCCTTGGAGCTGGGATTCCAGCGAGCCCCTTTTTGTTATCTGTGTTGGGGAAGGAGGCAAGGAGAAAATTCCTTCCTCCCAGCTGGCACCGGCAGAAGCAGACCACAGCCCGTTGGCCTTATGTGCGTATGTGCGTGCGAGTGTGTCACCGCTGGTGGGCCGGAGTGATGTGGCGGGGAGGGAAGCCGGGAATGTAACCTTTTCAAGACAAAATTAAATATTTTGAGATGAGAATTGTGGGGCTGTCTTTTCTGTCCTCCCTCTGTGTCTCCTCTGTGTGTATGTTGGCCTAGGAGTTTGAGGGTTATCCCTGGCACCCCTGCATCACTAGCCAGGCACCCTTGGCCAAGTCACCTAACCACTCTGTGCCTCCGTTTCCTCATCTGCCAGATGGAAGTAATTCCTGCTCACCTCACAGTTTACCGAGAAAGGACAACATCAGACCAAAAGCAGTTTGAACAGTAAAGTGCTGTACGACTGGTAGAAAGAGAGGGGCCTGCTCATGAAAAGTGTTCCCCAACAGGGAACGATTGATGGCAACTACGGAAAATACACACAAAAACACCAGCACCGGAAGAGTTGGGTCTTGGTGAGATTCTGGGGGTTTTCCTTCTCCTTTTGCCAGGTTTCTGTCTGTGGCCGTGTGAACTTCACAACTGAAAAGTTTATGTGTGAGTGCAGCCACACGTAGGGCTCCGGCGCTGTTGTTACTGATTCATTCAGCATTGGTGACCCCAGGTCCCCTGCTAAGGGCTGGCCAGGCCCGCCCCCCCAGGCTTTCATTAAGGGGTGGGGCAGAATAGGGTACATCACCTGTGGCAGTGCCCCTGCAAGTCTCCCTCCCCTCTTCCAGCTCCACCATCTCGTCAGTGCTTCTCGCTCTGCTGCCTCGAGTGTGGAGCCCAAGTGTCTCCTTCCTCAGCAAGGTCTGGAAGGGCTGCCTTCTTCCAGCCAAGGCTGCTCTTCCGGCCCCCCCACCCCCCACTCCACGCTGCACGGCGTTGGTGCTCGGGCTCCCTGTTGCTTGAGGGGCCAGGAGCCACTTGTAATCCTGAGGAGGAAGACATATATTTGGAGTCTGGAGACGGGCTGGCAAGGTGGACTTTTATTTTTATTATTTTTTAATCCTCATATGAGGATATGCTTTTTATTGATTGTAGAGGAAGAGAGAGAGGGAAACATGGATGTGTGAGAGAAACATCGATCAGCTGCCCGCCGCACGCACCTCTATCAGGGATCAAACCCACAACCTGGGTATGTGCCCTGACTGGGAATCGAACCCACAACCTTTTGGTGTATGGGATGTCACACCAACTACGCCACCCAGCCAGGACAGGATGGACTCTTAAATGGGCATTTTACAAATAAACATTGCGGCTCAGAAATCAGAGTAATATGCCCCAAATCACAGCTGCAGGACTAAAATTTATACCCAGAGTGGGTTTCAAATCTTCAAATTGCAATTCCCAAAACAGTAACAGCAGGCAGACTGTTCCCAGCCTGGGATCAGGGTAGTGTCTCATATTCCACCTCCTTACAGCTTACAAAGCCTCCAGCTCAGCCTCCCTCTCATTCTAGCTCCAGAATCTTGAGCACCTATTACATCCTTATCTGAAGAATGGCACACCGGCCTCACAGGTGCTCAGCACATGCAGCTGCCACGTGGCAGTGATGTAGATGGTCCTGACCCACCTGGAGATGAGCCCTGCAGACCCAGCAGCTGTGGGTCCAGCAGACAGGGGGATGCCACCAGGTTCCAACCAGATGTGTGGCTGGTTTTAGGCAAGTCCCTCACCTCCCTGAGCTATTTATCTTTACAATGTGGATGTGATGCTCAAAGATGTGAGTACCCGACACAGTTCAGCTCTTCTTACCTCCCAGCTCCCTGGAGGACAGATTTTCCAAAGCTAAGCACAGGCCCCCTTCCTTGAGTGTTCCCATCTACCAGACAGCCCTCATACACCTCCCGAGGCCGGGCAGCTCCTGACGTCAGCAGCTCGTCTGGGAAAGCTGCCAGCCAGAGAGGGGCGAGCAGCAAAGGAAATCAGAAACAGGTTTCAGGGCGGGTGCCCCCAGCCAGCCGCTCCTGCACTCTCATCAGCTTCTCACTTCAGCGAATCCTCCCAACCACGCAGGCTGACACCTGGACCCAGTGGAGCAGGAGCCTTTTATTGTGAGCAGTTACTCTGTCAGCAGGAGCTGGGGCTGCCAGTGCGCCATGCTCAGCCTCCCCCAGCTCTGAGTCTGCCGGTGTCTCCAAGCTAGGGAGGGGCATCCATTGGGCCTGGATTCCAGGCTGATTCCAATCTGCACTCAGGGGCAGAAGGGTGAGCAGGTCCTTGGTGCTGCTCCGAGGCCCATCTGGTCCCACGTGGGCTGCAGGGAAAGCCGAGGAAGAAGGGATCCCAGCCGGTCCTCAGAGCCTGAGCTGGTGCACGTTCCCCGCTGCTCTTCTGTTCCAGTCCCCCAGCACCCGAGGATGGGCATCTCCATTCTATAGAGGAAACTGAGGCTTCGTAAGGTCTTAGGTGACTTGCCCAAGATCTCACAGCTGCTAAATATCAGAGCTGCGATTCTAACGCAGGCCTGACGGCTCCTAAGCCCAAGCTCCTTCTGCCATCTCAGCGATCTCCTGACCAAGGTGCTGGTGCTGCCTGGACCTGCCCCCCACCCCCCTTTCCTTTGGCCGGCAGAGGTCAGCCCGCCGACACAGCCAGATCAGTGCCGGTCTGACATCTCCCAGGGGCTGCCCAAGCCGCCCTGGCCAGCAGCAGCAAGGCCCGGCCCAGCAGTGGAGGGCGGGCAGGAAAAGACTGACAGTTGTTCCACATGCTGGGCCCGGACCGGCACGGTAACTGCGTTGGACAAACGCGGAAACCGGTTCAGAGAAGTGTCTTCCCCAAGACCACGCCGCTTCTCCACCCCACCCTCCTTCCAGCCTCTTCCTCGGTCCCCACACAGCCCTGACCCGTCTCTCTCTTCCCCTCCCTCATGCCATTTCTTCTCCTCTTGGGGGCCAGGGTCAGAGGCTTTGGACAACAAAGACCTTAGACGTTATCCCATCCAGCCCTGGATGGTGTGGCTCAGTGGATAGAGTATCAGCCTGGGGACCAAAGGGTCTCGGGTTCCATTCGAGTCAAGGGCACGTACCATGGTTACAAGCTCCTCCCAGGCTGGTCGGGGCTGGTGCAGGAGGCAACCGAGCGATGTGTTTCTCTCACATCGATGTTTCTCTCTGTCTCTCCCTCTCTCTTCTACTCGCCCTAAAAATCAATGGAAAAATATCCTCAGGTGAGGATTAACAAAAAGAAAATAAAAATAGCCGAAACCGGTTTGGATCAGTGGATAGAGCGTCGGCCTGCGGACTGAAAGGTCCCGGGTTCGATTCCGGTCAAGGGCATGTACCTTGGTTGCGGGCACATCCCCAGTGGGAGGTGTGCAGGAGGCAGCTGATCGATGTTTCTCTCTCATCGATGTTTCTGGCTCTCTATCCCTCTCCCTTCCTCTCTGTGAAATATATATTTTAAAAAAAAAGAAAAGAAAAATAAAATAGAAAATTTTTTTAAAAAAAAGTTATCACATCCAGGTCCTCCCTGACTGGATGGGGAAGAGACCCAGAGAGGAAAAGGATCTGCATCCCCACACCTCCCATCTCCCTGGAATCACACTGAAGCCAGGTGGCCCTTCACTCAGGGCGGGCATTGGCTGCTCCTTCTCCTACTGGACCATTAACTGTTTGCAGAAACTTGAGCTCGCCTTTTGGAAGCAGAAATCAGCCTCATCCTAGGCCTCATCTTCAACTTGCTGTGTGACTTTCTGCAAGCCACATCCCCCTCTGAGCCCCTTCTTCTTCATCAGTGCCATGGAGGTTGGGTTCCCTCTCCTGCCTATCCATCAGGGTTGCTGTGCAGTGCATATGGGCTGCTGAATAGAAGCCCCTTATGAATTGCAAGGGATGAAACAATGTCCCAGCCCAGCCCATCTAGAACCCAAAATGTGATGAAAGATACCTCACCCCACCCTTCCCCCGACGTCCCACACAAATCAGACTTGCCAGTGCCGGCAACCTTACTGTTAGAAAAGCGGGCTGGCCTTGACCGGTTTGGCTCAGTGGATAGAGCGTCAGCCTGCAGACTGAAGGGTCCAAGGTTCGATTCCAGTCAAGGGCATGTACCTTGGTTGCGGGCACATCCCCAGTAGGGGGTGTGCAAGAGGCAGCTGATCGATGTTTCTCTCTCATCGATGTTTCTAACTCTCTATCCCTTTCCCTTCCTCTCTGTAAAAAATCAATAAAATATATTTAAAAAAAAAAAAAAGAAAGGCGGGCTGGAAGGTAAAGAGTGAGGTCAATAGAGACAGGATATGGGGCTGAAAACCAGCAGAGCCAGGCCCCTCAGGGCTGTTCCACTGGGTCTGAGTCCAGGGCTGGGCCATGCCCCCAACCCCAGAACGCCATCTGAGAAACTGCTGGACTGAGCTCAAATCTAACCCTAGAGTCGTGCCGAGGCCCCTCGTGTGAGCCCCAGGGATGTGACCAGAGCAAGGAGAGGTGCCCAAAGCTGAGGTGTCCTGAGCCAGGAGCCAGTGCCCTGCCCACCAATGACTCACTGAGCTGCTGCTTCTTTTTTAAATTTATTTCTGAGAGGGAGAGAGAGATAGACACATCAATGATGAGAGAGCATCTTTGATCAGCTGCCTCCTGCACGCCCCACACTGGAGATTGAGCCCAGCAGCCAGGACATGTGCCCTGAGAGGGATTTGAACTGATACCTCCTGATTCATAGGTCGATGCTCAGCCACTGAGCCACGCCGGCCAGGCTTGCTGTGTTTCTCCTTGCTCTGGGCCTAGTTTCCGCATTTATCCTCCTCACAAGCAGCCATTTAGTTTAAACCATCCACCCTGGCTGGTTTGGCTCAGTGGATAGAGTGTTGGCCTATGGACCGAAGGGTTCCAGGTTGCGGGCTTGATCCCCAGTAGAGGGCGTGCAGGAGGCAGCCGATCAATGATTCTCCCCCATCATTGATGTTTCTATCTCTCCCTCTCCCTTCCTCTCTGAAATCAATAAAAGTATATTTAAAATAAAGTTTAAACCATCCATCCTAGTCTGTGGCTCTCATCACACTCAGAAATAAATCCAAACTCCTCACTGCAGCCCCAAAAAGCCCCATGAGACCTGGCCACCACCCTGGTCCACTTCTCCTCCCTCTACACCCCAGCATCCAGGTCTAGTCACGTTGACCCCTTTGCTCCTCTTGGGTCACACCCAACCCCTCACCTCAGAGCCATCGTACTTGCTGTTCCGTCTGCCTAGAGTGATGTCCCCTGAATCTTCTCAGCCTAGCCCCACCCTCAGTGCCTGGCCCGCCCAGGGCTTGACATGTAGCAGCTGCTCACTAAATACCTGCTAAACTCAGGGATAGAGGACAGGACCAGGGCTGGGTGTGACAGGAGTGCCATATCACCACCAGGTGGTGCTGTAGACACGTCCCTGGGCAGTGACCTCGGATCCAGCCTCCAGATTGTCCTCTCCGCAAAGCCTACCGGGGCTGGGCCAGGCGTTGCTGTGGGGCACCAGCTGACTCACCGCCCTTCCCTCCCCCCAACCCCCCACACACCGCCTGTCCCCCAGTGGCTCCTGGCAAACATGGGTCCGGGGGATCCACAGAAGCCTGGGAGGAAGAGAGGGCTGGCTGCCTCCCATGGCCTGTACTTCTAGGCTCTTTCTGGGGAAGGAGTGGATGTGCAGGCTGGAGGAGGTGTGGTAGGGGGACTGGGATGAGGGCCTCTGGGAAGGCCTTGGACTTGGACTCTGTGCAGTGAGCCCGAGTTTGCACCCCACCTCCTCCAGTCCCCCTCATGCCTTTGACAAGCCTGGTCCTGGCTCTGAGCCAGTTTGTTCCCTCATCTGTCGACAGGGGACAAAAATGTGAGCAAGAACCGAAACCCCGCGTGGCCGCTCTGTTAGAATGAGGCTGCGGAGCTTTTTTGGCGGGGAGGGGTTTCCCAGCGGTGGGTGGTGTGAGCAGGTGGGAAGTGTGTGGGTTGGGGGAAAAGACAAGTGGACAGGAAACCGGCAGCCCCCAGGGCCTCAGCCTTCTGCTCCATCAGACCGGCTTCCCCAGGCCTCCCCTGCCCTGAGGCCTGTGACCTGAAGTGAGTCTATGAGTGTCCCCTGGTATACATGTGTGTATGTCTGTGTTTGAATGACGGTGTGTGTGTGTCCACATCGGGGAGTCCAGGAGTGAGGACAGGCTGCCTGTCACCTTGGCAGAGGAGGATGGGGGATTCCAGGGAAGAGGGGCCCTTAGGGCACCCCACTTCTGTTCCAGCCCCCAGCACCTGGTAGCTGCATCTTCTCTCTCCATCTTCGCTCCAGAGCGCCCTGTGCTTCCTGATTCGCACTGATTTGCTTTCAGACCCCAGGCCTCGCCCATTCGCACACCTGGCCTGTGGACTTCCTGAGGGTCAGGGGGCCAGGGATTAAGTCGGAGGAGCCAGTCCCCAGCCTCCCCACTTCCTCCCACGGAGAGTCAGTCTGGCTCTTTCCCTTCTCAAGAGATATAATTATTAAGCACTTACTGTGTGCCAGAAGCTTCATATACCTGTTCATTATGCCCTCCTCACCACAGCCCTTTAAAGTATCTTTACACGCATTTTACCGGCGAGAAAACCGGTTCAGAGAGAGGAAGTGACTTGTGAGATTGGAACCTGCTCGGGCGAACTTTCTATTGACACAACTGGGCTGTGGGAATGAGGGGTACCAGGCTCCCTCTTTTCTGGTTCCTAGCCTCCTGGTAACAAGCCCTCTGCTTCGCCACCTGGCTCTTGCTCTTTTGCCTCAAGGGACCCCCTGGAGGATGAGGGTGGTATTGGTGGGAGTGGCTGCTGAGGGTTAGGGTTCCTGAGCTGATTCGGCCTCTCCCCACACAGCCACCCCTGTCTAGCCAGGAGGTTTTCTCTTCAAATCTTTCTCCCAGGCCCGCTGAGCCAGCTATCTCCCAACTCCTAGGTACTCCCAGACACTGCCTGAAGAGGCCATCCTTCCAGGCCCAGCTGCAAGGTCGCTTCTTCCTGGGGGCCCTCCGGGATGTCCCATCAGAGCGGCCTCTCCCGCAGCCTTGCCCCTTGTCTCTCTGGACTTCTGAGTCATTGGGGGCAGAGGCCATGTCCTAATTCCCAGGACCTAGAGCAGAGCCGCCAGGGTAAAGATTCAGTGAGTGCTTGTTTATGGATAATAATAATGTTAATAAGATCTACTACTGGTTAAATGTTCACTAAGTGTCCAGCCATTAAGTGCTTTTCGGGAAGTTTGTCAAGCAGTCTTTCCCACAACCCTCCATAGGCTTCCTATTATTATCCTCATTTTACAGGTGAGGAAACTGAAGCACAGAGAGGTGAAGTGACTCACCCAAGGTCACACAGCCAAGAAATGCCACAGGCAGGCTTGCAACTGAGTCTATCTGGGTCCAGTCTGTGTTGCACTGAAGTGAACTATCAAGACACAGAGATTCTAAGGGCTTGTCCTCCCTGGGTGCTGTGGGCCATGGGGGTGCTTAGACCACCAGCTCTAGGCTGGGCTGTGTATTAGTGAGGTAGGTCACTCTCAGCTCTCAAAGGGCTGGAGGCCAGAGCGCCCTGGATTCCAGCCACCACACAATCACTCTTCCCCTTTGAGCTTTCATTTCCCCATTTGCCGAAAGAGGGTTCTGGCTCTGGCCCAGCCTCCCCGGGCAGTTGTGAGGATAGAGGAGTCAAGGCTGCCATTTTCAAATGGATTTTTCCAGGAGAACCTCATTTTCAGCCACAATCTTATCTAGAAGGCCAACATATGAAACTGATAAATCAGCATACATTTCTTTTTTTTTTTTAAATCCTCACTCAAGGTTATTTTTTCCATTGATTTTTTTTTTTTTTTTAAGAGAGTGAAGAGGAGGGAAGAGGGAGGAGGAGGAGAAAGAGAGAGAGAGAGAAACATCTATGTGAGACACATTGATTGGTTACTTCCCGAATGTGCCCGACTAGGCCAGGGATTGAGCCTGTACGTGCCCTTGACAGGGAATGGAACCCATGACCCTTTGGTCTGTGGGCCGATGCTCTAACCACTGAGCAACCTGCTAGGGCAGCATACATTTCTAAGCTCAGGGTGCTGGCAGGTCCTTAGCCTAAAGTCACTTAAGAGGGTGTGTCACAGCTGTGATGGACACATGTCCCGCCCAGGGTGTGGGTGAGGGCTGTGTGCAGCTGGGAGCTACCCCCCACCCAGTCTGCTTCTGAAGCTTATCTGAGTTGCATCGGTGACAGCTCCAAGGCTCAGCCTGGGGTTCTAGGTGCCCCCGGAGCCATCGGATGCCCCCAGCCCTGGCTGTGGGACTTCCGGCACGTCTCTTGCCCTCTTTGGGCTTCAGGAGGCACAGGAGGCTGGAGGTCACCTCCAGGAGCCCATCTGTTTACCTCGGCAGGTCTGGATTTGGTGATGGAGATTTGGCTAATGACCTGGCTCCTCGCGGCCCCTCAGAAGCCTGGTCAGTGTGGGTCAGGCAACAGAGTATGTGTGGAGAGAACCTTCCAGAACTGCCCTGGGTGCTCAGCTGGGGTGTGGGAAACAGGGTAAACAGAATGAGGTGGGGTGTGAAGGGGAGGGGGCAGGGAGCTGACCAAGCCCTGAGGGTTTAAAAATAAATCCTGCCTGAGTGCTGTCAGCTACAGCCAGCCAGGGCTCCCAGGGCCCGGTGACATCAGCAAGCACAGGCTGTCCCTGGCAGGGCTGGGGGTGGCAGAGGGGACATAGTAGGGGGGAGGCGGGCGGGGCCCTGCTGTGCCCTTCCTGCACCTGGGAGCTATCTTTGTCTGGGGAGAGCCAGCCTGAGCGGTCCTGGGCCGGAGCGGCTGCCCAGGTCCCTCCTCCCCAACACTTTCCATTTTGCCTCTGAGAACACGGAGGGCCCGGGCGGTTATGGCTTGTCTAAGGCCGCTTTTTTAAAAATATATTTTATTGATTTTTTACAGAGAGGAAGGGAGAGGGAGAGAGAGTTAGAAACATCGATGAGAGAGAAACATCGATCAGCTGCCTCCTGCACACCTCCCACTGGGGATGTGCCCGCAACCAAGGCACATGCCCTTGACCGGAATCGAACCTGGGATCCTTGAGTCCACAGGCCGACGCTCTATCCACTGAGCCAAACCAGTTAGGGCTGTCTCTTAGGCCTCTTAGACACAAACTGTGGCAGCTGAAGAACTCAAAGCCAGAAGTTCTGGCTCTCAAGTACTGGTTCTTGAAGGTTGGTGGCACGGGGTGGGGGATCATTTGGGAGAAGGCTCACCTGATGGAGGGCAGAGGGGCGGCATCAAATGAGCCATGGCTGGCACTGTGCTGGACACTGGTCAGAACAAGCTCCTCCTGCCCATCCATTGCCTCCGCTCCTCACTCTGACCCTGAGGAAGGTCTGGCAGGGACTAATGCTGTCCCCATTTTATAGATGAGGAAACTGAGACCCAGGGAGACAAAATCACCTACTCCAGGCCTCACAGCCAGCAGCACATCATGTCCAGCTGGGATGGGGTCCGGGCTGCCCTGGCAGTCAGTCCCAGCTTGAGCTGCTGATAGAAAGAGACCTAAGGTGGAGCCAAGGGGATGCAGGGGGTGGGGGAAAGTGGGGCTGCCATGGGTTCACAGGGAAGGGGTAGGAAGGAGGCCCTGTTGCCTCTGCAGTTCGGTGCCCCCGGTTCATTAGGCCGCCCTGCCACTCCTCCTCCTCCTCCTCCTCCTGGGGCTTGGTCATGCACTCAGGACAAAGCCCAGCCTCCTGGCCTGGCCAAGGCTCTCCCTGCACACCCGGCCTCTTCTCTCACCACATACATGCCACACTCTCAGCCTCAGCCTCAGCAGCTGCTCCCAGATCCCTCCCGCATCTGCTATTTCAGACCTGAGCTGCTGAACAAGCTGCTCCTGCTGCCTGAATGCCCCTCCTGCATCTTCCTGGGGAACGCCCATTCACCCTCCCAATTCAGCCCTGAGCCCTCCTGCCTCCTCAGAGCACGGTTATGCTTGTGAATAGGATGGCTGTTTGCCACCCATCTCGCTTCCTGGACCCACAACTCTGAGGGGGGCAAAAACGATATTGTACTTCTCTCTCTGTGCCAGTGTCTAGCTAGTGGACGAAGGAATGAAAATAAGGTTCTGATCCTGCTCCTGTCTCACCAGGGATTTTGTCCAAGTCACATCCCCTCTGGGAGCCTCGTGAAGTGGGGACAAGTCCCACTTTGCAGGGTTGCTGGCGAATGGTGGGATCTACTGCATCGCTGAGTAGGCATTAAAGGGCTTTACCATGGCCCTGGCTGGTTTGGCTCAGTGCACAGAGGTCAGCCTGTGGACTGAAGGGTCCTGGGTTCGATTCCGGTCAAGGGCATATGCCCAAGTTGCAGGCTCGATCCCCAGTAGGGGGCGTGCAGGAGGCAACAGGTCAACGATTCTCTCTCATCATTGATGTTTCTGTCTCTCCCTCTCCCTTCCTCTCTGAAATCAATAAAAATATATATTTTTAAAAAAGGGCTTTACCATGGCAGTGTTGCTCTGAGGCCGCCACAATTCACACATTCTCTAGCCAAGTCCCTCGTCTACCTTCCCCCCAGGCCCTCACTTGCTCTGCCCTAACCTCTTCCCTCTGCTCTGTCTTTCCATCCCACCCCATGGAATCAAAGCAGGGCGGTCCCAGCCTGCCTCCGTCCTGCTGCCTGTTAGCTCCCTCCCCGAAAGGCAGCCAAGGGCTCCCAACCCTCAGAAAGCCCAGGATCCCCCTAGGCAGCCTGTTTCGGGTGCAGAGTCCTGGCCTCATCCCCACAGGCCCATTCAGAGGAGCCTGATGTGGAACCCGGGAATCAGCATTGTTAAGCAGCCTCCCAGTCACCACAATCCTGCTTTAGGAACCTCCTGGGGTGGGGTGAGGGGCAACGTAGAAGCCCAAGATGATGCCCTGACCAGGGAGGAGGAGGGAGGGCGAGCCAGTGCAGCCAGGGTGGGACTGGGGGCTGGGGATGACCTCAGCTGCCTGCATTCTTCCTCCTTTCCCAAGACCAAGGTGAGCCAGGCCTAGGTAAGGGGCTTCCTGGGTCCACGGGCCAAAGGCGGGCCCCACCCTGGCATCTGCTGCATCAGGTGTCCGTGCAGGATCAGAGCAGTCTGCTGGGAGACAGACGCGGATATAAATAACCACGAGGCCAAGCGGATGAAGGCCAGGCGAGGGAGAGGCAGGGACCGCCCCGGAGCGGGGCATCAAAGGCGCTCGGCGGCCAGCCGGGCCGCGGGCCCCGAGCTCCCTCGGGTTCCCAGTGACCTTCGGGGAGCAAGCGGGGACTCGGGGCCTCGAGGCCGGGCAGCAGGCTGAGCTGCTTCATCTGGGCCGCAAGCGGGAGGTGTGACGGCCCCTGGCGTGGAGAGGCTGGGAGCTGGAAGGTCCCCAGGCCGGAGGCCGCGGCCGCCCCGCACGCCCCGCCCCCTCCGCACGCCCCGCCCCCTCCGCACGCCCCGCCCCCTCCGCACGCCCCGCCCCGCCGCAGCGCCCGCTCCGACTCCGCCCACCAGGGAGTCCACCTCCACTTCGCGCGCCGGGCTCCGCGGGCGCGGAGGGGGCTGTTCTGAGTCCCGAGGACGGAACAGCCGGGCTTATTCCTAGGGGCACCCCCATTGGTTCCCTCCCCTCCGTGGGCTGACGCCCCGCCCCCCGAGCCGCCCGTTACGTAATCCTGCCCCCCTCCTGCCTCCGCTGCAATGGGGGGTGGATAAGGAAAGGAGAGGCTGGGCCCCTCACTTGGCGCAGCCTACCCTGGCCCAGCACCCCCACCTCTGCTTAGCGCCCAAGGGGAAACTGAGGCCGCTGTCCAACCAGGGGGTGGCCGCGGGGATGGGGGGTACAGCCCTCGATATGTTCCTAGGGTCTCCAGGGCAACCCAGCTCCACCTGGGGCCACGCTTCCTTTTCAGAACCAAGTTTCCCTCCCTCGCTCCGACTTGGGGTCGCTGGAGGTGCCTGCTGGGAAACCCTCCACAGCTGCTCCCCACCCCACTGTGCTGGGCCACTAGGTCTCTAGAATTCTGAAGTCAGGCGTTGAGCCCAAAGGTGACTGAGTCCTCCACCTACCCTCTGGGTGACCTTGGGTAAACTTGGCCTCTCGGAGCCTGTGTCCCCGCCTATTAAATGGGGCTATGATGGGTCCTCTTTCTAGTGTTGTAGGGAAAATCCAAGGCTGTCAGCACCTGCTGGGCACTTAGCAAGGAAGCTGAACTGTCCCAACCCTCCCCTCCCCCAACCAGGCCCTGGAACAGTGCCAGAGCTGGGCCTGGCTCTGGGCTGGTAGGTGGTGCCCCTCTGGACCAGTCAGCTCCCTGTGGGCCTTGGCCTTTGCCCAGGGAGCACGTGGTGCAGGCCTGCCCTGTGGCCTGGCGGGGGCCAGCTGGTCCTATGGGGCTGTCCTGCAGGTGGGTGCAGCCAGGGGCCCTGCCTGGCTGCCTTCCGCCACAAAGCGTCTGGGAGGTCCCCTGCAGTGCCCCCCACGGTCTTACTCCCGGAAGTAGCCCACCCAACACCTGTTTAGAGCAGCTCCTAAGAGCAGATTTAGAATGAGGGAGCATCTGCCCAGCCTTTTCTGCTCCGCTGAGAAACCAAGGGGGCCTCGATCTCTGCGTCTGCCCGTGGGGATAACACTGCCCTCTCCCTCCCCGGTGGCTCAGCCTCCCTCCCTGTTCCCACTGACCTGAGCCTGAACTGGGGGCCCTGCCGCTTTGTGCTGATTTTACCTTCAAACAGCAGCCTGAGGTGACTTGGTGGCCTTTTACAGGTGAGGAAACCGAGAGGCGGAGTAATGCCAACGGCTGGGTGACCAGCTGCCTCGGTTTGCCCAGGACTGAGGGGTTTTAGTGGGAAAACTGGGGGTCACCCTACTTCAAGGCCACACATCTTACAAGTGACAGTGTCTGAGTCCGAAGACTGGCAGGCAGGCGCCAGAGGCCACGCTCAGCAACACCAAAGTGTATTGCCCTCAGTCAGTATGTCCCCCACCTGCCCTGGCCCTTGCTGGGTTCCTCGGCTCATGCATCTGGATCCAGTTTGGACCCCGCCAGGAGTGGCCTGTGAGAAGCAAGGGAGGTCTCCGGGCTCGGCGCCTCCCTGGTTCTGGTCAGGCGGAGGGAACCCCCAGGGTCCACCCATCAGCCCCTTACCCTTCTGCCTGCAGCAGAGGCTGGGTTCCCAAGGGGGAGCCGCTCGCCCCTACTACCAGCTGTGTCACTCTGCTTCTTGGAGCTCAGTTTCCCTCACCTACGAAGTGAGGCTGATAAAACCTGCCTTCTGGGTGCTGGGAGGACTCAGGACAATTAGGCAAAGCGGCACACAGGGGCCCTCAATACATAATCGTCATTGTTGCTTATTAATGTGCTAGTTACAGCAAGCGACTCCATCAAAAGCTTCCTCGTGAGGGAACTGTACTAAAGGCTTCCCACATTCAAGACCAAAGAAGCAGATGCCGTGTTTTTTTTTTCCAGGTAAAGATCTGAGTTTCAGAGAGATAGTGACCTGCCCAAGGTCACAGCAGTCAGGGTCAGGGCCAGCGCCGGCAGGGTTCTGCCCTCTTGCAGAACTTACTTCAACTAAGGACAGTTGGTGGTGGGCTGGGGAAACTAAGGCACAGGGTAGGGAGAGATTGTCCAGGTGCCCACAGAGTGCCAGGTCCCCTGCCTCCCTCCCAGACAGGCTGGTCCTCCCCTAGCCCAAGGTGGCAGGATCCGGTATAGGAAAAAGTCCTTCGCGTAGGCCAGCCTGCTCTCCCCCCTAGTTGGCCGGCTGCCCGTACCCGCTGCCAGCCACTGTTCCCTGTCAGCCAGCCAAGGCATGGAGCAGTCCAGGACATTGTGTTCAGAAAGAGGGCCAAGTGGCCCCCCTCCTGACTGGTGGCCCCTGACCTCCCGTCCTGTCCCTCCGGGCCTCAGGCCAACCTGGCCTGGCCCTGGTCCTGGCATGAAAAGGAGGCCACAGCTGCCCTCTCAGAGGCCAGGACAGTGCCCCCTGCTACGGCCCATGCCCTCTCCCCAGAAGACAAGGAAGCCCTGGGAGACAGGCCCACAGGGCGCCTCTCGGGAGAAGCCAGCGGGCTCCTGAGATGCCTGTTCTCCCGCCCTTGGTAGTTTTGCTCTGCCTATCTCCAAATCCAGCTGAGCCACGGTGAGAGGCCGCTTAGGCAGAGAACCAGCTGTGTGTGCCCCGGTGAGCTGGGCACAGCCTTCCCTCCCCACTGAAGGAAGTTGAGGCTGGGATTCGTGCAAAGCCACGCAGCCAAGCTGAGACCCCACGGAGTGGGAGCAGGACAGGGGCTGAGGGACAGTGACAATGGGGAGGGGGCAGTTTCAGAGAGGCAGGGGGACATGAGACCCTCCTGGTCTTAGTTTAACTGCCCAGACACACCTTCCTTCCCCCCAGGGAGAGGAGAGCCCCACTCATGTTTCCCCTGAGCACATTTCTCTACGCGGCTTTTCTGGTTGGTCAGATGGAGTGTTCACCTTGTCCTCTAGAACATGAGCCCGGGAGGACAGGGCTCGTTCCCCCTGCTGCCCTCCCAGTGCCAAACAGGCTCTCGCACAGGTAGGAGGCCCATTCACACTTACCGAATGAACGGTTAGTTCAGCTGTGCCTTTCAGTGTTTTGGACAGGTCTCGCTTCTTTCTCTTTGAAGTAGCGTTACTGAAGAATAATTGGCATACAATGAGCTGCACATCCTTAAAGATTATAATTTGATACGTTTTGACATATTATACACCCATGACCGTCATCACCACGATCAAGATAATGAATATATCCATCACCCCCAAAGGTTTCCTTGTTCCCCTAGGCCCGTGGTCGGCAAACTGTGGCTCGGAGCCACATGCGGCTCTTTGGCCCCTTGAGTGTGGCTCTTCCACAAAATACCATGGCCTGGGCGAGTCGATTTGGGAGAAGTGGCGTTAGAAGAAGTTTAAGTTTAAAAAATTTGAGTGGCGCCAAAACCGGTTTGGCTCAGTGGAAGAGCGTCAGCCTGCGGACTGAAAGGTCCCAGGTTCGGTTCCGGTCAAGGGCATGTAACTTAGTTGCGGGCACATCCCCAGTAGGAGGTGTGCAAGAGGCAGCTGATCGATGTTTCTCTCTCATCGATGTTTCTGACTATCTATCACTCTTCCTTCCTCTCTGTAAAAAATCAATAAAATATATTAAAGAGTAAAAAAAAAAAAAAAAAAAAAAAAAATTTGAGTGGCTCTCTGCCCTAACTGGTTTGGCTCAGTGGATAGAGCGTCGGCCTGCGGACTCAAGGGTCCCAGGTTCGATTCCAGTCAAGGGCATGTACCTCAGTTGTGGGCACATCCCCAGTAGGGAGTGTGCAGGAGGCAGCTGATCGATGTTTCTAACTCTCTCTCCCTCTCCCTTCCTCTCTGTAAAAAATCAATAAAATATATTTAAAAATAAAAAAATTTGAGTGACTCTCGAATTTCAATCGTTGTACTGTTGATATTTGGCGTTGACTAATGAGTTTGCCCACCACTGCCCTAGGCAATGCTGAACTGCTTTCTGTTGCTACAGGACTAGCTTGCATTTTCTAGAATTTTGTGTAAATGGATTCAAACAGTACCCATTGTTGGATTGTTTGTTTTGGGGCCTGGCTTTCAGCATTATTATGTTGAGAGTCCTCCATGTTGTTGCATGTATTGTGCATTTCCTTCTCTGGCGGAGAAGTATTCCATTGTGTGACTGTAGAGGAGCTGCTTCAGCCTTTCAGGCCTTGAAAGACATTTGGTTTGTTTCCACTTTGGGGCTAACAAATAAAGCTGCTGTGAACATTTGTGTACGAGGTTTTCTATGGACATATATTTGCTTTTCCTATGGGTAAATACTTAGGAACAGTCTGAATTACATTGCAGGTGTATGTGTAACTTTTTTTAAATTAAAAATTTTGTGTAAAAATATATATTTTGATTGATTCTAGAGAGAGGAAGGGAGTGAAAGTGAAAAACATTGATTGGCTTTCTCCTGCATCCCCCCACCTCCACTGAGCCCCAAACCTGAGCATGTGCCCTGACCAGTAAGTGAACCCACAACCTTCTGGTGTACGGGATTACACTCCAACTAACGGAGCCACACCGGCCAGAGCATAACTTTTTTTTTTCTTTTCTTTATTGATTTCAGAGAGGAAGGGAGAAGGAGAGAGAGATAGAAACATCAATGATGAAAGAGAATCATTGATTGGCTGCCTCCTGCACGCCCCCCACTGGGGATCGAGCCCGCAACCCGGGCATGTGCCCTTGGCCAGAATCGAACCTGGGACCCTTCGGTCCGCAGACTGAGGCTCTATCCACTGAGCCAAGTCGGCTAGGGCCAGAGCATAACTTTTAAAGAGGCTTCCAAATTATTTTCTAAAGTGGCTGGACCATTTATACTCCCACCAGAAGTGCATGAAAGTTACTCATTCCTCTATATCTTTAAAAATATATATTTCTGTACCTTTTAAAATATATATGTATTTTTTATTGATTTCAGAGAGGAAGGGAGAGGGAGACAGAAACATCCACGATGAGAGGGAATCATTGCTTGGGCTGCCTCCTGCATGCCCCCTACTGGGGATGGAGCCCACAACCCAAGCATGTGCCCTGACCAGGAATTGAAGCCTGGCCTCCTGTTTCACAGGTTGGCGCTCAGCCACTGAACCACGTGGCCAGGCAATGTCTCTATATCTTCACTAACACTTGGCGTGGTCCAGTCTTCTCCATCTTAGCTGTTTTATAGGTATGGTTCCTTGTGACTTTAGTTTGCCTTTTCCTAACAACTAAAGATGTCCAGCATCTTTCACGTGTTTATCTGCCATTAGTCTTCTTCTTTGTTAAGTGTCATTTCTGTATTGGGCTTATTTCTTATAACTGAGTTCTGGAAGTTCTTTATACATTCTGGATATAAGCCTTTTTATCAGATATATAATTTGCAAGTATTTTTTCCCAGTCTGTGATTTGGTTTTCACCTCTTAACAGTGTCTAAGGGAGGTTTTTTTTTTTTTTTTCTTTTGATAAAGTCCCAATTTACCAGTTATTTTTCTTTTATGGATCATTCTTTTGGAGTCATAGCTAAGAAATCTTTGCCTCACGTGAGAACACACAGATCCCCTCTTTTAGAGGTTGTATACGTTATTTGGACATCTCTGCCTTCTGGATAAATCTGTGGCTTCTTGAAGGGGTTATCTACACTTGCGATGCCCGTGGCTTCCCCACCTCACTCCTCTGAGTCTAGTTTCTCTGCCCACTCCCAGCTGACCCCCAGGACCCCCGGAGTCCAGGTATCATCTTGCTGCCCTGCCTAAAGGACTTGGCCTGTGTGCTGTGCCATCACTCCTCACACTCTAGCTTCCACCAGCCCTCTGAGGAGCCTTCCTGGGCTGGGTCGGAGCCTCCCCCGGGCACTTAGGGTCCCTTGGGCTTGCTTCTGACAGGGACCTGAGCATAAGGACCTGGGTTTGTCTTGTGCCCCACTCTTCTGCCACTAGAAGCACCCCCACTCCTGAAGCAGGCTCATGCCCAGGGCCCAGCTCAGGGCCTGGCACAAGGAGGGGCCCCACAAAGGTTTGCTGATGGAAGGTTTGTTGAGTGAGAACACTCTCAATCTCTCCGCCCCTAACCACAGATGAGGCAACCTGGAGGTGAGGAACTTAACTTTCACGTTTATGATAAAATCCCAGCCCGGCCAGTGTGGTTCAGGGTTGAGTGTCGACCTCTGAACCGAGAGGTCACAGTTTGATTCCCTGTCAGGGCGCATGCCTGGGTTACAGGCTCAATCCCCAGTAGGGGGCATACAGAAGGCAGCTGATCAATGATTCCCATCATTGATGTTTCTATCCCGCTCTCCCTCTCCCTTCCTCTCTCTGAAATCAATAAAAACATATTAAAAAGAAAGAAAAGATGCCCTAACCAGTTTGGCTCAGTGGATAGAGCGTTGGCCTGCGGACTCAAGGGTCCCGGGTTCGATTCTGGTCAAGGGCATGTACCTTGGTTGCGGGTGCATCCCCAGTGGGGGGTGTGCAGGAGGCAGCTGATCGATGTTTCTCTCTCATCGATGTTTCTAACTCTCTATCCCTCTCCCTTCCTCTCTGTAAAAATCAATAAAATATATTAAAAAAAAAAAAAAAGGAAAAGATAAAATCCCAACTCGCCATCTGGGCTACGGGGCCTATGGGGCGGCCCTGAGGACTTCCACAACCTCATCTGTTACTCGCCTCCTGCTTCTTGCTAGCCTTTCACTCCCTGAGCGCGCCATGCTGGCTTCTGCCTTGCCTGCCTATGGAAGTGGCTGCCCCCTCTGCTGCTGCCTCTGCTCATTCTCATGTAATTCAGAGCACAGGATGAAAGCCCCCTCCTTGGGGCGGCCCCCCTGCCCCCATCTGCCCAGTGTAAAGGGACTGCCTGGTCCTAGCTGCCATCGCCAGTTGCGATGGTCTTAAGGGCACATCCTCACTGTGTTTGTGGTTAACAGAACATCCTTTCCAGGGAGCAGGGAATTTGTCTGCTGTCTGCGCTTACTTTCCTCATACCTAGCACAGTGCCTGGTGCTTACGGGGGCTCCTTGTTGAATGCTGAATATAGTAAATCCGGGCGGAGCAGCTGAAGGACCAGATGGCCCTGTGGCTGGGCCAGGCTTCTCCTCTGGCCTGGACTTATGCAGCCCTGCCACAGCTCACAGTATTCTGACCAGGCCCTTGTACCTGGGGGGCTCTCTGTCAGTACCCATGTGGTCCTGTGCAGGGCTGCACCCATCACTCTTTTCTCCCCTCCAGGCTCCTCCCCAGGTCTTGGGAGCCAGTAGGGCAGGAAGAGGTGCTGGCCCAGGGACTAGGCCAATGGCCCAGCTAGATAGGAGCCGAGGCCTAGCCCCACTGTCCCTCTTACAAATGGGATGGATGTCAAGAGGGGAGAGAGGTGTTTGAACTCACGCAGAAAGTCGACAGTGTGAGGACGGAGCGCACACTTCTCTTGCTGGCTGTGAAATTCCCTAAATTAAAAACCGGCAGATCAGCAGGTGCCTCTTGCCCAGGGACTTGGAGACTTCCTGGCTGGTCCCAGCCTGTCCTTAGCCCTGCCCTGGCAGGACTTGGCCAAACTAGCCAGGCCCAGGAAAAGGTGGAGGGAGGGTGAGAGTGTGCCCTCCACCCACTGAATCACTCAGGGGAGGAGGGCAGTGGTGGGGACCAGACAGTGGCATCCCTTGGCTTACGGGCGGGCACTGAGGCAGGCAGACAGTGAGGAACAGAGCAGGGTTCTCCTGCCCCCATGACTCACCCCCACCCGCCCATCTGCCTCTCCAGGGAAAGACTCCCAGGAGGTTTCGGTACACACATGGAGGGCCCATCCCATTCCCAGGCCGCAGGCTGGGCCCCTGGAGAGGAGGAGTGTCGATCAGAGATCAGCCTACTTCCCAGGGCGCTGTCTTGCAGGGAACAAGCAGCCTCCC
This sequence comes from Plecotus auritus, assembly GCF_963455305.1. Taxonomy (NCBI): domain Eukaryota; kingdom Metazoa; phylum Chordata; class Mammalia; order Chiroptera; family Vespertilionidae; genus Plecotus; species Plecotus auritus. Next base: position 222,923,587 of record NC_137772.1, read on the forward strand.
AGGGCGGCAGAGCAGAGTGGGAGCCAGCCGGTGCTCTGCGGCTTGGAGAATGGCTTTCTCTTCCGCCCAGCCTGGTCTTGCTGCTGGCAGGGTTGGGTTTCGGCCTGTTTGCTGATGCGAGGACACGTCCGGGACTGGGTTGGCCATTGGCATTTGCAGATGGACAATAATGACCCTGATGACGGAAATGCTACTTGTTGTTTACTCCGGGCCAGCCACTGTGCTCAGCATTTCCCACTTCTTATTTCATTTAATTTCACAAGTAAATTAAATTATAGTTATTATCCCCATTTTAGAGGTGAAAGGAATGAAGTGACAGAGTAGGTGGTTTGTCACCCAGCTAGGGAGTGGTCAGGGTGGGACTCAAACCGGAGCCTTCTGAGAAAGCAGAGTTCACACCCTTCCCTGCAGGGCATCCTCCTGACAGGTTCCTTGGGGCGGGAGGGGCCTTGGCCTTGCTTCCTCCTTCCTGGCCAACTCCTACTCTTTCTTCGCCTCCTGATCCTAGACTCTCAGGCCCCCCCCACCCCGTGCACACCTGTCCTGTAACTGCTGTCCCACCTGTGCTTCCAGGGCAGATAAAGCACTTATGCTAGGCGCTTTATTTATATTAACACTAGAGGCCTGGTGCATGAATTCCTGCATGGGTGGGGTCCAGCTGGCCCGCCCCCATGGGGACCCATCAGGCCTGGTCAGTGTGGGGGAGGGGCTGTGGGTGGTTGGCCAGCTGGCCCTGCCCCCAGTAGGGGTGTTGGGGGTCCATTGGTGGCGGGGCCGGCTGGTGGGGAGGGGTGCCAATCAGGGTCCAGATCAGGCTGGTTGGCTACCGCAGTGCACATCATAGCCACCAGTTGTTCTGGTCATTCCGCTGTTCCGGTTGCTGGGCTTTTATATATATAGATCAGTGGTCGGCAAACTCATTAGTCAACAGAGCCAAATATCAGCAGTACAATGATTGAAATTTTTTTTGAGAGCCGAAAACCGACTTCTGTGCATGGGTCACGAAGTTTCAATCGCGCTGTACGTGTGCGCCCGTACGTGGTATTTTGTGGAAGAGCCACACTCAAGGGGCCAAAGAGCCGCGTGTGGCTACAAGCCAGTTTGCCAACCACTGATATAAACAGGAATGCGTGCAAGGGGCCCTGGGGCCCACAGGTGGGCCAGGAGCCTGGACACAGGGATATAGGGACAGGCTGGGCTTCTCCCTGGCAGGACAGAGGAAAGTGAGACCCCTGAGAGTGGCCTTAGGTCTGGCAGGCACCCTGGACCAGGGCCTCCCTCTGCCTGACACACTGTAGCAGGACTGGCCCATGGAGGGGCTGGACATCAAGGGGAAGGACCCTATGCAGAGGTTGTGTGTTTGGCCTGAGAGGTTCTAGGCCCAAGTCACGTGCTTGGGAGGGGAGGGACCAGTTTGGGCCTGTTTGGAGAGGGGAGGCTTGAGGAGACCCCTGTCTCACAGATGCCCAGTGCTGCTTGCTCCTGGTCTAGCCTAGAGGCTGCAGTCAGCTCTTCCATGCCTGCCCCCAGTGGCACCTTTCCATTGCTGTTATGGTTTATACATGAAAACAGCCACACACAGGTCAACATCTCAGCTTCCCCACTTCCGAACTGTGTGAATTCAGTGAGTAATCTAACTTGCAGCCGACTTTTTTTTTTTAAAAAATTTTATTTTTATTTATTTTTTATTGATTTTTTACAGAGAGGAAGAGTGAGGGATAGAGAGTTAGAAACATCGATGAGAGAGAAACATCGATCAGCTGCCTCCCACACACCCCCTACTGGGGACGTGCCCGCAACCAAAGTACATGCCCTTGACCGGAATCGAACCTGGGACCTTTCAGTCCGCAGGCCGACGCTCTTTCCACTAAGCCAAACCGGTCAGGGCTTGCAGTCGACTTTTCAATGGTATTGTGGAGACAGTGAGGGTGAGATGAGATTCAAGGAATACCTGGCTGCTCTCTTCAACCCAGGGGCCTTTAGGGGCTGGTGTGAATCCCTGCTGGGAAGGAGGAGGTTGTCTGTACCCTCCCCAACCATGGGCAGCATCAATGGGGCCCTGAGAGGGGGAGGTGGCTGAGCCCCAGCCCCAGGTGGGCCCTCTCACCCCTGAAGCAGCTCCAGCTCCACAATTACCCAGGAAGAGAAGAGCCAAGAGTCGAAGCACCAGGCTTGGGGACAGAACCAGACGTAGGTGGGCTCTCCTCATCTTTGCCCATTCTTAATGGTCTAGCCGTCTGGAGCCGGCAAATGCTAGAGCTGGAGCTGGCTTGATCCCTCCTTCGGCCTCCAAGGAAGAGGCTGTTACTCAGAGCCACAAACAGGCACCATCCTGTTCTCAAGGCTCTGCTTCCGGGCCTGGCTCCACCATCTGAGTGAGGGAGCTGGGGTGCTTCCCACCCTCCTGGAACCTGTCTCCGATGTGGGAAAGGACCCGTGGGAGTGGGCACTCTGTGGTGTCCTGTGCTGATGCGGCAGGTGGTAAAACAGGAGCCTGGTGACACTTATGCCCACCCAGGGATCAACTGAGGATGAGCAATTGTTTCTCGAAACTAAAGGGGCTGGGTCACTCGCTCTCTCTCCATCCCAAATCGGGGACCAGAAACAAAACAAGCCAGGAGCAAGCAGAAGACTATTATATATCATGCTTTTAATACAAACTTAAAAAAATCTGGAACAATATAAACTGTACAGGTTTGATCAATCTTTTTGTTTTGTTTTTAAACTAAATCTCTAAACACACCAATGTCCCATTCCAAAATATTGCACAACATTCTGAATACAAAACGCTGATTGTATTCCTCCTTCACTAAAGAAAACAAGTTCATTGCCCTGCTCCCCAAGCCCCTCTCCACATTGCCTCAATGCCCCCTTCCCATCCCTAAGGGTCAAACTAGAGAATCTAGAGCTCACTGCATTGAGAAAAATACATCATTCTGGACTAAAAGTTTACACTCTTTACAAGATGATCCACCTTTTGATTTGTTCCTGGAAAGAGGGGTAGATAGAGGATGGGGAAAGGGGAGAAAAAGGTTTTATTCTCCTCTTTTTTATTTTAAAGTTTGTTTTTCCTGAAAAAATATCTGTTTCTCTCCTCTTTTTAAGAAAAAATCTGGAAAAGAAAAAAATTACATTTTACGTTAGAAATATACATATATTATATATACCTCTTACATTTTACAAATGTAGCAAATTATTCAATACAAACGGACACCAAAAAATGTAAAAAATAAAAAAAAAGTTTTCCTACCAAACCAGGTAAATTAGTGCAGATTTCTGTTTGTTTTCTTAAAATAAAAAAAAATTTGAAGCAAAAATGCCTAGATTTGAGACAAGACAGACTGAACTGGGCCCAAGGGCCCAGCACTGGAGTCATGCTCCTGAACACACATTTTTCTTCGTATTTCAAGACACTAAGGGGTTGGTCTCGCTCTCTCCCTGTATGTGGCGAGAAAACAAGCTGACCAGGTATGGTGGGTACCTGTGTGCGTGAGTTTGGGAGGCGGGAGCGGCGAGGGGGCATAAGGCAGCATCCAACCTTTCCCAGGGAGCGGCAACCTGCCTGGGCCCGTCCCCTGTGTGGGAGCCAAGGGCTAGGGAGAGAGGGTGGCCCAGACTGGGCTGGCCCCTGAGAAGTCTAAGGGGACAGGTGGTGCTGGGCTGAGGAGCCAGGGCGCTGCCCTGCTGAGGGAGGTAGAGCTGGTGCCCAGTGCGGGGAGGCTGGCAGTGTCTGTCTGGGCTGGACCCACTATCGGAGCAGTTGCCCACTTGGGTCGCTGGGGAGGATGGGGTGGGGTGCCGAGGGCTTTGGAACTTTTTGGTGATGGGGGCCCTGATGCCTTGTGCCCCACTTGCCAAAGCATCATGGCATGGAAGCTGGCCCACTATGGTTGGGTTGGAGAAACAACTCGTCTGGCAGAGGTGGGAAGCAAATGCTCTTCTATATCCTAACACCCCAGTTTCAGTGGCTAAGCCTGGCCTGCCCAGACCCCTCCTCCGGCATCAAGGCCCAGTGGGGTTAGGTCGGGCAGTGAGAGGGATGGCAAGAGGTACCAAAATGTTCTCAAGCAGGCGGGGCAGAAGTGCACTACATCTACAGCCAAAGGACCCAAGTCTCAATTCAAGGCTCAGGACTGCCCACTGCAGGCACTGACGCACAACTCCCACCCCAGGGTGCTTAGGTGAGCAGTTCCCACCCTGGGCTAAGGTCACACGACAGGTGGGTCCAGGGACTTCTCTTAGGCTGGGTATTCCTCGCACAGCCACCCTCCCCCCGCTTTTTTTTGGTCAGAAACGAAAGTGCAGATCTCTCTGCAGTCCGGAAACCAGTTCCTCCTGCAGTGCTTTCCCCTGGGAGTGTCTCAGGCTCAGCCAGTGTCACACCACCATGTGACCACCCTACAAAGGGACTGACACCCGCTCTGGCCCACTCCCCCACCTCAAACATAAGTAAGCATTTGCTACAACCCAGAATCACATGGGTGGTGGGTTTCACATGGCTTGGAATTCTTTAAAGTAGGACAGCAAACCACCGCACACGCATGCACACACTCACCCCACCTCCCCACTCACACCTCACAGGCCCAGGGAAGAAAAGGCTGCCGGAGAGGCCACACACATCAACAGCTGTGTCTCCAGGGCCACGATGTAGTCTTGGACGCCAGGTGGGAATGGTGGTGTGGGGGCCATGGGACAGAGATGAAAGGAATTCCAACAGAGGGCTAACCTCCCTGGAGTTAGACGTCAGCTCTGGGGGAGGATGTCCATCGGCCAGCCAGCAGCTCCCTGTGACCCATGCCTGAGGAGTGGGGGCTGGGGTCTGACCTATTCGGGTGGCAGGACACAAGGCCTGCTGAGGTCGGATGGCTTTGAGTGAGAGGATAGCTGGGTGGTGGATCCAATGACAGGGGACAGCCTCTCCCTGTTCTGAGGGCCAGGCCCCAGCCGTGGCTCTTGTGAGCTTGAACACACCAATTCTAAACCAGGTGTGTGAAGGAGGGAGGGAGGAAAAAAGGGAGGGAGCAGCAATTCACATCAGGACCATTCTTAGCACAGGAAGCCACTAATTAAAGATGTTATATAGAAAACTACATGTAAGGAAAAAAAAAAAACCAGAAAAAACAAACCCCAAACCAACCAAATCAATCACAGGCAGGCAGGAAAACAGCAAGGAGGTGGAGTTAAACACGATTCAGGTGCTTCGGGAGCCCCCTCCCAATCCATGCCTCAGCTGCCTCTTTTCTCTACAAGTGAGAGGGAGAAGATTGGGAATATTTTTGTATATTTTTCTTTTCCTCTTTTTTTGGCCTTTCCTTTCTTTTCTGTGGTCTTGGGTGCTCCTGGCCCCGCAGGCAGGGGGGTGGTCAGTTGGCCAGCACAACGGGCTGGAACGGCTGGCTGGGATACTGCATGGTGTTCAGGTTGTAGCTGAGGCCTTCCACGAAGGGTGTCTTCTCCAGGAAGAGGCTGTTGGCACCACCTCCAAACACCTGGGTCATGTCGAAGCTGCTGCTGTTGCAGGTGCTGGCCCCACTGCCCTGGCCATCAGCGCCATCAAAGAAGAGGCTGGGCGAGCCACCACCGTTGTACACGAACTCCTTGGCATTGGGTGAGAGCTGGGACTGAGGGGCCGGGTTGGGGGCGATGAAGTTCAGTGAGTGCATAGACAGAGAGAGGCTCTTATGCTTCAGCAGGTTGTTGGTGGGAGAGCGGGCCAGGCGAGGCTGCTGCGGTGGGGGCTGCTGGCCACCTGCCCCACTGCTGGCCACACCCCCACCACTGGCTGCTCCTCCCCCCTTCTTCATCTTGGTGGAGCCAAACTTGGTGGCAGCGAAGGAGGCAGTAGTAAAAGTGATGGGCTGGGCAGAGCGTGGAATGAAGGTGGGGCTGGGAGATTGGCCAAAGGATGGCGATGGAGAGTTGGACAGGGAGCTGTCCTGGCTGCCAATGGGCACAAATACCTGAGCATCAGGGTTGAAGCTGCTCTTGATCTCTTTGTCCAGCTCTGGGGCAACGCAGCCCTCGCTGTCATCCAGGTATAGCACTTTCACAGCCCCCTTTTCACCAATCTGGTAGGACACTTCGAAAGGGTCAATCCAGACGCTCAGCTCCTCAGGCACATTGGCCCGCACATCCTCCACCGCCAGGCCGCTCCGCTTGGCGGCCAGCTCCACCACAGGGTCCACTAGCTCCCCAATGTGGACGCAGCGAAAGCCAGAGCCCTTCAGTGGCTTGTCAGGGTACCAGTGGCCTTCATACTTCTTTTTTAAGAGCCGCTCTAGCTCCTCCCCAAACAGGTCTGCCCGGCGCCGAGGCAGCTTGTTGTACAAGTAGGAGATGATGAAGTTCAGGGCCACTTTGATCTCCAGCTGCATGGTGCTTTCCTACGCAGACAATCAGTGCAGGGCACGTGCACAAGCCAAGGGCAGTGGCAGAAGATGGAAGGTGGGCAGCCTTGGGCTCCAGAAGGCCCTGGGAAACAAGAGGGGGCATCATGAGTAGATATACAGAGAGCTGGGGGAGGAACCATGGCAAAGGACAGACAGAAAAACACCCACTTCAGGTCACAGACTTAAGGTCCCATTTTTGCCCCACCAGGGACTAGTTTTATTTGTGTGACGGGGCAAGTCACTTTTTCTGAGCCTTAGTTTCATCAGCAACATGAGGCTATCATGAAGATTAGCTTAGTTCAAGGATGTAAACTGCCTCACACGGCACCTCGTGGTTAGTAGGTACTTGATAAAATTAGCTATTCTTTTTTTTTTTTTAAGTAATTCCAAAGAAAATAGGGTGCTGTGGTTTCCAGTATTTTGAGAATTCAGACCACTGGATGACTGGCACCAAAAAAAATCGAGCCCTTAATTTAGCTGGAGAAGGGAAGGCTCCTGCTAACGTTCTCTGCAATATCGTGGTGAAACTGTGCTCCCAAGTCGTCACAGGCCAGGGTGTAAGTTCACAGTCCTTAGTTTTCCTCCTTAAGTGGAAAGGGATGCAGGTCACTGAACAAGAAATAGCACTGCCAACGTTCCACTGGGGGCTTGGACTCCAGTCACATCCAATTTGTCATCCTGTGCTCCCTGGGTATGCATGTGCTCTGGCTCACTCTGTGTTTGCAGAACGGATTTCAGAATTGCACAGTGTAACCAAGGCAAGCACTGCCACCCAGAGAGCCTCCAAGAATAGAGATGAGAGCATGAGCCCCAGGAAAAAGTCAAGACCTGTCAAATCCAGAGGCCTGGGCCAACGACAGAACTGCTGACACTGATGCTGGCAGCCGCGCTGGGGCAGCAGAGGAAAGGAGAGGGAAGGAGGGTCCTGCTGGCCAACAAATCTTTACCAGCAGCACTAGCGTGGCCTGAGGGAATCTCTGTAGTTTCTGGCTAGAGCGAACATGTCAAACTCAAGGCCGGCGGGCCGCATGTTTGACATGCTTGGGCTAGAGGGTAAGTGAGGAGGAGGGCAGAGAGAAGGAATTTTCCATCACCCTGCAGCTTCCAGCTGGGGATCCATCATCACTCAGGCTCCCGGGGACAGTGTGACCACCTGTCCTTGGCACGGGATCAGATTTATCAAGTGTTTGGAGATCCCTGGAGAGGAGGCAGCCCAAGATAAACACTCAGATTGTTATTTTGGGAGTCTCTCAGAGCCAGATTGCACAGAGGTCAAAGAAGTTTATTCCCAAGTTTTGGGCCAGCCTCGCGTCTCAGGAAGATGACCTATGAGGTCCTAAGACCCAGTGAGCTTCCTCTCCTCACTTTCTCCAAATCGACAGCTCCAGGCTCATGCTGTGGGTGAACCGAACTGAAAAGGCCACCCCCCTTCCAGGGCCAACCAGGCCAGAACATGTTCCTAGCCAGACCGCTGGGTGAGACTGTGCTGCTGAGCTCAGCACAGAGACACGATCCATGATCCGTCAAGGGCATCTTATGTCCTGTGACCGACCTGGAGCTGGAATTTGATAAAAATCCCTTCTAGGTCCAGCACAGAATATCCAGAGACTAATTCTAGGCTTGAGGATCTCGAGTTTTCTGAACATCTGCCTCAACTACATTCCTTGTAATTTTCAGCCCTTTGCCTTAACTCACTTCCCTGTAATTTTCAGACCTGGGCCGTGGCTCCCAGGGGCATTTTTAGGACTGAATCCTCAAGCACAGCTCTCTGAGGCAGGTTTCAGAGGAGATGCACTGGCTCAATGTGGAGCATCATACACACCAGCCAGGTCTAGTCCGGCCCTCATTTCTGGTCTGAGGAGGCAGAGGGTCAGGTGGGGCGTCATCAGAGGTGCCATGAGCACGTCTCTCCCAAACCCTCCACAGGGATGCTCAGGATTCAGGAGACCCTTCTCTCCTCTCAATCCCAGCCTCCAACAAAGACTTAATCTCCAAGTTAAGTCTATTATGCTCCAAAAGTCTATTCATGGTCACCACTGATCGATTCCAGGGTCCTTTTAGCTTTCAGAGAAGAAGAATGGTAGAAGATTAAGAGCCTTTCTGTTTGTGAGGACTGAGTTCATCACCAGATGAGCCACCAGGAACTTGGGCCTCCACTCAAGAACAGCGGTATGTAAGGGCCACGGTGGTAGCCCACTAGAGGTGTCCAAACACAGAGGAGAATGAAAAATTGTGAAGAAAGTTGGTCCTGGTTCCCAAGAACGAGCCTGAAGTTAAAGACAGTGTTTTCAGAAAAGTGAAACAGACCTGAATCCAGCATATGCCACTTCTCAAGGCACACACAGCCTCTTGGTATGCCCCCTACACCTTTCCAGCTCTCTCTAACTTGGGAGCATATTTGCCTTTCAAGTTAACCTCCCCTAAACAGTTCAGCCTCAAAATGGGAGCATTTCAAATGCAGGCCAAAGTCATTGGGATATAAGCCTCCCACCTCAATATACAATAGAACCACTGTCATCAGCCCTGCCCAGCTCACCAGTTTCTGCAGCATAAGCAACTGAAGCAGCACACCAATTTATACCTCAGTGATGCTGCCGCACAAATAAGGAAGTATATATAATGCCACCTTTGCCTCTTTAATTGGAGAACAGGCCAAGCCAGATGGCTGTGGGGTGGAACCTTACAAAAATGCCAGACAACCAGAATGAGATTTTCTGCTCTATCAGCTCAGGCTCTAATTTTGACTTCAAGAAGCTTATGGACACAGGATTAAAGCACTGGTGCTGTCTTGTATTTAACTAAAGATAGAAATAACCACTCGGATGAGTTTGTCCATTTTTTTTTTTAGGCAATGAACAAATTCTAGAGCTTGTATATAAAATATTCATAGAATGTGGTAAGATTAGAAAGCTTAGAAATAACTACCCTTCAATAAAAGGAACAAGTAGATTTGGGTTAAGCAGCAGGAAAGGACGCTAAGAACTTTTCCAATCTTGAGTCAGGGGCAAAAGGTCAGAAAGGTGGCAAATGGGGGCGGGGAGGGGCGGCTGTGTTTAACAATAGCAAATCTACACTTTGTCAATATACCAAAAAGTTGCAAATGTGAAAATAAATTCTGTCTTATTTAGAATCTCATTCCCCTTCATTAGTTTACTTTCAGCAACAAAGTTAATCCTGCGCTGACTTGTGTTTTAAAGAAAAATGTGTAAAAGGACAAAAATGGGGGGGGGGGGGGAAAGGATGGCTGCAGACAATGATATGATGATTGAGATTCCAGAGAAAACGTCTAGCAAAAATACAAAGGAAGAATTTTAAGAAGATAAAGCTATGTTTTAAAGGAAAAAGGAGAGGTGATGGCAGGGGAACCCACCAGGCTCCCAAACCATGAGAAACTATAAAAATATTGAGGCACCTGAAGCTTTAATAACCAAATCGTCTTACAACCAAGTACAACTGGATTCAAGTGAGTGTGGACCGAGGAGTCAGGGGGAAGGGATCCTCAATTTTGACAAGGCCAGTAGGTGTCATAAACTGGGTGCCTGGGAGTCAGAACTGAAGAACTGAGCACCAGGGGACAGGGGGCAAACCCACCCACCGGTCCTGGAGCCTCCCCCCCCACCCCCCGTTGGTCGGGTGTGGTTGAAAGGTTCCAGGACTTGTGGCGACTGACTGCGCCACCCCGCCCAGAGTCTCACACCATCTCCCCCAAACACAGGCTGGCACAGCCCAAGTCTGACTGCCAGGTCCCTTCCGCCTAGGAGGGCCTTTTCTAGGGCACTCCAGGTTCCTCCGAAGCCAGGAAGAATTGACTGAACCCCAATGTAAGTGGAGAGGCCGGCGGCAAAGTTGCGCTCTGCACTCTGGGAATTGTAGTCCCCACAAACCTCACGCTCTGGTTTGAAGCAAGTGACCTACTTTCTCTGCACACTACACCTCCCTTCGTACTTTGAGAAGGCTCGGCCGGCAAACCACGCATGCCCAGTAAAGGGAGCTGGCCGATGGTCGGAGAACCATGGAAAAGTTTCCGACGCACATGCGCCCTGTGGCGGATGGCCCCATCCCCCGCCCACGGCCTAATACATTTTATATAAATTCTACTCATAAGGCCTACTCGCCGTATTTTATCACCCTACCATATCCATGTCTTGGTTTCTCGAGAGGCTGAACTTTTTCTCCCTTTCTCTCCACCACCTCCCATGACTGCTGAATTAAGGATCTGCCTCAAATGAGTTTTTCCTGGCTGAGGGCGGTGGACTGGAATAGATAAGGTCACATTCCCACCCCCCTACCCCTGCGGCTTAATCTGTATTCCCGGGGCTCGGTGGTCTCCGTCTGGAGTTGCTGTAGGTACGTAGATTCAAAAAGAAAGGAGCCTTTTCATTGAACGCCCAGCGGGCTAGGCTCCAGCATCCCAACAGCCAAGAAAGTAAGGGCAGGAATTAAAAGCCAGTTGTCCGGTCCTCTCTAGGCCAAAGAAATTCCCAGATAAACTGCGGGGAGGCGCCAGGCCGACAATCTGACAGCCGATGCCAGCAGGGCCCAAATCGCACGCCTCTCCTAGTCCAAGTCCGAGTAACCAGACCCGGTGAGGAAAATGGGAAAAGGTTCCCGGGCAGGGAAGGAAAAACTCTGCATCTGACACCTGAACATCACCTTCCAATACTTAAAATTGTTTGCATCTCCGCCCACTGCAAGGCTGCTCTTTGACCAGACTTACCAGATTCCCAGCAAAGCTCCCCTGCGGAGTGCTAAACCTCTCTAATCCTTCCTTCCACACGAGCTTGTTTCCCACTCTGCTTAGGAGGGGGATGGGGACAGGTGCCCAAGAAAGCAACACGGGTGTTTTCCTGCTGGAAAATCTAAGATGAGGGACCCACTCCTGGGGTAGGGTAGGGAGGGAGGAGAAAAAGGTTAGTTTACTGAGCAGGCCCCCAAAACCCTCTCGGCTGGCCCCCAAGTCGAAGCCTGCTGTATGGGGTTCTGGTTCTCTGGGGGGGGGGGGGGGGGGGGGAACAGGGCCTGCCAGTTGCCCTTCCTCTCTCTGCTCCCTCCTTCCCCTCCCTTTCTAGTCAAGGACACAGTCCATCCTCTGGACAGGAGGGAAGGAGCTTAGGAACAGGCTCTTCCTCGCAGGCACCTCACCAAGATCAACCAGAACCCACTCACTGTTATTGCTCTATAGGTACTTTTTTTGGCCCAGTTTTCCCTGAAAACACTAAAGAGGATAAAGAGCTTAGGCCCAAATGGTGAATTCTGGCTCAGCGGCCAGAGGACAGTCAGCAGTGACCGGTTCAAAAGGGGATTGTCCACTCTTCATCCCTCAGGCTTCACCCGGCCAGATATAAACCCTATTAATTACTGCCCCCCCCCCCCCCCCCCCCCCCGCACAAGGGAAAAGCAGAAAAACAAGGCCTGCATTCCCTTCCTTCCTCTGATTTACTCAATGGTGATGAGAGTTACGTGTTTTGGAGGAACAAGAAAAATCTAGCCAGTCTCTAGGATATTACGAACTGAGGGAGGTGGACAGGGAGGAATGCACCCCACCCAGGAGGGAGCCACACTAGGAAGAGGGAGAGAAGGGGGCTCTGGGGTACCCCAGGATGAGAGCGAGGGTGAGGAGGGGAAATGGAGCACCGGGGAAAGGGGGTTCTCGAGGGAGGGTGGAAGGGGAAAGGAAAATGCTGCCTAGGTGTGGGGAGGGGGCGCGACAGCAACGTGGAGCGTCCAGCAAAGCGAAGAGCGGGAGTGGGTGGGGAAGCTATCGGGACTGTTGGGTCTCAGGGCCCCCCACTCACTCACGGGTCTCCGCGGCGGCGGGGCGGGCTGCCGACCCGGCGGCTTCTCCCTCCAGAGTGGTCCTGGGCGCGGGACGGAGATCGCTCTCCCTTCTGTTCACGGGCGCCGCCGGGCCGGGCCGATGTGTCCTTTCCTTCGTTGAGGGTTGGGGGGCGCGTTGGAGGGGTTATGGGCTATGACTCTCAATAATAATTCTTTCAGCTTTCTGGAGGTCCGGCTCAGCGATGGGGGACGGAGGGCGGGAGGGCCGGCCGGCGGCGACGGCAAGGGGATGGCGGACCGGAGGGTGGCTTGCGTCGCGGGGTGGAGGACGGTCCGGCGGGCGGTCCTGCCCTTTTGGCCCCGCGTCTCCCACGCCACTCCCTCCCCTCCGCCGACGACCCGCACCTTCCCGCGCCCCGGCCCGAAGTGAGCAAAGTCAATGAAAAGTTTCACCCTTAGCAACCCTGCGCACGGATCCGGCTTCCCCACCCCTGCGTGATGCGTCCCTCCGCCCTGCGGGGGCGGGGCCGGCGCCGGCCGGGACTACTTCCGAGCCGGCGGGCGGCTTAACCCCTGGCGCTGCAGACTCGCGGCGCGCTCGCGGGCACCTGGCGCCCCTCACCTCCCCCTCGTGGCCGACCCCTGCTCGGCACTCAGGTCCCCGCTCAAACGTCAGCGAGGCCGCCTGCCCTGCCCATTGCGGCGCCGCCTCGTAGTTATCTTCCTCAGGCCCCAAACCACTCAAATCGTACTCGTGTAGGCTGTGTCCCCAGGTGGACAGCGAGTTCCTGGAGGGCAGGGTCCTGGACTGGGACCGAACTGCCCATTTAGGGTGTGTTGGAAGGGATAATGCGGGGAACACGGCTGTGTCTTCGGCCCTACACTTGCCCCCAGGCCACCTCGGCGAGTCCCTCCAGCTCGGGGCCACCGGCCGCCCCGCTGCACTCGCCCCGTTACGAGCGGCGTTGGTGATGGGAGCGGGGAGGGGACGACCCGAGCTCTGGAAACGTTTCGGACCTTTATCACAGGGTTAGCCCGACTCTCCGAGCGCCTCGTGCGCCCTCAGAGAACGCCCGTAACGTCTACAGGAGGGCGAGGGGGAACCGGGGCGGGCCGCTGAGCGGGAGAAGGGGGAGGCGAGGGAGAAACCGGACGGCCAGGAAAAGGAACCGCCTCTGGCGCCCCGTTACCTCGCGGCGGGGCACGGCCCCTCTGCGGACGCCCCCGCTCTCTCTCCCCGGCTGGGGACCCCCATGCGGGCCACTAGAAAGCCACATTTCTTCGGTAACAGCCCGCCGGCGGGGTCTGCGCCGGCCAGGGCCAGGGGCGCCGGGCTCGCCGATCCCGGATGAGGAGCGCCAGGCCCGCGCGCTCTAGCCTCCAGCCCGGGCCCTGGCCACGCGGGCTCTGGCCACTTTGTGACTTCGTGGGACACGGAGTGAGGGGTAGGGAGGCCTGTGCCCTGTCAGCTGGCTCCCAGGGGCTTGCGCGTTGTCGTGTCCCCTGTTCCTCCCTTTCATCGCCCATTCCCCAGGTCTCTCCCACCCCCGACCTTTATTCTCATTACAGATAGTTCCAGCCCAGAGGCAGCCGCCAAACGCACGTGGGGTGGTGAGATCCAAAAATTTCCAGCTACGAACAGTTGGCATATTTTTTCCTTGATCATTCTTTTTGGCAAGGGCAGAGAGCAACAGTAGCGTGTGGGTTTAAATGAGCTTTCCTTGACTGCAGCAGAGAAACCCGGAACCGGAGGACAAACTCCACGGTGGAGCAGGGAAGTGCGAGGGAGCCCCCATCCCCCACACCGAGCTCTTCAGCTCTTGGGGCTCCTCCAGGGACTACTTGCCTCGTGCGTCAGCGAGGCTGAGCGTCACATACACGCCCCCTCCGCCGGCCCCCCTCCTCCCCTCCCCTTCTTTTCCCTCCCACTCCACCTCACTCCTTCCCCTCCCTTCTTTACTCCTTTTCTCTCCTCCCTCCCCTCCCCTTTCCTCCCCCGCAGCCCGTTCCACTCCGGGAGAGGCCCCGCCCACCCACGGGGTTCTAGAGAACCGAATAGCTAAAAATATAACTGGTGTGCTAGCAACAGCCTCCCCATTGGTCAGGTGAGGTAGAGGCGGCATCTGATTGGGTTTTCGAGCCAACCGCTGTCACGAGGGTTAGAGACCCAGAGCCCAGAAACACAGCCCTGGGGAGAGCGCCCATTTGAGCAGTGGGGCATCGCGAGGGATGCTGGTATTTGTAGTAATTTATTAGCGGCAGCAATGGAAGTGGTAGGGTTTGAATCCCAATTCTGCCACCAACCATGCTATCTTGATTTAACAGCAACAAATTTCTTTACATCATCAAACCTGTTTTCCCATCCTTAAAATGTAGCTCGTATATAAAGCCTGGCTCAAATAGTTGCTATTCTTAAAGGTAACCATTCTGGCCAAGTTACACTGTGCTCAGTTCAGTGTGCACTTCCCAGTAGGAAACCTTACAAGACAAAATTATGAGAAAGGTGAGGGTGAGCTGAAAGGAATTCTCCAAGGGTATCTCAGGAAGGGGGCGGGGGCGTCCATATAAGCAGATAAAGGATAGAAGACTCTACCATTCAGTGCAGGCTGAGCGAGGGCGCTCATCTCTGGAAGGAAGGCTTTGAATTCGTGTTCATGCTTTTCAAGTCTCTCCTGCACTGCTGGCAACAGCAGCCCTGAGCAACATCACTAGAAACAAACTCACAAATCCAGCCTCCTTCGCAAATGGGACCCTGGATAAAGGGTAGCATGTAAATAGGAAAATAAAACAGGGAAAAAAGGTAATCACTCTTCCTAATTGCTGACGTTTCCATTTATGATGTGGTGAGGAAGACGGTTTTTCTCTTCCCAGCATGATTTCATCTTGCCAGGACTTGTGAGCTGAATCCCTAACTCAAGCATTCCAGTCCCTTCCCGTTTTGAATAATCATTCCCTGAAAAGCACACAACCATGTTTTAAAATGGCGAGCTTCAGAAGCAAGCATGTGCAGAGGGGAGAGGCGGGGGCACCTCCCCTCTAAGAGTAAGCGAGTTAGGCCAGTTCTGTTGCTGTGACAAGTCAGGCTGGTCATTAGTGCCAATTAACTCTCAGGGGTGAGTCACTCTCATATACACATGCCAAGGTGAGAAATTTTGCAGGTTTTTTTTTTTTTTTCAGTTATCCAAGAAAACAGTTCCTCAACTTGATTCTTCAGATCCACTGCCCCAGCAGGGCAGGAGCAAAGAAAGCCACAGCTGAAACTAGCTTTGGAGGAGTGATTGGATGCAGGGCAAATGACTTGCTGTTCATTCATCACAACCAATGTGAGTGAATTCTGGTAAACAAGTGAACCCCCCCCTTTTTTTAAAATCCTCACCTGATGATATTTTTCCATTGATTTTGAGAGAGAGTGGAAGAGGGAAAGACAAATATCGATCTGAGAGAAACACTGATTGGTTGCCTCCTGCACATGCCCCAACCAGGGCCCTGGCCAGGGAGGAGCCTACAACCACGGTATGTGCCCTTGACCTGAATCAAACCCGGGACCCCTTCAGTCCTCCGGCAGAGGCTCTATCCACTAAGCCAAACTACCTAGGGCAACAACCCTACCTTTTGCTAAGACTCTGAAACTGCAGTATTTTATTTTATTTTAAAAAATATATTATTGATTCAGAGGAGAGTTAGAAAGATCAATGATCAGAATCATTGATTGGGTGCCTCCAGCACGCCCCCTACTGGGGATTGAGCCTACAACAGGGGCATGTGCCCTTGAAGGGAATAGAACCCGGGACCCTTGAGTCCACAGGCCGACGCTCTATCCACTGAACCAAACCTGCTAGGGCTGAAAAGTAACTGCATTTTAGTCTTGGTGGTGGCAAACGGGCATTTGGGATAGAGTTGATAAGGAACTGAAAAACTGGGAAAAGATGGGAATTGGAATCCTTTTTTTTAGGCAGGAAAATTCCAACCAAGGCAAAGTATCTTTCACCTTTACATCGTAGCTTCAAACTACTATTAAACAGCTGCAGGTCTGAACAGAGAGTCTCTCTGAAATGTAGTCAGTTCAGTTTGATTCCCTGAGAAGTTAATTTTCTTAACTTAAAAGCTGGTAATTGGCAGGCCAAATGTCCACATCTGGTGCATGTATTGGCCTGGCACAGACCAACACATTCAAAAAATTTAAATGAGTTGACATTTAAAAATTGGGAGACTGCACAAAGATTTAATTAGCCACTTGTCCTTGATTCAAAAGATCTGGCAACACTGGGCATTCAACCTGGCAATTGGAATTGAATGGCAGCCCTCTCTCTCCTTTAAATCAGGGCCTGTGCTCTTGATTCTCCCAAGGCCCCCGTCACTCCCTATTGTATCCCAGACAGGGAGGCCAAAGGTCACATGACATTTATCATGTCTGCGTTATTTTTCTTACACCCCCTTTCAATCAATTATATGATTCACCCAGACTCCTGAGTTTGTGACCCCCTTTCCAGCTCAGTGTAATTGTCTGAGTGGCTGCCTGTTGTGTGCTCTGTAGTGGAGGGAGAGGCAAAAGGAGCTCAAGGGTCTATGATCAGATTCATTTTTTAAATCTGGGTCATGACACATTATTGGGGCAATGAAATCACTTGGGTTTAATGGATTTCAGCCAGAATCTTTAGGAAAAAATGAAAATACTGGAGTGTAATACACACAGTAAATATTATTTCATTAAATTTTTGTTAAATGTATGTACTAGGCATGAAGAGTCCAAGTGAGAGATTGTTGTGGGGTATAGAGTGTCTGGAAGTATCCATGACATGTTAGGAGCTTAGAAGGAAGAGGTACCCAGTTGGCTGGCGGATGTGAAGGTGGCTGGCTTAGGTCAGGAAAACAGCGCGCCAAGACAACAGGGAGTGTGCAAGCAAAGTCCCTTCAGCTGCCTGATGGGGAGCACAGATAGTAGAGGAAAACCTAGGGGGCAGGGAAGAGAGGGAACCATTTGGAGGACCTTCATTGCCAGGACTTAATGTTTCTCTGTGGAGAAGCGGAGACCCACTATAAAAGAACCACCACTTACTAGTATGTAAAGCTTTCCCAGTAAAGGTCAGGCTCGTACAAGGTCGAATTTAATCCTATGACACAAAAAGGTAGGCACTATTATCCTTAGTTGATAAGAGCACAGAAAGGCTAAATGACTCACTAAAGGTCAATAGCATAGCAGAAATCAAGGTCTGATTATAAAGCCCACACACTTCTTACAACACTTCCTTTTTTTCTGGTGGGGGTGGTGGTGGTGGTGGACTAGATTCACTTTTTTTTTGAGCAAGAACAATGTAATAAGTGCAGTGTTTAAATATCTGTACTGTGTACTTGAGAAACTGGAAGCAAGACACCCATCCTTTCTAGAACCTAGAACTGAATATTTAATAAAATTGAAGACCATTCTGATTTTTTGTGGCCATACACAGATCATTATTCTAATTCTCTTCACAGAACTGTATACTGTTAGAGGTTAAAATTCAGCTTGTAAGCCATGTTTTCCCACAGAGAATTTGGCACTATCATTATGCTAATTTTTACAATTGAAAAAAAATTTCTAAAGTCCAAGGTAGACAAAAATTAATTAAAATCAAACCACTGCCCGGTCGGTGTGGCTCAGTGGTTGAGCATCAAACCATGAACCAGGTGGTCACAGTTCAATTCCCGGTCAGGGCATATGCCTGGGTTGCGGGCTCAATCCTTAGTAGGGGGCAGTGCATGAGGCAGCCAATCCATGATTCTCTCTCATCATTGATGTTTCTTTCTCTTCCCCTCCACTCTCTGAAATCAATAAAAACATTTAAAAAGAAAATCAAAACCATTTTATCTCAGGTATTTTTAACTCATTCATTATATTGTTCTCTTGGTATCTGAAACAAAACAAGAATAGGATTATGAAATTAGGTGAAAGAGGAGTAGAGTTCAGAGGAATTCACTGGGCTAAGGTTGAACTTGCCCCATTGGTGATCAGTGCGGAGTGGGTATGCCCTCTGATATCCTACTGGGCATTAATCTTAAGTTTCCTTGCAAGACCTTTTACAGGCATTCACACAGACACTGACGGAGCACTTAAGGTGGTGTTTTGTTAAAATTAAGGAGTAGCTTTGGAAATATTTGTAGATGCAAGATATTATGTGGACCAGGGTGGTTAATAAGCCAAACATTTTGACTCATATATTAAAACTAAAATTACTATAGAACCAATGACACATTATAATTATAACCTGAAAATTATCTGTTCTTTGCCACTTTACATACTATAACAACCCACACCTGATGTTTTAGAACTGCTTAGAGAGCTCCCCAAACCCATCATCCCAGATTGTCTTGCCCGACCCACAAAGGCCCTCATCTGCCCAACCCCCCTTTCCCTTTAGGTTCCAACATGTCTCAAAGCTCAATTTACTATCTGGGTTCTTCAATTATTTATTCAATATGGAGCACCTGCTATCTGCTGCGCAGACCAAGAGTTGGTTCCTGCCACCATAGAACACAGCCTAGTAGCAGTCAATAATTACCAAATGCTATAAACAAAATGCATATGGTGCTATGTAGAAGTATGAGGTGAACTGACTTAGATTGGGGGTCCAGAGAGGCATCTTTGAGGAAATATGTAGCTGAGGTCTGAAGGATGAGTAGGAGTTAGCTGAGCAAGACTGAGCGAGCACTGGAGAGCGATTAACAGCACTGAGGAGGGAAGGAGAGCAGCAGCTTCAGGAGCCGAAATGAGCCCAATGGCTGAAGTGCAGGGAACAGGTGAGGTGGCAAGCGACGAGATGGGAAGCCTTCAAGATTATCTTTAGCCCTGTGACCATGACCTTCCCCCAGCTTTCCTGAGGTGCCCCCAAGCCGTGCTAAGAACCCTTCCTTTTTGCATCCCGGGGGGTTATACTGGAACTGTTTCTGGCAGGCTCCTTTATTAAATTCTTGAAGGCAGAGATTATCTTAATTTTGGACACTCAATATATCACAAATAAGTTTTTTTTGTTAATCCAAACCAAAGAAGTCAGAAGACTCATTTCTTTCCTTGACTTTGCCAAGTTGTAGCACAACCTTGGGCTAAGGCCCTGGATCCTCGGGATGTGCAACCTTTTCCAAATCCATGGTGTCCAAAGGCCTACTTCACTAGATGTTGCAAATTATGAATGTGCCTCCTCAGGGTAACTTGCTTATCATTCTAGTGGGGACAAAGTGCAGACAGCTGAGTTAGGGTCAAGTATGTCTGAATTTGCCCTTAGTCTGTTATGATTTTTATATGTTTTTATGTTTATTAAAAAAAATCCTTAATGTGAGTATATATGCACTTTATGAAACAAATCAACCAAGTTCAGTTGTCCTAACTAATCAATTTGAACACATTTTGTCACATTCGCTTCCTCATCATTGGAAGCTATCTATTCAGTTCAAAATTAAAGTTGGACAGGAAGAAAAAACAGTTTCTAAAAATGACTTTGGTTCACCTATAATGAAAGGCATGAATAGTTTTGAATTTCTTCAGGTAGTAATAAGGTCATGAGGTGCTCAATGAATCCCAATACTTCTATTCTGAATCACAAATTCCTGGGTGACTAAAATAAATTCCCAGAGTTAAACTTAAATTGGATAGTGATCAACTACCAGAAAATAAACACCTACTTTATTAATACAACAGCAACAGAAAGGGTTTCCAATTTCTTAGAACATGAACCAGCACCACCTGGTTGGTGTGAAAAGATTAAACACCCACATTTATTGTTCCGAGAGCTCCCTACCACCCTGCTGATGTTTCATCAAAGACAACTACCACCAGAGCTGCTCTAAGATCACGGGTAGTTTTATAGTCAAAAGATCACCGAAATGATAACATTTCTGTTTTAGAAGCGCTTGGTGTAGAGAGAACTTGTCAATGTGGAAAAAGAGTCTTGCTTCTTGAATTCAAGAAAAACCATGAACTAATCTATCATTTTTTCTCTGATTTAGTCTGCCAGAGCACCCTGTGAAGGATCCTTTTCCATTCCTACCACCTTATCTGGGTGAGAGGAGAGGGAAGGGTGGAGAGGTGCCAGTGTACTAACAGGCAGTTCGGGCGATGTTCTGCACTCTGCTCCCTTTCTGTTGGCAGTAGTAGGCGTCTTTTCTGGCAGCTGCAGCAGCTTGATGAGGGGAGAAAGAGGTCACCCACCAATCACCTCTTCTTGAAGCCGTATTTTTTTCGTTCATAGAAGAGATCTGTCTTAGAGCTCCCCAAATTGACAATCTTTGGGCAACCATCTCTCTGGAAAACAGAAGAATAGAGAAGTTATTAGAAGTCCTTGAGCCTATATTGAGAGGGATTTAACATAAAAATAACTTTTGGATTAGTGGTTCAGCCATTCATTTTGCTATTTTAGTTATCCTATTCGATCAACTGTCAAGAACTTACTAAGCACCTAGAATGTGCCAAGGCCTGTCCACCCTCAATCCACTTACAATGTTGGGTTCTTAGCCCACCTGTTGCTAATACCTATGATATAGTTGAGGTAGAATCTAAAACTCTTAAAACGTCCACAGGGTTTTCTTCTAGTGAAACCTAAGATAAGGAATAATCATCTACAGATCAAGCTCTCTGGTTCTCTTCCACTATCCCCCCAAAAAGAGTGAATATGCCCAGCTGGTGTGGTTCAGTGATTGAGCATCGACCCATGAACCCAAGAGGTCACTGGTTTGATTTCCAGTCAGGGGACATGCCCAGGTTTCGGGCTTGGGCCCCAATAGGGGGCATGCAGGAGGCAGCTGATCGATCAATGATTCTCTCTCATCATTGATGTTTCTATCTATCCCTCTCCCTCTAAAAATCAATAAGAATGTACTGAAAAAAAAAAAAAAAAAAAAAAAGGAAAGAATACCACCAAGGGAAAAAAATCTCACGACTATTAGGAAATAATACCTTCATTTTAAATATCACAGAATACTGGTGCTGACAGCCCCTACTCTGATTTGTAATGACATGCCCCCCTGGCCATTTTGTGAGCCTGAGTGGTTTCAGTGAAGCCCCTGGGAAGCTGTGCTCTGCAGAAGTGATGACTCCATTAGTTGATCTGGAATGATGGGAGGAAAACTGGGGGAGTTGCTCCTGGAAAAAACCTTCACAGATCTGATGACCTTATTTTATCCATGTCAAAGGTTGCTGTTTCCCGTGACATTGGGCTGCAGAATGAATCAATGAAGTCCTTAGACATCTCATTTCTAATCCAGCTGATTTCTTTTTCCAGGGACTAATATCAATACTACAAAAATATCTGAAAACACACAAAGCCAACACTAACATTTCGCTATTTTCTAGAGATATATACCATGTATTACATTGAGAACTACCATCTGTGGAGTTTGGTGGCCCAGTCCCATCAATGGCTTGCTAGGTGAGCTCTAGTAAGCTATGTACTCTGTATTGCAAGTTCTCGTACAAATGAGGGGACAGCTGCCTTTTCCTGGCTTAAAGTAGCCTGACATTAAAACACAACAGTGCTCTGAGGCCTTTAGAGATGCTATGAAATTTTGTGGAATGACGATAACCTGTTTAGGCTTATTGTGCTATACTGACTTGTGTAACTGTGGGCAAGCCACTTCTTTTGGACTCATATTCCTCATTGTAAAACAGGTAGACTGGTTAACGTTTATAAACTTGTACTTATCTAGCGCGGGAGTCCTGAGAGGTGCCACACCAATGTGTGCAGTTCCATTCTCTCTCACAGCCTAGGTCCGTGGTCGGCAAACTGCGGCTCGCGAGCCACATGCGGCTCTTTGGCCCCTTTGTGTGGCTCTTCCACAAAATACCACGGCCTGGGCGAGTCTATTTTGAACAAGTGGCGTTAGAAGAAGTTTAAGTTTAAAAAATTTGGCTCTCAAGAGAAATTTCAATCGTTGTACTGTTGATATTTGGCTCTGTTGACTAATGAGTTTGCAGACCATTGGCCTAGGTTAAGGCGGTGGGTTCTGGAGCGAGGTTACCTGAATTTTGGTAAGTTATTGATCTCCCTGTTTAGTCAAATATAAAACTCTGTTTAGTACATGAAATTATTGCAATGGTAAAACCTACCTCCTAGAATCAAGAATCAGTAAATATACTTAGAACAATGCCTGGCATATAGTCAATTCTTAGTAAGTTTTAAGAAGTTGCCAAAAACAAATACCAGCAATTTCACAATGGTTCAACACACACACACACCTTCTACATAAGATATTTTTGTGAAGACAGGACTACATATTTTTTAAAAGTTTGGAAACCAATGCCTTGGATTATTAGATCTTTGGGGTTTATGACATTTTTCTTACTGACTTACAGGTTTCCTGTTTTCCTCCCTAAATTCCGTTTTTTATTTTCTACATATCTTCTATGGGTCTCATGGTCTTTCCCAAATTCTACCAATGTGAGAGGAAAGGATGTGGGAACTGGAACTGGTTGGCTTATGTTGCAATGTCTGTGAATGGAGAGCATGGAAAGGAAGATGGAAGGACAGTTAAGAAAACTTGGAGGATGCTACAGGAGAATATCTGTGAGTTGAACTAGGACTTTTCCTTTTTTTTTTTTTTTTTTTAATGTTTTTATTGAGCCCTGGCTGGTTTGGCTCAGTAGACAGAGCATCAGCCTGCGGACTGAAGGGTCCCGGGTTTGATTCCGGTTGGGGGCACATGCCGGGGTTGCGGGCTCAATCCCTGGTGGGGGGCATGCAGGAGGCAGCCAATCAGTGCTTCTCTCTCATCATTGATGTTTCTCTCTCTCTCTCTCTCTCTCTCTCTCCCCGCCTCCCTTCCTCTCTGAAATCAATAAAAATATATTTTTAAAATGTTTTTACTGATTTTAGAGAGAGGAAGGGAGAAGCTGGGCTTCTGTAGCAATCACTAAGGAGAATTCAGTGTCTTTGGGTTTCTTTCCTGAGGAGGGTGGTATGTCAAATCTATTTCTATGGCAGGAAAGCAAGCTACAAAAATTACCCTGTACTGCCAGGACCGGTTTGGCTCAGTGGATAGAGCGTCGGCCTGCGGACTGAAAGGTCCGGGTTCGATTCCGGTCAAGGGCACGTGACTTGGTTGCGGGCACATCCCCGGTGGGAGGTGTGCAAGAGGCAGCTGATTGATGTGTCTCTCTCATCGATGTTTCTAACTCTCTATCCCTCTTCCTTCCTCTCTGTAAAAAATCAATAAAATATATTAAAAAAAAAAAAAATTACCCTGTACCAGTGAAGAAAACCCAGACAGGACTTTCAAGTAAAACTTTAAAACGAACACTAATCATGTACCAAAATATAACATACCAAAGGGAAATATGTACAGAACTGAAATGAAGGAAAAGGCAACTTTTAACTGCTCTGATGTTCACGGAAATGGGAGAAGAAAATGGTAGAAATAGCATGAGTGAGAGGCACATCCTTAACCACCCTAAGAACAATATAGTGAGATGGTAGAGTTAAGTGGACCACGCATCCTCCCTCAAAGGGGACAAAAACATCTTTGCCATTAGTGGTTTATGACCTAAAGCTCCTCCTTATGCAACAAAAATCTTATTCCTTAACACTTAATTCCTCTTGTTAAGGGGAACATTTAATTTAAATTTTAACTTTTCTCCTTTGGTGTGGGGGGGGGGGGCAATAATGAAAAAAAAAAATAGTTGAGAAATACTGAGTTAGATAGACCTTGAGCCAAGTTGCCTAACACAGTGGTCGGCAGTTTGCCGCTCTGTTGACTAATGAGTTTGCCGACCACTGGCCTAACACTTCTAACTCTGAATTTCCTCATCTATATCATACAGAATTTTTTGGGAAAAATGTTCAGCATAAAACAACAACAACAAAAAAAAAAACCAACAACAAAGGGGGAATCTATAATACTTTCAACAATAAAGATAAATTTTAAAAAAGTATTTCAAAAAAATGTTCTGCATAGTACCTGGCACACAGCAAGAACACCATAAATATTAGCTATTTTGTTTTCTGCTTGGGACAGCTGAGGAAAATGGTAAGTAAAAGGAGTAAAGGAATCAAGGTTACAGTGGAATCAAGATGATACTGCATTAGAAGAAACTACAAATTAGTAGTTTCTCTGGCAGCAACACCCACAGGTACTATCCCTGACTCCTGAGCATTCGCGAAGCTTTGAAAAACTGGAAAGAACACTCAGCTTAGTTTATTGGTCTAATTCCCTTAAAAATGATGCAAGTTGCATCATTAAAGAGAACTATAATGAGGGTTAAATTTGAACTTTTCTCCTTGGGTTGTGGGAAAATTTCTGCTTAGGAAAGTCTTGGGCACTTAATCTATATGGTGATCTGTAAGGCTGAGAGGCTGGATCATGTCACTCGACTGCTTTGGGCTCCTTGGAAACAATGTAAGCTGGGTGTCATCTCAAATATCCTCAGAACATTCCTGTATAATGTGAAGTAGGGAAGTGACATCTAGAATAATGCTCAGGGACAGAATGAGGCACGAGGACTCAAAGGTATCAGGTCACACACCGCATGCAGATGAGTCAGAGCAATTTACATTTATTCAGCGCTCCCTGGTTGCAAGTTTATGCCAGAGAACAACTGTAGCAACATCATGAAACAGTTCAAGAAAATAATGGAATCTTTAGCTAGTTTAAGGTTATTTGTACTTTCCTCTTCAGGGCTGTTGTCCTAACATGGTTTCACTATAAATGTTTACCCAACGCCTACTATCTGTACCAATCTGTAGGGGGAACACCTATGGATGACTTACAGGGATAGCACCAAAGATGTGTCCCACCCTTCCATGTCAGGCACTGTACCAAGAAGTGGGGAAAATGAGATACAAACATACAAACCAAGGTCCTTTCTCTAAAGGAGTGGAACTTGGTGGTGGATCAGAGCAGCAGGATATGAGGTGACAGCCAAAGGTACTTATGGAATTACTTTTGTCATCCTTTATCAATGACCCTTCTCATCTCCCTAAATAATAGAAGACTTAATTAAGTAATAAACAGTCTTATCTGGCCTGATAGGTCACACTTGCTGGGGGTAGACAGGATCCACATACATAGACTGCTGAGGTGGCAAGGTTGTTTCTCTTCAACATCAGGACATCCTACTAAAAAGACTTGCAAAAGGACAACATGGGGTACTGGGGACACCACAAAGTTTAGTCAGATAGTCTGGGTTTGCCACTTATTAGCTGGTTGAGGGACTGTAAAGTGGGGATAATAATAATTCCTATTTAACAAAGTTACTGTGAAGAATAAGGGAGAAAACATCTATAAACTACTCTTTGCTCATGGGAATATTAAGAATTATACATATTTTTTGCTTTATCCTAGATTAGGTAACCAGATACCTTCTATTAGCCTATTGAATCACACTTCCTTTTATTCTGTCATAAGAAGAAAATAAGCAGATTCCTGGGATTTCCTTCCCAAGAAGTCTGCTAAATAAAATCAGTAAAACTAACCCTGGCCGGTTGCTCAGTGGTTAGAGCATTGGGCCGCACATAGGGGGTGGTGGGAGTTTGGGTTCGATTCCTGCTCAAAGGCAAGTATCTGGGTTCCAGGCTTGATCCCCAATGCCCAATGTGTCTCTCTCACATCAATGTTTCTCTCTAGCTCTCCCTCTCCCTTCCACTCTCTAAAAATCACTGGAAAAAATATCCTCAGGTGAGGATTAACAAAAAAAAAAAAAAAAAAAAAAGAAAAACAGTAAAACTCACCCTTACTATAGATCTATAAGCCCTCTATCTTGCATTTGGTCCAAGGAGTTGAACAGCTAGCCACTGCCACCACATAATGTCAAGGGCCAAAAATGTCATGAGACAGAATCACAATTCCACATTATCAAACTAAAGAAATTCTTTAACCTCTTAAAGCTGAAATCAACTTGAACTGTCCCCAATTCAAATGTCACTACCTCCACCCAAGCAGTCCTTAATGATAGTAAAGAGAATTACTGAGTGGCTATTACACACCATGCACTCTGCTAGGACTTACAAAATGCAGGGTGTTGTTTCTGAATAAAAATAATCAGAGACATCAAAGGAATAGAGCGAGGGCTCTCCAAATTGCTGGTGTTGACAGAGATTTGCTTCTCTTGCATTTTTACCCTTGATGGAAAATAACTGCCTTTTATCGGACTACACCCAGTTTGGCTCACAGAATTTGAAGAAATTATAACCTAGGTGACTAGCTGAACATAGTAATCTCTAAAGACTATAGAAGTTTGCCACGGTTGGCAAATTTTTTTTTAATGTCTTTATTGATTTCAGGGAGAGGGAGAGAGAAAAATATCCACAGTCTGCCTCCTGCACGCCCCCTACTGGGAATTAAGCAGTAAACTGGGCATGTGCCCTGACCAGAAATCAAACCAGAGACCTCCTGGTGCATGGGATGAAGATCAACCAACTGAGCCACACTGGCCAAGTGCTTTTAAATAAAAGGTCAGATGCAAAGCTTAGAATACACTCACATCCTTCTCCTGGATGGTGCACTCCTTGCAATAATAGGCATCAGAGACTCCCGGGCCTCCACAGATCACACAGCGCCCCTGATAGGAGCCGTAGTTACACTCATCACATATGCGCACCAGGGTGCAGGGACGCACATAGGAGTCACAGATCACACACTTGCCGTCACCTGTGAGAAAACGAGAACAGAGTTATGTCCACTTGCAATTCCTTGCCCTCCTCCTGTTATGGGGAAAAACACTAGTCTCCTTAGACAGTGACTTTAGGGTCTTCTACTTTGGCATTACAAAACCTGGCTTACTTAGTATTCATCTCAATCCCCACAACACATAGGAAAAAGTTAATCAAGTAACAAGTAAAGAGCTGAGAACAGCATCTGGTAGATGATAAGTCCATATAAATTATTGGCAAAAACTGTGTGTTGGAGATGGGGTCAAGCTACTTCCTACCCAAAGCTACAGATTTTCTCAAAACCTAAACATAGTGTTTGAAATGTGGAAGTTGGAGTAGGGAGGTGGAGGAGGCCTTGGTTGCAGTCCGCCATTCGGTGTTCACATGCTTCCAGGAAATATCTACCTAAAGCCCTCTTGCTGGCTCCACAGAAACTGAGTGCGAGGGGTGGGGTGTTTGGGAGGGCGTGTTCCACTTACATTTTTCACAGAGTCTTCCGATGGCTGCAAGATCAAAGATGGTAAAGAGTACAATTAGAATCAAGGTTCTGACGAAGAGTAGAAAAACATCCTCGAGTTTGGGGTGGGAACAGAAGCAGAACTGCAAAGAGCGATTTCATCCACCTTAGCCTCACAAATTTTCCAAAGCCACACCTTCCTGAAGCCCCTCCCAGGTCCTGGGCAAGGAGTTTCTCCGGACCCCACCCGGGCCACCCGCCCCCAGAGCCACACCGCTAGCTCGCGCTTCCCCGCCTTCTTTTCTTTGGAGGCCAAAAACCGGCGCGCTCCTACGCTACCCGCCGAAGGCGGGAAACGTGGCGCCTCCGAGGCACGACCTTGGGAAGAGATGGAACCCTGACTCCCCAACTCCTAATACTACCCCCACCCAGAGAGCCGCGGCCATGGAAGCTGTCTCACCAACACCAGCCTGCTTGCGACAAAAAATCAAGTCCGGATGATGTTTAGCCATAGTTCACGCTCATGCCGGCCACCGGAAACTCCGGGAACTTCCGCCCGACCTTTAACCTCCATTGTTCCTGCCTCCTTGTCGCCGTGATTGGTCCTCTAGGCTTATGTCGGCGTTCGCAAGTTTTGCATCAAGCCCCGCTCATTCTCGCGCGATCTAATCCCAACGTTCCAAACACTGGTTTCCGTTGTAGCGGGGGAGCCAAGTCCCGGCAGGCCTGTGAGTCATAAAATGTCTTTGCCCGATTTGGATGGAAGAGACAACCTGAAGTACAAATAAGAAGTTTGCACTTCGATAAGACGTCTTCGTCGGGTATTTACTTCTACAAATGTAGTTATGCAGCTTTTTCCCGCTTCCTGTTGGTTGCTAACACGGGAGCACCGCCCACTGGGCTCGCGGGCTCTGGAGCCTCTGGAAGCCCCGCCTTCTCCGTGACGCCTCTTGCCTCAGGCCACGCCCCCTGCCCGAAGGCTTTAAATTCGTCGTGTGGCACGTCACTTTCACGCGACCTCATCTTTGTCAGTGTACAAAATGGCGCCTTACAGCCTCCTGGTGACCCGGCTGCAGGTGAGCGAGCTCGGGGCCCTCTGGGTTCACGGGGGCGGGGTGCCTTCCAGTCTGCCTGCGGCTGTGGGCGAGGCGATACCAGGCAGGCCCGACTGGCGGTGACGTTTTGTTTACCTGTCACGGCCGTGGGTCCTGCGCCGCTGCCCGGTCCTCTAGTGCCTGAGGTCAAGGCGTCCCCGCTCTGTCAGCTCTCCCAGCCCTGTCCCCGCCCTGCGGGAAGTGTGGGTGAAAGTCGTGGCGGCCGGGTAAAGAATGGAGGCACTTCTTTTTGAGGACGGCACTCTCTTTTTCCATAGGGTTTCTTTCTGTCCCTCAAGGTGAGGACAAGGTGACTGGGGGGTATGGGCGTTGTTGAGCCCGCTAGGCCCAGAGCTTTAAGGCCTCACTTCTCATCTCTCAGCAGCAGAGACTTGCTAGCTAGTGCATTCATAGTTGCCAGGTCTGGAGTCTGGAGAAGAAACTAGTGTCCTGTTCCATCTTCTGAGGATTCTGTGGAATACATGGCCAAGAATGAAAGGTGGGGGGTCTTCAGGCCCCAGATGTAGTAAATAGTAATAACAGTAATCTCTCACGTTTGCACAACATTGCAAGATTGTTTTAATTGCTGATCATATTTTAAGTCATAAAAATCATCTGGTGAAATGATTACTCTCATTTGATAAGGAATGAAATTGCTAGAAAGTAGGTGAAAGTTACTGCTGTCACCAAAGTGGCCTGAGCATCTTGTCCTATAGCCCCTCTGTCCTCCTTGTTCATGTCAGCCTGTCCTCACAGAACTTTCCAAGCCGCAGAGCGACTTTTGAGCTAACATATTTTTGAGAGTACCAGAATGGAGTATTTTGAGCTCACAATTAGTTGCTTTTCAGCTACTAGATGAAAGGGTAAAGAGACTCAACAGTTTGACCTTGACTCTCCTGTTATGAACCATCTAGAAAACTTCCTGTAACTGCCCAATGGCCTTTTCACTTCTAACATGACAGCCCTAGGAAGGTGTATACGCAATGGTTCAATGTCTAGCATGTATTTTGTTAATAAAAATAAAGCAGTTATTTGTAAACATTCTCAGAAAATCTTTTAACTCTGTGAATCTACTTTGAATCAAGTAGCACAACTCTGCTTTAAAAAAAAATTGTTACATGCTGTCTTCAGCAAGCATTATGTTACTAGAAGTTATTTTTTTTATCATTTTGCTTAAATTTAAACCATATGTTTAAATCATTCATCTTAAAAATACTTCTGACCTCTCAATTCTGGGCAAAGACAAGGGATTTTCCCTAATTACCACTTCAGATCTTTTGATTCTCCAGGTTAACACTGTAGAAATACTGTATTTGTTTCTTCCTGACCTGCTGTCCCATGATGTAGTGAAGTCAGGAAAGATTATTTAAGAAAAATGATTACAAACTTATGGAGCTTGGAAGAAAGGACTAATGTCACAGTATTTTTTAACTGAAAAGGGGTTTGGAAAGCATGAGTGTTAAATCAATGTAGAAAGAGATCTGGGCTATAGTTTATATTCTGCCCTGACCCTGTGACCTTGAACAAGTGACTTCTGTATTCTAGTTTCTTCATCTGTCATTTGGCTTCCATTCAGATTGTTATGATGATTGTTATAAAGTCATGAGACAGTTTATGATCATCATATAGTCCAACTTCCTCTTTTACAGATAGACAAAATCCAAGACCTTGAGAGCCTGGGTGACTTCCAGGGACAGAGTCAGGATTAAAATTCAGGTCTGTTCATTAAGATGAATGAACAACATTATGCCACACTACCTCCTAATGGCCAGGCTGTGTTAAGTAATGGCCACATGGCCAGCTAACACTGTCCTCTGATACCTTGTAAATTGACCTCTTTTGTGTTTAGCTCCATTGCAGATGTGATGGCACTACCTTGGTTATCATGTCTGCAGAACTCTGTCTATGCATTAAATATTGTCCTACCTCATTCACCACATATTGACTGAGCACCCATGGCTTGCTTCAGATACAGTGATAAGCAAAGCAGACAATTCCTGTCCTCATGGAGTTTCCACTCCATTATAATGTATTCTACTTCAGAGAACCTTGGAGGTCTTTCTCAGCCAAAATATTTTTCTTCTGCCCTTGACTGGACCAAAGGTGAAAGTAGATAATAGAATGATGGCAATTATAGTACCACTAGCTAACCTTTACCTTACTGTGTACCAGTAGTCTCACATGACCCTGTGACATAAGGCAAACCTACTAGCCCTGTCTTATAGATGAAGAAACAGGATTAGAAGCATAATGTAATGGTTAAGAGCATGGATTCTTGCATTACACTACCTTATTTGAATGCTGGCTCTAATACTCAGTAGCTGTAACTTTGGGCACGTTACTGCACCTCTCTATGCCTGTTTATTCACCTGTAAGATACAGATAATAGTACTTGAGACTGATCTAGTAATCATATTATAGTTGCAAAGTATTTAGAACCCTGCCTGCGTGTAGTAAGTGTTATTAAGTAAAAGAAAATAAACTTGTCTAGGGCCTTATCACTAGCAGATGTCATTTGAATTAGCACCTTTCTGTTCCAAAGTCTGAAGTCCCAGCCACTGCACTATTCTGCTTTCTTTTGGCATCAAGATTCAGCCTGTTGCCCAGGGGACCATTAATGCTCCATAAGCTGAGAACAGTGTTCTTTAAGTTGAAAGGGTTCTATCATTTGACCGTACCTGCTACCAGGTAGTAAAATTAGAAGTAAAGAAAATGGAGGTGAAATTTTTGAAAATCCACATTTACTTTCTGTTTTTTAAAATTTTACTTTTCTGCCGGAACCGGTTTGGCTCAGTGGATAGAGCGTCGGCCTGCGGACTGAAGGGTCCCAGGTTCGACTCCAGTCAAGGGCATGTGCCTTGGTTGCGGGCACATCCCCAGTGGAAGGTGTGCAGCTGATCGATGTTTCTCTCTCATTGGTGTTTCTGGCTCTCTGTCCCTCTCCCTTTCTCTCTGTAAAATATCAATAAAATGTATTTTAAAAAATTTTTTACTTTTCTGTAAAGGGCTGTGGGTGATAAATAAAAGGAGTCGGGAATTTGCAAATACATTTCTTAGGTCTTTGGTTTTGCCTTGAGGTTCTGGGGTACTGAGTTCTCATGTGGCTTTTGGGATGCCATGTAGCCTCTGTCTGTAAATCTGAGATGGCGGTTAACCACGAAGAGACCTGCCATTTGGCAGAATTTGGAGGTGCCTCTATAAAGCACCCTGTAGGTTTCGTGTTCACTGTAGTATCTTCTCAGATGTCCTGTAGTCAACTGTTGATTGGAATTGAGTGAATGAATGATTGACTGGATGAATAAACAAACTTCCAATGTCAAATTTGGGAGAGAGAGTAAAATCACTGTCTTGAAGAGCATGAGAGCATACCATTGCCTTTAGGACCAGCTGTTCCCAAAACATTTATTGAAAGTTTACTGTCTGCTTAGTGCTGTTCTACACATTGGGAGTGCAATAGTGAACAAGCATAGTGGAACTTGTACTGTCGTTCTGGAGAGACAGAAGAGGAACAACTAGACAAATAAAATTTGTCTACTAAGTGCTAAAAGGAAGATAAAATAGAATAGTGTGGTAGAGGTAGGGGTGGGGATGTGGCATGGCTTTAACCGGGGTAGCTGGGGAAGGCCTCTCCGAAGAGGTGCCATTTGAGCTGATACTTCAGTGATAAGAAGACAGCATTTTGGGAGGGGAGACTTCAAGTAGAAGGAGCAGCATGTACAAAGCACCTGGGATAGGTATGAGCTTAATGTGTTGAGGATAAAAAATAAGGCCAGTGGTTGCTATGTTGAGAGGAAAGGAAGGTCCAGGCAAGAGGTAGCAGCCCGAGTCATGTAGGCTCTCCTAAGGATTTTGAGTTTTACTCCAAGTATAATGAAGCTTTTAAGCTGTGGAGCAACAGGATATGATTTATGGTTGAGAAAAATCATTTATGCTGCTGCTTGGGTGATGGACCACAGAGAGACAAAAGAGGAGGAGGGAGACTAGTGTGGCTGATGGAATTAACCAGGGGTGGTGAAGGTGTCTAGGACCCTGGTTCTGGTAGTGGAGATATTTTGGAGGCACATGGGTTGAATGCGGAGTGTGAGGTATAGGGAATAATTAAGGATGACTCCTAGGTTTGGGGCTTGAGCAATCGAGGGATGGATGAACTTGAATGCAGTAGTCATGTGTTTGCACAGCACTTGTAAAACTTAGGTGTGGGCTGAAGCTCATTTACAAATTCTTGATCTTTTTATCAGTTCTCAGCAAGTTACCTGTATTTTACAGGTAAGGACGCTGGATAGGGCCAAGTGTCTTGCCCTAGGGCAGTGGTCGGCAAACTCATTAGTCAACAGAGAGGCAAACCGCGGCTCACGAGCCGCAGTTTGCCGACCACTGCCCTTGGGTCCCTCACTTGAGTATGAGCATCATGTGCGAGGTGAGCCTTGTTCTATCTCAGGCCTTATTCTGGTACCTGGTGTCTCTGAGAGGGCCATCTGGGAAGTATTTACAATGAGTGTTGCCCTAGCCAGTGTGGCTCAGTTGGTTGGGCGTTGTCCCGTGCCTGGAAAGGTCACCTCTTTGATTCCCATTTAGGGCTGTGCCTGGGTTTCTGGCTCGATCCCCGGGTGCAGGAGGCAGCTGATTGATGTTCCACTCTCACATTGATGTTTCTCTATCTCCCTCTCCCTCTTTCTCTAAAAAAAAAAAAAAAAATCAATAAAAAACATTTTTAAATGAGTGTTAATGCGCCCGGCTGGCATGGCTCAGTGGTGGAGTGTCGACCTATGAACCAGGAGGTCACACACAGTTCAGTTCCCGGTCAGGACACATGCCCGGATTGGGGGCTCAATCCCCAGTGTGGGGCGCGCAGAAGGCAGCGGATCAATGATTCTCTCTCATCATTGATGTTTGTTTTTTTTTATTGGTATTTTACAGAGAGGAAGGGAGAGGGATAGAGAGCTAGAAACATCGAGGAGAGAGAAACATCGATCAGCTGCCTCCTGCACACCTCCCACCAGGGATGTGCCCGCAACCAATGTACATGCCCTTGACCGGAATTGAACCCGGGACCCTTGAGTCCGCAGGCCGACGCTCTATCCACTGAGCCAAACCGGTTTCGGTTTTGGCAATCATCATTGATGTTTCTATCTCTCTATCCCTCTCCCTTCCTCTCTGAAATCAATAAAGAAATATATATTAAAAAAATGAGTGTTAATGCTTGAACAGTCTGTCTTCATTGGTCCCAACTTTGTTTGACCCATCTGGTTTGGAAGCAGTGTGGTCTCTGGGCCTGTCAGCATAAAGGAGGTGAGGGACCGCAGGAAGGCTGCTTGTAGTCTTTACAACACAGCACATAGAATCTCAGGAACCTGAGGGATACTTCTCTAGCCACAGGCTTACTGTGTGACTTCAAGCAACGTCTCAAACCTTCTGTTTAAGCAGAAAGGTTAAATAGTCGTCTGAGGTCACAGGTTACACATCTGCAAAATGGGGCAATTAATAGCAACCTTCCCATTAAGAGGGGGTCCTGAAGGCCTAATAATACTTGAAAAGTTCTTTAAACTCTAATGCAATATAAAAACTTGTGAATAGTTTCTGGTGTTATTTTAGAAATGATCCACTTCTAACATTGGCAATTGGGACAGACTTTTCCTCAGATTGTTCCACAATGAACCTGTAGAAGCTCTTCTTTATTTTGGGGGGACCTAAAAGGTATGAAGAGTGGTTTTCTTGGTTTCATTCTGCAAAGCTTGGGCCAAGGGAAAGGGCACCAGCTTTGGAGCCAAGACTGGAATTCCACCTTTTCTGTGTGGCTCTGGGCAAAATAGTTAATATTCCAGAGCCTCAGTTTCATAATTTGTAAAATGGGCACAGTATCTTCTGCCCCAGATGATAGTTTGTGAGTATTAAATGGGACTGTATGTATAAAGTATTTGAGGCAAATCTGGCGCAGAGTATAGGCACTCGGTGAATGTTAGTCTCTGTCCCTAGCCCTGGAGATGGCCTACAGACCCCATGGCCCCAGCATTTACCTTCAGCTCGTATGTTTAAAAAAGAGTGGCTCTAGGAAAGTTGCTTGTTCCTTCAGTAATCTCCATGGATATTGGGAACGTACTGATTGTTCAGGAAAACCTTTTGGGAACTGCTCATAAGGGAGTTGGGAGAAGAGGCAGAAATGAATCCACTGGCTTCCTATTTTTTGTTCTCTAAGTTGAAGGACAAACATTGAGAAGATGAGCTCTTGAATTGCATTTACAGTATTTTCATCATTAAATGTTAAATTCCTGGGGCATTTTAGGCCTGTAGGATTATTTCTGTTTCGACCACAGAAATGGAGATAGTTTCTGATTGGGAACTTTAATTCTGTGGCCATTGCTGGGAGGAGAGACCTAAGGAGTCTCAAGAATTCCTTTAACCCCTGCCCCCAATTCAGCATTGGGCTCCTTCACCTTCTGCTGGATATTCGTGGTGTTACTGTTGTTTTTGTTCACAGAGAGCTACAGAGCTGGTTGAAGACAAGGGCTTTGCCTGTGAAAGAGCTTATATGCATGCTAGGGGTCCCTCACAAGGGCTTTGCCTGTGAAAGAGCTTATATGCATGCTAGGGGTCCCTGCTGTGGGGCTTCCTCCTGCCTGAGGAAGAGATCACTCAGGAGCTATAATAAATACACTGGGCTGAAGTAAGGAGAGGGACTGCATGCTGGGAGGGGCTTGCTCCAATGCCCTGGCCCATTTAGTCAGGCCAGTCACTGAACTAGATCTTGTTTTACAAATACTGCCTGTTTGTCCCTCACAACCACCCTGAGAAGTAGGTATCATTAGCCTGTTTTCAAGATGTAGAGACTGAGGCCCAGAAAGGTTAAATAGTTGTCTGAGGTCACAGCTAATATAAAACAGCCAGATTTTGAATGCAGATCTGTTTGGCTGCAGAATGCAGGCTTTCTACCACTCAACCAAACTGTTTCCCCAGACTCCTCCCCTGGGGGTAGAGAGTGAAACTAGACGTCTGTAGAGTAGGCTAAATAGAGGGGACACAGTTCGGTTGGCTCCATGCTCCGTTTGAATGTATGTCTATTTGGGACCGTGAATGCCTCTGCTCAAAATACCTGCAAAGCTTGAGAGGGGGAGGCTAAGCTGTGGCTGCCTCTCAGGCTGCCTCCTGAGCTCGAAATAGTGCATTGGTGCAGAGCTGCTGCCTGGAGCCTGAGTAGGGCTGGGAATTTGCATGCATTTCACTGTGTGCCTGGAGTTTGCTGCTGACGCCAGCAGCAAAGGAGAACTAGACAGATGAATCTATCAACTGATTCCTTAAAGGAACCCCCTACTGCCTTGGAGCCCATTAGAGGCTGTGACTCCCTGTCACCTTTCCAAGTCTCTGAAAAGGACTGCATCACTTTTGTGCCTGCCAGTTGCATAGCAACCAAGCTAGCTCATTGCCTCCTGGCAGGAGGGAATTGTTTCACTTTGGATTCTTAGGAGAGGTGCCAGGTATCGCCTACCAAGGGTGGGAGAAAATAGTTTGAAACAGCGGAGGTGTGGGAATATGCTTTTTCTTAGGAAGGTGTTGACTGACATGCATTCCTGTGTTGTCCACCTCGGCAGTGCCCACCTGAGGCTTCCCTGCTAGGCAGCAAGTTGCTCCAAGCTGTGTGCCTGAAGGGTCCTGGGCAGAGGAATCAGGGTCATACGTAAGACCTTGAGGTCATCCTGCTGGTAAAATGGGCTGCCTCATAAGGTAGTGCAATCCCCACCACTGGACAAGGCCTGCTTAGGTTGGATGACTTCGTGCTAGGCATTCAAGGATAGAAAGAGTGGATAAACGAGACGTTTTCAGTCCCATTTCCATTCTGAGATGTGCTGTGCTGGTGTTTATGACCTGCTGTGGGGCTTCTGGTGTTTGTTTGTGGTTGGGAAGAGAGTACAAGGCATAGTGGGAAACAGCAGCCTTGTTTCCATTCCAGTCCCCGCAGGCAACCACTGCCAGGCATTTTGTATGTATTATTCCGACTGTTTTCTCTGCATTTCCAAGCAATACATTCTTTCTGCTCTCTTATTCCCATCTTACAGAAGAAGAGAAACTGAGGCTCAGCGAGGTGAAGAAACCTGTCTCAGGTTCCACAGCTGGGGGAGCTGAGATTCTAAACCAGGTGCATCCAGCTCTAGAGTGGATGCCCTTTCTGTAACTTGGCACTGGGGTTGCAGTGTTTCTACCATGGCACTGGACAGGTCAGAATGTGGCTGGTGACTTGTCTCTCTTACAGCAGCAGCTGCCTCAAGAGACCAGGCCTCCTTCAGGAGCCCAGCTTGTTTGGACAGCACACTTGCTCTGAGTGCTAGTGCCGGCTGACACATTCCCTAAGGCAGTGCTGGCATATGCTGTGCTTCACAGGATGGACAGAAGGTCAGACTGGCCCAGCCAGGCTGGCCTCCTGCCTGAGAAGATGTCAGTTCCTTTGGTCTGGACTGTTCTCTGGATACAAGTGGTCCCAAGGGAAGACACCCGTCCCTTGAGAAGAGAGAGCAGCATGTCTGACCTTGGCCAAATGGGGAGGCCAGAGTTCTGCGTGGGTGTGCATGTGACATGCCCCGGGGTGGACCCCTTTCCCATATGCTTTGTCTCTGAACAGGCACTGAAGGCTTAGCACAGCCTCCGCCAAAGGCACTCACTACTTGAGCTTGAAAGCATTCAAATCATTGCTCTGCCTTCATCCATTCTATCACCAAGTATTTCTTGAACAACTGCTGTGTGTCAGACATTGTCCTAGACTCTGAGTATACAGAGGTGACCAGAATAGACAAGTTTTCTGCCTTTGTGGAACTTACGTTTTAGTGGAATTTACTTTCTCATCTGTCTGAGCCACCATTTTCTCATCTAAGCAAGGAACACAGTGACCAGTAATAATACCACTTGGCACAGTTGTTGGGAGGGTAACCTTGTGATCTTGCCTGGTACAGTTTCACTTTCTTTTTTTCTTCTTTCATTTTCATTTCATTTCTGGTCTAGCTCCCCAATGGGGTCTACATTGAGTATGTTCCTTCCTTCAGAGTTTGTTCTGTGTCAGTAAATGCAGGGTCAGCAGAGCCTTTGTTAATTCTTGGGGGCCCTAGAGATTGGTAACCCATCCAGCAAGGAAGGGGACCCTACAAGACCCGGGAGTCACTCCACCAGAGACACTTGGAGAGCCCGCTAAACAGAGGCTGGGAGACACTGTCTGGAGCATGTGGGGAGGGCATGGGCTCAGCATTCCCAGCTGCGACCTTGGGCAGGCCACTTCCTCTGCATCTTCAGGGCGGTTAGGGAGGCTGAGCTCTTTACGGTGTCACTGGCACGGAGCAGGTGGCAGCTGGCATTTACTCCAAAGGAGATCTGAGGGCATCTGGCTACTGGTCACCCTGATGGGAGCTCCCACCCAAGTGTAAAATTAGGGAGTTGGTTTATAGCAGAGGAAGCGCTATAGGGATGCTTAGGTTGGAGAAGACACAATCATGGTTTTCAACAGTTTGAAGGGCTGAAGTGTGGAAGAGTGGCTAAGTTCATTTGATCTGGTTCTTAAGGACAGGGCTGGGAAGGGTGTCTGGCACTGGGCTGGGTACTTTCACATAGGTACTCTTTTTTTTAAAAATTTTATTGATTTCAGAGAGGAAGGGAGAGGGAGAAAGAGATAGAAACATCAATGATGAGAGAGAATCATTGACCAGTTGCCTCCTGCACGCCCCCTACTGGGAATCAAGCCCACAATCCGGGCATGTGTCCTTGACAGGAATAGAACCTGGGACCCTTCAGTCCTCAAGCTGACGCTCTATCCACTGAGCAAACCCAGCCAGGGCTTAGGCATTCTTTTTAATCCTCACTGCAGCCTGTGAAGGTGTTAACTCCACTTACAGATGAGAAAAGCAATGTTTAGAGGGTTAAATAAAACCACACAAGGTTATAGGGCTTGTTGGGCAGAGCTGGGATTTGAGCCCAGGTCTCCAACACTAGAATCTGTCCTCTGATAGAATGCAGGCATGTGTCCATTCAATATAAGAAGCATTTGTTGTAAAGTATTAGACCTGTCCAGTAGTGGAATAGACTTTCTGGAAGAAAATGAGCTTCTTAGCCTAATCTTGTCGCATCGGGTTACGGAGTTCGCCAAAGAGATTTTCTGCCGTGAGGCTGCCTCCTCCCTCTGTTCCTAAGAAAGTGAAGGGTGAACACTTAGTGAAAGTCTGTCTTTTAGGTAAGAGCCTGGTGTTTATCCAGGAGAATTTCACAAGGCCAGAGGCTTGGGCTCCAAGTATGGGAAAAAATTTTTCCATGTCCTAATTGTTGTGACATCTGGGTTGGATGGCCTTATGGGTGAACTTAGGAATGTCTCTGGGCCTTTGGGCCAGGTTGAACTGAGCATTGAGTATGTTTTATGTTTTGACTTAGGAAATAAAAACAAAACCCAAGCAAGTTACTATTTTTTAAAAAATATGCCCAAATCATCATTCTTTTAAAAATAATACTGATCGGCCCTGGCTGGTTTGGCTCAGTGGATAGAGCGTCGGCCTGCGGACTCAAGGGTCCCGGGTTCGATTCCGGTCGGGGGCATGTACCTTGGTTGCGGGCACATGCCCAGTGGGGAGTGTGCAGGAGGCGGCTGATCGATGTTTCTCTCTCATCGATGTTTCTAGCTCTCTATCCCTCTCCCTTCCTCGCTGTAAAAAATCAATAAAATATATTTAAAAAAAAAAAAAAATACTGATCGGCTAGGGGGTGGGAGTGGCCGGGGAGGGGCCGATGGGGAAAAAAGGAGGCATATGTAATACTTTAAACAATAAAAATAAAAAAATAATAATACTGATTTGGACTACTCATACCCAGCCAAGTGATCAGCATATTATAAGACTCAGTGGCACCTACTTTTAAGGTAAAATTAATTTCTTACCTTTCTTCTTTTTTCAAAATTTTTATTTATTGTAGTTAATGTATATATTTTTTACTTTTTGACTTTATTGGGGTGACATTGGTTAATAAAATTATATAGGTTTTGGGTATGTAATTCTATAATACATTATCATGTAAAGTCTCCTTCCATCACTATTTATCTCCCATACCCTCTTCTATCTCTCCCCACCCCCTTTCCTTCTGGTAATCACCATACTGTTGTCTGTGAGTTACTTTTTAATTTTTATTTTTTTGTAATTCCTTCACCTTTTTCATTACTTTTTTTTCTTGTTTATAAAGGTACCTGTTGTAAGAAACTTGGAAAATACAGAGGTATAAAAAAATTAACATTTTGGTAAATTTCCGTCCAATGTTTCTTAAGTTTTACAATTCAAATTAAAAACATGTACAATAAATAATACATTTATAATAATACAAGTAGCAATGAGAACATTATAAATATTTGAACACAACTGACAAAGCTAAAATCCTCCTTTTCTACCAGGCCTTGATTGAATTTCCTCCTTCCCTAGGAGTAGCAGCAGATCAGTTGGAGTGTGTCCTCTGAGGTGTAAATCTACATACATAAATGTACATACAGAAGTACAGAGTGTTAAAGCACTACGTTGTACATTTTATCTATAACTTAACAATAGGTCTTGGGGATTTTTCCTAAGGTGTTGTACAGTATTCCACAGACTGGATGAAATATAACTTTTTGTTTTGATTGATTTGAGAGAAAGAGAGAGAGAGGAAGGGAGAGAGAGAAACATTGATTTGTTGTTCCACTTATTTATGCATTCATTGGTTGATTCCTGTATGTGTCCTAACTGGGGATTGAACCCGCAACTTTGGCATAACAGGATAATGCTCTAACCCAGTGGTCGGCAAACTCATTAGTCAACAGAGCCAAATATCAACAGTACGATTGAAATTTCTTTTGAGAGCCAAATTTTTTAAACTTAAACTTCTTCTAACGCCACTTGTTCAAAATAGACTCGCCCAGGCCGTGGTATTTTGTGGAAGAGCCACATGTGGCTCGCGAGCCGCAGTTTGCCGACCACTGCTCTAACCAACCTAGCTACCCAGCCAGGGCTAAAACATAACCTTAAAAAAAATAAATGGACATTTATGTTGTTTATAATTTTTTAAGTATTTCACTTAATGGTGCATTGAGCATTCTCTTTTTTTCCCCACTTTTTTTAAAAATATATTTTATTGATTTTTTACAGAGAGTAAGGGAGAGGGATAGAGAGTTAGAAACATCGATGAGAGAGAAACATCGATCAGCTGCCTCCTGCACACCCCCCACTGGGGACGTGCCCGCAACCAAGGTACATGCCCTTGACTGGAATTGAACCTGGAACCTTTCAGTCCGCAGACTGACGCTTTATCCACTGAGCCAAACCGGTTTCGGCTCCCTACCCTTTTTTTAAAAAAATTTAAATTCTTTATTAAGCATACACTGACTGAAATAAAAAATATTATACAGACATCTAACAGACTAGAGGATCGCAAGAATCAAGTCAAAGATTTGAAATACAAAGAAGCAATAAACACTCAACTGGAAAAGAAAAAAGAAAAAAGAATCCAAGAATATGAAGATAGTGTAAGGAGCTCTGGGACAACTTCAAGCGTACCAACATCAGAATTATGGGGGTGCCAGAAGAAGAGAGAGAGCAAGATACTGAAAACCTATTTGAAGAAATAATGACCGAAAACTTCCCCCACCTGGTGAAAGAAATAGATTTACAAGTCCAGGAAGCGCAGAGAACCCCAAACAAGAGGAATCCAAAGAGGACCACACCAAGGCACATAATTAAAAAGCGAAGAGCAAAAGACGGAGAATATTAAAAGCAGCAAGAGAAAAACAGTTACCTACAAGGGAGCACCCATACGATTGTCAGCGGATTTCTCAACAGAAACTATGCAGGCCAGACGGGAGTGGCAAGAAATATTCAAAGTGATGAACAGCAAGAACCTACAACCAAGATTACTCTACCCAGCAAAGCTATCATTCAGAATTGAAGGGCAGATAAAGAGCTTCACAGATAAGAAAAAGCTAAAGGAGTTCATCACCACCAAACCAGTATTATATGAAATGCTGAAAGGTATTCTTTAAGACGAGGAAGAAGAAGAAAAAGGTAAAGATAAAAATTATGAACAACAAATACATATCTATCAACAAGTGAATCTAAAAATCAAGTGAATAAAAAAATGTGATGAGACTGGACAAAAATCGTACACCTATGGATGAGGACAGCCGGGGTGGGGTAAGGGAAGAGGGTGGGGTGGGAACCGGGTGGAGGGGAGCTATGGGGGAAAAAAGAGGAACAATTGTAATAATATGAACAATAAAGATTTATTAAATTAAAAAAATTTTAAATTCTTCATTGCTTGAAGTATTACATAAGTCTCCTTTTTCCCCCATTGACCTCTCCCTGCCTGCTCCCACCCCCCCAGCAAATGCCCTCACCCCCCTACTGTCTGTATCCATCGGTTATGCTCGTATGCTCATTGAGCATTCTTGCAGCTGCCTTGTGTACAGGTATGGTGTGGGTAGATATGGAGAAGTGGAATTTCTAGGTCATAATGTATGTTGTTATTAAAGGTTTTTGTTTTTTTGGTTTAATAAAGTTTTATTTTTCAAAATGTACAGTTGGTGAGACCTATCGTTCCTGCATCTTTACCAACAGCTAGGGCATCCCCACATTTGGTGATTCTGGTATAAATTACTTGAACTCTGTGCTTTGAAACTAGTTTAATAAGTCCTTTACTTAAGGCAAGGGTGGGGAACCTTTTTTCTGCCAAGGGCCATTTGGATATTTATAACATCATTCGCAGACTATACAAAATTATCAACTTAAAAATCAGCCTGCTATATTTGGTCAAACATTTAATTAACTCACCCCTAATGCCTTGGCAGGGCCAGACCACATGATTTCACCGGATGTTCCCCACCCCTGATTTACTGGTAAGGAGCTCCTGAAGGGTTACCCTGGCCAAGGAGCCAAGGATCTTCATTCAGTCTCTGAGAGACAACAGCCGAGGGTTATGAGCTTATAGTTGGGAACTTCCTTACAGAGTTTGTCATACGTTGCTTTGTCAAACAAAACTAGGTTATTGAGGTTGTCCCGAACTTTGGATCATGCCTTCTTTTTGGCCTTGCCCCAGATTTGTCCACTGAGTCTTTGTCTTTCTTGGCCGACATTCCAGCATCTATCTTTCTTGTCCTTGGGCAGCATCGCACTGGAAGAGCAGCTGCTACCACTGCTGCCTCGATAAGAGCTGTTGTTACTAAGTGTTAGTTGGTAGGCCCTGGTTGAGTAGCTCAGTTGGTTAGATAAGAGCATTGTCCCCATACGCCAAGGTTGCAGGTTTGATCTTGGGTTAAGGCAGTGGTCTGCAAACTCATTAGTCAACAGAGCCAAATATCAACAGTACAACGATTGAAATTTCTTTGGAGAGCCAAATTTTTTAAACTTAAACTTCTTCTAACGCCACTTCTTCAAAATAGACTCGCCCAGGCCGTGGTATTTTGTGGAAGAGCCACACTCAAGGGGCCAAAGAGCCACATGTGGCTCGCGAGCCGCCGTTTGCCGACCACGGGGTTAAGGGCACATCCAAGAAGCAGCCAATGAATGCATAAATAAGTGGGACAACAAATCGATGTGTCTCTCTCTAAAATCAATGATGATAGCCCAGCTAGGTGTGGCTCAGCGGTTGAGCATCGACCCAGGAACCAAGAGGTCACTGGTTCAATTCCCGGTCAGGGCATATGCCCAGGTTGCGGGCTTGATCCCAGTGTGGGGCGTGCAGGAGGCAGCCAATCAATGATTCTCTTTCATCATTGATGTTTTTATCTTTCTCTCCCTCTCCCTTCCTCTCTGAAATCAATAAAAATATATTTAAAAAAGAAATAAAATTGATGATAAAGAAGTTTCAGTAGCTGTTGCCAGTTCTCACAGAGAAGACTTTACTAGTGTTCTCCAATTCAAGGTCACTCTCCCCCAA
Source organism: Plecotus auritus (assembly GCF_963455305.1). NCBI lineage: Eukaryota > Metazoa > Chordata > Mammalia > Chiroptera > Vespertilionidae > Plecotus > Plecotus auritus. Next base: position 222,966,821 of record NC_137772.1, read on the forward strand.
ACCCTTGCTCATACTTTATGTTGTAAATCTTTAAATTTTTTGCCAGTTACTTTTGTATAATAGAGGTTAATATTCATGTTCTTTAGAAAACTCAGCCTTCATTCTTTTGCTCTTTAACATTCTGAAGTAGAACACAAATTGCAGAAAATAGCATGCGTGGTGCTTAGAAATATTTAAAATTTTTTCTGATTCTAAAATTTATATACAGAATTCAAGGTTCAAAATTACATAAATATAAAAAGTTAAAAGTTCTCCATAATTTCACCCTCCAGTGATAGTCACTGTTAACAGTTTGGCATCTATTCCATTTTTACTTGATTTATTTTTTAGTTAACATTCAATATTATTTTATACTAGAGGCCTGGTGCATGAAATTCATGCACAGGGGTGGGGGGGTGTCCCTCAGCCCAACCTGCACCCTCTCCAATTTGGGACCCCTCTCACAATCCAGGACTGCTGGCTCCCAACTGCTCGCCTGCCTGCCCACCTGCCTGCCTGCCCCTAACTGCTTCTGCCTGCCAGCCTGATCAACCCCTAACCGCTCCCCTGCTAGCTTGATCGACACCTAACTGCTCCCCTGCCAGCCCAATTGCCCCTAACTGCCCTCCCCTGCCAGCCTGGTCACCCCTAACTGCCCTCCCCTGCAGGCCTGGTCACCCCCAACTGCTCTCCCCTGCTGGCCTGGTCCTCCCCCGCCAACTGTCCTCCCCTGCAGGCCTGATTGTCCACAACTGCCCTCCCCTGCTGGCCATCTTGTGGCAGCCATCTTGTGTCCACATAGGGGCAGCCATCTTTGACCACATGGGGGCGGCCATCTTGTGTGTTGGAGTGATGGTCAATTTGCATATTACTCTTTTATTAGGTAGGATTTGTTTCAGGTGGTTAGATTAATTCAATTTCTTTAACTCATTCAGGTCCAGGTCAGTACTTAGAATTGTCAGGAGATACTTGGATTTGAATGCTGGCATTATTTTCTATCTGTGAAACCTTGGACAAGTCACTACCCTTCTCCAGCCCTCAGTTTCCTTATCTGTTGTGGCACTTATATACAGTAGGGCTCTTCATAGTGTTATAACTTGGCACTCAGTAGAGAGTGTTAACTATTACTACTGATGATTATTACTATTTTCACTGTCTTTGCTTCGAAACGTCAGCCATGACACCTGTTCAGTGTGGGTACCGTGGTACCAGGGACTGTGGGGAGGGGTAGATTCATTGTGGAACCAGTGTTTGGTGCCTCTCTTGGAATCACTGAGTGTTAAATACCACTGGGCATCTGACATCAGGCCAGAAAGTGGTGGAGGAGTGGTGGTTATATGTATCCCTGGATGGGCCTCAGGGAGTTAATAAAATTGTGTGTTTTATGTATTTTCTAACTCTTCTCCATGAAATATGTCCTACTTTTTAAAATGGGAGAAAAAAGTCCAGTAAATGCTACTTAAAAAACCACAAAACTGCTTGTAGCATTTTACATAACAATTGCCATTCTTTGGGGCCCATGCATGTCATTTCATACCTCATGTAATACTGCAGGTATTATCCCCTTTCTCTAAACGAGGAAATGGGTTCAAAGGCGAAACCTGCTTGAGGTCACACAACTAGTAAAGGGCAGGGCTGGACTTCGGAGCTAGATCTAAGCTCTCTTCACTGCCATGTTGCCTCTTGTAAGCCACAGGTTATAATTCAGGTTTTGGGATGGTGAACCACACCCTCCCTGACTCTGCCTGGTTGATCTTCCATTTTCTGCTTTGTCTTTATATCCTGGGGACTGAAGGATTGAGGATTTGATTCACAGTCAAGAACACATACCTGGGGTGCAGGTTTTTTGCCTTTTTTAAATATGTTTTTATTGATTTTTTAGAGAGAGGGGGACAGAGATGGAAACATCAATGAGAGAAACATTGATCAGCTGCCTCTTGCATGCCCCTTACTGGGGATCAAGGCTATAACCTGGGCTTGGTCCTGACCGGGAATTGAACTGGGGACCTCTTGGTTCATGGGTTGATGCTCAACCATTGAGCCACACTGGCCAGGTGGGGTTGCAGGTTTTGATCACTGCCCTGGTCTGGGCATGTGCAAGAGGCAACCAATCAATGTGTCTCTCTCACATTGATCTTTCTCTCTCTCTCTGGCCCCTCCTTCCCTCCCTCCCTCCCTCCCTCCCTTCCACTCTCTCTAAAAACTAATGGGAAAAATATCCTGGGGTGAGGATTAAAAAAAGTGTTAACCTGTTTACACTCTAGCCAAAAGCTTCCGAGACTGGTAAATTACTGATTTGTCTTGTTAGCAGTTTGCTCTCACAAGGTTAACCACACCTGCTCTGTGTTTAGCCCTGCTCAACAAGAGAGCTGGTTGGTAAAGAAGAAACAACATTCATTGGTTTAATTATTATTTTTTTTAAATATATTTTATTGATTTTTTACAGAGAGGAAGGGAGAGGGATAGAGAGATAGAAACATCGATGAGAGAGAAACATCCATCAGCTGCCCCCTGCACACCCCCCACTGGGGACACGCCCGCAACCAAGGTACATGCCCTTGACCGGAATCGAACCTGGGACCCCTCAGTCCGCAGACCGATGCTCTATCCACTGAGCCAAACTGGTCAGGGCCATTGGTTTAATTATTGATGTTTTCGTAGCACCTCCTGTGTGTCAGACCTGGTGTTCAGGCATGGGGAATTTAGTAACAGGTAAACAGACACAATTCCTCCCCTAGAGGAGCTTACAGACCACTGCAGACAGCTCTCACATATGAATGTCAAGAAATAAGTGAGGGGTGGGGGCATGAATGGGAGGTGAGGGGTAATGGGGGAATAAGGACACATGTAATACCTTAATCAATAAAGAAATTTTAAAAAGTAAATAAATAAAAAGTTCTGTCAAAAAAAAAAGAAGTAATAAGTGGGAATATAAAATGGGCTCTCATTGGGCTGGGAGTTCAAGAAGGAGTCTCTGAGAAAGTGACATTAATTTGGAACTTGAAGGATTAATGAGAACTATCTAGACAAAAGGTATATTGGGGAGGGGGTGGGCAGTTAATTTACAAACAGAAAGCGATGGATCTGTATATATAGACATTGGGAAGATGTCTAAGACATGTTGACAGATGATAAAAGCTAGTTGCAGAACAGCTTGTGTAGTTTCTCATTTGTGTGAGAAACACAGAGGCTGAGGGCTTGCTTGTGAATGCACTGGAGTAATCACAGAAACTGCGCCAAGTGCTTATGTAAGCTCCTGTCCTCACAATAGCTCTGTGTGGAAGTGAGTGTTTAACGAGGGTTAATTGTCCAAGATGACTCAGAGAGTAAATGGCGTGCCAGACTTTAAGCCCAGGTCTCCCCACTGGGGTGGCGGCAGGTTGTAGCTGCAGCTGCAAGGTGCCTCGTCCTTCTGTGTACAGGCTGTTCAGTCCTTTGATGTGTCGTTGGTGGGTTCTTCACCCCTACTCAGTGAGGGAGATAGCGAGGATCCCTTGGTGGATTTTGAGCTGGAGGGCAAGTGGATCTGAAGTCTGCACTGAGAGCTACCTCCTGCTGTGGGGGGTAGGTGGGCAGTGCTGGGGGTGCTGTTCCGGGTGGGGTTGGTGTTCACCACTGGGTGACCTGCACAGGCAATGGCACTTGTATTGGTTCAGATGCTGAGATTGGCAGGGGTTGGATTTAAATGTCCTGGGGACAGAAAGAAGGGAACCTGGGCAGTAGCTTGAGCTTTGCCTTGTCCTCGCCCAAGGGCACGTTGCCCCTTCGACAGGGAATACCACCTTGGAGGGAAGTGGCTGTTCCTTTCCCTCTGTCATTTCTTGGGTTCAGTTATTCTTCCCTGGTCACTGAACCCTTTGAAGGTTGTCATCCACAGTTAAAATTAACTAATATAGACGCCATCATAACAATCATTTATCTATTGCTGTATAACAGGTTGTTGCCCCCAAACTTCGAGTATTTAAAACAACGAACATCTCTTGCTCAGTTTCTGTGGGCCAGGAATTTGGGAGTGGCTTGTTTGGGTGTTCTGGTCAGAATCGCTCAGGAAGTGGCAGTCCAGATGTCAGCCAGGGCTCGGTTATCTGAAGGTTTGGGCTGGAGCTGGGGCTGGACTGGAACACTCGCTTTCAAGATGCTGTGCTCACACACCTGGCAACATGGTGCTGGTTATTGGCCACAGTTCCTCTCAAGTAGGCCTCTCCCAGGAAAATGTCTTATCAACATGGTGACTATCTTCCCCAGGAGCAGTCAAAGGAAAAGAGCCACGTAGAAGCCATCCTTTTTATTACCTAGTCCAGTGGTCGGCAAACTGCCGCAGTTTGCCGACCACTGACCTAGTCGAAGGGATGAGCAAATACCCAAAGTTCATGGATGAAGTTTTCCTCATTAATTCTTCCATCTATTGAATCTCTAGTATGTGCCAGGTAGTCTAGATACGGAGATAAATAAGACAAACAGAGTTTGATTCCAACCCTCAAGGAGCGTACAGTGCAGTGGAGTAGCTGCTATGCCATGGTTAGTGCTTCTCAGCGTAACGAGAACTTCCGCAAATGTTCTCATCTGATCTTTCCAGTAACCCTGTGATCAGCAGCGCTGCTTATGTCCCCATTTCCCATCTCTGGTGCTCATGATGATGGATTTCTTAAGTTGATAGAACTTGACTTTGCTCCAGCAATTCTGGCTACGAATCCCTTACCCTTTCTCCTGCCACAAGCTGTATTCCTTGTTTCATCCCTATGCCTCAGATGAGGAAACCGAGGCTGCAGGCACTGGATAGCTCTTGACGTTGTCATTTCTCACTTTTTCACCACACTGATCCTTCAGGGGTGGCCCACCCTGAGTCCTCCATTGACAGCTGCTGTTGCCTTTCTTCTTGCAGAAAGCCCTGGGTGTGCGGCAGTACCATGTGGCCTCAGTCCTGTGCCAACGGGCCAAGGTGGCCATGAGCCACTTTGAGCCCAATGATTACATCCGCTATGACCTGCTAGAGAAGAACATCGACATTGTTCGCAAACGGTAAGGCTGCTGGGGGAGCTGTGGAGACGGCTAAAGGTGCTGCTTTTGCTACCTGCCCCTTTGAGGCAGCATAGCAGGTGCGTGAGGAAGAGTGGTTGATGATGATGGCAGGACCAAGGCCCTTAGGCTACAGTGGTCCCTGCTGAGGAGGGGCATTGCAGATTGGCGGTGGTCTTTCTCCCCTGCCAAGAAAAAGTCTGTTATCAAGAAGCCTGGTGAGCCCTAACCTGTTTGGCTCAGTGGATAGAGCGTCGGCCTGCAAACTGAAAGGTCCCAGGTTCGATTCCAGTCAAGGGCATGTACCTTGGTTGCGGGCACATCCCCAGTAGGAGGTGGGCAGGAGGCAGCTGATCGATGTTTCTCTCTCATCGATGTTTCTAACTCTCTATCCCTCTCCCTTCTTCTCTGTAAAAAATCAATAAAATAGCCGAAACCGGTTTGGCTCAGTGGATAGAGCGTCGGCCTGTGGACTGAAGGGTCCCAGGTTCGATTCCGGTCAAGGGCATGTACCTGGGTTGTGGGCACATCCCCAGTACGGGGTGTGCAGGAGGCAGCTGATCGATGTTTCTCTCTCATCGATGTTTCTAGCTCTCTATCCCTCTCCCTTCCTCTCTGTAAAATATCAATAAAATATATTTTTAAAAAAAGAAGCCTGGTGAGATGGACTGGGCCTAAGTGCCAGAGAAATATCTATTTCCTCTTCTGCGAGGGGGCCCAGAGAAGAGCTCGGGTGGGATCTTGAGTATATCTTTTTGGGGTCTCCCTTTCCTCATTTGGTAAAATGGCAGCCATCTTTGCACTGCTGTCCTGTGTGCCAGGTCCTGGGCTGGATGCTGGCACCAGGAGGATGAATAAGATGCCACAGGAGGATGGGGTCAGGGGCTGGTAGTATACACAGCCAGCACTGCTCCTGGAACTTGAACAACTCCCCACCTGGTGACAGTGACTCTGGGAATAAGCGAGAACAGATGAATATACCCATTTTACAGCCAGGGAACAGGCTCAGATGGAGAAGCAACTTGCCTGAGGCCACACAGGGAGCGAGTGGTGGGACCTTGTCTCCATGTCCTCATCCAGTGCTCTGGCCATTATCCCACACTCCCTGTCTGTTGTCACTGTTTGCCTCTTTACTGGTATCCTCACTTCAGTTCTGAGGGTCAGGACTGACTTAGTCTTTATCTCATTGTAGTAAGGGCCTGTGAATGTTTGGCAAGGGCGGTCATACTAATAGGAGCTACCTAAGTGTCCAGTTTGGTCTAGGCATGTCACATACATGATTTTTATTCTTTTCAGCAACTTCTGTAGGTTGTTACACCCTCCTCATTTTGCAGATAAGAAAATCATTGTCATGAAAAGGGACGTTACTAAGGCCCTTGTAGATACTGGGGCTACTTTATTCGTTTTTAACCCTACTCAACTAAGTTTCCCTCTCTCCCTCAGAGTACAGCTTTTGGTAGGGGTACCTAACCAAAAAAAAAAAAAAAAAAAGAAGAAGAAAGAAAAACATCAGTGTCAGATTGGGGAAGTGGCCTGCAGGTCCATCTGGCTCCAGTTCCTCCCAGCTTCAGTTCCAGCCGTCTTGTGGGTTTCACTGCACATTAGAATCACCTGGGAAGCTTTTAAAACCAGCCAACACTGGGCCCCTAGCAATTCTGATTCAGGTTGTGAAGGTCTTTTTTGGGGTCGGGGGTGGGGAGGTTGTAAAGGTCTTACTCCTGAAAACGTGGTCCAAGGATCAGCAGCAGCAGCAGCAGCAGCATCCCCTGGGGCAGTGGTCGGCAAACTGCGGCTCGCGAGCCGGGGTTTGCTGCTATGTTGACTAATGAGTTTGCCGACCACTGACCTAGACTCTCGATTCCAATAATTACAGGCTGTTGTTGTTCCTTGTGACTAAGCCCCTATCCCAGTGGTCGGCAAACTCATTAGTCAACATAGTGGCAAACCGCGGCTCGCGAGTTGCATGTGGCTCACGGGCCGCAGTTTGCTGACCACTGCCCTGGGGTATTGTTAGCAATGCAGAACCTCAGGCCCCAGCCCCGTCCCACTAAATCAGAATATGCTGTTTAACAGCCTCTCATCAAACTGTAAGGAGCACTGGCCAGTTTCCCAGCTGGTTCTAACATATACTCAGTTTTGAACCATTGTCCCCATCAATATGGGATCTTGTAAAAATACTGTTTTCCCCAGGAAACAATATTTTATTTATTCTTGGAGCTCTCTGACCATAGCTCCGTGGGAAAATGATGGCTATTCCTTTAGACTGCAAAGCATTTCTTCCTTGCTCTTCATCATGCTTAGAAGGAGGTTAACATAGAAGTTTGCTTTACAATAACGTGACAAAGAGTATTATTCACCTTTTGGTCTTTGCTTTAAAAAATTAACCAAAAAGCCCTAGCTGGTTTGCTCAGTGGATAGAGCACTGGCCTGTGGTCTGAAGGGTCCCTGGTTCAATTCCAGTCAAGGGCACATGCCCAGGTTTCGGGCTCAATCCCCAGTGGGGGGCGTGCAGGAGGCAGCTGATCAATGATTCTCTCTCATCATTGATGTTTCTATCTCTCTCCCTCTCCCTTCCTATCTGAAGTCAATAAAAATATATATATTTTTAAAAAATTAACCAAAACCTGCCCTTCAAGGCACTGGGAATTTTTTTGGTTTTAATTATATCAGTAAAATTAACCAAAAAAGTTTTTTTTTTTTTGCCTGTTTATTCCAACCCTGCATTAACCAGAAAAGTCCATTCACTTTCAGCATTTTCCAGATTAGTGCAGATAAAGGATGTTGCCATAGGGCAGGGGTTCTCACTGGGGGTGTGGGTGTCAATTTTTTCTCCGAGAGGAATTTAGCAATGTCTGGAGACATTTTGGTTGTCAGTGGGGGGGTGAGGGAGTGAGTGTTATTTAGTGGGTAGAGGCCAGGAACCCTACTGAACATCCTACAATGCAGAAGAGAGCCTCACAACAAAGAATCATCTGCCCCAAACTGTCCGGGGTGCCACGGTTAGAACCTGTAGGTAGAAAAGAAGGTAGAGTAAGGCTATTCTAATTCATGCACTGGGGGAGGGGGGGGGACCCTCAGCCCGGCCTGCGCCCTCTCGCAGTCCAGGAGTCCTCGGATATGTCCAGCTGATGGTTTAGGTGGAGAGTGGGCCTAAGCTGGCAGTCAGATATCCTTAGCGCTGCCTCCGAGGCTTCCCGTCTCATCCCCGGCTTCTGGCTGAGCGGTGCTCCCCTTGTGGGAGTGCACTGACCACCAGGGGCAGCTCCTGCATTGAGCATCTTCTCCCTGGTGGTCAGTGTGTATCATAGCAACCGGTTGTTCTGCCGTCAGGACAGAACAGGCTCTCCAACATCCCCTGAGGGGTCCTGGATTGCGAGAGGGCGCAGGTGAGGCTGAGGGACCCCTCTGGTACATGATCAGGGCTGGGGAGGGATGTGAGAGGTTGGCCAGCTGGGGAAGGACCGCAGGAGGGCTCCAGGGTGTTTCCGGCCCATCTTGCTCAGTCCCAATAGGCCGGACCCCAGCAGCAAGCTAACCTACCGGTTGGAGCGTCTGCTCCCTGGTGGTCAGTGCACGTCATAGCTACTGGTCGACTGGTCTGCCCCCCGGGGGTCAGTGCACGTCATAGCGAGTGGTTGAACGGCTGACTGGACAACTGGACACTTAGCATATTCGGCTTTTATCATATAGGATGTTAGTGAATTAAACACATTTAAGAATGTTTTGGAAAGCCAGGGGACTTGAAGGGGGACTCTTTCTCCACCCTATGTTCATGACAGAAGGGGCCCAGTTCTGTCCTAGCTGGTTTGCTCAGTGGTTAGACCGTTGGCTCTCAGACCGAAGGGTCGTGGGTTTGATTCCTGGTCAAGGGCACGTACCTCAGTTGCAAGCTAGATCTCTGGCCTGGATTAGGGTGTGTTCGGGAGGCAACCAATTGATGCCTCTCTCTCCCCCTCCTCCCTCCCTTCCACTCTCTCTAAAAATCAATGGGAAAATATCCTTGGGTGAGGATTTAAAAAAGGAAGAAGAAGAAGGGGTCCAGTTCTGTTCCTGGGGACTGGCCCTGCCATTTGGTGAAGCAGAGGGACAGAGGGATGGATATAGAGGACCCATTTTGCCGTCCTCAGTTAATCCTCAAGGAAATACGATGATGGACTCGTCCTTAGGCTTTAGTCATTGTCGGACGTTTTTATACTAGTTCAGGCATTTGCCGTCAAGGTCTTTAGTTTTAAAGTCCGTGTGCTATTTTTTGTCTCCTCTGGGACCCAGAAAGAGGGGTCGTGGTCCGTAACTCCCTGCTCGTCCGCTAGCCTTGGAGATGCTGCACAAAAGGGGGCAGACTGTGCCCCAGGCCAGCACTATTTTTTTTTTTTTTTTTCAGGCCAGCACTATTTTTATGCAAGGTTCTCATGACAGCAGAGCATAGAGATTCTCAGAATTGCCACTTGCTCTGCTGTGCCCACAGAGCCAGCGCCTTAGGGAATTCTTGCCCTCCAGGGATTTGGTAAATTGAGAGTGAGGGGCTGGAACCCAGGCTAGCTGAAGGGAGGGCCCTGCTTTCCCAGCAGAGTCCTGTTGGCAATAACCCTAATGCTAATGACCGAACATTACTACGGGCCAGCGCCGCTTCCAGGGGTTATTGAGAGACAGTGCAGGGCGATGGAAGGCGCACGGACGGTGGAGCCACACTGCTGGGCTCCCTGCGTTCTGCTCTGCCACTCGTGACCTGGAGCACGTGACCTCAGCGGTGCTTCAGCTTCCTCGCCAGTCTTGTGAGGATAGACTGAGCTTATACAGTAAAGTGCTTGGAGCAGTGTCCAGCTAAAGTAAGTGCTGTCGTAAAACCAGTCTATAGCGACAGAAAACAGCCAGGGGTTGTTTGGGGGTGGAGGAGAGTGGGAGGGCACAGGAAACTTTTGGGGGTGATGGGTGTGTTCATTATCTTGATTGTGGTGATGATTTCACAGGTGTATACATATGTCAAAACTTATCAAATAGGGTACTTTAAATATGTGCAATTAATTACACCTCAGTAAAGCTGTTTTATTTTAAGTGCTATCTATTATCTCATTCCAGTCAAAGTCCTGGACTTTATAGATGGGTTGGTGAGCTCCCGGAAAAGGACTGTCGCTAATCTGTCACATTGGTTTAGTAATAGGGTCAGGTCTAGACCCAGAGCCCCTGACTCCTAATCTGATACCCCCTTTTTTTTTTTTACTTATTGGGTGTGAGTGGAACTGTGCCGTCCCAGGAGGCCTCAGCTTTGGCATAAGCTGTGTGCGTGGAGGGAGGCAGTGTGAGGTCCAGCCATGGCTGCTGCAGGGCAGCCAGGTGCAGTGGGCAGCAGCAGGGAATCATCAGGGCGCCTCAGCTGGGTGACTGAGAGTTGAGTTGGGGAAACCCTGGGGAGAAGGAAGTATTTGAGTCCTGGCAGGGGCTGCACCTCCCTTAGGGTCAGACTTTTCTGCTGTTTGGAAGGAAGGGAAATGGGGTCTAATGAGAGGAGGACCAGAGCAAGGCCAGAGGCAGGGATAAGGGTTTCTGTTCTGAAGAGCTGACAGCCACGTCTTTCTTAATGGGGTAAGAGCAAGTGGGGCTAAGAGCAAGGCTTTAGCATAATAGGGTGAGAAGGCCTCCATCACCTGGGGTGGAGGTTGTGAATGGAGGGTGGGCAGGTTGGGTGGCGGAGGTACTGGTTTGGATCCTCTTGTCTTTGTGGGGCCCACAGCACAGGGGAGTTGTTCACGGACCGAGAGAGGGTTCAAGGAGAGACTGGCTGCGAACTTGAGCTACTATCACTACTTCGCTGACCTCTACTCCCTCTTAGTTGTTTTATTAAATGCCAAGAATACAGAGAGGATTAAATGGTATGAAATACATGTAATCGATGCTCATGAGATAATAGTGATGAATATGCTGAAAGAAACAAATATTCTTAAAAACAAAACAAAACACCACCTCTTGTGATTCACTTATTCATCAAGTAATTTTGGATCACCTAGTAAGTGCCAGGCACTGTGCTGTGTGCTGGAGATGCCACAGTGAGCAGGCCACTCGGTCCCCAGCCTTGTGGAGTGAACGGTCCCCTCCTGCCCTCTCTCAGGGTGACCATGTGCACAGAGGGGCAGTGCTGTGGGTGGGCAGGGGATTATGCAAACAGTACCAAGCAACCTCTCCCATTTCTCCAGACTGAACCGGCCTCTGACCCTCTCTGAGAAGCTTGTGTATGGACACCTGGATGACCCAGCCAATCAGGAGATCGAGCGGGGCAAGACGTACCTGCGGCTGCGGCCGGACCGTGTGGCCATGCAGGACGCCACGGCCCAGATGGCCATGCTGCAGTTCATCAGCAGTGGGCTGCCCAAGGTGGCCGTGCCGTCCACCATCCACTGCGACCATCTGATCGAGGCCCAGGTCGGGGGTGAGAAAGACCTTCGTCGGGCCAAGGTGAGCTGAAGGTGGTGTGGGGGGATGGTGGGTGTGACAGGAGGTAAGAGGGAAAGCCCTCGAACTGGGCATGGCCTCCAGATTCTGATGGGCTCTTTCTTTGGTTAGGCATTTTAAATTTTTTAAAATATGTTTTTACTGATTTCAGAGAGGAAGGGAGAGGGAGAGAGAGATAGAAACATCAATGATGATATAGAATCATTGATTAACTGCCTCCTGCACACCACACACTGAGGATGGAGCCTGCAACTGGGCATGTGCCCTGACCGGGAATCAACCCGTGACCTCCTGGTTCATAGGTCGATGCTCAACCACTGAGCCATGCTGGCCAAGAATAGTCTTTTTTTTTTTTTTTTTAATTGTTTTTGTACTTCTCTAATTCTTAAAATATAATGTCCTCATTTTGCAGATGTTAGGAAACCTAAAAAACAAAATCATCCTTAACACGTTAAGCGCCATGTCAGTCACCGGTGACTGACACTGCACTTCCCGTTTGGACCTTGTCAGTCTGCGGCCGCCAGCAGATCGGTGAAATGGGATATCGCGGGCTAAATGGAAAGGAAAACCAAACAGGCTTGACACTTAACATGTTAATGTTACTACATTTATGGTATTTTTTCCTGGTCCTTTATCTGTTATATTAGACAAATGATGCAGGTGTCAGGTTCTGGTGAATGTTGACAGCTGCTCTGGATAGGGTAGTGTAACTTTCCCGTTCTGCCAGCATCACGTGTGCACCCACTCACACTCTTGTCTGACTGCATTATAGGCCGATGGTTATAATGTGAACTTGAGGCAGCAAAGGCACTGTGTAGTCAGGTCCTACAGCCGCATGGGGGCGAGGGCATGGTTAGGGCCAGACCCAGATGTGGCTCCCACTAGAGTGCTCTCTCTTACTGACTGGCCTCCTTTGGGGGCTTTCTGCTTCCGTTTTGCTTAATGAGACACAAGGGGCTGTGTGCCACACTGACTTCCCCACACCCTTCCTTATGAACCAAGCCCCTGCCCCTGCCCCAGGCTCTGCTTGTGGTACCTTTGTGGGTGCTTACACTTGGCAACAGCAGGTCTCTCCCAGATCTGGGCCTCCACCCTCTCCACTCCCTGCAGTGGAAGTGGGCGCCCCTCGTGGGGGGCTGTTGGCAGGAGCTGAATGCTGGCAGGGCCTCGGCCCAGCCGGGCGCAGAGCAGGGCATGCAATTGAAAGGGGTCCGGCTCCCAGGGTCAGCACAGTCAGAGAGCCACTCAGGCCCATGGGAAAGGCTCCGGGCAGCTTTCCCATCCGAGCCCTTTCTCCCCCGCTGGCCCGCCGGTTTGTGTCCTGGTTGCACAGGGGCTCTTTCTGTTCTCAGCTGAGAGAGCCCAGCCGCCGGCCCGCGGTTGCCATGTTAGCAGCAGCAGTGATGGTAGCATTGCAGAGGCTCCTGTGGTGCCCAGAACTGGGACCTTATCACCCCTCTGGGTGACTGACTGCCCACAGCAGGGCCACCACCCTCAGGGGCTGGCCTTCCCCTTACTTTGTGAATTCAGACTCTACCTTCTGGAGGTGAGATTCACAGGGTCATAAGGTTTCAGAGCTCATTCCCCCATTTATTTAACAAATGTTTATTGAACATTAATTCTATGCCAGGCACTTCTAGGGGCTAGGGATGCGGTGTGAACAAGACAGATGGGCCCTGCCATCGTGGACCTTAGTCTGGTAGGGAGACCGAGCTAAACAGTCACACAAATAAACAGGAAATGGTCAGTTTGCATATGTTATGAAGGGAAAGCGCAAGACTCTGAGAATAAGAAAACTGTCAGATTTGTGGTTTGGAGGGGAAAGGACACCTCTTTGAGGATGTAACATGTAAACTGGAACCTACCTGAGCAGATAAGTTGTTGTTAACTGGAGGAAGAACATTCTAGAGAGAACAGTGCATATAAAGGCCCCAAGGCAGGAAGCAGCTCGGTGCATTTATGGAATTGAAAGGGAGCTCTGTGTGTGAAAGAGAGGGTGGGATGAGGTGTTTGGGGGCAGGTGTAGTCAGGGCCTTGAGGACCATGGGCTCCATCCCAGGAGTCATTGAGTTTAAGGAGGAGAGGCATATGGTCAGATTTACACGGGTGGGGCGAGAGGCAAAGTGATCTGTCCAGGGTCACACAGGCAGCCTGAAGGGTCTAGGCCAAGTTCAGGCCCAACACTGATGTACCACTCGGGGCACCGCACTGCCTCTTCCCCACTTGCACAGACACCCGTGCATATGCACCCAGACACAACTGCCTGCCTCCCGTCCTTGGTACAGTTTTATGAGTGACTAGTTTGTAAATGAAAAAGGCAGTATATTAATAATTAACTGGAAAGCGACTGCTCTGGGAGAATCAAATGGGCCCTCAGAAGGGTGCATGTTTGGTCTGGCGTTTAGGTGAAGGGGGTTACGTGGTCTTGAGGGTGTTTTATTGAGGGCTCAGGGGAGCTGACAGTGGGTCCCTCCTCTGCCTGGGAGCATGGCTTTCCTGCCCAGAGGCTGGCAGGTCTCATTTCCTGGTTCTGCCTTTAGGACTCTGTGCAGTCCAAGGTAGTCACACCCTCTTGTCACCGGGGTTTCACCTGTCCAGGGGCATGCCATGGCTTCCAGATAAACCCCGGGCGCTCATCCGTGTGCTGGGAAGCCTGCCTACCCTCTGAGGAGGCTGCCTTCTCATTACAGACAGAATGGGTTTGGCCCGCCCCATTGTTTTGTTGAAACCTACATTTCAGGATATGGTTCATTTGGCAGTCTTTCATTTGGGGCCCATCAAATATATTACCAAGTATTGAGCACCTAGGCTGGGCCAGATGCTGGTCTAGTGTTCTGAGATATGGGAAGGTGCCGTTATTTCATATCGGAATGTCGTTCTCGGGCTCTGGGGTGAACAGGCCTGATTTCAAACCCTGGCTTCTCTGTTTAACTCTGGGACCTCCAGCAAGTGGTTTCCCCGCTGAGCCTCTGTTTTTGCATCTGTAAAACGGCTTGAGGACAGCACCTCCCTCCCCCGTGGGATGGGTGGTGAGGATATTCAGCGCGATGCCCTTTCCGTAGTTGGGCAGCCAGTGTCAGCGGCGATTACAGATGAGGCATCCGAGGCTTAGGTGGAGAAGTGCACCACAGTTCTGCGGGGCGTCCCCTCACTGCTGGCCTTGGCGCAGGACTGAGGGCCAGAGGGCCCTTGGAGGTGATGTAGCCCAGTTCCTTCTACAAATAAGGAAACTGAGACCCAAGGCAGGAAGGAACTTGTTCTGGACCCGCTCCCTGACCAGGAATCGTAAAACTGGGCTCTGTCTCTGCTCACTTGCTTCCCTCCCAGGCCTGCCAGCTGAAACCGTGGGCCACCGTCCAAGCCCTTTGGGGCTATTTGTAGAAGGCCTCCGGGAGAGGGCCTGTCTCCACATTGCCCGCATGTCAGGGCCGTGTCAGGGCCGTGGGGGAGGTCAGGTGGGAGGAGGGCAGGGTTATCCCGGACACTGACTGTGTTGCTAATGCTCTGGGTATTGATTTGTCTCAATAGGACATAAACCAGGAAGTGTATAATTTCCTGGCATCTGCAGGTGCCAAGTATGGCGTGGGCTTCTGGCGGCCTGGCTCTGGAATCATTCACCAGGTAATGCAGGGCTTGGCCTGCCTTTTGTGGGGGGTGGCGGGCTGCCCTTAGGGAACCAGAGAGCACCTCCAGGCCTGCGGGAGCAGGGGCTCAGGGCTCAGGAGGGAGGAGGGGAGATGGATGACGACCTCTCAGTCAGCCCTTAGGCTTCTCCTCGTTCATTTTCACATTAATTTTCATTATGTCAAGTTATACTTTCTCACTTTCCACGTAAGAAACTAAAATAGTCCCTCTGACCACCTCAGCAACCAGCATTTTAAGTTTGGCATGTTTCTTGCTGCCCTTCTAAGCATTATAGTTCTGTATTACTGTTTGCTGTGCTTTCCACACAGGTGTGACTCCTTGTGCATAGTCAGCTAACGCTAGCTGAGCACATGCCGTGGGCCAGGCATAGACTTAGCACTTTCAGATAGTCACTTCCTCAGTGCTCACCACCACCCTATGAGTAGGGGGGTTTATTAGCCACACCTTAGAGGTGAGGAAACTGAGGCACAGAGAAGTGAATCTGCTTGCCCATATGTGTGTTGGGGGAATAATTCCATCTGGCCCGATTATGGAGCTGGATTTGCATCCAGGTGTCTGGCCCTGGTGCCAGTGCTCCCTGCTGCTCCCTGTGCAGCCTCCTGTCACACGGGGCGCGCTTCCCCCTCGGGGCACCCAGCACTCCTAAGAGTCTTTTTGGCCCCTTCATGGTATTCAGTAGGATGAAGATACTATAGGCCATGGGCCGTGTCGGCCAGCAGTTCTTCCAGGGTCTCTCCAACGAGGAATTGTCTCTTGGTTGGCAATTGTGTCTCTGTAAGTGCACGTGTTTGTGTTTGGGGAGATAGGTGCTTAGCTTTTCGTCACATGACCACTGTTCTGGTTTGTGGCTAGGCACTGATTGTGTATCTGTCATACATGTGAAACCTGCCTCTACACCTTTCCAAGGTGACCCTTCTCCCCACCTCCATCCCAGGCCTCACTTCCCAGGCCACCTTCAAGATGAGCTGAGTCAGGCTGTAATCCGACCCTGTGGGTCCCCAGCACTGCCCCACTCTGAAACCAGAGCCACGGATCACTGCTCTGCCCTTTCAAACCATCGCCCTTGCCAGGAAGGGGCTGCCTAGCAATAGCAGGTCACATTAGTCTGCAAAGGCCAGAAAGCCTCTCTCGGTGGCAGGGCCAGGGAGTCAGGTAGACCCAGCCTTGGCCTTTTGTTGCTAAGGACACCCTAATCCAGGTTCCCCCCTTCTACCTTAGTACAAATGCCCAGGCCTTTTTGGAAGCTCCTGGGCCCAAGTTTGGGGAAGGCAGCTCACACTTGCCACTGGCCACCAGCTAAGCATACAGCCTGATGTATTTGTTTCTTTAAAAAGGAAATTCCAGCCCTAGCTGGTTTGGCTCAATGGATAGAACGTCAGCCTCTGGACTGAGGGTTCCCAGGTTCAATTCCGGCCAAGGGCACATGCCCGGGTTGCGGGCTTGATCCCCAGTAGGGGGCGTGCAGGAGGCAGCCAATCAATGATTCTCTCTCATCATTGATGTTTCTATCTCTCTCTCTCTCCCTCTCCCTTCCTCTCTGAAATCAATAAAATATATTTTAAAAAAATAAAAAGGAAATTCCAGGGACTTCTTTACTTTTCTCTCCCCTTTGATGTCATTTCATCAGCAGTTTTAATCCACCATGTCCAAGTCAAACCTTAGCTCCTTTCCCTCCCCCTTGAATGCCTTGGCAGATTCTTCTCTGCATCTCCCCTGCCAGGGCCTGCCCCCCACCCCCCGCCCCGTGCCCAGCATTGGCGCCCTCTTGTGGGACCCCTTCACAGTGACCCCAGTGTGTGCCAAGTGCTTTCCCCACCGACTTTGTGCTCTGGGGGACAGGGACGGTGGCTCATTTCTTCCTCTGGGCCCGCAGCCAGGTCAGTACAGAAGAGGTCCTCAGTGTATGTGTGTTGTTTGGACAGATGGTTGAATTTCCAGCTTTATGTTCTAGATGTTAGTTCAGCCTAAAGTACACTTCTCCCACCATCACCCTACCCCCATTCACCCAGCCATATCCAGCTGACCACCAAGGTCACCGTCATAACCAGCTTCATCGTGACACTTTGTGTAGTCCATGGGTCTGCACTAGCTTCTCCCTTCTGGGCGTGGACCACGCTTGTGGGCTACATCCTGTGGACACACTGAATTCTGTGTGCTGGTCTTCATGGATCAGTCTTTGTACAGGACTGAGGCAAGGAGGACCAGAGAAATGAAACAGTTAACCAGAGTTCTCACCAGCAGTTGTTTTTTGTTAGAGATTTCCTCTATGTTGGCCTGTCCTCCCAGCCTGCTGCCACCTTTGGGAAGGGGCCAGAATTTTTAACTCTGCGTTCCTAAGAGGAGGGCCCCTCGTACCTTACCGAGTCACCAGGCAGGTGCCTGGCCAGAGCAGAGGCCCTGGGGTTTCTGTGATGTTGCAGGGAGCCTGCCCACCACTTGGTCGGTCCTGACAGTTTATAGAGCCTTTCACATCTCTGATCTCATTGGTCCTTCCCAACACCCATGTGTGTGTCAGGGGAATAATTCCATCTGACAGATGAGCAACAGAAACTCAGATCTTGCTGCAAATAATAAATTAAAAAATGATGCATCTCCCAGGCACTATTACAGTTTAATGTACATAATCTCACTGAGCCATCACAGTGATGCGTGAAGTAAGCACTGTTGTTTGCCTGTTTTTTAAAAAATACTGATTTCAGAGAGAAAGGGAGATGGAGAGAGATAGAAACATCAATGATGAGAGGGAATCATTGATTGGCTGCCTCCTGCACGCCCCCTACTGGGGACCAAGCCCGCAACCCGGGCATGTGCCCTTGACTGGAATCGAACCTGGGACCCTTCAATCCACAGGCTGATGCTCTATCCACTGAGCCAATCCGGCTAGGGCTGCCTGTTTTTATAGATGAGAAAACTGAGGTGCAGGGAAGCACTTATAAACCCAAGTCATACAGCCAGGAGCTGTCAGAGCAATTCATGAGCCCAGGCCACCCGTCTCCCACGTTTCTGGCTCTTCTGTGACCCACTGGAGGGACCCTACCTGGAGGAGTGCCTGGGAAGTCCCCCTGGCGCAATCTCAGCAGGGGGCAGTTTTACAGACCCCTTTTGGGGCCCTATCTCCATTCTCTGCTGAAGGCTTTTAAAAAGGTATATTTTTTTATTGATTTTAGAGAGGAAGGCGGGGGGAGAGATAAAAACAGAAGTGATGAGAGAGAATCATTGATCAGTTGCCTCCTTCACACCCCCTACTAGGGATCGAGCCCGCAACCTGGGCATGTGTCCTGACCAGGAATCTAACTGTGACCTCCTGGTCCATAGGTCGACGCTCAACTACTGAGCCACACTAGCGGGGCTGAAGGCTTTTAAAGCTTAAGATCTTGGGTTCTTGAGATCTTTTTCAGATCATTCTGGAAAACTATGCATATCCTGGGGCTCTTCTGATTGGCACTGATTCCCATACCCCCAATGGCGGTGGCCTGGGGGCCATCTGCATTGGAGTCGGTGGTGCTGATGCAGTGGACGTCATGGCTGGGATTCCCTGGGAGCTGAAGTGCCCCAAGGTGAGGAGTAGGGAAGGGCTTGCTCCGGGGTGGCTGCGGAGGGGTGGTTGCTGAGGATGAATGGGATATGTGGAACCCAAAAAGGATGAGTGAGTAGGTCAGCCTCCCAGCTCTTGGGAAAGGAGGCAGGGAGAAATGAGCCGAAGTGGGAAATCCAGCAGGTGGGTTCCTGGTTGGCACATGGCGCACAGGACCTGTAATTGCTGTCTTGCCCCATCTATTCAGGTGATTGGTGTGAAGCTGACGGGCTCACTCTCCGGTTGGACCTCACCCAAAGATGTGATCTTAAAGGTGGCCGGAATCCTCACAGTGAAAGGTGGCACGGGCGCTATTGTGGAGTACCATGGACCTGGCGTAGACTCCATCTCCTGCACTGGTGAGGAAGGCGCCACGTGAAGTGGCCCTCAGCCTGCGTTGGGCCAAATGGGACCTGTAGTTGAGCCGTAGGAGCAGTGAATGGCGTTCCACTGAGAATCTGTCCAGTCAGTTGGGGACTTGGGATGGACACTTACAGGCAGAGGGGAGATGGTTAGTCCAGGTCCCTCATTAAACAGGGGAGCAGATAGAGGTCCCTCCAGGAGGGCAGGGCACTGCCCTGTGGCCACACAGAATTGGGGCTGAGCCAACTTCTGCTGCAAGGCTCTGGCCATGGCACTGGGGTACCTTGGGTGCTGCAGAAGGTGACCCAGAGAGGACGGAGGTTAGTGGTGGTGGGATTGGGGAGCCAGAGCAAGGGCTCACCTCCTCTCACCCCGTTCCCCCATCTTCTCTTGGCTGGAGTTGGAGCCTCACTCACTTCCCTTGGATGGGTAGGAGCCGGGCCTTTCCTGCTCATCACTCCTGGTGACCTGGCCTCAATGCCTGGGCCTTCGGAAATCCAGGGAGAGACTGGGACCAGGCCTTAGAGATGGCCCAGTCCGGGCGCCGTGGTGCCTGTCTCAGTGCCACAGAGCTACTGTTCAGCTGGCCCTTGCACTCTTCCCATGTTGGGGACGGGGCCACTCTTACAGGTTGCCCTTCCTACTATTGACACCTCAGTTAGGAAGTCAATAACAAACCCAGACCTATGTCCCAGTGGCCTTATGAGGCCCGTATTTTGACAGCAGTCAGGACATCTGTAAGCCTTGCCAGTTATTTATTTATTTTTATTTTTTTATTGATTTCAGGGAGGAAGGGAGAGGCAGGGAAAAAAAGAAATATCAGTGATGAGAGAGAATCATTGATTGGCTGCCTTCTGCACACCCATCTGGGGATCGAGCCTGCAACTGGGCATGTCCCCTGACAAGGAATCGAACTGTGACCTCCTGGTTCATAGGTCGACAATTAATCACTGAGCCACACTGGCCGGGCAGCCTTGCCAGTTCTGTGTGGGACTCCGTGGTCCAACCAGTGGACATTGTCTTACTGCTGGAAAGCCTGGGAGCCAGCAACATTTCCACATAGCACCATGGTGTGGCTAAAGGACAGCGGGTGGACCTAGACCTGAATGTCACACTTGCATTTGCTTTATGGCATGACCTGGGACCTCTCTGAGCCAGTTCCCTTACCTGCAAGGAGACGCCATTGCAGCTGGGCATTCTGGCCAGGTCAGCCTTCAGTACATTGGCTGCTACTCTGCTGAGCAGGACAGCCAGTCCAGAACTGGAACTCGGCCTGTAAGGGCTGAATCTTGTGTTCTCTTCACTCCACCCAGCTGCTTCTCCGAGCCCCCAAAACTGAGCTCTGGCCCCCATGGCCTCTCTTCATTGGCCCTGGTTTTAACCTGGCCACTAGGTGGCCATGTGAGCAAGGGAGGGAAGTGCTGGTGTGAAGATGGTGAGCACACCCAGCAGGTGTGTGGGACCCACACCAGCTGCTCAGCAGCCCCACGGACTCTTTCTCCTCAGGCATGGCGACCATCTGCAACATGGGCGCAGAAATCGGGGCCACGACTTCAGTGTTTCCTTACAACCACAGAATGAAGACTTACCTGAACAAGACAGGCCGGACAGGTGAGCCAGCAGGGGCAGGGTGGTGGGGGCAGAATAGTCATCAGCTACTTTCCCTTTAAGACAGGGCTCCTAAACCTGGCGTCTCCAGACTGGCTCGGGGGCTCTGAAGAGCCCCTAAAAGTGTGTGCAGTTGTGTGTGCGCTCTTGTTTCGGAGTTGGGTGTCGTTCTCACCAGCTTCTCCAAGGGCCTCAGGATTGGACTTGAGTTTCACCTGAGAGGGTGCTCGATGTTGAATCTTCTTGGCCTGGTCCCTGGTGCCCCCTGCAGGAAGGTCTGGAAATGGCACAGATCTTCTGTTTATAATTCCTGCCTTAACAAGGGGAGGAGGAAAAACATTTGTTAACAAGACCCCTTTCCCAGCCTCCCTCACAACTTCCCTGAGGTCCTAGCTTGGCGTCTCTAGCCTCGGAAGGGCAGTGAGCGAGGGTGACTGGTGGAGCCAGAGGCCAGGGCGCTGAGGGGAGAGCGAGTCTGTTTGCCTCTAAACTCTGAGCACATGGAGTCACTCCTGGAAGGCCCTCCCCTCCTGTCCATTCCCAAGTAACTGCTTCAAAACCCAGCACTTCGCACCTCCAGGCGGCCTTCCCTGACTCAGGTCTCAGCCGGCTTCTCCTGTGTGCCCGTGTTCCTGTGTCTGTCAGCGTGTTGTCACTCTGGCTCACGGACACTAGACTGTAGCTCCCCGAGGTCAGGGACAGCGTCCTGTGCTGCTTGTTTTGTTTCTTGGTTTGCCATCAGGGCCCAGGGCCCAGTGTTTGGCAGGTGCTGGTAATGGTGGCTTGGATGGTTGGGTGCGTGGGTGGGTGGGTGGATGGATGGATGAGGTCTCAAGGACCCATGACCAGTTTCTGTTTCACATACTTCAGCCTCCCTCCCTTGTTGATTTCAGACATTGCCAACCTAGCTGAGGAGTTCAAGGATCACCTGGTACCTGACCCTGGCTGCCACTATGACCAAGTGATTGAAATTAACCTTAATGAGGTGAGGAAGGGAACTGGATCCAAGGAGTCTCTGAGGGTGGGGAGTTCAGGCTCCACTTGGTGTGCCCTGGGGAAGTCAGGGAGGGCCCCGGCCTGCACACTAGCAGGGCTCCTGGGCCTCTGGTGCCCCAGTGCCCCTGCCAGCTGCTGCCTGAATCAGGCTCCAGTGCATTTGGAGGGGCTGCAGGAGGGCTGTGTGGCCAAGGGGAGCGCAGAGGGGGCTGTGGCTGATTCGGAAACTGGTTTGGTTTGCCACACCTTAGCTTTAGCAGAAGTCAAGATTATGTCCTGGAGTTTGCTTTGTTGTCTGAGGTCAGGCCTGAGATTCCCAGGCGTAAGCAGAGTTTGGGGCCCTGAGACCTGCAGATCAGGCCAGAGGACAGGCAGGCTATGGGAGCAGTAGTTGGCCTCCCAGGGAGGGACTTGGTGAGCAGGGACCAGACAGCCCCTGAGGAAGAGAGGCTGTCCACGCTCCAAGATCGGTTCTCTCCCTCTCTTTCTGCTTCTCATGCCTTTTTTCTTCAGCTGAAGCCACTCATCAACGGGCCCTTCACCCCTGACCTGGCTCACTCGGTGGCAGAAGTGGGCGCTGTGGCCGAGAAGGAAGGCTGGCCTGTGGACATCAGAGTGGGTGAGCTGCAGCCCCTCTGCCGGGAACCGGCCTCAGGGCCAGTGGGTCTGCCGGGGCTGTGGACAGTTGCCTGTACTCACCATGGTGCTTCCTGAATGTACCAGGCACTTTCTGAAATTGTTTGGGTTTTCTTTTTTTAAAAAAAATATATATATATTTTATTGATATTTCGCAGAGAGGAAGGGAGAGGGATAGAGAGCTAGAAACATCGATGAGAGAGAAACATCGATCAGCTGCCTCCTGCACACCTCCCACTGGGGATGTGCCCGCAACCAAGGTACATGCCCTTGACCGGAATCGAACCCGGGACCCTTCAGTCCGCAGGCCGATGCTCTATCCACTGAGCCAAACTGGTTTCGGCCTGGGTTTTCTTTATGGCTTTTTAAAGAAATTACTTTTTCTTGGTATAAAAGAAATATGCTCATTGTAAAACACCCCTAATCTCAGCCCCCAACTAGAAACCAGCTCTAGGAGCTCTTTGAGATGTGTGCTGTTTCTGTGCACACACACATGTTCATGTGTGTGTCCTTCTGTACGAACATGTCACATTACCCAGGATGCTGGTTTTACTTTATATATACGGACACACTGGCATGTCGTCATCACTAGCACCTGCCGTTGTCACAGAAAGTGTGGCTGTGAGGAGCATGGGCCCCGGAGCCAGGTGGCCTGTGTTTGACTCTGGCTCTGCCTCTTCATAGTTGGGTGATCACGGGCCAGTTACCTCACTCCCCATGTCCTGGTTCTCTGTAAAATGGGGTGGTAATCGTACTTACTCGTTGAAGTTCTTGGGAGGAATGACAAGTCAATATATGAAAAGAGCTCTCTGCAGTGTGTGGCATAAAGTGCTGTATAATGTGGTCTACCTTACTAGGTGAAGCAAATAAAATATTTGGTGGTTTAATAATTGGAAAAAAATAGCTGAATTGATGAGACTAGACTGTCTTGATACCTATAGATAGTATGTCATCCTGACTTTTGTAATAACTGTGATAATAGACTTTTTAAAAAGAACTCTTTCCCCCGATTGAACCAATTTTTAAAAATCAGAGAATTCCAGAAAGTCTAAAGGAAGAGAACGAGCATCTCCTGTCGCCCTCACCCAGCAGTGGCTGTTTCAGTGGAGCCCCCTGGTGTGCACACACCTGCAGACCACATTATCGTAAGAGCAGTGGCGTGCTCAGTGGTCACACTGTCTTCCCTTAAATGGCTGGGTCATGAGTAGCTGATTCTTTCAGGAGAGTTGGGTTGCTTCCAACTCGTTTCTGTTAAGAACAGCCCTGGCCCAGCACAGCTGGTGAACACTTGACCAAGTCTGGATAGTTGAAGTCAGGTGGAGACCTCTGGTCACTGTCTCCTCCTGACTCCTGGCCCCACCACCCACAATGTACCAGGTCTGATCGGCAGCTGCACCAACTCCAGCTATGAGGACATGGGACGCTCAGCAGCTGTGGCCAAGCAGGCGCTGGATCACGGACTCAAGTGCAAGTCCCAGTTCACCATCACACCAGGCTCTGAGCAGATCCGCGCCACCATTGAGCGGGACGGCTATGTGAGTGCCCACGTCCCCCTACCCCTGGCTCCCACCGCTGAGTAATGTGGCTTCAGGACAGGACAAGCCATAGTGTTGTCGGCTAGAGCTGCTCAGGTGCCTGCAGCTGCCCCAGGGTTCCAGACAGCTCTTCATCCCTCAAGCAGCTGAGCCACCTCTCCCTGCCCCTGATAATGCCTGTCCGCCTTCCTCCCCTGCAGGCCCAGGTCCTGAGGGATGTGGGCGGCATCGTTCTGGCCAATGCCTGTGGCCCCTGCATTGGCCAGTGGGACAGGTGAGAGGCACGTCTTTGGTTGGATAGTCCCTGTGTCCTGGGGTTTGTAGCCCCAGATGTTGAGGGGAGATGTTATTGGGAAGGAGACGGGGCTCTAGCTTCAGGCAGGACTGGAAAGTTGGGCTGGAAGTAAAGAGGAAGAGCTTGCAGTGGGACTGACTGAAGCCGAGGCTGTGGGAAGAAGCCAAGGAGGCCTCATCCTACTGGACACAGCAGGGGCTCCCACAGAGCCATTCGAAGGGGGGCAGTGGCCCAGGTCAGCAGTATCAGGCCGTGGTCTGGCTCCGCCTATCTTTTCTCTGGTCTCAGGTGAACCTCAGTGACTCCCAAGGTTCCCTCTTGCTCTGTCTGTGGGAGTCCCATAGTGGAGGCTCGTTTCAGGGTCTTCCTGTTACCCCTTCTCAAGAGGTAGGCAGAACGGGCCAGGTGACAAGGCCAGACATCCCTAACCCTATCTATCCTCTGACCCGGCAGAAAGGACATCAAGAAGGGGGAGAAGAACACAATTGTCACCTCCTACAACAGGAACTTCACAGGTCGCAATGACGCGAACCCTGAGACCCACGCCTTCGTCACATCCCCAGAGGTGAGATGACCTAGCCAGGCCCTAGCCTGGGACTGCCTCTGGGGGCCCTGCCCCTAGCCAGTCAGGGGAGGTAGAGGGACATGGGGCTTGGGGCAAGGGCATTTGACCCACGGATCTGTCTGGGAGGGTTGGCAGTGAAGGGCAAGGGGTTATGGGAGCAGAAACCAAGGTCACAGGCCTTGCCAGCACCAAGCATCGTGCTCCCGTGGTGCCGCTACTTGGCCCCCTCACGTCCCAGGAGTCAGAATACAGCTGTGACCACGAACAGGAGCTTGGGAATTAGACCGGGACAAATGCCTCTACCCAGCCATCCTGGCTTGGCCAGGCCACTTCTCTGTGCCCCGGGGTCCTGTCAGGATTGCACGAGCACTGTCAGCTGGACAAGGCCTCCCCGTTAGGATGAACATGGAGTGAGCCCCATGCGCCAGGACTTGGTGGGGGTTCAGCACTCAGCCAATCCTTTTTTTTTTTTTAATATGTTTTTATTTCAGAGAGGAAGGGAGAGAAACAACAGTGATGAGAATCATTGATCGGCTGCCTCCTGCATGCCCCACACTGGGGATTGAGCCTGCAATCCAGGCATGTGCCCTGACCGGGAATCGAACCGTGACCTCCTGGTTCATAGGTCGACGCTCAACCACTGAGCCACGCTGGCCGGGCCAGCCAGTCCTTGATTTGATTTTTTTAAATAAGTATTTGAGAAATACTTTGGTGGTTTTTTTGTTTGTTTGTTTTTTGCTAAAAATGAGTGACAAGATGGCCTTCCATGTTTCCAGTGTGCTACCCACTTAGGGACATTTTTATATATATAAACAACCGTGGCCCAGCACATATATACTAGAGGCACGGTGCATGAAATTCGTGCACTTGGTGGGGGGAAGGGGGGTGTCTCCTCAGCCCAGCCTGTGCCCTCTTGCAGTCCGCAGTCCGGGAACATTCGGACATCCTTAGCGCTGCTGTGGAGGTGGGAGAGGCTCCCGCCACAGCCACTGCGCTCGCCAACTTTAAGCCCGGCTTCTGGTGCAGCACTCCCCCTATGGGAGCACACTGACCACCAGGGGACAGCTCCTGCCTTGAGCATCTGCCCCCTGGTGGTCAGTGCACGTCATAGGACCAGTTATTCCATCGTTCAGTCGATTTGCATATTAGCCTTTTATTATATAGGATAGGATTATATAGGATTTTTAAAAATATATTTTTGATTCCAGAGAGAAAGGGAGAGGGAGAGATAAAAACATCAGTGATGGGAGAGTCATTGATTGGCTGACTCTTACATGCCCCCTACTGGGGATGGAGCCCATAATCTGGGCATGTGCCCTTCACTGGAATCGAGCCCAGGACCCTTCAGTCCACAGGCTGACACTCTATCCACTGGGCCAAACTGGCTAGGGCTCTGCTTAGGGACATTTTTATCACAGCAGGGCCTCTCCCTGCCCAGAGTGCCCCTGCCCTGAGGAGGACACTGAGGTCCAGACCCCAGTGGGGAGTGGTCGAGGCCAGACTGCCCTGGGTTCAAGTCCTCTGCAGACCCG
This sequence comes from Plecotus auritus, assembly GCF_963455305.1. Classification (NCBI taxonomy): domain Eukaryota; kingdom Metazoa; phylum Chordata; class Mammalia; order Chiroptera; family Vespertilionidae; genus Plecotus; species Plecotus auritus. The sequence continues at coordinate 222,993,009 of NC_137772.1, forward strand.
ATGGCTGATGGTCCCAGAGCTATTCCTGCAGCTCCAGCCTCTGCAGAGACGTGAAAATTTCCTGGGCTGTGCTCCGTTTTGATCTAGGCTTTGGCTGGAGATGGGGGACCGGAGTGGCATTCAGTGCTAACCAACAAACTGGCCGCCTCTGTTTCAGATTGTCACAGCCCTGGCCATTGCTGGCACACTCAAGTTCAACCCAGAGACTGACTTCCTGACAGGCAAGGACGGCAAGAAGTTCAAGCTGGAGGCCCCGAATGCGGATGAGCTTCCCCACACGGTGAGCGGGCACTGTACCCTGTGCTCTCAGTCCTGCAGGCACCGGGCCAGTCGGTGCAGTGTGGCCAACACACTTCCTTCCCACCATCTTGGCCCTGGGCAGGCATGGTGGTACCGTCAGTGACAGTAAAGCAGCTGTGTTCACTGGGAGGGAAGGGCTTCAGGCACAGGGAGCTTGCCTCCTGTGAGAGGGGACTGAGGATTCAATACCCATGTCCCTGTCCCTCCACAGAATTTCGACCCCGGGCAGGACACCTACCAGCACCCTCCCAAGGATGGCAGTGGGCAGCGGGTGGATGTGAGCCCCACCAGCCAGCGTCTGCAGCTCCTTGAGCCTTTTGACAAATGGGACGGCAAAGACCTGGAGGACCTTCAAATCCTTATCAAGGTCAGCAACGTGGGGACGAGAACAGCCCCAGCCTGCCGGGCACCTTTCCTGACCGGCACGACAGCCATGAAGCCACATGTGCTCCCCTGGGCCTGGGGAGGAGAAGGGCAAGGTTAAGGTGAGGGGCGGGAAGGGAGGTTTGGCTGCAGAGGAGGACCAGTGTCCCCTTCACTGCCCCGGGCAGGCAGAGCTGGATCTGGGCAGCCGCTGTCTGGGGCTCCAGCCATCTGGTTGCTGCTGGTGAGGGCCACCTCCAGTGGGTATGGGCAGTGAATGCCCCACAGGGAGGGCAAGAAAGGCATGTGTGCCCCAGCACAGCAGGTCTCCAGCCCTCAGTGGAGCCATTGATGGCTCTGTTCCCAAAACGGGGCATTAGTGGAGTGGCCTGTGTTTGGGAGCTGAGCAGATACAAGCCTTTGTGGTGTGGGCAGAGGCCTCACCCAGGGTGGACATGAACTGATGCCGTTTACTAAGGAGCCTCCAGACAGCGACACAGGCAGCCTTAAGCCTGGGCTTCTCTTCCTGGGGGCCTGGGCCTGAAAGGCGAGCGAGCAGACCTGCCTGGCTGCCCTGACTAGCCTCTGCCCCTTTGAGTGTCCATTCCAGGAGATCTCACTCCCAAGGCCTGTGAGGGGCCTTGCCTGAGCCCTTTTGCCCACAGGGGACAATGCCAGGGCTGCAGACCACACATCTTGCACCTCTTCTCTGTCACTGGGCCTGCTGCCTGCCTCTGGAGGGCTTCTCCCTAGTCTACCAGTCAAGGGCCATGCACCAATCTCTGTCCTCTCTGCCCGCCCACCCAAGGTCAAAGGAAAATGTACCACTGACCACATCTCAGCTGCCGGCCCCTGGCTCAAGTTCCGTGGGCACCTGGACAACATCTCCAACAACTTGCTCATTGGTGCCATCAACATTGAAAATGGCAAGGCCAACTCTGTGCGCAATGCCGTCACCCAGGAGTTTGGTCCTGTCCCTGACACTGCCCGCTACTATAAGGTGGGTCAGAGTCAGTGGGAACGGGAGTGGGGTCCTCTGGCACCTCCTGGTGGCCGGGTGGGGCAGAGTTGGGTGGTCCAGGGGAGGGGTGCTCTCCATCTCGGAGCCCACACCAGTAGCTCTGCAGTTGAATGAGGTCCAGTGCCATGGAGGCAGTTCCATGTATGTCACCTCCACTGAACACCCACTGCTCTGGGCTCTGCTCCCACACTGCGGCCTCCACCCCACCCCGCCTCTGTGCTGAGCACCTTGGTGGGTTGCACCTCCCCTTGCCCGGGGCCTGGTTCACCTCTGACTTACCTGTCCTTGGGGAGCAGGTGAGGAGGGGCCTCTCCAGCCCCATGACCTGTGAACTTCGGGAAGCCCAGAGGCAGGGTGGGCAGGGCCAGGTCCTCCTCTCCCTCCTACCTCACTCCTCCCCTTCCTGACAGAAACATGGCATCCGGTGGGTGGTGATTGGAGACGAGAACTATGGCGAGGGCTCAAGCCGGGAGCATGCGGCACTGGAGCCCCGCCACCTCGGGGGTCGGGCCATCATCACCAAGAGCTTCGCCAGGATCCACGGTGAGCGGGAGCCAGGCCCAGGCCCCCCTTCCCCGCTCCGGGGTTCTCACTGGCAGCCCAAGGTCACCGTGGCTGTTGGGTCTGGAGCCATGTGCCTGGTTTCCAGGCTGTGCCCATGGATCCTGCTTTCCACACCCGCCAGCCTCTGCCCCTTCAGGTTCGTGTTGAGTCTGACACCCACAGCTTCCGGTCTCTGGCAAGCACTGATCTTGCTTCCAGACTTGTGGACCTAAACAGGTGAAATCCAGGCCACATGGTCAACAGGGTTTCTGCTGGTGAGTGTCCGTCAGGAAGGCTTTACGGACACGGCACCCGCGCCCACTGTAGGACCCTACCGAGAGGCAGCGCATCGCTGGGCGTGCAGCCCACCTGGGCCTTGTAGTCACTGTCCCAGGTCTGTCCCCAGGTGGCAGGACTAGGGTGTCTCCCAGAGCCCTGACTGCACTTAGAAAAGGCAGCTCTCTGGCTGCGGAGGTTCCTGCACAGAGAAGGGGACAGGCCCTGCCCACTGCGGACTGAACGTGCTTTCTGCCTTCCAGAAACCAACCTGAAGAAGCAGGGCCTGCTGCCCCTCACCTTCGCTGACCCAGCCGACTACAACAAGATTCACCCCGTGGACAAGCTGACCATCCAGGGCCTGAAGGACTTTGCCCCTGGCAAGGTCAGGGAGCCAGGGAAGGGGGACAGGCTGGCCATCCCATCTCTCCAAGGGCCCTCCTGAGGGGCATACAGGGGGCAGCCACCTTGATTCCCTTCCTACACCTGGCCCTACCTGCACTTCTTCCCATGAGCCTTTGTTCCAGCTGGAAGGGCCCTTAAATTCTCCAGGCAACCCCAGTGAGGGAAGTGCCTCCCCAGAAATGAGGGGGGAGCCAGCTCAGGTCCTCCAACTGTTCCCTCATTAGCCCAGGCTTGACACTCGGAGGCCAACAGCTCATGCCCAGTAGGACCCACTTGGCCTCAGGAGTTATTTTATTCAGGTCTTACCACTGGCCTAGGACTTGGTTCACCTGCTGGCACCCAAGGCCCCAGGCGGTGCCCTGACCCTCCAGCAGAACCCAGGGCCATGTTCCTAAGAGCCACTCCACCCACACCCGCCTGCTCTCTTACAGCCGCTGAAATGCATCATCAAGCACCCCAACGGGACCCAGGAGACCATCCTCCTGAACCACACCTTCAACGAGAGCCAGATCGAGTGGTTCCGCGCTGGCAGTGCCCTCAACAGAATGAAGGAGCTGCAGCAGTAATTCCCGCCCCGCCCTCAGACTCAGCTCCAGTGTCACCGCGGAGTGCTGCATGTCACCAGAACCAGATCTGACCCGACCCACCCGGGCTTCCTGCATTGAGAAGGCACAGGCCTCCTGCCCGCCCTCCCTCAGCCCACGGAGCGGCCCGTGGTTGGAGGGTTAACCTGCCTTCCCGTTTTTAGTTTGGTTCAGATCTTGAGCACCTCCATGCAGCTGTATTTATTTTTGATGACAAGACTCCCATCTAAAGTTTCTCTCCTGTCTGATCATTTCACTGGTGGCTGAAGGATTTTAAAGAACCTTTTGCTCTTGCAAGGAAAATAAGAATCCATTCAGTGACTGTTCCTGTGTGAGTGATGGTGTCTGTGCTGTTATCAACTCCAGGGTTTGGGGGCTCTTTTCACCAAAGTTGGTGGAGGCCCTCAATAATCACGCCACAGCTGGACCCGTCACTGCAGTGAAGCAGATGTGAGCCAGCAGACTCCCCACTTCTCCCTCCTTTCCAGGTGGGCCCTGGTGGCACTGTGCCAGACTCCTGTACCACTGCCTCCCCTTCCACTGGACATTCAGTCCTCCAAACACAGGTGGGCACAGGCCACCCTGTCCAGGGTCACAGCTCGTCCATGATGCACACTCCTGGCCCTCCGCAGGAGGCAGTGGCAGGCACCTATTCCACAGCTGCTCCTCCCCCTGGAGCCACACCTGCTGGCACTACCCACACCTCTGGTGCCATGTGTGGGCCAAAAGGGCAAGGGCAGGGGGCCCCTTCACCTAGATTTACCACAAAACCAGTGTCCTGGTCCCAGCAGAAGTGGGTGAACGTGGCAGAACCATTCTGAATAAAAAATGGGTACTTGCCCTCATGCCAGGATCTGGGGGTCCGCAGCAGACCCACAGGGTGTTCCTGTTGTGGCCATGGTCTGAGAGTGACAGCTGTCCCCAAGCTTCCTGCTATACTGATGGGAGGAAGGGGATGACACAGCTGGTCACCAGTCCTCAACTCGAGCCCGCAAAGCCCATGGCCTCCACCTTCCACATGTTAGTGGGAAGGAAGGTGCTTGTCCCTTAATCCTCACTCTTCTCGGTAACTGATAGCTCCATGGCCCAGGGCAGCTACCCCCGGCCAGCCTCTTGCTCCCTGTATTACCTTACAGAGCCACCAAGCTCAACCAGCCCAAAGCCTGGCCTGAGGCAGCCTGGATCTCAGCCCCCAATCCTGCCATTTGTGGGGGGCCGTCTCCACAAGTGATTTGAAGAGAGGAAGGACATGCTGTCCCAGCTGTGGCAACTCGACCTTAGGTTGTGACAGCAGCCAGTGAGACAGGTGGCTCCTCAACTGACGTTGCCATTGTTTATTTTTTAAAGTATATTTTATTGATTTTTCACAGAGAGGAAGGGAGAGGGATAGAGAGCTAGAATCATCGATGAGAGAGAAACATCAATCAGCTGCCTCCTGCACACCTCCCACTGGGGATGTGCCCACAACCAAAGTACACGCCCTTGACTGGAATCGAACCCGGGACCTTCAGTCTGCAGGCCAATGCTCTATCCACTGAGCCAAACCGGTTTCGGCGACGTTGCCGTTGTTTATTCAGTAAAGTCTGTCACTGAGAGCGGGACTTCTGGGAAGAGGAGCAATGCCGGATGGCAGGGAGGCCATGAGCCGGCAGGGCACTCCTGGCCCCACCGGTAGCTCCCTGCTGTAGACGCTGCAGACTGCTGCTCGGCATCTGGGCTGCTGCTGGCTTCGGCCACCTCCCGAGGCTGGAGTAGGGCCTGCGACTGGGCTGGTCCACCGTCCAGCACCAGGGCTAACTGCTAGTCCACCAGGAGAGAAGGCCCAGGCCTGGCTCACTAATGGATCCCTGCCGGGAGGAGAGAGAACGGGCACATTTCATTTACCTTTGGGGCTTGAGCCAATTCAAGAGGCAAAAGGAGCCCTTTGTTCAGGGTACCCAGCAGGCCCAGCGCTCCCAGCTGGCATGTGAGCACGCACAGCCAGACTCCCCTCCTGCCCCAACTTCTAAGGCCGGTAAGGAAAGCTAGTTTACTAAGGACACTGCCTTGGCCCCAAGGCTATGGGGTAAGATCCTTCCTTGTCCCCAGGCCCGTCCAGAAGCACTTGCGGGGGAGTGTGCCCTCCCGAGCCACCTGTGGTCTCTTCCTGCCAGGAAGGCCTGGTAACCTTGAGCCCCAGCAGCCAAATACATGTAGGGGGATGCCCTGGGCCACCTGGGTTTCTGACTTTTGACCCAAAGTGTACAACCTGAGGCTGACATGACACCAGAAGACCCTGAAACCTACTTTTGTCACTGAGTTCATGAGGGTAAAAGGCTAAACCAGTGGTCGGCAAACTCATTCGTCAACAGAGCCAAATATCAACAGTACAACGATTGAAATTTCTTTGGAGAGCCAAATTTTTTTGAACTTCTCCTAACGCCACTTCTTCAAAATAGACTCGCCCAGTGGTATTTTGTGGAAGAGCCACACTCAAGGGGCCAAAGAGCCGCATGTGGCTCGCGAGCCGCAGTTTGCCGACCACTGGGCTAAACGAACCCAAGTCGGCTCTGGCTGGTCACAGCTTCCCTGTCACCTCAGGCCCGTGCTGGGTCTGGTGTGGGAGCAGCCCTGAGGGTCACCCTCCCTGAAGCCCCACCCATACTCGAGACCGACTCCTCCCAAGTCCCCTCCTTGGTTCTTCCGTTATCAGTGGCCATGTCATCAGGCTTGGCTGTCCCTCGCACCACACCGGCCTACACCTCCCCACAAGGATTACGGGCCCAGCCACAGAAACCCAAGCTCCCAGGGAGACATGACTGCCCAGGACCACACATGGCTGCACTCTGACCTGCTGTGGGAGGGGTTCCAGGAGCGGGACCCAGTCACCACGCAAAGAAGTAGCTCGCACACCACAGCCCCGGGGTTTCGGCAGCACATGCAACATCTCACCACAAGCGTGTACGGGGCCTCCTTCTTCGGCGGCTCCTCACTGGTAGAGGCCACCTCGGCGGAGCTGGGCCCAGTGGGGGACGTGTCCACAAAGCTCTCATCCACCACCCGGAAGCGGATCTCCTCGCCGGTGTCCATGTACAGGTCGTGTGCTCCTTCCTCCGTCTCATACTCCCACACCCACACCTGCTCGGCATCGTCGCTGGGCAGGGCGCAGGTCAAGGCAACAACCGGACTGTGGGGGAGTTCCTGAGGGTTGGGGGTTCCTCCCACAGAACCTCCCCCCGTCCCCGAAAATCCAATCCCAGATTGAGTTCACTCTGGCTGGCAGGCGGTCTGGGCCCGAGGAGAGGAGCAGGAGCAGTCTGGGAACTCGGGGGCCCCTACCAAGCACCCACAGGCTCCCGCAGGTCATCAAAGCAAGGAGGAGGCTTGAGAGCGGAGTTGGAGTTCGCCTCTCAAGACGGGAATGACCATGGCCAGCTGCTGCCTGGGGTCCCCCCTGCCGGATCCAACTCGGTCTGTGCATCCTCTGAGGCCAACTGCCAAGTGCAGAATCAGCCCCACCACCCGCCAGCTGTGACCTGGGGTCAGGCCCCACCTCTCAGGGTATCCATCTATAAAATGGGGGCTGTAGCAAGGCCCACCTCACAGGGTGTGGTAAAGGTAAACATGGAAAGTGCTTCCACAGGACCCACTGGTCAGCCCTCAGTGTTAGCTAAAGCTGTCCTGTGCTCTGTGCACCGTGCGAGTCCACACCCCTCTCCATTCACACCCCTCCATCGCACCTTGGACACTGACCAGGCAGTGCAAGGGCTTTCCCAGTTTTCAAGGGGTTGATGGTGGGAGGTCACGTGCCTGAGGGCCCACAGCTGGTGAGAGCACCAGTGGTGTTGGGTCAGGTTTTCTGACGAATTCTGGAATCACACGCTGGCCCTGGCCCTGGCCCTGGCCCTGGCCCTGGCCCTGGCCGAGCTCTGTCTGCTGAACCACTGGAGCCACACTGCCCTCTAGTGGCAGCCGTGGGGTCCTGCCTCTCCTGTGCCAGGTCCTGCACTGGGATCATAGGTACAGTCATGACAGGATAGGGTCCCTCCTAGTGAGCAGTGGGGTCCCTTCAGGGAGGATGCACAGAAACAGACACCTGCAGTGCAGCGGGCGAGGGCCGGGACAGGGAGACCAGCAGAGGGCAACAACCCAGCCCAGGACCCTCAGTCAAGCCGTCCAGTGCTAGCTGATGCTACCCCCTTACAGACCAGGAGGAGGGGAGAGGAGCCAGTCAGGGCAAAGTTCTCAAGGGAAATTATCTTTGCGATGATTCCTGCAGGGACACCTAAGCCAAGTGAACCGGGAGTGAGCAGTATCCTGCCTACAGTATACAACTTACACAGCCAGGCCTGGCAGCCCAGAGGCACAGGCCTGGGGCATCATGGTCAGTGGGGAAGCACGGGCAGGTCGGTGCTTCCAGAACACAAGCACAGCTGGCGGGTGGGCAGAGGCCGGCAGCTTCAGACCCCAAGACCCAGGCCACACCATGGAGTGAGGACCGTCTTTCAGAGGCCCGAGCTCTGGGCACTTTAACGTTGGGAGGATACAACTTAGCTGGCTGCTGCAGTGACTCGGGGGGGATGAGGATGTCGTCGAAGAACCCTAGAGAGACTGGAAGTGACAGCGTGGGACAGGGCTTACCATGGACAGTTCAACACTGAGGGGTCTGCCAACTCAAGCGGCAAGCCCCTTACTGTGTGCTGTCTATGGGGCAGATGTCATCATGGAAATGACCCCCCCAACCTGGGAGTCCCACGTGGGCCTCTGCCTATACCACTCACACACCCCGAGCAGCCACCGCACACGACATGGACCGGTGGGTGCTGACCACCCTGAGTCACCTCCGCCCGCTCCAGACCCCCTGAGGCCCTGAGGTCCCGTCTCATGGTGAAGCTCACAGCGCTGAGGTCCTCGCCGCTACATGAACGCAAGAGGGGCTGAATATTCTCGCTCTCCCCGGGAAGATTCTACTTCTATATCTGACCCCTCCCCTGACCACGGGGCCTAGCACAGAAGCTAAAGGGAGGCCATCTGGCCTGGCCACTGCCCCAGCCACTCCCCCCACCCCCCGCCCACTTCCTGTGCTCCCAGGTGTCCTCTGAGGAGTCAGGCCACCATTACCGTGCACTCCCTCGGGGCTGCAGCCTTTGATCTTTCCAATCAGAATCTCGTCCAGGAACGGATGGAACACCACATAGCGGAAATGAACTGCAAAGGAGAGCATGTCAGTGACCCATCTGCGGGATGGCTGCTTCTACCAGGGCAGCCCCCATTCGCCAGCACACTGACCCAGAGGCCCCATAGCTGCTCCAGGAACCTGCCCAGCAGTCCCCTCAGGAGTCCCCCTGTGGGCCCAGCCCCCGCAGCTGAGTCAGAGGGACCCTCACGCCGTCCCCTGCAAGGTCCCCTGCTTGGTCCTCATAAGAGGCCAGCAGCAGTGGCCCTGGATCTGAGAGCTGGCTCCAAATCCATCAGATGAGTCACACCTGAGTCCCTCTAGTGCAGTGGTTCTCAACCTTTCTAATGCCGCGACCCTTCAATACAGTTCCTCATGTTGTGGTGACCCCCAACCATAAAATTATTTTCATTGCTACTTCATAACTGTCATTTTGCTACTGTTATGAATCGTAAATATCTGTGTTTTGCCCTAGCTGGTTTGGCTCAGTGGATAGAGCGTCGGCCTGCGGACTGAAGGGTCCCAGGTTCGATTCCGGTCAAGGGCATGTACCTTGGTTGCGGGCACATCCCCAGTAGGAGGTGTGCAGGAGGCAGCTGATCAATGTTTCTAACTCTCTATCCCTCTCCCTTCCTCTCTGTAAAAAAGCAATAAAATATATTTTAAATATATATATATACCTGTGTTTTCCGATGGTCTTAGGCTCTACAGCAGTGGTCCTACCATTGGCCTGAATACCCAGGGCTAAAATGTAAGTATGAGGCTGCCCCCTGCTGGCCACTGAGTGATTATCTCAATCTCACCATGTCAGCTGTCATGCTACTACTGCCCAGAGAGGCTGGGTAACCTGCTCCGAGTCACACAGCTATCCTGCCCTGTTCTGCCATGGGGAGACTCCAAGTCTTTCTGGACCACCAGACAGGGCCATGTGGTTGAATCTGCCTTCCTCAGACAGGATTAACCCCTGACACAGGATCCTGCCACCAGCACCCTCAGCTGCCAAGGGACAGCAAGGCCCACGAGCCCCAGCTCTCTGCCAGGCTGCCTCCTCGCGGCTCCATGGGGCAGGAAGGCTTGGGGGAAGGAGAGGGGCAGCGGGCAAACCCACCGTGTCTGTGAGGAGGCAAAGGGACATCTAAGCCATCATGAAGATTTATATGTCCTCATGGGACCTCATGGAGAGCAAATGAGGGCAGCCACGGGTCACTTACCCACAGGATGGAAAAACCCCGTCCCCCACATGACACATCAGTTCAGCTCACTAAATCCCCACGGAGCCTCTACCAAGTCTGTGCCAGGCCGGTTTGGGCACTGGACATGGGGCGGGCAGGACAGTACGATCCCGTGCCCAGGGAGCACCATTTGGAGCAACCACATCCAAAAGCACATGGTGAGCCACCCAGAGGCACAGACTGGGAACCCTGGGCGGCCCACTGTGCGACGGGTGGTATTCCGCCTCAAAGGAATGAAGCGCTGACACATGCTCCAACATGGACGGCCCTCGCGGCCTTGAGAATTTCTTACAGATAAGGAAACTGAGGCCCAGAGAGAAGATTCTGCCCGTCAGTCAATTCCAGGCAGTCAGAACTTGGCCCCAGGTCTCCCAACCCCCAGACCAGGACTCCCACCCCCGAAAACTGAGCCTCAGGAGAGCCAGTGCCCCAGGAGAAGAGGGTACCCACCTTTGGTGTGCGACGCACCATCCCCAGGAAACACGTAGGCATCCTCCAGCTTGGTGATGTCGAACAGACAGATGCAGAGTCCCACGTTGTACACGACCTATGTGCATCAATGTACACACACACACACACACACACACACACACACACACACACTCGGTGACCCCAGGCCCAGCTCCAGGCATCTCTTTTGAGGCCCACCACCTCAAGGCAGGTATAATCACCCCGTTTTACAGCTGGAGACGAGTTGGGGTCCTGCCTACAGTAAGCACAGATAAGGAACCTCAGAAGGAGGTGGAGCTCTGGAAAGAACAGGGTCTTTGGTGACAAGGCAGATCCAGGTTACAGTGTGACCTCCAAGGTCATCTCTCTGAGCCTTGGTTTCCCCATCTGCAAAAATGGACTTACCAGGTCGCAGGGTTGTTGAATAGAGAGAATGGATGGGAAACCCCTACCCAGTACCTGGCTCACATGCTACAAATAATAATCAGTCAAGGATCACTATTATTACTAGTAGGGATAGTGGTAGGGGAACCCCTGGTTAAACCTACACTTTCCAAGGTCCCCAAGTCCAGGCTAGAGCTCATAGCTCGGTGAACATCAGAACCACAACTAATCTCTGTTCTGCTTACAAAGTCTCAGATACACAGACAAGGCCACAGGGATCGAGGCTGGCAGAGTGACACGTGGCCAAGGTCCCAGAGAACAGCCCATGCCCCACCCCCACCCCATGGTGCTCCAAACAACTGGCCGCTTGCTTGGTGTCTGCTAATCTGCCACCAGCATCATCACCTCCCAATGAGAGACCTTGCAGGACGGTTCAAGGATTAGCAAGAAGCGCACAGAACTCGGAGTCCTAGCCAGACCTCACCACCGTGAGGCAAAGTCCAGCACAAGCTCTCTGCCCTTCGCTAGACCATGAACCTCCCTGTTGGGCCTCCTCTCAAATGACTCAATGATTCAAATATAGAGCCTTAGCCAGTTTGGCTCAGTGGATAGTGTCGGCCTGAGGACTGAAGGGTCCCGGGTTCGATTCCGGTCAAGGGCACATGCCCGGGTGCGGGCTCGATCCCCAGTAGGGGGTGTGCAGGAGGCAGCCAATCAATGATTTTCTCTCATTGATGTTTCTCTCTCTCTCCCTCTCCCTTCCTCTCTGAAATCAATAAATATATTTTAAAAAGTATATATACTTTCAACAATAAGGAATTTTTTAGAAAGTGCATATATATAAAGACTTGTCTCATGCTGGCTGGTGTGGCTCAGCTGGTTGAGTGCTGTCCCATGCACCAAAAGGTTACCGGTTCAATTCCCAGTCAGGGCACACGCCTGGGTTGCAAGCTGGACCCCAGTAGGGGGCATGCAATCAATGTCTCCCTCTCATAAGGATGTTTCTCTCTCTCCCTTCCTCTATCTCTAAAAATCAATAAAAACATATTTGAAAAACAGAAAGAAAGAGAGACTTGTCCCAACAGGTCCCTAAAGGACCCATGCCACAAAGGGACTACATTCCATTCTTGGACTTTGCACACCTTCTCTCCACCATGATCACACTTCATCCCCACAGGCCCCTGGCTTTTGACATCACGAAGTCAGCAGAAGCCATCCACCAAGGGCTCCAGGAGTTCTCTCCACCACCACCAACTCCCTAGATCTGCACACCCCTCTGTGAGCTCAGCCTCTGTGGAAGGGACCTGCTTTCTGTCTAAAGCCAGCCAGCCTTCCCCTTGCAGGCTCCTCCCCACCTGCTGTTCCACAGATGAACACCAAACCCCATCAAGTCCCATCGGCCCTGTGCAGCCTGGCCCCTGCCCAGGCCACACCAGCCTCCTCCATGCCTTGAAGGTACAGTATTTCCTCCAAAGGTCCCATGCTGTTTCCTCTTTCGGCACAGCCCCTCCCCTAACGAATCCTCTCGTTAGCTCCCCCTTTCCCTAACAAAGCAACTCTCCCTCACTGTAGAAGTTCCTTTCTTCCACAGGCTGTGAACCCCTGTCCTTCACAGCGTTTTCCTCAACTTGTCATCACACTCAATTGTGGAATCCTCTCATTCTCATCTGCTTTCCCCACCACACTACAGGGCAGAACCTTGTCTGTGTCATTCATTCCATCAACAGACAATTACGGACATCTACTCTGTGCCAGACTCTGCCTAATATGGGGGAGATACTGGGAGAAGAAAGAAGACAGACAAAGGCCCCTGCACTCATGGAGAGGAAAAGAGAAAAACAGTAACCCACTAAACAAACAAGAAAATAGCCTACAGAAACTGAAGTGTTAAACTGGTTTGGCTCAGTGGATAGAGCGTCGGCCTGCGGACTCAAGGGTCCCAGGTTCGATTCCGGTCAAGGGCATGTGCCTTGGTTGCGGGCACATCCCCAGTGGGAGGTGTGCAGGAGGCAGCTGATTGATGTTTCTCTCTCATCGATGTTTCTAGCTCTCTCTCCCTCTCCCTTCCTCTCTGCAAAAAAAAAAAAAAAAAAAAAAAAAAAAAAAAAAAAAAATCAATAAAATATATTAAAAAAAAGAAACTGAAGTGCTAAGGAGAGGGATATGTCACAGAATAACTGAGGAGGGAGGGTTACTGCAGAACAGGCAGCAACTCTCCGGCGAGCTGGCACTAAGGCCCATAGGCCTGGCACATAGAAGGTGCACAAACCTCCTGACCATCCATCTTCACAAAAGCAATGCACGGTTGGACGGAAATTATTATTTTCTTTTTAAAAAAATACATTTTTATTGATTTCAGAGAGAAGGGAGAGGGAGAGAGAGAGAGAGAAACATCAATGATGAATCACTGACTGGCTGCCTCCTGCACGCCCCACACTGGGGATGGAGATCACAACCCAGGCAGGTGCCCTGACCAGGAATCGAACCGTGACCTCCTGGTTCATAGGTCGATGCTCAACCACTGAGCTATACCGGCCGGGGCAGCAATTATTATTTCGATTTTACAAAGGGAACCCGAGGCCCAGAGTGTGAACCCAAGATTGCAAAGTAACTTGGGAAGTGTGGAATCTCGCACTTCGCAGTTACAAGGGCCTTTCTCAAACCAGATTTCCTTTTGGTTCCCTCCGACATCCTTGTGGGGAAAGGACTGCCATGTACAGGTGAGAAAACCAGTTCTAAGATAAGCTTCTTGCCCAAGGCCAAAGTTTGGCATGACCGACGCCAGGCCCGCAGCATGCGGGTGGGCAGCGCGGGCCCTCCCGCGCCCAGGCTTACCCGCGACCCCGTCGGCCCAGTACCTTGTTGGCCAACTTCTTATTCAGTTCCTCGGCGATGGAGTCGTTGAGCTTCCTCTCAAACTGCCACGGGGGGATCCGCACAGTGTCCACCATCTCCACCAAGACGAACATCCTGGCCTGCGCTGGGGGCTCTGGGAACCGGAGGGTCAGTCACGCACTTGGGCCTGGGGCTGTGGGGTTCCCGAGCCCCTGCCGTCCTGTCCCAATCGCTGAGACAACCCTCTGGCCGGCAATATGGCTGCGCGGTAGGGGGTGCGGTGTCCCGTGCGGAGCATATTCCGCTACTGCAAAGGGAGGAAACAAACTCAGCGCGAGGGGAACTCTGTCCAACGTGAAGCGAACGTGCCCGCGTCGCGCCGCGCTGCCCAGCCCCGACTCCCAACCACACGCCACGCGCCGCCGCCGCGCACCACGCACCCACACGCAGCCGGCGGTCGCACGACTTCGGGCGAGATTCCGAATCCTATGGCTTCCGGAAAACCGACCAATAAGAAGCCTGTGCCCGCCCCTCGACCTGGGGCGGCGCTGCCTACTGGCTCCTTCGCGGAGCGGGGTGAGGCGGGGCCTAGATGGGATGGGGCGGGGCCTATACTGCCTTCTCCACGCTCAACTGTCAACCCTTACACAACGCTATCTGGTTGCTAGGCGACCTCAGTGCCACCAGGCCGCTCTTGCCAGTGCCATACTCTCCTTGCTGGCCTCAGGCTGTCTTCTGCTTTGTAGTCAGAGTGATTCCTTCAAAACGCAAACACAATATACTACTTACCCTTCAGAACTCTGGACACGGGGAGAATTGACTGGAAAGAGACAGGCAGGACCTTTCTGGGGTGATAGAAATGATGTGTCTTGCCCTAGTCGGTTTGGCTCAGTGGATAGAGTGTTGGCCTGCGAACTGAAGGGTCCCGGGTTCGAGTCCGGTCAAGGCACATGCCCGGGTTGCGGGCTAGATCCCCAGTACAGGGCGTGCAGGAGGCAGCCAATCAATGGTTCTCTCTCATCATTGATATTTCTCTCTCTCTCTCCCTCTCCCTTCCTCTCTGAAATCAATAAAGAGAAAAAAAGAAATGATGTGTGCCGAAACAGGTTTGGCTCAGTGGATAGAGCGTCGGCCTGCGGACTGAAAGGTCCCAGGTTCGATTCCGGTCAAGGGCATGTACCTTGGTTGCAGGCACATCCTCAGTGGGAGGTGTGCAGGAGGCAGCTGATCGATGTTTCTAGCTCTCTATCCCTCTCCCTTCCTCTCTGTGAAATATCAATAAAATATATTTTTAAAAAAAAAAGAAATGATGTGTCTTCTTTTAGGTGGTGGTTATACAGATGTATACAATTTTCAAAACTCATGGAACTCAACACTTAGGATCTTTGCATTTATTTTAGGCCAATTACATCTCATTTGAAAAGTGGTAATATGTTGGGACCGAAAAACCACCTCAGAGCTTCTCACTGGACTAATAATAAAGTCCAAACCCTTATGGTAGCTCACAAGGCCCTGATGGATCTTCTTGCTCATACCCACACCTCCACTTTCTCTTTCCCCCACTTTCCAGTCTCCCTCATCTTGATCTGATAGCTAGCTTGGGCTTAAGCTAAGAGAATTCAGTAACTTGTCCAAGATCAGGGGCTGCTAAGTCTAAACCTCTCCAGGGGTGGGGAGTCTTTTTTCTGTCAAGGACCATTTGGATATTTATAACATCATTCCCGGGCCACACAAAGTATCAACTTAAAAATCAGCCTGTTATATTTGGTCAAACATTTAATTAACTCACCCCTAACGCCTTGGCTGGGCCAGACCACATTATTTTGAGGGCCTCCCACGGCCTGAGGGCCAGATGTCCCCCACTCCTGCTCTACACTAGGCTGCCTCTAAAGTTGGTGGGTTGTGAAAATATACTGTAGTGTGTTATAACCAAATAAAAATTTGAGAACTTACCAAGAGCCTTTGGGTAGTTGATAGGTGCACTGAGAAATGCATGCTACTTTAATTTGCTGATTTTACACATATCGAGCTCTCTCTGTGAGACGGGCTGCAATGGTACTGAATTTGACCTTCCCTGCATCCATAGTTTTATGTATAGGTCTGTCTGCCTCTCCTAGGATTTGAGCTACTTGAAGACAGGGGGAAATGCTACTTCTGCTTTTTATGCCCACAATCCCCTACCATCTTCCTTAGGAGGCATTCAGTGAAAGTGTTTAGGAGATTATATTATTTCTCTCAAATCTTCCCTCTTCATTCTATTCCCACAGCTACTGCCCTGGTTCAGGCCTCTTCATTGTTCCCCTGTAGCTTAGCCGCATACCCAGCTCCCAGCCTTATTCTCTCCTGCAAGCAGCTGCCACTGTCACAAAAGTCTTCCCTCGTGAATATCCTTTACCCCACAGAAACGTCTGGATTGAACCCAGCCATCCCCTCCAACCTCACCTCCCTTCTGTTCTCCAGCCCCAGGATGGAAGCAGTTCTTTTATAGCCCTGCCTCCATCACTTCTTTTTTTTATATATATATATTTTATTGATATTTTACAGAGAGGAAGGGAGAGGGATAGAGAGCCAGAAACATCGATGAGAGAGAAACATCGATCAGCTGCCTCCTGCACACCTCCCACTGGGGATGTGCCCGCAACCAAGGTACATGCCCTTGACCGGAATCGAACCCGGGACCCTTCAGTCCGCAGGCCGACGCTCTATCCACTGAGCCAAACCGGTTTCGGCTCCATCACTTCTTTACCTGGAAAACTTTTATTCATCCACTAAAACCCAGGCCCTGGCTAGCAAGCTCAGTTGGTTCGAGTGTTGTCCCGATACACCAAGGCGGTGGGTTTGATCCACAGTCAGGGCTCATACAAGAATCAACCAATGAATGCGTAACTAAGTGGAATAACAAACAGATGTTTCTTTCTCTCTGTCTCTCCCCCAAAACAAAAACAAAAACGAATGCAACGTCTTTCTCATTCATTCATTCTTTCAACATATTGTCTAGCTGTTGGAGATCCAGTGGGAAAGAACTAGGCCCCTGGCCCAACTTCAGCTCAGAGGGGTTGGAGGGAGAACAGAGAAAGAGAATTTGAAGCTCTCGGAAAATCAGAAGTATTTTAGCTGATTCATAGGGAAGATGAGAACTGGAGAGATTAGAGACCTAGACATGGACCAGATCACAAGGGCCTTATCATTATACTATAAACTTTTAATTCTCACAACAGTCTAAAAGGTGGAGGTTGTTATTACTATCATTATTAATTTATCTGTCATTTCTCATTCTCCTTTATGTTATTATCTCATTTTGCCTCAGCGAAGGCAGAGAGGTTAAGTAGGTCTTTAAGGTCACAGAGCTGATGATTGCAGAGCTGGGATTCAGGCTCCAGAGCCCCTATCCTACCCACTGGACTGTTCTTCTAGGACATTAGCCAGAGGGCAGCAAAGGGAAGCCTTAGAAGGTTAGAGCAGCCCTAGCCAGTTTGGCTCAGTGGATAGAGTGTCGGCCTGCAGAATGAGAGGTCCCAGGTTCGATTCCATCAAGGGCACATGTCCAGGTTGCAGGCTTGATCCCCAGTAGGGCTCGTGCAAGAGGCAGCCAATCAATGATTCTCTTATCATTGATGTTTCTATCTCTCCCTCTCCTTTCCTCTCTGAAATCAACACACACACACACACACACACACACACACACACACACACACACTAGAAGCCCAATGCACGAATTTGTGCACCTTGAAAGGGCGGGTCTCAGCCCATCCTCCGCACCCCTGCCTGGCCCCTCCCACCACAGCTCGAGGTCCCCTGTCTGCTGGCAGCCCTGCTCCCACCGCTCCCACTGCCACTTCCACATGCTGATGGTGCTGGCCCCGCTTGCACCCGCTAACGGTGCAGAGCGATTGGGGCCGGTGCCAGCAGTGGGTACAAGCAGAGGCTGCTGCCCCGATCGCCCCTCAGGAGCAGGGGAAAGTGGAGACGCCCTCAGGAGTGTTCAGGAGCGGCACCAGGCACCGGCAGTGGGTGTGAGTGGCGGCTCCGGTGCTGGCAGCAGCAGATGCGAGTGCTGGGCGGGACCACGGCACATGGGAGCAAAGAATTTTCAGTAACCACCACTGGCTCACCCCGATGACAGCGACTGGTGCCCCGCCTTGCTCTGGTGCCCCCACTCACCATCCCACTGTGGCCAACGCCTGCCATGTTCTGCACACGCCCCCTGGTGGTCAGCGCACACCATAGCAACCGGTTGTTTGGTTGTTCTGGTTGTTCCACCATTCGGTCTATTTGCATATTAGCCTTTTATTATATAGGATTATATATATATATATATATATATATATATATATATATATGTATGTATGTATATATATATATATATATATATATACACACACACACACACACACATACATGTATATATATATTAAAAAAGAAGGTTAGAACAGGTAAATGACACAGTGACACATCAGCTGGATGGACAGTGGATGGGAAGGGGCTAGGATGAAGACAAGAAGACCAGGGAGGAAGTTATTGGATGACTCCTATAAGAGAAGGCCCCTGGCAGGGCTGGTAGCCCTGGAGAGTGAAGTTGGGCAGAGTCCAGAGGTCTTCAGGGGGCGATCGCATCCATAAGGTGAATGACCTGGGGACAGAAGTGGGGGAGCCAATCCCTGAGGGCTTTAGCCACGAGCTGGGGGGTGGGTCTTTCATAGAGATGGGAACCTGGAGGAGGGCCAGGCTGGGGGATGGGGCAGGGCCGGCATTGCAGACTTGAGTGTCTTGGATTCCCGGGCTTCTTTCACGGTGTTCAGCTCACAGGACTGTAACAGGGATTTGTTGGCACGTTTGGTTTCCTCATTAGTAAAAAACAGGGACCAGCTTCTTTATTAATTCTCTGCATCATTCCATGGAGGACTGGAGGTGGCTTACAAAACACACAAAGACTTAGTCTGCAGGGTCCTGGCCAGCAGAGGACTTCTTTGTCATGTCCCTCTACACCCTCTGGGCCTAATCCTATGCCTGGCCATGGTCAGCGCTTGCAACTCTGTTATTTGCATGAACAAAAGGACAGCAAAAGAATCGCTCGGAGTGGAGGAGTGAGGGGGAGGTACGGCTGGGAAACTAATCCAGGAGGAGGAGGAGAGCCAAGCGTGTAGTCAGGGCCTGGAGTTCCCACGCCAGCACGCTAGCTGAGCAATCGTGCGGAAACCAATGAACCTCTCAGCACCTCAGCTGCCTCTGCAAAATGGAGATAATAATAGAACTGACCTCAAATGACCGCCCATCCCTGGGGGGCTGGGTAAAACTATGTACAGTATGTCACAGAATGAAATAATATGAAGCCATAAAAAAGGCTGAGCATGCTCTTTGTGTCCTGACATCGAATGCTATTCAGAATACATTGTTAAGTATTAACAAAGCCAGGCACCGAGCAGCGTGTATGGGATGTAACCGTTTGTGTCAAAAAGGGAGAAATATTAAAGTCACGGTCTGTGTGTGCGCGCGCACGTGTGTGTGCCTGGGCAGGCGTGCTCTGTGAGATCACACAAACACCTGATTGCACTGGTGGTCTCCAGGGTGGGGGTTGGGAGAGGGACAGGGGTAGGAGGGAGAATTTTTAACCAAATACCATTTGGAGTCTTTGATGTGTGGGATCATGGGACTATATTACCTACTCAAAAATGAGTAAAATTTACATTTTGAAAAGCAATTAAGATTTTTTTTTTCACTTCTTAAAAAAACACCTCTCCTGGCCCCCTTTCCCTGGAGCTAGTGCCCTATTTTCTGCTCCCTTTGCCAGCAAAACTGCTTGAAGGCATCGTCTGTGCTTGCTGTCTCCAAACCCCTCTTCAGCCTGCTCCAGTCAGGGTTGGGGCCCTACCTCTCAACCCACACTGCTCTCACGGCCACTAATGGTCTCCACATTGCCAGCAGATTCAGTGGGAATTCTCAGTCCTCATCAGAGGCATCCGTCCCGGCTGATCACTCCCTCCTCCTTCACACACTCCTTCCCCATGGCTCCCTGAAGCCAGGCTCCCCACCTCGCAGACTCCTCTCCCCACCTGGAAGCCCTGGGGGCTCAGGCCCACCTTTCAGTGGTCTGGAGGTCTGGACTCCGGCCTGCCTGCCGATCTCTTGGGGCCTCACCGCTTAAGGCAGCAACCAGGGCAGCTGGCTTCCCACGTGTCCATCCAGGGCCAACCCTCTCCCCAGCACCACGTTCACACATCCTGCCTCCTCCATCGCCCTGCAGCAACTCAAGCTGCTGGTCACCCCCGCCCCGAAACCTGCTTTTCTCCCAGTCTCCCCAGACTTCTCCCTTCTTCCAGTTGCTCAGCCACCACCTGGGAGTCATCCTTGACTCTCCTTTGTCTCTCACACCCCTGCGAACCCTTGAACCAATCCTGCTGCTTCTACCTCCAAAATGCACCCAGCTCCCAACCCCTCCCGAACACCTCCACTGCTACCCGTGGTCCCAGCCAGCCTCACCCTCACCTGGGCCTTTGCAGCAGCCTCCACCCTGATCATCTGTCTTCAGCTCCTCCTCGTCCCCTCCCCCACAGTCTGCATTCAACACTGACGCCAGAGAGATGCTGTTATAATATTGCTCAGAAAGTCTCAGTCCTCCTACCCAGACCCTGCAATGCTCCATCTCACACGGGGAAAAGCCTTCCGAGCGCTGGGGGGCCCCACCCCAAGATCCCTCTGACCGAGTGCCCATCCTCTGCCTGATTTCCTGACTCCTCACTCAGGACCTCGGCCTGCTGCTGTTCCCGCTCCCTGGAGCATTCTTCCTCTCACCGCCCTCCTGTCTTTTTTTTTTTTTTTTTTTTAATATCTTTTTATTGATTTTAGAGAGAAAGGGAGCGGGAGAGAGAGATAGAAACATCAATGATGAGAGAGAATCATTGATCACCTGACTCCTGCACGCCCCCTGCTGGGGACTGAGCCCACAACCCGGGCATGTGCCCTTGGTCAGAATCGAACCCGGGACCCTTCAGTCCCCAGGCTGACGCTCTATCCACTGAGCCAAACCGGCTAGGGCACCACCCTCACGTCTTCATCCCTCACCTCCTCCAAGTCCTTGCTTTAATGTCACTTCTGTGTCGGTGTCATTTTCCCCGACACACATATCCCCGTTTTAAACTGCGAAACAGCCCCCCTCCCTGCGGCCTCCCGCCCCAGCAGGTTTCTGCAGCATGCATCGCCTCCGACATATGGCACAGGCACTCATTAGGCCGCTTTCCTGCCTCCCCTCTTCACTGTGAGCGCCAGGTACACGGGGTGTCATCTGTTTTGTTCACTGACGATTCCCCAGTTCCAGGCACACAGCAAGCCCAGGACGAACACTTCTTGGAGGATTAGGGGAAAGGATGAAGAAAGCAACGAGGAGAACGTTTCGATTACCCATGGAAACAAACCAGGTGTGCAGGGTAGGCCCCGCTTCCCTGGATCTGGGCCCTCCAGGACTTTCTCCAGCTCCTCCAGGAGCGGAGCCTCGCAGGGACGGAGGGATGCCCTGGGGGGTGTCCGGACAGGCCCAGGATCCATTCTCATGGGGCACTTTTAAAATGCCCCTCCATGGCCCGGCCGGCATGGCGCAGTGGTTGAGCATCAACCTATGAACCAGGAGGTCACGGTTCGATTCCTGGTCAGGGTATGTGCCTGGGTTGCGGGCTCAATCCGGTGTGGGGCATGCCGGAGGCAGCCGATCAATGATTCTCTCTTATCATTAATGCTCTCTCTCCCTTCCTCTCTGAAATCAATAAAAACATACATTTAAAAAAATAATAAAAAAATAAATAAAACGCCCCTCCACGGAGGCCAAGGCACGGCTGGCGTGCCGCTGGGAATGGTGACTCCGGAAGGGGCCTAAGCAAAGTGTCCCAGGATGTTGCTCCGTGTTGGCTTGAGCCAAAACAACGGGCAGAGCGTCAACAGGTGTTTGTTGGGGCTACTGTGCATGAGGCCCCAAACAGGTTCGGGAGGTATGTCAGGCATTGCTAGCAAGAAGGTGAGGATGGAGCCCAGCCGCTGTTGCTCAGTGGTTGAGCGATGACCCATCAGGCAGGAAGTCACATTTCCATTCCCGGCCAAGGCACATGCCCGGGTCGCAGGCTTGATCCCCAGCAGGGATGTGCGGGAGGCAGCCGATCAATGATTCTCTCTCATCATTGATGTTTCTATCTCTCTCTCCCTCTCCCTTCCTCTCTGAAATCAATAAAAATATTTTTTTAAAAAAAACGAAGGTGAGGATGGAGGTGAGCCCTTAGTGTTGAGAAGGCTGGAGGCCCACAGCCCGGGGTGTGTGTGTGTACAGATGGCCAGTTGAAGCCTGGCTTACAGCCCACCCCAGCCCTGTGTCAGCTGGGGGTCAGCCTGGCTGCTCCAGCCCCAGGTCCTAGGGCAGGTACAGGGGAGGCCCAGGATGGGGACCCCTCGGGGCTCCCTCATTCTCCTGCCCGCACAATCGCACAATCATTCCCTAGGCAGGACTGCCCGATTGCCGGGGACACTAGAGGCAGAAGCATGTCCGCCTCCCTATTCCATTTCAGATGAGGAGAGGGCCTCTCGTCAGGCCCCCAAACCCTACACAACATGGTCCCTGCTCTTCTCCTCCCTGCTCCAGCCACATCAGTGACCTTAAGTTCCTTGAATATGTGGAGTTCTTCCTGCCTTTTCCCTCCTGCCTTTTTTTTTTTTTAAGTAAGAGAAAGTTTATTTAGAGTTACAGAGGCAAAAAGGGCCCTTGGAGCTTAGGAGAGAGAAAGGTGCAGGGGGTGGGGGGAGGGGGTCGAGGGGGAGGGGAAAGGTGCTTCCTAGCTTTTCACAAGGCTGGATCCTGGATCGTCTCACCCGTTGGGGTACAGGGCCCCTTCTCAGAGCATTCCTCTCCCAGCCTCCACTTCAGCAGCTGGACTCGGCTCTACTCGGCTCCTCGGTCTCCAATGGGTTGTCTCCAGAGCAGCGATTAGACGTTTGTTTGTTTGTGTACTTGCTGCTGTGTCTCTTCCTAGAGGAGACAGCTTTGTAAACTCAAGGAGGGTGTTTGTCTTATTCTCTGCTGTATTTGAGCCCTAGACCATCTGGCACATAGCAGGTAGTCAATAAGTATTTGTCACAAGTATAAACCAATGAACCGATCACGTGATCAGAGCTGCAGAAAAGGATCTTCTCAAAAAGGCAGTAGTGGGATTGCAGAGGATGACTGGGGGCGGGGAGGGGAGGAAGGAAGGACCACTCCGAGACACTGGGCAAAACCATTGGTGTGGGCTGCAGACGAGCGCCATGCGAGGGAGACGGGCACCGGGAACGGAAGGACATTTCAGAGGCAGTGTGGCAGCAGCGCAGGGGCTCTTTAAGTGGAAGCCAGAAGTCCTGCGTTTCCGTCCAGCTCCGTTGCCAGCTGTGTGATGCTGGGCCAGTTCCTTAACCTCTCTGTGCCTGGGTTTCCACATCCGTTAAGTGGCACCCACACCTTAGGGGCTGTGGATGCAAGGGTTATGCGGGTTCAAGGCCATGGTCGTCCAGCATGGCCCCGTGGGTGGGCTGGCGGTCAGGAACGGGCGGGACTTAGAATTCAGGTGGAAGTAATAGGGTTCCGGGGCTGCTGGGCGCTGACCCGCCTCTTTAGCTCCTCCAAGATGAGGGAGGCTTTCAAGGAGACGAGCTTTTGAATTCTCAGCTTCTCACAAAAATAGCCTCCCGGGCAGAGCCCCTGGCTGGAAGCAGATGATGCTTTGTTACTCGCTGCTGGTGGGTGGTGGGTGGCGCCAGGCTGCTCATTTCCTGAATGAACAGCTGTGCCCTCTCCCCCTCGTGGAGAATAATTGTGGCACTGCTTCCACCGGCCGGCCCCCTTCATTCACGCCTCTCCCGCTGCCTGGCAGCCCGCACATGCCTGCCAGCTGGTGGGGAGGAGCCTGGAGGAAGAAGGCTGGACATGAAGGGGTCGCTGCGCACCAGGCTCAGCTCCTCAGAACTGGCCCTCCAGGCCTTACCAGCCTCCTCCCTCTCCCCCTGGCACCCCAGAGCTCCAGCCCATCTGAGGGCCTCCCGACCACATGTCCTCTCTCTAGATTCTGGCAAGGCTGGCCCCTTGTCAGTTGGGGCTCAGTTTAAACATCATCACCCTGGAGAAGTCCTCCCTGGCCACTCCCCTCTGCTGGCCGTTGGTTTGCCATCCATGCCGGGCCACCAGCAGCCAAGGCCAGTGCTGAGGGGAGAAGAGCCGGCCTCGGCATCCAGCGAGATTCCGGCCCAAGTCCTGGTGCTGGTTCTCATTGGCCAAGCCTGGGCCGGGGGTCCCAGCAAGACAGGGAGGCAGTTCCCAGCAGAAGGGGCAGTGGGCGGTGGGCAGTGAAAATCGCAGGTGTCCACCACGGCCCAGTCCGGAGCCCGAGGCCCAGGCCCCTGCTCTGTCACGGCCACTTCTGAGCCAGGTGACTCCGTGTCTCTCCCAGCCGGTTTCCTCATCCAGGTGAACCTCAAGGACTTGTCACAGAAGCAGATGAGATGACGAAGACGATTATTATCTTTAGAGCAGAGGAAAGCAAGGAAGGAAGACCATTGGAAAGGGTGAGGTCCCTCCGGGCAGGTCCAGCCGGGTGGAGGAGTCACAGCGCCGGGCCTCCGGTCACAGCAGGCCAGGCGTGTCACCACCTCTCTAGCAGAATCAGACACCTGGACTGTGTGTGCCGGGTTCTTCCGGAGGTTCTGGAAGGGCAGAGTGTGTGAGAGCATCGGATGCCCTGGGTTCCCAGCCTCTTCTAATCATGCAAGGGACGCAGGCAAGTCCCTCCTCCTGTCTGACCCTCCGTTTCCTCACCAGCAAAGCAGGGGTGATGATAGCAAAGTGCTGGGCTGTTGTGAGTTTTAAACGAGGGCAAAGCAGGTTGCCTGACAAGTGGGACACCCTCAGGGCACCTTCCTAGCTATTTTTATGCATTATTTGTATTTGTCACGACTGTTTCTCTTGTAACTCCCCCTCCTTTCCATTTTAGTAAGACTTGAAAATGCCAGCCTGCCTCAGTAGTCCTGAGTCTGGTGGGGGGGGGGGGTGGCCTCATTCTTTCCAAGCTGAGGCTGAGAGGAGGGATGAGGAGAAGCCCCTCGTGGACCTCCCCCCCCCATACGGCCCAGGGCTTACTGCCCTTGAACTTCCAACAGCCCTCTCTTCCCTAGAAGTTGTGGAGGATCAGAGACAAAAGGGACTTGCCCAAGGTCACACAGCCTGAAAGGGCCGGGAGCTGAGGTTCACACCCGGCTTGTCTGATGTGGAAACCAGGGTCTCTCCAGAGACTCCCAAGCTGGGGGGGGGGGGAGGCGGGGAGGAGAAGAGGGGGTGTGGTAAACCTCTCACTCCCCTAGGAGGGTCCTCTTCAAGTTCCATGGAACTATCTAAGGGCCCACTGAGAAAGAGATGAGTTCTTGTAACTTGCCAACATTCATTCATTCGCTCACAAGGATCCCAGCGTCAATTGAGGGACAGACCTGAGCACAGGGTTGGTGCTGATGGAGGGCAGGGGACACTCTGAAGATCCCAGCTCCCCCCACCCCCTTGTCTGGAGCACCCTCTGGGGCTCTTTCTGCTGCAGCAGCCTCCATCCTCCCAGACTCACCCCCAACTGCGCAGCCCCCCAGCACACACACTCACAGGCGCGCGCACACTCATCACCCCACTTGCTCTCTAATTGGCAGGAATGCAAGCTGCCCCAGCTCTTCCTCCCCTGCATTCCTCAGCAGTTCCTCCCGCCTGGCAGGGCAAATTATACCCTGGCCTGGCAATAAAAGCCACTTTCCAGAAAAAGACGCTTTAGGGCCCTGGGAGACGCTGCGAACTCTCTCACTCGGAGGTGGTGTCTGGGGCTGTGTCCCTTTAAGCCGGGAGTACAAATTCCCATCCCAGCCCCGCCCTCCCTCTCTTCCTGACGTCAGGGGGAAGGCGTGTGTGAGTGAGGGGCTGAGGTGCCGCATGCTCACACACACACACACACACACACACACACACACACACACACTCACACGCTCATACACACGGCACATCTTTCAGACCCAGCCCCTGCGCCCAGCTCCAGGTGCCAGGAGAGGCAGAGTGCTGAACCGACTGCAGGAGGCAGTCCCGACCTCAGCTGCCGGGGAGAGGTAAGGGGCTGCCCGGGGCTGGATGGGGACTGAGCCGCACCAGCTCCAGAAACTGGCTTTGGCTGGGGAGCAGGAGGGAGGTAAGATATGGAGGGGGGTGGGGAGGGAGGCTGGGGAGGTGGGTCCCTCCCCTGGGGCTGGCCCAGCCCAGTTCAGTTTACAGAGGGAATGTGGGAGGGTGTGTAGAGGAACCCCCCTGCCCTCTCCCCTCCCTCCCTCTCCCTGGTCCCCAAGAGAAGCTGAGGCTGTGTGTCTCCCCGTGAGACGGCGGCGTGTGTCTGCGCGTATGTGTCTGGGACTTGTGTCTGGCTCCAGAGGCAGAGGACAGCAGGCACTTGCCAAGCCGCAGCCTCCTGTCTAAGAAGCAGGGAGAGAAATGACTGGAGAAATAATGGAAATAATCCTGTTCCTACCAGATGCAAACGTCAAGTGCAGGAGGGAACAGAGTGGGCCTTTTCCCTGGGACTTTTGGGGCTGGGGCTGGGGCTGGGGAGGGACCGTCTGCAGCAGACGCCAGTTGGATGGGGAGCAGCTGTCTGATCCTGACTGTTTCTTCCCGGTGTGACGGGGGTAATTGTGTTAATTGGCTTGGAGGGGTGGCCTATGCTATTATTTCACCCATAGCTTTTGCCTCTTCTGAGGCCACTTCTCTCCCCTGCTCACCAGCTGGGGCTCTGACCTCCCCCCTGCTGGGGTGCAGTCCCTGGAAGGCAGGGGTGATACGCTAGGGGCGGTGGGATACAGGGACTAGGGCAGCCTTGGCGGTACCAAGTCCCCGAGTGGCCTGACCCTGGCAGAGGAGCCCGGGCGGAGATAAGGCGTGATGATGCTGGCGCCCACAGGGAGACAGCAGGTTCCTGCCAAGCTGCCAGCCTGCAGGCTCTTCCCAGGCAAGGGGCGGGGGATGCAGAGAGAGAACAATAATAAACACCGAGTGTGAACTGCTGCGTCCGCTGGGAGAGGGGACGGGGGAGGGGGAAGTGCCCCGGGTGGGGGGGGGCCACCTCTGGGACCTGGCCCTGAGCCGCCTGGGTGAGCTCCAGCAGAGGCCTCTCCCTGGGAAGGGGCTGTCTCCAGACCCCTGGGGGGTGGGAGCCAGGTCCCCGAACCTGCCTCCATCCCAGAGCCTCTGGCTCCTCCACATTCTGGATGTTTCTCCTCCCAGCCTCGCCCCTACCATTTCCTTGAAGTATTTTCCTGAAACATCTACGTTCCCATACCGGCCCCGCCCCATCCTCCAAATAAAACATAAAAAAGGCGGATGGAAGCAGGAACTGGCTGCACACTGGGAGCGGCCAGAGGACAGTGTTGGCCACAGAGGCCTCTTCTGGGCCTGGAGAGAGTCAGGCGGGCAGTGTTCCCGATGCCCGATGCCCGCTGGCCCTGGAGGGGGTTCCTCCCAGCTGATGGGTGGGGAGGGAACACCTGGAGGCAGATCCCCCAGAGTGGCACCAGCAGAGGGCGCTCAGGGCCTGGCTGAGCTGGTCCCAAGGAGCACGACCAGGAAGAGCCTGGTGGAAGGGGGCTGGAGGCAGTTGGGACCTTTGTCCACGCGGAGCAGCAAGATGGGGAGCAAAAAGCTGTGGGGGGCTCTTCCTCTGCCCCCAGGCCAGTGAAATGATGGTCACCAGGATGAGTGGCCTGGTGCGTTGGAAAGGTCAAGGGCTTTGGGTCATGCTGATTGGAGTTCAGGCTCAGCCCCTTCCTGTGTTATTTGGTCCTGTCCCTCTCTCCAGGGGGATTCAGAGTGGGAAAGTGACTGGCCTGGCAGAGCTGGGATGTGAGCATGGCTCCTGAGGTGCCCATTCTGTCATCCCCACTCCCCACTGATGCCCAGCATGCCCAGAGCCTTAATCACAGCAGCCCCCCAGCAGCATGACAAGGACAAGACTGAAAGGGTCTCACACTCTAGTATTGGCTGGGGCAGCGCGCCCCCCCCCCCCTACACACACACACATACACACACGCTGTGAGAGGGAAGAACCAGGTTTAACTAGGTCACCTCCAGCTTCAGGAGCAGCTTTGGCACTGATGTATTTTAAGGAGCATCTGGAGGCTGGGGTGGGGGAGGGGCTGAGGAGGACCTTCTGTCTGGTGGTCCTGAGGCTGCCTCCTCACCCTCCTGGGGCTCAGCATGGACAAGACCCCAACATTTAGAAAGCCCTTCCCCTGCCATCCTGTGTTCCCTGCCCTTCCCCTGTTCAGGCCATCATGTCCGTCCCTCTCCTGTCTGCTTCTCCACAACGGGGGCTCGGGCTGGCTCGTTTTTATTGGGGGCGTTGTTTTTAAGCTTCCCAGTGTTGGCAAGTGACTCACCCAAGGTCATGGTCTGAGTCAGCACAAAGCCAGAAATAGAGCCCTGAGCCCTGAGTCCCCAGTTCTTCCAGGGAGAGCAGGGCCTTGCGGGGACCTGCTGGTCCTCCCTCCCCTCCTCTGGCAGGGGTTGAATCTACACCCCCAAATGTCTCCAGGTTGCAAAAGTGCTACCCCTGACTGGCTGTGTGACCCCAGCAAACCCCTTTACCCCTCTGAGCCTCATTCTACCCTTCTGAAGAATGGGGGTAATAATGGCCATTATCACACAGTGTGGTTGTGAGGACTAGATGAGGAAGTGGGGCACAGAGGGCTTGGCACCCCACTTGGCACATGGTTGATAATCCATCCTGGTAGCTGTATTAGGATTTCCCACAGAGTTCCAGTCATCTGTCTGTCCTCCCCACTGGCCTGGGGCCTCTGACGGGGGCTGGCTCCTCTTGTTTTGTTGTCCAGGGGCCTGGATATCAGTTTTGTTTCACTTATGCTTCATGTATTTTTAAAATTTTATTTATTGATTGACGAGAGAGAGAGAGAGAGAGAGGAGTTATGCCTCATTGGTTGATTCTTATATGTGCCCTGACCGGGGATGGATCCCCCAACCTTAGCATATCAGGACAATACTCTAACCAACTGAGCAACCGGCCATGGCTTATGCATGTGTTTTGTGTGTGTGTGTGTGTGTGTGTGTGTGTGTGTTTTAAAGAATATTTTATTTTTTTTATTTTTTTTAAAATATATTTTATTGATTTTTACAGAGAGGAAGGGAGAGGGATAGAGAGCCAGAAACATCGATGAGAGAGAAACATCGATCAGCTGCCTCCTGCACACCCCCTACTGGGGATGTGCCTGCAACCAAGGTACATGCCCTTGACCAGAATCGAACCTGGGACCCTTCAGTCCGCAGGCCAACGCTCTATCCACTGAGCCAAACCGGTTAGGGCAAGAATAGTTTATTGATGTTTAGAGAGAGAGAAAGGAAGAGAAAGAGAAACATCAATGTGAGAGCAGAACATCAGCTGGTGCCTCCTGTACATCCCCCATCTGTGACTGAATCCGCAACCCCAGGCATGTGCCCTTGACTGGGAATCGAACCAGCTACCTCCTGGTGCGTGGAGCCAGTGCCCAACCAACTGAGCCACACTGGCCAGGGCCTATGCATGTGTTTTTGACGACTTCAGGGGATAATTAGCCTGACCCTCATGAGTCATCCAGACGAGCGGTGACTGTATGGCTGAGGTAAAACCTGAAGCCCAGAGAGGGGCAGGCGCTTGCCCCAGGTCACACAGCACGGGGTGGTCAGGCGGGTTTGCTGCTCTGATGCGCACAGAGGAGAGGTTATCCACATGGTCAGGAGAGGACTCTGCCAGCCATTCCCTGCCCCGACCTTTCGGGGGAGCTAAGGACCGGAGGAGCCGCAGCACCGGGGCCATGGTCACCTGCTGCGGGGCTGAGTCACAGTCCCGCGGTCCCGCACGCTGCCGGTCTCACAGGGCCGCCCTCGGTTATCTCCCAGCAGCCCTGGCGTTCGGCTTGTGCCTCTTCTGGCTCTGCCACCTGCAGGTCACGAGTCAGCTGAGGCTCATGCAGGCAAAGCAGAGGAGCTGGCTGGAGTGGGAACCCACACATGTGGCCAGGGGGACGCCCACTCCCAGACGGGCCCCTTCACAGCCCCTCCGCTCCTCCCTTAACCAGGATGGGGGCCGCGGATTAGCCTGTGGGACCGATGAGGAAACTGAGCCTCAGAAAGGGGGGGCACTCAGGCAGGGCACTCAGGGTCCACGGATTAGCCTGTGGGACTGATGAGGAAACTGAGCCTCAGAAAGGGGGGGCACTCAGGCAGGGCACTCAGGGTCCGCGGATTAGCCTGTGGGGCAGATGAGGAAACTGAGCCTCAGAAAGGGGGGGGCACTCAGGCAGGGCACTCAGGGTCCACGGATTAGCCTGTGGGACGATGAGGAAACTGAGCCTCAGAAAGGGGGGGCACTCAGGCAGGGCACTCAGGGTCCACGGATTAGCCTGTGGGGCAGATGAGGAAACTGAGCCTCAGAAAGGGGGGGGCACTCAGGCAGGGCACTCAGGGTCCACGGATTAGCCTGTGGGACTGATGAGGAAACTGAGCCTCAGAAAGGGGGGGCACTCAGGCAGGGCACTCAGGGTCCGCGGATTAGCCTGTGGGACAGATGAGGAAACTGAGCCTCAGAAAGGGGGCGCACTCAGGGGCTGAGGATTAGCCTGTGGGACCGATGAGGAAACTGAGCCTCAGAAAGGGGGGGCACTCAGGGGCTGCGGATTAGCCTGTGGGACCGATGAGGAAACTGAGCCTCAGAAAGGGGGGGGCACTCAGGGGCTGCGGATTAGCCTGTGGGACCGATGAGGAAACTGAGCCTCAGAAAGGGGGGGGCACTCAGGGGCTGCTGATTAGCCTGTGGGACAGATGAGGAAACTGAGCCTCAGAAAGGGGGGGGCACTCAGGTAGGGCACTCAGGGGCTGCGGATTAGCCTGTGGGACGATGAGGAAACTGAACCTCAGAAAGGGGGGGCACTCAGGGTCCGCGGATTAGCCTGTGGGACGATGAGGAAACTGAGCCTCAGAAAGGGGGGGGCACTCAGGGGCTGCTGGGCCTGCGCTGTCCTCTCACGCTCAGACTGCGTCTCCAAAGAGCGTTATTCCGGGCGGGAGATGCCCCGGATGGGCACACGGAGGCACTGGGAGCTGGGTTTGAGTTGAATCTAATGTCCTCCAGACACATGTGTCTCTCTGCTCTTGGAGGAGTCTATTTTCCCCTTTAGTTTCTCAGGAAAAGTTCCTTTGAGAACACTCCAGCCTCGTCTTGGCTGAAGTAGGAACAGCATTTATCCTCACAAGAAGTGCACTGTTTACCTTCAGAGGCATCTGGGTTCTGTGGCTTATCTGCTGTGTGATCTTGGGCAAGTCGCTTAACCTCTCTGAGCCTCAGCTTTCTTAGCTATAAAAGGGGAACAATTCTAATTTCAACCTTCCAGGGCAACTGGAAAGTTGAAAAGTGAAAAATCGTCTCTGAAAAGACTTTTGCAGATGGATGGCATTAAGACCACGAAAGCCACCTCTTTCCGCGGCCCTTTCTGCACTGGCACGTGGCTTGCTCTGCATCCCTTCTGCCTCGTCTCTTAGGCTGCTGGGCAATTGCAGCTCCTTCAAGTTCTGGGCTCTGGCAGGGCCTAGCGTGGGAAAGATTCTGTCTAAGGTCACAGAGCACGTCAGTAGCAATGCAGGGCCCAAACCCAGAACTCCTGACCTCCTACTCCAGGCTGCAGAGTCAGCTTGCCCTGGCTTGAGTCCTGGCTCAGACATTAATTGCTGTGTGGCCTTGACTGAGTGACTTAGCCTCTCTGAGCCTCAGTTTTCTCATCTACAAAATGGGGTAATAATAGCACTAGCCTTCAAGTTCCATTGCCGGAATTTAATAAAAAGGATAAGCTAGGAGCCCTAACCGGTTTGGCTCAGTGGATAGAGCGTCGGCCTGCGGACTGAAGGGTCCCAGGTTCGATTCCAGTCAAGGGCAATGTACCTTGGTTGCGGGCACATCCCCAGTAGGGGGCGTGCAGGAGGCAGCTGATCAATGTTTCTAACTCTCTATCCCTCTCTCTCCCTCTCTGTAAAAAAATCAATAAAATATGTTTTTTTAAAAAAGGATAAGCTAGGAAGGGTGGGGCAGGATCTAGCGGATGAGCGAGTCCCTGTGAAGCAGGGAAGAGGAGAGTGAAAGGTGGGCTCGGCTCAGCTCAGCTGGGTCTCTTCCCCCGACGCCCAATTTAGCAGTCCTGCCTGGGAGGATCAACCTCTTACTCAGCATCTACTGAGTGCTTCCCACGTTCCAGTCCCATTTCCTCCTCCGAGGCGCTCTGGAAGGAGGGAGTCCTGTAACCCCAGGTTCCAGAGAGGAAGGAGATGGGGGAGGGCCTGGAGCAGCACCACTGTAGAAGGTGCCTCACTGCCCCACCTGGCCTGAGCAGACACCCTGCTTTCTCTCAAGGGTGCCCCCTGGGTGGGGATGTAGTTGGGGAGCAGCCTCAGTCAAGTCCTGTGGGGGCTGGATGCTGCTGGTCCATTTTGGGGAGCCCCTTTTGGGGAGGGGAGAGAGGACGGCTGCCCTCCTATTAAGGTGAACGTTGGGTAATCAGCTCGTCTTTCCCCTTCCCACCGCCTGGGAGCCATGCTCGCTTGGCCTTGGCTGGGAGGCCTGGCTGGCCAGAGCCGGCCCAGCTCAGCTGCGTCTCCCTGGTAACCACGGTGGGCTGCCTCTGCCCTTCCCAGGACCACCCGGCACTGGCTGTCACCACCGAGCACCAAGCCAGGCCTGGGAAAGCTGTGCGCTGGGCAGGGCCTCCCTGCTTCCTGGAGAGGGAGGCAGAGCTGTTCCCCACCTGCCACCTCGCCCAGGTGAAGTAGGGCCACCCAGGAGTGGGCCGCAGAGCCTGGCATCTCCTGCCCTCCTGGCTTCACCTTGGGGAGCTCTTGCTTTTGGACAACAGCTTTGTTGAGATATGGCTCACGTGCCCTGTAACTCACCTGTTTCATTAAGGTGGACAGCACATGGTTCTGGCATATTCACAGACCTGTGTGACATCACCACGGTCAATTTTAGGACAGTTTCATCACCCCAAAAGGAGCTCTTACCATTAGCCGTCACTGCCACGTGGCCCTCCCCCGCCCCTGGTAGACACTCATGTGCTTTCTGTCTCCGTGGACATTTCTCATGGATGGAGCCCTGCGCTTTGTGGTCTCTGGTGTCTGGCTTCTCCCGCGAGCACAGTGATTTCCGGCTCATCTGTGATGCGTGTGTATCAGCACCTCATCCTTCTTCTGGCTGAATAACGTTCTACCATGTGGCCGTACCACATGTGCTCATCCGCTCACCAGTCCGTGGATCTTTGGGTTGTTCCCACGTTCTGGCTATTACGAAGAACGGCTATTCCGTTCTCTTCTTTCTAAAATGGGGATAAAAATGCCAAACCTGGCCCACTCCTGCCTCCTGGAGTGAGCTCAGAGAGAAAGACCCGACCTCAGCTTGAGGGGCCACGAGGGCCCCCTCCCTCCCCTCCAGCCCTCCTGGCTGGGAGTCTCACCTCCACCCCCAGCGATGGCAGAGCCAGCTCATTGTCTTGACCCAGAAACACCTCACTTGCTGTGTGACCTTGAACAACCGCCAGGGGCCTGCTCCAGTGATGGGGGTTGAATGAGTGACTCCTCGCTCTTCCCGTCCCGCCATGCGGTGTTTTGGGGGCTTCCTGGTCTCCGGACCCCTAAGAAGCCTTTCCCTGGCCAGTGGTTAGAGCGTCAGCCCGCACACCTAAGAGTGGTGGGTTCGATTTCCAGTCAAGGGTACATACCCGGGTTGCAGGTTTGATCCCAGCCCCGGTTGGGGCTCATGTGGGAGGCAACTAATCAATGTGTCTCTCTCACATCAGTGTTTCTCTCTCTCTCCCTCTCTTCCCTCCCTTCCATTCTCTCTAAAAAAAAAAAAAAAAAAAAAAAATCAATGGAAAAAATACCCTTGGGTGAGGATTAACAAAACAAAATAAGCAAACAAAAAAAGAAGCCTTAAACTCTTCCCTGGAAACTCCAGATTTGGGGGCGGGGCAATATGGAGACCAGAAATAGACATGCAGCTCAGGGATTCACCTCTGACCCCAGGGCACTTGGGTGAGGGCGTGGGGGGGCGGGGAAGGAATGGGGATGAGGAGGTGGAGAACCCATCCACTGACACCTACATAACTATGGACCCCAGGATAATCTTTATATTCCCCAGCTTAGCCACGCCCCCATGGCCTGTGGGGGGCGAGGCTGAGTTTATCCTTCCACTGTACAGATAAGGAAGCTGAGCCAGTGGAAGTGCTACCCGAGGTCAGTAGCTAATACGTAGCTGAGCTGGAGCTCTTCCATCCAGGCATCCCCCGGCCCCAGGTGGCAGCTGCCTGGCCCAGGCTCAGTCAACAGCCTGGCTTGGTACAGGGTGCCTTTCTGCCCAGGGTTCCACGGCAGCGCCTCTTGGGGTCCAATATTTCCCAACCCTGGGGGAGGGTGGGCAGGTAGGTATATGGGGAGGGAAACCAGGTTCTCTTCCTCAGTAGAGGAAAATATAGGACGAATTATTTCAAGGTCATCTAGACACAGCTATTGGTGTGGGAATTTCTATCGATTAGCGTTGATAGTAGCAATGTATTGGGTATCTACAAGATGCCAGATGTTGTCACATACACTAAACCATTGGGTCCTCAGCAAGCCTGCATGGGAAGTGTTCTCAGTCTCATTTTATTTTATTATTTTTTATTTTTTTATTTTTAAATATTTTATTGCTTTTTTACTGAGAGGAAGGGAGAGGGATAGAGAGTTAGAAACATCGATCAGCTGCCTCCTGCACACCTCCTACTGGGGATGTGCCCACAACCAAGGTACATGCCCTTGACCGGAATCGAACCCAGGACCCTTCAGTCCACAGGCCAACGCTCTATCCACTGAGCCAAACCGGTTAGGGCTCAGTCTCATTTTAGAGAGGAAGACATGGGGCTAAGGAAAAAGCTCTACCTTCCCAAGAGCTCACCATGCCCTTGAACTGTCCTAAGTGTGTAGCAGTCCTTTGACCCTCACAGCAACCTCTCTATAAAGTAGTAACCAGCACTATCCCCATTTTACAGAGCAGGAAACGGAGTCAAAAGTTAAGAGTGTTGACCAAGGCCTCGCAGCCCACAGGTAGAGAAGCCAAGATTCAAACCCAGGCCATCGGGGCCCAGAGCCCACCCACCACCCACCGTATTGGAACTGAAGTCACAAAGCTGAGATCCAAACCCGGATCTGGGCGTCCG
Organism: Plecotus auritus; assembly: GCF_963455305.1. Taxonomy (NCBI): domain Eukaryota; kingdom Metazoa; phylum Chordata; class Mammalia; order Chiroptera; family Vespertilionidae; genus Plecotus; species Plecotus auritus. The sequence goes on from NC_137772.1 coordinate 223,027,848, forward strand.
AAACTGCCGACACTTGTTTGTGCCAAACTGGGTTCCTGACCATCGTTGGCCACTGTACCCCTCCCACCTCCCAGACCCCTGGGGTTAGAGGATTGAACTTGAAGCTGGAAGGACTTTGAGGTTCGTGCTCCTCACATGGCAGGGAGAGAGGAAGCAAGCTCTCCACGGTCTCTTCTAAGGACACTAACCCCCTTCCTGGGGGCCTCACCCTCCTGACTGCGTCTAAACATGGCTACCTCCCAAAGGCTCCGTCTCTAAATGCCGTCACCCTGGGGGGAGGGGTAGGACTTCAACACATGAATTTTCAGGGAATACAGTTCCAGGGGTGGGCAAACTTTTTGACTCGAGGGCCACAATGGGTTCTTAAACTGGACCGGAGGGCCGGAACAAAAGCATGGATGGAGTGTTTGTGTGAACTAATATAAATTCAAAGTAAAGGAGCGGAGGGGAGAGCAAGAGAACCGGATAGAACAGCCGGATCCGGCCCGCGGGCCGTAGTTTGCCCATGGCTGGTTAGCCCATAGCAAGGTTGTACGATTGTTTTATCTTTTTGGCGAGAACAGAGTCCAGAAGGGCCGTGAGGGCCCTGACGCCACCCTGTGACCGGGGCAGGCAGGCCCAGCCATCCAGACTGGTGCTCAGTGTCCGGCAGCTGCCCGTCCGGGAGCTCGCTCACCTCTACCTCTCTCTTCCCCTTCCAGACGGAGCCTGCGGCTGCCGAGGCTGCTGAGCAGGGCCGGGCCGGGCCCTGCCCACGAGGACGCCGAAGCCCTTCACCGGCCCCTGGGCCCGGGAGCCCATCAGGCTCTCCTGCTGGCCCCACCATGACTTCGGAGCCCACATCGCCCCCAGTCGTGCCCCCGCTCCACTCCCCCAAGTCCCCAGTCTGGCCCACCTTCCCCTTCCACCGGGAGGGCAGCAGGGTCTGGGAGCGGGGCGGTGTCTCCACTCGGGACCTGCCCAGTCCCCTGCCCACCAAACGGACCAGGACGTATTCGGCGTGAGTACCTACCCCTCACCCGGGCTTCTGTCCCCTCCTCTCCAGCCCCTGTTTTCTTTCCCAAGGACAGGAGAGCTGGGTATGAACTTTCCAGTAACTGCTAGTGTTCATTCATTCATTCATTCATTCATTCCACAAAGATTTATTGGGCTCCTGACCAGGGGATCCAGTGAGGAATTAGATCCCACAGGCTGCATACAATTCAAAGGGAATTCGTCCACCATTCACCCCCTCCAGCAGGGCTGGGAGTGAGGACCCGCATGAGGCATTAGGGAAGGTGACGTCTTAGCTGAGTTTGGAAGCTATATCAGGCGAAGGATGAAACAGCCGGGGCAAAAATGGAGGCATAGGGTTGACCTTTGGCGTGGGGTGGGCCTTTGGGGACAGTTACTGGCTGGGGTGCATGAGGGACGGGCTTTGTGGGACCCTCAGGGAGACTGACTTGGCTTGGCTGAAGGAGGGGTTTTTTGATGGCAAGTGCTGAGTGACTCTTGTGTCCAACCCACAGCTAGGCACAGAGCAGATGTTTAACAAACGAAGAAGGGACGCGTGACAAATGAGTGAATGGGGTACCATTGCTTCAGGAGATATGAGGAGGGTGCTGTGCAGAGAGTGGGGCGCTGGCTGGGCGTCACGAGACCCACTTGCTGTGTGCCGGGGGGGCCAGTGCCCCTCTCTGGACCTCAGTCTCCTTTTCTCTCAATGGGGTGATGGCAGGACTGAATTAGCGTCACTGTGTGTGGCTGCTGGTCTTGGGAGGCTGTGGGGGCCGGGAACCCCTAGGCCACAGCTCCGACCCCCACCCCATCCTTAGGACGGCCCGTGCCTCGGCTGGCCCCGTGTTCAAGGGCGTCTGCAAGCAGTTCTCACGCTCACAGGGCCACGGCTTCATCACCCCTGAGAACGGGTCAGAGGACATCTTCGTGCACGTATCCGAGTGAGTCCTGCCCCCCAGCCCCGTCTCAGTGAGTCCCTCCCATCGCCCTGTTCTTGGCTGCAGTGTCCCAGCAGGGCCTCAGGAAATGCCCCCCCCTCCCCAGGCTCCCCTCCCTGGCTGAGGCCTGCTCCTGGCATCCTCCCCCCTGCACCCCATCGGGGCTGGGATGTGTGGGAGGAGGAGGGCTGGGCCAGGTGGGGAGGGGCCCTCAGACCCGAGCTCCAGGAGCCGCTGGCTGAGCCATGGGAAGGGCCTGCGGCAGGTAGGGAGGGAGGGAAGGTGGGGCTAGGCCTGTGTCCCAGCCCTAATGCCAGGCCTGACTCGGGGAGGTCACAGACCCTCTAAAGCCTCACATCTCACTTAATCCCCCCACAACACAGGGGAGGGGACAGTTTATGTTTCCCATTTTGCAGACTAGAGGGCTGAGATGCTGAGGGAGGCTAGGCCGTCCTCAGGCCAGGCTGCAGGGGGTGTCCAGGGAGTGGGGCCTGCCCTTGGGCTGACGCCCCTTTTCTGCCTCCAGCATCGAGGGGGACTACGTCCCTGTGGAGGGTGACGAGGTGACCTACAAGATGTGCCCCATCCCACCCAAGAACCAGAAGTTCCAGGCCGTGGAGGTGGTGCTCACCCAGCTGGCCCCACACACTCCCCATGAGACGTGGTCGGGGCAGGTCGTGGGCTCCTAGGCTGGGCGGGGCGCCCCACGGGCTGGACAGGTGGGCAGGCTCCATGCCCCACTGCACTGGCTGGCTCGGTCCCCCAGGCGGCCTCAGTGCGCACGTCTGTCTGTCTGTCTGTCTGTCTTGCACATGTGCTTCCATCCAGCCCCGTGACCTGTGACTGTTGTGTGAGCTGGACCGAGAGGGAGGCCACCGACCTGCCCCCTCTGCTTGTCCACTCTCTCCTTCCTCCCCTCCCTGCCACATTGGCACAGGCCCTCTTGCCCCCTGCCCAGCTGTCCTGTGTCCACTGAACCTCCAGAGCCTGCATCAGGCCTGCGGCTGGGAGTCGGGGCACCCCGGGCCCTGCCGGGACAAGCTTCTCCGCAGCCTGGGCCTCTGGCCCTAGCCTGGCCGGACTCTGCTTGTTACTCGACCCACCCCTGGCCCGGGGCCACCCTCAGAAGCCAGGCCCGTGAGCACTTTGGGGGCCTCCAGCCTCCAGCAAGGAAAGGTGGCGAAAGGTGGAGGCCAGCAGGCCCTCCTCGGCCAGGCCGGGCCAGCCTGCCTTCCCCCGCGCTCAGCACACACCAGAGGCAGGAGAGGGCCTGAGGGCAAAGGCAGTTTGGGGCTCCTTTGGCTGGCCAACCCCTCCTCCTCAGCCTGGCAGTGGCTCTGTGAACCCCAAACTGAGGTCCCATCTTCTCCCCTGGCCACGCGGAGTTTTGCTGCCTCCATTTCCCCAGAAGGTGCGTGTCTGCGGAGAGGGGGGGACGTCCCCCCCTAGCTTGGATTTCGGCCTCCCCTTTCCCCGACTCACAAGCCCCACTGATGCTCTGCCCGTGCTCAGCACAGTGGCTGCTGAGGACCCAGCGATGGATGGGTCCCGTCAGGCAGGGCCAGGCGGGGGCACCCACAGGAATAGCCTCAGCCTGCGAGACCACCAGCCCTGCAACCCGCTGCTGGGCCCTCTTCCCAAAGCCGAGACGTGGCTCCCACCGGCCTCCAAGCCAGTGGCTGAGTTGTGGTTCCTGTTGTCCGTCCCTTAAGGTGTGTGCGTGTGTGTGTGTGTTGTGTGCACGTGTGTTTGTATGCACTCACTCTTGGGTGGGGGGTTGGCCTGGCCGGGAGGCCAGGAAGGAGGGTTTCCCACCTCCCGTGCCCCCCTCCCAGAGCACATCGTCTGGTGCGGATTGAAATGGGGCTAACGGGAGGGCTGCCAGGACAGGCGGAGCCGGTCTGTGTGTAAATGGCTCCGATGCCCAATGTGAGGGGTCAGTGACTGTCAAGGATCCCCAGCCCTAAGGATGCCCCAAGGCTCCAGGGTGGAGCCCAGCTGGGATGTGTCCCATCCCTGCCCCCAGTCCTTACGAGGCTGGAAGCTCAGAGCTGCCGAGACGTGCTGGCAGCCTCCCAGCTGAGAACAGCCCAGCCCGACACCCACTCTGAGTCGGGGCTGCTCTGGCAAAGCCCCAGGCCTTTCCTTGGGGAACAAGGACTCCCTGGCCTCCTGGGCAGGTGTACTGATGCAGGTTAGCCCCTAAGAGCCCCCCAAGGTCCCCTGTCCTGTGAGTAGACCCCCCTTTTCAGGCACTGGCAAGGGGGATGTGGGACATCAGCCCTGGGGCCACCTGGGGTGGCAGAGGTCAGTGGCATTCTGTCACACCCCACAGTGTCCAGTCACAAACCCTCCCGAGGCCCCACCCCCGGGCCCCGGTCCTTCCTAACACTGGCAATAAACCCTCAACTGTGACTCAGCCTGGCCCAGAGCTGCCTGTCTGTCCGGGTCCCGGGGAAGAGGCTGGGGAGGACACCCCAAACCACCCTCCTTGCCTCCTGTGTGACCTGGGCAAGTCCCGGCCACCCGTGCAAAGAGGTGGCTGTCACAGCACCCGACTGGCGCCAATACCCATTCAGACAGAACTGACGCCACGCCTTGTTGGGAACTTTAATATTTGTGATCCAGTTCTCACAAGTACACACCCTCCCCACTGCTCCGCACCCCGGCTGGGACAGGAAGGCCGGGAGGCTGTCCCGCACAGACACTCACACACGCCTCCTCCAGTGTCGACAAAACCCGTTCTGTTCACAAGTACAAGCAGCAGCTGTAGGCGGGGCCATCGGGTGCGGGACGGAGCCAGCCACCAGGAGCCGGCTGCGGGGGGCGGTCACCGCAGACCCTGGCCTTGCAGCAGGTGAGGCGAGGCGGGTATCCTGGGCCAGAGGAGGGGGCCGGCACCCACCCAGCACCAGGGCCAGGGTGCCCGTTAGGCCTGTGGGGAGGTCTCTGGAAGTGGCGGTCATGCCTCGTGGGCCGTCTCTGGGAAAAAGATCTCACGACATCGCTGCACTGTGTCCTGAGGGGAGACCACGCTGTGGCCCACAGTCCGGGGGTCGGCGTAGATCTCAAAGTCGTTCCCACCCTGCACACAGAAGGCAGAGAGGGTGGTGCCTGGACAAGGTGCCCAGGGTTGGGGACCAGCACCCACCTTGGCATGGGGTCCCCTCCCCACACTGGCTCCTACAGAGCTGCCCCCTCAGAACACCCAGGAAGCCCTCCTCCTTGGCCTTTACCAGGTCTGCCCTGACCTGCGGTGTGACAAGGGGCGAGTGTCCAACCAGCTCTGGGCCTCAGCCTTGCAATCTGTGTAATGGGCTGGTACGCACTGGCTGTTCTCTGGGAGTCTCCCAGAGGCCTGTTCTCTCACCCTGTGTCCTGGCCTGACCTGGGGGTGACGGAGCGGGAGGGACCAGGGCTCAGGCACTCACAGGGCTGGTCTCGTTTCCAAAGAAATGGATGGTGTCGAAGCTTTCCGGGTCCAGGCTGTCCAGGCAGTAGCGTTTGTCCCAGCCCTCTGGGAACACGTCAAAGCTGATCATGCCTCCTGCAGGGTCGGGGGGACAAAGCCAGCAGAGAGTGGCTCACAGGTGAGCGTGGGTAAGGCCCTCCGCCCGTCATCTCATTCAGCAGCCCTGGAGTGGCTACTGAGGCCCAGGCCCAGGCCATGGGACAGACAGGGATCCTCATGGGAGTTTGGATCCAGGTGGGAGAACAGCAACAGACTGGTCCACCTCAGAGCATGAGTGCAGAGGGGTGGGGTGAGCGCTCTAGCCAGCGGGTCGGGGGAGACCTCTCTGAGGAGGTGACACAGCTGAGATGTAAGCCAGAGTGGTGATGGCTGGGGAGCAAGTACAGTCCCAAGGCAGGTGAAAGCGTGCAGTGTCCCAGCGACAGAGAAGGCCAGAGAGGGCAGGGGTGAGGGCACGCAGGTCCTGGGCCCGGGGTTTCTAGGAGTGAGGAGCCCCTGGAGGGCTCTGAGCAGGGGCATGGCGTGGAAGTGAGGAGGCAGTGAAGGCCAGCGCACGGTTAGCTGGGGAAGCCTGGGACTTGCTAGCAGACGCCATGGGAAGGGGTGGGAGTTGGGGGGAACTCAAGGGAGACGCTTGTTTTTGGCCTGAGCAACTGGGTGGGGGTGGGGTGATGTCTAGGTTTAGGTGGGGAAGACTGGGGGCCATAGCGTTCGGAGCCCTGCCTGTTTGGGCTGAGCCTGCCCTGCTCAGCCCGAGGGGTGGGAGGAGGCGCGGACCTACCTCGGGAGAACCTCAGCCCTTTGCCAGCAAACTCAGTCTTCAGAGCTTCCACGAACTTCTCCCTGATCTTCTCCTTCTGCAGGAGGGAAGGAAGCAGACCAGGGCTCAGAGGTGCTGCGAGCCAGGCCCCGGCTGGGCGCACTTCAGTGGACCCACTAAGCCTTCAGCTGGATACCACGGCCCCACCTGACCGATGGCAAAGGGAGGCTCAGAGAGGGGCTGCGCCTGTTCAAGGTCACCAGCCTCGGTGGCAGAGCCAGGGCCGGGACCGGAGGGTCTGTGACTGAGCTCGGTGCCAGCTCCTGCCAGTGGGAGGTGGGCGGGGTATTCTGAAGGAGGAAGGCCGGTGGGGGGAGAGGGCAGTCCGAGTCCCAGCCACAGAGTCCACTTCCTCCCATCAGCTCTGCCGGTTCAACAAAGCACACGGGGCTCAGACACCAGACAGGAGCGCGAGAAGCGAAGAGCCTGTGAAGACCTGTGAATAGCGGCAGGGGGCGCTCAGAGGAGGGGCAGCAGGAGGCGGGCACGGCCATAGCATAAGCCACGCAGCGCAAGTCAAAGCTCAGCAGGAGCGGCACAACCGAAGGCGAGAGGGACCTGGGTCTGCTCCAAGCACAGATGCAGAGAGAAGGCTGAGGAGGTGGGCCCGAGCCGGGCAGACCCCGCAGGGCTCAGGGCACCTCGGGAGGAGGCTGGGACATCGCCCCGTTGGCGAGGGGGCCATGGGAGGGCTGTGAGCAGAGTAGACAGGGCGGACAGATGCGCTTTGCAAGGCTCTCGATGGCTCTGCTGAAGAACAGGCTGTTTGGTGGTGCAGGGGAGACACACAGGTGAACAGATCTGAGACCAACTTCGAGGCTGAATCGACAGGAATGGTTGTTGGACCCCATGTGGGTGGGAAGGTGTCAATGATGCCCAAGGTGTGAGCTTAGGAAATTAGGTGCTGGCGGTGTCGGCCCCCGGGGAGGGAAACCAGCAATGTTGGAAAGATGCACACTCGGTGGGTGCCTAAAGGGTACCGGTCCTGTCAGAACACTCCCTCCCACTCCATCGCACGGTGTCCTGAGGGAAGACCACGCTGGCCTCAGAGAGGTTGAGTGACGGAGGTCCCATAGCCTAAGGTGGCACCTTGTCCAGTTCGGAGAACTCGATCCGCTCCTCCAGGGTGCAGCTCCGGCCGATGGGCGAGATGTTCAGCATGCCATTCCGGAACTCGATGAAGGTTCCACTGGGGGTGAGGGGGTGGGAGGGAGGGCAGGAATCAGAGAGAAGGAGAGAATGGCCCTGAATTCAATCCAGCTCTACCCGGACTTCACAGGGGACGAGAATCCACGCACCAAGAAGTCAGGGCCGGAGCATCTCCAGGTCCCACTGGAGAGACCTGCCCCTTTCCTCCTCAGGCCCGGAATTGGGAGGAGGGGCTGGGCAAGGCTGGGTTGGGGTCTCACCGCTTCTTGGGCAGTTTGAGCAGGGCCATGTAGCGGAGGCAGAAGTTGATCAAGTCCTGCAGCAGTTCCTCCCCTAGGTGGTTCTGGATGGTCTGGGCAAGGGACACAGGGCTCTGAGTGTGGGCTGGTGCCGCTCCCGCCACCCAGGACAGTCTCTCTGGGGAAAAGTGTCCTGGGCTAAGGCCCGGGGGTGGGGGCACTGACCTGCTTGGAGAGCAGTCGTCCATGCTTATATTGCACTGTCCCGTTCTCAGCAAACACATAATCAAACTTCTCAATGACTTTAGGGACATGGAGAGCCCAGGGGAGAAAGAGAGAGCATGAGACCAGGTGCCCAGAGCCCAGGAGAGAGAAAGCTCACACTTCTTGGTTTGGCATTCGAAGACCTTTTGTGCCATCCCGAACCTGCTTTTCTATACTTCTCACTTTCTGCAGCGTTGATTTTTTCCAAACAAGCCAACAAGCCAGGTCATTCTGCCTGCGATGGCCTTCCTCCCTCCCCGCTCCACTCCTCCAAGACCCGGCTCCCTCCTCTGGTAGCCTTCCAGGACTGCCCAGCAGAGGGCGGCATTTCCGCTTGGTGCTCCCCCAGTCCCTCAGCACAGGGGCTCTGGTTTTGTTTTACAGCTTCCATGACTGCGTGGTCAGGGCTGGTTGCCTGAGAGTTTCCCGATCTGGCTGCCCCGAGAAGTGACGCGTAGGCAGAAGTGGGGAGGCACAGGGAACACAGCCAGAGGCCGTTGCAGGCCCAGGTGGGAGGAGGTCACCTGGACAATGGTGGGGTGGTAGAGATGACACAGGGAGATATCGCTGGACTGGCTGATGGAATGAACAAGTGGGTGGGGGGAAGGGAAATTCAAGGAAGTTTCTGGTCTGAGGAGCTGGAGCAGCTGCCTGAGCTAAGATCAGGAACTCAGCCGAGAACCGGGGTTCTGGGTCCAAAAACTTCCCGAGAGACATCAGAACCCTCCTCTGTAAAATGGGATAATCATGTCAACCCTGAGGCAGAGTTGTGAGGGTTAAATGAAGTTAATGCATGGTCGTTTTCAATAAATGGTAGTCATTACGGATATGCCCATTTTAAAGATGAGGAAATCGAGACTCAGCAGGAAGAACTGAGAATATAAACCACATAAGGACAGGATTCTGCCTGCTTCATTCCCTGCTGTTTCTCCAAAACAGCAGTGCCAGGCTCATGGGAGGTGCTCACGACATGGCTGCTGAAACAGCGAGGGAAGCATCTGGCTGTTCCCTCTACTTCCTTTGCAGAAACAGGATGGGGTCTTTGGATCTCCCAAACTTCCCACACCCACACCAGCCCGCTTATGGGACTTTGGAGCTGGTTCTGGCCTGCTTGTCCTACCTTCATCCCCCTCTCCCAGCTGCTCAGCAATCTTAGAGTAGTCGGAGCCGCCCACCACACCGATCTGCACCCTGCTTCGAAGCTTCTGCAGGAAGGCCGCCACCTCAGGGTCAATTTTCTGCAGCAGGGCAGGGAAGCACAAGATTCCAGCGGTCAGCACGTCTGGGGCTTCCACTCAGCCCCCACTCAGTGCTCAGAATCCGGGGGGCCCATGTTCCACCTGGACCTGAGGCGGTTCAAGGTTTAGAACACAGACCTGAAAACAATCAGATGCATTTGGGTTCAAACTCTAGCTCAAGTCCCTCCACAACAAAACGACCTTGAGCAAATGGCTTTGGCTTTCTTTGTCCCATCTATAAAAAGGGGATCACAGGAGCAACACCTGGAGGGGGTCAAGCAATTAACTAGCCACCTATTACGTGGAAAGATTACCCATCAAAGAAATGTAAACTAATGAGTTGTAATCCATGTCTTCAAACAGTCAGCTATTCAAAGCTGATAATATCAAGAGTGGATGGTGATACAGAGGAAACAGACACTCTCACCCGCTGAGTGTAAATTGGTACAGCCATTTTGGAGGGTAATATGGCAAGATCTATTAAAACTTAAAATGCGTGGGTCCCATACCCAAAGTTCCACTTTTCTTTCCCACGTGTACATGGAGGTCCATTGGTTTCTAATAGAGGAAAACTACAAGCAACAGACATGCTCATCCATCAGAGAATGGCACACACCTGTTCTGAAATATACTGCGGTGACACAGAATAAGGCAGACCTGTGCTTCCTACGTGAGAGTCCCAAGACATGCTTGTTGTCCAAAGCAAGCTGCAAGCCTGGCTGGGCAGCCCAGTTGGTTAGAGCATCGTCCTGATACACCGCGGTTGCTGGTTGGATGCCCAGTCAGGGCACATACAAGAATCAATCAATGAATGCATAAATAAGTGGAACAACAAATCCATGTCTTTCTCTCTCTTTCTCCCCCTTCCTTTCTCTAAAAGCAATTTTTAAAAAACCAAGTTGCAAGAAGGCACACACAGTATGATGTATGATAATATTTTTTTTAAAAAGCCTCACAAAACAATGTATATTATTTCCTCTGGATAAACAGAGATCCAGATGAAGATCTGGAAGGAAGAAGCCACACAATAGGCAACCAGGATACTTTGGGGAGAGGGTTGGACCCTGACATAGTCAGAGGGGACTTTAGCCTTCTCTGTTGTTGTCATTCTTTGCAAGAGAAAGCATTTATGAATACTTGCATAATTAAAAATTAACTTTCAAAAAGCACTAAGGACAGGGTCTGACAATAACATAGGTGGACAGCACGAACACACTGTTCTTGTATAGGCTGTTGGGTCAGAGAGCAGAGTGAGAGGAAAGGGTGGGGGCTGTTCCTAGACCCAGCCACTCTCCCTCCACTGTCATCTTTCTCCCATCCCTGAGGACTGCCGGAGGCCAGATTCCTCCCTGTGCCCCCAGGGCCCAAGCCAGGGCCTTCCAACAGGGGAAGAGAATTGGAGACCTAAAAGGGGAAGGAAGCTAAGACCTGTGTTCCCATCAGCCTCTGCCCTGTAACCCCGCCCTCCAGAACCCTTAGTAGTTGGTCCTTATGGTCCCAGCCTGGAGGGCAGGCAAGAAAGAGGCCTGGTGAGGATGTATGAACCTCCCGGGAGGCTTATCCAGGGTGAAATCCAAAGGGATAAAAACTGGGTATGGAGCAGAGGTTAGAGAATAAATATGGTGAGATACCTTTAAAAGAACTGCACCCCCACCTTCCCAGCGCCACAATACCCCCAATGTGACCACGTTGGGCCTGGGAACTCTCGCCTCCAGGTGGGCAGACCCCATACTCAACGGAAAAGTACAGTAAGCCCTCCCTCCGCTCCACCGCTGGGGGTGGACAGTAAAGTGGAAGAGTGGCTTGAGAAAATAGATCCAGGCCCAGGCCTGCAAAGGTCGGGTGGGATGGTTCCGAAACCCCTTTGCTCCCACGAGATGGCGACTCTGACGCTTGTGTGCGCTCCAAGCCCCGTCTGAAACCCTGGGTTCAGACGCCAGTTTACAGCTACCCGTGCGTCCTAGGGCTGAAATGGGGAGAGCGCGGCTGGGGAGACGGGGGCGTCCGAGAACCAAGCCTCGGCGTGTGGAAGCCTGGCGGAGGGGGAGGGAGGGAAGCTAGGTCCCTGCTTGCAGCCTCCTCCCTCCAGAATCGACCCAGCTCAGAGGATCGCGGGCAGAAGGTGGGCGCGGACGCTCGGGGGTTGTGACAGGAGTACCCGAGTGTCCATCACTCCCATCGGGCGGTCCCCGGGAGTCAGGAGCCGGGGACCTCTGCATCACACACTCGGTCTCAGAGGTCGGGGTGACGCCGCTGCAGGCCCCACATTCGGCCTCCGGGTGTCCGCGTGACATTCCCGACCGCAGCTTCCGAACGTCCGGCCCCTACCTGGCGAGCGGGCGTGAGGGTCCCGTCCACGTCAAACAGGCAGAGGACGCGCTCCCTCCTGCGGGCGCCCTCAGCGGTCACAGCCATGGCTGCAGCTCCGCGCGCCCGGCACACTCCCGGGATGTGGCTGCCTGAACCGCGTCTAGAAGGGGCTATTAGATAGGGCGGGGCCTGGGGGGGGCAGGCGTAGGCGGGGCCAACCGGGGGCGGGGCCTGAGAGGGACAGACCCAAGGGAGAGCGGGGCCTGGGAGGGGCGAGCGCCGGGGGGCGGGGCTGAGAGGAGCAGACCCGGTAGGGGCGGGGCCTGGGAGGAGAGACCTTGGAGAGCGGGGCCCTCAGGCAGGACTGGTGAGTCCGTGCAAAGGGCCACGGTCTCGGCGGGGAGGGGCGGGCCTGAGCGGACTTGTAAGGATGATTCTGATTGCACCAGGCAGAGAAGGGGCGGGGAATAGGGCGGAGCAAGTCCCGCTGGAAAGGCCGCGTTGTTCCAACCCGTACGGAGGCGGGGCCTGGGCCCGGCGGCTTGGAGAGAGAAAGGGAGTCGGGAAGAGAGGGGCTGGGCCAAGGTTGGACAGTGGCGGGATGCTTCTGATTGCATCAGGTGGTGGAGGGGTGGACAGGGGCGGGGCCTCGAACCCCCAGTGCAGGGCCAGGCGGGGCAAGGGCTGGACTGTCCCGACTTTCCTCGTCTGCCATCGATCATTCCATAACTCGCCCCTCCCTGCTAATGCCTTTGCCCTAAAAATCTTGAGCTTGAAGAAATCTCATGGCCTTTGCTCTGGCTATAGACTTTGCCACCTGACTTTCTTTCTCCTCCCTTACTCCTCCTGCTGTCCTTCTGACCACCTCATAAGGCTCAGCTCACGGTCCACCTCCTTCAAAAAAGCCTTCCCGGATCCTTATTCACAACTATTTGATCATCACATTGATTCTGGAGTCGGTTCTGGGTTGTCTTCCCAGGTCCACCACTATGTGACTTTGGACAAGTCATTTCACATCTCTGAAACTTTGTGTCTCCACCTGCAGAATGGGAAGAACACCACCTACTTTGTAGGGTTGCTTTGCACATGAAAAGAAATAGAAGAGCCCACAGCCCTAACCGGTTTGGCTCAGTGGATAGAGCGTCGGCCTGCGGACTCAAGGGTCCCAGGTTCGATTCCGGTCAAGGGCATGTACCTTGGTTGCAGGCACATCCCCAGTTGGGAATGTGTAGGATGCAGCTCACCGATGTTTCTCTCTCTCATCGATGTTTCTAACTTTCTATCCCTCTCCCTTCCTCTCTGTAAAAAATCAATATATTAAAAAAAAAAAAAAAAAAAAAAGAAGAGCCCACAAAGTAGCAGGCACACAGCAGGCCCATTCCAAAGGAGAACTTGTATAGATGTGTTTGATACTGTTACTGATTAAAAGGCCATTGCCTGTCAGAAGTCTTAAATTGTGCAGACCCTTTGAGCCAGCAATTCTACTTTTAGAAAATAAGAAGAAAAAAATTGGGGATTGGATAAATTAACCATGGTCCATCCATAAGATTATTGGCGGTGGCAAAAAGCACCAGATGTTACACCAGATGTTACACCAGTGGGGTCAGACCGGACCAAGGTTTAGCAACCTCTGTACTTGAGTTCTGGGTAGGAAAGAATTCAAGCCAAGACTCAAACTATAAAGAACATCTATGCCCTGGCCGGTGTGGCTCAGTTGGTTGAGCACTGCCCCATGCACTGAGAGGTTTCATGTTCGATTCACGGGTTTCAGGCTCGATCCCTGGTAGGGGGCGTGCAGGAGGCAGCCTATTGTTTCTCTCTCATTGATGTTTCTCTCTCTCCCTCTCCCTTCCTCTCTTTAAAATCAATTTAAAAATATTAAAAAATAACCAATGAATGCAGAAATAAGTGGAACAACAAATCTGTGTTTCTCTTTCTAAAAATAAATAAATTAAAAAAAAAATGGATTCCGCCCGGCCAGCGTGGCTCAGTGGTTGAGCGTTGACCTATGAACCAGGATGTGATGGTTAGATTCCCAGTCAGGACACATGCCTGGGTTACGGGCTCGATCCCCAGTGTGGGGTGTGCAGAAGGCGGCTGATCAATGATTCTCTCTCATCACTGATGTTTCTGTCTCTCCCTCTCCTCTCTCTGAAATCAATAAAAATGTTTAAAAAATAAAGGAATTCCTAGGGAATTTGTTAAGTACAGATGCCTGGGCTCCACCCCTGGTGCTGGAATCCAGAAACTGTAGAATGGGGCCCAAAGGGCAGGACAAGTGTTTGTCTCCTATGGATTAGCTCCACCTTTTCAAAGACAAAGATAAGCTCCCAACAATAGCACACCTACGCCTTAGACCGGTACATAGCGAACCAGTTTCCTTACAAATACCTTTCACAACCTCTCCCTGAATTCTCACAACTCATTTCAGTGATGAGGATACTGAAACCCAGAGAGGGGGAGTGAACTGCCCTGAGACTCAGACCCAAGGAAGACCAGATGGGGTGGCCCTTATGGCCACCAGTATATCCCTTTAAGAGGGAGGCTTTTCCCTGGCAACTGGTGTTCAGATGGGGCCCTGAGGAGGCCCTAGGGAAAGCGAGGAGCAGTACTGGGGGAACTGGGGCTGGGAGGCCTGGCCAGAAGGGTGTTTCCAGAGCACCAAAGGAAGCCAGGCCTGAAGGCAGGGGGCCTGAGACCCCCATCCTGGCAGGATCCTGCTCACGAAGGAAGACTAGGCTCTTCTGGGCCATACGGTTGGCTGAGGTTTGCAGGTTAGTGACTTCCATGTTTGCTTTGGGCAGAATAGCTCATCCGTTGGGCATTTCATTTTCTTTTGCCAGAATCCTCTGCGGTGACTGCGCTGACACTCAATTTTCAGACATAGGTACTGACACCAGAGAGTTGAAGTTGCTTTCCCGGGTCACACAGAACAGTCAGGACTCACATTCAGTTCCATTCCCCCAAAGCCCAGGCTCTTCCCACGCCCCTTGGTGGAAGGCCAAGTGTCAATATGTTGCCAAATGAATACAGGGGTGTTGATCCTCTTTTTCCTATCTGGAGTGTGAGCTTCTGAAGAAGGGCAGTCCCAGCCCAAGGGGGCAGCCCAGGTGTAGTGGGTGTATAGTCAGACAGAGTTCCTGGGGCTGCCTCCCACCAGGTGACCTTGGGCAGGTCCCTCCCACTCTCTGGTCCTGTTCCTTATGTATAAACTAGAGGCCCGGTGCACGAAAATTCCTGCACTGGCAGGGGATGGGGGGTCCTTCAGCCCGGCCTGCCCCCTCTCACAGACCGGGAGCCCTCAGGGGATGTCCTACTAACGGCTTAGGCCCACTCCTCACGGGGAGTGGGCCTAAGCTGCAGTCTGGCCTCCCTCTGTGGGAGGTGACCAGGCTGATCAGGGGAAGGCACCACCCCCATCACCCCGCTGCTGCTGCCACTGCCGGCCGGCCGGGCCCATGGCTGCCTGAGCCCTGGGCCTCACAGCTGCTGTGGCTTTGTCCGACATCCGGATGGAGGTACAGAAGACATCAGCCCTAATTAGCATATTACCCTTTTATTAGTATAGATGGGACCACCACTGCAGCCTCTCTGGGTGCAGGGGAGGAGATGTACTTAAAGAAGAGTAGTTAGAGCTATTGCTGGTTTTAATTCCATCTTGGTTTGGAGCAGTGGGTGGTTGGACAGACTGTGGGTGTTGGCAGTTTTTTCTTCATTTTCCAAAATGCCTGCAGAGCTTACATTGTTTTCACAATAAACTAGTGTGTTAAATTTAAACCAGCTGCAGTGCGCATGTTTACAGGTGTTTTGTGGAGGGGGTGGAGGCTGTTGCTGGGTTGGCACAGGCCCCCTTGGGGCTCCCCCAGCCAAAGCCAGTGGGGACATAGATGGCTGGGCCCCAGCACTGCCCCACCTGGGGGTGGGAAGCAAGGACAGCAACCTCCTGACACCTGGGGTTAGTGATTTCTGTGGCTTAGACCTGAGCCCCAAGGACTGAGAGACCTTGGACAAGTCACTCCTCACCTCTCATGCCAGGGATGGAGAGAAGAGTCCCACAAGGAGGGGCCTTACAGAATATTTGATGCAGTTTTCATTCTACAGAATGAACTGAGGCCCAGTGAAGGGAAGGCCTGATCAAGGTATCTGAGGCAGAGGTTCAATCCGGGGCATCTGAATCCAAGTCCAGGGTATTTTATGACCTACCTCTCCCCCTCAGTGTGGGCCTAGGAGGATTGAATCACTCGGTGATGGCAGCTCTCTGCCAGGCCCTGTGCTGGGTGTTGGGCACTCAGATGACCACAGCCAGGCCCTGCCCCAGCTGGCAGGAGTGTTTGGGGAGGCACCCGCAGGAGGGAAGGGGCAGCTGTGCGTGGGGAGGGGCAGAGGCTTTGCAGAGGAGGTGCGGAAGCTGGGCCTTTAGCACCGGGTGAGGGCTGCTCTGAGGACAGGTGGGGGAGGGGAGAATCCAGGTCCAGCAAATGGTAAATTAAGGCCAGAGGTGGAAACCGCCTGCAGTGATAGGAACTGCTCTTGCAGGAGGGTGTGGGGTTGGAGATCTGGGGACAAATTCGAGAAGGGCCTTGATAAATGTGTTACCCAGTGGACTCTTTGGGGGCTACGGAAGGGTAGAGGTGTGTGGGGAGCAGGGCAGAGTCTTGTGACCCGTGGTATCCAGGTCAGCCGAGTTTGATTGCGGGCAGTGTTGTGGGGTGCACAGCGCCACCTGGTGTCCAACTCTCACTGCAGCGTAACCTTATCTGGCTCTTTTCAGCGGGGTTCCTCCCCCATCTTTGTAAATCAGTGGTGGAAGTCACACACTCTTTCCTGCTTTTACCACTTCTTATCTCTAAGGCTTACAACCAAGCAAAGGTGGCACATCCAGACTCAGCAGAGTCAAGCTCAGAGGGAGACAGACAAAAAAGCCAGGGCTTCATGCTGGATGCTCACCCGGACCTTCACACACGACACAAATGCAGCAGGCAGTGAGTTTATTGCGTTAGAAAAAACATCAAAGAAAACCAGCAAACACCTCCGTACTAAACACAGTTATTAGTTTGACTTCAAGGGCAAAAAGAAATCTCAAAGGTACAAGCTTTATTTCTGGGAGGGTGGCGGCCTCATCCCACCTCCTTCCGTCCCTTTAAACCAGCGGACTGCTATGGAGGGGTCCACTGTGCACCACAATCACACACATGGCTCACTTGTCACTCTGGTCACCCGTGCACGCCCGTGTGGAGCTAGCTGGGCACAATGGACATGCTCCTGAGGTGCTGGGAGACAGAGAAATGTGAGGGGGGGCCGAGTCTGAGCCTGGGCTTCCGAAGTCAGCGCCAGTAGGACGTGGGTCGGGGAGGGAGAGCTTGCTTTCCTGCAGGGCTCTGATCCTTCTGTCTCTCCTTAGGGCACAGGCATTGGCACAAATGGCTGCTGGGCATGGAGGGGACTTTCAATGGAGCAAGTGACTCAAAGTCTCTTAGGGGAGCCATTTTTCAGGATAGCCCTGGGTCTGGAGGTGACTGGAAGGAGAAACCAGTTAGGCCTGGAGATGGGGAGGAGAGAGAAGAGGAGGAGCTGTGATGCCCAGCACCCTCTGGCTGGAGCTGTGTGTGGAGAGGTTTGAGGAAGAGCCTGGTAGAGAGGGAGGGCGGGCCCAGGCAGCTGGGAAAGGAGACACCCAGGCGGGAAGGAACCAACGTGCTGCCTTCCTGGGAGAAAGCCATTCCCCGTGGTCCATTCTGCCAGTCGGTGGACATTAAGGGTCCCTGCCAGTTTCTGCTCTAATGTATCACTGCCATGCATTCTGGCAAATCAGTGGGTCTTGAGAAGAATTAAACGCTCATTCGTTTGGCCTCCCATCGTAAAAGTTCCAAAATGTCACTTGACATCACAGCTGGTCAGGTCACAGGCAAACACTAAGGCAGACTAACATCTTTTCCTTGAGCTGAGACCCTGATGCCAACTGCTCTGTGGATGGCACAGCCAGGGAGGGGCCAGAGGGGAGCAGCAGCTTTTTGGAAAAGAAAGGCACCTGCTGCAGGCCAGACCCCAGGAAAGACAACATAATTCAAGTCTAAGAAGTGGCAGGAGGAGGGGCAAGAGGGGCAATGCCAGAGCTGGGCCTCGGGTACCTGGCAGCCGAGTCCTCTCTCCACCCTCGCTTCCCCAAAAGCTAACTTAAGAGGAGGCACAAGTGAAGAAAGGGAATCTGAAAGCCTCTCAGGATAAGAAACTTCCAGACTGTTCCCTGCCTATAAGCTCTCAGCAGCAGCTCATAGGAAAATAGCCATGCATCCCGTACCATGCTCCTTAAAGTCAAAATGACGACGGAAACATGTGTCTTCACAACACATTCAGGATAATGTACAAATTCCTATCAGAAACAACTAAATTTCTTGCCACCTTGACTCTGCATTAATATTCTTTCTACATTTCCTGGAGCAGGGAATCATTCCCCTTGGTCCCAGCTGAATACTGCACATTGGTCTGGGTGGGGTGGGGACGGTGACTGTAATAACCTACATTGTTACTTACAGACAGGGGCCTGGGGCTCTGCCTCTCCAGCTGGACCCTCTGTCTCCCTCTGACCTGTCGTTAATTACGACAGGTCAGCTATGCTGAGGGAGAGCAGCCTGTAGGCAGCAAGGTTCTCCAAAATTGATGTCTGAGGACTGGCAATCAGTCTAGGAGGAAGGAGGAATGGCTTTATCCTGTTTTCTCTGCCTGACACTTACTGTCGCTCTCCCTCGATCCTGAGGCTTCTGGCGGCTCCAGCTCTGGCCCCATGGCCTGCTTGGGGTGGAGGAGGGAAGGTGACACAGCTGTGGCTAAAGAATTCACTTAGGTTGGGTGAGCCATCCTGACACTGGTTCCACGTGCACCAACTCCTTTGGTTTGTTTAACACTAGAGAGGAACTGCTTCCAGGTCATGGCTGTTGTAAAACTCACCTGGGTCCCCACAGGAGGTGGCAACCTGGGTAGAGCATGGGTGTTTTCTGGAAAGAGGTTCTAGGTTGGGGCTCCCCCAAACTGTGCTTTCTGCTTAAACAAACCCCCTCCTTTCCTCGAGCGTGGAGGGCGCTTAGGAAGCAGCGTCAAGTGAACGCACAGACAAGACAGCCTTAATAAATTAGTATAATACTATTCAAAGGGATGGCATTTTGTTCTGTTTCTTAGCAGCATTGTCCTACATGCAGCCTGATGATCTCCTTCCCTGGGAAATTTAAAAAGCTGTCCCCTGGTTGTTAGCTCTGATGTAAAATTATAAAATAGAAATCTGGTCGGGTTTGTTTTGTTTAAAAAGGAAAAGCCCTGGGAGGCAGGGCGGTCCCATGCAGTCCTGTTAGCTCTGACCGTTGGGTCGGCCCATGGTGCTCCCTCCAGGCGGCTGGATCTGGATGGAGTCCAGGAGGGGCCGCAGGGCCTGTCCGAAGGGGCTGCGGAGAAAGCAGACACAGGAGCTCGGGTGGGCTCGCGGACCGCCAGCACGCCCAGCTCCCCACAGGTGCAGCACCACCACCACATGGGAAGGACACTCTTACCTCATCTCATCTTCCCACCGGCCTCCCCCCTGGTTTCTCATGGGAGGGGTCTCTAAAGAGCCTGCTCTGCATTTTGAAACCTGGGGTCCCCTCCCCAGTAGATGCTACCATCTCACTCCCTTCATCTCTAGGTCCTGGTTAGTTCTATGGCTTGAACAGGCTGGCCACATACAGGCAACTAGAGCTTCCTGTACTTTCTGTACTTGTATCTTTAATTTTCATGGTACAAGAATATAAAATAGAGTTTAATGAGGAGGCTGAGGGGAAAAAAAGACATGAAAAAGGTAAAGTCAGGAGGTTCTGCTAGGGACACAGAAGAGTCAGGAAACGCAACAAAGGCAGGTGGCCGGGTGTCAGTGCCCCTTTGTAAAGGGCTCCCCATTTGATCTTAGAGGAGCTTGGCTGGAACTGCAAACACCGGTGTCAGAGACTTTCCAGGATTACATCAACCTTAAAACAGGCTGCCCACAACACATCTCAGTTACTGGGGTTGTTTCCTGCAGTGGATACTGCCATTTTGGAAAACTGTCCCCAAATTCAAAGGGAATGAAGTATTTCAAAGAAGAAACAGATGAAACGGAGAAATAGTAACCTTAGTTCAGTCTCCACCCATCAAATAATAACAGCAAGAACATTCCAGCTACTAAAGCTTGCTCAGGGCCCCATAACCTAGATCCTTAGTGAGGCAGTGTGGTTGCACACACCCGCCAAGGAAGGCAGGGCCAGGGCTGGGCCAGAGCAGCCTTGTCTCCGATGCAGTTTTTCCTGAGGGATTCCTACCCAGGTGTGAAGACAGCTCCCCTTGCCAAGCCTGCTCAACCTGCTGGGATCCCTGTCGGACAGGGCCCCAGTTCAGGAGAAACTGAGTCAGAGTCAAGAAATGGTCATGGCCCTGGAGTGGGCAGAGGCTGCCTGGACGCAGTCAATAGCAAAGGAATGGAGGGGTGTGATGGCTTTGGGTGTGTGTGTGTCCTCTTAGGGGACTGCCTGGGTGATGGACCATAAGGTACGAGGGCAAGCAGGAAGTTGTTTTTGAGGGCGTCAAAGAGCTCATGGTGCAGGGGAAGAAAGACTAACAACAAGCCGCCCTCGGAATTCTCTGACCTACTCTCTGCTTCTCCATCTAAAACTGCATGATAAGCAGGCACTTCTGGGGAGTGGCATGCTTCGTGTGCAACGGGAAAGACAGAGGCCAGATTCTAAGTTCTGCGATTGCACTTAGTCCAGGGTCCCACTCCAAGTCAGGTGAAGGTAACCCAAGTGTGCAACAGTGAGTAGAGAAAACGGTGGCCTTCCGTGTTCGAAGCTGCCATCATGACAGGGCCCACCAGGCTTGGGAAGATTCTGCTGAGACCAGGAGAGGGCAGACCTGGGCGGAGGAGTGGCACTGGCTGGGAATGGGGACTTATAAGGCAGGGCAGAGGCAGAGGACACTTACGTTGAGAGAACTTCAGAGGGAAGGTCAGTGATGTAAGAAGGGATCTTTCTCCCAGTCAGGAACTGTGCCACTTCATTGCTGAAGGTGTTACAGTTGTGTTCAAAGAGGTTGTAGGCCTCACCTCTGTACAGTGTGAGAAAGGAACACAGACATGAGCGAGCCAGGTGTATGAAATAGCTCAACCAGGTCACGGAAGGGGGAGCACAGCTGAATTTGAGGATGTTTGGTTTGCCTCGCTGGGCCAATGGGAACAAATTTTGCAGGGAAGGATGAGATATAAACACGAGGCTCCTCTACAATTTCAGGACAATCTTTACTTTCACAAAAGCAGAGCTCTAGGGTTCGAGTTTAACAGTTATTGAATCGACCAAAGCTTCTTTAAGAGAAAATCTGCTCAAGTTTGTATTCTATCCCAACCCCTCTACAAACCTTGGTTTTGATTTTCAGCACAAAATACTTGGCCAGTGTAGCCGAGAACTGGATTTGCTGAAATAGCAGCAGCTGATTTAATCAGGGAGAATCAATAGCCGGTCCTTCCTCCAAGTCTCAGCAGAAGGCCTGCTGGGTGGAGCATCAGCCTTGGAGCGACACTGCGCTCTTCTGCCTCCTCTGCATATTTATTCAGCAAATGCTGGGCCAGGCCTGGTGCTGAGGACTCTGGGGGTGTGACTGGTGGCTGCCCTCTGGGGGGTGATTATCTAGTGGGGGAGACAGACACAACTAACCACCACCCCTGTCTCCACTCACCGGAACTGAGACTCCCCCAGGGAGGACAGGTACTCCAGAAAGATTTCTTCTGTGACTTCTGTGCTCCCCACATCAACCACAGAGTCTGGGGGCCCAAGCAATGTCCCTCCCTAAAAGAGCCAACCCAAAGAGAGTCATTAAATTACCATTTCCACTGAATTGTTTAATGTGCCTTTCCATGGACGACCACAAATGCTCTGTTCTGACAACTTTTAACTCTCAGAGCACCTAGGGCAGATGAAGAATGTTACTTCCTATTTGCATCGGGGCTCCAATGGCTTAGAGCTTCCTGGAAACTTGCCATTGCCAGTGCTAGAAAGACGGCTAAGAAATTGGGCTTCTAGTTTCTGGTGGAGGCCTGGGAAGCCGAGTCTCATGCAGGTCAGACTCCTGATGCTGTCCACTGCTTCAGCTGATAAAAAGATGGGAACCCAGAATCTGAAGTCTCCCTTTGTCCCCAACCTGCCCGACCATAAGGGCAGAACAGGACAATTAGAAGTGGCTCCTACATGAGAGGCCATCTTTCTATGCCCATATCCATAAGGTAAGCAGCCAGGGTTTCTAGTGACACACTTGATGTCCTGTCCCTTGAACACAGGGAAAACGTGAAGGATTGTGAGAAATCCGGCAGGCTGGCAAATATTTCCAAAATTCAGTACTTTTATGATCCGTGAGGATAATCCAACGATGCTAAAGGGTTCCCCAGGCAAGGGAGTTAATGGCCCCTGAAAGGCCTACAGAAAACCCTCAGCCATGGGCTAACAGACCGCCACAGTAGACCAAGGGCAAGACTGAGGCCCAGTGGGAAAACCAGCCAAGGGGGAAGCAACAGGATCACTGGGGGGCAAGGGAGGGGCAGAGCTGGGAATGAGCTGGGAAAAAGGTAGCGCACTCCAAAGCAAAGCTCCCTGCAAAGACCATGAATTTATACAATAGCTAGTGAGCACCTACTATGTGCCTGACATTGTTCCAGGCACTGGAGAGGGCACGGTGAGCAGGATAATCATGGTAGCCAGAGAAAAATGACCTCAGTTATAAGAAACTAAAAGGTCACTATTCCCCCCCCTCCCCCATTATTCACTCATATAACAAATATGTATTGAGAACTCACTATGTGACGGGCCTTATGCTAGGCACTGGGGTATGATGTAACAAAACAGATGAGATTCTTGCCCTCAGGGAGCTTATAGCCTAGTGGGGAAGGCAGACAAAAAATCCCATAAACCAATGTATTATTATGAGTTGCAATAAGGGTCTTGCTGGAAAACTACAGAATGCCGTCAGTACATATGACAGGGGACTATCCCAGTCTGAAGGGTCAGGGAAGATTTGCCTGAGAAAGTGACATTGAGCTCAAATCTGAAGGATGGAGAAGCGTAACAAGGTGAGAGATGGGGGCGGAGGGGGGGGCTGAAGGCAGTGGTTAGGTTTAAAGGTGTGTTCCAGAAGTAAGGAGAGGGGTTGGGCAAGGGCATGACTTGAAAAGAGGCCACCCCGAGAGGCAGCCTGAGACCAGTTAGGGCCTTGGAGGTCACGCTGATCTTTCTGGTTTTTATTCCAAGAATAGCGGGTAGAGTTCTGACTTAAGCAGGGGGATGCCACAATCAGATTTTCACTGGGAAAGGTCACTTTGCTCCCCATGGGGAGAACTGATTGATGGAGAAGAGTTGATGCATTGCTGTGGTCCAGGCTCGATATGAGTGTGGCCTGGACTAGGTGAAAGCCCTGGACAAAAGGGAATAGGTGAGGAGAGAGAGGCTGATTTAAGACACATTTACAAGGTAGAACTGACTGGGCGTAATGAAGGATTTGTTATAGGTGAGGGACCAGTGAGAAGAAACCAAGAATGACTTCCCATTTATGAGTACCAAAATGAATGGCTATGTGGTTTGAGCACCTCCTGGGACAACCCTTAGCTAGTTCAGACAGAAGTTTTTTGGAAAATGGCATGGGCTTTAGAGTCACAGACCTGTTTAAGTACTGCTGCCACTTACTGGCCATGTAACTTTGGGCAACTCACTTTACCTCTCAGAGCCCTCATATTCAGCTTCACGTTGGCTGAGTTCATGCTGTGAGGCGGGCACTGAGCTGGCCACGGGATAGGAAAGTGAGGCACAGTCTCGCTCACAAAGAGCTCACATAGTTCCTGTGGAGACCCAGGAACAGCTCATTTCACCGCAACATGCTCAGTGTGACGCAGAGGGACCCCAAAGTGCCGTGGGAGCAGAGAGGAGAGCAACTGGCTGGAGGGTCTGGGGAGGGTTCTCTTGAGCTGAGCCTTCAGGTAGTAGTGAGGAGCTATGCCACAGGCCTACATGCACTGGGCCAGGACGAGAACACAGAGTAGCAGCCGAGTTCCTGGTCTCTGGGAATCCCCAGGAACCTGAGATTGCAGGAAGGGTTGGGGAGGGACACTCACCGGGGGACAGCTGGAGATCCCACCACTGCCGAAGAAGAACTCATCCTTGTGTACAACTATGGAGGTGTGCCTGCAACGCAGAGAGAAGACAGAGTAAGCCAGAAAACTTAAAACCATCTGAGAAAAAGCAATCACCACACTGCAGTGAGAATCATTTCTGCCCACGGATAGGACTGTGGTCGCAGCCTTATAAAACCAACCAAACAAAGGCAAGGTGAGCACCACAGGTGAGCGTTTCCCAACTTTGGCACTACTGACATTTGGGGCTGGACAGTTCTGGATTGGGGGGCTGTCCTGTGTAGTGCAGGATGTGTAGCAGCATCCTGGCCTCCATCCACTAGACACCAGCAGCATCGCCTCCCCTCAGTTGTGACAACCAAATATGTCTCCAGATAGTACCAAATGTCTCAGAATTGACCCCAGCTGAGAACCATGTAAGCAGAGGCGAGTCCCTAGAGATTCACCTTGATATTGAAAAATCAATTACTGAGATAAAGACTGCAGACCAAGGTGTGTTCCCAGGCTTTTTAAATTAACAGGAGCAGTGCACCTGGACCATACTGATGGAAGGACCAGATCAGGTGTTCTCAAACCACGGCCCTCGGGCCATATGCGGCCCGCTGAGGACATTTATCCGGCCCGCCGGGTGCTGCTGCCTGTCCTGCTTAGCAGCCGACTCGTCCCGGGCCCGCAGTGTGCATAAGAATTTGTTCATAGTTTTTTTTTTTTAAACTATAGTCCGGCCCTCCAACAGTCTGAGGGACAGTGAACTGGCCCCTGTTTAAAAAGTTTGAGGACCCCTGGACCAGATGATGTGAAAAGTGGACCTATTTCAGGTGAAGAGGTTCATATTACTTGGTTTGAGTCAAACAAAGCAAAGGGCCATTCTGTCAATCCAATGTCAGGAGGGTTTGGAGTCAAGACTGAATACTGACCTATGGCTTCCTCATGAAGGGAGCTGAGAGCTCAGCCACCGTCTCGTTGTCTGACAGGGATGGGTCCAGCAGTGAGAGATCAAAGTAGGTATGATTTAAGACAGACTTGTGGGGCCTTCAGACTTCTGTAGTTAGAAACCTTGGTGAGGGGCGGCAGGACCTCTCTGCCTTTCTTTAGGGCAGGGTTTCTCAATCTCAGCACCATTGCCAGTTTTGGCTAAATGATTCTTTGTTGTGGGCTGCCCTGTGCACTGTAGGATGTTACAGCAGCATCCCTGGCCTCCATCCACCCACCAAAAATGTCTCTGGACACTGCCCAATGTCCTG
The DNA here is from genome assembly GCF_963455305.1 of Plecotus auritus. Classification (NCBI taxonomy): domain Eukaryota; kingdom Metazoa; phylum Chordata; class Mammalia; order Chiroptera; family Vespertilionidae; genus Plecotus; species Plecotus auritus. Next base: position 223,052,678 of record NC_137772.1, read on the forward strand.
CGGTGGGGGTAGGAGGTGGAGGAGGGGACAAAAGAATCCCTGGCTGAGAACCACTGCGTTACAACTTGAAGATTTATGACGCAGAGCTGGCTTTAAGCTGGAACCACAGACTGGAACCTGAAGCGCACAGGTTCAGCCTTGTTTTGTAAACAAGGATCCCACCCAACTTACCAGATGCCTTCCAGTTGTTTCCCTGTGGAGAAAAGAAGAGATTTAGCCACTAGGGACTAGACTACATGGCCTCCCAGTTGAGTAAATCCAGAACATCACTCAAACCCAGAGAAACCCACTATCCACCTCTGCAGGGACTTTCTAGGAATGCAATTCTCCTCCAATAAGGCCCTTAGGTCCTGACACAGGTTTGTCATGTTAAGTTGAAAAGTGATCAGAATCCATCAGAATGCAAGATAAAAACACTGGTACAGATGTACTCCAATTGTATGTCTGTTTTTCTTCCCCCTTTGGGGTCAATTCAACTTTGCCTTTTTAATTTGTCTATTGAGACTATAGTAAAATAATAGTATAGAAAAGCTATTATCCACTTCTTCACTGAGATAAAACCCTTCAGAAATGAAAGAGCAAAACTACAAATGCCATCCACTTAAGTAGTCAATGTAAACGTAGTCTATATCTCTAGATGCCAGAAATGTCAGGTACGAACACGCAAATATGAACACATCACCTATTCTGACTCAGTGTAGTGTCATCAGTGCTAAGACTTGAACGAGTGTCATCAGTGCTAAGACAAGGGAAGGAGCTATGCAGAGGTGGGACAGGCCAGGCAAACAAATCACTGTCCTGCCTTTAATGATCCCAAAGTCAAATGGAAAGAGACAGACACATAATTACAACATGTTGATAGGCTTTATAATGTGGTAAAGATAATGTGGTAAAAATAAGGTGCTACCTATAATAAAGATAAAGAACAACCCTTGTAAGCTGCAATTCAACCAGCGAATGGGGTGGGGCGGGGGGTGGGGATAGGGGCAGGGATGGATGCTTCTGCCACAGGGAGCAGCATGTGCAAATGCACAGCTGTCAAAAAGACTGAGGTCTTGCAGGATAAAGCAAAGGGTGCAGTGATGGTGGTAAGAGGACAAGTGGCCAGCAAGGGTGTAGGCAAAGGAAGGGAAGCCTGGACTGAAGGCCATCCTACATGGTGGGGCTGGGCTGGTGGGGGCGCTGATGGTTGTTAGGCAGCACAGTCCCTTAATCAGATCCACGTTTTGAAAAGACAACTATGGGTAGAGAAGATGAATTGGATGGAAGAGCATGGAGAGAGCAGACTCGAGTGAGGAAGTCTTTGCCATAGTCCAAGGGAGATACTATACAACAGTGCCAAGGCAGAGAAGGCAGGGCAGTGACAGATGTGAGAACATGATCAACACCTCTTGCCTTTGGTTATCATTTCACATTAACTGTTTACTGATTGCTAACTGTTACTTTCCATGCTTGCCCTGTGACTTTCTACAGGGTGAAACTCCAAGCATTGTGTGGAAAGAGAGGTGATATGCTTGTTTCTCCCTTTGTGTAACTTACACAATTATGAAATTTACCTAGGAAATAAATGGAATATATTGATTGTCCCTTTAAGAAAATGTTTTAAATGGGAAAGAAACCATGGCCCCCTCAGGATAACTAACATACTGATGGCTCAGTGTAGTGTCATCAGAGGAGGTTAAGAGTACAATAGGTTCAGATCCACCTCTTGCTAGTGTGGATCTTAGGCAAGTTTACTCAAACTCTCAGAGCTGTTGTGCTCAAGAATAATAATGTATAAAAGCATCACAGTGTGTGGTACATAGAAGTTTGATACACGGAGACCATTATTAGGCATAATGCCCTCCTCCACTGGATGCCAAAGGGGAGTGGTAACCCATTTAGGACGAGTATCTTCAAATCCTGGCTTACTGGGCTATAAGATAAACTGGCTTGGATTCTCATCTCTTCCAGCTGACTCTAGAAGACCACTAAGTCTCCTCCTTGTATACCATGTGTAAAATGGGGAGGTGAACATTGTGTTTTAAATAGAGCTGATGTGCTCTTCTGGACGGTCATTTATAACACAGCTTGTTGTCTAAATAGCAGCAATTTGCTGTTTATTTCCTTGAAGACATGTAATAATGCAATGAATTTGGACAGATTAGGGACACTTTTTTAAAAATCCTCAACCAAGGATATTTTTTCCATTGATTTTTAGACAGAGTGAAAGGGAGTGAGGAAGGAGAGGGAAAGAGGGAGTCGGGAGAGAGAGAGAGGAACATCAACATGAGAGAGACATAGATTGGTTGCCTCCTGCTGGAGCCCCATGGGACCAGGGATTGAACCTGCAACCCAGGAGCTCTTGACCAGGAATTGAGCCCATGACCCTTTTGTCCTTGGGCCAACGCTCTAACCACTGAGAAACCAGCAGGGCAGGACACTGCTCTTTTTTTCCTTTTCCTGCTCTCATTCACTTCAGGAGGAACACTACACTCTTAAGAGAAAGTATAGCGCTCTCCCTCCTGGGAGCACACCCGTGCCTTTCCCTTCCCTCTCTCTCTCCCTCCCTCTCCCCCAGGCACATTACCCTTAGCTTCCTCACTCCCAAGCTCCAAGGGTCCTTCCTTTACCCCCGTAAAGGTTCATTTCCTAAACCCATTTCTTCTAGGAATTACTTCTTCTACCTATATAATTTACCAAATAAATGTTCTCTTACAAAAATAAAAAATAAAAAAGAGAGAGAGAGAGAGAAAGTGTAGACAAATTTTCATGGGACTTATGGGATGGGGAAGGGGACAGTCAATAAGTAATCCTATCTAATAAAAGAGTAATATGCAAATTGACTGTCACTCCAACACACAAGATGGCCACCCCCATGTGGTCAAAGATGGCTGCCCCCATGTGGACACAAGATAACTGCCACAAGATGGCCAGCAGGGGAGGGCAGTTGTGGGTGATAAGGCCAGCAGGGGAGGACAGTTAGGGGTGACCGGGCCAGCAGAGGAGGGCGGTTGGGGGCAACCAGGCCTGCAGGGAAAGGCAGTTGGGGGCGATCAGGCAGGCAAGGGAGGATAGTTAGGGGTGACCGGGCCAGCAGAGGAGAGCAGTTGGGGGCAACCAGGCCTGCAGGGGAGGACAGTTGGGGGGGACCCAGGCCTGCAGGGGAGGGCAGTTGGGGGGGACCCAGGCCTGGAGGGGAGGGCAGTTTGGGGGGACCAGGCTTGCAGGGGAGGGCAGTTGTGGGGGACCAGGCCTTCAGGGGAGGGCAGTTAGGAGTGACCAGGCCTGCAGGGGAGGGCAGTTAGGGGCAATCGGGCCAGCAGGGGAGCAGTTAGGCGTTGATCTGGCTGGCAGGGGAGTGGTTAAAGGGTCATCAGGCTGGCAGGCAGAAGCATTTAGGGGCAATCAGGCAGGCAGGCAGGCAGGCAGGCAGGCAGGCGAGCAGTTGGGAGCCAGCAGTCCTGGATTGTGAGAGGGATGTCCAACTGCCCGGGCCTAAATGGGCAGTCGGACATCTCTTGAGAGGTCCCAGATTGAAGAGGGTGCAGGCTGGGCTGAGGGACACCCCCCCACCCATGCACGAATTTCGTGCACTGGGCCTCTAGTCTATATATATAAAAGCATAAGTGACCATTATGATCGGACGACCAGCCAGTAGCTATGATTTGCACTGACCACCAGGGGGCAGACACTCAATGCAGGAGCTGCCTCGTCGTGGTCAGCGCACTCTCACAGCCAACCTCCTGTGGCCTCCAACTTCCCGCGGTTTCCCCCCCCAGCCGGCAGGCCCTGCTTGGGTCTGGGTGAGACGGCCCCAATCGCTGGCCAGGCTGAGGGACTCCACCCATGCACAAATTCGTGCACCGGGCCTCTAGTATACACTAATAAAAGAGAAACATGGAAATTGACCATCCCTCCGCTACGCCCACCAGCCAATCAGGAGCAAATATGCAAATTAACCAAACAAAGATGGCAGTTAATTTGCATACACAGGCACAGAGTGAAGACTGAAGACAGCGTAGAAGGAAGCCAAGTGCTGCAGAAGGGAGCAAAGTGGTGGAGAAGGGAGCGAGGCAGCGGAGATGGGAGGCAGCGAGGCAGTGGAGACTGCAGTAAGCCCTATTCGTGCAGGAATAGGCCTGAGAAAGCCCTATTCTTGCAGGAATCTTCTTGCAACGGGCCTCTAGTCTCTATATAAAAGCCTAGGCGACCAGCCCACCAGCCAATTGGCCGGTAGCTATGATGTGCACTGACCACCTGGGGGCAGATGCTCAACACAGAAGCTGCTGAAAGACAGCAACTTTGCAGAGCACCCTCTCGCACCCTGGGACCCCTCAGGGGATGTTGGACTGCCGGTTTTGGCCCAATCCGAGGGACCCCACCGATGCACATATTCGTGTACCAGGCCTCTAGTAATAAATAATAATAAACAATATCATAATATGTTAGTAATAATGAGTATATAGAAAAGTTAAGAGCAGGATAAGGGAGAGTGGGAGTTTCAGGGATAGCCAGGGTGGGCCTCTTGGAGAAGGGGACACTTGAGCAAAGACTTGAAGGAGACAAGGGAAGGAGCTATGCAGAGGTGGGACAGGCCAGGCAAACTGAAGGACCTTAAGGAGGCCAGTGTGGCTAGAGTGGAGTGGGTGGGTGAGGAGGAGAAAACTAGGAGATGAACAGAGGTAATAGAGGACAAATCACATAAAACCTTGTAGAAGTTGAGAACTTTGCTAAGCCTGAGCTGTCCAATATAGTAGCCACTGACTACATATGACTATTACAATGGGGGGAAAAAGAATAAATTCGTGGCTACTGGTGAGTGATAGGACAGTGCAGATGTAGAACATTTCATCACTGCACAAAGCTCTACTGGCCAGTGCTGCTTAAACCTCAGCGTGCTATTCTGCTAAACACACACACACACACACACACACACACACACACACACACTAGTGTCTACCTCATAACATTTCCAAGATTAAGGGAGAAGACACATGAAATATGCCCATCACAGTGCCTGGCATATAACACTTGCCTAAAAATGACTAACTCATTTCTTTCACGCTTTAGAATTTGAGACTGTTATGGCTGCTCTCGTAGTACTTTGGTACTGAAACTACCTATTTTTGTGTCTTTCTCCCCATCAGACTACAATTATCTTAAAGACAAGGGCAGTTTCTTATGCATCTTTGTAATTCCAGCACCTAGCAAAGCACCTGCAAGAGAGATGCTGCACACCCATCTGTTGAAATGAGGTGTTCTGTTGTTAGCCCTGTCGGTTGACACACCCACAGTGCTATTGAGGCCAAAGTTCTTAACCCCAATCTTAACTGCCCTGGCTTGTTGACCAAATGATGTTACAACCTTGGCATACTGCGCTCTCCAAAGCCCATGCTCAATGACCCAGGAAGACAGCTGCACAGACACCTTAGTTCTAACCCAGCCCTACTAAAAGAATGGAGTTTTGGAGCGGGGCCTCAGAGATCACCCTGTCAGTTATTTAATACTTGAAACAAGTTTTAATACAGAAACAAGTCTCTGTATCAAACACTAAATTTGCCTGTGAGCTAGACATGACACTTTCTCCTTATTCAACTATATCAAGGAACATTCAAGATCTCATCCATTCATAGAATGGTGATTGGGAGTATAGAAAAAAAGAGATCCTCTTATTCATTCTTTCATTTATTAATCCAACTGCCAAACACGTGGAGCCAAAAAGAACATTCAAAACTGGCTGAGTAGATTTATATATATTTTTACTTAATTTAAAGTGCTTCATAGTTATCCTTATTCTCACACATCTATACAAGGTAGTGTAGGGCAAATATTTATTAACATTTATTAAGGACCCATGGTTTGCCCAGCATAAAAACAAGGAAAAGCACGCCAGGATGATGTACTTGTCTGATCAGCTCAGACAGAAATGGTAGCTACTTAGCCCTGACCGGTTTGGCTCAGTGGATAGAGCGTCAGCCTGCGGACTCAAGGGTCCCGGGTTAGATTCCGGTCAAGGGCATGTACCTTGGTTGCGGGCACATACCCGGTGGGGAGTGTGCAGGAGGCAGCTGATTGATGTTTCTCTCTCATCGATGTTTCTGACTCTCTATCCCCTCACCCCTCCTCTCTGTAAAATATCAATAAAATATATTAAAAAAAAAAAAAAGAAATGGTAGCTACTTGGCAGCCTGCTCTCAGGAGGAAGAGAATGGCTTCCTGCACAGTGTGACAGGCAATGGGAAGTGGGACTGGACTGATCCTTAAATGTTTTTGGCTAGACTGCGGTGGGAGGAGGAGGTAGTGGTTTGAGAATGAATTAGGGCACAAAGCCATTTTGAGACGATGAATTAGGCTCAGTGGAAATCAGCACATTACAGAAAGCAGATTATTTTCCCACTAGGATTTCCTCAGCAAGCTGGAGAGCAGGTGGGTCAGATGACTGCATGTCTCCAAGCTTGTTAGCATTTCCAATGCACTGATTTTGAGGCCTATGAAGTATGCACATGAAAACAAATGTAAAACATGGATATCAGCCTTGTTTTTCATCATGAATAACAAAAAAGTGAGGTCCGCATTAGTTAGCCTTCCACTGATTGTAAGAATAAAGTGAGTATGTAAAAGTCAAGAAGAGCCCTGGCCAGTGTTCTTAGTGGTTAGAGCATTAGCCCATGCACTGAAGGGTCAAGGGTTCGATACCCAGTCAAGGGCATGTACCTGAGTCGCAGGTTCGATCCCCAACCCCAGTCAGGGAGCATGCGGGAGACAACTGATTGATGTGTCTCTCTCACATCAATGTTTCTCTCTCTCTCTTTCCCCCTCCCTCCCATTTTCTCTAAAAATCAATGGAAAAAATATCCTCAGGTGAGTATTAAAACAAAACAAAAAAAAGTCAAGAAGAAAATACTCCATCCACCTCCTCATCAATTAAGATATATGGAGCTTGTGCAGATAGACATACATGCTAGTTGTAAGACATGCTCAAGACCAGCAGCTGGCATACTGGTGGTGCTAAATAAATGTCTATTAGTGAGTACAACATGAATGATGGTGACAGGTTCCATGTGCAAATCAAATGTAGCCCCAGTGACAAAGTTTTGGTTTAAAAAAAAAAAAAAAATATATATATATATATATATATATATTTTTTTTAAAGATATATTTTATTAATTTTTTACAGAGAGGAAGAGAGAGGAGAGGGATAGAGAGCTAGAAACATCGATGAGAGAGAAACATCGATCAGCTGCCTCCTGCACACCTCCTACTGGGGATGTGCCCGCAACCAAGGTATGTGCCCTTGACCGGAATCGAACCTGGGACCTTTCAGTCCGCAGGCCGACGCTCTATCCATTGAGCCAAACCGGTTTCGGCAAAATATATATATTTTTATTGATTTCAGAGAGGAAGGGAGAGGGAGAGAGATAGAAACATCAATGATGAGAATCATTGATCGGCTGCCTCTTGCATGCCCCCACCATGGGGATTGAGCCCGGAAATCAGGCAAGTGCCCTGAACGGGAACTGAACTGTGACCCTCCTGGTTTATAGCTGGATGCTGGGCAGTGACTACGTGTTTTTAACTGACAGTGTTTTCATCTGCTGGCTGGTTCATGAAAACAAATGTAAAATGTACATCATCCTGGCGTGCTTTTCCTTGTTTTTATGCTGGGCAAACCATGGGTCCTTAATAAATGTTAACAAGTATTTACCAGCAATATGAACGGGTTAACTTTAAAAAAAGCAGCTTATTCTTCTCAGTTTGTATTTACTGAGCACCAAGCACTGCTAGACTCCAGAGATACAATGGAGAGTTCCTGCCCCAATGGAGCTTTCAGTCCAGTTGGGGTGCGTGTGGACACAGATGAGAAAACAAGCAATTATAAAATAGAATGATGAATGTTATTAAAGAATACAGGATGCTATCAGCATACAATAGGGACACATCACCAAGATTTGGGGGCTGGGGTTCAGGGAAAGTTTCCTGGAGGAAGTGACATTTTACTAGTAGTTGAGACCTGAGTAGGAGTTAGCCAGGCCAAGAGATGGGGAAAGTATCCCTGGCAGGGGGTACAGCAGCCCTTCACCACTTGGTAGCTACTGGGAGAATGAGAAAACAGTCCCGCAGATCCTTTCCCTTAGGGTTTAATTCTCCTGTGGAACCCAGCTGAGAAAGGATCACATCAGTGTGTTCAGGTGAGGATAGAAAGAAAAGCAGGAGCTAGATCACAAAGGGCCTTGCAAGCCACATCAATTTTCCTTTTGCCATAAAGAAATTGCATGGTCACTAAATTAATTCAGTAGCTGGTTATTAAAAAGTGTACACAATGAATAATAATCTAAAACAAAACACAACAGATGGCATCAAAACATAAAAAAACCCTCAGCTTCAAATAACTTCTACTTAATCTTCAAGTCTCACTCATTCCTGTAGTATTTATTGAGCACCAGCTCTGACTGGCCACTGGGGACACAGTGGAATGAGACAGAGTCTGCACTCCAGGAGCTCAAGGTATTTGCTGTTCTCTCTGACACATCCAGCCCACCATGTCCTCTCCCTTCTTTCAAGGCTTATGATAATTGCCTCACCACTCACTCATTTTGGCATCTAATCATAATTTCTTTTATGCTGCTGCATTCGTACATGCATTATTTTTAGTGAAATGAACTCCTGGGAGGCAGAGTTCATGTCTTTCATTACTATATATATATTCCGCCCCCACGTCCCTGTCTTTAAACTTGAGAACAACTTTAAGATAGGCTTGTAAAGAAAAACAAAGGTGATCTCAGGATATGTGGCTGTACAAAACACAATCAACAAATATGAAGTACTTTTTACTATAATTAAATCCACGCCCTCTGCATTTATCTCTATGTACTTCAGCATAGAAAGGTCAAGAAATTTAAAGAGCAGCCAAATTATTAAGAGGGGGAACTGAAGGACAATTATAATAGCTAATTATCTTAGGTGAATGATAACTGTGGGGGGAAAAAGGTACAACCAGGCTGTCTGCTTGATTAGAACACCAAGGATAGTTTTGGGATCATTTTCACGGTGACTGCGCAACTGTGGGACAGGAATACCTTCATGGAAAGCATTCTAGGGGATTGGAAACTAGGAGACCGGGTGACATTGTCTAGTCTACATGTTTCAGGAGAGAATTATATTGGGCTTTATTCCAATCGTGACTGTGAGACACATCCACTGGTTGCCTCCCACAGGTGCTGGGGCTGGGGATTGAATCTGCAACTGAGGTATGTGCCCTTGACTGGAATTGAACCCAAGACCCTTCAGTCAGCAGGTGGACGCTATAATCACTGAGCAACCCGGCTAGGACTAGATGGGGGGGGGTCTTATAATAAGGAATTGCCATAAGAATAAGAGGTCACTGCGATGAGGTCACACTAATTTAATTTGGGAAAATTAAGGCTAAAGAGGGATGATCGTATATCTATGATTATGAATGCCATATACACATTGAGCGCAGATTTTTATCTCATTCAAATGAAATGCTTGGCCAAAGATGCCTTTACAAACATGAACAAGGTACCTACTTTGCATCAATTATGAGGGAAAACATCACACAGTAGAGGTGGTATAATAAAGCGACTGAGAACATGAGCTCTGGAAGTCAGTGTGCCTGTGTTCATAACCCAGCTCTGCCTCAGCTGAAAATTGGAGGTAATAACAGGACACATCTCACAAAATTGTGGTGAGGATTATAACACTGGCAAAATTCTCAGAAAAAAGGGTCTGGCACATGGTAAGCTTTCAATAGTTGCTAGCTATTAATATGCTCCTAGAAGTCAGGAAACAAATCGATTTTTTAGAGGTTCATATATATTTAGGAATGGGAAATCAACATATGGCTATTAATAGAACTAGAACATACCCAACTTTAAAGTTAGTGCTGTCTGGATGGAATGAACCAGTAAGGCAATGCACATTTCTCCTAAGTGTTCAAATCTAGAAAGTAATGACTATTAGCTTTGATAACCCTTATCTTCATTAATTTTGTAAAAGGCATAAAAGCAATATGGAAAAAAAGGTGGAGAGAGAGAAGAGATCATTAAATTTGGCTACTTCTTCCTCAACTTAAAAAGTCACTACTCCCGATAACCCTTGAAGTAGGCCGCGTTACTGTCTTTCTCAGCACCTAGTTTGCTTCCTGTACAGCCCAGCACTTACCACAATTTTTAATTATTTTATTTGCTTATTTATTTTTAATGTCTTCCCACTAAATAGCTCCATGATGACAGAGTATCTGTTGATTTTGTCATCCTTAGGTAAGTTTAACACATGAATGGCATGCAGTAGGCACTCAATAAATACCTGCTGAATGGATTATGAAACAATGATCTGTAAGGCCCCTTTCAGCTAAAATCAATAACTATTAGATATTAGGTAACAGAAAAAAACAACAAAACATAAAGGGAGAGGCTTTTATTTTTGGGTCTAGGAAATATTTAACGCTTCACTATGATCAAACTAACCAAATGGCTCTATTCCAAGAAGTTTAGTTACAACTTGACTGATGCAATCTCTTAGAAACTAGCACCCTCCCCAAGTGACTTTGTCAGTTTTGCTTTCAGATTTGCCTTACTAATCTTTTTTATTAATCCTCACCCTTGTATATGTTTATTTTTTTTAAAATATATTTTATTGATTTTTTACAGAGAGTAAGGGAGAGGGATAGAGAGTTAGAAACATCGATGAGAGAGCAACATCGATCAGCTGCCTCCTGCACACCTCCTACTGGGGATGTGCCCGAAACCAAGGTACATGCCCTTGACCGGAATCGAACCTGAGACCCTTCAGTCCACAGGCCGATGCTCTATCCACTGAGCCAAACCAGCTAGGGCATAATCCTCACCCTTGTATATGTTTACTGATTTTTTAGAGAGAGGAAAGTAGGGGGAGGAAGGGAGAGGGAGGAAGGAGAAGGGGAGAAGAGAGAGAAACTTCAATCAGTTGCCTCCCATATATGTACATGCGCCAACCCAAGATTGAATCTAAAACCTAGGTATGTGCCCTAACTGGGAATCTAACCAGTGACCTTTTGGTGCATGGGACAATGCTCTAACCAACTGAGCCACCTGGCCGGAGCTGCCTTAGTAATTTTACAATCTAGGCCCAATTTCTGTCTAATAATTGATCAGCCACATATATTATCTGAGGAGCTTTTTATTTTTTAAAAAAATATGTTTTTATTGCCCAGTCAGTGTGACTCAGTGGTTGAGCATCGACCTATGAACCAGATCAGGGTTTGATTCCTGGTCAGAGCACATGCCTGGCTTGATCCCCAGTAGGGGGCATGCAAGAGGCAGTCGATCAATTATTCTTTCATCATTGATGTCTCTCTCTCTCCCTCTCTGAAATCAATAAAAGTATATTAAAATTTTTTTTTTATTGATTTGAGAGAGAGAGGAAGGGAGAGAGAGAAACAGCAATGCAAGAGAGAAACATCAATGGGCTGCCTCCTGACCGGCCCCTACCAGGGATCAAGCCCAGAAACCTAGGCATGTGCCCTGACCGGGAATCCAGCCAGTGACATCTCTGTGCCTTGTCCCATGTATCAGGAGGTAGTTGGTTGATTCCGGTCAGGGCACATGCCTGGGTTGTGGGCTCAATCCCCAGTAGAAGCATGTCTGTGGAAATGTGTGGGAGGCAGCCAATTGATGTTTCTCTTTCATCAATGTTTCTCTCTCTTCCTCTCCCTTTCTCTCTATGAAATCAATAAAAACATGTAAAAAAAAATACAAAATTTTGGATCAAAACTCCAGAAAAATCTTATTTGGTACTTGTGTAATGAGGGTCTAGGTCGGATGTATGTATTTAAAACTCTGTTATTTTGAATAGATAACATATGTATGTAGTATACAATTCAAAAGGTACAAAAGTTATAGCAAAGTCTCCCTTTCACTTTTGCCTCCCTGCTTCAAGTTCACATTTCCTTAAGTTATCACTGTTACCAATTTCTTTTGTATTCTTCCAAATAATTATTTGCCTAAGCAAGTATACTGTATATCCTTTGCTTAAACACACAGTTGCATATTTAAAGAACTGTTCTAACTTTTTTTTTCAATACCTATTTAACAATGTATGTTGAAAATGAAGGTGTCTTTGTATTTTTCACAAGCACCCCAGGTGGTTCTTAGGTGATGCTGAATATTGGAACCACTCAATGGCCCAGGGTTAAGTAAGAGGTTAAGTTCAACTCACTATTACACATTATTAGAAACTCAAGGATATTGAAAAGATGCCCTCAAAAATGGCCTTGCTTACTTGACCTCTGCTCTCGTCTTATGCACATGAACTACAACATTCTCTAAATGTCTCCATAAGCCAGGAAAAAATAGTCATTCAAATGGATGTTGCCAAAGCTGTTCAATTATCAATTCCTGGAACCCTTTCCGGTCCAGTGATCACCTGAAATCACAAACCTAACAATCTCTATGTTAGACAAGGCACTTTGGTATTTGGGTTATAATGAAGTTTGATTTACACTGATTTTCTCTGCTGGCAGTTACGTTGTTTAATGGAGCACAACTGAAATACGCCCCTTACTAATCCTTACTGGCACAACAGTATCCAACTCACCCCCCCACCCCCCACCCCCGAATTGCTTTCTTACCATCTGGGCTCCAGCAGACCTGACTTCACCTCTATGGAGGGGTTATGGCTGGGTCCCTGTGCGGCTCTAGCTTTCTCTTCCCACCTGCCCTAGAGACGGCAGGAAGGGTTTCCTTTTGGCATGGAAGGAAGGCTCTCCGAGGGCCACCCGAGAATCTCCGCAGTGTCCCTTTCTCCACGAGGGGCACCACGCGGCAGGCATCTTTACCTCCGCGCCGAGGAAGGAGCTAGCGGGCTCGCCAAGCGAGGCAGGGAACCCACCCGGATGAGCGCCGGCTCACCCCACCTCCCAGCTGAGGGGCTCTGAAGGGATGAGGAAGGGCGTGATTCCTCTCCATCCCTTCCCCCTGGATTCAAACGGAGAGTGGGGCACAGGGGCCCAAACCTGACCCCTCCCTTCTCTACTCCGGCATTTCTCCATCCTCTGGGCCCTACGTCGCCCCCTGAGCCCTGGCCCAGGCCTCCGCACCTCGGCCGGCCGGCCCCCCTTCCCGCCCACTGCCAGCTCCCTCACCCAGCATGATGGGGCTGAGCCGCCGGGCTAGGCCCTTGGACAGGTCGTACACGTAGAGCTTCACCGGATAGAGATTCGACGGCTCCATCGGGACCCGTGGCGGCCGCGGCCACGAAGCCCCTCTGGCACCCAGCAGCGGCTTGGACCTTCCCGTACCCACCGGGGTGGGGAGCGGAAGGAGCGCGGGGGGGACCAAGCCCGGGCCCGGCCTGAAGGGCGGGGAATAGGCGGTCCTGCTCTGCTCCCAGCCCCACGCTGCTCGCGCTCCCCGCCCGCCACCGGCAACGACTACTGTGAGGTGACAGAGCCGGGACCAGCGGGGTCCGCGCGGAAGAGGGCCAGGGGCGGGGACGCACTTCGGCGCATGTGCACGCCATCCTGACCGGCGAGAGGGGGCGGGGCTTCGCTGGAGGGGGCGGAACTTTCGCGGACGGGGTGGTGTTCCTTAACGACTTGTATGAAAAGCAGCTTGTGGGAGTGGGCGTGTCATTTGACAGGAAAAGTACGCACTGTGCGTGATGACGCAGGGCGTTGATTGGACGAGAGGCCTGTAGCCCGCGGGTGCCGGCGCTCCACCTTCAGCCCAAGTAGACCTCTTCCTTGCGCTCGAGGTAGGCGGGAACCGTCCGTGTTGTGCGTGTTGCTGGCGGGTCAGGGTTGGCCGGGTTCAGCTTCGCCCGCTCAGCCTTGCGCGTCCCCCTCGCCTGGCTGCAGGGCTGCGTCGGCCAGGAGTGCGGCCTGAGTGTAGAGACAGCCTCTGGTTCCCGTTCCTGCCTCCTGGGGGAGGCGGCACGCGGCCTTGGAGGCCCGCCTGCACTTGAGACTCCACTGGGCCTGGCCGGCTGAGGAGTTGAGGGAGATTTGGGGGCGGGATGAGGACTGATGGGTCCGCTAGAGGACCGAGTATCCTGGAGCGTGAATCCCTCAAGTCCTGATGGTGCCCATGGTGGAACGGAACTTGCACATCGATCAGAGTGGCCACCCTGAGCCACCACCGTAAGGGATAACTAAGGCGAGGCTGCTGGAATGATGCCCACTCACCTCTGAGTCTCAGTTACCGAGAGTTCTCCAGGCAGCAGGATTCAGCGTCCACATTCCTCCCGAGTAACCACTAGCTCTTAGAACAGGTCTCAAAGGAATAGATATTTTTAGGTTTAAATTTGCTCGATACTGAACTGAACTTTCTTTCATCTAGGAACCAGTTACCAACATGTCAGTGTGGGAGTCTTTTTACAAAAACGAGGGCGATGAAGAAGAAGAACAGGAGGAGGGCCTTGAAGCAGGCGGTAGGTGACTTTAAAAGGACCGTTGTGTATGGAAGACTTTCCCTGCCTGTCTCTGCTGGGTGTCCTTTGTGTCTAATGGCCTACACTTCTCTCCTGAGGACCTCAAATGCCTTTCTCCCTTTGCACTTTGCAGAGCTACCCTAGGCTCTTTTATTCATGTCCTGCTCTAGACTGTGGGACATTTCTAGCTTAAACTTTTGCTGGGCACCGACTGGTAGATGGACATCTGTGGAGCTCCAATAAATGACCCTGAACAGTGGTATCTTTTGTTACCTTAGATGACTCAGGTAAGCCTCTTCCTGTTCCAGGAAAGTAGTTTACTGTTGTTTTTTAATCCCCACGTTAGGTCATGTCTTTGTTGATTTTAGAGAAGAGGAGGGAGAGGGAGAGAGAAAACATCAATCAATTTGCCTCCCACATGCACCCCAATCAGGGATGGAACCCACAACCTAGGTATGTGCACTGACCAGAAATCAAACCTGAAGCCTTTCAGTCAGTGTACAGGAGGATGCTCCAACTGTGCGGTGCCAGCACAGCCAAGGGTTCCGGGAGCCTGAGGGGGGGCCGGCGAAGGATGAAGAAAAGACAAAGAGAATAAGCTGGGTCTAGGTGGATCTTCTCTGCCTGGCTGAGGCCACAGAACAGATCCAGACTGCAAGCTGATGCTTTCTTTTATAGTCAGAGGTAAACAAGGTAGTGGTCACCATAGTTACAATGTTCTTGTGAGTTTCACTTATTTTGGCAGCACTTGCTGCACCTTCCACAGCCGGTTAGCTACCCAGGAAAGATCTAGGGGGGGTCATAAGGTCAAGCTTAATGATGCTAAGAGGGCTGTGCCCTCTAAGCTGGGACTTGTTTGCAGCTTTGCCAGCAGGTCAGTCCGAGGCTTAATCCTATAACTGCTCCCTACATCAACTGAGCCAACCGTCCAGGTCCCAGCAAAACAGTTTTACTCATTCTAGTACCTCAGTACAAAAATGCCTTCCTACAATAATTGCAGCAACCAGAGTACTAGTAAACATTAGCAACACAGTTACAACTGTCATTCCCTTACCATAACCTCCAGGTTTGGGGGTATATGTTCAGCCAACACACTAACACATAGGATGAAGAAAGAGATATAAGGGATACATGTATCTGTATACTGTGTAATTTGTCTGAAAACTTTAAAATGTTTTTATTAGAATTGAGAAACAGGAAATACTGAAAACAGAGAATGTTTATTATAATCTATATACTCAACTACTACTAGCATTTTGGCATTTTGCATATTTCTTTCATATACCTTCATTCTGCATATTTCCTAACTACATATATCTGTTTGTCTTTGTATCTGAGTTTTAATATAGTTGTAATCATAGTACATATACAATAAATTTTTTGTTAATCCTCACCTGAGGATTTTTTTTCCATTGATTTTTAGAGAGAGCGGAAGGGAGGGAGGGAGGGAGAGCGAGCGAGAGAGAGAGAGAGAGAGAGAGAGAGAGAGAGAGAAACATAGATGTGAGAGAGACCCATCGATTGGTTGCCTCCTGCATGTGCCCTGACTGGGACTAGGGATTGAACCTGCAACCCAGGCACATGCCTTTGACCAGGAATTGACCCTGCAACCCTTCTGTTGTGTGTGGGCTGACGCTCTGACTGCTGAGAACACTGGCTAGGGCTGGATATTTTTATTTTTATTATTTTTTTAATATATTTTATTAATTTTTTACAGAGAGGAAGGGAGAGGAATAGAGAGTTAGAAACATCAATGAGAGAGAAACATCAATCAGCTGCCTCCTGCACACTCCCTACTGGGTATGTGCCCACAACCAAGGTACATGCCCTTGACCGGAATCGAACCTGGGACCCTTGAGTCCGCAGGCCGACGCTCTATCCACTGAGCCAAACCAGTCAGAGCAGGATATTTTTATTATTTTCAACTTTTTACTTTAATAAATAACATTGGGGAAAATTTTGCATAAGGGTTTTTCATATATTATTTTCTTAAAAGAGATTTTTAAGAGGTAGAATTTCCTGGGTCAAGGTAGAATTTTGTTTAAGGCTCTTGACACATGGTCATATTGTTTTAATAAAAGATGAATAATGAAATTTATTGTATTAAGCAGCAGTGTTAAAAAAGAGACCATCAGCCCTAACTGGTTTGGCTCAGTGGATAGAGCGTTGGCCTGTGGACTGAAAGGTCCCAGGTTCGATTCCGGTCAAGGGCATGTACCTTGGTTGTGGGCACATCCCCAGTGGGAGGTGTGCAGGAGGCAGCTGATCGATGTTTCTCTCTCATCGATGTTTCTAGCTCTCTATCCCTCTCACTTCCTCTCTGTAAAAAATCAATAAAATACATTAAAAAAAAAAAGAATTTATAAAAAAAAAAAAAGAGAGACCATCAGACATATGAAGAACACAACATCACCCTTGATATAATTGTGCCAAAGTAAAGAAAACCTGCATGTGATGAAGCCTCTGGGTCCGTGGTGGGAAATACAGAGGGCTGTGTTAATTTACACCAAAAGAATACAGTCAGCAAAATCCAGAAGGTGGACAACTGCACATGACACAATATCCTGGTTCTTCAACAAATACATTGTGAGACAAAAGATGGAGGGGGTTATCTAGAGCTTACGAGGCTTCAAAAACATTAAAAAAAAAACCCCCACTAGTGTTTAGGAGTGTTTGCTTGGATGAGAAAACTATGAAGAAAAATAAGGAGTGCCCTAGCCGGTTTGGCTCAGTGGATAGAGCGTCGGCCTGTGGACTGAAGGGTCCCAGGTTCGATTCTGGTCAAGGACACATGCCCGGATTGTGAGCTCAGTCCTCAGTGGGGGGCATACGGGAGGCAGCCAATCAGGGATTCTCTCTCATCATTGATGTTTCTGTTTCTCCCCCTTCCTCTCTGAAATCAATAAAAATATATTTTTTTAAAAAAGAAGAAATATAAGGAGGTGAAGTCTACTCTTGGGAGTGTTATCGGATAAATGTGTGGATGGTCTTCATTGCTGGTGGGAGTGGGGTTCTTGGGGTACCACTGATATAAGAATTTCCAGAGGCCCCTATGGGAGGATGAGATATGGTAGAAAGCTTTATTTTTGTGGAATTACATCCTTGGGCTTATAAAGTCCCATATCCATTGGATTCCAGTCTTGGAAGATGTATAGCTGGGGATTCAGTAGCACTAAAAGCAAAGCCTGCTTAATACAATAAATTTAATTACCTATCTTTTATTAAAACAATATGATCATATGTGTCAAGAGCCTTAAACAAAATTCTACCTTGACCCAGGAAATTCTGCCTCTTAAAAATTTATCTTAAGAAAATAATATATGTCCAAAATTTCTGTTCTAGTATGAAGCTGAGTCCAGTTTAGCATTAGGCTAGTTGCAACCTATTAATCCATTGTGTGTGGGGTCCACATGGCTGTGGCCCTTTGGGCGAATGTAGGAGTGTGAGAACCCTGCAAGCCAGGAGTCAACTTCAGCAAGCAAGAGCACAAAAGAGCAAACGCCTTTGTTTAGAAGATTAAATATCTTAAAACTTCCTGAGCTTGCAGTGGTCACACCTACTAGTACTCTGGCCAATGACCTGTTCCCAGGTGTGACTGACAGACAAGCACCTTACCTACACTGAGTGGCCAGACTATTATGACCTCTGAACGCATAATAATGTGGCTACTCAGTGTATATCCTATATAATAAAAGGCTAATATGCAAATTGTCCCCTCAACCAGGAGATCGACCAGCTGGCAGGCGGGCCAACTGCCCATGTCCCCCTCCCCCTGGCCAAGCTGGCTGGACCTCACCCATGCACGAATTCATGCACCGGACCTCTAATACACACACACACACACACACACTGAGTGGCCAGATTATTATGCATTCAGAGATCATAATAATCTGGCCACTCAGTGTATTTCATCCAGATTTTATTGGTCATGCATCTAAACTGCAGCTTCCTGGCAAAGCTGCACAGATCACATGTCCATAATATTTGGCCTTCCCTTTGCTCCCTCCCAGTTATAACCAGGTTAAATTACAATGCTATCAGGAGGAGGCTCAGCATTGTAATTGGGAGGGAACATGGAGAGGGCTTCTGGGTGACTGGCAAGATTCACTGTGGGTAGTGGTTTTAAGGGTGTTCATCCTATATAATAAAAGGCTAATAAGCAAATTGTCCCCTCCACAGGGATCAACTGGGAGTTTGACCAGGGGGTGGGGCTGCCCAGCCAACCTCCTGTGGCCCCTCCCCCTGGCTGGCTCCACCCCTCATCCCACCCCTCATCCCACCCCTCTCCCCTGCACCCCAATTGGGGGCAGGGCCGATCTGCCAACTGCCTGTGGCCCCTCCGCCCTGGCTGATTTGGCCTGATAGCCCTGATTGAGGTGGGCTGGCCAGGCTCCACCTGTGCACAAATTTGTGCACTGGGCCTCTAGTCTTACAATAATTAATCAGGCTATACTTCTGTTTAATGGGTTTTTCTCTGTTTTATATAAATAATAAACATGATAAATATGAACACAAGGGCAAGCATTTCCTTCCCTTTTTTTTTTCCCCCCTGTAGGAGAATATAAATATTCAGGAAGAGATAGTTTGATTTTTTTGGTTGATGCTTCTAGGGCCATGTTTAAATCAGAAGATGAAGATGAAATGACTCCTTTTGACATGAGCATCCAGGTAAGACTACCTTTTTATTTAGAACAAACAAAACCCCAAAGTATTAACATTACTTTTAAAAATATGGGCTCTGTGTGAAAATTTTGTTTGTGAATGATAAATGGTGGTTAGCCTCCCAGGATGGCTATGTGTAAAAGTGTGGCAGTGGTGGAGAACAGGCCCATTTTATTCTGGCTTTGAACTCCGGACCCTAGGAATACATTGCTCTCACCTTTGGCATTAGCTCTGGTGGTAGAAGTGGGCTGCTCCTTCTGTAGAGATGGGAGCATAGGGGAAGAGAGGACATTCCAGTAATTATTGTATGGAAATGAGTTTTCTTGTAAGTGATATTTGGAAGTTGGGTGTTCCCTGTGGTGGAAAAGGTTATTACAACAAAAAGACAAAAAGCCCAATTAAAAAATGGGCATAGGACTTGAATATACATGTCTCTAAAGATATGCAAATAGCCAACAAACACAGGAGAAGATTCTGAACATCTTTAGTCATTAGTGAAATGCAGATCAAAACCACAATGAGATATTTCACTCACTAGGATGGCTAGAATTACAAAAAAAAAAAAAAAAAAGGAGGAAAATAAGAAGAATGTGGAGAAACTGGAAGCCTCATACATAGATAGTGGGGATGTAAAATGGATCAGCTGCTGTGGAAAACAGTTTGGCAGTTCCTCAGAATTCAGTATAGAATTACAGTCTGACCCAGCAATTCTCCCGGGTGTATACCCAACAGAATCAGGTACTCAGATTCTGATTCTGCCACTTAACATACTGTCTGATGTTTAATGTTCGAAGAGTTGCCCAACCTTTTGGTATCTGTTTTCTCCTCTGTGAAATGGAGGGAATACTAGTATCTTCCATCTCAAGTTGTGAGAATTAGTTTGTTTAAAAAATTTTTTTTTAACTTAAAAAAATATTTGTATTGATTTTTAGAGAGAGATGAAGGGAGAGGGGGAGGGAGGGGGGGGAGAGAGAGAGAGAGAGAGAGAGAGAGAAACATAGATGTGAGAGTGAACCTTTGATGGCTGCCTCCTGCCCATGTGCCCTGACTGGGAACGGAAACAGCAACCTTATAGGACGATGTTCCAACCAACTGAGCACCTGGCCAGGGCTAGTTTAGCTTTTTAAGATGAGGTGTAATTCACATAAAATCAGCCTTTCTAAAGTGTGCAGTTCAAAGGTATTTAGTCATTCTCAGTGTTGTAACCACCACTTCTGTCTCATTCCAAAACATTCTGAAGTGGATAAACAAAATATTTATACCTACATTGTAATATTACTCAGACATAAAAAGAAATGAAAAAACTGGTACATGCCACAAGGTGAATGAACATGGAAAACATATTAAGTGAAAGAAGCCAGACAAACGAAATGTAGAATAGATAATCACAGAGAATGCAGGGTGGTCGTTCCTAGGGGCGGGGGGGAGGGAGGAATGGGGAGCGATGGCGTACTGGGTATGGCGTTCGCTGTGGAGGTGGTGAAAATATTTTGGAACTAGATAGAGGTGGTGGTTACACAACATTGTGAATTTGATTTACACCTCAATTAAAAAGGTCACTCACTATTCATAGAAGAGAATTTCTAAACATTTATTGTATATCTCAGGTTTCATATTTTTAGAGTTTGGCACCAAACAAGCTTCTCATGTTCTAATTTGTACACAGACAGTTCTTGCAGTTGGCAGATCAGAATATCTTGGCCTCTGAAAACAGAATTAATAAAAATCAATCCTTAACTTTAAAGCGGTGGTTTTCAAACTTTAACCTCCATCAGTCACCTGCAGGGGCTTGTTAGCCCGGACTGCGGGGCTTTCCCCCAGAGTCTGTAGGTCTAGAGCCGGGACTAAGAATTGGCATTTCCAGCAAGTTCCCAGGTGATGCTGATGTTGCTGGTTTGGAGGTCACTCTTGAAGGAGCACTGCTTTAACCTTTTTGGGATCACGGCCCTCTCTTTACAATGTGATGAGAACTATGTACCCTCTCCCCAGAAAGACACACTAACAATTCTACATGTAGTTTCAAAGGGTTCGAGGAACCCTTGGTGCCTAAAGAACCCAGAAGAAAATGTAGTAGTATGTAGCGAATAAGTGAGACATTCACAGATGAGCATATAATGTATTTGATAAGAAGCAATAAAAAAAAGTTTTCTGTAACTCGATGTTAGTTTTCTTTTGTGTGTGTGTTTTTATTTCTTAGACTCTATAAGAAGGCCTCACCAAATTTTTGTAAGTATTTGTAGACTGCTCAAAAAATAGAAGGAAGTGTTTGTAGAAATGACTACTTGCCATGCGGATTATTGTCAATGAGTAACATACTATAAGTTCTGCATTTAACGAGAGAATTGCTATGGAGGAAGGCTGCTTAGAAGCACAGGCAGGACATGGAGTGGTCACCATCCTGGTTTATTCCTCAGCTTTACAGATTCAGAAACTTAATTTTGTCAGTGTCCCCAGAATTAAATAGGCTGCTGGGACAGACCAACTCTTCAGAGACACTAATTTACCACATGCTGACATTAGTTTCAGTAGGTAGCTAGACCTCTCCTGGTATACTGATGTTTTTTATTTTATTTTTATTTTTAAATATATTTTTATTGATTTTAGAGAGGAAGGGAGAGGGAGAGAGAGATAGAAACATCAATGATGAGAGAGAATCATTGGTCAGCTGCCTCCTGCACATCCCCTACTGGGGATCGAGCCCACAACCCAGGCACGTGTCCTTGACCGGAATCAAACCCAATACCCTTCAGTCCGCAGGCGGATGCTCTATCCACTGAGCCAAACCAGCTAGGCTATACTGATGTTTTTAATTGTGTAATTAAGCAGGTTGTATTTTAGAAAATGCTGTTAGTAGTTATGACTTTTTTTCGGGTCACATATACTTATTGTTAGCTTAAACCTTTTATACACGTAATTATTTTATAAATGTAAATTCTGTTTCTTAGTATCAAGCTACTTGAGGAAAGATCAACTGGCCTGACCAAAACCCAGCCAGTTAGTGTGTGACATCAGGGAGACTAATATCCAGGTTTTCTGATTCCATTACTGGGCTTTTCCCATATAGCACTTTCCTCCCTGAGTATATACATGTCTTAAATTTCTGACTTATGTAAGGACTGCTTATACTTCTATTATATGTTTACTGCACTCTGTTTTTTGTTATAGTGTACTATATCTGCTCATCACTCTCACTGATTCATGAATTTCCTGAAGGTAGAGGTCATACCTTTTTCTAATGCCATGTATACATTCAGCAAATATATATCGAACACCTACTATGTGCTAGGCACTTAGGGAGTTTAAGTTTAGTGGTAAGTAGTTAAACATTAATTGAATTTTTGTTTTTATTTTTCCAGTGTATCCAGAGTGTGTACACCAGTAAAATCATAAGCAGTGATCGAGATCTCTTGGCAGTGGTGTTCTATGGTACCAAGAAGGACAAAAACTCAGTGAATTTCAAAAATATTTACGTCTTACAGGAGCTGGATAATCCAGGTCAGTGTATTCTAAGATTACCTTTTCCCTTACATGTTTTCCCTGGACAAAGAGATGTGGAGAAGGAAGCAGATGACACCTTGACTAAGAGTATGCTTTCCTGCACTAGGGGCTCTTATTAGGATGTGGACTTTTGGTGAATGGGTTAAACAGCTCAGTGACAAATGGACCTTAGGCCCTTCCATTGGCCTGGTAAAGGTGTCCACTGACACTGACCTTTCTGCCTATTTGACTCCCTGTCTCTGATCAGGTGCTAAACGAGTGTTAGAGCTTGCGCAGTTTAAGGGGCAGCAGGGAAAGAAACATTTCCAAGACCTGATTGGCTGTGGATGTGACTACTCACTGAGTGAAGTGCTGTGGGTCTGTGCCAACCTCTTTAGCGATGTCCAGTTCAAGATGAGCCATAAGAGGATCATGCTGTTCACCAATGAAGATGACCCCCATGGCAATGACAGTGCCAAAGCCAGCCGGGCCAGGACCAAAGCTGGGGATCTCCGTGACACAGGTTGGCATTTCCCCCGTTCTTTTAAATTGGCACTTAATTTTATTGCTTCTTTATAGCTGATGTCAAACCTTTGCTTTTCACCATTCAGAGTAAAATGAAAGAATACCATGCAGCTGGAGGAGACACTTGTGTAACATTCCCAGTGAAAGTGGGCAGGCCATTAGCAGTCTAAAGGACTCCACTAGAGCAAGATTGTCTTGATTTTAATGCTACTGTGAATGGTAGTTATTTGAATATGTTGTCTGAAGTCATTATACAGCTGGCTCCCTTAGCCACTTTCTCTAATTCCCGAAATGTTAATAATCAGCCTAGTTCTTTGGGATCTTTATTTACTTATTATTTTCAATTTTTTATTGATTTCAGAGACAGGAAGGGAGAGGGAGAGAGAGAAACAATGATGAGAGAGAATCATTGATTGGCTGCCTCCCTCAGGCCCCCCTACCAGGAATTGAGCCCTCAAACCTGACCAGGAATCGAACCGTGGCCTCCTGGTTCAAAGGTCGATGCTCAACCATTGAGCCACACCAGCCAGGCTCTTTGGGATCTTTAAAAAGCATATTTGAACTTAACGGAAAAAATGTCTTGCTGAAAATTGTTTCCCCTCACTTTTGTCTATCCTTGCCCCAGGTATCTTTCTGGACCTGATGCACCTGAGGAAACATGGAGGCTTTGACATATCCTTATTCTACAGAGATATCATCAGCACAGCAGAGGATGAGGACCTAGGGGTTCACTTCAAGGAGTCGAGCAAGCTAGAAGACCTGTTGAGGAAGGTCCGAGCCAAGGAGACCAGGAAGCGCCCACTCAGCAGGTGGGCACTGAGCCTGCGCCAACTGCCCATAAGTCCTCTGACTTACCATAAGTAATGCATAGCTTTGATCTCCCTGGCTACCTAACTCTGGGCTGTGCCTCTGCCTCACTGTGTTTCTCTAAAACAGTGGTCGCCAACCACTCGTGGTCCAGGAGGTCCAAAAGGTTGGCAACCACTGCTCTAAAAAGCTTGCTTGATTTTAGGATAGCGTAAGTTATTTGCTTTTCTTCCCTTGAAGGAGCTGGTATATTTTTTCAAAATAACACAGCCCCTGCCCTGACCGGCGTGCCTCAGTGGTTAGGATGTCAGCCCCTGCAGTGAAGTCTTAGGTTCGATTCTCAGTCGAAGGCACACACGTGGTTGCAGGTTCAATTGATAGGTCTCTCTCACATGGATGTTTCTCTCTCTCTCCCTCTCTTCCACTCTCTCTAAAAGTCAATGGAAAAAATATCAGGTGAGAATTAACAACAAAAAATAACACAGCCCCCACTTTCTTGGGGTAAACAGTTGTGGCCCAGCAGTATCCTCAGTTGCCCTCACTAGTTTATCGTCTGCTTTCTTCTCTGTAAATTGGGGATAACAATAGTACTTGGTATAGAGCAAAAGCTCAATAAACGTTAGTTGTTAGCATTGTTAAAATTGTGTTATTCTAATTTGTTATAAACTTGAGACCAACAGAAATCAGAGAGTTAGATTACCACCTTTTGTTTTGTTAATCCTCACCCAAGGATATCTTTTCCATTGATTTTTAGAGAGAGTGGAAGGTAGGGAAGGAGGGGGAGAGAGAGAGTGTGGAGGGAGGAGAGAGAGAGAGAGAAACATTGATGTGAGAGAAACACATTAACTGGTTGCTTCCTGCATGCCTCCGGACCAGGAACTGAACCCAAAACCCTTTGGTGCTCAGGCCGATGCTCTAACCACTGAACACAACGGCCAGGGCAGATTATCTTCTCTTAGAGAACTTTGGCATTGGAATCCTAAGGGTTCCTTAGCATTTCTTTTAATTTAATAAATCTTTGTTGTTCAGATTATTACAGTTGTTCCTCTTTTTTCCCCCATAGCTCCCCTCCACCCGGTTCCCACCCCTCCCTCTGCCCTTACCCCCGCCCCCCCCCCCCCGCCACTGTCCTCATCCATAGGTGTACGATTTTGGTCCAGTCTCTTCCTGCACCCCCCCGACACCCCTTACCCCCTGAGAATTTTCAGTCCTCACCCTTTCTGTGCTCCTGATTCTATTATATTCACCAGTTTATTCTGTTCATCAGATTTTTTTTATTCACTTGATTTTTAGATTCACTTGTTGATAGATATGTATTTGTTGTTCATAATTTTTATCTTTACCTTTTTCTTCTTCTTCCTCTTCTTAAAGAATACCTTTTAGCATTTCTTATAATACTGGTTTGGTGGTGATGAACTCCTTTAGCTTTTTCTTATCTGTGAAGCTCTTTATCTGCCCTTCAATTCTGAATGATAGCTTTGTTGAGTAGAGTAATCTTGGTTGTAGGTTCTTGCTATTCATCACTTTGAATATTTCTTGCCACTCCCATCTGGCCTGCATAGTTTCTATTGAGAAATCAGCTGACAGTCATATGGGTGCCCCTTATAGGTAATTAACTGTTTTTCTCTTGCTGCTTTTAATATTCTCTCTTTGTCTTTTGCTCTTGGCATTTTAATTATGTGTCTTGGTGTGGTCCTCTTTGGATTCCTTTTGTTTGGGGTTCTGTGGGCTTCCTGGACTTGTAAGTCTATTTCTTTCACCAGGTGGGGGAAGTTTTCTGTCATTATTTGTTCTAATAGGTTTTCAGTATCTTGCTCTCTCTCCTCTTCTGGCACCCCCATAATTCTGATGTTGGTACGCTTGAAGTTGTCCCAGAGGCTCCTTACACTATCTTCATATTTTTGGATTCTTTTTTCTTTTTGCTTTTCCGGTTGAGTGTTTCTTGCTTCTTTATATTTCAAATCTTTTTTTTAAATTTTTTTTATTTCATTGATTTTTTACAGAGAGAAAGGGAGAGGGATAGAGAGTTAGAAACATCCATGAGAGAGAAACATCGATCAGCTGCCTCCTGCACACCTCCCACAAGGGATGTGCCCGCAACCAAGGTACATGCCCTTGACTGGAATCGAACCCGGGACCTTTCAGTTTGCAGGCCGACGCTCTACCCACTGAGCCAAACCAGTTAGGGCTGTATTTATTAATCTTTGACTTGATTCTTGCGATCCTCTAGTCTGCTGTTAGATCTCTGTATAATATTTTTTATTTCAGTCAGTGTATGCTTAATTTCTAGTTGGTCCTTTTTCATATCCTCGAGGGTCTTGCAAATTTATCGGCCTTTTCTAGAGAATTCTTGAAAAACCTTATAACCGTGGTTTTGAACTCTATATACAATTGTTTGCTTTCCTCCATTTCTTTCATTTGTGATCTGTTTCTTTGTCTCTGCATTTTGGCTGCTTCCCTGAGTTGATAGAGTGGCTTTGTGTGCTAGGTGTCCTATAGGGCCCAGTGGCTCAGCCTCCCCAATAACCTGAGGTGGACACTCTTGGTGCACCCCTTTGTGGACTGTGTGCACAGCCTTGTTGTAGTTAAGTCTTGATTGTTGTTGGTATCACTGGGAGGAATTGACCTCTAGGCCAATTGGCTGTGAGGATCAGCTGTGTCTACACTGGGAGAACTTCTGTGCTGGAGACACCCTTATGAGACAAGACTTGCAAAAGCCTCTGTGCTCAGCTTGGATGGGGCGGAGTCTCAGGGTGGAGCAGATAGCATTAATTTCCCGTCAGCCCTGCCCTAATAGGCCCCTGTGTCTCAGTGTCCTGTGGTAATCGCTGCAAGCACCTCTGAGAGAAAGCTGCCCCCGAGTTCCGCCCGCTGCCAGACAGTCCAGTTTCTCCCCAAATGAGTCTGGGTCCCCAGAGTCTCACCCGGAACTGGAGTTCAGTGCAGTCAGGAGCTTTTGTCTCCCTCCCGCTTAAGAAAGCCAGCCGTGTACTCAGTTGCCTGCCCTCTCTACGTGCGCGCCTTGGTACCTCTGCCTTCCACAGTTCCTCTGAGTCTCAGTGTGCTTTTCTCTTTCCTGACAGTCCAGTTTCACCCCGTATGAGTCTGGATCCCCAGAGTCTCACCCGGAATTGGAGTTCAGTGCAGTTGGGAGCTTTTGTCTCCCTCCCGCTTAAGAAAGCCAGCCGCACACTCAGTTGCCAGTCCTCTTTGCACGCGTGCGCGCGCATCTCAGTACCTCTGCCTCCTGCAGCTCCTCTGAGTCTCAGTGTGCTTTTCTCTTTCCTTCTAGTTGTAGAATTTCCACTCAGCCAGCCTTCCTGTGCTTCTGGATGATATCCGTTTTGTCTTTTAGTTGTAGTTTTGAAATTGTTGTGTGAGGCAGCAGTTTAGATGTTTACCTATGCTGCCATCTTGGTTTCTCCTCCTTAGCATTTCTTAAGCATATCAGGCTTTCATATTAGACTAGTTTCCTCAATACAGGGGGATATGACCATTGGTGGTTTCTGAGCAGTTTTCAAGGGATTACTGGTATTCTACTAGAGCAGTGGTCGGGAAACTGCGGCTCGTGAGCCGCAGTTTGCCGCTCTGTTGACTAATGAGTTTGCTGACCACTGACCTAGACTCTCGATTCCAATAATTACAGGCTATTATTGTTCCTTGTGATTAAGCCCCTATCCCAGTGGTCAGCAAACTCATTAGTCAACAGAGCGGCAAACCGCGGCTCGCGAGCTGCATGTGGCTTGCGAGGACATGACGTTGTAAGGAACCATGACCCCGTAAGGAACCATGACCCCACTCATTGCTGCAGTCATAGTGTTGTCATTGCTATCCTTTCCCCCTAGGAACTGTTCCTCTTTCCTCAAGCCCGTTACCTCTTTCTCCTTTCTGAAGTGACGTCATGTTGTTACCACAATTTGGAAACCTACTACACCAAGCATGTCAAACTCGTGGCCTGCGGGCTGCATGCCTCCTTTATTTGGCCCATGTTCGCCTTTGAGTTTGACAGGCTTGTACTACACATTTTGGTGAGGGTGCATACAGTTAAGGGAGATTGCTTAGATTCTAGTCCTGGCCCCTCTGCTGTGTGGCCTGAGGCAACGCATGTAACTTCTCTGAGCCTCAGTGAAATGGGAGCAAAACTGATAGCTCCTTATAGGATCGCTGTGATGATTGAACGGGATAAATGCTAGCTATTCTTACTATTTTGTGGAAGAGTCATTATAGGATACTTGGTATGAATAATACATTGGAGCTGTTTGAAGGCTAATAATGCCTTAGGTCAGTGATCGGCAAACCGCGGCTCGCGAGCCACATGTGGTTCGCGAGCCGCAGTTTGCCGCTCTGTTGACTAATGAGTTTGCCTACCACTGTCATATACTACCCTTTACCTCTTTGCACACAATATGCCACAATTGTCTAATCCTCACAGCTTCCAACTACACGGTAACATTTAGTCTAGTAGGCCCAAGACCTAGATAATTATTACACTTGTTCTTGCTATAACCAAATAATAAAATTACTTTATTGCATATTTATTGGGTGCTAGGCATTGTCTTAAAAATTCTTTGTGAATATATTAATTAACTTATTTAATCTTTAATGACAACCCTTTGAAATATATTGAAACCTACCCATTAATAACACTTATTAACCTTAAGACATTTCAGGTGAAGTTAAACATATCAAGCAACTTGTTTTGCACTGTGAGCTTCCAAATTTCCCTTGACAAGTTATGTCATAAACCATGATGTTATAAACTGTGATGTTATACTGTAACTTTTTAAAAAAATATTTTTACTGATTTCAGAGAGGAAGGGAGAGGGGGAGAGAGATAAGAAACATCAATGATGAGAGAGAATCATGGATTGGCTGCTTCCTGCACGCCCCACACTGGGAATCGAACCATGATCTCTTGGTTCATAGGTTGGGCAATAACTATTTTAACTCAGAGTTATGATATTTTTCAAGGTTGAAAGATACCTTAATTCATAAATGTGAAAATTTAAGACTGGGTATGGGGAGTAATGGATTTGATATTTTGGGTTAGAAATAGAACCAAGGTCACTTGAAGCCTGAGGTCTGAGTGGACCACATTGGCCAATCCTCTTTCCCAGGATACTACAATTCAGAGGACACAGCAATTTTAAAAAATTACTTTTGAAGATGGTGCAGTTTTTTAATTGGTTACATGTATTGCCAGCAGCCTTCAGACAACTGATTTTAACTGAGTCAGCCAGAATAATTTAAAATAGGAAGCCACCAAATGGTTGGTGTTGTTAGTAATGCCATCTGTTACTAGTACTCACCATACGTTACCCAGTTGATCTGGAAGCATAATAGCTGCTTGCTCCAGGAGCCAACATTTCTAGTTAGGACTCTGTCCCAAAGCGTGTTCTTTCCACCGTGTGAACCAATGTACCTTTGAACTAGTTGTAACTTGTTTAAACATGTTCTGTCTTTAAAATCAATACTGCTAAACATTCCACAACAGTAAAGATTGGGTTATTATTAATCTGATTCTCTTCTTTTTGATAAAGATCTCTAAAGCCATAAATTTTCCTCGAACACTTTTTAGCTGTATCCTGTACCTTTTGATATGTTGTATTTTCACATTTATTTATTTGTTTGTTTGTTTGTTTTTAAGTATATTTTTATTGATTTTAGAGAGTTAGGGAGAGGGAGAGAGAGATAGAAACATCAATGATGAGAGAGAATCATCAATCAGCTGCCTCCTGTACGCCTCCCACTGGGGATGGAGCAACCCAGGCATGTGCCCTGCCTGACCTGAAATTGAATTGCGACCTCTTGGCTCATGGGCCGACGCTCAACCACTGAGCCACATAGGTTGGGCAGTATATTCTTTATCATTATTTTACATCGTTAACATATTCTGAAACTAATTTTTATGGCATAGACCCTGAGATAGTATTACAGCAAACTCCATTGTATTATTAAAATGAGTTATATTTAGCCCTAGCTGGTTTGGCTCAGTGGACAGATCATCAGCCTGTGGACTGAAGGGTCCCAGGTTCGATTCCAGTCAAGGGCACATGCCCAGGTTGTGGGCTCGACCCCCAGTAGGGGGTATGCAGGAGGCAGCCAAACAATGATTCTCATCATTGATGTTTCTATTTCTCGTTCCCTCTCCCTTCCTCTCTGGAATCAATAAAAATATAGATATAAAATAAATAAATAAAATAAAATCAGTTATATTCTAAGAGCTCATTTAGAATATAAGAGAGAATAAAACAATTTAAGTCTTGGGTGCCACTTTGGAATTTAGATAGGAAAGTAATCTTTTAGTCTATGCTTTTTTATTTTTCTGTCCTCCAGGTTGAAGTTTAAGCTCAACAAAGATATAGCATTCACTGTTGGCATTTATAATATGGTCCAGAAGGCTTTCAAACCTCCTCCAATTAGGCTTTATCGGGAAACAAATGAACCAGTGAAAACCAAGACGCGGACATTTAATGTAAATACAGGCAGTTTGCTTCTGCCAAGTGACACCAAGAGATCTCAGGTAGGCCTGCCTACTTACTGAATTTTGTTTCATTGAGGAGCTAACAGGGAGGGGAGACAGTGATCAGCCTAACCAGATAACTTTCATGTGCGCATCTTTCTAGCCAAATGGTTAAAACAAAATCATTACTCTTTGAAACTTGGCATCTAGATCAGAGATACCATGAGAGCTAGAAAGTTAGAGCCAGTGTTTGAAAGAGACATCAGTGAAAACTTTAGCTCTTGCCCTGGCTGGTGTGGCTCAGTTGGCTGGGTGCTCTCCCATGCACCACGAGTTGTCTGCTGGATTCCCAGTCAAGGGCACATGCCCGGGTCTCAGATTTGATCCTCGGGAGGGTGTGTGCAGGAGGCAGTGGATCCATGTTTCACTCTCACATTGATGTTTCTCTCTCTCTTTCCCTCTCCCTTTCTTTCTCTCTAAAATTCAATACACTATTTTTTTTCCCCCAAGAAAACTAGCCCTTGATCACTCAGCACAGGATGGGCTGTGTCTTACAGTCTAATTCCTTGTTCAGGTATAATAGCAGAAAATGCTTATAGTTACTAGGGAGATGGGGAGTTAGGGAAAAGGTGTTAGGTGTCAAGTGCTTTTTAAAAAATTTTTATTTTTTTAGGGAGAGAAAATCCCCCCCCCCATTTCTCCTGTGTTTTGAAATGATACACATAGGCCTTATTTATTTATTTATTTATAAGTATATTTTTATTGATTTCAGGGGGGAAGGGAGTGGGAGAGAGAGAGAGAGAAACATCAATGATGAGAGAGAATCATTGATTGGCTGCCTCCTGCACACTCCCTACTGGGGATCGAGCCTGCAACCCAGGCATGTGCCCTTGACTGGAATCTAACCCGGAACCCTTCAGTCCGCAGGCCAACGCTCTACCTACTGAGCCAAATCAGCTAAGGCCACATAGGCCTTTTTAAATCTGAAAGAAAAACAGAATGCAAAACATTATCTTTCCTCATCTTTTCACCTTTGTTCAATCTGTGGAAAGATTTGATATAAAAAAATTACAATGAAATGAACCATCCTTCCTTTTTGATTTTGCAAAATGTGGAAGACACTCTGAAATTATGTATAAGTTCAGGACCGGAAAAGATCAATCAAGTGACAAAAACTGGATATTTTGATTCAGGCGATGAGATGTTTTTTGGAGCACAAATTTTAAGCCAGAGTGTTCTGCCCTGCTTTCTGAAGGAGAGAAGAAGAAATTTCCTTTTCCATTTTGGAAGTAATTAGTTTCCCATGTTGCTTTATTCATAGGAAGCTCTTCTAGCACTGAGTTCCTTCCTTCCTCCCTTCTTTCTTTTATTTTTTAAAATATATTTTTATTAATTTCAGAGAGGAAGGGGGAGGGAGAGAGAGATAGAAACATCAATGATGAGAGAGAATCATTGATCAGCTGCCTCCTGCATGCCCCAAACTGGGGATCGAGCCCACAACCCTGGCATATGCCCTGACTGAAAATCGAACCCAGGACCTCCTGGTTCCTTGGTCGACACTCAACCACTGAGCTACACTGGTCGGGCACTTCTTTCTTTCTTTTAAATCCTCACCTGAGGACATGCTTAGAGAGAGAAGCAGAGAGAGACAAACATTGATCAGTTGCCTTCCGTATGCGCCCTGCCCAGGAATCAAACCCACAGCCTTTCTATGCAAGAGACAATGCTCAATCAACTGAGCCACACTGGCCAGGCCTGAGTTTCTTGATCCAATGTCCCTAAAGAAAACCTCGAGGGCTCTGTCTTTTCATAAAACCCACATTTGACTCTCTTATTAACTTCCGTAGCTAATCCCATATCTAGGATCAAAATACCAACATTAAAGTGTGTGTGTGTATCTGTCTCCCACACTACCCAGGACCCAGCAACCTACCTGACTTAGGTCCTCTCAGTAAATATGTGTGGTTCGAACACCCTTTGTGTGTCAGGGATGAGAGCTCAGTACCTGTAAAATGAGGGGAAGAATCCATGCTTGAAGAGCATGGTCTTTGGCACCAGATAAGATGTGTTAAAGCTTAATTCAGTTGTATAACCTGGAGCGAGTTACCAACCACTGAGCCTCAGTTCCCTTATTTGTAAAACAGTTTTAACATCTCCCACCAAGGATTATTTCAGAGGGTACATTGGATGGCAAACTTAAAGGGCCTGCTGGGCACTCAGTAAATGTTAGTTTCTTGTGGGAGGGGGATGATGCCCCTGATGAGCCATACTCCTGCTCCTTAGAAGAAAGCTGGTTTTGACTTGCTAGTGTCATGTGGCAACTATTTCGAATCTCCAACAGCCTTTCTATGTGGCCCCTCCTTGTTTCCCACCTTTAGATCTATGGGAGTCGTCAGATTGTGCTAGAGAAAGAGGAGACGGAACAGCTAAAACGGTTTGATGAACCAGGTTTGGTTCTCATTGGTTTCAAGCCCTTGCTAATGCTGAAGAAGCACCATTACCTGAGGCCCTCCCTGTTCGTGTACCCCGAGGAGTCCCTGATTAATGGCAAGTAGCACAGACCAAGGGTAAATGAATGAGTAGCACAGAAAGCAACTTGCTGAGCCGCATTTCCTAAAGAGGTGCTGATTGGAAACTGTATAGAGTATATTCCTGGGGTAATTAAATATACAATTTACATATATTTTTATTGATTTTAGAGAGGAAAGGAGAGGGAGAGAGAGAGAGAAAAATCACTGATGAGAATCATTGATTAGCTGCCTCCTGCATGCCCCCTACTGGGGATCAAGCCCGCAACCAGGCATATGCCCTGACTGGGAATTGAACCTATGATCTCTTGGTTCCTGGGTCGAAGCTCGACCACTGAGCCACATCAACTGGGCTTACTGAGGTATTTTGAAAGTGTCTCATGTGCAAATAAATTTTGGAAATGTGGGACTAAACTAAAAGAAGCTTCTTTAGGACCTATACTATGCCAATATGCATTATGAATGTCCAGGAGGGGGTATGGAATTAGCATTTTAAAAACTTCCTTCTCTGAGGCATCAGATAGACAGTTTGAAAAAAACACACCACAAAACAAACTTTTCCCCTAATGTTGGCAATTAAAGTTGGTATTAACTCAGGCATTGGGTTTATTTTACTGTCCAGACCTATATTCTTCTGTGCTATAGCTAATGAACCCCCTGATTTGACTGATTGATTTTCGTTAATAACTGTGGCTATGTCATTAACCTAAAGAAAGTAAAAGTGAACTGACATTAGTAATTCACATTTGAGGCATCCATTCTCATTCCTTTCCCCTCAGCTCTGGATCCATCACCCCTTACCTATTGAAGGATCATAAACCCTTTGAAGAAAGTGGAGGAAAAATTACCCCTAAAGGGATGTTTGTTTTGCAGGGAGCTCAACCCTGTTCAGTGCTCTCCTCACCAAGTGTCTGGAGAAGGAAGTCATGGCAGTGTGCAGATACACCCCCCGCCAGAACATCCCCCCTTATTTTGTGGCCTTGATGCCACAGGAAGAGGAGCTGGATGACCAGAAAATTCAAGTGACTCCCCCAGGTATGTGGAAGAGAGATTTTCCGGGCCTCTGAACCTTGTCAGGCTTTGGAATCCCTCACGGATTCGCGGTACCAGAGTCGCCAGGAATGGGCCCTGGGAAGTGTGTGTCTTTAAGGTTTCACAGGGGAGCCTGATGAGTAGCACAGAAAGCAAATGTGGTTGAACAGTGCACAGCACGTACTGTCAAGCAAGGCAGCTCTGCAGCCAGCATTGAGGGCCGACTGCACAGAGACCGTTTGCAGGCTGCTGATGCAAGTCCATGGGGTCTGACTGCTGGCACCTTTCTTTATGAAAGCCACTGTTTGGCACCCTTGCAAGGTTTAGTGTCTGGTTTATCTCCTGTAAACACCAAGGCAGTGAGGTCCAGTGCAAGGACCATGAGTTTTGAAGTCAGACTTGACTTTATCTTATGCTCTGTATCTGAAAGTTTACTTGCTTTTGTTGTAGGCCCATCTCTGCCACTTGTTAGCTGAGCTGGTCAGATTGGGCAAGTAATGTAACATTTCTGCTTATACTCCTTATCTGCAAAGGTGAGACTTCTGGAACACCTTTTTCTCAAGGTTGTCTCACATTTGAAATAAGTTAATAAACATATAAGTACCTGGTGCAGAGTAGCCTAGAGATGGTGGTCTTCCTTCAACCATGCTAATAAATACTAACTTCATAAAGTAACTCTGAACATATTATATTTCTAACCCTGGTCATCACAATGCTCAGAAATAGCTTTGTATGTCAGTTATTAAGCTTTTCTCTCTCTGCTCCAAATTCACCCTTTATTGTTCTGAGGCTAAGAATCTCTAAACCCAATTTCCCCTTTGGGAAAAAAAAGGTTTTTATTGATTTTTAGAAAGAGAGGAAGGGAGAGAGATAGAAACATCGATGATGAGAGCCCGGCTGGAGTGGCTCAGTTGTTGAGCATCGACCTATGGACCAGGAGGTCACGGTTCGATTCCTGGTCAGGGCACATGCTCAGGTTGTGGGCTCAATCCCCAGTGGGGGGGGGCATGCAGGAGGCATCCGATCAATGATTCTCTCTCATCATTGATGTTTCAATTTTTCTCTCCCTTCCTCTCTGAAATTAAAAAAAAGAAAGAAAGAAAAAGGAACATCAGTGATGAGAAAGGAACATCGACTGGCTGTCTCCTGCACGCCCCTACTGGGTATCGAGCCCACAACCTGGCATGTGCCTTGACCAGGAATCAAACTGTGATCTCTTGGTTTATGGGTTGATGCATAACCACTGAGCTACACTGGCCGGGCAACCCAGTTTCTCCTTTTCCAGCCGGCTGTGGGTGAGGCTCTGTCGAGAGTAGGTGCTAAAAGGAGATAACAGGGCAGAGGAGAGCGAGGGGACTTGCTCCTCCCTCTTGCCCAGTGCTGTTGGCATTGCCTGCAAGGGCACTTCCCAGGGCAACAGCTTGGTTCCAGTCTCCAGATGTTTCCATCTTTCTAGAACCAGCCAGTGACTGGAACAAGATCAGCCCGATTGCCCTCACCTCTTCCCTTTCAGCATGTAGTGGAGGGTGAGGAAATAAAGAGGGGCTCAGAGGAGGGCCTGATGGAGCTGGGACTTAGTCCTTGGGGAGTGGGCACTGTCCAGCTGGCTCTAGTGTATCAGAAAAGTTGGAGGTGGGACCAGCTGCTGCTCCCAGGTAAAGACCCTGGCAGTGATAGGAACAGGAAGTATATGGGGGGGAGCACTCCTGCCTTGGGGTTGCCCTCTTGAGGGAGCGTGTTAGGCAGATGATATCAGACATTAGCTGGTAAAGGAAAAATGGGGCTGGCAGGGTCCCAGCCCCAGCATCGCAGGACATAGAAGGGTGAATTTGGCCCTGGCCAGGTAGCTCACTTGATTAGAGCGTCCTCTTGATGCACCAAGGTTATGGGTTCAATCCCTGGTCAGGGCACATACAGGAACCAGCTGATAGATAGGATAACAAATCGATGTCTTTCTCTCTCTCTCTCTAAAAAAATAAAAAGACGGGTGAATGTGGAGCTGAGGGACAAATGACAACTCAATCACTGAAACCTTTTGTTAAGTCAGCTCTCAGAAATCTTATCTCTTTTCTTCAGGCTTCCATCTTGTCTTCTTACCCTATGCTGATGATAAACGGAAGGTGCCCTTTACTGAACAAGTCGTGGCAAACCCAGAGCAGGTAGACAAGATGAAAGCTATTGTTCAGAAGCTCCGCTTCAAATACAGGTGAGTAGTGGGTCAATCACTGGCTTGCTTCTGGAACTGCCTCCTGAGTTGAAAGTCCCTTTTTTTAAAATCCTCACCTGAGGATATGTTTTCTCAGCTGACCTGGGACCTGCACTGAGTTGGGTTAATTTAGTTTTATTATTTTTAAAATGTTTACATTTTTATTTTAAAATTTACTTGTTTCCATTATGATTGTTTTAACAGAAGTGACAGCTTTGAGAACCCAGTGCTGCAGCAGCACTTCAGGAACCTGGAGGCCTTGGCTTTGGATTTGACGGAGCCCGAACAAGCAGAAGATCTGACATGTAAGAAGGCCACGACTGAGTGAGGAGTTCTTGTCGTGGGAGGCTTTCTGTTGGATCTCGCTCTGGACAGTAATGGGATGTATTTCCTAGCGCCCTCCTGAGACTTAACCTCGTTGTCCAGCCCATCTGTCTGATTTTCTAGACTAGCTTAGATGGTTCTGTGAGGAGTAGGAAGTGCCAGGCTTCTGAAACCTGCCTCTGAACTAGGCCATCCCTTTGACTACATGATGGTTTAAAAAAAAAAATTCATTTATTGAGTGTTTACTGTGTGCCAGGTACTATCCTATGTGCTCACTCATTCAGTCCTCATAACGGAGAGGGAGGCACTGTATTTGCCTTGGGTAATGCTCCGGGCACCCCAACCACTCCCCGTGTCTGCCTCCACACCTCATTCCGTCACTAGGTCTTGTCAGTTCTATCCCTTTTCATGTTTATGGTCCAATCCCATGCCCCACCCCACCCCCACACACACTGCTTCAACCTTCTGTCTTACCTGCCTTCAGTTCATACTCCACACCCTGTCAGGGGATCTTTCTAAAATGCAGATCTGATCCTGTCGCTCCCCTGCTCATAGCTCTTCAGTGTTCCCCACTGTGATGAGTTTTAGTTCCTGGGCAGGCTTTTGAGGTTTCTATTACCTCACTATGCCTGCTTTTCCAGCCTCCTTGCTGGCCCTGCCCTCCTCACACCCTGTCTTCAAGCTGTATATTACCTGCTCTTTCTCACCCCAGTGCCTTTTGCTGCTTGGAATAGTGTATCTGCCTGAGGAAGAACAATCAGCTTTCACAAAAGCCTTTCTTAACCCCCCCCTCCCCCACTCAAGGTTCCAGTGTGCCCTGTACAGGCTCTTCATGGCATTGCCCAGCTGCATTGCATCTGTTTTTACCACCTCCTTACCCTGACTCAACTGTAAGCCTACTGAGAGCCTAGACTTGTAGACTTGTTTGAATCCCCAGAATCCAGCCCAGTTCTCAACTCTCCCACTTCCCAGCTGTTTGACCTCAGGCAAGTCATTTAACCCCTCTGTTTCCCTCCTCTGTAAAATAGGTGGACAAACTTACCTACTCCACAGGTTAACAAAGCTTAGAAGGGTGCCCGGCTATAGTAAGGGCTCATGAATGCAGTTGTTAGAGGTGCCTGGTAAATGTCAGACATTTGTTGAATGTTCTCACGGCCAGGTCAGCTGCCCGCTGTGGGCCCTTCCTTCCCCGACCTCCCCCAACCCCTATGTGCTTACAGGAAGCCAGGGCTGTGACTCGCCAGGCCACTTTTTCCTGTGTTTGATTTGCTAGTGCCGAAGGTTGAAGCGATGGATGAAAGGCTGGGTGCCCTCGTGGATGAGTTTAAGGAGCTTGTCTACCCACCAGATTACAACCCTGAGGGGAAAGTTCCCAAGCGAAAACAAGGTGAGAGCTGGTGTGGACATCCTGTGGGTTATTTCCAGAAGTTGTCTTCCTGGTCCTGCCGCAGAGGATAATGACCCTTCCGAAATTTCCATGCAAACCTACATATTTACATATACAAAGGCATATTTCAGCATAAGTGGAATAATGTTCACATTGTTTCTAGTTTATTGTGTCACTCAGCTGTATATGTTGAACAGTTATTTTTATCCATACCTCATTTAAAAATATAAGACTACAGCCCTGGCCGGTGTTTCTAAGTAGTTAGAGCGTCAGCCCACACAACAGAGGGTTTCAGGTTCAATTCCCAGTCAAGGGCACAAGCCTGGGTTGCAGGTTCGATCCCTAGCCCCAGACGGGGTGCTTGCAGAAGGCAACCAGTTAATGTCTCTCTCACATGAACATTTTTCTCTCTCTCTCTCTTCCCCCACTCCTACCTTTCCACTCTCTCTAAAAATCAACGAGGAAGCCCAGCCAGCATGGCTCAGTGGTTGAGCATCGACCTGTGAACCAGCAGGTCACAGTTTGATTCTTAGTCAGGGAACGTGCTCGGGTTGTGGGCTCTATCCCCAGTAGAGGGCATGCAGGAAGCAGCTGGTCAACGATTCTCTCTCATTATTGATGTTTCTATCTCTATCCCTCTACCTTCTCCCAAATCAATAAAAATATATTTTAAAAAATAAGTGGGGGAAAAATATAAAATAAATATATATAAAAAAAAATAAGGCTATATAGTGCTTCATTGGATCAATGTGCTAGTTTATTCAGCCAGCCCTTTATTGATGGATGTGCTGCAGTGAACATGGACCACCATCGTGTACTTGTGTGAGCAGATCTGTAGGATAAATTCTTAGCATTGTAATTGCTGGTTCAGAGTGTAAACATTTCAAGTTTTGATAAGAATTGCCAGTTTGCCTCTGAAAAGTGATAGTTTGTATCCTGTCCAAGAAGGGATGGGTGTGTTTCCCTACACTCTCACCAATCCTGGACTTTATATACTTTTTTATTTCAATTTTCACAAAAAATAAGAGGGGAAATTATATCCAGTTTTGATTTGCAATTCTCCCCATTACGAGTGAAAAGTAGTTTTCTTGGACTTTTTAGGGTAGGTGTGGCAGTGGTGCTTTATCCTTTTTGCATCAGAAGCGCCTCTAGTGCCGTGGGAATATGCACTAGTGGATGTACGTACTAGTTCTTGTGATGAGCTCAGCCTGCGCATTCTTATCACCTGGCACGGTCCCTTGGTACTTACTTTGTGCTCTGGAAATGCTTTTGGAAGGAGAGAGGGAGGGAAAGAATGACTTGCTCATTTAGAGTGAGACCAGTTTTGGGTAAACTGATGGCACTCAGACTGCTCTTAACACCCTCCTAGGTTGATAGTTTTGATTTTATGCTTAAATGTGCCTTATCAAGACACTATCTCCCCAGAGTGTTCTAAGTGGGCATCATGGCTTATGGAAAATGTCTGCATGCAGTCCAGGTCATAGGAGGGTCCTATGTGTGTAGTTGGGATGCCACCGGTAGCATTTCCAATCACTCCCTCCTGACCTTTTCCCCCAGATGATGAAGGTGCTGGAAGCAAAAGGCCCAAGCTGGAGTTATCGGAAGAGGAACTGAAGGCCCATGTCAGCAAGGGCACGCTGGGTAAGCTCACGGTGCCCATGTTGAAGGAAGCCTGCAGGGTGTATGGACTGAAGGGCGGGATGAGGAAGCAGGAGCTGCTGGATGCGCTCGCCAAGCACTTCCAGAAGGAGTGACTGACAGAGACCCTCCATCCGCCACCCTTCCACCCTGTAGCCAGGCTGCCTGGCAGAAGCCAGAACTTTACATTTATGAGACTTTCTGTTGCTAAGGAGGCAAAGTAGTCCTCCCACTTGGTTGTGCCTTACTCTGTCTGAATAGAGCCCTAATTTTGTACTGTACACTGTTCTTTAGTGTGTCTCGCATCCAAAGATCACTTGCTATTGGCTATTAGCTTAATTTTCTCACGTCACCACAATGGGAACAAAATGAATACCAGTGAAGGTAGGGACACTGTGATGATTAAGGACAGATGAACAGATTTCAGGAATGACAAGCCCCAGCAAGATCCTGTCCTCGTCTCTTTTCCTTGAATTGTGTCATATTAAGACTAAAGGCCAGATTTCAGAAGCCCTAAGAATGAAACATTTCTAATACTGTTACCATTTGCTTCCTGAGTAAATAGCACAACCCCACCTCCCATGTTGCATTCCTTTTAATGTGACATTCAAGTATATGAAGAGAGTTTCTGTTGCCCCAAGAATTTGGGTTCCAGTGTAAGTGAAATCAGTTCTTATTTTTCAAGGGAGCTGTAGTAAAGTGAGTTCAAGATGAGGAGAGATCCTAGTATTAGGAGGGGAAAAGGGGGGGTCTTTCTCTCTCCGCCCCCCCCCCACTCCGTCCCTCCTCCATCCTCCCTGTTTCTTTCCTGCTCTCTCTGCTATTGCTTTTGAAAAAATCAGCTTGAGAGAAGGAAGAAAAACATCTGGAAGAATGTGTGTCCTCTGAGGATGGCTTGAGATTCAGTTTGTAGGGCCTATGTCTTTCAGGATTAGTATGAGCCTCTCATGAGAGTGTAGGAGGGGTCAAATTACTCATGTGAGAGATTTTCAGTTTTGGGTTCTTTCCACTGAGCTTTATAACATCAATTTGGGATTTAAGGTAATGGAAATGTATGTTTAGTCCTTAACAATACTACAAATGAATAATCTTTTTCACAAGGTCATCATCGTAAATGTAAAAATATTCCTTAATCATAGGTCCTCTCCAGAAATTGGTTTTAGGAAACTTATTCTAAAACAGAAGTTCCTGACCAGTGTTCCTCAGGGCCCCTTGAGACCTAGTGAAAGCCATTGGATTCTCCCTCCAAAATAAACTAAACTGTACAGGCAAAATGGTCAACCTACTTCCTAAGTGGCTGGAGGGGGAGGACAGAGTTCCTTGTTTTCATGTCTAGGCTTTAGGAACTGGTCATTCTGTACGTTGGAGTACCTGTGTTGGGGTGCTGCTGCAGGTGCTAAGTTCTGGCTCTACTGAGGGCAATGATCAGAAGACAATCTGCTATCAGTTAAGGACAAGTTAAATAGAATGTCACAGTGCTGCAGGAAAGGCAGCCCGAGGTGGGGTAGCTGGGAAAGGCCCTCAAGTGACATTTGAGTGACTAGCCTGAGGAGAAAGCCACCCGTGTGGCCAAGGAACACCAAGCGCAAAGAATTTGAGGAGGAGGCTAGGGAGTGTTCCAGACACCAAACAGGAAGCACTGAGCAAAGACAGACACAGGATACACAGAGGCCAGCCGTTAGGAGCAGAAGAGCCACGGGTTATTTCAGGTGATCACACATTGACCCCTGCCCTTTGAAGGCCTACAAGGGAGCTGATACAACGGAGCAGACCAGGCACCAGGAATGAAGACCCCAGGAGCCCACTTCTTAGGGCTCTAATGGGTAAGCCTTCGTTTCCGTTTAGGTGGAGGT
This sequence comes from Plecotus auritus, assembly GCF_963455305.1. Taxonomy (NCBI): domain Eukaryota; kingdom Metazoa; phylum Chordata; class Mammalia; order Chiroptera; family Vespertilionidae; genus Plecotus; species Plecotus auritus. The sequence continues at coordinate 223,093,989 of NC_137772.1, forward strand.
TAGATTTCTCAGTTCCCTCTGCCCCAGATTATTGCAGTCCTTTAGAGTATGACTTTAAAGACACATGACAAAAAAGTGCAAGAAAGAACTACCTCAAACTTCACCATCCACAAATAGAAAAATGCTGGGGGCCAGTGTGTGTATAAACACTGGAGCAGGCTGGGGAGGAGGGGGAGGGAGACTGGCCAGCAGGCACACAATAGGGTGGTTTCCAGGTTTGCTTCTTACTGGAGTGGGTACACTGGCCCATGCTGGCCAAGAGGAAACCAAATATAACCTATCCTCATTAATTTGACCGTTACAGGACTCAGTTATTGGTACTTTGTAAGAAAATGTCTCAAGCTGAGGTGGCAGGCTTTCAGGGTACTTGTCCTTTGATTAAAAAAAAAAAAATGAGGCAGGTGACATGGCAGTGGTTTCAGTCACCAATCCCAATCCCCCCTCAAGGGCTACTAGGAGCCCTAATTTTGCAACAGTGATTCTCAACCAGGAGTGACTTTGCCACCAGGGAACATTGGCAGTGTCTGGAGGGAGGAGTTAAATTGCCATGGACATCTAGTGGGTAAAGGCCAGGGATGCTGCTAAAAATCCTACAACATACAGGCAGCCTCTATCACAAGGATTATCCAGCCCCAAATTTTGAACTACCAGAAATCAGCTGGCAGGTAGTGATGGCTTTTGCCCAGCTTCTTGGTGGAAAGTTTGAGCAGCTAAAATACTAATAATGCTAAGCAGTTCTTCAAGTATTAGCTGGATACCTACCAAGAATGACACTTGAAGTTGTGGTATGAATATATTTCTTTACTAGGACTCTCACAACAATGACACATTAGCACTGTCCTTCTGACGTGATCAAGAACACAGGACATCTGATCCACATCGTGGCAGGACAGGAAATGGGTAAAGGCTCCCAGAGCTGATACCGTGTCCACTGAAGAAATCTATTCGCCAGAAAGGATGTTTCCTTGGACTCCATCTCCTCCGTTGTAGCTTCCAGGTCTCCAAGACTTGCCCAGAATCCTTCATTCCAGCACCAGTTGGCTCTTACTTTCTCTCGCCACTCCAGACTCCTTTAAGACCTAGGTCAACTGCTCCAGTCTCTCTAGCCCAGGCCAGTTTTGGAATCCTGCAGCACACATCTCTTTGGTATGCTGCTGTCCTGCCACCCTCAGGGGTACAATTGGGCGGTTGTTGGTGGTTTTTATTTTTTTTTTGGGGGGGGGGCAGGGGGGGGAGGAAATGGACATATCGTATTACCAAAAGCAAACGGTAGGGGTACATTAACAAATGACACTGGGTATATAACTAACAACCTCACAGGATACATACTTCTTCCCCAAATGATAATCCCCTAGAGAGCAAAGGAGCCCAGATCATGTATGGAATGGATCTGTATGCCACGCACAAGGGAGATCAAGTGGGCGATGTCTACTTCACCATGCCCGGTACACCGAAGGGAGTTAGTGCCTCAAAGCTGGAACCAGCTCTCTACCCTGGCTCTCCTGCCTTTGAATGGTGGCACCACTCTGCTTCCACCTGCTCTGGGCTTAGTTCATTTTTCAAAAGGGAGGAAAGATGGCGGAGGGAAAGTGGAAGAGGAGGTTTAGGGCAGGGGTGGGGTGGGTATAGGGATGACAATCTGTAAGACAAAACAAAAATAATTCAAAAATATAAAAAGATTTACTACTACAATATTTTATAACAATAGAACGTAGCTGGAAATCCTGCATGGTAACACGGACAATATGATACACAACCCCAGGGGGAGGAGGCGAGAGAGAGTATGGCAGAGGCCATCGGTTTAGACCAAGAGCCTTTCGATGGACTGCTGAATGGACTGGATCTGCTGCTTCAGCTGCGAGCCTTCTTTGATGGTGACAGAACAGGCAATGACAGGCCTGGAGACCCCGCAGGCCCGCCCCAGTGCCTGCTTGGAGCGCACAAACACGTAGGGTACGTTCTTGTCTTCACACAGCAGCGGGAGGTGCAAGATGATCTCCAGGGGCTCTGCGTCTGCAGCCATCACAATGAACTCAGAGATGCCTCTGTTAAGGGTTTTGGTGGCTGTGGAGAGAAGGACATGAGCCAATAGGTGATGTGGGGGTTGGGCAGGGAAGCCACAACAAAGCAATTTCCAAGGAAAGAAACAGATGCAAGAAAACTGGGCAAAACTCGCACGCATAAGCAAGTCTCTGTCCTGTAGTGGCCTTGGGAAGTGATAAGGGATTTACTGCCAATGGGTTATCCTAATGCCTTCCTCAAACCCATCAGTTCTGTCAGAGCACATCCTGAATCAGTCCACTTCTTTCCTCGCCTCTGTACCACATGTCCAAGTCACCACCATCTCTTGCCTGGTTGGTTGGAACAGCTTTCACACAAGCCCCGCCAGCATGAAGCAGAGTAGGCAGCACTTCTCAAACTCTGTGATCTGTGACAGTTTTACCATCTCACCCTGCCACGTGCAGTACTTCCGGCAAGCTCACATGCAACTCACCCAGGAAGCACACCACCACACAGCATCGTCCAAATGCTTATTCCTGACGGTTTACCTCTGTGGCCCAACGCTAGCACGCGGACCACACTCTGCATTAATGAAGTACTAGACAAGGGCACTAGACAAGGCTCTAGACTCGGCTCTCATTTCTCATTAGAAGGTGAAAGTGACAAAACATTAACAATTGGTGGATCTAAAAACAATTCTAAGTCCATTAACCTTTAGTATCTAATGTAAAAATGCTGTTCTTAGGTCCTCCCACTGGTCCCAATCAAGAGTATCCGGCCCTCTTTCTATATTGGAAACGCAGAGCAGGGACTCCTGACAGAGACAGGTGCCTTCAACATCCTCCCTGGAACTCTGGCTGCCTTACCCTCATTGGCTCCTTTTCGAAGCTGCTTGTAGTTACATGACTGCTGGACGAGGTCCAATAGTTTTTTGGTGAGGTGGGCATCTGCGAGAGGGTAGGCCTTCGGATTTACATCAGCCTCAGTCTATGGGGGTGAAATCAAAGCATCAGTGAAAATGAACCAGAAGTTGTTCCAGACAAGTCACAAAATAATCGACAACTGAGACACAATGGTCAGCTTCCCTGCTTCCTCACCCCCAAACACACTTAATAAATGACACTAGAGCCACACTGCCGTTTTTCAAAGTTGGGAGCACACTCCCATCTTAGAAAAACTGAATTAGGATTTAAACAAAAAGTTAACAATGACATAATCCAAAAATGTACACTAAAGGTCATATACTTTTTAAGCTTGCCTCTCTTTAGCTTAATGCTTGGTGATACCACAGCGAATGGATTATAACTGGGCTCCCATGGCTGTTTCCATGAGTCACATGGGGGTAATCTTTAAATTTAGATTTTTGTACTCCATACTATACTGTTTACTGAGTCAAAATTAAGATATAATTGCCCATCCAGTGTGGCTCATTGGGTTAAGTGTCATCCCATGGATACAGAAGTCACTGGTTTGGCCAAAACCGGTTTGGCTCAGTGGATAGAGCGTCAGCCTGCGGACTGAAGGGTCCCGGGTTCGATTCCGGTCAAGGGCATGTACCTTGGTTGCGGGCACATCCCCAGTGGGGGGTGTGCAGGAGGCAGCTGATCGATGTCTCTCTCTCATCGATGTTTCTAGCTCTCTATCCCTCTCCCTTCCTCTCTGTGAAATATCAATAAAATATATTTTAAAAAAAGAAAGAAGTCACTGGTTTGATTCCCAGTCAGGGCACATGCCCAGGTTGAAGGCTCAATCCCTAGCAGAGGATCTGCAGAAGGCAGCAGATTGATGATTCTCTCATCATTGATGTTTCCATCGCCCTCTCCCTTCCTCTCTGAAATCAATAAAAAATATATTTTAAAAGACTTTGATTCTAATACTAGATATTTAATATAAGCAATTATTAATTTTTGAAGTGTTACAGTGGCATTGCCATTGTTAAATCTTTATGTTGTAGATATACACTGTAATACAAATAGGTAAAATGATAGATCTTTGGAATATGCTTCAAAATAACCCATCCAGCCCTAACCGGTTTGGCTCAGTGGATAGAGCGTCAGCCTGCGGACTGAAGGGTCCCAGGTTCGATTCCGGTCAAGGGCATGTACCTTGGTTGCGGGCACATCCCCAGTGGGGGGTGTGCAGGAGGCAGCTGATCGATGTCTCTCTCTCATCGATGTTTCTAACTCTCTATCCCTCTCCCTTCCTCTCTGTAAAAAATCAATAAAATATATTTAAAAAAAAAAACAAAAAACAAAAAAACAAAATAACCCATCCAGGGAACCAACTGGGTGGGTTCTGCCCTACTCCATTCCTCCCACCTCATTCCCACCTGACCAGTTTAACCATTTTCACTTGTTTTCCCCGTGATGCTTTTTATAAACATATTATATCATATATGCAATCCAAATGCAGCCCCACATCACTATCTCATGCGTCCAGCTGTCTGCCAATGGCAGTCTGGGGACTGGACCTGGGCAGGCCACATGCAGCACCAGCAGCTGTAGGCAGTGACTTGTGGGTGATGGCCAGCTGGGAACACTCACAATTGCATCTGCCTTGGTGATCTTTTGAGACTGAAATGACCCATCCCTGGAAAGAGCAAGAAGTGATATCAAGGGCCAGATTTTACCGAGACACCTAGTCCTTAACACATGATCCCTGGATGATGAGCAATTAGGTGAGGGCTGAAGGCGTTACCTGAAGAAGTGGGTAAGAAAGGCATTATCTGTCTGATTTGTAGATTTGATATAATGTTAATCCCAGTAAAACACCTTTAGGATGCAGAATCTGTCAATCCATCACTAATATCTCTCTCTAGTGCCTTTAAATAAAGCTCTCTTTAAAAGCCTTATTACCTTTTATACTTATTCCTAGATACTTCAAATTAAGAAAATTCATTCATTGTATTTCTTAGTGTGCTAAGAGTTTTTCCTTTAATAAATAAATTGGTGTTGAATTCTATCAGATTTTTTGTACTGACTCAGGTAAATAAGACTTTTCTTTTTTAATCTTTACGGTTTTTCTAATGTTAAACCAATTTTGCATTCTTGAGATAAAAACAACTTAAGATTTTATTTTAGATCTACTAGCTAATGAACAGTAGTTTCTTTGAGGGATAATAAAAATGCTCTAAAATTCAATACATTGATGGTCACACAACTCTGTAAATACTAGTATATGAAACCCACTGAATTATATGTACTTTAATGAAGGTAACTTTATGGCATGTAAATTATCTCAATAAAGCTATTTAATAAACTAGGTCTAGAGATTTTGTTCAAGGTTAAAAAATTTTAGGTTAGGCCCTGGCCAGGTAGCTCAGTTGATTATTGAGTGTTATCTCCATACACCAAGATTGCAGTTTCAATCTCCAGTCAGGGCATATACAAGAATCAACTAATGAATGTATAGATGAGTGGAACAAACTGATGTCTCTCTCTTTCCCTTCCCTCTCTCTAAAGTCAATAAATAAAAAATAAAAGTATTTTGACTTCAGAGAGGAAGGGTGAGAGAGAGAGAAGCATCAATGATGACAATCATTAATGTGCTGCCTCCTGCACACCCCGCACTGGGGATTGAGTCTGCAACCCAGGCATGTGCTGTGACCGGGAATCAAACCCTGACCTCCTGGTTCAAAGATCTATGCTCAACCACTGAGCCACGCTGGCCAGGCTTGTTCTTTACCTACTTTCTTAGCTCTTTTCCCCCCAACATAAGCATTTTTATTTTTATTTTTATTTTTTTTTAAAGATATATTTTATTAATTTTTTACAGAGAGGAAGAGAGAGGAGAGGGATAGAGAGCTAGAAACATCGATGAGAGAGAAACATCGATCAGCTGCCTCCTGCACACCTCCCACTGGGGATGTGCCCGCAACCAAGGTACGTGCCCCTGACCGGAATCGAACCTGGGACCTTTCAGTCCGCAGGCCGACGCTCTATCCACTGAGCCAAACCGGTTTCGGCAAACATAAGCATTTTTAAAGATTTATTGGTTTTTAAAGAAAGGGAGAGAGGGAAGCTTTATCGATTTGTGGTCCACTCATTTATGAATTCATTGGTTGATTCTGGTGAATAGGGATGACGCTCTAACCAACTGAGCTACCCAGCCAGGGCTATACTTTGTAAAGGGTTAGCTAAACAAGTGAATGGGATCTTTTTTTAGAGAGAGGCTTTTTTAAAAATAATATATCTTTATTGATTTCAGAGAGGAAAGGAGAGGGAGAGTCAGAAACATCTATGATGAGAGAGAATCATTGATCAGCTGCCTCCTGCACATCCCCTACTGGGGATTAAGCCCGAAACCCAGGCATGTGCCCTTGACCAGAATCAAAACCAGAACCCTTCAGTCCGCAGGCTGATGCTCTATCCACTGAGCCAAACCAGCTAGGGCAGGGCTATATATTCTTTCCAAACACTTCATTGATTCCTAATTTATTTGTGTTTTTGTTGGGAGAATATGGTCTGTATTATTATCAATCTTTCAAAATTTGTTGACCTTGTTTTATGACCTAGTAAGTAGCCAAGCTTCATAAATGTTCCGTGCTTGAAAAGTGACTTTTATACTTGTCAGGGGCAGTATTTGCTACATTCACTATGATCACTAAACCAAGTTTACTTATAGTCTTGTTAAAACCCTCTATTTCCATACTGATGTTTTCACTTCATAATCTATAACAATTATACACTTAAATGCTGTATGATTGCATATTTGTCTATTTCTTCTTGCAATTTTATCATTTTCACATTTATCTTGTATTTTCTGGCCACTCTATCTTTACAGATCATTTCTTTCTGATGTTCATATAGGCTACACTACACTTTTTAAATTGGCATATCTTTTCCATTCTTTTACTTCAATCTGTCCTTCAACTGGAGCATTTAGTCTGTTTTTATATTTACTTAAGTATTGACTGGGTAAATTAAGTAAACACTGAATTCAAATCTTCCTTCTTTTTGTGCCTCAGATCAGTCCCACATGTTTATTTTTTCTTTCTTTTCTTCCTTTAGGTTAATTATTAATTTTTCTTCACTATTTTGCCCTCTACTAGTTTGGAGTGATATATCTTTTTTCTTTTGGTGCCTACCTGAGAAAGGATATTTGTCAAAATCTAATTCTCAACAACAATCACCACCTCCTAAACAATAAAGGACCCAAAACACTTGAATTCCAATCACTCAAAGTTACTTTTTAAAATGTCAGGTATTTCATTGTGATTTCCAACAACCCATCTCTGGAATTAAGCATTCTCAACTCTCAACAAACATCAAGTGCAAAAAAGGGGAGCCTGACCATCATCCAAGAGGAATCATCTTATCTGTCAACAATAACATGAGGTCAGCTCACCTTTAAAACCAAACTACCTATGTTATAAATAAATAGCAACAGAAATTTCTTAGTGTACTTACACATTCCTTCAAAACAAATTGTAATCCTCACCGGAGCACTTAGAGGAAAGGGGGTAGGGCGTGGCGGGGGTAGAAACATCGATGGGTTGCTTTCTGTCCGTGCACCGACAGGGGATCGAACCCGAAACCTTTTGGTGCACAGGACGACGCTCAACCAAATGAGCCACTCAGGCCGGGCACCATCTTTCCGTTTTGTAAAGGGTTAGCTAAACTAGTGAATGGGATCTTACCACTAGCTAGCTTTACCCCCTAGCTCCACCAGTTTGGCCTCCTGCACACCAGACAGCTCCACACTGGAACCGCACGTGTGCTACCAGGACCTCTGACTTCGGCGACCACAGCTTCGCAGGAGCCTCTATTGACTGTACTCCCAGCCAGGGCTCGGGTATCCTCCCCATTCCCCGCCCGAACGCCAAAGGCTCTTTGGGTCCCGGCGGCACGTGTAACTGGCGGCGAGCACTAGGCGCAGATCCTCCCTGGAACATCAGCCCTGGGAAGTGGGGTGCGGGAGGTGGATCTGAACCCAGGGAGTCCACACCATCCTCTAGAGACCCCTAATGGCCCAAATAAAAAAAGATGGAGCCAAGTTTTCTCATCCAACTTTCTACTCTCTCCCACGTGGGTTGGTCTCTTTCTCCCAGGTCGGACCATGCCCCCTCCGCTCACCAGAGGCCTTCGGCAGCGCGCACAGACGGCTGCACCCCCGATCACAACAGCTGGGACCCTAAGATTTTCGGGGCTCTGACCTCCAGCAGGGCTGTTGGGACCGCACGGCTGCCCTAGTTCAGACTCGGGGCCGGACGGCCAGGCTACGCAACTACCGGTCTCCCAGCCCCTCCCGGCCTGGCGGTCGAAGCCTCGCACGTTTTAAGCCCCCGCAGGGTAGTGAGTGAGCCGAACCCCCGGGGCGCCTGCTTCCCGGCCCTTCCTCCCGCGCACGCACTCACCATAGCTGCGGGTCCGCGGTCTCGCCTCTCCTCCAAACGCGCCGCCGACGTACGTCAGAGAAGGCGCGCTCCACTCCGCCGCAAAGTCCCACGGAAGTAGTAGAAATGGCCGCGCGTGCGGCAGGAAGCGGAAGTGATGTCACTGAAAGTGGGCGGGCCTCGCCCGCTAAAGAGCCAGGGGGAAGGGTTGTGTGGAATGGCCTCAATCCTGGGCTTGGGGCCTCATTTTGCTGTTTTTGTTTGATTTTTTTTTTTTTTACCATCATTCTACATTACAGGCAAAAACAAGTTAAACTTTAAAAAAAAATACACCAAAACAAAGAGCTTCAATGGTGTCATTATTCCATTGCCGGCTTATGTTTCAGCACATTCTTGTGTTTAAAATCATCTTTTTGACTCATCACTGGAGAGGGAAAGGTATGGGGATATTGATAAGTAATCCTAAATGTTTCCCTTCATATTCAGATATCTGTGTTAAGATTTCTGAAAGGGTGTGGAATCCACCAGAAATGGAATCAGTTGAGTAGGGAATTCGGGAAGGAGCAGGTTTGGGGGTGGGGGTTGAGATTCTGTCAGGTTGAGTTTGGAGATGTCCTAGGACAGCCATTTTTTCTGCCCAGCATACTGTTCTTTTCTCTATGCTTCTCCGACTCCCCATTATTTAAGGCTAGACTCAGGTCTCCCCACTTCCATCAGTCCTGTCTGATTCTTATGGCCCTTACTCATCGCTCTCCAACACGATGTCAGGCATATCTTAGGACCAATAAGGACTAGTTCCAGTTAATTCCTTTGGAAACCTAGAAGTAGAGGACTGGCAGGACCCTTAGGAATCATACAGCCCAGCCCCTTCATTTTACAGACACTGAGGCCCAGAGAGGGGAAGCTGCTTAACCACAATCACAGAGTGAGGCCGTGGCAGAGCCAGAACTGGACCTTGGCATTTTGGGCGATTAGCCTGGGTTAGTTTCACTAAATCTCATTGCCCTGCTTGAGATGAGTTGTGGCATTGGACAACAGATGGGTTTGAACTAGCTCCAGGACTGAGCATTCATTACAACAAAAATCCCTCCAGCAAACTTCACCTCATGCAAATCATATATGACTCTCAAAGAATACAATTTGTCTCCAAATTAAGAAATGTCTATTGATGGCTCCTCTTTAAGAGCAGAACCTGTGATATGGACTCTGCTCTTCACCTCTCTTGGGTCCTGTTTCTTGTTATCATATTAATTGGACCTATCACCCACCACTGCTGGGGGAATGAAACCTTGTTATTCCAGTTTAATAGATGTGTTCTTATCATTTGCTTTTTTATGTCTTTTATAACAATTTCTGCTTGTTATTTGGCCTACCTGATATCTTGGGCCATCATATTCCAGATCTGATAGGGACTTGATGTTTTCATGACCAAGAATAATGAGACCGTACATTTTACCTAATTAATCTGCTTCCCAACTATATGATTACTCAATTTCCATGTTCTCTCAGAACTAGCCCATCCTTTTGTATCTTGCTATTTCCCTCACTAGTAAGTTAATAAATGTTGACGTATGATCAGGATCAACTTGCCTTAGGAATTTGTCTGTTACCACACTTCTGTCCTTAAAAACCTAAATCCTTGCCATGGCTTATTAGACTCCTCTTCAGTACTCTGCCTCATCTGCATGTTATAGCCCCACCCACCTTCATATTTTTTGCTTTATTTTTTAAAAATATATTTTTATTGATTTCAGAGTGGAAAGGAGAGGGAGAGAGAGAGAGAGAGATAGAAACATCAATGAGGGAGAATCATTAATCAGTTGCCTCCTGCACACCCCACACTGGGGATTGAGCCCGCAACCTGCGCATATGCCCCGACCTGTTCATAGGTTGATGCTCAACCACTGAGCCATGCTGGCGGGGCCTCACCTTCATTTTCTACCCTGAGCCTAACCAATACCTCCAACCCCTTTCATCACCCTCTGTTGGGAGTGATGTGCTCCATAGTTCTGAGTAGCTAAGTCCTATTCACCATCTCTTCAGTGAAGCCTTCCTGATCACCCAGACCAGGCAATTTCCCCTATTAAGCAGACGCAGACCCACCAGCCCCCGGTACTTGCCATTTGTAGCACTCATTGACCTTGTCTTTAATGTCTGCACCTTTCCAACCACACAGAGCTCTGTGAGAGCAGGATTTGTAGCTGCTTTGGACGCTGTGGCTGCCTATCTTCTGGCACTATGCCTAGCCCAAAGGGAATGCTTGTTTCACTTAGGGATCTTTGGTAGCAAGCAACCAAAAGGAATTTGGGGAAATATTCTGTGGTGCAGCCCAGAGGTTCAGGGGGAGCTGATTGTGAGAACAGGACCATCCTACAGTCTCACTCCACTGGCAGGTCCTCTAGCCAGCGACCACCAAGAACACACCTATAGTGGTATTACTCATGGCAGAAAGGGAAAATGCACATGAGGAACTGTGGGACTTCTCAATAAAAGGGTGTTAGAAAAGACTTAAAGGATTTGGGCTTGTGTTAGATGATTTTAGGAGGCATTTGCTCTAGATTAGACACTATCAGGACGTAATCTTACAGTGGGGCATCATGATAAATTTTATCTACAAGGTGGAAGAAATGAACTGAGTCTAAAGCTGTAATTGGGAAAGTCATTCATATTAGCCAGGATAAGAGGAGGCTTGGTTATTTTTGCAGTTTCAACAATGCTCATGTTTTTGTCTACTAGTATGTTCAGACATGATTAAAGAGTGGTCTTTTTTTTGGTCTTGATTCTCACAGTTAGAGTGGCTTTGTCTGATATTGATGTTCTATGAAATTGCTTATGTTTAGCAGGAGAACACCAAGGCCCAATTATGAGTGTCAGGCTAGCTCCTAGCAACATCAAGGCCTAACTGGTAGAGCTGGGTCAGCTTCTAGCTGCCATGAGCTGCTTTTCTTTTTATCACCAGCTTCCTATTCCGACTTTGAATTTTTGTTCTTGATGTTTAGAGCCTTGGAAGAGAGAGCCCATTTGGCCAAAGTTAGGTCACTCCTCCACTCCTTGGCTGTCTTAGGTCTGTGAGAGAGTGCCAGTATAAACTGGGGTGACATTCAGCCAAGGTACGGTGAGTGGCATATTTGGTTTGTGAAATAGAGAAATACTTCCCAAATGGTTGGTAAATAGATGATCCCACTCTCCCAAGGCCCCACAGGCCACTTACAACCCAGGTATTAAAGAGTTAAGGCCTAGCCCATTTTGATTGGCTGATATCCCTGTCTGCGCTGTTATTTAACATTTTGAATATAATCTTTAGGTGAAAGATAGTAGCATTTATTCACGGTAGCATTTATTCTCCCATCAACACTGATCCTGAGATGGGAAAAGTAATTTGGGGTGGTGAAACAAAAACATATACGTTTAATACAGTGTTCATTAAGTGTTTGATATTGGATAGACATGGGCAAATGTATAAAAGTATCTAATAGGAAGAAAGAAATAAGCAGACTACAGGTTACATCACCCATCACCCATTGTCCATGGGGGAATTTATCTCTTCACTTCAAAGGACAAATTCTTTTTCCTCTTAATTCCTGTGGGCATTTCCCCCATGTTGCCCTTACCTGCACTGAACTCAGTCATGTTAGGGTAGCTCAGGTGCCAGGCTCAGCAGCTGGAGCTGAGGCTGGAGCTGAACTCAGGTTCCTTTGTGAGGTGTCCTCAGTGACAGAGGTGCTGTGAGGCAGGGGTCACCCCACCCCAACCTGGCTGGGATAGCCATACCAGTGCTGCCCTTCAGCTCCCTAATGCCACCTGCCTGACCTAACCCTTTTCATGTTGTTGCCACTGCTGGGCGCCTGTGCGGTGGTGGGGCCAGTCCAGGGCCCCGAGTGAGAGCCAGCGAGGGGTCTGCTCTCTGAGGATCAGAGCTGCAGGGACCCTCGGTGATGCGGCAACCTGCTTGCCCTCTGCCTCTTTGTGATCTAGCAGGTCCGGCACCATTGGCACCAAATCATCAGGACACCCCCCAGCATGAGGAATGTCATCAAGGTGAGGGGCCCCACATACCTCCTTCCTTAGCACCATGATTGTTTCAGTCCTTTGTCACCAAGAGCCTGTCCTATGGCTTGTGTACAGAGATGAATCACACTGGGGGACTCAGACTGGTCAGGGAGCATGTCATCCTGCCCCAACCCAGTAGGCATCCTGGGCTCCTCTCTTCCTCACTCCACATACTCAATCCATCCACAGGTCCCACGGGCTCTGCTTGCACCCCACATCTCAAACCTGATCACTCACCTGGACTTCCCCACCACTTCTCTCAGCCACAGGCAGTGCTCCACACAGCCAAGAGAATAGAATGTCCTTCTTTCTCTCTCTCTTTTTTTAAAAATTTAATCTAAGGAGAATACACACACACAGACTATAAGTGTATATAGGTCAGTGAACGTTCACAAACTGAACACATCCATGTGCAGCACCCAGGTTAAGAAATGGCCCTAATCGGTTTGGCTCAGTGGATAGAGCGTCGGCCTGCGGACTGAAGGGTCCCAGGTTCGATTCCGGTCAAGGGCATGTACCTTGGTTGCGGGCACATCCCCAGTAGGGAGTGTGCAGGAGGCAGCTGATTGATGTTTCTCTCTCATCGATGTTTCTAACTCTCTATCCTTTCCCCTTCCTCTCTGTAAAAAATCAATAAAATATATTTTTTTTTTTAAAAAGAAATGGACCATTACCAGCAGCCCAGAAACTTTTAGTTACAAGTGTGCTGATTTCTGATAGCACAGGCTGTTGTGGAACCATACAATAAGTTTTCTTTTGCACCCCGTTTATGCCTAACATTATGCTTAGGAGCTAGAACAAACTTTTACAAACAGATCATAGCACTTTGCCACTCAAAACCCAGGAATGTATCTTAAGGATACACTCCCCATCAAACTCAGGATAAAATCCAAACTCCTCACCCCAACTCCGAGGACAGCATGATCTGTCCCTCCATTTCCCTCTGACATCATCTCCCAGCATTTTCCTCATTACTCATCTCATTCTGGCCACAGAGCTTCCTTGCTGTTCTTGTGTACATGACCTTGTTCTGTCTTCAGGGCCTTGGCACTAGTATCTCCTGTGCCTACAATGCTCTTTCTTCAGATGTCACTTGGTTTGCTTCTCACTTCACTTAGGTCTCTAGTCAAATGCCACCACCTCTGAGAGATCTTCTGTGACTATCGTCTAATGGCGCTAACCCTACTCCCTTAATGCTTTTGTTTCCATCAGAACACTTTTCTATATCTGACATCACGCTGTATACTTGGCTATTGTCTCTCCATGGCTAGAAGATAGCTCCCAGGGGGGACTTTGTTTCGTTCATGCTGGTACCCCCACCATCTATTCTAGAATACTGCCTGGCCTGGAGCAAAAGGAATAAAGGGGATTACAATTCTCCTCTGTGAGGATTAGACGAGACAATGTGTGCAAGCATTTTGCTTCTCTGTTCTCGCCTACAGGTACCACCACAGAAGTGGGCCGTGCCCTCCATGAGACATGACCCTTGTTTTGGGCCGACCCCTAAATTATTCTTCAGTTCTGGCAAGTTCAGGGCCCTGGATGCTCATGTGCAGCAATGGGCACAAAAGAAGAGATGGGAATACTGGAGGAGCCTCCGCGAACCAGGGGCTCAGTACCTGCTCTCTTGGCAGCACCCATGTCAGTGTCCACGCTGGGATTCCCACACCCCTTCGGAGACGAACTTTTGTACCACCTGCTTTTCAAGCACCTGTATGCTCCCTCAGGACAGTTCTTGGGGTACATGGCAGGTACCCTGGTGTCTCAGTGATAAGCACCCTCACCTGATTCGCAAGCCACCGCTCCCTGACCTGGACATGTATCATCAAAGGATGGAGCAACCGCTGGTCCACTCCCAGGAAGAGTTAGTGCCATTGGAGCCTGTTGTCAGCATGGGGTCCCATTCCACCGCCATGACTTTAACCACTGCTCTCCCACACCTCCCTTCATCTCAGAGGCTGCAGTTCTGCTCTGGAGAGTTCCTGCCTTTCCCTTTCAACCAACAAGTGGGACTACCCACCTGGAAGTCCTGGGACTGTCCACAAGAGGCCTGGACACCAGGGAGTGAAAACCCAATACTAAGCAGAGAGAATATTAGAGAGACCCAGGCTCCAGAGTGGGCAAAGGAGAGAGAGAGCAGCCGGGGGGATGCCTGGGAGATGGAGGCATCTGGAAGGGAACTCCTAATAAACTTTGGGATGAAGAACAATGAAGAAACTACGGTCCTGGCGGGGAAAGGCCAGAGACTAGTGACAAGTAAAACTGGTGGAGAGAACCTGACAGCAGGGTGGGAGAACTGGGACCACCTGGGAGTTGAGAATAGAGCCCAAACGCAGGAGCCAGGGAAGAGAAACCAGAGGGAGGCTGGAGGGGAGATTCTTCCGGAAACCCAGGCACATAAAGCAGAGAACCAGGGACAGTCAAGATATAAAGTTGACGCAGAGACCCAGACCCAAGGATTGGGGAAGCAGGGCCAGACTGGAAGTGAGAATGGTGAGGAGTTCCAGGTGCCACAGAGGGGAAAACAAGAGCAGATCAGAGGTGATACTGGTACAGAAATCCAGGCAGAAGAGAGGAGAAACAAGGACCAGGTTGGAGTTGAGAATGTTGTGCAAACCCAGATATGTGGGAGGGAGAACCTGGGAGAAGCAAAACAAGCAGATGGTGTAGAGATCCAGGTAGTGGGGTGGGGAGAGCAGGAATGTGATGAAAGTGAGCATGTTACAGAAACCCAGACACCAGAGTGGGGAAAGCAGGATCAGGGTAAAAGTGAGACAGCGCGGGGAGAGATCCAGAAACAACTAAGACATGAATTGCAAGTGGGGTGGAGTGGGCAAGGCCGGAGAAGAGGCAAGGATGCTGGGGAAGCCCAGACACCTAAAAAGAAGAACCTCAGGGAGATAAGAGGGGAAGATTGGGTCGTGATCCAGATAGTATGGTGGGAAGACCAGAAACCTGTGGCAAGTGCGATTGACAGAGAATTTGAGATACCATGTTGGGGGAATCAGGGCCAGATTGGAGCTGAATGTAGAACAGAAATGCAGGCACCAAAGAAGGGAGACCAGAGAAAGGACAGAGAGGAGGATGGCATAAATACCCTGGCACCTGAGGTAGAGAACCAGGGACAGATAAGAGATGAAATTCATGTAGACACCCATCCACCAGACAGGAGGAACCAAGAGCCATTTGGAGATGAGATTAGTATAGACATTCATTTGCCAGAGATGGATAACATGAGAGGGGTTAAAGGTGAAGATAATAAAGAGACCCAGGAACTTGGGGAAGAAAACCAAGGTCAGTTATGCAATGAAATTAATGGAAAATTTCATACACCAACATGGAAGAATCAGGAACACATTAAAAGCAAGGATGCTGCAAATACCCAGGCATCTGATGCACAGAACTGGGGAGCATTAACAAATGACATTGATGGAGAAACTCATTCAGCAGAATGGAGGAAAGAGGAGCAGGCTGGAGGTGAGAATGGCACAGAAATTCCAACCCCAGAGAAGAGAAACCAAAGAGAACCTGGAGGTGTAGAGACCCAGAGACCTGAAAGAGAGAACTCGGAACAGTTAGATCATGAAATTGGAGAGAACCCGTCATCAGGGAGGAGGAACTGGGAGCAGAGTGGAGGAAAGAATGATGCAAACAATCAGACATTGGAGAAGAGAAACCAGAGAGAGGTTGGAAGCGAAGATGATAGAAAGATCCAGAGACTTAGAGGCGTGAGCCAGAGACGGTTAAAAAGTAAAGTTAATGGAAAGACCTGTACATCAGAGTGCAAAAACCAGGAGCAGATTGGAGAGGAGCATGGTGCAGAAATGCAAACACAAGGAAAGAGAAATCTGCGAGGGACCACAGGTGGTGATGGTAGAGAGACCCAGACACAGTTAAGAAGTCATATTGATGGGAAGGTCCAGATACCAGGGGAAGAGAACCAGGAAAAGGGTAGAGATGAGGATGCTGCAGAAATCTGGGATGCAGGGAGCCAGAGAAAGCGCAGAGCAGCGGATGCTGGAGAACCTGGAGTTCCAAGCGGAGGAATCAAGGACCAGGTCAGAGAACGGGACGCTGCTAAAGGCAATCTCCGAGTTGACTGTTATGGGGACGAGGGGCTCCCAGTCCTCACTGGCTCTGGGTATGGGGCCCTGGGCCAGGAACAAGTCGTGGCCTCTGCCACCTGTCCTGAGATGAAGCCGCTACCACACCAGGCTGAACTCTTCTTGCTCTCCAGTGGGGAGGGAAAGCATTTGGCCAGCCAGAACATGGCCCCTGCCAGGAAGCACAGGGTGGGCATCAGTCCAGCCTCCCTGCGGGCCCCGTCTAAACCCCCGAGAAGCCGACAAAGGGACAAAAGAGTGGATGCGAGTCTGGCTTGGCAGCTCCAGAACCCACAGTCTCTGCCTGTTTCCCTGAACCTGCCTTCTTCCTGCCCCTCTGACTCATGTGGCCAAACCCCCCAAGATGCCACAGCTCTGGTGGCTGTTCCCACTGCCCTCACTGTCCTGCCCAAGGGGCCAGTCCTCACGAAGAGCCAGCAACGACGCCTAGAGGCCCTCATGCTGCGGAGGATTGAACACCTGAAGTGGGGCTTCCCCCAGCAGGTCCTGGAATCCCATTTGCTCTTTAACTCAATAGATCCCTGCCCGCTGCCCTTTCCTGGGGGGCAGCTCCCTGGATTACACACAGCCTGTGAGCTCCAACAGCAGCAGGAAAGGCTTTGTGAGGCTCAGGGCTCCAGGCCAGGCCTTAAGTCCCCTGAGCAGTCCCAGGGGGTTCAACCCCCAGCAAGAAAAAGCTCAAAACTTTCTACACAGGCCAGAGCTCTGGAGAAGTGTGAGCCACAGGGATCAGAGCCCAAGGGCATTTCCATCCGGCTCCCCGAGCCTTTGAGCGGCAGTCCACCGGGGGGCTCTAGAGAAAGACAGGCTGTCCAAGAGGAGGCGGCTCCTAGGGCGGAGCCTCCTGCTCCCAGGAGCCCTAGGCCCGCAGCAGAGTCTGGGAACCGGACCAGCCAGGAAAGCGTTGGAGATCCTTCCGGTGAGAATAGCAGCAACAGGAAAATGGTCAGGCCAGGAGTCTCCCAGATGGCAGAGAGGGCTCCCAGCAGAGTGAGAACCTCGTACTCCAGGGCAGGCCATGAGCACCGGCGGAAGAGCGTGTCCCAGGAGGTCTCTAAGCACCCCAGACCCCAGTGTCAGCAGCCCACACACCAGCGGAGAGAAAGCCTGGAGGGCAGAGGGGCTGAGCTGCAGCCTTGCCCCTGCTCCAGAGACACCTCCAGCTTTAAGGGGAGTCTCCACGCTGCCGCAAGGAGTCTGAGCATAAACTGTCTCAGTGAGACATCGTGGGCCCCACACCTGGCCAAGCCCCAGCACTCAGCCCCCAACCTGAACCTGAGGGGTGCCGATCCTGCCCTGCTTCCCGAAGTGGGTGACCCACATGGAAGGGAGAACAGCATCGGGGTCCACACTTCTTCCAAGAGGGACCTTCAGCCACCAGGTCCCTGCTGTGCTAGTGCTGCTCTTCCCAAGACAGAGAGCCTCCAGGGTCAAGGGGAACCTGAACACCCAAACGGGGCGCCACGGCATCCAGCAGCCTCCAAAAAGCTCGACTTTTTAAAGCACGTGCGGTGTTTTCTGCCCCGGCATTGCTTTAGAAAATAGGCTGCAGGGCCCAGCGTCTTCAGGACACGTCGGAGAAGGCATGAGAGCGGCCTGTTCGCCCCCCAAAGCCTCTAATAAAATTGGTTACTTGGAACCGGTAGGGCTCTGATTTTCTAAGTGCCCCCTTTTGGGGTTTGGGATACTTTGTGGGTGGGGTAGAAGCCACTTCTACTCTAAGGTTTTAAAGGTTTGGGGAATGTGGGTCAGCCCAATGTCATCTCCCAACTGTTCCCCTCCCCAGCTCCTCGCAGTAGGGTTTACGGAGGTTTCTACCCTGGTTCTGTCTTGCCCTATTCCATGCTAATTGTGGTCGAGATAAAATGCTCAGACAGCCAAAACCGGTTTGGCTCAGTGGATAGAGCGTCGGCCTGCAGACTGAAAGGTCCCAGGTTCGATTCCGGTCAAGGGCACTTAACTTGGTTGCGGGCACATCCCCGGTAGGAGGTGTGCAGGAGGCAGCTGGTCGATGTTTCTCTCTCATCGATGTTTCTAACTCTCTATCCCTCTTCCTTCCTCTCTGTAAAAAATCAATAAAATATATTTAAAAAAAAATGCTCAGACAGCCTCAGCTGCTTGCGGGGAGGGTTAGTGCTCTGCGGTGGAGAGGAGTAGTCACGACCTTTTGGTCACAAGAAAGGGGGCTGATCCCTGGGCACCTCCCGGCTGGGATTCTGCTGCCCATGAGCCGACTCCACAGAAAAACCATCCCCACCTCTCCAATTCTCAAGCACTGCCAACCATCATTACTTGTTGCGTTGCCTGGCCCACCTGTGGGACATCCTGGAGCTATTTGTTTGAATCAAGAGTAAAACTTCGGAGCCAAAGGTTCTGGTTGATTCAGTTTCTAGTGAGAGCTTTCTTCTGGCTTGTAAATGGTCACCTTCCCACTATGTTCTCACACATCCTCACATGCACTTTCCTTGGTGCATGTACATGGAGAAGTTGAGATATCTGTTTCTCTTCCTCCTCTTCTTCTTCTTTCTTTTTTTTGTGTGATATCCTATATAATAAAAGGCTAATATGCAAGTTGTCCCCTCGGGAGTTTGACCGACCGGGAATTCGACCGCTCACTATGATGTGCGCTGACCACCAGGGGGAGGTGCGGAACGAAGGAAGGCCCCAGCTGGCAGCTGGCAGCCAGTGGAAGGAAGGCCCCAATCGATGCTGATAGCCAGCCAGGCCTAGGGACCCTACCTGTGCACGAATTTCATGCACTGGGTCTCTAGAATATATATATTTTTGCCCTGGCTGGTTTGGCTCAGTGGATAGAGCGTCGGCCTGCAGACTGAAGGGTCCAGGGTTCGATTCCAGTCAGGGGCATGTACTTTGGTTGCGGGCACATCCCCAGTGGGGGGTGTGCAGGAGGCAGCTGATCGATGTTTCTCTCTCATCGATGTTTCTGACTCTCTATCCCTCTCCCTTCCTCTCTGTAAAAAATCAATAAAATAAAAAAAAATATATATATATATATATTATTGATTTCAGAGAGGAAGGGAGAGGGAGAGAGAGAGAGAAAAACATCAATGATGAGAGAGAATCATCGATTGGCTGCCTCCTGCGTGGGATCTAGCCTGCAACTCAGGCATGTGCCCTTGACCAGAATTGAACCCAGGACCCTTCAGTCCACAGGCCGACACTCTATCCACTGCGACAAACCATCTAGGGCTCTCTTTCTCATCTCATAGGGCTACTAATCCTATTGGATTTGGGCTCTACCCTTATCACCTCCTTTAACCTTAATTACCTCCTAAAGTTACATTAAATGTTAATGCTTCAACATCTGAATTTGGGGTGCACAATTCATCCACTGTGGATATGGAGATGTCTTTTTGAGGCTCACCATTCAACCCATTACTTGGGACAGTTTGTTATGCATCGATAGATATATGCTCTATTGTAATAATTTATTTATCTGTTTCCTTGACTGGACTTCCAGTTCCTTGAGGACAAGGACTGTCTCTTATTCACTTAAAAAAAATCCTCACTCAAGGATATGTTTATTGATTTTATTGAGAGAGATAGAGAGAGAGAGAGAGAGAGAGAGAGAGAGAGAGAAACACTGATGGGTTGCCTGTCATATAGGTCCTGAAACCCAGGTATGTGTCCTGACCAGGAATGGAACCTGAAACCTTTTGGTGCACAGGACGATGCTTCAACCAACTGAGCCACCTGGCTGGGACATCTCTTGTTCATTTAAAAAACATTTTTATTGACTTTTAGAGAGAGAGTAAAGGAGAGAAATAGAAAGATAGAAACAATGATGAGCCCTAGCCGGTTTGGCTCAGTGGATAGAGCGTCGGCCTGGGGACTGAAGGGTCCCAGGTTTGATTCCGGTCAAGGGCATGTACCTTGGTTGCAGGCACATCCCCAGTAGGGAGTGTGTGGGAGGCAGCTGATCGATGTTTGTCTCTCATCGAGTTTCTAACTCTCTATCCTTCTCCCTTCCTCTCTGTAAAAAATCAATAAAATATATTAAAAAAAAAAAAAGAAATATTGATGAGTTGCTTCCCGCACGTCCTCTATTGGGGATCAAGGCCGAAACCCGGGCAAGTGCCCTGACTGGAAATCAAACCAGTGACCTCTTGGTTCACGGGCTCAACCACTAAGCCACACCAGCCAGGCTCTTGTTCACTTTTGAGTCCTCTAAATCCTACCACAGTTCCTGGCTCAAATTTTTGTCAAAAATAATACACACTTGTTAAACATATGTAAATAATATATATTGATATGGAAGATGTACGTGACATATTTTGCTCTGAGAAAGCAGTTTAGAACCTTTGTATGTTGTAAAAATGTATAGAAAAAGACTGGGAAAATATATCAAAATATTTTTTATTTTCTTCATTGAACATGTATTACTACTATACATGTGTTGAATGTTTTTTGTTTGCTTATTTTACATACGTGAATACTATATAATTATGCACCTTTTGTACACTTAACATTTTTTTTTTAAATATATTTTTATTGATATTTTACAGAGAGGAAGGGAGAGGGATAGAGAGCTAGAAACATCGATGAGAGAGAAACATCGATCAGCTGCCTCCTGCACACCCCCCACTGGGGATGTGCCCGCAACCAAGGTACATGCCCTTGACCGGAATCGAACCCGGGACCCTTCAGTCCGCAGGCGGAGGCTCTAACCACTGAACAAAACTGGCTAGGGCTGCTGAGTATTTTGATGCTAAATAAATCCTAGATTGATGGGTTGTTCATTTATTTAACAATAAATTTTTCTTCTTCAGTGTGCCTGGTGTGCTCACAAAGTCTCCAGTGTGGTGGAGCCCTTTGTGAGAGGACATTTTGAGGGGAACGTCTTGCATTTTAGAGCAAGATGTCACGTAAATTTAAAATAATCATACTAATAGTGTTTAGATAAAAATACCTGAGATCGTTCATTTAATTTTTGTTTTGTTTTGGTTTTTTTTTGGTTGTGTGGAAGGAGACAATGTTAATCAGCTTAACAATAACCCACAAGTTCATTTAACTTGTTAATAGACATAGATTGCTTCCTTTTCCCAGGTAATGACAGCTTTTTTATTTCTTTAAAAATACTTTTCCACCTTCAATGTGATGAAGATTGCAGACCACGGGAGGGAGTGTTTGGCTCAGTGGCGCACGCTCTAGTCCTTGCGCAGGCGCATTACACTCACCGCCCGCCCCCGCCCCCGCCCCCGCAGGGCTCTTTCCTGTGCGCTTGCGCGCAAGTTGCGCGGGGAAAACGTGTTGCGGCCGCCGCGTGAGCGCAGAGATGGCTGTGAGGGATGAAGAGGCGGTGCTGCTCTTCAAGAGGGCGCACTACCAGCACGACCCGCGCTGGCTGCTGCCCGCGTCCCCACGCCTCTGCCTGGCCTGCGTGCTGGAGCTGCTGCCGGAGCCCGGGGTGTCGGTGCGCGCCCCCCCTCCCCCCCTCTCGGTCGCCAGAGCCGCCTTCTTCCCTGCACCCCCTCAGCCCCAGCCCCCCTCAGGCCCCGTTCCAGACTCTGTGCCCCAGTGGGCTTGTCCTGTGCGCGGTAAACCCGGGCCCCCGGGACGCCAGCGAGACTCCCAGGCGCACCTCCCGCCTGCCCTTCCCCTCCGCTCTCCAGCTGCCCTGCCATGGGCCGACCTCTCCACTTCGCCAGGCTTTGGCCTTAGCTCAGGCTTCCTCCTTTGCAGTCGCCCGCTCCCCCTGGGGCCAGGCGCACACGCACTGGGGGCCCTTTTTTTCCTTCCCATTCCTGAGGGTGGAAATGTGCAGGGGAGGGCTGCCTGGGTCTCTGCGGTGGCAGGAGCGACAGGTGGCAGTTACAGCCAGGCAGAAGTGGGGTGAAGGGGAAGACTTCGAAGAGCTGGCAGAAGCATGGATGCTGTTCCTCGGTGCTTACCCACCGTTGCCCTGAGTTTTGCGGTCCACGGAGTCATCCCAGGAGAGTTTGGGAGGTCACTTCTTGCCCACAGTCAGGGGGGAGGATGAGGGGTGGCAGGGAATTCATGTCTTGGGTGCAGGGAGGGGCTATTCCGTGGTCCTCAAAATTTTCATCTCAGAGTGCCTTTACACTTTTAAAAAAAGTGTTGAGGACCCCAAAGAGCTTTTGTTTATGTGGGTTATAGCCACTGATATATATCTTACATAATAAAAGGCTAATATGCAAACCAACTGAACAGCAGAACAACTGGTCGCTGTGACATGCACTGACCACCAGGGGGCATATGCTCAATGCAGGAGCTGCCCCCTGGTGGTCAGTATGCTCCCACAGGGGGAGTGCCGCTCAACCAGAAGCCCGGCTTATGGCTGGCGAGCGCAACGGCAGTGCTAAGGATGTCTGACTGCTGGCTTAGGCCTGTCAGACATCCCCTGAGGGCTCCCAACTGCGAGAGGGTGCAGTCCAGGCTGAGGGACCCCCCCTCCGAGTGCACAAATTTCATGCACTGGACCTCTAGTGTGTGTGTGTGTGTATTAGTATATACATATATTTTTTTTATTGATTTCAGAGAGGAAGGGAGAGAGAGGAACATCAATGAGGAGAGAGAATCATTGATTGGCTGCCTCCTGTGCGCCCCACACTGGGGATGGAGCCTTAAACCCAGGCGTGTGCCCTGACGGGGGATGGAACCGCGACCTCCTGGTTCATAGGTTGACGCTCAACCACAGAGCCACACCAGAGGGTGCCACTGATATTTACTGTACTAGAAATCAAAACAAAATTTTAAAATATTAATTTACTTAAAAACAATAGTAAATCTATTTCATATTAACATAATTCTTTTTATTCTGGCAAAAATACGTAACCTGAAATTTACCGTTTTGCCATTTTAAGTGTATAATGTGTAAGTACTGTAATTTAAAAAGTGGAAAATAACTGTATTTTCCAAAACAAAAAAGATAGTGAAGAGTACTGGCTTTGTTTTACATTTTTGCAAGTGTCTTTAATGGCCGGCTTATTTACTTATTTGGCAGTAAATTAGCTGGATTTTCATATATGCATTTAATCTGTTATCACAGGTTGTGTAATGTTTGAAAAGCTTCACCATACCCTTGTGAGAGAATAGGAGTGAAAAAGGCAAATAGCATCTTAGTATCATATGAAATAATTTTGATCTCATGGATCCCCTGGAAGGGTTTTGGGCATCCTCAGGGTCCCCAGACTACAGTGAGAACTGCTGAGCTCGCTGATAACATCTGAGAGATCACTGAGGCCAGAGTTCTCAGGTTGTCATTCTTGGGCAGTGAGTGAATCAGAGATACAGAGATGAATAAGACAGTGCGGTAGGGGAGAAAATAAGAGCACATTACTGGGAATTTCAAAGATGGACATAGCTGGTCAAGTGCTGTGTGGGATAAGGAGGGGGATTAGGGAAGGTTTTTTTTTTTTTTTTTTTTAGAGGAGGAAGCATTTGAATTAGGCTTGAGAAGATGGGTAAGATTTGGACCAGAAGAGATGGGGGATCTTATCCCAGGAGGTAGGTATTAATTAGCAAGGATGAGTTTGGGGAAGTAGAATGTTTGAAGGAAAGTTGAGGTTGCATAACCAGGTTACACTCAATTCCTTGAAGAGTTTGAATCCAAGCTAAGGTGCTTGGACTAAATCAGATTGTGAGGTGAAGGAGAGTCATTGAGATTTTTTGGAGTGACTCATTTAGAGCGCTAGCTTAATGTATTATGTAGGAGTTATTGGTGAAGGAAAACAGATTTGCAATAGCATAGGTTAGACTCTCGATTCCAATAATTACAGGCTGTTGTTGTTCCTTGTGATTAAGCCCCTATCCCAGTGGTCGGCAAACTCATTAGTCAACAGAGCCGCAGTTTGCCCACCACTGGGTTAGAGGCAATAAGAGATGCAACTTCACCTTTTATTTTTATTTTATTTTATTTATTTATTTTTTAATATATTTTATTGATATTTCACAGAGAGGAAGGGAGAGGGATAGAGAGCTAGAAACACCGATGAGAGAGAAACATCGATCAGCTGCCTCCTGCACACCTCCCACTGGGGATGTGCCCGCAACCAAGGTACATGCCCTTGACCGGAATCGAACCCGGGACCTTTCAGTCCGTAGGTTGACGCTCTATCCACTGAGCCAAACCGGTTTTGGCAACAACTTCACCTTTTAAAAAAAACACTTTTATTGATTTCAGAGAGGAAGGGAGAGGGAGAGATAGATAAAAACATCAATAATGAGAGGGAATCATTGATTGGCTGCCTCCTGCATGCAACCTGGGCATGTGCCCTTGGCTGGAATCGAACCCAGGACCCTTCAGTCTGCAGGCTGACACTCCATCCACTGAGCCAAACCTCCAGGGCCAACCTCACCTTTAACAAACACACTTTTCTTACCTTCACCTCTCACCAGTTGAAAGGGTGATGTAGTCAGTTGTACCCATGTTCCTGTTCTATCCCCTTTTTGACCCAACTTTTGCTATGATATTGAGCACTTTGCACAGCTACTAGGCGAATTGAGTGTGAAGATTTATGTCTATGTTGAATGGAAGGATGCATTTTCTCTACCTACCTCTGAAAGGTTCATGAAGGATCCCCACCCCCTCCCCCCGCCCCGTATCACTCTGCTGGGCTGTTGAAGTGGAAAGAGCTCTGACAAGATCTGGTTGGAGACTTAGATTTGAGGCCTTGGGAAAGTCTCTGAGCTTCAGTTATCTCCAAAATGGCTACAATGATACCTGCTTCTGCTTGCTTCGCTAACTAACTTGTTAGGCTTAAATGAGCAAGTAGGAAAAAGAGTGATTTGTGAACAGCAAAGTGCTATGTAAACACAGGGTATTGGGAACCTTAGCTCATGTACAATCCTCTGTATGAACACCTGGGTTCCTGTGTGTAAATGATACCCTTTTCCATACTCCCTTCAGGGAATTTGATCTTACCATAAATTAGATGACCCTTCCAGGATCGTCTTGTAATTATGTTTGTACTAGAGGCCTGGTGCATGAAAATTCATGCACTGGAGCGGGGAGTCCCTCAGCCCAGCCTGCCCCCTCTCACAGTCTGGGAGCCCGCAGGGGCGGGAGACGACCCAGTGATCAGGGGAAGGCAACTGCCAATCACATCTCTGCTGCTGCCACTGCCGGCAGCGCAAGCCTCAGCTGGCCATGGTTACCTGAGCCTCGGGTGGCCCTGGGCTGCTGGGGGGCTGAGGGGACTGGGGGACTCCAGAGGAAGGCGTGTGGAGTGGCCGGGCCATGCACCAGCCTCCCGGGCGGGGCTGAGGGGACTGGGCACTGCCATCTTTGAGGGCGTGGCAGTCAATTAGCATATCCCCTCCTTATTGGCTGTGGGTGCTGCCATCTTTGAGGGCGGGGCAGTCAATTAGCATACTCCCTCTTTATTAGATAGGATAGTTGTGTATTGTATATATAATTTCGGTTTTGGGGGTTCAGAATGGCTGAGACTTGTTTGCCACTGAATATTTTTCTTCATGTACCCCAAGTTGGTGCGCAAGAAGCATGTGCTGTCCTGTTTCCGAGATGTCCTCGTGAGGCACACCTCCCTGGTCATGCAGCTGCTGGCTCAGGATCAGAGAGTCTGTATCCACTTCATAAGAATGCTTTTTGGTGAGATTAAAAGGGAAACTTGGCATGAATATTGCATGTATAGCATGTATATTTGTTTTGGGGTCTTGGAAAGATAATTTAGACTTTTTTTGAAGTAACGCTAACTTATTAGCAAATTGTTTTGTCAGAATGATGAAGAAATGGTCACCTTTTGATAATGATAATAGCCATACTATTTTTTTGCACATGATGCATTATATGGTAATTACAGCTAAGAGGTTAGTGAAAATGTGAAGATGAATATGGGAAATGTGTGACCTTTCAAAAAGTCTAGTATTTTATGGTTTTTGAACAGGATCAGAAGGCCCAGACTGGAGTCTGCTGACCTGGCTGTGACCCTAATTGAGTTACTTCCCCTTCCTTGTGCTTTAGTTTCTCCATGTGTAAAATGAGGTGTATTAAGATGTCCCTTCTTTTAATGCAATTAGAGTATTCTTTGGAATAAGCCCTTTTAGGGAGGAGGGCAGCTAACTCGTATTGAGTACTTTTCTCTGCCAGAGGCTTTTCTGGCTTTTAACTGCTAAAGCAGTACTTTAAGGGAGAGGCGATGACCCCTAAGGCTCAGGGAGGTCACAGCTAACAGCTGGCAGAACTGGAACTTTACCCCCGGTCTGTTATAGACGCCACACTGTGCCGTACTGACTTTTAATCCCTTTAAAGCCAGAGTGGGTCACTGAAAGTCTAGGTGCTAGGATAGCTGGGACATTGCTTAAAGCTGCTATTAGTCTTAAACTTCACAGAGTGCCTTTGTGGTTTTATTTTTCTTTTAACTATTAACTTTCCCCCTCTTACTGCCTTCTTCTCCAAGGACTGTTATGCAATGTGGAAGAGGGGTGTATGGCAGACCTCTGTATTGAAGGTAAGGTGAGACCGTGTGTACTTAGCATTTGAAGCTGGGGATATCAGCCTGAATTGAAGCTATGGTTATTTGAGATCTTGATGAAATGTTCCATTTTAGATATAGATAAAGAAAGCTCAATTAGTTGTTACTCATTACTTCTGCATCTCTTTCTTGGGCACCTACTCTCTGCCAAGTACTGTATTAGACACTTGGAATACATAGATGGATAAGATATGGTCCTGCCACCCTGGCCAGTGTGTTAAGTGGTTAGAGCATCGGCCCACACACCGAAGGTCTTGAGTTCAATTCCCGGTTAAGGGCACATACCAGGATTGCAGGTTTGATCCCTAGCCCTGGAGGCAACTGATCCATGTGTCTCTCTTGAATAAATCTCTCTCTCTCTCTCTCTCCCCCTAAAAATCAATGGGAAAAATATCCTTGGGTGAGGATTAACAACAACAAAAGACATGGTCCTGCCCTCTAAGAGTTTACAGTGGAGGAAAGATTGGCTGGCAAATAACAAGAGCTGACGAGTGCTGTTACAAAGATGTCCAAAACCCTGTTTTTATTACATTCATATTGGTTGGTTGGAAGTTGTCTGCACACAGGTTAGCTATGGTAGTGCATGGGTTTACCTATAAAAAGCTCAATGAGAAGGGAGATAAGAGCACTGGGATGGGAGAATTCTTGCAGAATGAGCAAGAACGGTATCAGTTAGGGTCTAGTCAAGAAACAAACCACACAAGTTATTTGAACAGAAAAAAAAACTGATATGAAGAATTTTTAACTGGGTAACTGAAGACAAAAAGAGGTAGCAGTTTCAGAAAGGAGCTCCCATTCCTAGGCTGGGAAAACAAAGGAAGGTTGGAGTTATTAAAACTTCCGGTTTGGAGGCAGGACCGCATATATGAAATCCAGACCTCTGAAGAGAGGATACTGCTTCTGGGTCCATGGCCATCCAGCCCCACAGTTAACAGCTGTAACTATGAGCAGCTGTAACAAACAGATCATACGTTAACACGATCTGTATGTACTTCTGACCATCTTTCAATCGAGAGGATGTGGACAAACAAATGTATCACTTGAAGTTCTGACTACTGGCAGGGGAAGGGAGATTTCACTATTTTCCTCAAGGCCACTCTTGAATGGGGCTATAATCCTAAAGCCATTCGCTTCTGCTTGGTGCCAGTATAGCTTGCAAAACCCTCAGCAGACCCCAAGAACTTCCCTGAGGTAGTGGGCCCTAGATGGAGATTATAAAACTAGAGGAAGAAGGACTTGCTTCTGCCTCACTGTTCCTGTTTGCTCCCTGCCTTCTTCCTGTTTTGTATTATCCTTTACCCTGGAAGTGACAGAGCCTTCCCACAGCAGCAGCTGAATTTCATTTGCAGCTGTTTGTACACTTTGTAGAGCCAGCCTCTTCTCTACCCGTCTCCAAACGCCAGCGGAAGCATCACATCACACATTGATTGTATAGAAGGGTGGGTTTGGGGTGGAGATGTAATATTGTTGGCAATTACCGGCAGAGGAACTCAATCATAATTCTGTTTTCTAGTATATGAAGGAGCACGTTCTGAGGAAGGAAAAAAGTAGAACTAATATAAATAGTATTTGCAACCTCGGCTTCACAATAGACTTACCTGGGGAACTTTAAAAATATCTACATGCTTAGTTTCTTTCTCTAGAGATTCTGATTTAAGTTGGTCTTGGGCATTAGTATTTTTTTTAAAGCTTCCTAGGTGATTCTAATGTGCAGCCTAATTGTGAACTACTGATGTAAAACAGTGAAGACAGAAATTCTTTGGTTTGGATGTGCACACATGGTTTAATGAGGGAGACCGAAAAGACGAATACCAATTAGCACAAGCAAATGACTTTGAGTAGGAGGACCATCCAAGGCGAACTCCGGGTTGTCTTCTGATTGCTAATGCCGTTGTGTCTGCTCAGTCCTTATCCAGCTCACGACTCCGCTGAAATTAGAGCAGACCATTCCGTGCCTGCTGGATGAGTGCCACAAAGAGGTCAGTCAATGGCTGTGAGTACCCCTCACATATCAGAGGTGGGCCAACCCTTCTTTGACTAGGTGGGAGGTGAAAATCCAGAGAGGTAAAGGGACTTGCCTGCGGTCGCTGAGTCAGTGGCAGAGCCAGAGCTCGGGCCTGGGTCTTTTGATCCTGCTTCAGTGCTCTTTGCAGCTTCCTACCTTGCCCTTCAATCTCCCAAATGCTGCCTCCACGTGGTGAAGTCCCATGTTTCTAGCATAATCACCCATGGCCATGCTCTATAATACAGATTTCCTTGATGAATTTATCAAGGAAATATGTTCACTATGTCTTGGCTTAGTATTTTTATTTGGACTGAATTGTGTACAGTATTTTGTTCTGAAGGCATTTGCTTTTATCAGCATCTAAGGTAAGCACTAAGTGGGTATGTTTAACCTGCTTTCTCCAGTATAGTCAAAGATATCAATTAAACAAGCAGCTTTTGCATTGTGTTTAAGATTTTGGAATGATCAGAATCACTTTTTTTTTTTTTTGCAAAGGAAGACACATGTTTATCTTAACACCATCAAGAGCAACATGTAATTATAAATGATATTAAATTAGCATGTCATTATAATTACTCTGTCTGTGATTAATATATTAGATTGGGTTTATAAGTATATATATATATATTAGTACTTGTGATGATGATGCCATTTAACCCTGTGAGCACTTTCTATATGCTAGTCATTGGTTTAGATGCTTTACATGCAGTATCTCATTCAGTCTTCCCAACAACCCTGTGAAGTTAATATTATTATCATTTCCCACAAGTGGAGTTAAAGGTCTTACTTAAGGTGCTACAGTCAGTCAATAGAAAAGGTGAAATATATACTATTGACTCTCCCTGTAAAGTACCAAGCATGTAGCGTGTTCCGTAATAGTAGCTGTAGCAATGATAATAGCAATACTACTTTTTTTGCACTGAGCCAGAATTCTGCCTTTATGACGTTGCCAACTGAGAGGAATCTTCCCCCTGGAGCTTCCCAGTCCAATAGGGGAGACAGACACTTAGCTAAAGAGGCTGGTTACTGATTGTGGGGAGAGACACGCACCATAGGGGCTTTGGTGTGGACAGGGCAAGGTAAGTTTTGGTGGGAGCTTTGTCCTGACCCTAATTTACGGAGCGGAATATGTTCACTTTCTGTAGCTCTGTAACATGCCCTCCATGCGAGGCAGCCTGGCCACCCTGACCCTTCTCGGCAAGTTGGTGGATGCCATCCCTGCTTTGGCAGACAAGCTTGTAATGGAGCATCGTGAGTGACCTCTGAGGAAGCGCTGCTGCTCCCCTTTCACCTGCTTTGATCCCTTCCATCTGGATGTCCATTCATTGTCTACAACTTCATTACTTCCCTTGTCTAGGCTTTGGTTTCCAGCTGCAAAACGTACTCTATGCTGGCCAATTTGAAAAAGTGCTTCTCAACCCTGGTCTCGGGCTATTTATATTCACTATTTTAAAACAACTAATTAAGTACCTAGTATGGATCTTCCGTTTGGGTGGAAGGAGGAATTCTGAAATCTAGAAGCACTGTTTTCTATCAGTAAAATGCAGCAAGTATCTCACAGAGGATTTACCCAAGCGTAAATCACTTCACTTTCCCAAACCTTAGTTTCCCCCTTTGATTAGGTGCCCAGAAATAATTTATTGTGGTAGACTATTGGGGATTATCATTACTACCCCATTGATTTATAGTTTCCTGTAGCAGCTGACATTGTGCGGTTCCCCGGCCCCTGGTTGTTTTCTGGACAGGTAACCTGATGGAGCATCTGTTAAGGGGTTTAGTCTACCCCAGCGAGGGGGTGCAAGCTTCTGTCTGTTACCTCTACGGGAAGCTGTACTCCTCACCAATGGCAGCGGAGGTGCTTTCCGGCCATTTCCGGGAGAAGCTGTGCCCTCTCTTCCTTTCCACGCTGGATGGTGCCCAGACAAAGGAGCTACAGATCAATTGCTTGGGTAAACACATAAGACTGCAGAGAAGACAGAGAGAACGTGTTTGAGGTTTTGCTTGAGGACTTGAGATGTAGGCTCTCCAGTGGTGGGGAAGTTTGCTGCTCTGCAAAGCCATGTGTTTGGGAAATAAGATGCACCGACTGTGAAAGATGCTTAGAGTGGTGTGGCCTCTTAAGAATGTTGCCTTTGGAAGGAGAAGAGGAAAGAAAGTGGACAGCCATTTTTCTGCCTCCAATCTTCACTGCCTATCCTGGTGCACCCTGCGCTTGCTGCCAAGTTCATCTTCACCCTACACAGCTTGTATCCTGTCAGATTTTCCTGTTTGGAAAACCACCTATGACTTCCTCTAGCCTCCAGGGTGATGTCCAGGTTTCTTTGCATGTTATTTGAGGCTCCCCAGGCAGGAGGTACAGGGAAAAGCATAGTCTGTGGGTGACAACCGTTTCTTGTCCCAGTTTGGGCCAAGAACTCTGTTGTGAACAGTCCAGGGACACACAGCGAGCATGCATTCTGAGCCAGGCTCCGTGCTGGGCTCTGGATCATAAAAATAATCAAACCCATGCTCTGCTCTGAGGGAGCTCATAGTCCAGATGTGGACAGTTAGAGTCTAGTGTGGTAAGTGCTATTATGGAGGTTGCACAGAAAAGGGTAGGATTCTATTTAGAATAGTACTATAATTCTTATGTATAGAAAACCCTAAACACGGTTAAACTAGCAAATGAATTCAGTGAAGTTGCAGGATACAAAATCAGTTGTGCTTCCACATACTAACAACAAACTATCTGAAAAAGAAATTAAGACAACAGTGCCCTTTACGATAGCATTATACAAAATAAAACACTTGGGAATATCTTCCGAGACATAAAGACGTTCCTAGGGGCTGTCTGAGGAGCTCCCTTAGGTGTCCTCTGCTCCCCTTGCCTGACTTCCCACCCCCTTTGTTTCCAGGTCTGCTGAGGCAGCTGCTGAAGTATGATCTCTTTGTGTCCATGATCATGAACAAGTCAGCCCTGGCGGAAAGTCCGGACGGTGTGGAGGGGCCACCAGGAGAGACCACACTGCCTTTGGTGCTCAAAAAGGTCCTTGTCTTGTGGTTCCCTGTCTCCAGGTTCAGTACCAAGGGAACCCGAATGCCCCCTGAGCCTTGTCCTCACCCACCACTCCTTCTGTCTAGGATGTACAAAGTGTTTCCTTACTAGCCACACCACATCTGTTAGAAGACTCAAAGGACAATTTTTTTTCCAGTTGTGAATCCTTACGTGGCATCTTCCCCTTCCCATCGGGCTGCCTGGGGGTGAAGAATACATGCCTCAACAGCAGCAAAGCTACCTCAGCTGTTTTAGGGCTAAAACTCAAGCTTCTCAGCGTGGAACCCAGAGCCCTCTTTCCCCGGACCCTGTTTACCCTCTCAGCCTTACTTGCCTGTTTCTTCTACGCCCCAGCCCAGTGCTCCAGCCATATACAACTTCTCCCCGGTCCCGTCGACACTAGGACATCCTGTCAGCTGTGCAGATGCTCTTCCCTTTGCCTTTAAAGCCTCTCCCCCTCCGTTGTATGTTGATCTCTGATTCAGCTTTCAAGGCCTAGAGGGCTCCCCTGTCACCCAATTTTTTTTTTTTTTTTTTTAGGCAGAAGGTGCCCCTAAGTCACAGCGCTTACCTCACCGTATTGTGGTTGATCAACTGGGGTCTTCTTTAGGGTGGGACCTCAGTTTGGCTGTCTGTCTCTGAAGTGATCAGCACAGGGCTTGGCAGAGCCACAAGCCTCCTCTGCTGGCAGGAGTATCATTGATTGACCAGATGGTGGGACTCCCGTAGGAAAGAGGAGGCGCTCTGGTCAGAAGTGGGGAAGGACAGTTGGGGATAGGTGAGTTAGGGGTTAAAAAGCTAGAGCAGACTGCTCCTCCTTGTCCTCCTGGGATGTCTCTAGAATGGTCCACATTTCACAAGGCCTGTGAAATCTAAAGATCAAGTCCTGTGCCTCTGAACCAAAAAAAAAATCTCTTTTCTGTGTTTATTTTGCTGTTGCCATCCTGGTGGTGAGACACATCACTGCTAGGTGATGGTTTTCCTGTTCTTTCAGTGCCACCGTGCTCTTTTGTTCCATTTCTCACCTGCTGCTGTGCAGAGAGACTCCTTTCCGTCATCCATAACCGCCCTCCCCGAGCACCATCCGCATGCCTGGTGACTGGTAGTGCAGGAGGGATCAGAGACATTCAGGTTCCTGCCCTGAGGCACTCAGGCTTCGTCCCTCTGGTCCTGTCAGGGGTGTAACCAGCACTTCCTGTTTCTCCAGCTCCTCCTTTCCAGAGATGAGATGCTGCAGGTGGCCAGTGCCCACTGTATCACTGCGGTGCTGGTCCACTCGCCAGCGAAGCATGCCCCGGCCTTCATTCATGCTGACATCCCAGGTAGGGGGCCCCTGCTAACCTTGCCTCCAAGGACCCTAGAGTTCTGACTTGGTGACCCTTGAGTCAGCAGCAGCAGCAGCAGTCTTTCTGGGGTTCCCGATAATGCATTCTGGAGGGACGGGTTGGTGGCAGGTTCAGTTTTACAGGACAGACTCTAGAAGTAGGTCTCATGCTGTCTGAATTCTCTTGCCTCAGATTTCTTTATGACCCTGAGCAGTTTGTTACTGATCGTCATCATTTGTTTGACCATCTAGGAATAAACACCCAGTTGGGGTGGTGACCACACCATGCACCAGGGAGGCAAAGGGAATTCATGTTTCTCAAGGGCTTGTGATGAGCCAGGAAATACTCCCTGAGGTGCTTGTCAACGTTGCCACATTTAGGCCCTCATGTTTTCTTTTTACGGATAACGAAACTGAGGATCAGAGAAGGGAAATAACTACTTTAAATTATCAAGGCTATTCACTGGCAGAAAAGGGATGGAAAATCAAGCTTTTCTGGTTTTAAAAACTCTTTTCTCTGCATCATGCTGCTTGCCCATCTGAGAATCAGGGGATCCGAACTCTAGTCCCATCTCTACCACGAACAGTACCTCTCTCTGTGTCTCAGTTTCTCCATCTGTTAAAAAAAAAAAAAGGAGGTTAGACCATAACCCTGAGGGCATTTTTCAGATTTATCTGAATTAATGATCATGTTTCGTGGAGAGGGTGTGTGAACAGATAAAGTAACAGGTGTGAGATGCTGAAGAAATCGAAGGCCCTAGCGTTAGTTAAGGGATCCTGATTACATAGCTGTCATTTATTGTTTTCTTTACCTCTTGTCGCCAGAGTTCCTCTTTGAGCATCTTTCTGCTTCCAGCGAAGTGCTTATCTGGTCCAGCTACAACTGCTTGATACTTCTGGCAGAGGAGCCACTCTTCTTTTCCAAGTGCCACACGGTGTACGGTTGGTAGTGGGCCCTGTGCTAGCTCTGGGTTGGAGGACAGCACTTGGGAGTTGGGTAGCCGCAGCAGTGATGAGGGACTAACCTGCATCTTGGAGGGGCAAGCTGGTTCTGATCATTCCCAACAGCCCAAACTCATTACCAGATCCGTATTCAAGCAGTGCTGTCCCAACAGTTCTGCAGTCCTTTCCTGTGCTCCAGGTATCTGCCCTTCTAGTTAGTCCCTAAGTTTTGCTGATTCATCCTTTTTTCAAAAAAAATTTTTTTATTGATTTCAGAGAGGAAGGGAGAGGGTAAGAGAGATAGAAACATCAGTGATGAGAGCGTATGATTGATTGGCTGCCTCCTGCAAGACAGGGCCCCCACTGGGGATGGAGTCTGCAACCCGGCCATATGCCCTGACCGGGAATTGAACCATGACCTCCTGGTTCATAGGTCAACGTCAACCACGGGGCCATGCTGGCCAGGCTCTGTGTTCCTATTCTAAGCCAGGCACCGGGCTTGGACCTGGATATTTAGAGATTCATATAACGTGGTCCCTGTCCTCGGGAAAGGGAGAGAAATATAAACCAGCTGACTAGGGCTGTGCTAGAGGAAAGTGCAGCAGGTGCGGGAGCTCAGGAAAGACCCACAGCTCTGCCTGAGTGGGTCAGAGAAGGCTCCCTGGAGGAGGGGAGACCCAGTGTGATTCTCTGAGGAGCCATAGGAGTGTCCAGTGGGAAGGTGCAGCTCAGGCCGTAGGTATAATATTTCACTAAATATTTTGAGTGCCGGGGCCTGTGCTTTTCTTGTGCTGGCTTTCAGGGAGGCAGAGATAAATCTGAGAAGGGCCTGCCCTCAAGATCTCACCGTCTTGTTCCATCGGCTCAACCCTGTCAGGGTGCCTCCTCGAGGGGCTGCTAACAAACACGTGCTGTGCAGAGCCTCCCGCTTCTCCTGGGCAGTCAGTGAAGGGACTACCCTGCACTGATCGCTGCCTCTGCCCTGTTGCTTTGAGGAAGGGATCGAGTCGGTGGTGAGGAGCCTGCAGGGAAGCCTGAGGCTGAACAACACGGAGCTGCACAAGCAGGGCGTGCTGCTGTTCGCGGAGATCCTGACTCGGTGAGCAAAGCGGTGGAGGAACGAAGTGAAGTATTTCTTTCGGGGCGGGGGGCGGTCAGTGATAGTTCACTCACTTGTTCCTCGTTTACTACTTCGTAGACAGCCAGAGGA
Organism: Plecotus auritus; assembly: GCF_963455305.1. Lineage (NCBI taxonomy): Eukaryota > Metazoa > Chordata > Mammalia > Chiroptera > Vespertilionidae > Plecotus > Plecotus auritus. The sequence goes on from NC_137772.1 coordinate 223,129,488, forward strand.
GATCAAGCTGTTCACAAGCTCAGCCATGTGCAGAGATGCGGGCCGTGCCCTCCAACAGGCAGTGAGCAGCCCCGTGCTGGAGGTGGCCGCGGAGGCGGTGAAGGCTATTTCTGCCTTTCTGAGGTGAGAGACCCAGGCAGGCTGAACTTTCCGCCTCTGCATGGACCTGAGGGCCAGGTCAAGGCCAGGCGGCTTCCAGGGGCTACTTGTCAGGGAAATGTTCTTTAATTCTTTTTTCTTTTCTTTTCTCTCCCCTCCCTCCCTCCCTCCCTCCCTCCCTCCCTCCCTCCCTCCCTCCCTCCCTTCCTTCCTTCCTTCCTTTTGCCAGACTTCTTTCTTTCTTTTTTAAAAATATATTTTTATTGATTTCAGAGAGGAAGGGAGAGAGAGAGAGAGAAACAGCAATGATGAAGGAGAATCATTGATAGGCTGCCTCCTGCATGCCTCCTACTGGGGATCGAGCCTGGAACCTGGGTATGTGTCCTTGATCGGAATTGAACCCGGGACCCTTCAGTCCGCAGGCTGACTCTCTATCCACTGAGCCAAACCAAATAGAGCTGAATTTTCTTCTTTCTGATACTCCGTTGTTCTCTCTTCTTGGAACTGCCCTTTAGATGTTGGACATCCTGGATTGGTCATCTAATTTTCTTTGTTTTATGAAAGTTTTTCATCTTTTTGTCATTATGTACTAGTTTCTGAGAGATTTTCTTGATTTTATCTTTCAACCCTTCTATTGAGTGTTTTATTTCTGCTTTCATATTTTTTAATTTTACTTTTTAATTTTCATACATAATATGCTTCATGCTGCATAATACACTGAATGACTTTCTAGCAGGGGTAGATGTGCATAACTGCGTTATTTTTCATCAGTCAGGAAAATGTTTCAGTAATCCATGTTCTCCAGACCTTTCTCATAGTAACAATTAACTCCAGAGAAAGGCCTATCTCTCTCCATCAAAGTCCACTGATAAGATTAATAGCAACCTTTTCTTCCTTTTGGCTATGTTTTTTCAGACATCACAGAATTCTCAGCTGCTGCAGTTCCCGGTAGCTAGCAATGTCGCAGCCAGTGAGTTCTTCTGGCTTATGCGCCAGAACTGTTCAGAAAGAAAAAATTTTACTCTACCTTTCAGGTGTTTCTGGCTGGTCTAATTAAATAGACATGAGACAGATTAGCAGGAGAAAAACCAAGTTTAGTAACATGCATACCCTCCTGTATACATGGGAGAGACCTGGGAAAACTGAGTAACTCCTCTGCTTTCATATTTTTAATTTGGAAGAGTTCTTTCTAATTCTCTGCTTATTTTTAATAACATTTTTATTTTGTATTTATTTCATAGATATAATTTTTTAAATACCAGCCTTTTGTTTTAGTCTAGAATTTCCTCCCACACTTCCTTTCTACTAATTATTCCTTCTGCCTAAAATACTCTTTCCTTAAATCTTTGTATGACTGGCTTCTTTCCATCATTCAAGTCTCATTCAGAGCATCCTTCCCTAACTGCCTGGTTATGCTGTTATAGCACCTACCAAACACTTGGTAGTTCTTGTATATTCACTTGCTTTTTGTCTCCCCTCAACATATATCTGTATCTATATATTCTATATAATAAAGATGTAATATGCAAATGACATTTGGGTGGGGCAGTGAGCTACAAGCGGGCAGTGGAGAGCTACAGGAGGGGGCAGGGCAGCAAGCTATGAGGGGGAGGTGGGAGGAGCTACAGGAAGACGGGGCAGTGGGCAGAGAGCTACTGGAGGCCTGCAGCGAGCTATTGGCGAGCTATTGGTGCACGGATTCGTGCGCAGGGCTACTAGTATACATATAAAAGCCTAAGCAACCAGCCGACCAGCCAACCGGCTGGTAGCTATGACGCTCACTGACCACCAGAGGGCAGACGCTCAACGCAGGAACTGCTGAGCGACAGCAACTTTGCAGAGTGCCCTCTCATACTCTGGGACCCCTCGGGGAATGTTAGACTGCCGGTTTCGGCCCGATCCCCACCCCACCTGCCAGAGGGACCCTCCGTAGACGCTGCCCCAGGTGTGGCTGGCTGGGGAGGGACTGCGGGAGGTTGGCTCCAGGGCATGTCCGGCCTGTCTCACCCAGTCCCACCCCGTGACCACCTTCTAATTAATTTCCTTTCAATGTGCACAAATCCATGCACCGGGCCTCTAGTATCTTTATAATCTTTAAGAGATCAGGGACAGTGTCATTTTTTTTCACTGTTCTATGCCTTTCTCCTAATAGGTAGTCAGTATATGAATGAAGGATGTTAAATGGATGGTAAGACTAAAAGATCCTAAGGTCAAGATGGGAAATTATTCCTTAGCAAGATGCTTGATGTCTTAGAAAAAATGATGGAGGAGACCTGTATTTATTTATATAGTAACTTTTATTTTGTTTCCATGTTTTCACTTTTAAAAATCTAACAAAGTAGCCCTAACTGGTTTGGCTCAGTGGATAGAGTGTCAGCCTGCGGACTGAAGGGTCCTAGGTTCGTTTCCGGCCAGAGGCATGTACCTTGGTTGCCTTCAGGAGGCAGCTGATTAATGTTTCTCTCATAGATGTTTCTAACTCTCTATCCCTCCCCTTCCTCTCTGTAAAAAATCAATAAAATATATTAAATAAATAAAATAAAAATCTAAGTAATATATTCAAAAAATAAAAAGTATATGAAGTTTATAATGAAACTAGAAGCCCAATGCATGAAGATTCGTGCAAGAATGGGCCTTCCTGTCCCTGGCTGCCAGCACCGCCTTTCCGCTCCAGCCTCGGAGCTGCCTCTTTCTGCTCCGGCCTCGCCTTCCCACGCCGCCCAGAGGCCCTGAGCTGCTGGGGTGGTGCGGAACGCAAGCATCCCGCCCCACCCTTGGCTGCTCAGCACCTGCGCATGCAAATTAACCTGCCATCTTTGTGGGGTTAATTTGCATACTCCTGATTGGTTGGTGAGCGTCGCGAAGGTACGGTCAATTTGCATCTTTCTCTTTTATTAGTGTAGATGGTACAGTCCTCAGTCCTTGTTTCCTAAAGGAAACTAATTTTAACTCATTTTGGTTTTAGTTCTGGTGATTAATAACCTACATGTAAACAATATTCTTATAATGTTTCTTTTTTATTGATTTTAGAGAAAGTAAGAGAGAGGGAGAGAGGGATAGAAACATCTATGATGAGAGAGAATCATCTATTGGTTGCCTCCTGCATGCCCCCTACTGGGGATTGACCCCACAACCTGGGCATGTGCCTTGACTGGGAATCGGACTGTGACCTGGTTCATGGGTCGATGCTCAACCATCGAGCCACACCAGTCAGGTTATGGTCTCTTCTTTAACCATAGCTAAGTCTTTGTGAGTTGATTCTAGGTTGGTTCTAAAAATTGACAATAGCATTTACATTACAATGACTTCTGTTTCTTTTCTCCCTTTGTCTTTTCCTAGATTTGAATCTCTAAATCTGGGGCATGAATCCCAGTGAGGGTGGGATGAGGAAGCCAACAGGGTAGCAAAGCATAGAGCAAGAGCAGTGTCAATCAGAGGTGCCCGTGCAGAGCTGAAAGTCTCCCAGGAGGCCGGTGTCATGGGACTGGTAGCACCTTTCAAGCAAGAGGTAGTAGTTGAGCTGAGCGCTGAGGGATGAGGTGGATGTAGATTTGTGGAAGGACCAGGTTTAGCTCGAACATGTTGGTAGGTAAGTGTAGGGGTTACTGAGAGTATAGTAGCCAGTGTGGCCAGCAGTTGTGTGAAGGGGATTATACAAGAAGAAGCCAGAAAGCTGGTTTGGTCAGAATTGTGGAGAGTGATGGGTAGGGGGCTGGTTATTAATCTTTAGACTATTTTAATTTTGACTTTAATTTCCCAGAATGTTTACTGAGATGGTTTCTCTGAAGTGGAACAAGGAAAAAGGAGTGAGAATTGCTGAAAAGAATTTTCAGTCCGTAGGACAATACTTTTATCTACTGAGTCAAACTGGCTAGGGCTTGCTGAAAAGAATTTTAAGATGGAACCAGGGCTTGACAGTCAGTGTAGGATTGAAACTTAGAGCTTCCAGAAATGAAGAAGGAAAGAGGAAATAAACAGATTTTTAAAAAAAATATATTTTTATTGATTTCAGAGAAGAAGGGAGAAGGAGAGAGAGAATCATTGATTGGCTGCCTCCTGCACGCCCCACACTGGGAACCGAGCCTGCAACCTGGGCATGTGCCCTGACCGGGAATCG